>NC_132791.1:181730000-182980000 GCF_048418805.1 Vulpes vulpes | reverse complement strand
GCCCGGAGTTGGTACTTAGGCCCTTGAGAGTGAAGAGGTCTCTTCCAGGGGACTCAATACCCACTTTCAGGCTAGCGTCAGTCATCATTGCCCATTCGTACCTGGCTTCAGGCTCATTCTGGTGTTTCTGTCCAACTCAGAATCCCCAAAAGATTGATTTGCCTTCTTGCTGATGATGCCCAGAAAACCCAGCCATGTTAGAGACAGTGCTGGTTAACTGGGCTCCTCCCCTAACTAGGCTTCATCCTGGTCTTTTGCAGTTTGGCTGAGGATGTCTTGCCTTTTATTCTCATTGCAAATGTTATATATGACGTGACAGGAAACATCAACTAGTTGTATTGCTTTGTTTTTGTTCTGTAGAGCTGTGATCACAGTGTGAACTCCGTTTTGAGCCTTTTCTCACCTTCCTGGTCACAGTCAGTATTAGCAGTAGTTTCTCCTAATTGGGTAACTGGCATAATCAGACACTAAGATTGTTTCGTTTTTAGATACTGTTATGTGGTGAGCAGTGCAGAAGTCTTTTAAATTGATCACTGTGCCTAGAGACATGGGCTCAGAGCAGGTGTGTTCTCTGCTCTGTTGCAGTAGCTAACTGGTGACATATTCTGCGGCTTAAGTGTATGCAGCAGTGCGAGCTGCCATCCATAGCCCCTCTGTGTCCAGTACATTGTATCAGTTCACATTCACAAGTATCCCTTGGCCATACTGGAATTGGAGTCCAAAACAGTAGAGTCTGATCCCCAAGTCAGCATTGTTTGTCCTGTCCCCCTGTCACTGGACTACCTTCCTATTCCTTGGCCCACTAACTGAATCATTTTCTTTCTCTTCACAGGCTGATGAAGACCCCATCATGGGGTTCCACCAGATGTTCCTATTAAAGAACATCAACGATGCTTGGGTTTGCACCAATGACATGTTCAGGCTTGCCCTGCACAACTTCGGCTGACCTCTTCCCAGCCAGGCACTCATGCTGTTTCCTCCTCCCTCCTCTTCCTGATAACTATTCACACTCCTCCAGATGCTCCAAATATCATACACAAATGAGCAGGGCCACGGTGGGAGCGGGCGCAGTGCGCTGCTACTACCGAGGTATTGTGCATGATGTTTGGATGCTAGAATAGTTGCATCTGACAGGAGAAGTTTGTGTTGTACCAGCGCATGCCTTGGAAAGACTTAAGTAATGCAAAAGGTTGTCTTTTTTTTTTTTTTTTTTTTTTTTTAATCTACTGACAAGTTGCTCTAGTAACCCAAAGAAGTGAAGGAGAAAGCAGCTGCCTCACCGCCCAGATATTGACCGCCCAGATATTGATTTGTTCGGATGTTTCAATGGCTCATGATATAATAAAACCACAAAAATTTTCTTAACAGTTTAAATTGTTTTAATTAGTTTAATAGTTGGCTGGGCATTAGTAACCACCCTGCCCCATTGGCTCTCTCATGTCCCACCTTCCCACCTCTTCCCCAACTGAGCAATAGCTGTTGCAAAGAGAAAACTGCTGAAGCAGCACTCCCAGCTAGCTCCTCCCAGAAGCCCTAGGGCATAGTATTCCCCACCTCAGCACCCTGGTCTTGGAAAACTGAGCTGCACACAGAGCTCAAGGCCAAGCCTGAGGCTACCCTTGCACTCTCTAGTCAGTTCTGATGACTCCTATGTGGGGTAGGATCAGGGCTCTGGTAATAGAGATGATCTAGAATCCCATTGAAAGGGACTCATCAGGTTCAGGTGCTCCAGACTGAGGCCTCAGCAAAACTACCCTGTATAAAATGAGCAAAAGTTTGAGGGAGAGGGTCCTGTTCTACCCCAGAACAGTCAGCATCACACCCAGGGTACCCCATAAACCCCAAGCCAAGCAGAGGGCAGCTCAGGTTTTGTACTACCTGCTTTGGATATCCTTGCCCACAGAGCCAGGCCCAGTTTAGAGCTATTGAAAGTAGGCAATCTGAGTTTGAGGGATTTGTGCTCTGGGATTTCTCACCCCTCAGACCTCTGCAAGGCATCTCTAGGCCTCCTGCTTCCTCCCTCACCACACACACACTTTCACATTGTCTTCAAGTTCCAGGAAATCTTAACTCTTGGGACAGTTAATGCTTTTCATTTTGGGGGACAGAGGCCCTCTGCTCACTGCAGAACTTGCCCTTTAGCCCTGAGACCTCTAGTGGTATAAATAAGCCTGGTGTCAAGGAAGCAACCAGAAGCTAGAACCAAACCCAGGTGTCAGGCTGGTGCCCTGTTAGGGGTTTCAGGATTGAGGAGGGTACCACAATTAGGCCTGACCTGCACTCCCCCTTCCCTCCTGCACTACAGATGGAGGCCAAGGACTTCCTCAGACCCCCCACAGGTTGCCTGGCTACACTGAGCACAGGCCTGGATGATGGATTGTTTTTAGGAGACCACAGATTCGGATTTCAGGGGGACTGATCTAGGAGGCTGGGGGGGGGGGGGGGGAGTGGGGGTTGGGAGAGAGGTGGATGCCTGATGCCTCTTAAACCACCCTGTGTAAAATCTGCAATACAGCTTCTTCCATGTACCTGTGCCTGAAATTTCTGCAATAAAGAGGTGTTTGTAAACTCTGGTTTCTTTATTCCTGCCTGAGGGTGTCAAGCCTGGGTGGGTAGAGGATGCTGGGGGACATTAACAATGTGACTTTCTGGTCTGACAAGCTCCCCTAGCAATTCCTGGGCTTACGATTCCCCTGAGGCCTGGGTTGCCCTACCGTATTTCCCCAAGGGGAACTAGGCTCCTACCAATTTAGCTTTTTCCTTGGGAGGGTCTTAGGGAGTTGGTCCAGTTCCAGGCCTATCATGATTCCGTGTTCTGGGAATGAACACAGGCTGGACAGGATGTCCTGAGCCGAATAGGGTTTTCGGCGGTCCTATACGCGCCCAGTTGCCCTGAGGAACGCCCACTGACCTAGGGGTCCCGGAGGGGCGAAGCTTCCGCCCCCAGCCCGGAACCTTTCTTCTCCGTGCTGCGCAGGTTCCGGGAGCCGGAGCGCCGGCGGGCCGGAAGTGGAGGCGGTTGGTGGGGCTGGTGGGGTACAGGGACGCGGCGCGGGCGGCGGTTTGCGGGCAGCGGGCGGGCCGAATCTAGCGACCCGTGTCCTGCCGTCTGGTCCCGGCAGGGCTGTGCGCGGCTGCACTGTGCGCGGCGGCGGCGGCGAAACGAACGCGGCGCGGGAGAGGCGCCCGCGGCTGGGCCCATGGCCTCCTCCTGCGCGAGCATCGACATCGAGGACGCCACGCAGCACCTGCGGGACATCCTCAAGCTGGACCGGCCCGCGGGGGGTGAGCCCGGACAGCGGGGGTGGGCCTTCGGCGAGCGGGCCTGAGGGCGGCGCGGGCCTGGGCCGTCCTCGGTGTCCGCAGGTCCCTCAGGACCCGTGCCGCATCTTCCTGGCTGGTGAGGCAAGACGAGGGTTGGAGCCGTAAATTCCTGAGCGTGCCCCGCAAGGGTGCAGATCCCTTCCTATCCCGGGGCCGGGCCGTTCTGCCTCGCCCTTCAGCGTCTCTGCTGAAGGTGAGGTTCCTTCTCTGAATCCGCAGGGCCCCCTTCGTGTCCTGGCCCCAAGGTAGAAGCGTTCCTAGGGCTCGCTCAGGTTCCATCCATATCATGGTGCCATGTAGTGCAGAGGCCTGATCAGGGCTCTGTATGCTAGTTTTGGGTCTAGACCTAAGCATTTTGCTGAGGAACCACTGGTCACCCTCTGCAACTTGCCCTTCACTCTGGAATAGACTCCAGGCCTGCTGTTCTAAAACTGGGGATTCTCAGGAGACAGGTGACCAGCCCCAGGATGTGTCCTTTCTGAGATTAAAGCAAATCACAGATTGCATGACCCTGATTGGATTAGGCTACAAACATCTGCAAGCCTTAGTTTATTTCCATTCATTTAAACTTGACTTGCAGCGATAACCTGAGTTGCTCCTACCCTTAAAGAGCTCCCAGGACATAGAGAACTAATGCTGTTGTCATTGGGGGGGGGGGCGGGGGGGGAGAGTATTTTGGAGAGTATTTTGATGAAGGCAGGGTACGTGAGGTTAGGGCTGGATAGTGCCCGAGAACAGATCTGAGAAGACAATGTTTCGGTTAGGTGTTAATAGTATGATATGACCAGGTGATTCAGTGTCAGGAATGGCATTCTACAAAGAAGAAATAGCATGTATGAAAGCACTGCCAAAGTTTCCTGGTAGGTTTAGGGACCTGTGAAAAGCAGTGGTTGAAAGACTGGCTGGTGATGGTGGTGTGGGGTGTGCAGGGGCCACAGCTGAGAATTGGTGTTTCTTCAGACTCTGTTCTTAAACTTGCTGGGAGTCCCAAACTGGCTGCTTTTAGAAGCAGGCATTGGTGCTCACACTGGGTGGGTTTAGCTACCCCTGGTCCCCTTAGGAAAATCCATCTGCTGCGTGAAACCACTAAGTACTTTGCCCCAAACCTGGAGTGTGTGGTTTACTCGTGAGCTTGGTTGGCTTGGACCTCTCATGGTCATCAGCACTGGGCAGACTAGACTGCACAGAGATTTGGTAGAGGCTGGCATGGCCAATATTTTGCAGCTTGTTTCTTTGTCCTTATGGTAGCCTACCTTGGAAGGAGAGTGGCCAGCTTACTCCTGAGCAGCTAAAGTGGCTCTGATCCAAGTGAAGTGGCTTGGAGGCTTTCCACTTAATATCTTACGTATTGATTGGTATTTAATTGCCCCATTTGCCAATTAGCTCTTGCTTGTCTCCTCTGGAAGCACTGGAGGACCATGTTAGATGCCAGTGTGGGGGCCTAGTCTCCTTGTCATCTGGGAGTTTTAGGGTTGTATCTGAGCCTATAAGGGTGCTTGAAATAGCCAGTGGCAAACAACTGAAATCCTGTCTTTCCTGACTACACACCCTATCCTAGAGTTGCTCTCCACTTTGTCCAACCCCTTTGTGTCCATTCCTTCTGAGTTTACCTGCCCAAGGTGGCTTCTTCTGAACCATTTCTTTGAGGGGCAGGTTTCTTTCTTTCTTATTCCCACATCTTATCAGTGTTCTTTCATGCCTTAGAAGCCCATCTTCCTTTCTATATCATCTACCACTATCTTGGTCTAGGTTCTTAAATTATATCCTACATGCTGCTTTAGAGCAGTCATTCTTTTGGCCATAGCAGACCATGTCACCTTCCCATTTAAAACTCTGTGTGGCTCTCTGTGCTACAGGGAAAATTTAAGCACCTAAGCTTCATATCTGAGACCTCTATGGTTTGTCTTCCCTCCATCTTTCCTATACTTGTGTGTGCCAGCCATACTGGCTCTGATGTACCTCCTTTATGAAGTCTGTCCTGACCCTTTCCATGCCATCTTTTGAGTACAGAGTCCCTTTGTACTGACCCAGGCCTAAATATTAATTGGCTGCATGGGATTCTTGATGGCTTTACTCCTCCCTCAGGCAGAAGAGCCACATGCATGTCTTTGGTCCTGGCAGGCATTGGGATAACTATCAGTGTTGATGGAACAAAAGATGAACCAAGAGTCCTCCTCCCCTCAGACATGGCTCCCTCAATTGAATGTTCCCAGAGCACCTCATGGCTTTTGAATGAAGTTCAGCAAGAGGAAAGGCCAGTGGGCAGGTAGAACAGCCTCATCAGAGTAGACCTTTCTATCCCCAGGTCCCAGTGCAGAGAGCCAGCGGCCATCTAATGCCTACAATGGGGATCTCAATGGGCTTCTTGTCCCAGACCCCCTCTGCTCAGGTGATGGTACTTCAACAAACAAGCCTGGTCTCCGGGCCATGCCACCTATTAACCTTCAGGAAAAGCAGGTCATGTGAGTGTCTGGGAAATGGCAATGATGGTATTGGGGTCTTTGGGGTGGTGCACTTAATCACATTATATTTGTGTTAGGATGAGGCTCAAGGACAAGCTCAAGAGCTTGGCCTGGATCCAAAGTTTGGGCTTCCATTTTGGAGTGGAAATAGGCCCATTACCAAGGAGGAAGGTGAGGAAAGGGAGCTGTGGGTGTGGGGACCAGTGGACCAGGCAGAGCTGAGCATCTGGGACTTGACATCTTCACCAGAGTAGTTGTGTTCTCTTCCCCTCTCAACCCTGCCCATTGAGACTTTTCGGGGAATAGGAGTCAAGCTTGTGCACCCCTCCCCCAGCTGCCTCACAGGAGATGACAGCTCTACATGCATCGGGATTTTGGCCAAGGAAGTGGAGATTGTGGCCAGCAGTGACTCTAGCATCTCAAGCAAAGCACGGGGCAGCAACAAGGTGGGCACCACAATGTTGGGGCATACATGGTAGATGTGGGCACATTCAGCCTCTCCCTCCCCTATTCCATGCTGCCAGCTACTATGAGGACCACCTTGACAGGTGCCTCAGTCTCAGGAAGCCAGGGTTAGCTGCCAAATCTCTATGGGAATCTGGCCCCAAGAGTTGTGAATGGGTAGCTGGGCTTACACATGTGGCCTTTCCTGTCCCCAGAGATACTGAGGATCAACTGGGCTTGGGCAAAGCTACCCTAGCCCTCAGCTTCTACAGCCTTCTTTACTCTTTTTTCTCAGGTGAAAATCCAGCCTGTGGCCAAGTATGACTGGGAACAGAAATACTACTATGGCAACCTGATTGCTGTGTCCAACTCCTTTTTGGCCTATGCCATTCGGGGTGAGTAGGGGCAAGAGAGAGGGAGGTTTTCTGCTAGAAACTCCAGAGATGCAGATCCAGTGTCGGGCTACTCAGCCCACTCAGCCTGTAGGGTACAATAGAGGGCTTGTCTCTGCTGCCCCCATCTCTAACAGGCCTTGGGGAGCTGCGTGGGAAAGCCGAGCTTGCGAATGGTAGTGGCAACGAGGCAGGCAGGGGCAAGGCTTCTTTGTTGGTGCCTGGGCCTGGATGCTTCCTCATGGTCTACCGCTCTTCTGATTTCAGCTGCCAACAATGGCTCGGCGATGGTGCGGGTGATCAGTGTCAGCACTTCAGAGCGGACCCTGCTCAAGGGCTTCACAGGCAGTGTGGCTGATCTGGCCTTTGCACACCTCAATTCCTCACAGCTGGCCTGCCTGGATGAGGCGGGCAACCTGTTTGTGTGGCGCTTGGCTCTGGTTAATGGCAAAATTCAGTATCCTTTCCCTGGGGTGGGATGGGGACTGAAGAAAGGTGGGTGGGGCTACCAGACAAACCTCATCATCCGCCTGTTTAGCCCTTAACACCGTGCTCAGAGAAGAGATCTTGGTCCATATCCAGCAGCCAGAGGGCACGCCACTGAACCACTTCCGCAGGATCATCTGGTGCCCCTTCATCCCTGAGGAGAATGAGGACTGCTGTGAGGAGGGCAGCCCAACAGTGGCCTTGTTGCATGAGGATCGGGTGAGGGAACCGGTATAGGAGGAGAAAAGGGGACAGAGCAGCCATGCGGTGGGCACGGACTGAACACTCACTTTGTACCCTCCAGGCTGAGGTGTGGGATCTGGACATGCTCCGCTCCAACCACAGTACTTGGCCTGTGCGTGTCAGCCAAATCAAGCAAGGCTTCATCGTGGTGAAAGGCCACAGCACCGTAAGCCTGCCTCCCTGCCTTTCCTTCTTTGTTTGTGTCCCTCCTCTCTTCTCTGCAGCTTTACTGGCACTCTGCCCAAGTGACCCTTACCTGCGGAGTGCACACCTAATATGGCTGGACTCTGGGGGTCTGGTCTTCTGTACAGCCCCCCACTTAGTGAGTCTTTGATACAGACGTCCACATCTACTATCCACAGCTTGCTACCATCCTCACCTGAGGAGGGCTTGCTCCCACCACTAGTCAGGTAGCAAAGCAAGGCTCTTTGGGTTCTTCCAGTGCCTAAGTGAAGGGGCCCTCTCACCTGATGGGACTGTCCTGGCAACTGCAAGCCATGATGGCTTTGTCAAGTTTTGGCAGATCTACATTGAGGGGCAGGATGAGCCAAGGTAAGGCAGGGCCTGAGGGACTGAGACACCCCCTCCCCTAAGACAAGGACCAGATCATTCACCCAGGCACCTCATCTGCCTCCTTGCAGGTGTCTGCACGAATGGAAGCCTCATGATGGGCGGTCCCTTTCCTGCCTCCTGTTCTGTGATAACCACAAGAAACAGGATCCTGAGTGAGTGAGTGGGCAGGCAGGTGGGTGGTGGGCTGGACCTTGGTTCTCTAGTAGGGGGCCCAGCCAGCTATTCAGTGCCTCTCTGCAGAGTCCCTTTCTGGAGGTTCCTTATTACTGGCGCTGACCAGAATCGGGAACTGAAGATGTGGTGCACAGTGTCCTGGACCTGCCTGCAGACCATTCGGTAGGTAGAGGCTGCGCAGGAGCAGCCGGCTTATAGCTGTGGGTTCTTTCCACCCTTTGTCTCATTAATCTTGCCTCTCCGGCCCCACAGGTTCTCCCCAGATATCTTCAGCTCAGTGAGTGTGCCCCCCAGCCTCAAGGTTTGCCTGGACCTCTCGGCAGAATACCTTATTCTCAGTGATGTGCAAAGGAAGGTAGGCTCTAGTGGGGCACCCCAGGCAGAGCTGGTATCGTCAGGGAGGCAGGGGTGTTGGGCACCCTCCACAGCACTCGTGGCCTCTGAGCCCAGCTATGAGTGCACTGTCTGTGCAGGTTCTCTACGTGATGGAGCTGCTGCAGAACCAGGAGGAGGGCCGTGCCTGCTTCAGCTCCATCTCTGAGTTCCTGCTCACCCATCCTGTGCTGAGCTTCGGCATCCAGGTTGTGAGTCGCTGCCGGCTGCGGCACACTGAGGTGCTGCCTGCCGAGGAGGAGAATGACAGCCTAGGGGCTGGTGAGTTGCTCTCAGGGTATGTAGGGAAGCGTGGAGGTATGGAGGGCCAGGACTTAGTCGCTCACACTGTCTTTGTAGATGGGACCCATGGAGCTGGTGCCATGGAGTCTGCAGCTGGTGTGCTCATCAAACTCTTTTGTGTACATACTAAGTGAGTATGTTGGGGAGTCTGACCTGTGCCTTGTCTGTACCGCTCCCCACACACTAATGCTGGCTTCCATGAGCTCTCTCCTATTCTTAGCCTTCTCTGCCTATAGGGCTTTGCAGGATGTGCAGATCCGTTTCCAGCCACAGTCGAACCCTGATGTGGTGGCCCCGCTCCCCACCCACACCACCCATGAGGACTTTGGTGAGTGACGTGTAAGAGAGAGAGGCAGGTTAGACTGACCGGTGTCAGAGGTCTGACTCAAGTGGCAGCTTTCCCCACAGCATTTGGAGAGTCTCGGCCTGAACTGGGCTCTGAGGGCCTGGGGTCAGCTCCCCAGGGCTCCCAGCCTGACCTCCGACGCATTGTGGAGTTGCCTGCACCTGCTGACTTCCTCAGTCTGAGCAATGAGACCAAGCCCAAGCTGATGACACCTGACGCCTTCATGACACCTAGCACCTCCCTGCAGCAGGTGTGCTGGGAGAGGAGTGTGGGGCTGAGGGCAGGGGGTACCCAGGAATGCTCCACCGGCAGGCCACAGCCCTGATCCCCTGCGTCTCCCCAGATCGCTGCTTCCCCCAGCAGCAGCAGTAGCAGCTCCAGCTCCAGCTCCAGCTCCTCCTCTCTCACAGCCGTGTCTGCCATGAGCAGTACCTCAGCTGTGGACCCCTCCTTGCCCAGGTGAAGTGAGGGTTAGAGTTGGGGGATGGCAGGGGCTGGTGCCAGGTGATGCTGGGCTCTGGCTCTTATACCTCAGCCTTCCTGTCACCAGGCCACCTGAGGAGCTGACCTTGAGCCCCAAGCTGCAGCTGGATGGTAGTCTTACAATGAGCGGCAGTAGCAGCCTACAAGCAAGCCCACGCAGCCTCTTGCCCAGCCTACTTCCAGGTCCAGCTGACAAACTGACTCCCAAAGTACCTGGGCAGGTGTGTGTGTGTGGGTGTGTATGAAGTGCAGGGTGGCAGGTATGTGATAGTGGGAAGCTTGGTGGCAGTTTCCTCTCAGAGCATGTGAAGTCTTTCCCTGAGGTGGTCCCAGCCTCCCCTGTTTCCTGGAGGGCAGCTTCTCAGCCTGGGTCCATCCCCACCTCCTATCCTCCTGGTTTGTGGGATTTTTGACCTGGATCCCCCTTCTCCACTGACCCATCTCTACAGACATCAGGCCTCATCTCTATCTCTCCCATCCCCACATCCCACGACCTAAGTTCCATCTTTGCTCCACCCCAGGTGCCTACTGCTGCCTCTGCACTATCACTGGAACTGCAGGAAGTAGAGCCCCTGGGGCTACCCCAGGCTTCTCCTAGCCGCACCCGTTCCCCTGATGTTATATCCTCAGCTTCCACTGCCCTGTCCCAGGACATCCCCGAGATTGCATCTGAGGCCCTGTCCCGTGGTTTTGTCTCCTCTGCCCCTGAGGGCCTTGAACCAGACAGTATGGCCTCAGCTGCCTCAGCACTACACCTGCTGTCCCCACGGCCCCGACCAGGGCCCGAACTTGGCTCCCAGCTTGGCCTGGATGGAGGCCCTGGGGATGGGGATCGGCATAGCACCCCTTCCCTTTTGGAGGCAGCATTGACCCAGGAGGCCACAGCCCCTGACAATCAGGTCTGGCCTACGGCACCAGACATTACTCGTGAGACCTGCAGCAGCCTGGCGGAGAGGTGAGGAACCTGGGTGGGGAAAGTGTGCTGGTGGTGGGGGTTTCAGATAGAGTCACTGCTGTTGAGTTGGCCTGTCCTTCAGTCCCAGGAACGGTCTCCAGGAGAAGCACAAGAGCCTGGCCTTCCACCGACCACCTTATCATCTGCTGCAGCAACATGACAGCCAGGATGCCAGTGCTGAGCAAAGGTAGGTGCCACCCTCCACTGTTCTCGTGAGGGAGTGCCAGCCAGTCGGTAGGTGTTGATCTTTGTCCCTTCCCTTCCTACAGTGACCATGATGATGAGGTGGCTAGCCTTGCCTCTGCTGCAGGGGGCTTTGGCACCAAAGTTCCCACTCCCCGGCTACCGGCCAAGGACTGGAAGACCAAGGGTTCTCCTCGAGCCTCACCCAAGCTTAAGAGAAAGGGCAAAAAAGATGACGGGTAGGCGGTAGGGTCCTGTGGCCAGGGAGAGGGGCGGTCCCCAGGCTACCCCAGCTGACATGGCCTGAAGTGCTGCTTGTCCATGGCAGGGATTCGGCCATGGGGTCCCGGCTCATGGAGCACCAGGTAAGTGAAGTAACTGCCTTTCTAATTCTGGGGCTCCTCCCTGTGAGGATGGGGAAGAGTGCGGAGCCATTCCCTGGTCTGGCATGTTGGCGATGTCTGAGGTAGATGTCACCTGACTGTTGGTGCTCTTGGCAGGGGCCAGAACCTCCCGAGGACTGGCCGGCACTGATTTGGCAACAGCAGCGTGAGCTGGCGGAGCTGCGTCACAGCCAGGAGGAGTTGCTGCAGCGTCTTTGCACCCAGCTCGAAGGCCTGCAGAGCACCGTCACGGGCCACGTAGAACGCGCTCTAGAGTCACGGCACGAGCAGGAGCGTATCCTTAGAGGTCATGGCCTGGTATGGCATAGGGGCAGGGACAGCAGCGGCGTTCGAAGCCCAGGAAGGGCTGTGGGACCTGCCCCAGGCCTTTTCCTTAGCTTCAGTGCAGAGCGGCGGCTGGAGCGGGCACTGGCTGAAGGGCAGCAGCGGGGTGGGCAGCTGCAGGAGCAGCTGACGCAACAGCTGTCCCAGGCGCTGTCTTCGGCCATAGCTGGGCGGCTAGAGCGCAGCATACGGGATGAGATCAAGAAGACGGTGCCTCCATGTGAGTTTTGTATGGAGACTTCCGGGTGGGTCAGGTGGGAGTGGGGCTTCTTGTCTGTCAGGCTGCCTCTCGTGACTCCACCTGTTCCTCCTTGTCCTGCCCCAGGTGTCTCCAGGAGTCTGGAGCCAGTGGCAGGCCAGCTGAGCAACTCAGTGGCCACCAAGCTCACAGCCGTGGAGGGTAGCATGAAAGAGAATATCTCCAAGCTGCTCAAGTCCAAGGTTCTGTAGGGCCCAAGATGAGGGAGGTTAGTGGTTGGTGGGCCTGGTCATGCCACCTTGGGCTTAGCCTTTCAACTGAGCCCTCCCTCTACCCCCAGAACTTGACAGATGCCATTGCCCGAGCAGCTGCAGACACATTACAGGGGCCAATGCAGGCTGCCTACCGTGAAGCCTTCCAGAGTGTGGTGCTGCCAGCCTTTGAGAAGAGCTGCCAGGCCATGTTTCAGCAGATCAATGATAGCTTCCGATTGGGCACGCAAGAATGTGAGTGGAGTCATATGCCTCAAGGTGGGAGAGGCTGTCCCCCTGTCCCCTACCATCCCTCTCATAGCCCCTGTGGTCACTTCTCAGACTTGCAGCAGCTAGAGAGTCACATGAAGAGCCGGAAGGCACGAGAACAGGAGGCACGGGAGCCTGTGTTGGCCCAGCTGCGGGGCCTGGTCAGCACACTGCAGGGTGCCACTGAGCAGATGGCAGCCACTGTGTCCAGCAGCGTTCGAGCTGAGGTGCAGCACCAGCTGCACGTGGCTGTGGGCAGGTGTGTGGGCAGGGTATTGGGCAAGGTGCTGGGTTTGGAAAGCGCCAGACCAGACTTCTTGTCTACTTCATTTCCCTCACTTCCCTTTGCAGCCTGCAGGAGTCAATTTTAGCGCAGGTACAGCGCATTGTTAAGGGTGAGGTGAGTGTAGCACTCAAGGAGCAACAGGCCGCCGTCACGTCTAGCATCATGCAGGCCATGCGTTCAGCCGCTGGCACACCTGTCCCCGCTGCCCACCTCGACTGCCAGGCCCAGCAAGCCCATATCCTGCAGCTGCTGCAGCAGGGCCACCTCAATCAGGCCTTCCAGCAGGTACGCCAGCCATTAGGTCCAGGTAAGGGGCAGGTGTCCCCTGACAGGGCCCACACACCATACTCTACCTTACTCCAGCCCCAGTAGACTGTTTTGATTCTCTTTGGCTTCAAGCCATTTTCCCCTGCTTTCCCCTCTGCCTGTACCCTAGACCCATTTCTTTCTACCTCCACATACCTTGCTTCATGACCACCCTTCTCCTAGAGTAACAACACAGCTCTGTGTTACTGCCTCTAGGCCCCTGAGCATCCCCCTCTGGAGCTCCCAGTACCCTACTCTGGTCATCCTCATCCCAGCCACACAGCCAGACAAGCAGGTATTCCTTTCTGACATTAGCTCTAAACACTGTTCTTTCTCTAGGCCCTGACTGCTGCTGACCTGAACCTGGTGCTATATGTGTGTGAAACTGTGGACCCAGGGCAGGTTTTTGGGCAGCCACCCTGCCCACTCTCCCAGCCTGTGCTCCTTTCCCTCATCCAGCAGCTGGCCTCTGACCTTGGTACTCGAACTGACCTCAAGCTCAGGTGAGTGGACTCAGGGATCAGGAGACAGCCTGGGTGAAGGTGAGGAACAGTTCAAAGCAGACTCCTGCTTGACTCTGCTTCCTGATTTTCTCCACCCATCCCCTTTTTCCCCTCCCATCTCAGGCTTTAAGCCCCCCTCCCCCTTGTCTGCAGCCCCTTGGGCCTCATTGCCACCAGGGGGCGCTTCCATCTGCTGGAGCCCACCTGTATCCCATCCCTTTCTTCCACCAGTTACTTGGAAGAGGCTGTGATGCACCTGGACCACAGTGACCCCATCACTCGGGACCACATGGGCTCCGTCATGGCCCAGGTGCGCCAGAAGCTCTTCCAGTTCCTGCAGGCTGAGCCACACAACTCACTTGGCAAAGTGGCCCGGCGTCTCAGCCTCATGTTGCACGGCCTCGTAACCCCTAGCCTCCCTTAGCTAAGCCTGCCTTGCCCAGGGGTGGGGAGGCACTGAAGGCCAGCAGACAGGCCTAGGCCAAAGCAGGGTCATGTCTATTCTTTTACCTGCTCAGGCTCCCACCTCTGAGGCGTGTGAGGGGAGAGCACGGCTGTGGTCTATAGGTTGTGGTAGCCAGCAGGTTCAGGCTGGGCCCAGGGTGGGCATTGTGCCTTCTTGGGTTCTTCCATGCCTGGAGCATGACCCCTGAGATCGTGACACCACTGGAGTTGAATTTTCCATGTTCCTTTTTACCTCCGATTTGGATCTTTTTGTTTTTGAAAAATATTGAGAAATTCAATTAAATGCTTTTGGAATAAAATGGAGTATGTGTGTGCTTTTGGGGTAACTTTGATAAGGGCCTCCTGATCTCTCTCTCTCCTCTTTTTCCTGTGTGGAGCTCTGTCTAGGCTAACCCAGGTGCCTGAACACCCACCCTCATCTGCACAGCTGCCTTCCCAGATCCCCGATCCACCTCTGAGACAGGGGCCCTGGGTCAGCTCTGCAACTGCCCGAATCCCCAGCTCTTCTCTCTGGGGTCCCTCCCCTCCTCCTCTCTGGGTACTGGGGCGGGGCCACCAGCTGGCTTTGGGCCCCGCCCCCGGCTCCCATCCAATCACAATCCTTTTTTACGGGGGCTGGGCCGAAGGGCTGCGCTTCCTAGCTGCTAGCTCCAGCACTAGGCTCCCAGCAGGGGATGATGCGGGGATGATGCGCAGATACTGCTCCTGTCACCACCGCCAGCCACTGCCCCGACCTTCTGCCGTGCTGGGGCTGTTGCTGCTGTTGCTACCACTCGGTGAGTGTGGGAGTGCTGGACCCAGCTTAACGGCTGGGCAGCACACTCCCAGTCTAGGTATAGGGCATGTGAGAGCTGAGGTACAGCCTTCCTGAGCCCTGGGAACCAGGCTGGAGAGGAGGTGCGAGGGCTCCGGGGAGGGGATAATGAGTGCCAGTGGTTTCAGGATGCAAAATGGGCATGAGCTGATACCTAGTCACCAGGGAAGGACCCTAAAATTCCACATTGCCCATTCCGGCAAAGGGAGACTTAGGCACTCATGGGACCCCCAGACTGCCGTGGAACCCCTGAGGCCCTCTCTTTGAGTCTGATCTGGATCCTGACCCTGCCTGTCCTGCTCTACTGACTGAGAATACCTGTCTTTGGGAATGGTGTGGGATGGCCTAGTGAAGCTTGTCCAGCCTCCAGGATAGCTCAGGGAGCCTGTAGCCCTGGACCCTACCCCTCTTCTCTGTGTCCTGACTCCTTCACTTGGACCATCCTCATCTGACCTGTGGTCCTAGAAACTTAGAGGAAGAGCCAACCCCTTGGGATGGGACACTCCCCCCTCCATACATCCTGTCCAGGTTGTGTCTAGAGGGGAGTCAATGCAGGTGGATCCCTAGATGTGCCCCTTAGTTCCCTTGGGTACCTCTGTTTCACGCTGAGTCACGTCCCCAGAGCACACTCAGGTAAACAAGGCTCTGGGGGCTTGACTGTGAAGTGGAGGCGGAGTGGATCATCCTATCAACTATTCTCCACCCCCACCCCTGGTCCTTGGATCTCCCCTGGCAGCAGCTGCACCAGGCACAGGGGGCTGTGACACCATATACCAGGGCTTCGCCGAGTGTCTCATCCGCTTGGGGGACGGCATGGGCCTTGGAGGCGAGCTGGAGACTGTCTGCAGGTAAGGGCAGGTGTGAAGACAGCCGCCTAACTGCTGATCCCTCCCACCACCCTTGAGGCCTGAACCTTTTCCTTCCTATTACAAAAGCCTTTTTGCCCCACCTAATTACCCTAACCCTGAGCTTTTAACAGGTCTTGGAATGACTTCCACATCTGTGCCTCCCGAGTCCTGTTGCGTTGCCCAGAAGAGGCTGCCGCTGTGTGGGAGTCACTACAGCAAGAAGCTCGCCGGGCTCCACACCCAGATAACTTGCATGCTCTGTGCAGCACCCCTGTGAGTGTTAGGGAGCATGGCACAGGCCCTGAGACCAACCAGGAGACGCTGCAGGCAAGAGCAGCTGCACCCACCCCAGCCCCGACACCCCCACTGCTGGCGGCTGCTCTGGCGTTCGCCTGCCTCCTAGGCCCTCTGGCCTAGCCAGTCTGGTGAAATAGCAGCACCTGCCTACTACCCTGCTCTGGTGGCTGCTGTCGGAGCTCTGCAGAGTGCCCTTGGCTTTCATTAAAGGTATTTATATTTGTACTAAGCTCCTTCCTTTCTTCTGGCCTGAGCGCTGCTTGGCTGGGGCAGAACCTCCAGAAGCTAATCCCGACTAGAAGGGCGGGGCTGTGGCCACCACAGGGGACTCCGTTTCTCTACTTACAGACACTCATTTCCCAGGGCTGGCTGTGCAGAGTTTTCCATTGTGTGTAGGTTCCAGGAGCTCTGGTGGATGCACAGCCTTCCTCTGCTCCCCTCCCCCAGGGCTGGCATTTCTACCCCTGCCTGCCCCTCCTATTCTGACCCCTATGGGCCCTGTGAGGGGGAGAAGTGTACCGCCCCCTCACCCCTCAAGCCAGTTCACCCCCATCCCCATGTTCGTTCCAGCCTCCACATTCCTGCCAGCTCTGCTAACTACCACCTTAGCCTGCAAAACAGATTAAGTGCTCTGTCCTCTTCCTTTCTGGGGTCCTGGTCTACCTGAGGGGAGCCTCTTCCAGAAGGTGGAGAATCCCTGTTGGGGTCTATATTCAAGTCCCTAAGGTCACCTGCAGCTGCAATCCCAGAAGACTTGCTGGAAGCATGGAATGAGTGTGTGGTGTGTAAGGAGACCCTGTTCATCCTGGTGGAGAAAAGCAAGAATCTGTGTGGCAGAACCCTGAGGGAAGGAGTCCTCAGAGAGAGTGAGACCCTCTCTCAATTGGTCTTCTGCCTCCGCCTCTAGGACCTTACTCCAAGCCACCACCCCATGACTT
Organism: Vulpes vulpes; assembly: GCF_048418805.1. Lineage (NCBI taxonomy): Eukaryota > Metazoa > Chordata > Mammalia > Carnivora > Canidae > Vulpes > Vulpes vulpes. The sequence continues at coordinate 182,963,355 of NC_132791.1, read as the reverse complement.
GGGTGGTGCTCTGCTCTCACTCCCTCTGCTTTACTCTATGGGGCGGCATAAGCCAGCTCCGCCCATAGTTGATTCAGTCCCCTCCTGAGACTCCCCTCTGTCTGAGCTTGGAGCAGGACGGACATACAAGTCCTTGGCATCAGGAGAGGCTTTGGGGAAGGCATGTGACAGGGGTGATAGAGGAGGTCGGTCTGTGAGACTTGCAGGTAGTGGAAGAGAGATGGGGCTGAGTTGGAGAGGGCTTTACAAGAGAAGCCCAAGGAAATCAGTGTAGGAATCTAGAGTTTGGCAGACTAGATTTACACTAAAGCCCATGCTGGGGGCCAGGTGCCTTAAGTGACCTTTGTTTGGTAGGTGACAGGTGCCTCCAGAGACCTTCATCCTCGTGTATAGAAGCCCTACTTCATCCATTCTTCCCAAGCCCCTTCCCATTCCAGTTAGCTCAGATACTCAATCAGCTCTCTCTGCCTTACCTTTGCTCCTCTGCCTCATTCACCTGTACCTTTATCTTCACTTCTATCTCCCAACCAGTTAGTTATCCATCTTCTCACATCACCTGAAGGAGACAGTTCAGAAGAAAATCCCTCTCACATCTGCTCCACTTTGACCACCAGAATTTTCCAGAAGGAAAGTCCAGGCTTTTATCTCCTTGGTTCTTTGTATATTTATTATCTGTACTCAGAATGCCCTTCCCCATATCCTCCTGGTGAACTCCTGTTCTTGTTCAGTATCACCTTCCTAATCCTGACTTTGAACCTGAATCAGAAGCTTCCTACAGGTCCATACAGCTCCCCAGTTGTCTTCTGTCTCAGTACTGATAACACAGGCTTGTTACTGTCTGGGTCCGGGTCAGAATTCTCCACTATGGACTCCGCAAGGCCCCTCTGTATGTCTCTAGCACCCAACTTAGGGGCTGGGTATAAAGAGTACCCTTGCAGAAGTGTGTGGAATCAAAGACAATCTCTTAAGCCCAGCATAGGAAGTGTTAGAATTAGTAAGAGATCAGACTGGAGCATCAGTCCTCAGCATGGAGGATGTGTCATTTGGGGCAGCCCCCTTACCTGGCCTGGGCATACTTTGGGAAGGAGGATGCTGGGAATCCAGACCCTGAAAGTCTTCTCAGAGCCACTCTTGGTGGGTGGCCAGGAGCAGCCTGCTTCCAGGAGCAGAGGCCCAAATGTTTTGACCAGCCATCGGGGGGGATTACCATACTCCTGCTGTGACCTACTTTACCCTGGTTTTTGCGCCCTAAGTCCCTGCTCTTCCCTGGAATCAAGTGACTTGTAATGTGTGTATGGGGGTGGGGACAGATCTGCTTTCTGGCCAGGGGCTTAAGAGCTTTGTATGTTTTATCCCAGAGCTGGAGGAGAGGGGTGGGCTGATTGCCAGACTGGGCCCTGGACACATCTGCCCAGGCCAGAGCGTAATGGTGATGGTGTGTCTCCTATTTACATCTCTGTAGACATGGAATACCTTATTGCTTAGGGGAGAGCCTGGGGGCCATATGTCCTGAACTCAGTCCCTCTGTATCAACCTACCTCTTCATCTCAGGGCCTTGTGTTTTTTATCAGAACCCAGACCAGCAGCTGCCAGTAGCTGGACATAATAGATACTTGTTGGATTAATTTGCTGAGTGTCTGTAAAATTGGGGTGTTGTGTGGATTTCTAAGCCCCACCAATCCTAGAATTCCATACTGCTTTTATCCTTCACAACAACTCTGTGGGGTCAAGATTAGACTCCCATAAAACATAAGAAAAATGAGGCTTAAGGAGGGGAGATGTCTTGCCTAAGGTTACACAGCTGTGAAAGTGTCAGAACTTGGGATATGATCCCAGGTTTGTTTGACCCCAAAGTTCATGCCCTTAATCATCACACTAGACTTTTGGAAGTGATTTTTTTTTTTTTTTTTTTTTTTTGGAGGTGGGGGAGAAGTGATTCTTAGAGGTTTTTTTTTTTTTTTAATAAAATCTTTTATGAAACTCTGCTACATAAAACAGACCATGATGTTTTATTGGTATTTATTTTTAGGTTTATTTTATTTTTATTTATGATAGTCACACACACAGAGAAAGAGAGAGAGAGAGAGAGAGAGAGGGGCAGAGACAGGCAGAGGGAGAAGCAGGCTCCATGCACTGGGAGCCCGACATGGGATCCAATCCCGGGTCTCCAGGATCACGCCCTGGGCCAAAGGCAGGCGCCAAACCGCTGCGCCACCCAGGGATCCCTTATTTTTAGGTTTATTTTATTTTATTTTATTTTATTTTATTTATGATAGTCACAGAGAGAGAGAGAGAGGCAGAGACACAGGCAGAGGGAGAAGCAGGCTCCATGCACCGGGAGCCCGATGTGGGATTCGATCCTGGGTCTCCAGGATCGCACCCTGGGCCAAAGGCAGGCGGCAAACCGCTGCGCCACCCAGGGATCCCTTATTTTTAGGTTTAAAGCATAACATTAGTTTATACAATTAAAGACCATTTGATGTATGTAGTAAATAATATTTTAACAAATGAACAGACTGAAATGAGGTAGATGGAAGGAGGTTAACAATGCCCTTATTACCTCCAGCATCTACTTTTCCTCCCTGCAATGTGGATTTATTGTAAAGTAGTGAGATAATTTTTTTTAAGACTTTATTTATTTATTCATGAGAGAGAGGCAGAGTCAGGCAGAGGGAGGAGCAGACTCCATGCAGGGAGCCGGATGTGGGACTTGATCCCTAGACTCCAGGATCACACCCTGGGCGGAAGGGAGATGCTCAACAGCTGAGCCACCCAGGTTCCGGAGATAATTCTTATCTTATATAGAGAAGTCTTAACGGCAACAACTTTTTTTTTTTTTTTTAATCTACTTGATTTGCAGTCTCAAGTTGTTATTGAAACTTAAATTCAGTAACAACAAATAACAAAAATTAGGGGCACCTGGGTGGTTCAGTGAGCATCTGCCTTTGGCTCCGGTCGTGATCCCGGGGTGATCCCGGAGCTTTCCACGAGGAGCCTGCTTCTCCCTCTGTCTGTGCCTCTGCCTCTCCTCTCTGTCTCTCATGAGTGAATAAAATCTTTTTTAAAAAAAAAATCTTAAAAAAAAAACCCGTTACTCCGAAGTTAGCCCAAGACTGAACTTCACTTTCACCGATCCTCAGGTTAACCATTTGCAACTCCACTGTGAGGAAGGCCAAATTTAACATCTGAGTCCCTGAATTATTTTAATTGCAGTTTCAAAAACTGATTTGTTAATAAAATTTAAATCGATCCTTTGCAGAGTTCCAGGGGCACTTCCAGAAACCTCTGTCGAAACACACTACGTCCCCAACTTCTCACTACGGGGCGTCCTGCCGCCCTACCCAGAAATCTGACACCTTCTCCCGACCTCCCGTGCTCCCACCCTGGGCCCAAGGCTCAGCTACTTCGAGGGTGACTTCGACTCACCCGGGAGACAGAGAAAGTCTCCGCCCCGAAGGCGTCGAGGGGCAGGCCACGCTCCGAGGGCGCTGAACGCGTGGCCGGGCCCTCCGGAGTCCGCCCCCTCACCGCCCCCGGGGCGGCCTGGGTTTGTTTTGGCGTAAAGCGCGCGCTGTGATGACGTCAGGACGCTGACGCCCGAGGATGGCGGCGGCGGTGGCGGCGGCGACCCTGTCCGCAGTCTGGAGAGGGTCAGCGCAGCCGCCGAGACGCCGACGACCCCGCCGCCCGCGCGAGGTGAGGCGGCCCGGCCCAGGGCGACGGCCCGACGGGCGGGAGGGGCTGGCGACCTGCGGCCATGGTCGCTTCCTGGTGCCCTGGGCCTATCCTCGCCCGGCCGGAGCCCCGTGCGCCGGGGCCTCCGGGACTGGGGCGCAGGCCAGGCGAGGGCTGCTCGGGATGCCTGGTGTTGGAGCCTGGACGGGCCTCAACCGTGCTGCTGTGCCGGGGAGCCCGGCTCTGGGGCCGCGTGGGCCTGGTCGACGTGCTCAGCTTCCCTGCCTGCTGTTCAGCCAGCCGGCGTCGGGCAGGGTGAACTAAGCAGGTTGTCCTCCCTGCTTTCTCGTGCCCGCCACCTCCTGCACGCCCCTCCTTTGCGACTGAACGCTAGCAGCTGTCGGGCAGCCGGTCGCTTCCGTGTTCAGGCGGGGAAAAGCAGGCTTGAGCCTGGCCGGGTTGCCTGCTCCGCAAGCCAATAGCCTTCAGCTTACGAGGGGAAGCCCAGCTCCCCACGCTCATTCCCCCTCCACGAAGCTGCTGAAGCGATCGGTCCCACCTGAAAATTTGAGTAAGTGCTTCACTGCCTGAAACGGGATCCCTGGTGCCTACAGGATGAAGTCCAAGCTTCGCAGCAAGGCGCTCAGGGCTCTTGGTAATCTGGTAGAGGCCTAACCGGAAGTTAACACCTGGGCACTTCTCCCTTCTGTTTACAGTTGGTCGTTGGGACACTTGAGCCCGCTGTGTTCAGTGTTTTAATACCCTTGTACTTTAGATACGCATTTTGTAATATTCTTTTACCCCCACCCCTAACCACCAGAATGGAAAATTTACATCTGTCCTTTAAAATCCACCTTAGATTTCATTTCCTTTTCCAAGGGAGAAGGCTCCCTTGCCTTACAGGTAACCGTTGGCTCCTATGTATTTTATTCATGTGACTACAGTTGAGTATATCATGTGGTATCACGCGATGGTGGGTCTGGGTCTCCTGAGTGTCTGGCTCTATGCCTGGCATAAAGTAGTTGCTGAATGGACTGGGATAGGTTGCTGGTTTAAAACTAGAAATAGATTCACTGTATTATTGAAGCCTTATCAGAGGCCAGGATCTGACATAAGGACAGCAAATGTATATCTCCCGTTTGCACATGCACACATATTCCTGTGGTAGGTGGTGCAGCCCTGTCAACTTCCATGGTCTAAGATCCCTTGGGGTAGTTTTTCAAGATACAGATTCAAGAGTCTCTCTCTGATATTTGGATTCAGAAGATTTGGAGCCTGGTAGAAATCTGTATTTTGAAAAAACAAAACAAAACACATCTCAGAGGACTTTGCTCCCTGGTTGAACATCTATGTCATTGCACTAGGAATCTGTTGTGTCTTCTTTGTCCTGTAGGAAGGGCTAGCTGTGACATGTGGACTCCTGTTATAGCCTTGTTGCCCATACTGAGGGAGGCAGTATGATTTGCTGGTTAGTAGGATGGACTTTGGAGTCAGAAAGACTTGGATTCAGTTTTTGGTTTTTGTGAGATCTTGAGGTCTTTTGAGTCCTATCTTGCTCGTTCCAAAATAGCAGTAATCGTGCCTACTGTGTGTGGTTGCACAGAGGAATGAGAGTTCATACGAGATGCTTAATATAGTTGGAACTCAGGAAATGGAAGCCATTGTTATTACTAATGCTGCTTTTCCCAGAGTGTGTCCCTTGTCAAAAGGAGAACTCAGCTTGTTTGCTCTTCAGACTGAGCCTCATGTAGGAAGGTGCCTTATAGGATTTCCTTGAGGTGATTTCTGCTTATCAGGGAAAGCTCTGACAAAACTGTGCTTCTACTCAGGGCAGTTGCAGTGGGTCATTTCCCTAGAAGAGGCTTGGAATGCTGATTTACCAGAGGGTAGGTTTGTTGCATAAGCACTTTGTCCCTGTCTAATTGCAGTGGCTGTGCTTGTTGACTTGTATAAATGAGCTAGAGAAAGTGCAGCATTCAGGAAACCTCTTTGCCTCTGACACTGAGCTAGAGTTGCACCTGACCTGGAATGGAACACCCCTGCAGATCCTACTGTCTGTGGAATTTGAAATAGATACTGGGGATCTCTGTTGGTCGCAGTTCACAGTTAAACGAGTGAGACTTTGGTTTGGCTTTCTGTCTTACTTTATAAGTGTTAGCATGTTGTATGGACAATTCTGTCCTCTTCAGAGCTTCCTGACTGTGTGATATGAATGGGTTATAAGTGTGCCAAAGAATTGAATCGATAGCCAAGAACAGCCATCTCTCTCAACCTTAGGATACACAGAGAAAATTTTGAGAAGTACAGCCCTAGACGAACGGAAGCAATTCTACTTGTTGAGAGCTAGAGACTTATTTATTTGAACTCCTTTTCCTTCCAAGAATCTTACTCAGTGACTATTATGTGGATTTATGTTGGCTAGGTCATCACTGAGCTAATTCTTGGGACAGCTTTCTGTTGCTGTGGTATCTGATATGATGCTAAAGTAAAAAATGTAGTGTTTTCATTTTGTAGGGGAAGATTATCTCAGAGGGTCCCCTTCCAGACTGGCAGTCTTGAAGTGGCCTCACCCTTCATCATTAGAGAGATTCTTGTGTAGAATCATCTGTGCTGTAAGTTCCTTGAGAGCAGAGATTATGGCAGCCTTCTTTTTGTCTGTCACAGCCCCTGGCTGAGTTCCTGGCCCACAGCAGGAGCTCAGTAAATATTTGTGGGTTGAACCCCTTGGGATTTTGGAAGAAGAACCCCAGGTACATTGCCAGAGTCTGTATTTCTGATGATCAGATGGCCAGTGGGTAGGATGTTTTAGATGGAGCTGGGGTCATGATAAAATGAGGACACAGTAGACTTTTGAACTTTTTCCCTCTCAGCCCCAAGGCTGGAGTCTGTCCACCAGTTATTACCATGTAAAGCTTGGTGCCTAACTGGAGTCTTGAGAACCGGTGTCCTGAGTTACTGTATTCTAAGAAGAAGTCATAACAATTTTTATTATGAAATAATATTAAAGGTTAAATCATCTTGGGCACTGGGGTAGCTCAGTGGTTGAGCGTCTGCCTTTGGCTCAGTGGTTGAGCGTCTGCCTTTGGCTCAGGACCCTGGGATCGAGTTCTATATCAGGCTCCCTACGGGGAGCCTGCTTCTCCCTCTGCCTATGTCTTTGCCTCGTTCTTTGTGTTTCTTATGAATAAATAAAATAAAATCTTTTAAAAAAAAGTTAAAATATCTTTAGACTCAAACACTGCAATAATTTGGTATGTATTCTTCTGGCACTTTAAAAAATTCATATAATAGGCTGTACATTTCTTTTTTTTTTTTTAAGATTTTATTTATTTATTCATGATATACACAGAGAAAGAGAGGCAGAGAGACAGGCAGAGGGAGAAGCAGGCTCCATGCCAGGAGCCCGATGCGGGACTTGATCCCGGGACTCCAGGATCGCACCCTGGGCCAAAGGCAGGCGCTAAACTGCTGAGCCACCCAGGGATCCCCAGACTGTACATTTCTACAATATATATTTTTTAACTTTAAAAATATAATATGTGGTGATGATTTTAAAAAATAACAACAGCACAGGAATATGTAAAGCTATAAGTGAAAGTCCTTCTCCCTCTACTCACTTATTTCCTTCCTTCCTTCCTTCCTTCCTTCCTTCCTTCCTTCCTTCCTTCCTTCCTCCTGTTCCCTTCACATTTACACACCCTAGAAGCAATCCCTGTCAACAGTTTTTCTTTTTCCTTTCGAGGATATTTTTCCATATATGTGTCTGTATCTTTTTTTTTTTTAAGATTTTATTTATTTATTCATGAGAGACAGAGAGAGAAAGAGAGAGGCAGACACAAGCAGAGGGAGAAGCAGGCTCCATGCAGGGAGCCCGACTCCGGACTCTGTCCTGGGTCTCCAGGATCGCACCCTGGGCTGAAGGCAGGGCTAAACCACTGAGCCACCCAGCTGCCCTGTCTTTTTTTAAACCCATCATTGGACATATGCTTCAGATACTATTTTAAACTACATATTACATCACAGATATGGATCCTGGCATGAAGCCATTCAATAAAATTGGCTAGTAACTTTCTTTGTTAGTATATATGGAATTATGGAATTCCTGGAATTTGGATTTACCTCATTCATTTCAACAGCTTCACAGCCTTCCATTATATGAATAGATGTTAATGTATGTAATTATTCCCTTATTGATGGATATTTGGGTAATTTCCATTTTTTCATTATTACAAAGAACATTTTCTTTTTTTTTAAGATTTTATTTATTTATTCATGAACGACACAGAGAGAGAGTCAGAGACACAGGCAGAGGGAGAAGAGGCTCCATGCAGGGAGCCGGACGTGGGACTCGATCCCGGGTCTCCAGGGTCACTCCCTGCCTGGGCTGAAGGCGGCGCTAAACCGCTGAGCCACCCAGGCTGCCCCAAAGAACATTTTCATGAACTTGTTTGTGCAACTATATCTGCAGACTCGCGGAAGTGGTTTTATAGAATTAGTTTTGAGAATGGAATTGCTAGGTGCAGTGTCCCTTTCATTTCAGAAAGCAGATGCACATATCTCCCCTTAAGGTTGCTGAGGTCCTTGTTCAGGGGTTTTCATCTGAAGTGACAAGCTCTTTTGCCTGGTGTCTCTGCTTGCCTCGTGATGGTTAGAAGTGTTGTTTAGCAGTTACTTATTTCAGGGATTACTGGGAGATTACTGCCTACTTCATTTGATAGATTTTCAAAACAGTCTTTTCAAAATAGCATGATATAGAGATCTTCACAGGTGAAAGGTTGCAAAGCTTTTCTGTGGAGGACAATCTTAGGGGGTGTTACTGGAGAGGGCGGGTTGCCTATGGGCCCCTGCCAGGGACACAGCCATAGTCTCGGCTTCTGTGGCCAGGAAATTATTTCGGGATCCATCTTAGGCCTTTCCCCTCTCTTTCCCATGGAGTCAAGTCTGATAGCTTGTGGACAAACTTGCTTTGGAGTTCAGTTAATAATCTGTAAGAAAAACAGGAGCCTGAGAGCTCCAGCTTCCTTTGTTGTTGAGGACATTTACACAGGTACCAAAGGAGCACGGCTCTGGTTTAATCACCAGTTTGGCTTCTTCCTGCCACTTGAAAATGTTTGAGGTTCTGGGACTGTTGCCTTGCAGCAAGTAGAAATCCAAGAGCCAGACCACTTTTCATTCATTGTTAACAAACATGAATGCATGCTCTGAGCTCAGCACTTCACTGGGTGCCAGAGAGTTCTAGAAACCTAAGAAGTGGCTTCTTCCTTCAAGAGGCTGAAAAATAGTGTTCTAAAGCAATCTAGAGTGCAGCAGTGAGCAGTGTGACCCAGATTATACTTGGAATGGTGGTTTCATAATATAGGCCCTTCAGAAAAGGTCCTCAGTAAAGGCCGGTTGTTTCATCAGCTGAATGTTCTGAAGGATAGAGGCCTTGACCTGGTGAGGCTGAGCCCCAGACTCTTTGGAGTCTCCCTTGTGATGGAAGGAACTGTGAATGGAGAACTAGGAGATTTGGGTCCGTGCTTGGCTGTCACTATTTAAAGTGGCTGTGGGCAAGTTTCTACTTTCCTGGTCCTGTCATTCCTCAGTGAGAACAGTAGTGCTGAATGCTCATGCCCACTACCACACTGTAACATGCTTGCACTCCTTGCGGAGTCCTTGGAATCAGGCTGGGAGTTGAGGGTGTGGAGGCTGACTCTAGAGAGTTCTTCAGTTCCTTCTGCAAGATGTGTTAGGACTGGTATCATGAAGAGGAACAGTGACTTGTGATAGCTGGCATAATGTGACCTCCTTAGTCCTTTCTCATAGCCTGGTCACTGTGCTAGGGACATACACAGGAGGGCTGGGGGCAGGAAGACACTCTGCCCTTATTCCCAGAAGTTTTGTCAGACTCCTTCCCTGTTCCTATCTTTGCCTTTTCACCTGATCTCTGAGCAATGGGAATTTAACAGATGTGATTGGTGTGTGGAGCAGCTGTGGTAACCTGGATGCTGTTGGCTGTTGCCCCTTCCCAGAGCTAGCAGCCTCTCTTCTCCACTCTTCATCTAGTTGGGAAGGCGGAGTCCAAGCGTCAGCTTATCTTGGAAGACTTTCTAATTGAAACAAATGTGGGAGAAACTATGTCCCAGGAAGGAAGAAGGAAGGTCAGAGAGGGATAATTTTTGGCTCTCTTACTGCTGACTTGAAATCCCTATGCAGGCTTTGTTTAAAGTGAGAAGTCAGGCCTTTTCTTTTGTAAACCTTAGTTTTTCTCATCAGAACCAGACTAGATGTGCACATTTAAACAAAAGACCCAGTGCACACGCCTGGAAACAATTACTTATTTTGCAGATCTTGGGAGAAGACCTCCGAGCAGTTATGCTGGGTCACCCGTGCAGTTTGTTTTCTCTCTGAATGGTGGTAGACATTGCTTACCGGTGATCCTGGAGGTCAGGGGCCTCTGTTCTGCCTCAGGAATCCTGACCCAGGAACTGTTTTGTTCCTGAGCTGCAGCCCTTTATAGCATTGAGAGTTTTGTGTTTTCCACGAAAGAAGAGATGAGTCTGCAAAATTCTAGTCCACAGTTCTAATCTTGAGCCTCTGTGAAAACAAACCTTGTTCCTAAGTGTATTTGTTTAACATGATTTCCTGTGCTACTATGTAGGATCTCCTGGGGTCTTCCTTATGTTGGTGGAGGAATCCTTCCCCGTCATGAGAGAAAGATCCCTCATTCTGCTGAGAGTCATATTGACATACTGATTAAAATCTGAGCCCTTAGTCTGTGGTCTCCAGATTCCTCCTTTTTATCTAATTGAGGGCTCGGATATGTTTCATGAATGAGCTTGTTCCTTGAAAGAGTTAACCACACTACACCGATCAGTATCACCACCTTAGAATCTGGCCCTCGACTCACGGGAATTTGGTGGCCTCTGTGGGTTCTCTGTGACCCCTAAATTGCCTTAGCAAAACCTGCCTGGGTCTTCTTCTGCTGCCTTTGATGGGATCGTTTGCTGGCTTCTCAGTGGCTGGGAGTGGGAGGTTTAGGTGTTGCCCCCTTAGCCCCAAGCACCACCCTTGGTCAGCCTCTTCAAATGTCAGATTCTACCTTTGTGTCATATAGATGTTGCACATGCACTGCAGCATACCCAAAACTGATCTCTCCCTGATACTTCCCAGATCTGTCCCTCCTGCTGCACTGCTGACCCTTCTGCCCAGGAGCCCAGGCAAGGGACTAGAGCTGCCCTCTCTCCTTCCTTTCACCCCTTAGGTCTCCCCTTCAGTCCTTGTCAGTTTTCCCGCTGACATCTTTCTGTTCCACCCTGCTATCTGGGCCACCACCCTCCTCACCCGCCCTTTTAATAGACTTTGACCCTCCTCCAGTTCTGCCTCACACTTCTTTTTTTAACACAGATTGATTGCCGTCTTTGTAAACCCTTTGTAGCTCGGGTCAACTCCCTGGAAGGTCCTGGTTCCTCACCCTAATTTGTGTTGTCTGCAGCTTGGTTCTTGCTGCTTCCAGAACTTCAACCCAGCCTGCCCCCAGGCCTGTCTTCATACCACCAACGTGCCTGGTCCTAGGCCCAGGGTAATCTTTGAGTATGTTGTGCTCTCTGTCTGAAACACCATTCCCACCTCTCCTCAACTGACTCCTTCTTACTTTAAACTTAAATTCAGTGTGGGAGGGGATCTGGGTGGCTCAGCGGTTTAGTGCCTGCCTTTGGCCCAGGGCGCGATCCTGGAATCCCTGGGATCGAGTCCCACATCGGGCTCCGGGCATGGAGCCTGCTTCTCCCTCCTCCTGTGTCTCTGCCTCTCTCTCTCTCTCTCTCTCTCTCTCTCTCTCTCTCTCATAAATAAATAAATAAATAAATAAATAAATAAATAAATAAATAAATAAATATTAAAATAAATAAATTCATTGTGGGGGTCATCTCCGGGAAGCTTTCCCTGAGACCTGTGTCACTCTACATGTATGTTGTTATTTCTTTCTCCTTCCTTCCTTCCTTCCTTCCTTCCTTCCTTCCTTCCTTCCTTCCTTCCTTCCTTCCAGATTTTTATTTATTTATTCATGAGAGAGGCAGAAACACAGGCAGAGGGAGAAGCAGGCTCCATGCAGGGAGTGACTCCCAGGTCTCCAGGACCACACCTCAGGCTGCAGGCGGCGCTAAGCCGCTGCACCACCGGGGCTGCCCTATGTTATTTCTTAAGCCTAATACTTACTATGCTGTTTTGAAATTATCTCTTCCTATGTTTTTTTCTTCATCTTACACTGTGACTTTGACCGTGTTTTGCTTTTGTATCTGTGTGTGTGTTAAAATGTAATCTACATTGGACCGTGTCTTATTCATTCCCATATCCCTAAGCACCTGGTAGATATTTGTGAGATAAACTAAAATATATATGGATCTCTATCCCCAGTTCCTGGCACAGGGTTCCTGAAACCCTCGTAATTTCAAAGTGATATGAGCATGAGGAGCATCTCTGTTCTAATATTTGGCCTTTGACCTTAGTTCTTGATACAGGCTCCTGAAACCCTTGCAATTTCTTGGTTGATAGGAGTGTCTTTTGTTCTAATGAGGTGACTCTGAGTCAGCTCCTAGGTGACTCCTAGATGGGAACTGGTCACCAGAAAGACTCAAGCTATGATTAGAAGATTGGAATTTTCAGCCCTGCCTCTTATTCTCTTGAGAAGGAAGTAGGGCTGAAGATGGAGTTAATGATAATCATGCCTATGGGATGAACTCTCCATAAAATTCCAATAGTAGAGTGCTTGAGGGACTTATGGCTTGTTAAGCACATGGAAATACTGAGAGAATGGTGCACCCAGAGAGAGCATAAAAGCTCTGCACCCCTTCCCACATGCCTTGCTCACCATCTCTTCCATCTGGATGTTCACCTGTATCTCTTATCATATCCTTTAATAAACTGCTAAATGTAAGTGTTTCCCTGAGTTCTGGGAGTCTCTCTAGCAAATTAATTAAACTTGAGGGAGTTGTTGAGACCCAACCTGATCTATGGCCAGTTGATCAGAAGAACAGGTAATAACCCAGGCTTGTGACTGGCATCTGAAATGTATGTGAGGGAGAGAACAGTCTTAGGGGACTGAGCCCTTAACCTGTGGGAGCTGACGCTATCTTTAAGTAGACAGTGTTAGAACGTAGTTAAATTGTCGGACATCTGGCTGACGTTACCGAATTGCTTGGTGTAGGGACTCCACACACGTGATCAAAGGTGTCAGCAGTGAAGTGTTCTAGGGGCACTGGCTGACTCCAGTCGGTGGAGTGTGCGACTCTTCATCTTGGGGTTGTGAGTTCGAGCCCCATGTTGGGTATAGAGGTTACTTTAAAAAAAAAAAAAATCTGGGCAGCCCTGGTGGCTCAGCGGTTTGGCGCCGCCTTCAGCCCAGGGTGTGATCCTGGAGACCTAGGATTGAATCCCAGGTCTGGCTTCCCGCATGGAGCCTGTTTCTCCCTCTGCCTGTGTCTCTGCCTCTCTCTCTCTCTCTCTCTCTCTCTCTCTCTGTATCTCTCTGTATCTCTCATGAATAAATAAATAAAATCTTTAAAAAAAATTTAAAAAGTAAAATATTAAAAAGAAAAGAAGTGAAGTGTTCTCTGTGAAGGTAAAAGAGACACATGCAGTGAAGAAATACACAGTACGAAAGAACTCTTTATTTCCTAACATAGAAAGGAAAAAAGCTGTGTTTCTTTTTCCTTTACAATGTTTGGTAAATGTTTGACCTGAATTGATAATTTTACCCCTAATTCTGTATGTCATAGTCAATAGGAAATTCTCAGCTTCCCTCTTTGACCTGTGGAGCTCTTCAATAGACTTAAAGAAGGACGGCCAGGGTAGAGGTAACCTCTGGAAAACAGTACTTCAACACTTCACCTTATCAAGGCCCCAACAACCATAGGGTTTTATGGTTAGAACATCTCTAAGAAGCACATGGAAAAACTCTTGGATCCTCATCCCAAGGAAGCAGAGTACCCTGATCCACAGCCTGAGTCACATCAAGATGAAACTGTTAGTGTCCTTTCTGAGCTCAAGGTTCCCTTTGTCTCTTGAATGAAGCCCAGGATAGTTCGGTAGCTACCTGGTGGCAGTGTGCTAAGGTTTGTGGTCCTAAGTTTACTGGGGTTGATTTCAGCTAGCTTTGGGATTTCAGCCATCCATGTGGTGAACTGAAAGTGGAAGATCCTGGAACAGAGTGTTAGACTGCCAGATGAAGATGATGCTTTAATGGGAACTATCTAGGAAAGAGTAAGGTTAGGGCAAAGAACCAGGACAGGGCTGGTAGTGTTGGCAGCAGTTGTAGGAGGGAATCAATGCCTGCAGGAGGCCTAGAGGGCCTGGAAAGCTATCCTTAAGGGGTGCCTTGGGGAAGTGGCTTTCTGAGCCATCGTAGGTGATAGCGTTGGAGAGCAGGCCTCCCAACATTCCACACCCCCATTTCAGAAAAGATGAGTCAGAATAATAAGAGGAATGATTTTAACATTTAAAAAAAACTTTGAACTTTGACTAGGATAAGGGACCCAGGCAGAGTAGGGAGGAGGGTGGGGGCAGTGACAGCTAAGCCTGGTGCATGTTCTTGCTCTGCACTTGGGGTTGGAAAGCAGCATGAGAATCAGATCCAGGGAGATTAAGTCAAGACCATGAAGCTCAGGCCCAGCCTTTCATCTGGACCTTCCATTGAGCACTCAGGGACCAAGGCCGTCCTTCCTTCTAGAGAACCATATTAGAGTCAGGTCTTCAGGCTACATTTATTGAGGAGCAAGAGAGAGGGGATGAGGGTGACTAGTATCCTTTCCGCGGTACTCCTGGCTATACTGACTTGCCCTTTCTTCTGTGTGCATAGGTGTAGACAGGGCATTGCCTGCAGAGCAGGTCCTGCCAACCTCCCTGGAGAGGATGCCCCCGTGTCCGTGATGGGCTGTGGGACAAGCAAGGTCCTTCCTGAGCCGCCAAAGGATGTCCAGCTGGATCTCGTCAAGAAGGTGGAGCCCTCCAGTGGCACTGAGAAGGATGTGCACAAGCACTTCATCACAGAGGTGGACAGTGATCTTAAAGCTGGGTTCCCAGCAGCCAGTCAGTGTGCAAACCCCTGCCCCAGTGCCCCCATTACCAGCCACACAGAGCCTCCTTCAGAACCACCACGCAGGGCCAGGGTGGCTAAGTACAGGGCTAAGTTTGACCCACGTGTGACAGCCAAGTATGACATCAAAGCTCTGATTGGCCGAGGCAGCTTCAGCCGAGTGGTACGTGTGGAGCACCGGGCAACCCGGCAGCCATATGCCATCAAGATGATTGAGACCAAGTACCGGGAAGGGCGAGAGGTATGTGAGTCAGAGCTGCGTGTGCTGCGCCGGGTGCGTCATGCCAACATCATCCAGCTGGTGGAGGTGTTTGAGACGCAGGAGCGTGTGTACATGGTGATGGAGCTGGCCACCGGTGGAGAGCTCTTTGACCGGATCATCGCCAAGGGTTCTTTCACTGAACGTGATGCCACAAGGGTGCTGCAGATGGTGCTGGATGGTGTCCGATATCTGCATGCACTGGGCATTACACACCGAGACCTCAAGCCTGAAAACCTGCTCTACTACCACCCAGGCACTGACTCCAAGATCATCATCACTGACTTTGGCCTGGCCAGCGCCCGCAAGAAGGGTGACGACTGCCTGATGAAGACCACCTGCGGCACACCCGAGTACATTGCTCCTGAGGTCCTGGTCCGCAAGCCCTACACCAATTCAGTTGACATGTGGGCACTGGGTGTCATTGCCTACATCCTGCTCAGTGGCACCATGCCCTTTGAGGATGACAACCGTACCAGACTCTACCGGCAAATCCTCAGGGGCAAGTACAGTTACTCTGGGGAGGTGAGTCTACCCTGTCCGGGGATGGTGGGAGGCCCTGGAAGAGGGGGTGTATCCGGCAGCTCTTGATCAGGGCATGTGCCCTGAGGGCTCTGCTCATGGGTTCAGATAAGTAATGTAAAAATGATGAAGTGAGATGAGTAGGGTATCTTAGTTTGGGTTTCCCTGAAAGTGAGCCCATAGACTTGGGAGCAGGTAGTATAATTGGGATTTGAGTCCAGTAAACACAGGCAGAAGGGTGGAAAAGTGAGGCAGAAAGGAAGGAAGCCAATAAATGGCCTGTGGAGGAGCCAACTGCCACTGTGGGCCATTGGAACTTCCAATGGGACCTGTTGAATAATCACGTGGTGCATGCCTCAGAGTTGTATCACCGAGGGACTAGAAGGTGGGTTTTAACCCATTGACTCCTATAAGAGTTAAGGATTTCTTTGTGGGGAAGGGTGTCAAACCCTTCCAGGCTGTCTTGAATGCTGGCTAGTGCTGGAAGTCTTTAGGCTGAGAAGCGGGGAACACAGGTACCGGCATCTGGGGAGCTGTCTGCCTGCACAGGGGCATTGCAGTTGTAGGCGAACTCAGAAGGCAGCTGGAGCGTGTGAGCCACAGTGGCCACTGTATCTGTTCCACAGGGACTGAGACAAGCTACAATGACCGTGCCCTGTCGAAGGGAGCCCATGCTGCTCATCTCTGCCCAATTTTGCCACACAGCCCAGAAGATTCTGTGTCCCCAGATGCTCCAGTTTTTTTAAAGAGAAGCCAGAAAATTTGATCTTAAAATGTTGGAATTCCATTTACGTATTTAAATACTACCTTGTGTGGCAACAAATACTAACCTGCAGGCCAGATTCAACCAGTAGACCATCATGACGTGTGTGTCTTTGGATCCACTGATTGTCTTGATATGTGAAAAAAATTGTTAGGTTTCAGCACTGCTGGGAACTGAAGGAAGGCACACAGAAGGAGTGAGCTGGTTGGTCCTTAGGCAGGATGCTAACTGTGGGGGACATGAGGCTGACCTTAGCAAGAGCAGGTGCTGTAAGCATAATGGTGGGCTTGGGAGGGTGGCAAATAACAGAATGTGCAACGGTTTAAATGGGAGGTAAAATAAGCTTTGCAGGATGCTGTCAAGGCAGCGAGGGCCCCTCCCCAGGTGCTCCCTGCAGAGCGCTCCCAGGCGTGGGCTTCCACAAACAACCCATATGGAGGGGAGGAACCAACTGCCTTCTGAAACCCAGCTTTCCTTCCAGGGGTTTTGGACTGGGCCCTCTCTGGCCCCAGCCAACTGGCCCAGAGCAGCATTTCCAGTAGGAGTCACCCCAAAGCCTCTTGCCACTTTGTCTTCAGTGCTTGAGGTCCATGCCCCACCAGACTCCCTGTCAGCTTTCAGACGTGATCGTGGGGTCAGTCAAGGACTCCCTGGGAGGATGGTGACTGGCATTCCACATGTCCAAGTGGTGCAAGGAATGGAGGGAAGCCTTCGTGGTTAGGCCAGCTCTGTGCTGGCCACAGGTGAAGGAGAAAGCAGAATGTTCTCTAGCTCTCCCCTAAAGTTCTCACATCTTCTTTGCTCCACATAGATTCAGATGGATTCAACAAAACAAATGCTGGGAAGCATTTGGCTAGCATCTAGCTCAGGCTAGAATGGCATAGTCACAGAGGGCACCTCTCCCATCCTCTGGCCAGATTTCATCACAGGGCAGAAGACCCAGGATCCACCTCCCAGAGGCAGTGTTGTACCAAGGCCCCACCTGGCCTGCTGTGTGCTATGAGCTCTGTGTGGTGCCCGGCTGTTGGGGGTCTGGCTGGCAGAGGGAGTACCGAGCTTAGCTACAGTAGAGAGGGAGGTTTCCCAAGAGATGCTGACAAAGGGAAGACTTTCTGAAAGTCTATTGGTTTGCCCAAGAGTTCTTAATTCTGGCAGTTGTTGATCAAGCAGTTTATCTAATTGGGGCTTGCAATCTTGCTAAGCAGCTATTGATTATCTGTGGCTGGGAGAATGACAGGAGAATGGGGTGAGGAATGGACTCAGGCTCCCTGCTCTTCTTATAGCCACAAGACTGAATCCTGAGACTGTTTCCTGCTCTGCTAGAAACACAGTCTGGGGCTTCCAATGTTATGGGGGGCACTTCCCAGCCTTGCCTCCCGCCCCATTTATCTGAAGCTGAAAGCAAGAGTTAGTTCCCAGTTCCAGAGCCAAATTCCTGGCCCTCCCCTGAGGGCATCTGTCCCTTACAAAGAGCTTCCCTGACTCCAGCAACAGGTTCTACCACCATCTGATTTGGGTGGAATTTGCCTGGGGTGCTTCCTGGGTGAGGAGGTGGAGACCAGGCATCTGTCTTTCTGTTCTGCTGACCATTGCCTACCCATAAATGCACCTGGGGTAGATGCAGAGAGACATGAAGGTCTGTTTTCCATCCCCAAGAAGCTTGAGATTGCCTGGGGAGAAAGAACTAGGAGTGGGAAATGGCCACAGAACAAACCCTGCCAGTGCAGGCCTCACCACTAGCCACTGGGCCTGGGCACTCTGAAACAGGAGGTGTGGGGCTCAGGTCAGGTGGCTGGGCTGATCCCCCTTCGTGGGGCTGGGCCCTGCCTCCACCCTCAGTCCAGCCATCTGTCTTCTGTGTGATAGTCATTTGCTCTTCTGAAGGCCATCCAAGTGAGTAAGGCCCTGCCAGAAAACCTATCTGAGAGCATATCATGTTGAAAGGAGGGTGTTTTGATCTAGCTTCCTCTGCAAATGAAGGACCACTCACTTTGAGCCCAGCAAGGTTTGGAGGTGTGCATTCCTCCCCTGACAGTAAGTACATGGCAGTTAGTGCCTTTCTAGGGGCACTTTTCCTGCCCCCTACCTTCTCATAGTGATGTCTTCTGTATACCAAGCCCTATCCAATGAGCTTGTTCCCTGAGGCCTACCGTCTGTGCAGTCCCTTGTCAGACTCAGTGGTTTCCATGGACTTGAATAGAGGGCGTTTGAGAAGGGTCAACTCTCAGGAGGTGGGCTCTGAGAAAGGGTCATTGCTGACTGTGCTCAGAATAAACAGGAAATTGGGAATAATAATCAACCTGCAGGACAGGTTGATGAGGCTGGGCCAGGCCTGGTATTTGGTGTTGGTGTCAGAGGCAACTTGGAGATTGGAAGCATAAGGTGGGAGGGAGCCCTCTGGGTTCTTGAGAGTGAAGGGGGAATGCAGCAGGAAGCGTTGTTGGAGACTCAACAGGAAGAAGATTGATGGAGGGACTGTTGCAGTATTCCCAGTTGGGGATGAAGAACCTGGCATCTTGGGGGTGTTTAAGGCAGATCAGAGGTTCCCGAGAGTGAGCTCCACATTTTGTGAGCCAGTTTAGGGACAGAATCCTCCTGCAGTTCGCAGGAGCATCAGCTTACAAGGGTTGAGTGAGAGAGTTCTCTCACCTGGGAGGCTGCTGTCTACATGGTCCAGAGAGTGTGTAGGCTCCTGCCTTGACATCCCTAGGGAGACTCCAGTGGTGGAGGGAAGTACACCAAGTGGCTGGCTCCTGCCACACAATCCTGACACTGTAGATACTCCAGCCCATAGCCCTGGCTCCATTCTGCCCCATTTCCTACACACTGTAGGTCCTAGATGTTTGCTTCATTCACTCCCCATACTAAGCTTTGGTCAGGCTTTTCCCTGTGCTCTGAGTGTTGACCTTAGAAATTTGACCAGCTCTGAAAGGTTCAATTCACAGATTGCTCCCATTAAGAATAGTGGTGACTGGGGATCCCTGGGTGGCTCAGCGGTTTAGGGCCTGCCTTTGGCCCAGGGCATGATCCTGGGGTCCCGGGATCGAGTCCCACATAGGGCTCCCTGCATGGAGCCTGCTTCTCCCTCTGCCTGTCTCTCTCTCTCTCTCTCTCTCTCTCATGAATAAATAAAATCTAAAAAAAAAAAAAAAAAAAAAAAAAGAATAATGGTGACCACTGTGTAATGCCTCCTGAATACCAGACTCAGGGCTAAGGGTATTGTATCCAACATGTTTAATCTCCACAGCAGTGCTGCCAAGTGGGTATAATGCCTGCATTTTACAGATGAGAAAACTGAGGCTTGTGAGGTTAAGTAACCTGTCCATGGTTCCACAGCTAGAGCATAGCAGGCCTGGAATTTGAATCCAAGCCATCTTGATGTCAGAATTCTTGGCCTCTCCATCCCCGCAGTCTCTGTTCCCTGATTTACATGCCTCAGCATGTTGCCAGAGTCTTTGGTTCAGTACTTTCTTGGGTTGTTGTCTATATACATCTCTCTTCTCAAGCCTATAAGGTCCTTGAGGACAGCATGTATATCAATACATAGGTTTCCAGTACTTTCTCCTGGCTTTTCCTGAGGGAAACACCAGCAGTTGTTGGTGATGCCTTGGAAAAGGACCCAAAAGTGACTGGCTGGCAGGCAGATGGGCGTAGCTCTGATGGCTTGGAAGCATTCTCTTCTTGGGGTTGGGCTCCAGGAGGAAGTGGAGAGCCTGCTGGAGGGGTGTTTAGTGGTCTGCTGGTCAGACCTGCTTTAGAAGCAGCTATGGGAATCTTGGAAGAGGAGGGAGTGCTGAGAAGGAGGAGGCTAAGACAGATAATTTTGAGAAGAGAAATCTGCATTTTTCCTGATGACTAGAGGTGCTGGAGTGGAGAGGGCCAAGCCAGGGTCATGTTAGAAGTGACAGAAAAAAAAAAAAAAAGAAGTGACAGAGAGACCCGTGTCGGCCAGATGTGAGGAAGGCCTTTATGAATGGGGGAGCAGTCTGAAGACACAAAGAGCCACCTTGAGAGAGGGAGCTTCTTGTCCTGAGAGATTCCAGAAGGGCTGGAGCAGCTATTTCTAAAGAAGTGACACAGAAGGTGAGTCATCACCTGTAAGACCTATACTGGAGGCTCGTTATGGTCCTGCTGACTTGGAGATGCTGTCATTAACTGCACATGAAATGTGACGTTGCCAGCCTAATGTTATTGCTTTTGTCAAGAGTTCTATTCTTAGAGGCAGGATGGTTGAAGAGGCTCTTGTGGGGTTGATGGCAGAGTGGTGCCATCAGCAGCTTTGTTGTCTGCTGCCTTTAGCAGCCTTTAATTGTCGCCCTCTGCTGGGGTGGTCTCTGAGCTATGGGCAAGCCTGAGCACAGGTGGGCTTGGGGCAAAGGTCCTCACAGTGGCTTGTTCAGGAGAGTAAGGGACAGAATCTTGGTGAGAGAGGAAGGCCACCTGCAGGGCCAGTCTGTCACCCCCGGGGGGATCAAGGTGGTGGGAGGTGGCTTTCCAGGGTGGGCCTCTGGGCTGTAGTCAGACCACCCATCCACTTGACGCCAAGGGGTAAGCGCTCAGGGGCAGTGAATGGGACCATCTTGTAGTTCTGATAGTCCTGCAGTAGGATGAGTGCCCAGAGCCAGAGTTCACATTTACTTCCCCACCTTAAAGTGACCCTAACACTTGTCATTCTGCCCTGGGATGTTGAAGATAAAAGGAGGTGCAGAGGATGTACCATATCCTGTGGCTCTCTGGGTGAACGGGGTCAGCCCCTATGAGGAGGCTGGTCATACAGCCTAGTTCATATGCCCTGGTAGGGACAGTCAGCCGAGTGGGGTTAGGACCTTGACCCAGAGCCATGGGGAGGACTTCCCCTGGGATATGGGAGAGACTGGAAGTTGTGTGCAGGCAGCACACAGACTGCAGAGAGGCAGGTGGCCTGTTTTCAGGCTTGTGCTTAGATTCTGCTGGTGCATTTAACTGCTTCACGTTCCCACCTCCAGGGTGGATGGGGACTGTGATGGACCATCGGCTCATCACTCTTCTCTTGCTTCCTCCTGCTCCCAGAGTAAGCGGATGGATTCCCGTGTCTGTTGCAAAAGCTGACAGCACAGGGAAACACAAATTGATTTAGAATTCTTTCCTGTGAGGTATCCCTAAGCCCTTCCTACTTGCCTCTCTGCTGTCAGTGCTGGGTGATGGTTCTAGCTCAGTGCCAGGATCCCACGAGGACACGCAGATGCCCCCATACTTGTCCAGGAGGGACCTTTCTGGAAGGGCTGTCCCTACTTCACCAAAGCTCCTGGTACTCAGTAGGTATTGAACAGAGCAGTCTCCCTCCTTCATTTCCAGCAGATGCTTGCAGTCCAGATTCCTGACTGGTCACTGATAGATGGCATGATCTGGTCCACTGGGTGTGGGCGGTGGACCCTCACTGGTCACTGTGCTTGGAGACCTCTTAAAGGAAGGCAGGGGTGGCTTCCTCGTGGTTGGGGGCAGGAGGCAGGCTCTGCATAGAGAAGGGCAGTATTTCCCCTCTTGTGCCACCTCTGGTGTACCACTCAGCTCCCTGGAGCCCTATCTTCTAGGCTTCCCTCTGCCGCTGCTGCCCTGGTTACACAGTCCCCAAAGAGCAGTACTCTCCTCTGGTGGCAGAAACAGATGCCCATTCTCCCCACGTTGCTGCATTCAGCCATTCCTACCAAAATGCCTTGCCCTGACCACCTTCAGCTTCTCATTAACCCAGGGTCAGAGCCTCTTTCATCACTGCTGTCTCCCACCCCCACCTGGCCGAGGCCTCTCCATCAAAGGGCTATATCATGGGTTGTGTTCAGAGCAGTGCCTGGTGTGCTGTCCGTCCCCTCCCTCTCCTGCTCTTCTCATTGTCTGTCTCCACCTAGGTAGCTCGGCCCACTCACAGGCCCTGTCGCTTCTAGGCTCTTGAGTTCTTGCGGGAGCTGCCACAGCTGTTGTCTCCCACAGTCTGACCTCTTTCAATCCGCTGACAGCCTCCCACACTCATTCCCTCTGCCCCCACTGAGTGGAAAACACACTCACAGGTGGATGGGGTGGTTAAAGGGGACCTGATCCAGCCACTCCCCACCAGCCCTGTCTCACAAGGTCCCCCTTCTGGGGCATGCCTGCCTGGCCTCAGTTTGTCTCCCTGTGTAAGTATAGTGCCCAGACCTGAGCTTTGCTCCAGTGTGGTCTGGCCAGCTTCGAGCAGAAGTCTCCTTCCTGCCATTCCACGTGGACCAAGTACCTGCCCTGTGCCAAGTCCTGTGTACCAAGAGTTCGGAGACACAGGCTTCAGTGGGGATGACATGCTAGTCAATAGCCACCAGGGTTCTAACTGTTTCAGAAACCAGAAGGGAGGAGGTTTTTTTGGTATTGAGTTTTTCTTTTAAGAGCCAGGTTGGCCTTAGTAGAATCTGTGAGTGGAGATAAAAGACCACTCTGCAACAGGCTCTGAAATCCAGAACCATCCAGGCCTGCTTCAAGACATCATTAAAAGCAGACATTACTTAGTTGCTGGCACAGGTTGCCAACATCCCCCTGATTCCAAAGTGAGCACACAGCATCCTTCCTGACTCTTGAGTTGTACCCTGTCTCTCTCCTGTCCCTGTCCTTCACTTTGTGGACTCTGGACAGGGACAGATGGGGGCGCATGAGTTCATTTTATTACTCATCTTAGGTTTCCGAATGCAGCTTTACTAACCTTTAAGTTGTCATGCCTTTTCTTGTTTTATTTTTACCTTCATTCTCTGCCCCTTTTTAAAACTCTATTATCTTCCTTCATTTTCTCCCCTCAGGCTCTCTCCCCTGAGGTCCTCTTTCCTGCCGTTCAGCCCCCACCTCATCCCCTGCCAGATCCTAGAATGGTAAGTGTCTTGACCAGAGGAAGGGGCTGCTGGCTCCCCTGCCACACGGTCTCCAGCTATGCTGAATTCTCAAAACCCTTTGCCTCGTGGGCCACATCAGAGTATGCTGTTCTTGTCATACTAATAGTTCTGCTCTTCTGAGTAAACCCAAAGCTCCATTTCCCAGAAACATGCTCTTTTCTCTGTTCTCATTCAGGCCCACGTAAGTACAGGAAGGAGGCCCTTGAGGGTGGGAATGCTGGGTCTGAAAATATATCTTGAGACAAAGCTGAGGGAAGACTGAGTCATGGGAGCAAAGCCCAGTCTTCTTTCCTCCCTTCTTTCCCCTAGCAGCTCTTTGGTGGGGCTAACTTCTCTGCCAGGGAACCTTCCCCAGAGTCTTCATGGGCTAGAAAAGAACCCATAGGGGTCAGGAGGTTCAGGCCACTTAAATGTTAGATGCTATGCTTTCTTTTTTTTCTTTTTTTAAAGATTTTATTTGTTTATTTGGCACAGAAAGTACAGGCAGAGAGAGAGGGAGAAGCAGGCTCCCCCCTGAGCAGGGAGCCCAATGCGGGACTTGATCCCAGGACCCTATAGGATCATGACCTGAGCCAAAGGCAGATGCCCAACCAACTGAGCCACCCAGGTGCCCCAGATGCTATGCTTTTGTTCCTCATGTGCAGCCAAGTGAGGAAGAAAGTGAGAGAAGAAGAAGCGAGAATCTAAGAAGCGAGATCTTCTTAGATCAAGGACTTTAGGGCGCCTGGGTGGCTCAGTCTATTAAGCACAAGCAAAGGGGTGGGGAGAAGGAAAATGCATCCTCTGAGCTGAAGTGGAAAGCCCTTTCTGATTTAGTGCCTCCCTTTGAAGGGAGGGTTAGATTCTGCTGGTCCCTGAGAAGCAGGGGATGAGGAGCGTAAAGTTGGTAACGAAGTGCTCCGGAAGAGTTGACTACCCCATTTTGGCTTCTCTGCTGTTATAAAATCAAGAGTAGGTACCTTAGGGGCACCTGGCTGACTCAGTCAGTAGAACACAAAACTCTTGATCACAGTGTCATGAGTTCAAGCCCCACATTGGGGCTTAGTTAAAAAAAAAAAAAAAAAAAGTAGGTACCATAACTGCAAGGGGATAAGTATTCTGGGGGCTACAGACTAGGGAAAAGGAGTCAGCTTGATGGTCAGAAATAGGGTGGAAATGATGTCCCTCCCCCCACAACCTGTCCTTGTCTCTTGGGATGGGGCCCAGCCCTTTACCCACACAGCTCATAAGAGACTCATAGAAAGGAGGGTGTAGGCTCTCACCCTGAGTGTCAGTTGTTCTCTGATCCTACAGCAGAGGGAAATATGAGTCTGGAGGCAAGGCAGACTGATAATTAACATTCCCTTCCACACGCTGTGCTCCATGTCAGCCCAGAAACAGGTGGAAGCCTCTGGGAGACTGGTCAGGTGGTACCTGGAGCCTGTCCCTTCTGTCAGCCACTTGTGCCTCACATGTGTCCCTGACTTGGCTCCAGGTTTACTGAGGTGAGAATTCTGTTTACCCAGAGCCAGCAGCTAGAGCTATGGAAATGGAAAGGCATGACTGTTTATCATTCTTTGTCTCACCCAGAATGCTACCCAGCCAGTCAGTCATAGGCTGACAGACATACTCATGGGGCTCTGGAGGCCCAAGCGTGTTGGGGAGGCGGATGGGTTGGTCTGTGGGTGTTGAATATTTTCCTAGGAGGTACTAAATTGGACATGGCCCTGAGTGAGTGTGGAAAGCCTTACTTTTCCTTGCTGAGTGCTGTTGGAGGACTTGGCGGGGCTCCCAGGGGCCACTGTTCGGACAGGCCGCCTGAGCCCCTGTCTCGCTGTCAGTGAGGACACTTTCCTGGATTTGGCCCGTCTGACTTCCTGCTGCTCAGTGTGTGAGGGTTAGGCTGGGTGCCATTGGCATAGCATGATTCTCAAGTCAGGATGGCTCAAGTCACGTTGGCTTGGGGGACCCACCTGGCCCAGCTGTTCACAGCTCTTCAAAAATGAGGAAGGCGAGGGCCTGCCGGAGAGGGCTGGCCTGGCCCTTAGATGAGTTCATCGGCATTGTGCACACAGCTGTGTGTACACAGTAATCGGAGAGGCAGGCATCTCGGGAGGAGCAGGAGGCGTAGATCAGTCTGGCTTAGTTTGTCACTAACAGGCTGGCCGCTCGGGGAACAGCAGGGGTCGATGCCCAGTGTGAGCCTGTGCCACTCTGGAGATGGAAGTGCTTACGCCCCCAGGATGGGTCTGGTGAGAGGCCCACCAAAGACCACAGTGGACTAGTCTGGAGCTGCAGGGGCCTTTGACTGGGTGTGGCTGTGAAGTGGGGAGGTACCTCTGATCCATCTGTGTTTAGGTTCCTGGCTTCTGAGTCCAGCTTTGCCACTCTCTATTCTGTGGTCTGCAGAGGAGTTACCCTCCTCTATCTTGGCTGGACCAAGGGGTAAGCGCAGAATCCGTGTGCCAGCTCTGTTTGGCTCGCCTGGCCTGCCAGCTCTGTCTTCAGGCTGTACCACTAAGAGGCCAGAAGGACCTGCACTGTGTTTCCCAGTGACTTCCCTTTTTCGTGGAGCCCAGAAAAGCCAGTCAGGCAGCGTGAATATTCCTGTGCCCCAGCCTGCTTAGCTCCTAGGTTTCGCTGTGTCCATCAGTGGGCCCATCAGGCCTGCTTCTTTCCAGGTCTTCAGTGAGTGACAGGGGCTGCAGTATCTGTGGTTTAGACTGGCTGACCCCTCCTGGTGGCTTCTTGTGTTCAGGTGGCAGCAGCAAGCTGCTTTCTCCAGTACTGAAGCTTTCTTGAACTGTGAGCCAAAACCTACTGTGGCACCCAGTCCGTTCACGCATATGTCAGCCTCACTACGGGAGCCCAAGCTGTGCAGGCCTGCAGGGAAACTAGGACCGGGCTCTGTATGGGGGAGTGCTGTCTGCCACTCTGTGCCCCCTCAGTGCTCTTAGCAAGGTGTTCTGGGCTTCCCTGGCTGTGCGTCCTGAGGGCCGTTATCTTCCCGGGAGTCACTGGAAGCAGGCCCGTTAGTGACGAGGACCATTAGGTAGCTGTTTGGGAATGTGGCCTGTCGTTTTCTACCAGTTCTGTTTAGTATAAGTTGGGATTTGCCTTTCATAAAGCAGGTTAGGGTAGCAACTGCAAGTAGCCCTGCCCCTTCTTCAGGATTCCAGAAGAGTGTTCTCCTTGCCGCCCCCCCCCCCGCCCCCATATAAGTGGGGAAGAGCCTTGGGGAAGAATTGGAGGTCAAGGAAGCTGAAGTGAGGGTAGCCATAGTCAGTGTTATATGGATCTGCTAGATAGGCATGCAGCAGCCCCAAATGTGGGCTCTGCGGCTTCCTGAACCCCCCTAGACAGTGAGTTCAAGGGTACCCCAGGGCAAAGAGCACCCTTAGGTGGAACAGGCAGACCTCACTGGTCAGAAAAAAGCGTGGGGGTCCCTTGACATCCCACCCGAACCTTCTGCAGCAGGCTCAGCAAAGGCCGTAGCTGCCCACCCCTTGGGAGGGTCAGAGCCCATGCTAGAGTGCCTCAGAAGATGCAGGGACTCGGGACCATCTGCCCTCCTCCAGGCTCCAGGGCCGCTGTGTGCCTGGCACCAGGCATGGGGGCTCACCCAGAGCACTATGGTCTGATGGGAGCGAGCACTGAACCTGAGATCACTGAAATAAAGCTTAGCTCTGGGGGCTAAGAGGAATTCTGAGGAAGCGTCCTTTACCCCGGGAACCTAAGGATTCAGCCAGGTGGGGCTTCTTGACAGGGGCCACCTTCCTGAGCCAGGCTTTGAGTCCAGGTCTCCTTAGAAGTTTGCTGCTTGGGAAGAGGTACAGTCCTTGTGCTTTCAGATGGACTCCTTACTCAGAGAAGAGCCTCTGCTTCATGGCCTGGCCCAGCGCTGGGGGGGGGGGGGGGGGGAGGCCCAGAAGACTGTACTTGGGAGGAGATGGGCATTGCTTTTCTCGAGGGGAGAGTGCAGGGATGCTGGACAGTTCTAAGTGCTGTGGTGGTGGCATTGTCAGCATGGGGAGAGCCGTGTTCAGTGCTCTCGTGCTAATGCTTGTCCTTGGCCTCTAGCCCTGGCCCAGTGTGTCCAACCTGGCCAAGGACTTCATTGACCGCCTGCTGACGGTGGACCCCGGCGCCCGTATGACTGCACTGCAGGCCCTGAGGCACCCATGGGTGGTGAGCATGGCAGCCTCTTCATCCATGAAGAATCTGCACCGCTCCATCTCCCAGAACCTCCTCAAACGTGCTTCCTCACGCTGTCAGAGCACCAAATCGGCCCAGTCCACGCGTTCCAGCCGCTCCACACGCTCCAACAAGTCGCGCCGTGTACGGGAGAGGGAACTGCGGGAGCTCAACCTGCGCTACCAGCAGCAGTACAATGGCTGAGCCACCTGGCTGCAGTGCAGACGTGCCACGGTCCCAGCTTGGCCATGCACTGCTGTGCCCTTTGGGCCCGACACCCTCTCTAGAGATAGGCCTGGGTGGCCAGTGGCAGGTGACTGGCCCCAGCCCCTTCCCTGTGCCTTCAGCAGCCCCTATCCTCATCCTGGGCCTGAGTCTGGTATGACAGAGTGAAGGGAGCCCAGGGGGCTGCGAGCCCTGTGAACTGGAAGCCTGGCCTGGCACCAGTGCTCCTGGGCAACTGCTCTGCTATAAGTTGGGGAAGCGGCAGGACCTGGCCTTCAGGCTCCCTCACCCCTTGACTCTTCCCTGAGACCAAGGGGGTATGTCGTGCCAGGCGGAGGGCGTCCTATGGTCCCAGGACTCTTTGGAACAGTTACTTCTGAAAGCCTCTTCACTGAACCTTCTCTGGCCTCCCCACATTCCATTGCATCCTGATCTGTGCCCCAGTGAGAGGCCTAGGAAGCACAAAGCTTGTGCCTTGGCTGGACTCTCAGCCCCTGGCTAAGTCTAAAGTCTCCCACCTCTCACCCAAGGTCTTTGTCCCTTCATGGTGCCCCCAGGGACCCCTCCTAGCCCCAGGACTGGCTAGAACCTCTGATGGTAGGGCCATGGCATGGTCCTTGGCCCTTCTGGACTATGATAGCCATGTTAGTAGCAGGCTTGCTCCAGGCTCCAACCTCTCTCTCTGCCAATGAGAGACCTCCTGCCCACCAGGCCGCTGTTTTCAGTGCCTTCTTTACAGAGCCCACTATCACCTCTCTCTCCCCCTTGGATGCCCATTCTATTCCCTAGGTGCCTCCTTCCCAACCGTGGGGGTTAAAGGGAACCCCACTGCTGCTACCTGGGGAATGGGGGCACCGGGGCCAAGGCAGAGGCCAGGGGCTTTCCAGGGAGACCCCCATCAAGATTCCAGTGTCAGCCCCATCCGGTTCCACCCTTGGTACTGGTTTCACCCTTGGTACTGCCGGTTGCCCCTTCCCTTCAGGCGCTGCTGTTCCCTTCTCCTAGTGGCATGAAGGCGCCATCTAGTGTCTGACATGAGTTACGGGCAGCCTAGGACTGACCACTGTGCTCCTCCCTCATCCTCTAGAGAAAGTAGGAAGGAAGGACCTCCTGTATTTAGGAAAGGTCCCCAGGCTGCTCAGCCCTCCCCTTCTGCTGAGCTGCTGTGCAGCTCCAGTTGGAACTTAGCCATACTGTGTGACCTGCCTCTGAACCCTGAGTGCCTAGGGGCCCTGGCCTTCCCACAGCTGGCCTTGCCTGGTCCAGCCTGTCCCTGCTTCCTTTCACAGCATTACCCTTCCAGCTTAGGCTCTGCCGAGTCTCAGGCTGGAGGGACCCCCTGCAGGAGGTGGGTGGAATTAGGTGGCTGCTTTCCCAGAGGCCTGAGCCAGACCATCCCCATGTCGGTCATGGCACCTCCCCCATCTCCCTCCACCAGGCTGGAACCCAAGTCCCCTTCCTCCACAGCTGCTTTTAGTGAATGGGAAGGATCTGGGGCCCAGCCAGGAGGGATTGGCCCTCACTGTTTCTCTCAGTGGGTAGCCTTGCTCCAGGCCCCTGTCTTTCTGCAAGTGCCACCTCCAGTGAGAAACAAAGCCAAAGAGACCGCTCTGGGCCAAGTTGACTGTGCCTTATACATCTCCCATCCCAAGTGCTCCTGGCACAAGGCAGCGGAGAGCCAAATCCTCAGAATTCCCCCCATTTCCCCAAGTGTCTCGGGGGCCTGAAGCCCTGGGCATTCATTTTCTCTCTTGTCCAAAATAGGCGTGGTCCTAAGGGTAGGACAGAGGACATTTGGAGACATGGGCCTTTGATAGGCCCACCTGGGCTTTTATACCATGGACCGTGGCTGGAGAATGTGCAGGTATTTATTTTGTGTACTCTGTTTGTAAATGTATCCTCTGTACTCAATAAACAGGCTGCCGTCCCCAGGGAAGGCTGCTCATCCATTCTGACAGCCCAGACTCCATGCTGTGGACTGGGGGGTTGCCTAGGAAGAAGAAAGATGTGGGGGCCCGGGCTGGGCATGGCTACTCTGGGAAAATCTGACTCAGTGCCTGCCATGCCAGAAGTCAAAGTCCCAAGTGGGGAGCAGGGCTCCTGAGAGCCTCTCCTTTCCCTTGAAAGGACAAACAAGAATACACAAGAGGACAGAGCATGGAGTCTTTATTGGATTGAGATGGGGAGAGGGCCTGTGGTAGGCTCAGTTGTAGGCTATGACCTGGCTGATCCAGGTGCTGAACTTACTAACCCGAGTGTATATGGCAGGCTGGCGCACATTGCAATTGGTGGTGCCCCAGGAGACAATGCCAATAAGCACCCATGTGTTCCCCTTCTGGCAGACAAGAGGGCCTCCAGAGTCTCCCTGCGGGAGGGAGAAGAGAAAAGTCAGCATGGTGATTAGGGAGTGCCACAGGGCAGTGGAGAGGGCAGGACAGGGTGCCGATGCTCACCTGGCATGAGGAGGCCCCTGAGCCACCTGCACAGATCATGGCATCAGTGATACGTGAACCCCAGTACTGCCTGCACTCATTCACGGTGACCAGAGGCAGAGCCACCTGCTGTAGACGTGCTGGGGTCACATT
Organism: Vulpes vulpes; assembly: GCF_048418805.1. Lineage (NCBI taxonomy): Eukaryota > Metazoa > Chordata > Mammalia > Carnivora > Canidae > Vulpes > Vulpes vulpes. The sequence continues at coordinate 182,933,198 of NC_132791.1, read as the reverse complement.
GCCTGTGGACCAGAAGGGGGTAGTTCGGCCCTGGATGACTTGTTCCCATCTTAGCCGCATTACCCAGATCTCTGGCCCAAATTCCTACCCACGCCGCTGAGGCGTCCCCAGCCAGTGGTGGCACACTTGAGGCCTGCAGGCAGCTCCTCATCTGGGGAAGCCAGACAGACTGGTGAGATGCGCTGTGTGTACCGGGCTGGGGAGGCCAGCTTCAGTAGCGTCAGGTCATTGTTTAAGGTGGTGGGGTTCCAGGAAGGGTACGTGATGGCCTGTGGAACCAGGAAGGGCCCATATAGGATGGTGGTGGGCAAAGGCCCCGCAGGGTTGATGGTTGTTGAAGGGGCTAGCCTAGGGCATGCCCTGAATTCCTCATCCCCAGAGCCCACCCACCTGCCCTGTCCACTCTTCCTTTCCATGTCTGTAGCCCAGACACTCACCTTTGAGATGGACAGAACCTGCAAAGGCTCAGCATTGGATGATCGGTCGTACTCGCCCAGGACAACAACGTGGCGGCCAGGGCTGCAGTCAGAGTGGGGTTGTGCAGCCACAGGGAGGGCAGAGTGACAAGAGGGGCATCCAGGGGAACGAGGTGGGGAGAAGTGGGCTGAGGGGGTGGGTAGAGTGGGAGTACTCACATGACATTGCAGTGGGCAGCAGTGACCACCCAGGACTGGCTGATGAGGGAACCACCACAGAAGTGGAAGCCACTTTTGTCCTGGGGTCAGTGGTCAGAAGTAGGGGTGGGCTCAGGCTAACCCTACATGAAGCACCTGGGACCCTGCCCCACCCTCAGGGCTCAGGGTACACGTACCTGCAGGGACACCTGCCAGGGCCAGGAGCCGGGCACTGCATTCTCCCCGTTGACAATCCTCTGGCTGAAGCTCAGGACTGGCTTGATGGCAGGAATGCCGCAGCCTGGCCATTGGGCTGGTGAGGACCTGCTTTCTACACCCCCACCCACCTCTCCCCACCTCCTGGGTGCCCCTGGGCTCTGCCCCTCAGAGAGGTCCGAATCGAGAGGGCTTGTCACTACCCTTTCTCACCCTGAGCACCCCTAGGTATCTTGGTTTCCCATGTCCTTACCTGTGTCTAACCACCCCCCAAATTCTGTCCATTCTCTCACATCTCTCTCCACCCTTCCGTCCCATTATTCTTCAACTTTACTCCTACCCTCCAACTCAGACCATTTTTCTCCCTGACCCCTGGGATAGTCTCCTTCCTGGCCTTGCCACCTGCTCCAGGCCTCAACAGCCAGAGGCTTCTCCCTAAACTACATGTCCAACCTCTACTTCTCAGCTTTTTCAACCATCCCTGGCTTCTAGCTCTGGCCTGATCTCCTGTCTCATTTGTGAAACCAGCCCCTGCCCACCTCTTGCACACACATACCCCCCACCCGGCCCCAGCCCTGGCATATCCTTTTTCCTGTACCCACTCTGTCCACCTGGTTCCTTCCAGCCAGCCCAGCCCCTGCCCTGAGCCCCTGGGCAGGAAGCCTGGGCTTGTTTGGGGAGCCAGGTTGCTTTAGGGCTGGTCATCAGGGCTAGTCCAGGCCCACTCACCCCAGGAGGAGCCGAGGAGAACCAGGCTAAGGGTCAGACTGAGCAGCAGCATTGTGGCAGGCATGAGGCTGAGAGCTGAGCCTGCTTTTATGGTTCTCTTTGTCCTTGGGCAAAAGTCCCAGGCCTGAAGCCTTGGTCAGGAGGATCTCTAGGCCAAGGTCCTGGACCCAGGCCTGGGCTTTATCAGACAGAGCCCAGGTGTGAGGTTCTCATCTCCACTCCCCCAAAACCTGGTCTCTGATTGGCTCCTTGAACCACCTCACATCCCTAAGTATGTGCTAAGTAGCAAGGACTTGTGTGGACTGCCTGGTGGCTGGGATCAGGGAAGTGTCTCAGGGCTGGCTGGGGCACCAGACTCAGAGAAGCCTGCTCAGTGCCTGATGGGTGGAGGGAATGTCCAGCTGTGCCAGCTCTGCTGTGGAGGGCCAAGGCCATGCAGCCAGGACAGGGGTTCCAGCAGGTCACAAATCCTAACAGCATTTCAGTGATTTCTCACCAACCTGGAACAGGAGTCGGTTTTCCTAGAGAGATGGTATCTCTCCTACCAGCACATAGTGTGTCTGGACCCAAAATTTCATCTAGCTCTGAAGCCCACACTTATTGATGAGAGGACACCTGAGAGGGACCCTGAGAGGAGGGTAAGGTGTGAGCCCTTGGTGACTGGCTGACCCTGAATGGAGGTTATGGGTGTAAGGGTGGCAGCCACCAAATCTCTGACAGCCTCCAGGCCTTCGGGCTCCTGTGGGCAAGTTCTTGGTGTCCACAGCCCATCTGTTATAGAGTTCAAGGCTGAGCCTGCACTGAGGAAGAGAAGATAGCCCTGCGTGCAGCTGCAGTGGGTAAGTTGGCTGGGCTCCTAGGGGGTGTGGGGGCACCAAGGGACTCCAAGCTTCAAAAAATAAGATGAGTTAATGGTTGAACAGAGGGATGGAGGAATAGAAATGTGATCAAGCAAATATAACAATAATTGTAAAGTCAGTTGTGGGTATACATGTGTTCAATGCAGTTCTTTCAGCTTCTATGTTTAAAAATCTTCATAATAAAATACGGGGTGTGAGGGGGCACAATCAGTGGCCCGGGGATGTCCAGCTCAGAGACGATGCTCCCCAGGGCTTGGGCAGATTCTAACAGTTTCGAGGCTCTGGTGGAAACAGCTGTTCTGAAGGCAGGATGCTCCTGCCTGCACATGGCACCTAGGCTGGCCCTCAGTGGGTGCCCAGCAAAGGTCTGCTGGATAAATGTGTCATGTCATCTCTCTCTGCATGAGCTCTAGGACTCCTGTCAGCCCAGCAAACTTAGGAGTCCCCCACCCCCCCACCCCCGCCCAGTCACAGCTCAGCACGTTCAAAGAGAAGGCCTGTTTGGTGTTAGCACCTCAGGGTGTGCCTGGTCAAGGGAGGGGTTCCACGGGTACAGGTGTTGCAGGGGGGAGGAGTGTTCTGTGAGAACTTGCCTTTGGAGTCAGGGAGCAGCTCCTTTACCAATACTCAGGGCTGACTCAGTGAGCTCCACGGGGCCGTCCTTGACCGAGGGGTGTGGGGTTTGCTGTGGGACGCTGATGAGCCAGGTAAAGACTCTAGGTGGGGGCAGTGCAGGGGGCCTTCTGGGTTTCACAACATTCCCCCGTGGACTAGAGGGCAAGAGCAAGGCACTGGAGCAGCAGGGGACCTCTGCAGTGTGGAGTCGGGAGGGGGCTCCCCTCCTGTAGCTGCAGTGCTTGCTAGGACTGGGGTTCCGGAGGAGTAGATGCCTGAGGTGATGGGTGAAGCCACCTGTTAGGCCAGGCACTGGAGCCACAGCAGGGAGTGGCACCTGCAGGTGTACATTAGCCAGAGTCCTGAGGGCTGCTTGTCCCCTCTCCACCCAGGAACGACACAGCCATCTGCTTAGGTGTTTTTCTATTTTCTATGTTTATTCCTCCTTGTTCCAAGCCCTAAGCATCATCCCACTTCACTCCACCTCCATTGCCTGCACAGTTTCCTCCAGCAGCTCCAGGGTCAGTGGCTTCACTGTCTGGGACTGGACTGCTGTTGTCCCAGGGGCAAAGTAGTGCTGGCTGGGTCTGGGAGAGGGGAGGGACAGCCTCTCAATTTGGGCCCATCATATAGTCCATCTTGCAGTCCCCCATTTGCCCTGCTACTGCCTCATCCTCCCCAGTGGTCTCCCCATTTCCCAAGTTCCCACCTTTCTGTGGGCTTTGTGGGGGAGCTTAATGTTCTCAGAAGTTTGGCGCCGGTCCCCGTTATCACACATGCATCCACACTGCCGCCGGAGCCGAGGTCACCCAGGATCCCAGCAGTGACGGCTTCCACTAGCAGCTCCTGCGCAGCCTCTAGCTGTGACAATACGTGTGGGGGAGACCTGCCGGACCCTGCTGGCGCCCTTCAGCCTACAGCTTACAGGTTTCTGCTCATCTCAAAGCCCAGACTATTTACCATTTGCTCCTACCCAGACCCCTATTCCCTATTCCCCCAGCCAGCCCAGACTCCCTTGCCCTGGCCTCTGCCTCGTTCTCTCCAGAGACTGTCTCACTGCCCCATGTTCACAAACTTCTCTTACATTTACGGTTCTGCTTCCAGGATTGTCCCCCCAACCAATGCGTCTCGGTCCCCAAACTACCAGCTCCCTGCTCTTTTACTTCCGGGCCTTAGGCGCCTCTGAAGCAACACCTGTCATCCACTTCCATCCCACCTCAAACAGAATCGGGACTCCAGACCCCACTTGCCGTTCCCTCCTCCCTCAGCTTCACATGGTCCTGAGCTTTGACTTCTCCAGGCAGTTCAAACTCTGGCGCTGATGATCGTCTGCTGGAATAGCACTACTTCATTCTGATTCCACTGGCCCCTCAGCCTCCACTCAGTCGTCACCTCCTCCAAGAAGCCCTCCCTGACCTCTAATCCCTGTGTGTTACCCCAACTCCCGCGTGCGCTTCCGGTCAGTGAACACGTGGTGGGGGACAGGTGTTGCTCACCGTCATGTTCGGCTGGAACCGATCCTCCAGGACCGCCAGCGCGGCGTCCTGGCCGGAACCTGCGGGCAGGAGGGGCATCTGAGGTCGGTCGTGGCCACCCAGTCGCGGGACGAACGCGAGGCCAGGGCCGCAGGGCCAGGCCTGGCAGGGAAAGGGGAGAAGCGCTCACCCAGGGCGGTGAAGGGCAGCCGGCTGTAGGAGCCGTGGGGGTGCACGCTGTAGAGCTGCGGTCCCGAGAAGTCTACCCCGCCCACCAGCAGCGACGCGCCCACGTGGCCCCGGTACCTGGCGGGGGAGTGGGCGTGGTCAGCCCCGCCTCCGGGCCCGGGCCCCGCCCCTTCCTGTGGTGGCGCCCGGGGCAGCGCCGCTCCTTCCGGCCGCCGGCTCCTCCTGGGGCGGCCCCTTCCGGTCCCGGCTCTGGCCGCCCCGCCCCCCGCCCTGCCCAGCTCCCCTCAGCCCTGCCCCCCGGCCGCGCCCGTCCCCGGGGCCGCCTGAGCCCCGCCCCAGCACCGGAAGAGGGTCTGGCGCAGAAGGCGCGTGACCGTGGTCACGCGGGGCTCGCGGCCCGTGGACAGGGAGTGTAGCTCCATGTTGGACGCCGCCATCCGCGTGGTCATCTCGGCGTCCGCGGCTACTCCAGCCCCACAGCAGCTGAGAACGAGTGGAGGCTCGGTGTGGGCGGGGCTCGGAGAAGCGGGGGCGGGGGGGCGGCGGCGGCGGGGTTGGTCTTGAGTAGGGGGTCGGGGTTGGGGATTTCTCACTAGATTTTGGGGGCGATGAAGTGGATCTTCTCGCAGTTCTTATCCATCACGACCGAGTCGTTAGTGGCCCGCGTATCCGCGCCCAGGATGACTCCATCCTGGTGGGAGAGGGTCGCTGGCCCAGTGGCTTTGGATCCCCCAGCAGCCCCTCTAAGCCCCCAGGCCCAAGTCCCTGCTCACTCGGAACACGAGGCCCGCGATGGTGGTTCCGGTCTTGTGTGCATGAGGGATCCGGAACCCCGGGAGGACGCGTTCTAAGGTTGCGTTTCTGGAAACGGAGTGGAGTGGCCCAGGTTGGGGTTCTGGGGCCGCATCACATCCTCCAACTACGTCCCAGCCTCGCCCGCCTCTAGGGGCGGGAGCCTGGCAACCCAAGTCGCCCAACACACCCTGCCGCCCCTCCACCCCCACCAGGAATAAAGGCCCTGGAGTGTCGGTGCCCGAGGCCTTCGGGGAGAGCATAGCAGCTCAGCTCTAGACCATCACCCCCATCACCTCTGGCAGTTCTCGAAGGAGAAGCCCCGTTGGGGCTCTAACGCCAGCTTCAGCATCTCCAGGTGGGCAGGGTGGTCCAGGGGTTGGGGGTCTCTGTGCGACCAGCGCGGAGCAAGAAAGGCCCAAGCCGGGTCCTCTGTCCCGCACCCGCCTGGCTGGTCCGGGGCTTCCTGGTTTCGCTTTCACCTTTCCTGAGCTTGGCTGGCCCCTTTCTGCATCTTCTTTCACTTTCACCTTTGCCTCTGGTCCCAGGCAGCTTGTCAAAGGGGAGATGTCCTCGCCTGGATTTCCATCCTGCTCCCTAGTCCTCAGTCTGTACAGAGGGACAGACAGCTCCATCTGGGTCAGGCCTGGGTCGGGGGATGTTAGCAGCTCCTCGGCCTTCCAGCCTGAGCCCTAGCTTTGCGGATCCCGATCCCAGCTCTGACTTCAAGTCCCTCAATCCTGAGGCTGTCACACTGGCCTCCCGACAGCATCAGGCATGGCTGCCTTTTGTCCTTTGGCGCCCTCTCTCCCTCAGCTCTTTTGTTGCCTTTGCCTCCTCCCTGAAATCTGAAACACCAAGGCTCTATCCACCGTGGTGACACATGGTGACCTTCCGTGTCTCCAGTGCTGTCTTCCCTCTCACAAGAGGGGTGCTGTGGGGCTGCCCATCTCGTGGCTTGGAGGCATGCTGGGCTCTACCTGTGGCCAAGCCTTATTTCACTTTCCAAATGACCCTTTATCTATTGACAGCTTTCTCCTAACTACCGCGTTAGTCTCAGCCAGCATCCTGTCCCCTCTGGATGCCGCACTGCCTTTCCTGGCTTCCCCAAGCTTCCCGCTCCTCAGTCCCCGCCTCGGGCTAGCTTTACCTTCCAGAGAAGGGTCTCCTAGATTGAAAATCTGGTTAACTCCCTCAGCAACTGCATTATTGTTCTTAGGTTCAAACCCAAGTTATAGGGGATCCCTGGGTGGCTCAGCGGTTTAGTGCCTGCCTTTGGTCCAGGGCGCAGTCCTGGAGTCCTGGGATCAAGTCCCACGTCAGGCTCCCGACATGGAACCTGCTTCTCCCTCCTCCTGTGTCTCTGCGCCTCTCTCTCTCTCTTTCTCTCTATGTCTATCATGAATAAATAAATCTTTAAAAAAAAAAAAAAAACCCAAGTTATAGCAGCCCACATGACCCTTCTCATCCGGTCTGATCTCAGAATAGGCACCATCCCCTCTGGGCAGCCTTCCCTGACCCCCCAAGACTCAGCCCCTTGGTGCTCCCTAAACTTTTCTCTCAGACCACTTAGTTCCCTTAATTACACCATCATTAGAGAAATGATCTGATTAGGGGCTGTTTCTCCCTCAGATTCTAAAAACTCTTGTGCTTCTGATATCCACTTAGCCCTCAAAAGGCCCTGTCTATGGGGGCTCCTGGGTGGCTCAGGTGAGCATCTGACTTGTGATTTTGGCTCATGGTTTGTGGGATCGAGCCCTGCGGTGGGCTCTGAGCTCAGTGGGGAGTCTGCTTGAGATCTTCTTTGCCTCCACTGCCCCCTCATAAATAAACCTTAAAAAGAAAAAAAAAAAAAGACCCTGTCTAGAGGTGGAATCCACTTGCCCTTTTGAGAGTGGGCAGGACAGCTCACATCTTCCCTGCCCTGCACTTTGGCTCCAAATGCCTCCATCCCACCGCTGTTTGTGCAGCTACCTCTAGTCCCCCATCCCCCAAGCAGAGGCAGGCTACATCAACAGCTCAACCAGGAGAGTGGGAAGCTAGACATCTCAGGGTTCCCAGTTCAAGCCCAGGCTTCACCAAAGTCCATCCTGCCCTTATATTCCACAAAGCACCAGGCCTGTGGCTACTGCTCCGTGAGGCCTGCTATGTGGACACTAGTGCCTCCTCCCCAACCCACAATACACGTCAAGGCTTAGAGAGCAAAAGAAGGTCTTTATTCAGGGGGCAGAGGCCCTGGGCTGGCAGCTGGGGGTACAGGGGTGTTATGTCGGTAGGTACCCAACAAGATGGCATTGATGTGCTCTAAAGTCTGGTTACTGAAGACCATGTTGAGGTGCTCTGTCCCATGCAGAGGCAGCAGGTGCACAGGCTGTGGCTGGCGGCTCTGCCAGCGGGCACAGAGCTCAGTGCTGCGTGTGGCTACGGTGTCATCACCGTCCTCATAGAGCACCCCTATGGGGTCTGTGTAGGGAAAGCCATGATCAAAGATGTAGGTGCGGGGTGTGGGCAGGCCCACGCCATATAGACAGTACACTTCCACGCCGGGTGCTGGGAGTCCTGCCAGTAGGTCACGTGACTGTAGCCACATGTACCAGCCTTCCTCAAAGTGCAAGTCTGCAAAGAAGCGCTGGAAGTCACGGCCTGTGTAGTTGAAGCTGGGCGTGGAAATGAACACATGGTCTTCGGGCCATGCCTCTCTGGAAGGAAACATCCAGGGGGAGGTCGTCGTTATACGCTGTTCCTCTCTCAGCTTGATGCTGGACATGATCGGGATGCCCTGGTTGTCACCTGTGAACAAGAGGCAGGGGGGTCAGGGAGCCAGGTCTGGCTGCCTCTGGCCCACAACATGCTCCCATCCCAGTCTCAGCTGGATGCTCAAGCTTGCCCCTGCCCAATCCAAACACTGATTCCAAGCCACAGACTCTGAGCAGGCCTGGCATTCAGTAGGTGTTCAATGTGTGCTTATTAAATGGGAAGCCCTGAGGGCACGTCTGTGGAGCAGAGCTGAAGAGCCTCTAGGGGCTGGTTTCCTGAAGATGGCTGTGTGTGCGTGTAGATGGTGCTGGTAGTTCTCCCTCAGCCAGGTGTCTGCTGGCCCCTGTGGCCCAGAGCTATGTGACAGGGGTCAGAGCTGTGTCCTTGGGAAGGATGAAGGTAGACTGTGTCTGTTTGGCATTTATTGACGTAGTCTGATGAGTGTTTCCCTCAGGGACTGTACGCTCCTGGGAGGAAGGTGGAGTCTGGCTCTGCCCAGCCTACACTTAGTGCTCAACAGGTGGTAGCTGTGCCACTTCTCAGGGAAGGGCAAAGGGGCTTTTAGGATCTGGCCCTGGCTTGGGCACATCTGTCCTCCATAGGCAGATCCCTGGAAAACACCTGGAAGCTCCTGGAAGTAGATGGCAGCTAAAAGCTAAGTGGGCAGGCCCTGAGACCACAAGGAACAGACCTAGGCCCATGTGTCAGATTGCTGGGGTTCATTTCCTCTCTGTTCACTTTCCTTTTGTCACCAAAACAGATTTCTGGCAGGAGTCACCAGGTCGGGCCGGGCTTACGGCTCTCAGGGGCCAGTGACAGGGGCCATGCCTTAGGGATGGTAAATAATACCCTTAGCCTGGCACCGTGAGCAGAAGCAGGAGTGAGGGCAGGCCCGTGGTCAGCTTCATTCCCCCAACCCCAGTCCTCTCATTGACATAGGTGGTCTGAGGCCCTCTCACCTGAGGCCAAGACCAGCATGGGCTTGATGGAACCCCCCCAGGGAGCCCCGAGAGAGATGAACCCATCGATGAAGTGGTCCTTCCAGGCCTGAGGCTGGCGCAGCAAGAAATAGAGCAAGTGTAGGCAACCGAGGCTGTGACCAATGAGGAAGACAGGCTTCCCATAGGCAGCGTGCATCTCCTCCACCAGCCCAGCGAGCTTCCGGTAGTATTCCTCCTGCTGGCCTGCAACGGGACAGGCGGGGTCAGGGTGGGGTTAGGGCCGTGGGGGTCGGGGGCCCACCTGCCCTGCCCCAAGCCCACTCCCCGCAGACACTCACTAGGCTCCAGCCGCCAGTCGTAGGGGGCAGCCCTCACCGTCTCGTCCCGCACGTACCCATTGTTGACCAGATTCTGCACCAGTGTGTGCATGTAACCTGTGGGAAGGCAGCGGCACGGGAGGCTCTGGGACACCAATGGCAGCTGGAGCCCCGCCCTTTCCCCCACTGAACTCACCTGCCAGCTTGTTGTTATCCAGGTACTCGACAGAGTAGGTCTTCCCAAAGCCAGGGACGCGGATCTCTACACCAGGGGCATTGGACACACGCCCAGAGCTGCGGTTGTAGACAACCCTGGGGGCAGGGGGCCATTCAGCCGGCCAGCAGCCCAGGGGCAGTGTGGGGGCCCAGGCAGAGGGGACGGCAGGTACCTGGTGTTATCGATCCAGCAGTCCACTCCAAGGGGTAGGAACATATTGAGATCCAGCCAGATGGTGAAGAATTCCTCTGTCTTGCGGTAGCACATCCAGTTCACCACATCTGGTTTATCCAGCTTGGCTTCCAGCTGATTCCCCAGGCAGCCAGGCACTGTGGGCACTAGCCTTCATTCTGAATTCCTTGGATTCCACCCCTGCCCTCCGCTGCTCACTCCAGGCCCGGCTCCACCCCTTCATCTCCCACACCCTCCACCTCCAGGAACTAAGGACTTGGTCCTTTCCGATCACAACCCCCGCACCCTCTCCCCCCAGCAGCCCAGAGCCCAGGTTCCCCTCAGGCAAGGAAGGTGCAGGGGCCAAGGCCACTGACCCCTGTCCCCAAAAGGCAAATATCTAGCCTGGCTCTCCAATTAATGCCGAAGTCCAAGGTGAGAACAAATAGGTATAGGGGAGTGGGGCCTGGGCCTAGGAGTAGGAGGCAGGCCTTGATGGGCCTCTTGTTTTGCTGGGCTGGGCTTGTCCTTGCTGGGGTGGGGGCTGAGCAGCTGTAATGCCCTGGCTGAGCCCTCAGGCACACCCGCCCCCAACTCCACCCGCCTGGGTAGAGGGCCCAGGGACGCCTGACCAGTGTGGTGGGGGAAGGGCTTCATTTCTCTGTAGGAGAAGCATTTGGACCCTCAAACACAGAAGCAGGTATCAGGGCGGATGCAGGGGCAGATGGGCCTTGGCAGGTCTGCTACCAGGGGGCTGGGACCCAGGCTCCCTGAGGTCTGGCCTGGCGCTTCAGGGGCCTGGCGGGGGCTTACCGAGGATGACGGGCCGTGTGTGGTTACTGAGCTCAGCCTTGGGCGTGGTGTGCGGGGGGAAGAGCACATTGAAAAGCCAGAAGGGGGTGGCAGGGGGGAGCAGCAGCAGCAGCAGCCCCCACTGCCATGGGGAGCCCGGCGGCCCCATTCCAGCCCTAGTGCCTATTGCCCAGTGAAGCGGTCCTGGGCTGGCCTTATCTAGAGTGGAGGTGGGAGGGGCTCTAAGGCCAGTGGGAGGGACACCCTGGCCAATGGGGGTGGCTAGAGATTGCTGCAAAGGGGCATAGCCTCAGGGAGCCAGCTCTGGGCCTGGTTTCAGTTCCGCCTTCCTCCCTTGGTGCCAGGGGAAACAGAGCCGGGGCAGCAGGAGGCCCAGAAGTACACAATGTTTTATTGAAAAAAGTCAGGCCCCAGCTGGCCAGTTCCACTCAGCCTGGCTTGATGGGGGTCCCTGCCCACAGCAGCCTGAGCCAGGTCTTCCAGCAGGTGGGCTGGGCCAGACCCCGTCCCTTGTCGCCCTCCCCCTCCTCTCTGATGGTGACATCCGAACAATAAATATGCAATAAATAGCGTTCCTGGGCAGGCTGCCTTCAAATCCCACATCAGCCCTCCCCCAGTCTTCTCCAGCCAGGACAGGCCTCCTGGGGTGCTGGGTGGGGGAAGTCCCCACACCTCTCAGGGTCCTGCAGAAGCTTGGATCCATCTCTGTTACCAGCCCAGGCCGGGGCTCCAAGGAGACCTAGCAAAGCTGGGTCCAGGACAGGTCCAGGCAAAGCAGGGCTGCCGGCTTGGTGTTGGGAGGGGGCTGGTACCCTGGACACCTCCACTCTAAGCCGTAAGCGTATAGCCAGCTCAAGAGTAGATGGTGATCACTTCACGACCGCCTCCACGCACCAATAGCACACGCTCGAGGCCCTCGGTCAGCACCTCCAGGAACTCCATGTCTGTAGGGCACCAGGTCAAGGAGGCAGCACCAAGGGGCACCCAGGGAAATCGGGCCCATTAATCAAACCTGGGGTAACCTGGCACCCCCTGGGGGCATCTAAGGAGAGGAGCTCCTAGCCTCACCTCATGCATTGTCCACCTCCCCACTACTGCCTCCCCAAAAGGATACAGTTCTCATCACCTTCGCTGTTCTTGGGGGGGCCAGGCATGTTCAGTAGAACCAGGCGGGCATCATGGGAGCGTGTGACGATGACTTCATTGAGCTTTACAGCCGTGTGCATGCGCCGCACATTGGACTGGTCCCTGCAGGTAATGGAGCTGATCACAGGCCCCACATCTGGCCTACCCGAAGACCTTGTCAGCCCCCAGCCCACCTCCACGCCCAGACTCCAGCGTGGGTGGGTTCATTTTTGCTGCACTCACGGCTTAATATGCACCAGCTCCCGAAAATTGTCAGGGGCATGGCTGGGGTCCCAGGGCTCAGCTGCCATGTACTTGTCCCGTGTCCACGTCATCTGGATTTTGTCAGCCCCAGCTGCAGACTCGTCCTCCTCGTCGGAGTACAGGCTCTCCAGCCGCAGGGCTGAGTGCCGGTCCTTGACCAGCTGGGCCTAAGGCGAACCAGAGGTGGCCTCGGTGCCATGGGAAAAGGGGAGCCCGGTCGGCCCAACATGATCACTTGGCCTCGGGAAGATGGGTACTGACTTGGGTGAGGCTGAGTAAGTCATTCTGATTCCCCAAACCCATGGTGCCTCTGAAGTGTGACCTGCCACCGCCCCTGCCCCAAAGCAGCGGGCCACTGACCTCTCGCTCCCGCTCCGTCTTCGTCAGCCTCATCTGCCGCAGCATCTGGGAGCGCTGCTCCATCATCAGGGTCCGCTCATAGGTGTAGGCCGAGATATCGCTGTTATGCTGGGGACAGGGTGGACCATGAGGAATGGGCTGCATGGGGCAGCGTGTCCACAGGGCCACAGGGGCAGGTGACTCACCATCTCTACCACCTCCACCTCTGCCTCAAGGCGTAGGTGGTACAGGAAGACAGCCAGATCCTTCTTCATCTGGATGCTGTTGTCGTCCATCTGGGCCACAGTAAAGATGCGCATCCGGCACTTCCTCCACACCTGCGGCACGGGAGCAAGCAGGTGCTTTAGTCATGTCCCACCCCTCCACGTGCAGCCCTTCCAGCCTGGGTCCATCTGCCTGGCCTACCTTGTGCTGGCGCAGCAGGAAGGGCAAAAGCATGAGCATGCCCCCGTCATGCACAATCCACCAGACGTCAATGTGGCCCTCCAGGTAGCGCTCGTGGTTGCTGGGGTAGAAGGCGATGTTCTTGGGCACAAGCAGCGCCAGGTGGGCTGCCGTGGTGCAGCGCACAGTGTCTGAGGAAGAGGGCCGCTGCTGACTGCCAGCCCGTGGCCCTCCGGTCTCCACTCTGACTTGATCCCCAGCCCCTTTCCCCGAAGGCCGAGCCCAGGAGCTGCCCCGTCACACACCAATAAACGTCTTCCAGGCACGTGGGTCTTCACTCTGTCGCCAGCCATAGGGCCAGCCCAGCACCACAGAGTTATGCCTCATGCCGCCCAGGCCGCAAGACTGGATGAGGTGGGCCAGCCCCTCTCGCACCTTGCTGGCTACCACCACCTGGCAAAAGCCCTTCACCTTCTCAATCTCCATCATGTTCTTGATTGTCTGTTGGGGAACACAGCAGGGGCAGGTGAGGCCATTAGGGTTCCCTCTGCTGGGCTCCCTCCCCACAGAACGACGTGGGGTGGGGGTGGGGAGGGGAAGGAGGGAAGCTGCTGGCCCAGAGGCCATGTTTTCAAGATGGGACAGCCATACCCCCTCGTTCCAGCTCTCAGGTGGCAGCAGTGCTGGCCACCTGACTGACCAGGATGAGTCCCCTTCTCCTAAGAGTCAGCTTCAGTCCAGACACCTCTGGTCTGGCTCAGCACCCTGCGCCCTACAGCAGGCACCTGCTCAGCAGCCTGGGCCTCGCCATAGCTCTCCAAGAAGCTGCCCTGGATGACAGAACCGACGATGGTCAGGCCTTTGCCAGCCTTCAGCTGGGAGGCGAAAGTTAGGAGTCGCGGGTACTTCACATGAAGGTCCTCGTCCAGCTTCAGCAGCACCAGCAGCTGAGGCCTGCAGAGGCCAGATGGGGAGCCTGAGACCTGGGCCACAGGTTTCCAGGGAGCCCCTCTTCTTCCTCCTGTCTTAGCTCACAGGCCCCTATAGATTGGAGTAGGAATCCAAGGGCACCCTGACAACCCCAGGGCAGGGAACATGGACTAGGAAGGGAGAGCCAGCACCTCTCTACCCTCCCACCCTCACAGTACCCCCTGAGAACCCAGAGCGGCCCTTGCCAAGCTGGGTGTGAACTCACCGCCAGTTCTTGGTGTGTGGAGGCCCCTCCTCTAGCCGCAACAGTGCATAGCGGGCAGCACTCAGGGAGAGGCCTCGGATCCCGTCACCCCACTCCTTTTCAGCCCTGCAGAGGCCACGTGAAGCTGGTGAGCCCCTGGTCCCACCCATGGGACTCTGTCCATGTGTATGTGAGATGGAGGACGGCCAGCCCCTGGGTCACAGACCCCCCAAACCCACACCCACGGTGGCTAGATGATGGCTCAGCAGCCCCAGATCCTGCATACAGACCACCCCATTTGCCCCGACTAGGTGGCAGCCCCTCACTCACCCTTGGTATTCAATGTACTTGTAGATCATGCCCGCAATAAGCATGGCCACCAGGGCATAGTACCAGGAGGAGACAAACATGAGGGCCAGGCAGAGGCTCATGCCCAGGAAGGACAGTGCCCTGGGTCATAATGGGGAAGGGCCAGAGTCAGGGAAAGATCAGCTGGGGCCCCTCCAACACCCCAATCTCTCATGATAGCAACAGTTACTCAGGAAATCAAACCCCAGGATGGGGCTCCCAGCTTCCCCCCAAATTCTTGTGTTGGAGGACTTGGTTCAGGGGCCCAAGCTTACCAGTGATAGTACTTGAACCGGGGACGCCAGTTGGGTGTCCTGAGGAGCGTCTGCACAGCACAGGCCAGATTCACAAACAGGTAACACATCAGAAAGAACCTGCAGCACAGGGAATGGCTGGTAGAGCCAGGCGGCCTTGGTACCTGATGTACCTGCCCTTCCACGGGCAAGGCCTGGACTAGGAACTGAGAGCGTCACGACCCCGCCCTGAGTGTGCTCAGCCGGGTCTCCTCAGCTGCAAGCCTGAGGCAGATGGGTCTACCATAGGGGGATCCACAGCGCCAGCCAGCCCTTAGAGGATGGGCAAGGGGCCCCAGGCAGAGGTGTGGGGAGGGGGCTGCAGGCAGGGGGAAGGGACGGAACCAAGGAGTGTTCAGTGTCTGGAGACGGCTACACCACATTCAGGCTCTGGCCAGGTGACCAGTTGGATGAAGGGCTGTCATGAATGTGCAGAGGGGAGCCTCGAGGAATATGAAAGGGCCATATTGAATATACTGAAATATGTGTACCCCGTGAGGGGCTCTGGGGTGAGTGGGGGAGGCTGCTGCGTGAGCCCTCTGGCTGAGGGCTGGCAGGAAAGGAAGGGCAGACAAGACGGGAGGACAGCTTCCTAGAATGGGCGTGCCAGGGGGGCAGGGACTCCCAGAGGGGAGAAATGGTCAGCTCCATCAGGGCTCAGGGAGAAACACCTGACAGAGGCTGGGGCAGACCCTTTGGCTTGGGCAGTAGGGTCACCAATTGGTGACGGTGGCAAGAGTTTCGGGTGTGCACTGGCGCACGAGGGAGCTGGGCAGCAGTGGGGGTGAGCCGGAGAGTCAGGAGCATGACTGGCACGCCTGCCTGAGGCTGGGGGGCGCTGCTTCAGGGGGAAGGAGGGCCAGTCAGGCGGGAGGCGACTGGGACGGCGACTGAGTGGCAGTCCTGTGATCACCGAACAAGAGGGAGCAGGGGCCGTAGAATGAGGTGTGTGAGAAGTGGCGTAGCCCCTGCCAGAGGTGAACAGCGCCCACAGGAGCGCTGCCTCAGAGGCCCCCAGAAATCCCCACATGCTGACCACCTCCCACAGGCACAGGGTGGGAGGGGCCTTAAATGCCCAGCTGATTCCAGAACTTTAAAAGCAAGCAGCTTTGAAAGCAGACGGATAAAAAAAAAAAAAAAATGAAAGCAGACGGATGGGGCAGTGGCGGCCTCAAGACACGAGGCACTCGCGCTTGCCCTGTCTGGGAGCGCACGGTCCGGCTGCCTGCTCTGGGCATCTCCCAGAGGAGCACGGGACCTGCTGGTCTCTGAAAAACTGCTGGTAAGTGCCGGGCTCACCCTGAAAGCGGAGGTAGGCTGAGTTCTGTCGTGCAGGCTTCTCCCCATTACAGCCTGGCATGTCTCCCAGCTGTACCCGCAGCAGCGGGAGGGTCACAGGAGGGTGCTGGGGCTCCCGGGTGAGGGGTGCTGAGGGGACAGGGAACCCTTCCCAAGACCACTCCCCAGCCCTGCCCTGGCCCCCAGCTCACATGGATAGAATGGGGGCCACCATGTCAAGGGAGGCGATGAGGATGCCCAGCTCAGCAATGAGTGCTGTCAGGAGGAGTGCCCACGTTGGTTCACCATTTGCCTTTCCATGGCCAAATACCTGCAGGCACCAGGTCCGTGGAGTCATAAGGCAAGAGTTGGTCCCATCACCCCCATTCCACACTTCAGGCCACAAGCCCTAGCCTGGCCTCCATTACCCCCAAGTCTCTCCTCCAGGGCTTAGGGCACATCCACACCTGCCCTGCTAGGTACCACAAGTTTCTCTGCCCTCCCATCTCTCCAGGCCTCTCTGCTGTAGATGAGCTATGGAAAGGCCATGAGGATTCTGGGCCCAAGTAGCTCTGCCAACAGCAGGGCAGGACCAGGGCAGCTCTCGGCAGCTTCCCCCGAATGGCTGCACGGCCCCAGAGCCACTGTAGGCCCCGGGAGGAAACAGTGCATCCACATCCCCGACCTCACTACCCCGGTCAGTGTGAGGCCAGCAGCACCCGGGCCCCCACCGGGGAGTGCAGATGGGCTCACCCTGAGGAAGGGAATGATGTTGTCCTTGGCAATGGCCTGCAACAGGCGCGGTGCCCCAGTGAGGCTTTGTAGGCCGGCACCACAAGTTGAGAAGAAGGACCCGATGACGATGACCCAGGGCGAAGGCCAGGCCAGTGTGCCCACCACCAGGTTCCTGCTGACGCCATCGCCGTACCTGCAGGGGCCAGGCTCAGGCCATGCTCCATGCAAGGAGCCCCCAAGCCCTGGGTGGGGCTGACCAGAGTGAGGGATGTCAGCAGTCAGGAAGGACGGCTGTGGTGGGCAGAGCTCTGGTCCCTCAGCAGAGAAGACTAGTTCATCAGCCCCTATCCTTTCCCTAGGCCAGCCCTGATCCTGATGTCACCATCCTCTCAGAAGAAAACGTCCTGGTAGGGCCGGACTCACCTGGTGGCACAGACCAACCACCATTGCCAACCAGCAGCCTGAGGACATGTGTGGGACCACGCGTATGAGGGGAGCTGGTGTCAGGGCAGGCAAAAGCTGAGCCCCCTGCCACAGGGAGGGGCCCAGCTCACTCACTTGTCCCGGAGTACCACACCCTCGATGCAGGCGCCAAAGAGAACCACACTGCTGAAGTCTGCAGCCGTGTCAAGGAAAGCTAGGTCTCCGCTGCCACTGCTGCCCCTACTCGGTCCCCACGCAGAACCCACACGGCCCTCACCCCAGCTGGAACCAGCAGATAGCAGGGACAGCCCCAGCCGAGGGCTTCGTGCTGTGCACACACCCCTCAAGCATGTGCACGTGGAGAGTGAGGTATGTGTGTCCATGCGTGTGTGGTACATCCAGTGTCAGCTGGTGACCTATGGCAGACAAGTGCCTCCTGCCCCTCTCCCCACACACCCGTGGCCTGGAAAAGGATACACACAAGGGAGGTTGTAACAATGGCCAGAATGGTCCCCACAGGGATGGACTTCTGGGCATCACGGAGGTCCCCGGAGCGGTTTGAGCCAGCCATAATGCCTCCAAAAACAACAAGACACTCTCAGGGGCTCCCCGGGAGTGAGGGCAGGGCCAGGTGGGCGGGCCAGAGGTACTCACCTGTTACAGAGGGAAAGAAGATGCCAACCAGCACGGTGAAGGATGTGGCGATGTCAGCCACCACGTACAGGGGCAGGCTCTCCTTCAGGCCAAGCGCATCTGTGGAAGGCAGCCCCTGCTTCTCCACGACCTCGCCCTTCTCCAGGTAGGCACTCCACAAGTTTTCTGTGGGGGCAGCAGCATCAGCACTGCAGCCCCACTTACTTCCCAGTGGCAGGCTAGGGCAGCCCGGCCAGAGGCTGCAGATGCAAGAGGCTCTGGGGGTTCGGGATGTGGGGAGCCACGTGGGCCACAGGGAAGCAGCTGTCTTGACAGAAGTCTAACAGGCAACGGTGGCCAAACCCCCCCCCGACAGGAGCCTCGCCACTGCCTGTCTCCTACACAGAGGCCCTTTACGGCTCCTGTGAGAACAATCCCGAGCAGCGTCAGGGGCTGGTGGCTGCGGAGAGAGGGACTGCCAGAACTTTGTGGGGGCTGCTGCATGCCTGGGATACTGGCCAAACAGGCTCTGTTCACCCAAAACCTAGCTGCCAAGTGCAAGGCTGAGAGGACACTGCTGGGCCGGGAAGGTAGCCAGGCCTGCCCGATTCCTGAGCTGGCCACACAAGGACAGCTCTGTGCTCCACTCCCCTTGCCCACTCCCTCCCTGTCTCCTGCTCAGCCTGGGGGTCAGAAGCAGGAGGCCAGGAGGGAGGACGCACCCTGGAGCACACCGGCAGCTGCACCAGGGATGCCAGGAATCTCGGTCACATTGTTGACCAGGAAGTAGGGGTCACAGAAGTCAGTGGTAAGGTTGGAGCTGTGGCAGAAGAGTTTCCATAGCTGGGTGGCCACTGTCTCATTGTTCGTGACGGTTGTCTTGGCACAGACATCAAACTGGTCCCGGGACAGGGTCCTGTTGCCCAGCATGCATACCCTGTAGGGGATGGGCAGGGGGCAGAAGCATCAGCACCCACTCAGCTGGAGGCCCCAGTGTGTTCCCATCCTGCGGTCTCTGGGACGCAAAGGCCGTCTATTTGGGAGGAGTGTCGGTGCCATGCCCGCCCGGGTGTGTTCCCAGGTGACTTACGGAAACACAGGAGGCTCAAAAATGGACTTGATGCCCCCAGCATAGATGGACAGGATGGAGATGATCACACAGGCCAGGAAGAGTGAGGCAAATTTGTTCACATACTTGACACCAACAAACACCACCAGGGTCATGAAGGTCAGAAAAATGGTTCCATAGACCCGCATGTTATTCAAGGTGGCACTCGACGTATCGTGAGCGCCTGTTGGGTGAAAGATGGCAGCTGGCGGGGCAATGTAGGTCTGGAATGAGACACATAGAGGAGGTTCAAGCTTCCTTTCTTGAAAGTGAATTTTGTCTCTTTGGTGTTCTTTTTAAAAGAATATTCAGAAAAAGATAGTCACAAAAGACCATATAGTATAGGATTCCATTTATATGAAATACCCAGAAGGGGTAGATCTGATTTTTTTTAAAGATTTTATTTATTTATTCATGAGAGACACAGAGAGAGAGAGAGAGAGAGAGAGAGAGAGGCAGAGACACAGGCAGACGGAGAAGCAGGCTCCATGCAGGGAGCCTGACGTGGGACTCGATCCCGGGTCTCCAGGATCACGCCCTGGGCTGCAGGCAGCGCTAAACCACTGAGCCACCCGGGCTGCCTGTGAATTCTATCTTAATAATGTTGTTATTTTTTTAAAAATTAATTCAGACACGGGAGTCAACCTGAATAGCTAAACAGCCAACAAATAAATAATGAGGGTGCTGGATTATGAGCCAAAGAATAAAATAAATATCCAGGAGTACATACTGATGTAAATACATGGTTAAATGAATAAGTAAATAGGGAAGAGAACACATTTTCCTTACAGAAGAAATCCAAATAATAAATGTAGGAATGTGGGAAATGAAAAACAAAACACAACCCCTCTCTCCTGACCCCGGAAGATCCAGGAGCAGAGCCCTACTACAGGCAAAGGGCCTGCAGGTGGAAATAGCCAGGCAGTTCTTCTCAACAACTCCTATTGTCTGGATCCCCAGGGGTGGGCACTTGTTACCCTGTGCTCCCCACTACCACTACTTCTCTTCTTTACCAGCTCGGGCAATTCACTGGAGAGAGGGAAGCCGAGTCAGGGCACACATGGGGCTCACGAAGGGGGCAATGTCCTCCACGCAAGGTCCAGAGGCGGTTCACCCTTTTAGGGATGAGGACAACATTGATCTGAAGGGCCCTGGCATAGAGCCCTGGGGGATACAGACTTGGCCAGAGCCTACACATGCCCAGGAGGTAGGCTCTGCATGATCAAGATCATGAAGTTTTAACTTTTCAACAGGTCACAGACCACTTGCTATGGCTGAAATGGTGCCCAGGTGGATGGAACACTCAGGGTCGAGGTGAAGGCAGCCAGGCTGCTTCCCTGCCTGGCCCAAACTGGCAAGGAGTTGAAGGGGAGACTAGCGTGAGCAAAGACCTTTCTCCCTTGAGAAGGCCTTCCGCATAATAAGCCCCAGACCCTGGCCAGAGGTGAGGGGAACATGAGCAGCCCTGGCCTTTGGGGAAGGGACTATTTGGACAAGACCAGAATTGGCCAGGGCTTAGCCTAACTCACCAGCAGGATCTCAATGGCACCCAGGATATACATGGCTGCTGCAAATGTTGTTCCCAGGTAGAAGCACAGGCCCACAGCACCTCCAAATTCTGGTCCCAGTGAGCGGGAAATCATGAAATAGGAGCCCCCAGCTACAAAAGAGAAAGTCAAGGCTGGTTCTTCTTCAAGGGGGGTTCCCCCCATGACAACCCCTCACAACCACCCAGGGTGACAGGGACTATTTTTCCCATTTACAGATGAGCAGAGGGTTGGGAGGTTTGTACAAGCCTGCACGGTTAATAAGTGGCCACGCTGGGGCTGAACCCTCGTGCCATCTGACTCCAGTGCCTAGCACAGCCAGTGAAATGACTGCTTTGCTAGGGCAACCCTAATCCACAGCAGTGCTCAAGTGGCCCACTGTCCCACCAAGTCCTTGCACTCAGGCCGGTCCCCACAGCCTCCTCTAGCTGGGTGTATCCTAGCTCAACAGGCCTTACTCCTTGCAAGGGCTGTGTCTGTTAGTCAGACCCCTCCTGACCAAGACAAGGGCTGTGTTGTCCAGTTTGTTGTCCCCAGGGCCCAGCACATGGCTGGCCATCAGGTGAGTACCATGGCTAACCCTCCTGCCGGGAGACTGTGCTTCCACTGGAGTCTAGATAGACAAGACTGACAGAGTCAACACTGGGCCACAGGGCTAGCGGGGGTGCAGGGGTTAAGAGTGACCCCATGTTGTTTGTTCAGTCTGCTCCTAATAAAGTGTCTCTGGTGAAAAATCTGGGGATAGGACTCCAAAAACTTTTAAAAAGTTAATCCCTTCCACGCTGTAATCCTACCTCTAGGATCCTCTCCTAAGGGAGCTGCCAAGGGCAATGCATAGAGATCTGTGTGCAAAGCTGTTCACGAGGTTTATAACAGTGAAGAAACAGAATCCAAGAGCAGAATAATCACATAAATTAGGTAATATCTTATTGATCCTGTTTAACCAAATACTGTTTCTAACTCAAGAAGGTGTGATTATGGGTACTTCCAATTTTCCTTTCTATATTTTTCTTCACTTTCAAACCTTCTTATGGTAATCATAATCTTTTCCCCTTCTTACTTTTATACTAATACTACTAAAGCTGTTATTTAAAAAAAAAAATCCAGACAAAGAAGCCAAACTGAATAGCTAAACAGCCAAAGTGGAATAGTTTGAGCAACAAAATAAATAATGATAGCACTGGATTATGATCCAAAGAATAAAATAAATACCCAGAAATCTACATCAGTATAAAAAACGGTTGAATAAATAAATAAACAGGGTCTCTGAGAACTAAGTCCAATCCCATCATCCCTGCTGAAAATGAAAGCCCTCTACATTGTCTATCCTGTAATCTGTAGCATCTAGACTCCTTAGTTTGGGCCACCCCGTGCGTCCCAGTATCTTCTTTGTCAGCCCCAGTATCCTTTTTACAAATATTACTTTTATACTAAACAAACGAAACACAAAACATAACAGTAATCTCAAATTCTGTCAAGCAAGGATGCTCCTAAGTGTTGGTACCATCACACAGAGTCAGTGATTAAGACCTCACTACAGAACTACTTGGGGAGGGAAGGAGGGCATGGCTTGGCAATGAGGGTTCCCAGGCACATCAAGGTGGATTCTGGACCCCTTCCTCCCATCAGGCCTGGGGTGGCGCTTACCCACCTGGAACCACACCATTGGTGGCGATGGCACTCATGGAGATGGCTGTCAGCAGAGTCTGTGGGAAGGAGGCCTAGGTGAGCAGCTCAGCTGGGCGGGCTTTGTGGGGTGGCTGTGGCCCCCACCCCAGCGAGGATACTCACACAGCAGCAGCAGATGAGAACAATGAGGAGGGCCTGCAACACACCGGCTGTGCCTACCATCCAGGTCAGTCGCAGGAACAGGATAACCCCGAAGATGTTTTGCAGGCAGGGCAGGTACACCCCCATGAGGGTGCCCATGCTGGGTGCCTACGGAGCAGGAGGGGAGGAGGGGAGCAAAGAATATCAAAGGGGCTCAGATGCGCCATGGAAGGCCAGCCCCTGGTCACTCAGAAGACTCCTATCCCCAGGGTGTTCTACCAGAGAGTAGGTTGGAATCCCAAGGGTAGTCCTGGGGAGCACAGTGGGTGGGGTGACAGCTAGGATGTCTATGTTGACTTCCATATAGGAAGGCAGTTTGGGACTGGAAAGGTATAAAACCAGATTCTTTTCAAGAATCAAGCCCACATGTGAACTTTTGGGCCTCCCCCTCCAGGTATGGCCCTCTTCCCTTCCTCTCTTTTCTTAAACTTCTAGAACCTTCTCATCCAGCAGGACCCATGTCACTCATGTCAGAATCCAAGAAGTTGTTCCTGGGAGCCCCTCTCTCCAACCCCCAAGTCCAGTCCAGGTGGATATGAAGTTCTGCTTGGTCTGCTTCTTAGCTGCCCTGAGATCAGCCTGCCTGACCTCAGTCTTAGTCCCTTGACCCTGGGGCACTACACCTGTGGCACCTGGGTGGTGCCCCTCCTGTGCCTGTTGACTTCTCCACACTCCAGCCCACTCTGCTACCACAGCAGGTCTCTGAAAACCAAGTCCAATCTCATCATCCATGCTGAAAACCCTCTGCGTCCTCTATCCTGTAATCCACAGCGTGGGTCAGGCTCCCTGATCTGGGCCACCAGGTGTACCCAATCACCTTCTCTGACACCTTCAGCCCCTGATGACATTGACTACTCACAGCCTCTGAACCAGGACATGTGCTGGGCTCTGTCTGGAAGGGTCAGCCCTGTCTCCTTGCCTGGCAAACTCCACTTCAGTTAAACCTTCAGGGGGGCTTAACTGTTGCCTCTTCCACGAAGTTCTCCTGGGTTGCTTTAGGTTGAGTTTGGTACTTCCTCTTGCATTCCCTCAACACATGTGATCTACCCTTTCATCACAGTGGTCACTATGGGTCATGGTAACTGTTCACTCAAATGCCTCATGACTGTGCTGGGGTATATACTCAGTTTGCTCACTTTTGTTTCTTTTTCTTTTTTTTCTTTTTTTAGTTTGCTCACTTTTCTATCACCAGTAGGCACTGCAGGTACCCAAAAGGTGGTCTTGAGCCCAGTAAATGGTGCTTTAGGAGGTCCCTGGGATAACCTGTTGGGAAAATCCTGCAGAGACAATAGAAACTCACGCTGAAGGACAGGTGAGGAAGGTCCAGTGGGCAAATCCAGACAGGATTTCTCAAATACCTAAGGGCAGAGTCATCCAGGATGACCCTGGTCAGCCAGGGTAGAGGCTGAAACAAGAGGCAAGGCTAGCACCTTCCTGAAAGATACCTTACTAATGCAGCCCAAGGTGGCAGGGCCCTAAGAGCTTCCCTCAGAGCCCCAGCAAAGCCTGCTGCCCTGGAGCTGGGATGGGAGAGAAAACCACGTGGTCACAGGAACTCTTCTGAAGGGTCTGGGTCCAGGCCAGGATCTGTGTGCAGCCTAAAAGGACCTCAGAAGAGCCTGGAAAGGCTGGAGTAAGAACAAATGGCCCCTCAAATGTGACAAACACACCTCCACTCAGCTCTGAGCCCTTCACAGAGGCCCTGGACCACTCACTGGATGGTGTCAGCTCCCAGCCCCACCTCCATTCCAAGCTGAGTCACTCTGGGGAAAGGGCAGTGTGGGAAAGGGCAGGGCCGGAAATGCCTTCTGCATCCCCAAATAACCTCTGGCAGCCTCTGAAGGTCATCAGGCCAGAGCCAGAGCAGCTGCCATGCAGAGGCTGCCTTGGGTCTGCTTGGAGGACCACCCTTCCTGCCCCGAGCCTCCTTTCCTAAGGGCCCTGCTCAGACCCGTTCCAGGTAAGGATCATAGCTCAGTAGCTCCAACTCCCTAGATGACCCACTGCAGACTGAACCAGCCTTCTCCTTCCTCTGTGGAAAAGCCACTGAAACTGAGACACTCTGCCATCGTCTCACGTCCTAGCCCTAAGGCCCAGTGAGCTGGAGCAGGTAAGCTGAAGCTAGATCCCAGCATCCTGACAGCCTCCTCGTAAGGCTAAGGGACCATGACCCTTCACCAACCCAGACTTTCTTCTGGCACTTGTCGAGATGTGCGCTAGCCTTTCTCAGGGACCTTTGTACTTCTAGCCACCAGCTCCCTGGATTGGGCCTGAAGGAACAGGGAGGAGGCTCTTAGGATCCTTGGATCCTACCACCCACTGCAGGTAACACTCTCTGAGGCTAAGATCCCTCTGTAGGGCTGAACAGGGATGGCCAGAGACACTCAGGCTTCTCTGGCACGTGCAGTACAAAAAAATTCCAGCAAAATCACAACCAGCAAGATAGGGTGGGGGTCAGGTCTGTGTGACCTAAGCTGCCCTCTCTGAAGCGGGGGCTGGTTTGCTTCCGGGAGGAGCAGGGTGAAGAGTGCACAACAGCCCAGGCTACCCTCTCCTTGGGTCACCCCAGCAAAGCCCAAATTTCTTTTTTTTTCCCTAAAGATTTTATTTATTTATTATTTATTTATTTTATGAGATCAAAAGAGAAAAAATATGAGGGTGGAGAGGGGAGCAGAAAGGAGTGGACTCCCAGCTGAGCAGGGAGCCCAAAGTGGGGCTAGATCCCAGGAACCCGGGATCATGACCTGAGCTGAAGGCAGACACTCACCAACTGAGCCACCCAGGTGCCCCAGCAAGGCCCAAATTTCATAAGTAGGACTGAGGCTGGGTCCCCAGTTTATCCCAACCAGGAACTTCTGCCCATGCTGACCTCCAGCAAGAATACTATGGCTACTGCCAGACTCAAGTTCTTTTTATTTCCTTATTTTTAAAAGATATTATTTGGGATGCCTGGGGGCTCAGCAGTTGAGCTTCTGCCTTTGGTTCAGGACACGATTCCGGGATCCAGGATTGAGTCCCGCATTGGGCTCCCTGCGAGGAGCCTGCTTCTCCCTCTGCCTGTGCCTCTGCCTCTCCTTCTGTGTCTCTCATGAATAAATAAATAAAATCTTAAAAGAAAAAAAGATTTTTAAAATTTATTTATTTTTTGAGAGAGAAAGTATGTGAGAGCAGGGGGAGGAGCAGAGGGAGAGAGAGTAGACTCCATGCGGAACATGGAGCCTGATGCAGGGCTCAGTCCCACGACCCAGAGATCAAGACCCAAGCCAAAATCAAGAGTCGGATGCTTAATGGACTGAGCCACCCAGGCAGTCCTCAAGCTCCTTCTAAATCATAGCTGTTTCCCAAATGTCAGAGAGTCAGTGGGTGGAGAGGGAGGGCTCCTTGCCTCCAAAGTGAAGATGTAGAACTTCTTGCCCCAAGTCTTCAGTTAAACTGAGACCTGTCCTATAGGGGAGCTGAGCAAAGATATGTAAGTCATCCTGTTGAGAGAGGAGGACTGGAGGGCCAGAAGCCTGGACAGTGACCAGGGACGGCAGTGACCAGGGATGGGCCCAGGAGAGGGATAGGGAAGTTCCAAGAGGCAGTGTTACATTCCAGTCACTCCCTAACCCTGGCACTCGAGGAACACAGGGGCTATTGGAGAGGTGTGCCAATGGAAGCCACATAGTTGGGGGCAGGTTTGGGTCACTTGGTTACATAGTCACAATGGACAAGCAGGTTCCTGATTCCCACAGTAACAGGCTTATCCATCCTGATGGATAGAGAGTGCTCTGGCGCTCTACAGTCAGATATCTCACAGTAAACCCTCAAGGCCGTCTTCTAGTGTACACACGCATCTTGTCTAGCCGAGAGACCTTAGGCAAGTTACCTAAAGCCCATGACACTCAGTTTCCTTGTCCGTAAAATGAGGATGAAAGTAGCACCTGTTTCACACCTTTCTTGTGAAAACAGCATGCAAGAACCCAGGCCCACTGCTTAGCATGATACCTGGCACACAGAGGGCAGAGAAAAGGCAGCCATCACTCTCACTACTATTTCTGAGGGCCTTCCCGGCCCTTTGCCCCCTCTAGTCCTCTGCCCCCTTCACAAGCTCCTCCTTAGCCCATCCCTTGAAGTTTTTTTGAGCTCAAAGCACTCGGTGCCCATCATCCATGCTCACCGTACCTGATACCCACATCCCCTGGGATGTTCACAGTTGCCAATTCCATAGTGAGGAGTCCCAGGAATGCGGCCCCCGACCCCCCACCGCCGCCGTGCCCCTGACCAGCTCACCTTGGCTGCTCTCCGGCGGGTGTCCTCCCCACTCTCAGCTTCCTCATGCTCCTTGGCGCCCTGTGTGAGGTTGGTGTAGCTGACAAGCTTGCCCAGAAGAGATGATACCTTTGGGCGGATGTCCAGCTCTTCCTGCAAACAGAGCCACAGGGCAATCTGGCAATGAGCCTGGCTGGTGCCAGGCTACTTGTCTGTAGGCAGCAGCCTAGCCTCTGGCCCCTTGCCAAGCTCTCAGGCAGGCTTGGGCCTGATCCCACTCTTGCCTGGGGAAGCCCAAGCCAGCCAACTGGGCAGGTGTGGGCACCACACCCCAGCACGTGCCACACAAAGGCCCAGCCCAGTGACTGCTTTTCTCTGCCTCATCTTGGCTATAATCACGGCCAGCCCATTTGTGAAAACTACCTGCCTCAGGGGTGAGGGCGGGGCAGGGCACGGCTGGCAGACAGGCGAATGGCACACTTCATCCTCCTGTTCTGCCTGGCTACTCCAAGCTGTGAGCGGGCCTCTGGGACTCACCTACCCTCAACTCTCCCATAAAAAAAAAGTCATCTGGGCAGCCCGGGTGGCTCAGCGGTTTAGCGCCGCCTTTGGCCCAGCTCATGATCCTACAGTCCCAGGATCGAGTTCCGCATCGGGCTCCCTGAATGGAGCCTGCTTCTCCCTCTGCCCGTGTCTCTGCCTCTTTCTCTGTGTGTGTCTCTCATGAATAAATAAATAAAATCTTAAGAAAATATATATGTAAAAAAAAAAGTCATCTCAGTGAACGAAGAAAGTCAAAAGAGGATGTCCAGAACAACTGAAGTCTCTCTTATTTACCCACACCCTGAGCCTCTCAGATGGTCTTCTCCCTAGGCCCCAGGCTTTGTAACACACCTTAATCTCCAGGATGGATCCTGGCTCCCTAGCTCATCTTTAGGTGGAGCCAGGTCAAAGCCTTTGCTGCAGAAATTTGCCACTTTTCCAGGTCAGAAGGCCTCCCAGGGCTCAGGCTCCCCAAGCCCCACCGGATTCTAGGCTTTCCCTATTCCTGCAGCCTTCTCAGCACCATGCCTCTACCTGCTGCTTGCCCATTTGGTCTTTCCTTGTCTGGCAGCTTCCTTCTGACCCAACACACAAGGAGAAACTGGTTTGAAGTGAGAAGTGAAGATGCAGGTCTTTTGGGGCATGTGGAGATGGAAGAACCCATGAGATTCCCAGGGACAGCTGAATGTGTGGGTCAGTGTCAAGAGGCCTAAACCATGCCTTAAATCCAGATCCAACTTCTGAGCTTGAGTCTCAAAAGGATAAAATTCAAGTTTAGAGGCACAAAACATCTGGAGAGGTGTCCCCTAAGGCTGCAGATGTGGAGGTAAGAAGGACCAGGACTCTGTAAACAAGGTAACACCCTTGACAGAGAGACAGGGAAGCTCCAAGGACAGAGTCAGAAGAGCCAACCAGGGAGGACTAGGAAGAGTTCACCGGGGACGGTAGAATGAGAAGTCCTATGAGTAAAGGGAAAAAAGGAAATCCTGAGGCGAGTAGTCCTGAAGGCGGCCACCTTGCTGCGGGGCTACAGGGAAATCAAAGGTACATACCCCTGGAGGTGGTAATGGTGTGGGGTTGTGAGTGGCCTCTGGGAAAGCAGTTTCTGCTCAAAAGGGGAGACTGGAGGAGGAGCTGAGACATTCGGTGACACAACTGTCCAGACTGCCTGCTTAGCTAAGGCTTGAGTCCTGAAAGGCCTCTGCCCCCTACTCCCACCTGCCTGCCACACTGATGGCCCAGAATGGCTCCTCAGCTACCTCAAACAGGGCCAGGTTCCTGTCGTAATAGTCATTTCCTCTGGAAGCCTCCAAGGGACAAAGGAAAGGGCTGCTCTCTCTGTGGTTGCCATGTCCTGTGGAGAGAGAGACAAAATTCCCAGTCAGGGGCTGCCTCCTGCGCCCCCAGCCCAACAAGCCAGCCCACAAAACATCTCTGTGGAGCACTTTAGGGGTCAGAGTACCAGGCTGGGCCTCAGTTTCCCCATCATACTCTGCCTGTCTCAGTGAAGAGCCAGAATTAGCAGAATGGCCATGACCCAAAAAGCCAGTGCATCACTTCTCCGAGGCCAGCGTGAAGGCCCCAGACGAGCGCCCCCACGTGCTAAGGCCGAGGGGCGGGGCCTGGTGGCAGGGGCGGGGCCAAGCCCTGGTCAGTCCTCAGACCATCCTAGCGCCCCCCCCACCCCCGCCCCAGATTCCCATTTTCCAGGTCCACCTGGAATAACCGGTGTGCTGGGCGCCAAGGGCTCGGCGTCCTCAGGGCCCGACTGGGGGCCGCCCTCCAGATATATGAAGCCACACAGGGCGCCTTCAGCGGCCATGGCCAGCTGGCCGCCGGCTCGCTATCCCACTGTGCACTGCGTGGGGGCGTCCCGGGGGGCACCCCGGGGCATGCTGGGAGGAGGGGCAAGGCCTGTCCAGACGGTGGAAGCGGTGCCAGGAGCCATCTAGGGTCGCCGAAGAAAGCCCTTGGAGAGGCCGGGCGAGGTGAGTGGTGAGCCGAGCAGGGACTACTGGGGAGCCCTGTCGGTGGGTCCCCCTGCCCCAGGCCCCAGCAACTTGCCCCAGCCTCGGTGCGAGGCCGATGCCAGCCGCCACCTGCCCCCTGGGCTCCAGGTAAACCACGCGCAGAGCCGCCAGACGCGCCTTTTTGAAAATAAGCCTGCCTCGACTCAAAGCTCAGCTATTTTTTCTGGTTGCCCAGCAATCAAATTCTCCGGTTTCCCAAACTTTATCCTTTGTCAGTCTCTATGGGTTACACTCCAGTTTTCTATCAAGCAGGCAGAAAACACCAAGTACTTCTTCTCTAATCGTTAAGTGCTTTCGTCCCCATCTAGATAGCATGGCAGCTGTGGCAGTGGCTGGGGGCCCCGTAGCAAATGGAAAGCTGTCATCTTGGTTCAAAAAAGCCACGTTGGTGTTGGATGGCAGTAACTGTGACAGCAGTGTCGGCCTGGTGTCCAGTGATGGAGGTGGCAACAGAACTGTCATCACCGACCCAGACTAGTGGGGTGTTGCAGCCATGCACCGGCCATGCCCGGTTTTCAAAGAGCTGTCCGCTAACCCTCTCTGGTCAAATAGCCTACAATTAATTTATCTTGTTTGCAACTCAGAATGCTGAATGATGCATCCTCCATCTGACACATTCTCTTGTCATCAGCGTAAGATTTAGCTTGCCTTTTCTGAGCCGACAACACTCTGTAGGTTGCCGCGCTATGGATTCTTTATCTCCCAAAGACTGACAGGTAAAGTGTGTTGATGAGAATTTTGGGGGGTAAAGTCAGCTCTTTGTTCCCACAACATGTGAAAAGGATGCATCATCTCATCTAGAAACCTAGACTAGCTACATGAGCCAAGCAGCTCAATCCCGTGAGCTACACAATTGTGTGTAGGTCAATGCCAACGGTACAGTGGACAAAGACAGCAAGAGGTCAAGCCAGCCCACTGAGTCATGTTAAAGCCTCATGGGGTCATTTAGCTCCTTAGACACCCTATGATACTTGTTCAGGATCAGGATAAGGAACCACAAGAAAAATCAGAAAACCCAGTAACACTGCTCATTATATTAACATGCCTTACATGCCTTCAGTGAGAAGCCTCTGAAACGTATTCTTGGATTTTGTGACTAAAAAAAAAAAAACAACAAAAACAAAAAAACACGTGTCTCCTGAATAAGTCAGATGCTTCATTTTGTCAGAAAATGGCATCTATCGAGCTCATCTTATTTCCCTTCCTGCCTTGGCTGCCAGGAATCTCAAAACTAAGTTTACTCTTTAAATACATTCATCATCTGTCTCATCACAGAGTCCTTGCTCTCTTCCTCTTCATAGTTATGATCTTTCTGTGACAGTGCTTCGGGGAGCCACTTTTCTTGCATTTATCTCTCTTGACCCTTTTGTAAAAGTAGGCTGGAAATAAATGATAAATTATGCTAAACTCATACACTGAGTACCCCATCATCAGTACCCCCTCTGAGGCTATCCCATCATCAGTACCCCCTCTGAGGGGACTGTGCTAGTATCCAAAAAATGCAGAGTGGAACACATAGCAGTTCCCACCAAAATGCCTGTGAATAGTCTTCTAAAACCCACCCAATTCTTGTCCCCTCAGCCATGACCACAGAGTGGCTGAGAGCCCATCCAGGGTTTGCCTTTAGTCCTCACAGCAGCACTCCAGTAGGTATCATTTATTCCCTTTTAGTACAAGTAAGGCTCAGAGAGATTGAGAGACAAGGTCATCCAGCGAAAGGGGCCAAATCTGTGTCCCAGGATCCACCAGAGCCAAGTGGGAGCTAGGCTGCAGGTTTCCTACTCCTACCCTGAGCTCTGGGTCATCCCAGGATGCACTCCAGGGTGCAGTATAAGCCGTTAACCAGAGAAGTGTGGCTGGGGTTTGCAGGTAGCCCAGGGTGCACATATTCAAGGTTCTTGGGGCTCAGATGGCTGGCAGCCCGCTTGGATTCCAAATCTTTCCTCTGTGTGACCCAGGGCAACCCGCTTACCCTCTCTGTGCTGTTTTCGTTTCCTCTTCTATGAAGTTGAAATAATAACACCTATTCTTCCAATGACCCAGACGTATCCGAAAAGGGACAATCTGGTGCTATATACCCAGCAGTCATCCCTGGGATTTCCCCAAGGATAGCTCCCATGAAACTGTGGGAAGGTGGGGAGACCTAAGCAGTGCCTGGATGTCTGTACAGCCCTCAGGTATTCCAAAAATTCCAGAGCAGGTCTGGGCATGCCTGCCAGGCCAAACTACTCAGATACCAACCTGAGACCCCCAGTAAACCAGAGCATGGCATAGTCCTGGGGACTATCTGTGAGGTACACATATATGTATGTTCTTGCCCACAGCTATGAACACACCAGCTACAAGTGGGGATCCAGGTGAGACTCCTCATCTCTGTGCTCACAGGCATCTGCCAGGGGTACACCTCTAGAACCTCCCCACCCCCTACCTACATGCCACAGTGGGCTGGATGAGAGGCCCATCTATACCCCTTGGAGCAGAAGTATGGGCCTTGAGAGATTCAGGTACCAGGTTGGGATGGCCCCATGAGATGGACCTGAGGCTGTTTTTGTGCTCTCTGACCCTTTCCAGTCCCCACCAAGAAGGATCATAATCACTCACCAGGGTGCAGAGTGTCCCCCATACTGCAGACACAGCCAAGTTCTGGCTGAAAAGGAGCAAGAAAGAGAAGGAGGGCGGATAGTGGGAGGAGCTGGCCCAGCTCAGAGGGACCTGGCAGGACTCAGCCAATGTGGCTCCAGGTCCCTCCAGTCACCCTGAGAGGCCAAGGCGGAGCCAGAGGCTAGGCTCAGCTCTGCTTCCCCACTGGTCTAGGCTGATCCTCAGGATGCAGCCCTGCTTAGCCTCTATGGGAAAAAAGCCTCCCAATGCTAACAGGGAAGCAGGGGTTACAGGCTTTTGCTGACCACTGGAGTAAGTCTAGGGCAGGGGTGGAGGTGAAGTGTGTGCATGCAGACAACTGTCAAGCCTGTAAAACCTTCATGTCTAGCAGCCCACACCACTGTCCTGTGCCATCTCCACACATAGCAGTCAGGTGTGATACTCAGAGCACCACACTTGCACAAGTACATGTATATGCTGCTATTTGTTCAGACGTGTTTTCCAAGGGGCTCCTAGCAAGGACAGTCCCCCGAGGGATTCCTGGGGTGGGAGATGGAGAAAGGGTCTTGGGAGGCAGAAACCTGGGAGAAGGGAGGAGGAACTACCTCCTGGCCCACTTCTACCACGTATGTTAAAGATTAGAGTGCAGGACAGCCCAGGTGGCTCAGCGGTTTAGTGCTGCCTTCAGCCCCACGGCCTGATCCTGAAGACCTGGATGGAGCCTGCTTCTCCCTCTGCCTGTGTCTCTGCCTTTCTCTCTCTCCGTGTGTGTGTCTCTCATGAATAAATAAAATATTTTTTAAAAAAGGTTAGAGTGCTGGAGTTTCCAAGGCTGGGTCTGAATCCTCTGGGGCAAATTTTATAACTGCTCCACTCCTTCCTAAGTGTGAGTAACAGGACCTGTCCCATGGGCGAAATTGGGAGGATTAAACGAGTTAATGCATGTGAAGCGCCAGACAAGCCTGGTTCTGTGGAGCCACAGATGCCCCTGTACCTACAGCGCCCGCAGCACCTACAGCTCTAAGGGGAGAGCCACCCGAGCGCACGCACAGGCAGTTACCCATAGCCCCCCTCTGGCAGGCACAACCTCCTTTCCCGGCTACACACGGCTGGGGGAGGAGAGAGGGGAGAGGTAGTCTCGGGGCAGAGTCGCCGAAGCGCAAAATGGGGAGGCGAGGCGAGAGGCGGCTGGGGGAGTTCGCAGAGGTGCTGGGACTGGGGTCCGGGCTGCGTAGGTGCTCCCCGGCGCGAAGGGCCAGAGAGGGGTGCTCGGAGCTATTCGCGATCCGGGCGGCCCCGGGGGCCTGGCCTCCTTCCCGGCCACGTCTGCACCCCCGCCCGCGGCCCGCAAGGGAGGAGCTGGGGTGGGGAGGGCGGCCCGGCCGCGGGCGCCAGGGGCCCAGAAAAAGTGTCTGCGCGCCCGGAGCCAGGGAGGTGGCGGCGGCGGCGCCGACTACGAAAAGTTGGGCCCGCACCGACGTGTGCGCGCGCGCTCCGGGCGTGTGTGCGAGCGGCGGCCTCGCGTGGCCCGCGTCCCGACCCCCCGGCCCCGGGGGCCCTCACCGTCCGCGTCCTCCCGCTCCGCGCGCTCCCCGTAGTCCACCCAACTGAGCCCCTCGAGGTTGTCATAGTCGCCGCGCCGCGGCCCGTCCACCGGCACCACGGTGAAGTGCGGCATCGCGCGCTCGCCCGCGCCGGCCGCCTGCCCGCTGTCCCCGCCGCCCCGGCCGCGCGCCCCGCCCGCTCGCATTCCTCCCCGCTGCGCTCACTTCCTCCGCCCGCCCCCCGGGCCGCCCCTCGGGGGCGGGGAGCAGGAGGGGCTCGGCCGGCTCCTCCCCGAGGGGGGCCGGGGCGCACGGAAGCCCCCCGGCGGCAGGGCCCTCCCGAGAGCCCGGTTCCTGTGTGACCTTGGGCGTGGGGCCGCCCTCTCTGAGCCTCAGGTGCGATGCCTGTGAGATGGGGAAGTGCCCTCCATGAGGGGGCTCGGGGTGCCCTGGCGAGCGCCCAGCGTCGTCTCTGTGACTCGGGGACGGGAGAGAGGAGGCAGGATCGGAGCAGGACCTCAGGCCACCCCAGCCCCTCCTGGGTACCCCCCCCCCATTCGCATCAACGCTGCCTCCCGCCTCTGCGTCCCTGTAAGCCGAACCCGCGAAGATGCCGTCCCTTCCCGCGCCCCTCACCACAGTCCGTCCCTGTCCCAGGAGGCGGGGGATTTTGCACCCCTCGCAGAGGCTGCCGCCTCCTCCGCGGCCCGGAGGACACCCGTCCCCCAGCCGCGCGCTGGCCCCTTTGAGACACCGCATTGGGTTCTTTAACCACGTTCTTTCATCTTAATTTTCTCTTTCACTGTCTCACCTCCTGAGGGTTCCTTTATCGAGTCGTTTATATATTTGCTCTTAACTTTTCTTTCACTTTCCATATCACTGCTTCAGATCACTTATCCATGTTGGCTTTACTTTAAGATCCGCATCTTTCTGGGCTATACTATCCTCTTAGTTATTTCTCTGTTAGAAAACCCCAGAGCTCCTTCAACTTGTCTGTCTCCTTCTCTGCTCCCTCCCTTCTCTCTCTCTCTCTCTCTCTCTCTCTCTCTCTCTCTCTCTCTCTCTTAAGTTTTATTTATTTATTAGAGACAGAGAGAGAGGCAGCGACACAGGCAGAGGGAGAAGCAGGCTCCACACAGGGAGCCTGACTTGGGACTCCATCCCAGGTCTCCAGGATCATGCCCTGGGCTGAAGGCAGTCTCTAAACCGCTAAGCCACCAGGGCTGCCCCCCCCCCCTTT
The DNA here is from genome assembly GCF_048418805.1 of Vulpes vulpes. NCBI lineage: Eukaryota > Metazoa > Chordata > Mammalia > Carnivora > Canidae > Vulpes > Vulpes vulpes. The sequence continues at coordinate 182,898,781 of NC_132791.1, read as the reverse complement.
TTTTAAGATTTTATTTATTTATTCATGAAAGACACACACACACAGAGAGAGAGAGAGGCAGAGACACAGGCAGAGGCAGAAGCAGGCTCCATGCAGGGAGGCTGATGTAGGACTCCATCCTAGGTCTCCAGGATCAGGCCCTGGGCTGAAGGTGTCGCTAAACCGCTGAGCCACCAGGGCTGCCCCCCTCCCTTCTGTTTTATGGCTCAGAGAGCTTGAGAATCAGTGGTATCTCTGCCTGACTGCTGCCTCCTCCCAGTCTCAGCTATGGGGTGGAATGAGGAATCAGAGTCACTGGGTCCTGCAAGAGGACCTCCAAGCTGACCACCATCCTGGCCCTCACCTTTCAGTCATCCAGCCAGGGCCTGCCAATTTGACCTCCTGTCCTTCACGCCACCTTCAGCTGTCCATGATAGCAGCCTTCCAAATGGACTCCCTGTTCTCTCCCACTGCTCATGGTAGAGCCACCTACCATGCTCTTTTCTCTTCTCTTGGACTGCAAGGCCCTCCTCCATCTGGCCCCTCTAATCTCCCCAGCCTCAGTCTTTTGGCCTCTTTCCCCAAACCCAGAGCCTTACTGTACATTACCTGCTGTTCACTCTGACAGATGACTTTCTACCCTCTGCCCCTACTCTCACTAACCAAATTCCTTGGTATTAGGGTAGGTCTCACCCTGGTGGACCACCTCTTCCCCAAAGACTTCTCAGACTCACATCCCCCACCTCACCTCCAGGAACCTGGATTGGGTTCCTCTTAGGCACTTTCCCTTCACAGTACCCTTTGCAGGGAGAAATGTGTTGGTGGGGATCTTTGATTAGTGTTTTTCATGCCCACTAGACTGGATTTCATTAGAACAGGACTCTTTTGGTCTTGCCACCTTGGTATTCTCAATTCATTCCCTAACACATCTTTTGAATAAAGAATGAACATGTGCCCCCTCTTTCCTGTCTTCCCTAATGCCCTGCAGAGTTTCCTATACCTCTCACCACACCCCTACACACAGCCTCTCCCCAGGGGTGCGGTGAAGTACTGTGTGAGGAGATAGGCCACTGCAGCCCAACTGACAACCTTAGACTCTGAGGGACCCTATGACTAGGATACAACTTCCCGCATACCATTGACTGTCCAAGTAGCCTGTACCATCAAGATACTCCTAGGCAAAAAGAAAAAGACATTCGAGGAACACAGACATTTCAAAAGAAAACATCTATCAGGAAAATTCTCAGAACACAACGGAACAAAAATTCCAAATTAGCCAAATAAACATTATAAAAGATAAGAGAGAATATTATCAATATGAAACAAGAAAATATAAAAAAGCACAGGCAGATATATAAGGTATGAGAAATATAATTGTTCCAGTGGCCTATTGCTACCTAACAAATTATCCCCAAACAACAATGGCTTCAAGCAATAATCAACAAAAACATTTGCTCATAGATCTGCTGGTTGAGTAAAGTTAATCTCTACTCCATATGGCATCAGCTGGGGCCAGAGGATCCCTTCCCAAGAAGACTCATTCACATGGCTAGCAAGTTGTTACTGGCTGTAAGCTAAGAGCTCAGTGGGGCAGTGGATCAGGAGATTGGGTCCTCTGCATGTGTACTTCTCCATGGGCTCCTTGGCTTCCTTATGGCACAAGGGCTGCAGTCCATGAGTGAGCATCGCAAGAAGCAGGGAGTAAAAGCTGGCAGTTTCTCTACGCCTAGGTCTGGAAACAGGCACAGCATCATTTCTGCGGTATTTTTCAAGCCCAGATTCAAGAGAGAGTAGGGAAGCATTGAATCCATCTCTGGGAGAAGTATCAAAGAAATATGAGACCATATATTAAAGTGACCACAAGAATATTTTAAACAAAGAACACAATAGGTGATCTACTAGCAGAAAGTCATAGCTGAGAATAAATTAGTAAATTGGAAAGAACAAATTAAGCAATCCACCCAAAAGAAGAAAGAAAAAGACAATGAAATGGAAGACAAAAAAGAGACAGACAGAGGATGGAAATAGAAGTCCTGATATCTATCTGCACAATAGGAATCCCTCCAAAAAAGAGTAAAACAAAAACGGAGAAAGAAACTAAATGTAAGAAGCCAGACCCAAAGGTCAAATTTTGTATGATTCCATTTGTAAGAAACATCCAGAATATGTAAATCCATAGAGATAGAAAGCAGATTGGTGCTTGGGGGAAACAAGAGAGTGGAAAGTAACTGTTTAATGGTACAGGTTTTCGTTTTAGGGGGGATTAAAATGTTTTAGAAGGAGATAGGGGATGGTTGCATAACACTGGGACTATTCTATTTTTTTTTAATTTTTATTTATTTATGACAGTCACACAGAGAGAGAGAGAGAGAGAGGCAGAGACATAGGCAGAGGGAGAAGCAGGCTCCATGCACCGGCAGCCCGATGTGGGATTCGATCCCAGGTCTCCAGGATCGCGCCCTGGGCCAAAGGCAGGCACCAAACCGCTGCGCCACCCAGGGATCCCCAACACTGGGACTATTCTAAATGCTACTGACTTATAAACTTTAAAATGGTTAGTTTTACGGTATGTGAATTTCACTTCAATGAAAATATTGCTAGAACTTCAAGGAGAAATTGATAAATACACCATCACAGTGGAAGATGTCAACATGGTTGACTAAGAGATCAAGAAAAAAAACAGCAACAGTATAAAAGATTTTAACAATACAATTGATGAACTTGAACTAATGGACATGTATATAGTCAGACATCCAACAATTGGAAAATTTCATGTTTTTTGTCAAGTATAAGTGGAACATTTACAAAAATTATTGGTTGTGAGGAGTACCTCAACAGAACTTCTGCTTCCAACCATGAGGCGTAATAGGAGCCAAAGTTACCTCTCTGTCTAAAATAAATAGAACTCCTGAAAAAAATGTATAAAACAGTGATTTTAAGACATCAGACAATAGGTAGTGCAGGATTGGGATCCCAGATTGAAAGAAAATAAAATGATGTGAGCCCTAGGATAGCTGTAGTATGGGAGTGGGAGGAAAGGTGGGGGCCCAAATGGAACCAGTGGTCTTGCTGAGTTGAGGAGAAAAAAAAAAATCAACTTTTGGGAAAGTCAAAGCACTAGATTTTCAGAATAGAATACCAGAGAAAGAAGCTGCATGAAGAGAGAGGTCTGAAATGTCTAGCAGTTCCCCTTAACTCCACCAGAGGATTGATCACACAGTAACAGAGCGCTATCAAGGCCAGAGAAAGACCCACTGGAAAAAGTAGGTTCAACAGTTCCTGGAGCACAATAGTTCATATTCCCACTAGCTCCAGTAAAAGACTCTTTAGTATATGGGACATTAGCTAGAATCTTCAGAAGAACACTGCTAGCCCTAGATGAAAAATCAGTTGTCCTAACAAAGCACAAAGGTCACCCTGTAGAAGTGGGACAGACTCACCCTCCCTAAAATATACTTCAGATGTCAGGACTGATAAGGCTACGCACACTCCAAGAGTGTATAGAAATGTACATTACTGACATAAAGAGGCTTTCTGGGGGGCACGTGGGTGTCTCAGTGGTTGAGTGTCTGCCTTTGGCTCAGGTCATGGTCCCGGGTTCCTGGGATCGAGTCCCGCATCAGGCTCCCCATGGGGAGCCTGCTCCTCCCTCTGCCTCTCTGCCTGTCTCTCTGTATGTCTCTCATGAATATATATTTTAAAAGAGGCTTTCTGGGGAGAATAGGTTGACCTTAGGACCTTCCCAGCTGGTCCAAAAGTGGTTTCATAGAGCTGAGAAAGGACACTGACTGGGAGTTTATGGACAAAGATATAGCCGATAAGCACAGAAGATGCTCATCATTAGTCATTACATAAATGCACATCAAGACCACAACATGAGGTTGGTGGTTGAGATACCATTTCCCACCCTTTAGGTTAGCTATCACCAAAGAAATGGAAAATACGTGCTGGCAAAGCTGTGGAGAAACTGGAACCTGTGTATGTTGCTGGTGGGGATGTAAAATGGTACAGCTGCCATTGAAAACAGGTTGGCAGTTTGGCAAAAAGCTAAACACAGAAATAGCATATGATCCAGCAATTCTATTCTAGGAATATACACAAAGGAATTGAAAGCAAGGACTTGAACAATTACCCATATGTCAATGTTCACTGCACAACTAAAAGGTGGAAGCAACCTTGGTTTTCATCGACAGGTGCGTGAATAACAAAACTGTGACCTATCCATACACGGGAATATTATTCAGCCATAAAAAGGAATGAAATCTGATATATGCTACAACATAGATAAGCCTTAAAGACATTTGGTTCGATGAAATAAGCTGGATGCAAAAGGACAAGCGTTGTATGATTCCACTTACAGAGTTAGCTGGAATAGAAAAGCTCATAGAGACTGGGAAAAGAATAGAGGTTACCAGGGGCTGAGGTGAAGAGAAAATGGGAAGTTACTGCTTCTTGATTACAGAGTTTTTGTTTGGGATAATGAAAAAGTTTTGGAAATACCAGTGATGTTTGTACATTTGTGAGTGTAATTAATGCAACTAATTTCTACATTTAAAAATGGTTAGGGCAGCCCGGTGGCTCAGCAGTTTAGCGCCGCCTTTGGCCCAGGGTGTGATCCTGGAGTCCCGGGATTGAGTCCCACATCAGGCTCCCTGCATGGAGCCTGCTTCTCCCTCTGCTTGTGTCTCTGCCTCTCTCTCTCTCTCTCTCTGTGTCTCTCATGAATAAATAAATAAAATTTTTAAAAATTGTTAAAATGAGGAGCACTTAGCTGGCTCAGTCAGTAGAGCATATGACTATTGATCTTAGGGTTATGCGTTCAAGCCCCATGTTGAGTATAGAGATTACATAAAAATAAAATGTTTTATTATTTTAAATTTATTTATTTATTTATTTATTTATTTATTTATTTATTTATTATTTTAGAGAGAGATTGTGTGTGCATGCACGCATGAGTTGTGGGGAGGGGCAGAAAGAGAAAGAGAGAATCTTTATTTTTTAAAGATTTTATTTATAGGAATGCCTGGGTGGCTCAGTGGTTGAGTGCCTTCAGCCCAGGGTGTGATCCTCAGATCCCGGGATCGAGTCCCGTATCAGGCTCCCTGCATGTAACCTGCTTCTCTCTCTGCCTATGTCTCTACCTCTCTCTGTCTTTTATGAATAAATAAACAAAATCTTTTTAAAAAGATTTTATTTATGTATTTATTTGAGAGAAAGAGAGCAGGGGGAAAGGGCAGAAGGAGAGATAGAGAGAATCTTGAAACTCCATGCTGAACAGAGCTTGACATAGGACTGGATCCCAACCACCTCAAGATCAGGACCTGAGCCAAAATCAAGAGTTGGACACTTGGGATGCCTGGGTGGATTAGCGGTTGAGCACCAGCCTTCAGCCCAGGGTGTGATCCTGGGGTCCCGGAATCGAGTCCTGTATCAGGCTCCCTGCACGGAGCCTGCTTCTCCCTCTGCCTGTGCCTCTGCCTCTCTCTCTTTGTCTCTCATGAATAAATAAATAAAATATTAAAAAAAAAAGAGAGAGTTGGACACTTAATCAACTGAGCCACTCAGGTACCCTGAGAAGGAGAGAATCCTGAGCCGACTTCACACTGAACATGGAGCCCAGCTGAGGTGGGGGGATGGAGGCTCAATCTCATGACCCTGAGACCATGACCTGAGCCACAGTCAAGAGTCCAGAGGCTTAACTGGCTGAACCACCCAAATGCCCCAAAATAAAATCTCTAAAACAAAAATAGTTAAATTCTCAAATTTGTTATATACCTTCTACGATTAAAAAAATAACATGACATACAAAACCATTGAACAATACACTTTAAATGGGCGAATTGTGTGATATGTCAATTATATCTCAATAATGCTGTTTTAAAAAGCAAACAAGGGCAACCTGGGTGGCTCAGCGGTTTAGCGCCACCTTCAGTCCAGGGCGTGATCATGGAGCCCCGGGATCGAGTCCCATGTCGGGCTCCTTGCATGGAGCCTGCTTTTCCCTCTGCCTGTGTCTCTGCCTCTCTATCCCTCTGTGTCTCTATGAATAAATAAATAAAATCTTTGGGGATCCCTAGGTGGCTCAGGGGTTTAGCGCCTGCCTTTGGCACAGAGCGTGATCCTGGAGTCCTGGGATTGAGTCCCACGTCGGGCTCCCTGCATGGAGCCTGCTTCTCCCTCTGCCTGTGTCTCTGCCTCTCTCTCTCTCTCTCTCTCTCTTTCTCTCTGTGTATCTCTCACGAATAAATAAATAAAATCTTTAAAAAGGAAAAAAGAAACTGCATTTCTAAAAAAAAAAAGCAAACAAAAAACACACGATGTAATTAACTGAATAATTCTAATATTTAGAGGACAGTAGGAGGAGAAAGAGAAAGTGAGAGCTAAACAATCTTCATTTTTCAAATTACTGGGTCAGTACATAATATCTAAAGTTTATATCTAAAGAGCTAGTAATTATATATATCATTTAGAAATATGGAGGAAAATACCAGTAAATACCAACAATTAAAGTGTTGAAAGGGATTCCTGGGAGAATAGAACTGGGGAATGGGAGCATGAGGACAGAAGTTGCCAGAACTCTACAATGTCCTTCATGCCTCCTCCAATTGCCACCCCACCAATCACAGACATGTTTTTTTTTTTGGTAGTCTTTAGTTTTTTATTATGCTTTTTAAAAGAATTATTTATTTGAGAGAGAGAGCGAGAGAAAATGAGAAGAGAGAAAGAGCAATGCGGAGGGGCAGAGGGAGGGGGAGAAAGAGAATCCCAGCGGACTTGCTGCTGAGGACCAAGCCCTATGTGGAGCTTGATCTCATGACCCTGAAATCATGACCTGAGCCGAAAATGTAAGTCAGATGCTTAATCAACCGAGCCACTCAGGCATCCCTAGTCTTTGTTTTTTAAAATTGACATATAATTGACATATAATGTTGTATAAATCAGGCATTTTCTAAATATATGAGTTTGATGATAATATTTTGTTTACTATTTAAAAGCTCAACCTGAGGGGCAGCTCTGGGTGGCTCAGTCAGTTTAATGTCTGGCTTCAGCTTGGGTCATGATCCTGGGATTGAGCCCCACTTTGAGCTATCTGTTCAGTGGGGAGTCTGTTTCTTCCTCTCTCCCTCTCTGCTTTCTCTCTCTCAAATAAATGAATAAAATTAAAAAAAAAAAAAAAGAAAAGGCGCTCAACCTGAGCATAAATCTCTGAACATTAAGTTTAGCCTTTTCTGGTTTCTGTTTTGCTTTTTAAGTAGAGTCTATGCTGAATGTGGGGCTTGAACTCACGACCTGGAGATCAAGAGTTGCATGCTTTTCCAACTGAGCCAGCCAGGCATCCCAGAAAAACTTTTTATTGACAAAAAATATCCATACAGAAAAATTCACATACATAGCATGCTGAATGTTCACAAAATAAACACTCTCATGTAACCAGCACCCCAGATCAAGATACAGCACTTTACTAGAACCCGGAAGCCCTTTTTCATGTCCACTTCCAGGCATTACCTACCCACAAACTGACTGTAACAGTATAGATCACTTTTGCCTGTGTTTGTACTTTATACACACAGAATAATAAGAGATTATTTTGTCCTGGCTTTCATTCAACATACTTTGAGTGATTCTTGCAAGTTGTATGTAACTGTCCTTGGACATATGCATCTTCAACTTTAGTAAAAAATGTCAAACTGTCTTCCAAAGCAGTTTTTATCCATATATACTGCCACCAGCAGGGTGTAAATATGCTTGTTGCTCCACATCCTTGCTAACACTTCGTATTGATCACTTGTTGAATTTTTTAGCTGTCTTCACTATGAGTTTTATTTTACATTTCCTTAGTGGCTAATAAGGTTGTCTACTTTTTCATATTCTTATTGACCATTTGAATATCCTTTCTTATAAAGTTCCTCTTCAAATATCGTGCCCATTTTTATATTGGCTTGTCTGTCTCTGGATACAAGTCTTCTGTCAATTATATATGTTGAAAATTTCTCCTGTTCTGTGGCTTGCTTTTTCACTCTTTTAAATAGTATTTTTAAAAAATATTTTATTCATTTATTTGACACAGTGAGAGGAAGAGCACAAGCAGAGGGATCAGCAGGCAGAGGTAGAAGAAAAAGCGGGCTTCCCACTGAGCAGGGACCCTGATGTGGGGCTCGATCCCAGGACCCTGGGATCATGACCTGAGCCGAAGGCAAACACTCAACCAGCTAAGCCACCCCCAGGTGCCCCTTTTTACTGGTATTTTATGACAAGCTTAAGTTTCTAATTTTAATGTAATCCAATTTATCGATATTTTCCTTTGTCATTAAGGTTTTTTATATCCAGGGGATCCCTGGGTGGCGCAGCGGTTTGGCGCCTGCCTTTGGCCCAGGGCGCGATCCTGGAGACCCGGGATCGAATCCCACGTCGGGCTCCTGGTGCGTGGAGCCTGCTTCTCCCTCTGCCTGTGTCTCTGCCTCTCTCTCTCTCTCTCTCTCTCTCTCTGTGATTATCATAAATAAATAAAAATTTAAAAAAAAAAGGTTTTTTTATATCCAGTGTTCCTATACTGAGGTCACCAAAGTATTTGCCTACATTATCTTCTAGGAGTTTTATTCTCTCAACTTTTACATTGGATCAATAACATATTCAAATTAATTTTATATTGTGTGTTGCATTCTGTATGGTCTGAGCTAAGGGATCAAATTATTTATTATTTTTATTTTTCCAAATGAATATCTAATTGTCCCGATTTGTCCTTGTTCTCCTTTACATCATATCCAGTGGTCCCTCCTAACTTCTGGCTAGCTTATCTGTATAGACTAAGACCTAACACCAGATGCACAGGTAACAGACATAGATTGCATTGCTTTTTCCACTGGCTCCTACATATGCAGGAAGTCCAATCCCAATGATAAATCTCTTATTTTATATCATTCATAGTGGATCTACTTATCTGATCAAACACTGACTGAAATAATACCCTTAAAGTGACAGAACTCACTCTACCAGATAGCAAGATTTGTTTGAAGACTACTGAGATTAAGACATTGTGGGGATCCCTGGGTGGCGCAGCGGTTTGGCGCCTGCCTTTGGCCCAGGGCGCGATCCTGGAGACCCGGGATCGAATCCCGCGTCGGGCTCCCGGTGCATGGAGCCTGCTTCTCCCTCTGCCTGTGTCTCTGCCTCTCTCTCTCTCTCTGTGACTATCATAAATAAATAAAAATTTAAAAAAAAAAAGACATTGTGGTATTGATACTGTGATATAAATAAACACATAGAACAGAATTTGGAAATAGACTTACACATATATGGACATGATTTATAACAGGCACTGTATATAACATATACATACACAGAGAGTATAATTTCTCTTTCTCTCAATTTCAAGTTCCCATGGAAGGAACTTAGATCAGGCTCTGGCCCACTCTTATAGATCAGGAAAGGAAAGTTGCCAAAGATGGAGGGCCTGCAGTAAGCCAAGCAAATGAAGCTAGTTTCCTTTTCTTTTTAAGACTTGATTTTTTTTCCCCCTCCACTAAAAAAATCAGTTTAATATTAGGACATTATGTGAAAAAAAATCTAAAATCTTTACAGATTTTCTCTCTGATATTTCCAAACAAGTTACTATTCATTTTATAAATAGTATCAGCTTCAACTTCTTAAAAACACACACATATGGGGCACCGCGGTGTTAAGTGCCCAATCCTTGGTTTCTGCTCAGGTTGTGATCTCAGGGTCATGAGATGGAGCTGTGAGTCGGGACTCCTGGCTCTGCACTGGACATGGAGTCTGCTTTGATTCTTTCTGCCTCTCTTCCCCCCAGCTACCGCCCCCACCCTTGCTCTCTCTCTCTCTCTCTCTCTCTCTCTCTCTCAAATAAATAAATCTTAACACACACACATACACACACACACACACACACACAGTTAAACCTTTCAGAGACTCAAAATCCACCCATTGTCACATTCCATAATGGGATAGACACCACACAGAAGTAGATTCCTTTGTGCTCTTCTGTGGGCTCAGACTTTTAGCATAAGAATATGGTGAGATCCCTCTGTGCTTTCAGAGAAAGAGACAAAGCTAGAGGCCGCTCACCTGGAGCAGCTGGGGCTAGACCTATAAGACTCCTCACCAACCAACAGCCCACCAGGCCCTACTCCCCTGCTCCCCAGGGAGAAGGAAGGACTTTCACACCTGGATCCATATCCAAAATATTTATTCTCAGCATATATATACTTGTGTCTGGAGGACAAGGAGGGGGACTTTGTGAGACTTTGCCACAATGACCTCAGGGTAGGGGGAGGACTGCCAGGTCACCAGAGACACAGAATAAGGATTGAGAATGTGGCAGCAGCCACGAGGCCTAGAACAAAGTATGGCGAGGCTTTCAAGGGCCTCTGGAGGACCTGGTTGATTGGCCCCTGGGTCACCTCCAGATGTGTGGCCAGATGTTCACTCTGAGGCTGAGACAGGAGGTGGGAGTGGCAAGTGACCACCTGCCTGTCTGGAAACTCTGCCTCCACAGGGTTCTGCCCACTGTTCTCCTCTCTCACCTGGGGGTGGGAGTCAGCAGTTAGTGGCTCCCATAGCAACCCCTCCTCACCTACTCAAACCACTGCACCATCCTTTTACCCAGGCCAACATACTTGTTCCACCTGTCTGAAGACCCGCAGCAGGTTTCCACGAAGGACACCCTGGAGCTCTTCCTCACTCCAGCCACGACTCAGCAACTCCTCTATCAGCACTGGGTACGTGGACACGTCCTCCAGCCCCTGAGGGAACCTTGTGGCAGAGAGTCAGCCAGCTATGGAACCTCAGCCCTGATCCTGGTCCAGGGCCCACAGTCCCACCAGCCCCAATCACATATGCAAAATTGAAGGCTATGTTCTCCAGGCAACTGAATGTCACTTTGGAAGTTCCTTGAAGACTGAGTTGCTTCAGAGGCATTTATGCCCTGAGCAGATGATTGGCCCAAAACAGATGGGTTGGACTGGGAGTTGGGCATGTGCTGGGTAAATGAGCTCTGCTTGAGGGAGGAGAGTACTTAATGAATGTGATGATCTGGAGTGGGAGTGGGTACCAGGCCACTGGAGGGACAGGGACAGCCCAGGAAACAGGCCCTGGGAGTGGAGAGATATCAGGTGAGCTGGAAAACCAGACCCTATAGTCAAAGTCTGAAGGACAGGAGGACCATGGCATGGGAACAGAGACTAAAGGACTCCCTGCTGTACCCCTACCCAAGACAAACCCCAAGGAAACACTCACCGTCCAGACCCATCATAATTTCCACCAATTCCGATGAACTCTGCTCCAATGACTGCTCTGATATGGTCAAAGTGATCTAGGGGGTAGGGATTAGTGGTGGGTAGCACTAGGCTGGAGTTAGCCCGGTCTGGGGAAGCTCAGCCCTAGCCAACTCTGCCCACAGCACTCCACACCATGGCAGCTGACTTCATGGAGCGCCTGGCCAGTTGTGAGTTTTAAAGTGACTATAGGCTTAGCAGTGGACTTCAGAATTTTTTCTGCCCAGGACCCACCCTGCCTCTGGGTTCCTTGAGAGCCTGCCTGTACTGTCCAGAGATGTGAGAGCAAAAAGAGTCAGAGGCAGAGGCATTTGCTTCCCCCAAACACATCAGCTTTGACTGTGGTCCCAGATCTAGGTGGCAATGAAGAGCTGTATTTGCTCCCCTGAGTTGTCAGAGGTCTGCCCATTGCCCAACAGGTGTGCTCAACTGCTGGAACTGTCCTAAGGGCCCCGTGGCCATAGGCTCAAGCTAGAACTGCAAAAGAGGTCAAAGTGAGGCTCACCTGCCACGGTGGACGTATTAGCAAACAGGTTACACTGAAGCACCCCCATGGACAGTGTCACCATTACAATGCCACCATTCTTCTTCTACAGAGATAAACAAATGGACACTCAGTTTGGCTCTTCTGGCCTGATGGCCTGGGGGCCCTGGGAGGACATTGCTCAGTCCTAGCTTCAGGGGCTGGAAGAGACTTGATCTCTGGGTTTGTGGGTCCCTGAATGGAGCCGGTTTGGCTTTGATTTTCAGAGATGGGGGAGGGTTAACCAGCCTTGAGTCCAAGGATGAGGCCCGGGCTAGTAGCTTTGTTCAAGGTCAAGAATATTTGTATGAAACACGCTTAGCTCTGGGTTTGAGGGCTGGGTAGCTACTCACAAGAAGTTGCAGGATGTCATCGGGAACATTCAGCAAACTGTTGCACACGGCCCTGGCAGCTGAGTGGGAGAAGATCACGGGAGCCTTTGACACCTTCAGCACTTGTCGTACCAAGGTGTCTGATGCACAGGACAAGTCCACCATCATGCCCAGTCGGTTCATTTCCTCTACCACCTTCTGCAGAGACAGAGTTTTGTTTTGTGTGTGTGGTTGTGAGGTGGGTTGTTGTTGTTTGTGAGGTGGGGGAGATGTCAGGTATGCCCATATTTGCACATTATTTGTAGGGAATGGGTGGGGTGGGGTATGGAACAGGAGTCCTCACCTCGCCAAAGCTTGTCAACCCACTGACGTTGGTGTAGAAGTGGTGTTTAAACTTGGTGGAACTTTCTGCCCTGCAGGACAGCCAGAAGAGGTCAATTTCTCGAAGGCCATATCATGGGCTCTGTAGCCCCTCTGTTTGTCCATCCATCCCACCTCCAGAACAGAATAGGGATCTGGGCCAGCTGCTTTCCGGGAGTGTACCGGACCTGCTGGGAGTCCAGCCTCCTCCCTCTGTGGACTCCTCTGCCCTCACCTCTTCCATCTACCATTTCATCCTGGCTAGGCACTATGCTCACCAGGGTGTGTTGCAGGTGAAGGTGAGTGTCAGGTAGCGTACTCCCAGCAGATAGAAACCACGCAGCACGGAGAGGCTGCTATCCAGTGAGTGACCACCCTCCACGCCAATGAGGCAGGCCAGCTTTTGAGTGCTGTTCAGACCTAGAAGAGGATGGATAATCAAGTGCTCAGGGCCCAGGACCACTACCACCAGAGTTAGGAGCTCACCATCTATCCCCCCATTTGCCAGCCCACCTGCTGCTGAGGTCACAAGATCCAGTTCAGAGTAAGAGGTACACATGCGATGAATGAGGTCAATTTGCTCCAGGGTGAGGCGCAGGGCATCCTGGTCCTGGGTCTGACATGGGGCATAGGCTGACCAGAACTAGAGGCAGGCCCCGGGGTCTGGCATGAGATTAGGGTGGTCTCCAATGTCCTTGGCCTGCCACTCCTCCTCTGCCCCCAAGGTACTTATTCAGGTCAGTGGCCCAGAATGAAATACTGCATGACCATGAAGCTTACTGCCAGCAGCCAGACTGTGGACTGTGAAACATCATTGTCTGCTGTTTATCCATGTGCTATGTGAATGCCCCAAGGCCAATCCACTATGTCCCTTTGGCTCTGGCAGCCCCCACGCTCACCAGAGATTTTCTGGTCACTCTCCGGTGTCCCCACAGAACCTGGGCATGCATGCAGCTGGCCTGTCTTCGCTTCCAGTGCCCCCACATTCCCAGCAGCCATGCTGTGGCACCCTGTGTATCTCTGTGGTACCTGGGCACCCACGAGGCCATCCTTAAGCTTGTCCAAGCTGGTCTGACCACGACTGAAATTGCGCAGGTTAACATCTTGCAGCCTGTTCTGGAAAAGCTGTCTCAGGAGCTGGGGCAAATGGTTGTGGCTGGGGGCATTAAGACAAGGTTAGAGGGGGAGGCAGCACCTCCAGGTCACGCTGGGCACGTCGACATACCTGGTCCTGTCCTGTCCTTGTCCACCTCCCCCTGTCACACAGGCAATGCAAAAGAAGTCCTGAGGTGCAGCTTTGGGAGGGGGGATGGGGTACACCAGGAGGGGGTAATGGGGCGAGGGGGCCCGGGGAACAGAGGGGAGGGCACATCCCGAGGTGGCGGGAAGGGAGCCTTCTCACTCGCCCGCCCGCCTTGCGTGCCGAGGGCCTCTTCCTCCCGCTTAGGGCCTTAGGGCCGGGCTCGCCCCCACCGCCCCACCCCGCACCTACGCACCCGTCCACGAGAGGGAAGTCCCGCATCAGGGCCCGCGCGCGCTCCCGCAGACTTGGGGAGCTGGGGGGGGCGGGCGTGGCCTGGGCGCGGGGCACGGGCCACCGCAGCAGGGACAGCAGGAGCAGGAGACGCAGCGGAGGTCGCTGGCGGAGCGCGGGGCTGGCCTCCGGGCGCAGGGGCCGCATGCTGCGCGGGGCCACACAGGCGGACGGGCCGGTCTTGGGGGGCAGCTGGGGGCGCAGGGCGACGATGGGGCCCGACCGGCGATTAAGGTGACCCAGCGGCGCGGCCCGGAGGAGGAGGCTGCAGTCAGAAGGCTTCCACACCGGCAGGGATCCGCGACGCCGGGCGCAGCGTGACCGCCGGGGGCGACACAGTCCTCGGGCCCACCAGGAGGGCGCCCCCACGGGGCCACACCGGCCCTGCCGCTGCCGCTTCTCGGTTCCTGGGCCCGCGGCCGGCGGGACGGCGGGACGGCGGGGCGGGCAGCAGTTTCCCAGCCTCACCCTAGCCAGACAGTCGCAGGTCCACGGGGGGTTTTAGTTGTAGGAACGTGCCTCACCCTGCAAACCTTCCATGAAACACACTGAATTCGATCTCTATGTTTTGACTGTCAGAAAAAGGGTTCTATTTTTAGTAAAAAATGAAATTTAAGAATAACATGATGGGAAACCATTTTGTTTTAGTATCTAGTATTGAAATTGGCTTCTGTAACGTGTTAACAGATGCACACAAAAAGATTCTAGATGCTAAACATTAATTAACAGTAGCCGTCTTGGAAAGGGGGTTTACCCACTCCCTGGTCAATTTACATCACATCTTTTTTGTTATACGGTGTCCTGAGTAGTGCTGGTGAGGGCTGGCCAGTTTGGAAAGAGGTTAATGGAGGCGCCACAGCAGCTGAGCTTTGAAAGGATAGGGTCTGGATTGGGCAGGGGATGGAGAAGGCATTGGACAGTAGCCCAGGCAAAGGTCTGGTTTGCACAAGACAGCCATCTGGAAGGGAGGAGCTGCAAGGTCCTCAATGGCATAAAGTAATGGGACAAGAGTTCTCACTGGTAAAAGGGCACTTGGTCTGACACAGGATTTCACGCAGGGCAGAAATCCTCCTCCTTCAAGGCAACATGGTTTCCAGGATGGTCAGAAGCCTGGACAGTGTAATTCATTCTGCAGAAAAAGCCCTGATGCAGTCGAAACTGACCTCAGAACTGATCTCAGAACTGCATTTGGGTGGCATCTGGGCTTCCTGGGCCTGCACCAGATCCTACTAGGCTGAGAGGGGCCTATAGCACAGATTAAAATTGGAAATGCCCCTCCTTCTGTATCTGTGTCTGTCACCTGTTCTCCCACCAGGGCTCCCTAATACGTGGGCCTCCCCCTCTGGGCACCAGGAGAAGAGCCTTGACCTCTGGTCACCACTGCCTCCTGTCCATCACTGCTCCCTTCTCATGCCTAGGGGTTAAGTACTAAATCTGACCCTGTTGCCTCTGTCCGGTTTTGGCTCTCTCAGGAGTACGAGAGAGAGAAAGAATGTTTCTTCTGGTCTCTCCTATACTGGGCTGTCGTTCCATGGGAAGCCTTCATTTAAGTCATATAAATGACGTAATGAATGATGAATTTGCTAATGGTTTATCAAAAGTTCAGGGGTGCCTGGGTGGTTCAGTGGCTGAGCATTTGCCTTCGGCTTGGATCATGATCCCGGGGTCTGGGATCGAGTCCCACATAGGGCTCCTGGTGGGGAGCCTGCCTCTCTCTCTGCCTATGTCTCTGCCTGTCTCTCTGTGTCTTTCATAAATAAATAAATAAAATCTTTAAAAAAAAAGTTCAGAAGTATTGGGGCACCTGGGTGGCTCAATCAGTTAAGCGTTTGACTTTAGGTTTTAGCTCTAGCCATGATCTTAGGGTCATGAAATTGAGCCCTGTGTCAGGCTCCACACTAAGTGAAAAGTCTGCTTAAGATTCTCTCACCCTAGGGCAGCCCGGGTGGCGCAGCAGTTTAGCGCCACCTGCAGCCCAGGGCGTGATCCTGGAGACCCTGGATCGAGTCCCACGTCGGGCTCTCTGTATGATGCCTGCTTCTCCCTCTGCCTGTGTCTCTGCCTCTGTCTCTATGAATAAATAAATAAAATCTTAAAAAAAAAAAAAAGATTCTCTCACCCTTGGGATGCCTGGGTGGTTCAGTGGTTGAGCATCTGCCTTTGGCTCAGGGCGTGATCCCAGGACTGGGATCGAGTCCCACATCAGGCTCCCTGCAAGGAGCCTACTTCTCCCTCTCTCTGTGTCTCTCTCTCATGAATAAATAAATCTTTTAAAAAAATTAAAAGTTCAGAAGTATCGCACATACAGCTATTTCCTATAATAGTCTTAGGTGAAAGGAAAGGAACAAATGTTTATAATTAATTTTTAATGTCATCATATTAATACATAAATGCCATTTAAAAATGTCTGGTTTGGTTTGCTAAGAGTTATACTCTTCCTGATAATGACTGGGAAAGTTGGGCAAAATATAAAAAGGCTCTGCCTCTCTCTCTGTGTCTCTCATGAATAAATATATCTTTAAAAAAATAAAATCTTAAAAGAAATATATATATATATATATATATATATATATATATATATATATATATAAAGGATCTTCCTGAAGACATCAGAGAGTTCAACAAGATATCAGAAAATTACTTGATGAGGACCGAGGGAGGGTAGAAACCCAGAAATGAGGCCAACTTTCGGGCTGTGTCTTCCATGAGGGGTGCTGTGGTCTAAATAGACAGTGATTCGTGTCTAGAGTCCACCAAAGTAAGCAGGACCCTGATGAACACTTAGTTTTGAGTTCGAACACAAAAGAATGCGCCTAGGAGAAAGAATGAATGAATGAACCTAACCCAGGCCGGCAGCAATTCTAGTGATTAAGCAATTGTCTTTCAACTCCAGACGCAGTCTCCTATTCTCTGCTCTGTGAGGCTGGGGCTCAAACTCTAACCGCATTTCCTAGACTCCTAGCTGGCTTCCTGTTACATTCTGCCAATAGGAGCTACAGAGGAAACCGAAAGGCAGTTTCTGTGCCAGCAGTGATGGTTGGCTGTAGTCCCCAACCCCCCCCCCCCCAACCTCTGGCTGTCACAGAGCACCCTTACCGCTCGTGTTTAGAACACCTGCAACTGCTGAGCAAGATCGTCAAGAGGTCTGCTCCCCAGCAGCGCAGGGCACCCCCATAAGCCTCGGTCTTCTATCTCCTGTTTCCATTTTTTCCTAAATGGACCCTGAGCTGGATCAGCTCTGCTTGGAAGGATCTGTAAAGGGATTAGGTCATCTCAGAGTGCTACTCAATCCACCCAAAGGAGTCAAGAAAAGGGAGAAGAGGTAAAATGAACAGAAAGAACTATTAGCACTTTCTGAGTAATACTGCAGAGCACAGCCAATTTGGAGCCTGAGGCAAAGGGAAAATGTGTATCACTATATACATTTTTAATGTATTTTCAATGATGAACTTTTCTAGAACAATAAAAGAGTTGAAAAATATTAGAGAACTGAAAAGTAGATGTATTAACTCACATTATTTTATTCATACTCAAACCAGAATTTATTATAATTTTACTTACATGGCTTTAATGGAGGCAAACTCATGCGTCAAAATGTTTTTGGCTTTTTAAGCTTTTGTTTTAATTGTCTAATTTAGCTAACATACAGTATTAATTTAGCTTCAGGTGCACTATATTAGTATCAGGAATTGCATACATCACCTGGTGCTCATCACAAGTGCCCTCCTTTTTTTTTTTTTTTTTTTTTTTTACAAGTGCCCTCCTTAATCCCCATCACCTATTCCACCCATCTCCCACCAACTTCCTCTATGGTAACCATCAGTTTGTTTTCTATAGTTAAGAGTCTATTTTTTGATTTGTCTTTCTCTTTTTCCCTTTGTTTCTTAATTTCCGCACGACTGAAATCATGTCTTTCTCTGACTGACTTATTTTGCTTAGCATTATACTCTCTAGCTCCATCCATGTCATCGCAAATGGCAAGCATTTCACCTTTTATGCTGAAAAATATTCCATATATATGTGTATATATATATGCCTCATCTTCTTTATCCATTCATCAATCGATGGACACTTGGGCTGCTACCATTATTTGGCTATTGTAAATAATGCTACTATAAACACGGGGGTGCATGTGTCCCTTTGAATTAGTGTTTTTCTGTTCTTTGGGTAAATACCCAGTAATGGGATTGCTAGATCCATAGGGTAGTTCTTTTTTTTAACTTTTTAAGGAATCTCTACTGTTTTCCACAGTGGCTGTACCAGTTAGCATTCCTATCAACAGTGCACAAGGGTTCCTTTTTCTCCACATCCTTGCCAACACGTGTTGTTTCTTGTCTTGTTGATTTTAGCCATTCTGAAAGGTGAGGGGACACCTCATTGTGGTTTTCATTTGCATTTCCTTGATAGTAAGTGATGATGAACATTTCATAAATAATATTTTCAAAACTACTTCTTAGTTCATTTTCTTTTTTTTTCTTTTTATGTTAAGATTTTATTTATTCATTCATGAGAGACACACAGAGAAAGAGGCAGAGACATAGGCAGAGGGAGAAGCAGACTCGATGTAGGGACCCTGACCTGGGACTCAATCCTGGAATCCCAGGATCACGCCCTGGGCTGAAAGGAGGCGTTCAACCGCTCAACCACCCAGGTGTCCCTTAGCTCATTTTCTTTTTTTTTTTTCTTTTTTTTTTTTTTTTCCTTAGCTCATTTTCTATTGAGAGATTGAATGCTTGGCAATTTCTCTTGACCAAGTGAGGATCTTAAATAATTTTTAAATAACTGCAGCTTGTTAACTTCTTTTGTAGGATGCCATCATGACTGGTATAGTTAAATTTTTTTTCAAGAGGGCGCCTGGGTGGATCAATTGGTTAAGTGTCTACCTTCGGCTCAGGTTGGGATTCTGGGATCCTGGGGTCCTGGAATGAAGCCCTGCATCATGCTCCTTGCTCAGTGGGGAGCCTGCTTCTAGCCTCTCCCTCTTCCACTACCTGCTGCTCCCCCTACTTGTGCTCTCTCTCTCTGTCAAATAAATAAATAAAATAAAATCTTTAAAAAATTTTTATTAAAAATTTGTAAGGCCATTTCCAAATTTTTGTAAAATTCCACAAAGCAAAATTTGTTAATTTTTATTTATTTATTAAGATTTTATTTATTCGGGGATCCCTGGGTGGCGCTGCGGTTTGGTGCCTGCCTTTGGCCTGGGGCGCGATTCTGGAGACCCGGGATCGGGTCCCACGTCGGGCTCCCGGTGCATGGAGCCTGCTTCTCCCTCTGCCTGTGTCTCTGCCTCTCTCTCTCTGTGTGACTATCATGAATAAATAAATAAAATCTTTAAAATAAAAAAAAAAGATTTTATTTATTCTTTAGAGACACAGAGAGAGGCAGAAACATAGGGAGAGGGAGAAGCAGGCTCCCATTGGGAAGCTCGATGTAGAGCTCGATCCCAAGACCTCGGCATCATGACCTGAGCCAAAGGCAGACATTCAACCATTGATCCACCCATGTACTCCCCTATTAATCAGTTTTTGAAAATCCAAATACAATGCTGATTTTAAGTATCATTATTGTGTGTTTCTTTTCTTTTTTTTTTTTTTTTTAAAGATTTTATTTATTCATTCATGAGAATGCACAGGGAGGAGAGAGAGAGGCAGAGACAGGCAGAGGGAGAAGCAGGCTCCACGCAGGGAGCCCAATGCGGGACTCGATCCAGGGTCTCCAGGATCACACCCTGGGCTGCAGGCGGCACCAAAACCGCTGAGCCACCGGGGCTGCCCTATTGTGTGTTTCTTAAAAGTTTTATTTTTAAAAATTTTATTTTTAAGTAATCTCTCTCTCTCTCTCTTTTTTTTAAGATTTTTATTTATTTATTCATGAAAGAGAAAGGCAGAGGGAGAAGCAGCCTGACGTGGGACTCGATCCCGGATCTCCAGGATCACACCCTGGGCCGAAGGCAGGCACAAAACCGCTAAGCCATCCAGGGATCCCTCTCTCTTTTTTTTTTTTTTTAAAGAGAGAGAGCATGCATGCGTGTGGGCCAGGGAGGGGTTGGCACAGAGGGAGATGGAGAGAGAATCGCAAGCAGGCCTCAAGCAGGCTCTACATCAGGTGCTAAGCCTGAGGCCAGGCTTGATCTCACAACCCTGAGATCATGACCTGGTATGAAATCAAGTCAGACACTCAACCAGCTAAGCCACCTAGGCACCCCAAATTAATGTGAGTTTTAAAAATATGACTGCTTTTAAGATCATCTCTTGTATTTGACTTCTTGAAGTTCAACTTTAAAGTACACAGGTTGGGGTTATTATGAAGAGGGCCACTTTAAATATTATTTCACATCCTTTTTTGGAAAACCTATGAATGTATTCCTGTTGGGTATAGACCTGGAATGAAATTGCTCAGTCTGGGGTCTGCATAGACTATTAGTATTAACTAACATTTTAACTATTATTTTTTAATAGGCATTATCTATTATCATATGTTATTTATTATTTTTAGCTATCATTATCAGCATTAACTCTTAATTTTGGCTATTAGTAGTGCAGTTGTTATTACCATTAATGGCCTGTGGAAAAGACACTATGGTTTTCTAAGTAGCTTCTGCCTTTCAGAGAGGAAGTCCCTGAGAGGCAGAGGAGGGGTTGAGTTCACAACTAGGGAAGTTCAGTGATTGGAGGCCCTGTGGCCTATCATGTAGCCTGGCATCCTGGGCTCTGTCCAAATAGGAAGAAAGATCATTTGTGATCCAGGCAGGTTCCCTTCTTGGGAATCTGAGCCAGAGTTCCCTTCAAATTCCCTGGGTGGTGGTCATTGAGTTAGGATGTGGTCTGAGGTGAGCTATTGTGAGGCAGCTCAGAGGAAGATCCACTCTCCCGCAGCTGGAACTACCCACTGTCTTCCTCGAGAGTTGAGTTCAGCTATCTGGGTCTACTCAGGCCATGCTAGTGAGACTCAGGTCTTACCTGAGTAACTGGTGGCTGAACTGCAAGGTCTCCCACCAACCACCGGAATTGGGAACCTGTGTCACAAGACTCCACCACAGAGAAGGACAGTCATGCCTGGTTCCTTGTGTAAAACATTTATTTCAGGAAATGTTTGTGCCTGCATGATGGGGGAACATTGTGGGGTATCCGCAGCTGCCATAGTGACATTTGGTAGGATTAACTGGGTCACCAGAACCACAGAATGAGGACTGAACAAGCAGCAATAACTATGAGGCCTGGGGCCATGATGGGGAGAGATTTTGACAATGACTGTTTAGGGGACCACTCAGGTGAAATCTCAGTTAGTTTCTGGTATGGAGAAGGGTACTGTGTCTGATGCAGACGTGAGAGAACGGAGCGGCAAGAGCTGCTCAGCTGCTCATCCGGGAACTCATCCTCCAAGGGCCTTTGCCCCTTACTTGCCTCCCGTACCTGGAGGTAGCAGTCAATGGTTAGCAGCTCCCACAGCAACTCTGACACGCTTGCTCAGACCCCCCGAGCTACTCTTTTGCCCAGCCCAGCATACCTGTTCCACCTGTCCAAAGACCCGCAGCAGGTTTCCTCGAAGGACACCCTGGAGCTCTTCCCCACTCCAGCCACGCCTCAGCAACTCCTCTATCAGAACTGGGTATGTGGACACATCCTCCAGCCCCTGAGGGAAACTGTGTGGCCGAGAGCTAGTCAGCTGTGGAGCCTCAGCCCTGTTCTCTGTTCATGACTCAGCCACAGCCATATGTGTCCAGGTCTACTGAACCCCAGCCCTGGTCAGATGTGGTAATAGGAGACTTGGAGAGGGTAAGTGATTCAAACCTGCTCTTTATCCTGCAGAAGGAAGCTCCTAACCTCTTTCAATATTCATAAACACTCACTGAATTGTACGGTTGAGATCTATGCAGGGAGACCTGGGTGGCTCAGTCAGTTAAGCATCCCACTCTTGATCTCAGTGCAGGTCATGATCTCAGGGTTGTGAATTCAAGCCCCGTTTTGGGCTCCAGCCTTTCACTGACCCGTGAAAACTACAAAGTTTCCTCCATTTATAGAAGGACCTAGACTGACATCCTGCAGGCACACACCAAGCTGCAAGCAAAGAAAATGGTCAGTTCACACCAGACCTAACTAAGAGTCTGCTCAGAAGCAGTGGGTCAGGGGCACCCTGGTTGGCTTGTTTGGAAGAGCATGTGGCTCTTGATCTAAGGATTATGACTTCAAGCCCTGCATTGGATGTAGAGATTACTTAAATAAATAAAACTTGAAAGAAAAAGATAGAGTGAGAGAGAAAGAGGGAAGAAAGAAAGAAAGAAAGAAAGAAAGAAAGAAAGAAAGAAAGAAAAGAAAAGAAGAAAAGAAAAGAAAAGAAAAGAAAAGAAAAGAAAAGAAAAGAAAAGAAAAGAAAAAAGAAAAGGAAAAAGGAAAGGAAAGGAAAGGAAAGGAAAGGAAAGGAAAGGAAAGGAAAGGAAAGGAAAGGAAAGAAGGAAGGAAGGAAGGAGGAAGACTCTGGGTGTGCAGAGATGCAAGGTGGGCCTAAAGGCGATGAAGAGGTGTGGTAGATATGATGACTATTAAGCTAACCCCACAGCTAGCCCCAGACAAGCCACAGAGAAGCACTCACCGTCTGGCCCCATCATAATCTCCACCAATTCCAATGAACTTGGATCCAATGACTGCCCTGATGTAGTCAAAGTGATCTGAGGGATGGAGAGTCAGCACTGTGGGGCTTCCAGGGCAGGGATGCATGGGAACTGCACTTTACTGATTCTCCTTCTTGCAGCCTGTAGGCCATACAGGCCTATTCCTTCATGGCCTGACACCCAGTTCAAGGGCTTGAGAAAGCTGATCCCATTTGACTCTAGACTGGAATTTAGATTTGGAGTGGACCCCATTTGGGCGATTTCTCATCCAGGATTCACCCTGCCTCCAGTCTCCTTGAGAACTATGAGGGCTCCTTTCCATGATTATAGAGGATGAGAGGGAAAAAAATACAAGTGACAAAGACCACAGGGATTTAAGGGGCTGCTTAGTCCCTTGGTCAGAGGCAGGGGCAGGGAGTTTTGGGAACCCCTGCCGAGGCCCAGATGGTTGGTACCTGGGCTCTATGTCTGACTGCCTCCCTTATATCCATGAGTGTCATAGTTACCAACTCTTGTGTCTTCAGCAGTTCCACATGGCAACAAGGTGCTATATACCATCCATCACTGAGTTTTGGGGAGCGGTGCCTATTGCCTACAATAGGTCAGACCACTGGGACTATTCTGAGGCCCTCCCCTCAAGGCTTCAGGTCCAAATCAGAGCTGCTCAGAGAGCCCAGGCAGGGCTTACCTGCCACAGTGGACACGTTGGCTAACAGGTTGCATTGCAGCACCCCCGATGACAAAGACACCATCACAATGCCACCATTCTTCTTCTGCAGGGGTGGACAAATGGACACTCAGCTTGGCTGCCAGAACAACCACCCGTCTATAGGCTCCTGTGAGGAAACTATTCAGCTCTTGCTTTGAGGTCAGAGGAGACATCACCTCTAGATTTGTGTGGATGGAGGAGTCTCAGCTCTGGTTGGGATGGACATGTCTTGGAGTATTTACCACTTAGAACCCCCACACCTGAGTTCAAGAATTCAGGGGCTGTGGACTCTGGTTTTGTGGGACAGATGTTCAGCCTAGGGTTTGAGCAAGTTGAGGGAACAAGGGCTCAGATTCAAGGGCTCCTGGTTTAAACCTCTTGCTTTAGGTTTGAGGGCCAGGGCAGTCTCTCACCAGAAGCTGTAGGATATCATCGGGAACGTTCCTGGCATTCTTACACACACCTCGGGCAGCCGAGTGGGAGAAGATCACAGGTGCCTGTGACACTTCCAAGGCTCGCCGAGCCACAGTGTCTGAGACATGTGACAAATCTACCATCATGCCCAAGCGGTTCATTTCCACCACCACCTTCTGCAGGGATAGGTTGGGGAAGGGGCATCAGGGATACACATGCATGTGCCCTTTTCTGTAGGGAACTGGTGGGGCTTGTGCATTCATGTGTGGCAGGGTATGGCACTAGGGTCCTCACCTCACCGAAGCTGGTCAGCCCACTGACATTATTGTAGAAGGGATGGATGCCCTTAGCTGAGCTCTCTGCCCTGCAGGATGACCAGGAGGCAGTCTGAATGGTGACCCTAACTTAGTCACAAGAGCCTACTGAACCCTCTCTACCTGCAGCCCCTGGAGTGAGAGCAGGGACTCAAGCTGGGCTGTGCCTGGCAGGAGGTGGTCCCTACTGGGAATCCAGTCTTGTACTGTGAACTCCTGCTCCTCTCTCCACTCCAGGGTCAGTGTCAGATCCCAGGGGTAAAGCTTGGTCTGAGCCCCAATATGATCTTGGGCATGTCCCTGCATCAGTGGGTGCATACCATTTGCACTGAGCTCACCAGGGTGTGTTGCAGGTGTGAGTGAGTGTCAGGTAACGTGCACCCAGCACGTAGAAGGTACGCAAGATGGAAAGGCTACTGTCCAGTGAGTGTCCTCCCTCCACACCAATGAGGCAAGCCAACTTCCGGGTGTTGTTCAGAGCTGGGGGCAGGTAGGTCAGGTGGTCACTTTCAGAGACTCGGGTATTCAGTCAAGTCCCTAACACCCCCCACCAGTCTGCCTACCTTTAACTGAGGTCACAAGCTCCAGCTCAGAATAGGAGGCACACATGCGGCGGATGAGGTCAATTTGCTCCAGGGTGAGGCGCAGGGCATCCCGTTCCTGGGTCTGGCATGGGACGTAGGCTGACCAGAACTGGGGGAAGGCCAAGGGTTGGCTTGGGCAGGGGTTGCTTTGGAGTTCCTTGACAGCCCACATGGCAAATGTGGTCACATGTAATGCACTGGTTGTCTCTGGTACTTGGATGCCTACCAAACTAATTCACTGTGAGCCCTGCAGCCCCCAGCATCCATATGGTAGCATTTGGGGGGGCCCTACAGTAACTGAGTTCCCTTGTGACTAACCTGTGCTCTCTGGGGCTTCCACACTCCCCCTCAGCCATGCTGTGTCCCAGTGGTACCTGGGCACCGACGAAACCGTCTCTAAGCCTGTCCAGGCTGGTCTGGCCACGGCTGAAATTGCGCAGATTGACATCGTGTAGCCCCTGGCGGTAAAACTGCCTCAGGACAAGGGGCATGTCATTGTGGCTGGAGGGAGGGCAAGGCAAGGTCAGGTCAGGGGCAAATGGGTGCGCTTCTTAGGCCTTAGGATCAAGCAGGACGTGGGTCAAAGTTGGTGGGGGGGTTGTGGGACATCCCCCCACACCACAGTCACACAGACTGTACCAGAACCCCTTGAGGCCTATGCTGGGGGTTCCCACCAGGGGCAGAGTGACAGACGAAGGGAAAAGGCATCCACGGATGCTGGGAGAGTGAATCACTGAGGACCTGAGAACCGCTTCCCCTGCGCTGGGGCTCCCCTGCCCTGGGCCGGCTCGCCCCCACCGCCCCACCCCGCACCTACGCACCCGTCCACGAGAGGGAAGTCGCGCATCAGGGCCCGCGCGCGCTCCCGCAGACTTGGGGAGCTGGGGGTGGCCGGCCGGGTCGCGGAGCTGGAGGTGCCCGGCGTGGTGTGGGCGTCGCTTACCAGCCGCGGCAGCAGCAACACTAGGAGGAGCCGGCGCAGGGGCGGCCCGCGGGGCGCGGGGGTGCCCTCGGGGCTCGGGGGCCGCATGCTGCGCAGCGCACTGGCAGCCCTTGTCGAGAGGGGTGCGTGAGAGGGGTGGGGGGGCAGAGGGCGACGGGAACGCCGACTGGGGCCCCCCCGCGGCGCGCCGCCGCTCCCCTCCCCTCGCCCCTCCCCCTTCCTTCCCCTCCCCCTCCCCTCCCCCCGCCCCCGGCCCGCCAGACCTCACCCCCGGGCGCTGGGCGCTGGGCGCTGGGCGCTGGGCGCTGGGCGCTGGGCGGGCCCTCGGTGCCCGTGGCCTCTCCTCGCCGCCGGGGCGCGGCCGGGCTGACCCAGGTTGCTCTGCCACCGCCTCTAACCTTGCTGTCCGAGAGAGAAGTCTTAGGGCGCTCGGCGCAGAGCAGCCCTCAGCCCTGAAGCCTCTCTCCACCCCGTCAGGTGCCCAATGAGGCCGGACCCTGCGCCAGCGCCCCGAGGCCACACGCAAATGTCTCTGGCCACAGTACCCCGCGGCTCTAGGCTGCCGGTGCCGAGCCACAGTGGGGGTGGAGGTGGGAGGGGACAGTTTCTGGGAATGGGGGGTTGACCTTGCAGACTTTGCAGTGGTCCTCTGCCCTGACCTCTCCCTCCCCTGCCTTCCTCCCTTGCCTACCTGTCCATCCCCTGGGGGGCTCAAGCCGAAACTGGGAACTGTCGGGGCGCCCCTCCCCCAGTCTTCCCCAGCTTCAGGAAAGAGCTAGCTCCTCAGGAGATGCTACACCTCCCCAGGGTCTGAATGGAGGGACTTTGGGGATGTGAACTGAGCAAGCATCTGAGGAGGGTCCGGGGTGGTTAACTGAACAGAGCAGGAACTCAGTAAGCGATTTGAGTGGAAGGAAATTGAGTCAGTTTTAGGGCAGCACAGCACCCCTCCCCCCATCCCAGCACCCCTCCCGCCCCAGCTGCTGGCTGAGCTGTCGGTTAGGATCCCTCCTACCTCAGTGTGGAAGTCCTCAGTGTATGAAGTTAGAGGTCTGGGTCCTGAGAAAACGCCTGGCATCTGGGTCCTGAGGCTACATCCGCCTTATCTTCCAGCTCCTGTGGCTCTAGCTCTCCAGAAAACTCCAGGCTGAGTTGCGTCTTTCCTCTGAAGGCCCCACCCTCCTTCCCAGCCCCAGGCCCTTACCCTGGCTGCCTCCTCCAGGAACCACCTCCCTGGAGGCACCACACAAACACAGGGAAATGCATATTCTCAGAAGCTCCGCCACTGAGAGGCTTCGAGGTCTTTGCCCAGACTCCGTCCCCAGCCTCTCAAGCTTCGACACTGAACCTTGGCACCCCCTGGAGCTGCTTTGCCTTTGGAACCTCTAACAGGTGTCAGGCGTGACCAGTGCAGGGGTAGTGACCCAAGTCCGAAGACTGGAGACCCTAGAAATCACCCTAGAAAGGAAATGAGCAAAACTCTGCAAGAGGCGCTAGGGGTCCTGGGCTACCCAGCAGAGGCCGCCCGGCTTGGGCTTGGGTATATTTGAATGATTGTGCAAATGGTGGTGCCCGGTGCGGGCAGGCAGGGGTGAAGGGCTACCCAGTGGCGCTGTGCTGGACGTCGGTCTGCTCTCTGACTACCGCGGCTGGAAGGTTCTCTGGCAGCCCCACTGCAGAGTGGGAGTCCCCCAGGGTCTGTGCTTGCCCTGGGTGGCTGGGGAGCCCAAACTCAGACCTGGCTCCCTCCTTTCTCCCCTCACCGCTGGCCGGCAGCCTGGTACCTACTCGAGCAGCGGGCTGGGGCTGAGTGAGGAGAGGGAGGAGAAACTCTTATGGCCGGTCTCCAAGACAAAAACTTTATTTGGGAGAATAAACAACTTGTCTGTTCTACTCTTAATAGCCCCCCAGGAAGTGGGATAGGCAGGAAATCCAGGGCAAACAGCAGCTGCTAACAGAGAAGGGAGAATTTATTTAGCTTTTCAAGGTTTGTTAGCTTTTCTCCAGGGATCAGATGTCTTACATCCCAAGGCTCGGAGGAAACTCTAGCCCAGCAGAGACAGGTGGGGCTGAGTCATAGCAAGTGGGCGCCATCTCTGTAGAAGGTCAACCAGGCAGCTTAATTTTCAGTAATGTTCAGCTTCAGTCCCTAAACTGACTGGCATTGCTAGTCATGGCCTCGAGGTGACCACACAAGGCCAATCACAGAAACACAGACATACCCAGCCCCTTACACACTCAGGGACATGAGAACACTCATACTCAAGGGGTGAGTGGGTTTGAGCCAACTGGACGGCCTGTTCTCCTTTGTACGTTGTTTGAGGCCTTCTCTCTGCCCTGTCCTGTGCAGGGGGAAATAAGCAAGCACTAAAGAAGCCTTGTCCCATTCCTTCCTTCCTCTCTCCTGTCCTCTCTCCCTCCTTCTCTTCTCTTCTCTTCTCTTCTCTTCTCTTCTCTTCTCTTCTCTTCTCTTCTCTTCTCTTCTCCTTCCTCTTCTCTTCTCTTCTCTTCTCTTCTCTTCTCTTCTCTTCTCTTCTCTTCTCTTCTCTTCTCTTCTCCTTCCTCTTCTCTCTCTTCTCCTTCCTTCCTTCCTTCCTTCCTTCCTTCCTTCCTTCCTTCCAAGCCTTGTCCTTTAGAAGACTCCAGTATCTGTGGATAGACCTGGACAATTTGGGGGGAGAGGCTATGACAGAAATTATCCGAGTGCTGGCAGTGGATACCAGAGAAAATGGGGAAGCAGGGAAGCCCAGGGCCTGGCTCCAGAGTTGATCTGGATGTTATCTGTGATGCCTCCTACCTTCTGCCCCTTTCTCCTCTTTAATAGCATCTCCAGATCGTTCTGGTTCAACCTCCAAACATCTCCCAGGGGTCTCTTCTCCATTCCTACTATCTCTTCCCCAGTACCTCTACCCCTTTCATCTCTCACCTCCTCCTGGTCTCCCCACTTCCAGTCCATTCCCCAACTGAGCAATCAGACCTATCTCTCTTTGAGAAGAATCTGTCATCCTCTTGCTAAAGTTCTTCTGCAGCTTCTCGTGGCTCTTAGGATACAGATTTCTCCACTAGCTGAAGTCAGAGCTTTCCCATGAAACCTTAAGTCAAAATGATGTAAAGGGATGAGTACCCTGGCTTTCAGAAAGTTTGCATTGTGCCACCTTGTTTTTATGAAAGATCTACATTAGTACCCGTTTTTACTAACCGAAAGAAATCTGAATAGGATTTTGCTTTTTGGGAGAAAGCCATTACTATACTAATGTAGGTCTGTCTACCAAATACCTTTATTTGGCACTCAAGTCCTGGTGTGTCTCCCATCGGCCTCTCTAGTCTCAGCAAATGGCATAAACGCTCTTGCCCTCTTGCCTTGCTGCCTACTACCACAGAGCCTTGTTACATGCTGTCCCCTTAGCCTCCAACTGGTATGGCTGCTGAGACAGGGCCAGTGTGGGAAATCTTGACACAAGGGACAGTATGTGAGTAAGCACCTTCTCTTCTAATCTTTACCTATGTAGTGTTTACATAAATCAAGACCTGCAGGGATCCCTGGGTGGCTCAGCAGTTTAGTGCCTGCCTTTGGGCCAGGGCGTGATCCTGGAGTCCTGGGATTGAGTCCCACATCAGGCTCCCTGCATGGAGCCTGCTTCTCCCTCTGCCTGTGTCTCTGCCTCTCTCTCTCTCTCTCTCTGTGTGTCTCTCATGAATAAATAAAATCTTTGAAAAAAAAAAAAAAAGACCTTCAGAGGACACATAGAAACAGGCTCCTCCTGGGACCAAGCTTTCTTGGGCAGAGCCGATCCAACCCCATTGATCTCCAGTGTATTACAAGAATATGCAGGGAAGAAAAATATCAGACTGACAGGCCACCTCACATGCTCAGAGTGCAGGAGTGGGACAGAAGCACGGTCTTCCTCAGTACCCAGTATTGTGCAGGTGATGTTCAGCCTCTTTCAGGGCGCCTTGCTCCTGAAGACTCATGCTGCCCCTACTTCTCTCTGGGTGTTGCTGTTTCTGCTGCCACAATGACAGACATAGCCAAATTCCCGACACAACAGCCTCTCTGGCCAGAAGACAGCCTGGCCACCAGGGACACACATCCTCTAATCACAAAGCTGAGGCTACCCTTCTGGAAGTGGCTAACAGGTAGCACATTTTCCTTCCTCAAAAGGCAGCCACCATCCACCTTGCTAGGCTAAGTGCAGTAAGCACGAACGCATCTCTGTCTCCTGCTTCCACCTAGCTTTCTCCCTAATCCCCACTTTTGTCTTCCACAGTCTTTCCGGCCTTCTCGTCCATTTTGGGTCTCCTGCAGCCAGACTCTGCCTGACTTCAGGCAGTATGAAGGATCCAGTGCACAAGGTCCCCAGAGCAAAGTCATGGTGGTGCCTGGCAGGTTTTAAGTGTTTGATTGGGCTGCGTCGTGGGACCAGTTATTCTGGTGATTTAGGCATAAAGTCCACAGGGCTTGGAGCTCTTGTCCTGAGGTTGGTTTGCATGCTGTCCCAAGTTCTTGAGGTAGTGCCATCAGCTGTGGGGAGGCTAGAGGGGCATGTGCTACAGGAGTTTGAGTGAGGAAGATCATACAGGGAGTCCCTGAGATTCAGATGGCACCTTCTGAACTGTGATATTCAGTTGCCTAGAGAGGGGGCCATATTATGGAGAACTCCAACAAATCCAAATCTTCTTTGGTAACTTATTCTCTTTAAAACAGGAATATGGATGAGCCTCTCAGATTGCTCAGGTTCAGGTTTGCTGGAACCCCTCCCTCCTCCTCCTCCTCCTCTCCCCCCTCCTCCGCCTCCTCCTTCTCACCTTCGTCCATATCTTCCTCACAGAAGTCTGCAGTGGCTGGCCCTACTAAAGCTGGCACGTGAACTCAGTGAGGCCATGATCACCATATTCTGGCCCCTAGTGCCATACCTGCACACAACAAACGCACAACCAACATTCCTTGAAGAGCAAGTCGGCTTAGAGCTCAGGAGACTGCTACCTTTCCTTCCTTCATGGAGCAGGAGAACGTGACAACAGTGACAACGTGTCAGAGCGGCCTAAGTTACTGTGTGCCCAGAGCTGTACTACCAGTTTGATGTGTTGTAGTCCGTTTGATCTCAATAGCTCACAAGGTAGGTTTTTACCAGCCTCATTTTCTAGGTGAGAAAATTGAGCTTGAGCGAGGTGAAGCTGGCAGGTGGAACTGGGATCTGAAACCAAAATTCTCTTACTCCTAGACTTGATGAGTTTTGAGCTCTCTAATTCTGTTCTCTGTCTCGGACCACTCCAGGTACGAAGCAGCCGCCCCAGCTAACAGATGCCCTTTCTTAACTTTTGCACCCCTCTGTCTGGAGACCTCCCTGAATCTAAATCCAGAACACTGGGCAGGGGAATTCAAAATTTGGGGACAACTTGTGAGGACAATGGGACTGAGTTTGTGGTAGAGGAATGTACTTAGCTTTCTGATGTCCAGGCTCTGTGGGACCATAGGCCAGAGCTACTCAGAACTACACCTTCTCTCTGGGTGTCCAGGCCCTGAGGGGAGAGAACTTTGAAGAATGATTGTCACTTCGTAAGGTCTGTCCTATCTGCTGCTGCTTCTTCTTCTATTTTTTTTTAAGATTTTATTTATTCATGAGAGACACACAGAGAGAAAGAGGCAGAGACACAGGCAGAGGGAGAAGCAGGCTTCCTGCAGGGAGCCCAATGCAGGACTTGATCCCGAGACCCCAGGATCACAACCTGAGCCCAAGGGAGACACTCAACCACGTAGCCACCCAGGCATCCTGTCCTATCCGCTTCTGCACATGCCGCTCACCTCCTGTTCACCACTGTCAGGCTCACCAAAGTTGGAGTGTACTGACCTTCTTTTCAGTGTGGCTTCATGGGACATAAGGAAACCATCTGGGGTAGCCAGCACTGACAGAGAGATTAGCCTACTGGCCCTACAACAGAGCCCTCCTTGAACTTGGCTGAAGGGGAGGAAAGATAGGGAGGCAGCAGCTGGACAAGCAAATGATCACAATGATGCCTTCCTGGCCAACTCAGATTGGGGTTCCATGGACTTCTTGACTTCCAGCTGCTGCCTCACTCTTCAGGAGAGGCTTCAAGTCCCTTAAATCATCTGTCTAGACATTCCCTACTGATCACCCATTGGAGCTGGCCCCTCGCTGGGGTATGCAGTGAAGGGGCTGGACAAGTCTCCAGTTACCTACCACATCTGCTCACATAAGCATCAGAGGAGTGGGCTGTGTGGATGCCAGGTGCTGGGACGGGCTCTGACCAAACAAACATCTATCGTGTGGCATATGTGGTTTTCATTTAGTCTTAAGTTCAGACTTGCTTTTTGCTCAGCCTAGCCTGCTCATCTCTGAGGCCTTTCAGACCTGCAGCAGCATGCTATACACAGCACACCCTGCCTCAGAGCTCTCTGAGCTTCCTATTTTTCATGCAGAAAGACTACCCTCCTCTGCCTGGCTGCCATGGCTCCCACAAGCTAATTTATGCTATGAAGTGGACCCCCAAGTCCTCACTGATTCCAAATCTGGATGGAACATTGGACTGCACCTGAGAAGCTTTCTTTTTTTTTTTTTAATTTTTTATTTATTTATGATAGTCAGAGAGAGAGAGAGAGAGAGAGAGAGAGGCAGAGACACAGGCAGAGGGAGAAGCAGGCTCCACGCACCGGGAGCCCGACGTGGGATTCGATCCCAGGTCTCCAGGATCGCGCCCTGGGCCAAAGGCAGGCGCTAAACCGCTGTGCCACCCAGGGATCCCCTGAGAAGCTTTCTAAAAAAATTTCTGGGCAGCTCTGATGGCTCAGTGGTTTAGCGCCGCCTTCAGCCCAGGGCATGATCCTGGAGACCCGGGATCAAGTCCCACATCAGGCTCCCTGCATGGAGCCTGCTTCTTCCTCTGCCTGTGTCTCTGCCTCTCTCTGTGTCTCTCATGAATAAATAAATAAAATCTTAAAATAAAATAATAAAAAAAAATTTCTGGAGTGCCTGGGTGGCACGCAGTTAAGGATCTGCCTTCAGCTCAGGTCATGATCCTAGGAGGCCCAGGTCATGATCCCAGGGTCCTGGGATCTAGCCACATCCAGCTTCCTGCTTAGTGGGAGTCTGCTTCTCCCTCTGCTCATCCCCCTGCTTGCTCGTTCTCTCTCTCTCTCTTTCTCTCACTCTATCTCAAATAAAGTTTTGAAAATTTCTTTTAACTTATTAGGTTAATTTCAAACATAAAAAAGCAGAAGATGGGCAGCCCAGGGGGCTCAGCAGTTTAGCGCCGCCTTCAGCCCGGGGCCTGATCCTGGAGACTCAGGATCGAGTCCCACGTCGGGCTCCCTGCATGGAGCCTGCTTCTCCCTTTGCCTGTGTCTCTCCCTCTCTCTCTGTGTGTCTCTCATGAAAACAAAACAAAACAAAACAAAACAAAACAAAACAAAACAAAACAGAAGAGTATAGTGAACCCCTATATATCAGGCACCTGGCTTCAACAATTATGGATGGCCTATCTTGTTTCATGTATACCTTACTCATTTATACCTTCTACAGAATATTTTAAGGCAAATCGAACATTTATTCCATATTTAAGTTTGCATCCCAAAAAATAACGAACAGCTTTTTAAAAAGACAGCTACTGCTACCATACCACTATGGATCTTAAAAGAGTCACAATACTTCCTTAATATCATGAATTATCTATCATGTTCAAATTTCCCTGATTGTCTAATTTTTAAATAATTGTTTTAATTATAATGTAGATAAGGTCATCCACATTGCATTTGGTTTTTATGTCTCTCAATCCATTGGTTCCTCTTCCTTCTTTCTTTGTAATTTATTTGTTGAAAAAATCAGGTCCTTTGTTCTTTAGAGTGTTCTGTCTTGGAATTTGCTGATTGCACACCATGGTGTCATTTCCTCTGTCACTTGTATGGGAAAATTTTTAAAGTGCAGGTTTCCAGATTCCACTCTAAAAATGTATTCCTGTAGGAGTGGCATAGGTGCTGGGGATCCCTTGTTTTCCTGGAAGTCCCAGGTGAGTCTGTTTGCCTCATGTTTGGGGATTGCCAACCTACCTGACTCCTCCAGGATCGCAAATTGTCCTCAGACACCCCAAGTTTCAGAGAGCAATATAAGATTATAATCTCCAGAAGTGAGAAGTAGGAGGAAGAGGAATTAGCTATCTTTTGTGAGTTTTTTTTTTTTAAAGATTTATTTATTTATTTATTTACTTACTTATTTATTTATTTATGATAGACATAGAGAGAGAGAGGCAGAGACAAAGGAGGAGGGAGAAGCAGGCTCCATGCCGGGAGCCCAATGTGGGACTTGATCCTGGGACTCCAGGATCACGCCCTGGGCCAAAGGCAGGCGCCAAACTGCTGAGCCAGCCAGGGATCCCCTGTCTTTTGTGAGTTAATTGAGACTCACAGTGGGAATCCCCAGGGCTGGTGACTCCTTCCTCTAACTCAGATTAGGGAAACTATTTTTTTTTAAATTTTTATTTATTTATGATAGTCACACACAGAGAGAGAGAGAGAGAGAGAGAGAGAGGCAGAGACATAGGCAGAGGGAGAAGCAGGCTCCATGCACCGGGAGCCCTACGTGGGATTCGATCCCGGGTCTCGAGGATCGCGCCCTGGGCCAAAGGCAGGCGCCAAATCGCTGCGCCACCCAGGGATCCCTAGGGAAACTATTTAAATTATCAGGACCTTTCCTGGCTTTGAGGGTGTCAGAGGAGGAGCAACACTCTTGCTCATGTGGCCCCCTGAGAGTGAGTGTGCTGTCCACAGCATGAGCTGCTTCACTGGGACCTGAGGGTCACGAGCTGCTGGCAGTGCCTGCTTTTGATCTAGGATGCTGAAGACAAGTAGACCGGGCACACAGGTCCACACACACCCTGTGCTCTTTCTTCCCTGCTGACATTCCCTCACCCCTACTCCCTAGGACCAACTGTCCCCTTAACTACTCAGTGAGACATTCCACTGGTAATAGCCAGCACCTCACTGCCATTGCACACAGTAGTCAGAATGATATTTTAAGCATATCTATCTGATCATTTCACTACCCTGCTCAACTTCTTCCTATGACTGCCCAACACACTTAAAATCCACATTCCTCACCATGGCTGACAAGGCCTGCTATGGCCTGGTCCATGCTTGCTGCTCCAACCACATCTTTCATTCTTCTTTTTTCTCTCTGGCCACACTGGCCTTTCTGTTAGTTTTAGAACAGGCTGGCCTCATTCCTGCCCCAGGATCTTTGCACTTTCCATTTCCTCCTCCAGAAATTGACTCCCTCCAGCTCCTACTAGGATTCCCTCACATCTTCCTTCACTGAGATGTCACCTCCTCAAAGAAGTCTCCTCTGACTACCTTGTGGAACCTAGCACCACCTCATCACTGTATTCTTTTATCCTATTTTCTTTTTTTTTCCTTCTTTTTTAAAGATTTTATTTATTGGGACTCCTGGGTGGCTCAGCGGTTGAACCTCTGCCTCTGGCTCAGAGCATGATCCTGGAGTGCTGGGATCGAGTCCTGCATTGGGCTCCCTGCATGGAGCCTACTCCTCCCTCTACCTGTCTCTGCCTCTCTCTGTGCCTCTCATGAATAAATAAAATCTTTAAATTTTTTTTTATTTGAGAAGAGAGAGAGCCCACATGCGCATGAGTTGGGGGAGAGGCAGAGAGAGAAGCAAACTCCTCCACATGGGGCTCTGGATCCTGGGACTCCAGGATTGTGACCTGAGCCAAAGGCAGATGCTTAACCAACTGAGCCACTCAGGTGCCCCTCTTTTACTTTTCTTTATTGCATTTATAATTATTTGAAATTATATCCTTTACTTACCTCTTTAGTTTGTGGGTGCCTTGAGGTGAGGGGCTTTAATCATCTTGCTCACTAATATACCCCAAGCAACTAGCAGGTGCTCAGTAAACATTTGTTGAGTAAATGGATAGATGGATGGGTGGATGGACAGAATGTCTTTTCAGTCCTGCCTCTCATCTTCTTACACACACATGCACACACACGCACACACGTACGTACACACATGTACACATACACAGGGAAGTTCTCATCAGGCTTTGCATTTCTTAAAGAACCTGCCTGTGTCCTGCCCTGATCTGCGCAGGTGTCATTGTGATAGTCACAGTTAGAAGCTGTACTCTAGGGTCTTTTGGGAGGCAGAAGGTCTTAGAGCATCAGGTTCCCCATGTGGGAATGTACTTCAAGGGAACAGGGAGGTTTGGGGCCGGGCCTTGGACAAGCTAGGTTTCAAGCCAAATATGTTGGGCAAAATCATTTTATTGGACAGTAAGTAATCCCACTGGGGCAGAAAGGGCTGGGAATGAAGGAGCACATGAGCCTCAGCGTTGGTGCCACCCAACTCTTCTCTCTGTTTTCTTCTGGCTCTGGGAAGCAGGTCTTCCTGGGTCTCTCTATTCTGTCTCCTGGCTCCAGACAAGAGGCTCCCTGGGTAGACACAAATTGCTTCTTTTCAGTTTCAAAAAGCCCAGCTCCTCTTGGTTTGTGTTGGCGGCTTCTGGCAGTGACTCAGGGCAGGAGTCTATCTGCTAGATTGGCCCCTGCTAAGACCACTGTGAACCCTCTCTCTGCTCTTGCATCCTCCTTGGCTCCAAGACAGCAGACTTTTCTTTCTTCTTCCCAAGAAGGGGCTCTAGAGGATTGAGCAGAGAAAGTCAGGTTTCTTCCAGGCCGGTTTCAGCCCTGGGATGTTCAGAGCAGCCTCTTCCTTCAAACCTCAGTTCCAAGGCTCCTTGCCCACGGCCAGTTGGTATGGAAGGAGGCTCCCAGCTGAGGAAGGCTGAGACAGAGCAGCTCAGGTTCTAGTTCCAGCGGTGGATAGTTGGAGTCACTGCAGGAAGAGGCATTGGCTGTCTTAGGTGGTTAAACGTTTGCCCTCCCCACAGAGTGGCTCAGCTGGTGAGCTTCTGTGGGGTCAGCCTCCTGCCACCACGCTGCAATTGCCAGATTTGGGGGGCTGGAGCAACCTAGGTCTTTATCCGATTCTGCTAGGTCTTTACTGATGCCTCTGGAGAGCCCTGCTGGAAATTGGTTTCTCTGCTTCCACCTTTGCTGGGGTGACCACAGGAGCATCCCCATAGGTCCGGTAGCCTCCAACCAGGCAGTATGTCTCTCCATGCCAGCCCACCTGGGTTTCTCCACAGCCTCGGTAGAGGACATGGTAGTGACCAGGTGTAGGAGGAGAAATGGGAGCCACTGTTGCTGGAAAGAAAATCAGATCTAATCAGTCATTTCTGCTATGTACAGTGACCTGCCAGGACCTCCCACCTCATGTCTCTCCCAGTTTCTGGCTGAAGTCCTTTAATCTGCTTGGTATCTGGAACACAGCCTTGGCCCATTGCCTCTATGAGTCCCCTAGAGAAGGAATATGGCTGCAAAAGCGATTCTATGTAGCTCAGGGCAGCAGCAGGGGACGCGGAAAACTGTTCTACATTCTTGGAGGAAATAGTAGAACCTGAGAACAATTGCATCTGGGGTCCTTTCCATCTCTCCCTTCCATAGCAGAAAAAGCATTTCTCAAGGTCTATCACTTCTGAGGCTTTAATGGAAATACCTTTTTAGTGTTGGAAAAATTAATATAAATGGGCTAAGAACTTCTCTCATCTTGGCAACCCCTCCTGGGCCCCATTCATACTGCCTATTTCAACCACACTGATCTCTAGCCCTCTGGTACTTTTACCTAGGTTAGCAAAAGGTCAAATACTGAGGCAGAGTGACCAGGAGGTTCAGAGCCAGATTCTGGGTGACAAGTCTAGGCTCACGTCAACCCAGCCTCCTAGGACACCATTTCGTCAGTCCTCCAGTCTTGGTATCACTCATCACTCTCCTTAGTTCTTCTGTTCTTCCCATTGATAGGACACCACATTTTCCCAGCACTCAGCAGCTCATTCTGTGTCTGAGGGGACCCATGTGGATGTCTACATGACAGCATGGTGAAGGTGCCTGGGTTTGAAGGAGGGTTTCATGAGTGGCCCTCAACAATTCTTCCTCGAACTGCTCCATTTATCACTTGCCAACAAAAATTGGCTTGACTTTTGCTGAGAGGCCACTCAGAAAAGGGCCAGAATGGAAGTATCTTGTAGCCAAAAGGGAAGGCTGCATTTATAAAGATTAGAAGCTTTCTGAATAGTTGCCCAGGGATGACATTTCACTTGTCCTCAGCAGTGAGCAGGAACACTGTAAGTCCCTGAGGGGGCCCCAGGTCACTTGTATTACTTACAGCTGATTAAGTTCTGAGGTGTGGTGGGCAAGCCCAAAAGGAACCTGTGTCAGCCAGGTGAAGTTGTGTGTATACCAATGACTCTTGTACAGATGCCTGACCTAGGCCTACCTGCTATGCTGCCCTCCCAGGGGACAGAGGACAAGTTAGAATGAATATAGAAGATCCGGTCAGACATTCTCTCTCAGGCAACCGAACAGATTGGTATCTGGTAGAGAACTGGTAGGGAAGTTTCCCCGAGAGCATCACGTTTGCGTCGTTACTCTGCCATGGAAACTGTGAGAAGGCTTGTGAAGTCATCACTATCCAGTGAGGTCACATAAGGAATCTGTGACTTGAAGGGCCGGCTTCAGGCTCTCGGGGTTTTGTGGGGGAGAGCAGGGTGGAGACAGAAAAGCACCTTGTCTGGGCCCTCACACTTCTCTTCCCAGCCAGCCCTAGGAAATAACTGTGGCACAGCTCCAGGGACCAAAATAGGGCAAGAGAACCCAC
The DNA here is from genome assembly GCF_048418805.1 of Vulpes vulpes. Classification (NCBI taxonomy): domain Eukaryota; kingdom Metazoa; phylum Chordata; class Mammalia; order Carnivora; family Canidae; genus Vulpes; species Vulpes vulpes. The sequence goes on along the minus strand of NC_132791.1, from coordinate 182,860,447 downwards.
ATTCTGTGATTGGCTTGAGAGGCAAGACTAACCCAAGAGACAGTCAGGTTATATGGCACTGACCCTAAGTATTCAACAGCTGGGGAGGCAGAGATTTGTGTGGAAGTTTCCTTGGCAGTGGCCCTCAAGGATAAGTTAGATTTGGATTCGTGGAGAGGAGAGGGAAGACCTTCCAGCTGAGAAGAATAAAAGCAAAGACAAAGTCTTCTTGAACTTGTCCTTCTCCAAATGCAAATTCACAGAACCCTCACATTTTTACAACTGAGGACTCAAAAAACTAAGAGGTGAAGGGGGCCTACGTGAGGTTATACAAGTAGTGGAGAGGTGTTCTGCTCAATGGTAGGGCTTCAGGTGGGCTCTGGATTTATACCTGATAGGAATGTGAAGACAAACTCATCCTTTTCAAAGTGACACTGCGAGAGATGTTAAAGGTGCTCCAAGGCCAAATGAGGGTCCTGAATGGCTTTCACCAAGTGGGAATGGTGGGGCCGTTTTAGTATGAAATTTAGTATGAAATTTAGTATGAAATTCAAAACAAATTCATGACAAAACAACAACCTAATCATTACATTCATCTCTCCCCTAAAAAGGCAAATTACTGATATAACAATCCTACCACTGTGAAAGGATGAAGTGTGGGCTCAGCAGAAGTGTGGGTGAAAAACATTGTCAAACTGTGAAGAGGCGTTACTAAAAGCTGATTGGGTCCTACTCAGAGGAGGAGGAAATAGCTCTGCCCTGAGCTTGATCAGGCCCACAGGAAGGAACCACGTTTGGGGCAGCCCTGGATGCAGTCAGTCAACACTTCCTAGCAATGAGAGATAATCTTCCTTAAAGGGGCCCCCCTGTTGCTGACCTTGAATATGCAGAGATGGGATGCTTGTTTCCTGGGGCAGTTGCAAAAGGCATGTTCCCTGGAGGTACATAATGATGCAGGACTATTTTAGAAGTTGGGCAACAACAACAAAGTGGGGCAACGGTGGTTGAGAACCACATCATCTTTCTATTCCTAAATTGCTTGAATTAGTGTGGTGCATGTTAGGACACACAAAATCAGGCCTGATTAGAATTGACTGCCCTTGCAGAGTGCTGGGAGGGAAGATGTGAAGGCGAGAGCTCTGGGGGAGGTTCTTTCTGGCCAAGTGGGCCAGTAGAAGACCACTTACATTCTCCAAGGCTCAGGAGGGATTATTTGTCTGGGAACATCACTCTGGCCTCGTAGGGTTACTGATACATTATCAGGACCTGGGTCTTTGGGGAAGGGAGAATAGCATAGACAAATGGTTGTGAGCTCAGAAATATGTAATTTATTTTTTTAAGATTTTATTTTATTTTTTATTTTTTTAATTTTATTTATTTATTTATTTATTTATTTATTTATTTATTTATTTATGATAGTCACAGAGAGAGAGAGGCAGAGACACAGGCGGAGGGAGAAGCAGGCTCCATGCACCGGGAGCCCGACGTGGGATTCGATCCCGGGTCTCCAGTATCGCGCCCTGGGGCAAAGGCAGGCGCCAAATCGCTGCGCCACCCAGGGATCCCAAGATTTTATTTTTAAGTAATCTCTACTCCCTTCATGGGCCTTGAACTTAACCTAGAGATCAAGAGTCACATGCTCTACTGACTGAGCCAGCCAGGTGCCTCTGAAATCTGTTTTTTTTTAAAGATTTATTTACTCACGAGAGACAGAGAGTAAGGCAGAGACATAGGCAGAAGGAGAAGCGGGCTCCCTGTGGGGAGCCCGATGTGGGACTTGATCCTAAGACCCTGGGATCACTAGCTGAGCCAAAGGCAGAGGCTCAACCACGGAGTCATTCACGTTGTCCTGAAATCTGTATTTTTAACAAACTTCCTGGGCAGTTTTGCAAGTGATTCACGGGTAGAGTGACCAAATTATTGTCCAAACTGGGTTACTTTTGAGAGTTAAACTGGGCAACATTAAAAGTTGGCAACTAACTCAACCCTTGGTGCACACAGACAAAATTGTCATCATTATGTTATGTGTATGATTTTGAGCAACTTTATCCCTCTGAGCCTCAAGTTTCCTTATATGACCCCTCTCCTTCTACCCCTCTCCTCTGCTCATACTCTCAAATAAAATCTTTAAAAGTTTCCTCATATGAGAGCCATGATTATACATGTAGTGCAATCTTCTGTTCTCTGCAACCTTGTCCTTTGCAGTGTGCAAGTATTTTAAGTTTTTTTTTTTATTTTTTTAAAAAATTTATTTATTTATGATAGTTACAGAGAGAGAGAGGCAGAGACACAGGCAGAGGGAGAAGCAGGCTCCATGCACCGGGGGCCCGATGTGGAATTTGATCCCGGGTCTCCAGGATCGTGCCCTGGGCCAAAGGCAGGCGCCAAACTGCTGCGCCACCCAGGGATCCCCCAAGTATTTTTTTGTGTGTGTGTGTGTGTCCAAGTATTTTTAAGTTGTTTTGTAGAGTGTGACTTTCAACTGCACATTACTTTAGGCTTATATACTACAGAAACTGGAACCTAGGAAACAGTGAGAGGATGCTACATGCTTATTTTGCCAGTTTTGTAAAAAGTTTAATCCTCTCTCTTCCCAGGCCACAAAGAGAAAGAATGCAGAGCTTGGAAATGCACACCAAGCAATACTTCTGTGTCAGTCTGTCTTTTCTATTCTTCTGGCAGTACTTCCTGAAGAGACTTCACCAAGAATGCCCAAGCTTGCCACGAGCACTGTTGGTGAAGAAAATCTCTACTGCTAGTCACGTACCCTTTCACTTCTCCGAGGGGCTTAAGGGATGTTTTGGGGGCAGGAAATAAAATCTAAGTGTTTACTAATTAAAACGGCAACAGAAAGAGCCTCTGTCCCAGATGTTTGTTTAGAGTGTGAATCTTCTCACAGTCCAATGAATTCCACCCCAGTGGTAACTAATTATTAAGCGAGACCCATAAAAACATTATTTATTGTTAGAAACTATAACATAATACAAAGCCAAAAATCTACTTTATTTTTCCCGAGTCATGTGAAAGACTGCAAAGAACCGTGCTAAGTAGCTCGCTCTCCATTTAGGGCCACATCTATCTTTGGAAACCAGACAGCAGCCCACCAGGCCTTCAGGGAGGTGACTAGGTAGCCCAGTGCATCCGTTTTGGTTTTTTAATTTTATTTATTCATGAGAGACACAGAGAAGCAGAGACACAGGCAGGGGGAGAAGCAAGCTCCACCCAGGGAGCTCGATGTGGGACTCGATCCCAGGACCCCAGGATCATGCCCTGGGCTGAAGGCGGTGCTAAACCTGAGCCACCCGGGCTGCTCAGCCCAGTGCATCCTACTGCCAAGTGCACTCACACACTCAGAACAAAGGGAAAGATCCCTGTTAATGGTATCATGTTTAAGCTGGCTGCCATCAGACTTGCTAGGGGAAAGACTCTCACTGAGGATCTAGTCCTGGAAGACTTCTCCTCCGACGAGCTGCCAGCTCAATCTTCTGAACCAGGCTTACATCCCAGGGATGGGTCACAAAGCTGATGACAGTGCCAGGCACCTCACTCCCTACACGGCCCACCCTACCGGCTCTATGGATGTAGTCTTGCAGGGTGAGGGGGAAATCGTAATTGACAACTAGCTCTACATGGGTGCTGTCCAGGCCCCGAGAGGCTATGTCTGTGCAGAGAAGTATGTCCCGGGAGCCCTTCTGGAAGCACTGGAAGATACCTGCTCTCATTGAGGCTGGCATTTGTCCCTGCAGCCTTAGGTGTTGGATTTTGTGGTCATCCAGAATATATCCCAGCCAGTTCACAGTGCTGGAGCTATTACAGAACACCAGAATAGTTCCCGAGGGGCCAGTCCTATATGCTCTGTCATGCTGCTTGAGGATCTGCACCAATTCAGTCACCTTCTCTGCTCCCTTCAGCCTCATAAATGTCTGTCTAACATGAGGCATGATGCAGTGGAGCTTAGAGCTGGTGATGGTGGTCATAGAGTCTGGGCTGGCAACTTTACTCAGCAGCTGGCTTACACCTTCGGGAAATGTGGCCCCCACCAGCACTAACTGAGCTTTGGGATTGAAGGGGTCTTTTAAGTCATCTGGGTCTTCTGCTATATGGCTCTTCAGCAAGATGTAGTCCACTAGTTCCAAGAAGCTTTCATCCAATAGTGTGTCTGCCTCATCCAACACCAAGAAGGAGAGCTGCTTCAGGCTGACTAGGTGACTTTTCAGGGCCTTCCACAGAGCTCCTGGAGTGGCCACTAGTACGTCTGCTGGAGGTTGTTTGGACAGTTGCACCCGGATCCTATTCATGCCATGGCCTCCCCCTAGCTCTCGCACCTGGAGGCCCAAAGAGATGCCCAAGGGCTGGGCCACTGCCCGCACCTGTTCGGCTAATTCTCGCGAAGGCACAAGGACGAGGCCTCGAGGAGCAGGTGTACTGTGGGGATTCAGACCTGGCCGGCCCAGGAGCCGCTGAAGCAGAGGTAGTAGGTATCCGAGAGTCTTGCCACTGCCCGTTTCCGCGGCGCAAAGGATGTGGCGGCCGCGAAGTAGAGGGGGAATGGTGCTGCACTGCACGGTTGTAGGCCGAAGGACTTCAGGCGCAGCCTCCTTCAGCGCACGAAGCACTGGGGGTTCCAGACCCAGGTCCGCGAAGCTGCCCTCGGATGAGAGGTTCCGCAGCGCTGGTACCTCGTGTTGCGCGCGCTCGATGGAGAAGTGGTCTCTGCGCGAGCGCCGATTCTTCCAACCACGCGAAGCTAGTGGCGCGCGCTCCCAGCGGCCCAGCGTGAGGCGCGCCGGCTGGCTCAGCTCCCGCCGCCGCGCCGAGATGAGCAGCGGGCCAGGCCGCGCCAGCACCAGCCGCGGGGAACTCCGTCGCCCGCTCTGCCGCTGTTGTAGAGCCCGCGGGATGCGAACCACCGGCAGGGGCTCCTCAGGACCGCGGCCCGCCAGGTCCCGTCGAGGCGCGCAAAGCCACTGGGCCGCGAGCCGCAGCAGCCGCGGCGGCCGCGCCACAGCCATAGTCCCCTAGGCGTGCGAGAGGCGCACGGCGATGACGTCACGAGCGCGCGAGGCCTCGTGGACGGTGTCCGGCGCGGCTCAGTAAGGCTTGTGGAGTCGGCGAACCCTGAGCAAGGAGGGAGAGTCTGTAAAGTTCAACTGCGGCGAGGTCTGTAGGTCCGAACAGGTGTTGGCGACGTCCAGACCCGGATCGGCCTGGGGGAAAAGGGCGCGATGGAGGCAGGCGCGGGGTCCGGCGACACGCGGCGCTGGGGGCCGGGCCTAATGGACAGGAGGGCGGAGGGCTTCTGGCGATTGGGTGTCGGTCCTGGACATTCTCTTTTGTCGCTCCCACCGCTCCTTTGGTGGCTTGTCTAGTGTTGGTCTCCGGTAAATTCCGAGGGTGCGGTGGTGTTTTCCCAGGTGTGATCCCCGCGCAAGGTCTGGTAATAAATGTTTACTGAGAATCTGAATGTATGGTCAGGCCTGGGGGAGAAGACGAGGGCCAGGTGTCTTAGATCTAGCCCCCCCCTTCCCTTGGCCAAGAGCTGAGAGCCCCGAGGGCAAACTGATGGCCCCTCTGTGAAGCGGGAGCTGTGAGATCTTCAGGCTTTATTTCAAGAAGACCTTTCTCTTTGTACTTACCCCCACCTTTCACCTGAGGTTCCCTCTCCATTCTCTTGCCAAGCCTCCCAACTTTTTCATCCTGAACCTACTATTCTTGCAGTATGCTCACCTTCACTGGGTTCCCAGTCAAGATACATAAATTGCTTAAATAGTGGTGAGGAGGGTCCTTGATCACTCAGGTGATCAAATATGTGGCTTGTGTTACATAGCCCTGGCCAGACAGAGTATTTTACTTGCATTCAGTTGTTCAGGTTGCAAAAAAACCCTTATCTGTTTCTGATTGACTTACCTCGCTTAGCATTATACCCTTTGAATCCATTCATGTTGTTGCAAATGGCAAGATTTAATTCTTTTTTTTTTTTTAAGGTCTTTTATTTACTGATTCATGAGAGACACACAGAGAGAGGCAGAGACACAGGCAGAGGGAGGAGCAGACTCCCGTCAGGGAGCCCCATGTGGGACTCAATCCTGGGACTTCAGGAGCATGCCCCGAGCCAAAGGCAGAGGCACAACCACTGAGCCACCCAGGCATCCCAAGATTTTTTTATTTATTTACTCACGAGAGGCAGAGACACAGGCAGAGGGAGAAGCAGGCTCCACTCAGTCCGACGTGGGACTCGATCCTGGGACTCCAGGTTCACGCCCTGGGCTGAAGGCAAGCGCTAAACCGCTGAGCTACCCAGGGATCCCCTATCTCACATCTTCTTTATTCATCAATCCAGGGACTCTTGGGTTGCTTCCATAATTTAGCTATTGTAAATAGTGCTGCAATAAACATAGAGGTGCTTTTTTTCCCCCTTCAATTCGTGTTTTTGTATTCTTTGCCTAAATATCCAGTCCTAGAATTGCTGGATCATATGGCAGTTTTATTTTTAATTTTTTGAGAAACTTCCATACTGTTTTCCACAGTGACTGCACCAGTTTTAATTTCCACCAACAGTGCAAGAAGTTTCCTTTGTCTCCACATCCTCACCAATGCATGTTGTTTCCAAAGAGATAAATACTTGAAAATTTCAAATGCCATTCTGATACATAAGTAGACTTTCTGGAAAGTTACCCTTCAAACCAGCAGAGGAGAGAGTTTTGAGTAGCGTCAGGTGAACAGAGTCATTGGATAGAGCAAGCAATGGCTCTCAGGTGAGGGTGATTTTTGCCCCCACCCCACCCCGGGATATTTGACAGAATTTGGAGACATTTCTGGTTGTCACATCTGGGGAGGTGCTACTGGCATCTAGTGAGCAGAGGCCAGGGATGTTGCTGAACATTATGCGGTGCACAGGAAAGCCTCCCACAAAAAAAAGATTATCTGGCCCAACATGTGAATAGTGTGTTGTTGAGAAACCCTGCATAGACTATGAGGACTGAAGAGAGGCTGAGGTTACATGTGCTTTCACTTCAGGTAGGCATATCTGACAGCCTCTTGCGCTGGCTCTGCCTTATCCCCAGAATTTGTAATGAGGACACTGATGCCATTGCTTGCTACGCCCTTGGGATTAGGAAAGTTGGGGGTCCTTCCTGAAAGTCATAAACACAAGAAATAGTGACTCAAGGAAGTGAAGCTGGAGAAGAGAAGTTTAGAGAGAACAAAACTGTCCTCATGGGTCTGGGGAATGTGCCAAATGGAAAAGAGCTGAGGTGTGCCATGGGGTGTACCATTCCAGAGTGCAGAATTAGGACCCATAGGTAACAGGAAGATTCTGAATTTGATATAAAGAACTGCTGTAACAACTAGAATTGCCCAGGTCTGTCTTGAGGATGCTGAGTTTTTCCATCATTGAAAGTTCATATCCAGGCCGGATGACCGCTGGTTGGCAATATGATTGAAGGGAGTTGATATAAAGGGCACTGCAAGATATTGTGATTCTATACTACTTTTATGATTCTTCTCAAGAAATCAGAGCTCCTTGCTCCTTATCTATGTAGCTTCTTCTTTTTTTTTTTTTAAGATTTTATTTATTTATTCATGAGAATACACAAAGAGGAGAGAGAGAGAGGCAGAGACACAGGCAGAGGGAGAAGCAGGCTCCATGCAGGGAGCCCGACGTGGGACTTGATCCAGGGTCTCCAGGATCACACCCTGGGCTGCAGGCAGCACTAAACCGCTGAGCCACGGGGGCTGCCCTATGTAGCTTCTTTGACATCTGACTCAACAGGTCTTATCCATTTACACATGCCACTGTTTTTTTTCAGATAAAAACAAAGTCTTACTTTGCACCAAGCCAGAGTAGATACACTGAAGGAATTATCAGAAAAGAATAATACATAGGTATGTAGTTGCATTTGGGTTCTACCGAAATATTTGGGGCAGGGAAGCTGGTTACTATATGGCTACTTTCTCACCATGCTCAAGTCCTTACAAGATGATTAACTCAAAATCTCATAAAGATTGGAGTCTGTCTGAGCCAGTCTCTGCCCATGGTCCTTAATTTCTTTTTGTCAGTTGTCAGCTACTGAATAAGTCTCTTCTCTTTTCCTGCTGTTCGCAGGAGACATTGAGTAATCTCTAGTTGTTATTGAGATACATTTTTATATTATAATACTCTAGAAATAAGAACGTTTTACTTATTTGTGAAAAGAATGAGAATAGGGGCCTAACTTGGTAGTATTTTTTTCCCAGGGCTGTTATAGTAACTCACGTTGCCTGGTTACTCCATAAGTTTTAAACAGAATTATTGTCCCTTGGATCTCAGGTGATAATGGTACAGCCATTCATTTATTTATTCGTTCAATAAATATTTCCTGGGCACCATGTATATGCTGGGTACTGTTCAAACAGACAGTGGGCAAAACAGGTAAAATTCCTGCCCTGATGGAGTTTACATTCATTCATTCATTCATTCATTCATTCATTCATTCATTTAAGAGTTTACATTCTGAGTTAATTGACTTGGGGGTAAGGCCTGGACTTTGCTATTTTTTAAAGCCTTTCCAAATGATTCTAATATGCCTCCCCATTTGAGAATCACAGTTATAAACAAAGCACTTAGGAAATTGCAAGGCATTGCAAAAATAAAAAGTAGCTGTTAGTATTCTCTCCCTGTTCCTTTATTTTCCTGCATGCATCAGGACTGTTGTACAAGTGCTGAACATTTTCTTTTCAGCCTGTGTCACTATCTGCCTAGATCATTTCATCCTCTTTCTAACCCAACTCCTTACTTCTTTCCTGTCTTTCATTCTCCAGTCCATCATCTGTTTTCCGAATGATCTTACTAAAAAGCACAGCCATGGCCTTGTCACTCCTTGACTCAGAAGCTATTAATGGATGGATGCCTGTGGCCTACAGCTTATCTCCTAATCACTCTGCAGAATCTGCCCCCAACTCCATCTCCTGCTACTTTCTTGAAAATGTATTTTTTAGGGCTCCTGGGTGGCTCAGTGGTTGGGTGTCTGCCTTTGGCTCAGGGCGTGATCCCAGGGTCCTGGGATCGAGTCCTGCATCAGGCTCCACGCAGGGAGTCTGCTTCTCCCTCTAACTATGTCTCTGCCTCTCTGTCTGTATCTCTCATGAATAAATAAATAAAATCTTAAAAAAAAGAAAATGCATTAAAAATATTTTATTTATTTATTTGAAAGAGAGCAAGTGAGAGAGAGAGAGCATGAATAGGGGGAGGGGTAGAAGGAGAGAGAGAGCAGCATACTCCGCACTGAGCTGGGAGCCCAATGCGGGGCTTGATCTGCCCTGGGATCATGACTTGAGCTAAAGGCAGACACTTAACCGACTAAGCCACCACCTGGATGCCCCTCCTGCTTTCCTACCCGAATCTTATTCATTCTAGTGGTAGCTCTTATGCAAGTTGGGTAAGCAAGGGATTGGGGTAGACATTTGTCTGCTCTGTAATCATACTTGAGGTATGGCAAGGCACTTGAAATGCTCTGTGATAGAGTACACATTTGTCTGTGATAGAGCTCTTCTTTGGCTGAAACATTAACCGTATTGTGGTTCTTGTTGCCATTTGACCTGTTAGCTTCTTTTTTATTTTTAAAATTTTTTAGTTTTTTTTTTTTTTTAAAGATTTTATTTATTCATGAGAAACACAGAAAGGATTGAGAGAGAGGCAGAGGGAGAAGCAGGCTCCATGCAGGGAGCCCGATGTGGGACTCGGTCCTGGGTCTCCAGGATCACACCCTGGGCTGAAGGTAGCACTAAACTGCTGAGCTACCCGGGCCACCCATTTTTTAGGTTTTATTTATTTATTCGTGAGAGCCACAGAGAGGGAGGCAGAGACAGGCAGAAGGAGAAGCAGGCTCCATGCGAGGACCCCGATGTGGGACTCGATCCTGGGACTCTTGAGATCATACCCTGAGCTGAAGACAGACACTCAACCGCTGAGCCACCCAGGCATAGCTTCTTTTCACAACAAACCCTAAACATCTACCTTATGCCAGATGTGTACTTTGTGACAAGGACCTGGTGATGAGCAAGATGTAGTGATTGCCTTTAATTTGTGATGAGGAAGGCAGATTGATAGTTAGTTGCTCTTGTAATTACAAGAGTATATTCCAATGTAGGACAGGAATGAGCTAAGAGGAGCTCCCTTACTCTGTGTTTGGGACATAAGTGTCAGGGAAGGCTTTCTGGAGGAAGTGACATCTGTATGGAGGTTCTGAAAGGCTACTGGAAGTCGGCCAGGTGGAAGAATAGGAATATGGGTTCTAAGCAGGGGCATCTTATTTAGAGACTCCAAATTGAGAGAGAGCAGGTTAGTTTGGGGAGCTAGAAACAGATCAGAGTAGCTGAAACTTAACATGGAGGAGTTAAGAGGGCAGGAGGCAAATGATGAATGGCGGGGGGGGGGGGGGGGGGGGGGCGGAGCAGGCCTTGTGAAGGAGCTGGGACTTAATTCTAAGAGCAGTAGGGAAGGCTTTGGAGAACGGGAATAATATCCTATCCTGATTTGTGTTTTGAAAGACCCCTTTGGCTGCTGGAAGGAACATATACAGAACATAATAGGCCTGGAAGCAGAGAGACTGGTTTGTAGGCTCTTGTCATCAGTCACTTGGCAGTGGCAGATCCGAGCAGCTTCTTGAGGTCAAGAACTTAGTCCTTTCCATTTCTTTACCTTCAGCACTTCACATAGTGCCTTCATCCTAAAAGAGCTAGTAGATGTTTGTTGATAGAAGAGTAGACCTAGAATGTATTGAAAGTGTAAAAGCCCAGTAGCAAGAGCAGTGAACATTTATTAAGCCCTTACTACGTGCAGAGAGCTACTGAGCATCATAGAATTAATTCTTCACAATATCCCACCTGGCAGATTCTGCTGGGGCCTCATATTCCAGAGGGAGAATGGAATAAGGTTAATTATTCCATTCTCTACTAGGTTAATTCATCTGCCCAGGGCAGAGTTGGGATTCCAGGGCAGGTCCTCTTCTTCTTCTTCTTTTTTTTTTAAGATTTTATTTATTTATTCATGATAGACAGAGAGAGAGAGAGACAGAGAGACAGAGAGACAGAGAGACAGAGACACAGGCAGAGGGAGAAGCAGGCTCCATGCAGGGAGCCCGATGTGGGACTCGATCTGATCCGGGGTCTCCAGGATCACGCCCTGGGCTGAAGGCAAGCACCCAAATTGCTGAGCCACCCAGGCTGCCCTCAGGGCAGGTCTTCTGATTCAGTGTTTAGAACTGTAACAGAGATATACTGTATTACCTCTTTCTCATTATAAATATATTAGGTCACTTTAATTTTTTTCTTATCTACAGGTGTTTTGAGTGGGAAGTAGGATAATTCTCTGAATATTTAATCCTAATTGACTTTCATTTTAACTCTATATTTTATTTTATTATTTATTTATTTAAAGATTTTTATTTATTTATATGTGAGAGACAGAGAGAGAGAGAGACAGAGGCAGAGGGAGAAGCAGGCTCCATGCAGTGAGCCCGACATGGGACTCGATCCCAGGTCTCCAGGATCAGGCCCTGGGCTGAAGGCAGGGGCCAAACTGCTGAGCCACCCAGGGATCCCTAAATTTAATTTTAAAGAAATTGTTTTTTAAGCAATATCATAGTCTCCAGGAAAATTTATGTGGAAGAGACTGGGAAGTTTTTTCCTCTTTTTTAAAGATTTTATTTATTTATTCACGAGAGACAGAGAGAGAGAGAGAGGGAGAGGCAGTGACACAAGCAGAAGGAGAAGCAGGCTCCCTGCAGGGAGCCCGACATGGGACTCGATCCGAGGTCTCCAGGATCAGGCCCTGGGCCAAAGGCGGAGCCACCCTGGCTGTCTGCCGGGAAGGTTTTTTTCCAGTCCAGTTTGTTGTTTTCCTTGAATAGTGTTATCTTTAATCAGAAAGCATTATAATTGATGGGATTTTTGTATCTATGAAACTGAAGTTAAGGCTACTGAGAAGGTCATCAAACTGTCATAGAGAAGACCAGCCCTTAAAAGAATGGCAGAGAGATTGTCTCAGTTTGTGTGACTAAAATGGTAATCTGGGTATGATTTTAGGGCTGGGTGAATGGTTGTGATGGGAACTGGGAAAGGGTGGGGACAGCCTAGCTTCTTTGAGAGGAGCCTTCTTGGAGGCAGGCCCTGTCAGGCCCTGCTGGCATGCGCCAGAGGGAGTCCCTGGACCAATCTCCCAACAAGAGGGTGTCCTCAGCCACCACAGAGTAAGTGTTTGGTCACGCCTTCCTTTCGAAGCTGCTGCTAAGGGGCCAAGCCCTGGCTCAGGGCTAGAAACCTGGCAGTGAACTAGGTAGCCATGTTCCTGTCTTTGTGGGACTTGTTATCCTGGTGATCTAGAGCAGGAGATGGGGGATAAACGAGAGACCACACAAGTAAGTGCGGACACATGGATTGTAACTGAGCTATAAGGAAGAACAAAGTGTTGTGAGAGCATGTGACTAGGGACCTGAAGTTAGATGGTCTGGTAGGGAAATGTCTCCAAAAAGGGGACGTTCAAGGTAAAGAGGACCTTAGTGTGGGTGTGTATGATTGAGTCCAGGAGAGTGTTCTAGACAGAGAGGACTGCAAGTGCATGGGCCCCAGGCTGCAGAGAGCTTAGTATAGGAGACTTTCAAAGGCGGCCAGGGGGCTAGAGCAAGGAGAATGAGTGGAAGAGAGGCTTAAGATGAGCTGGAGATGTGAACAGAGACAGGTTGTGCAGGGCTTGATGGGCCATCAGAAGGGTTTGGGAGTTATCCCTAAACTGAGTGGGAAACCACTGAAGGATATAAACAAGGAAGTGGTATTATCAGAGTTGTCTTTTTCAAAACCCATGCAGTATTGAACAGAAAAAGGATAGGAGGGGTTCCTAGATGGCTCAGTCGGTTTAGTATCTGCCTTCGGCTCAAGGGCTCAAGTCGTGATTCTGGAGTCCCCCGTTTGAGCCTAATGCATGGCTCAGTGCATTGGGGAGTCTGCTTCTCCCTCCCCCTTCACCCCTCCCCCTCTGCTCATGCTCTGTCTCTTGCTTTCTCTCTCTCTCTTAAATAAATAAGTAAAATCTTGGGCAGCCCCAGCGGCTCAGTGGTTTAGTGCCTGCCTTCGGCCCAGGGCGTGATCTTGGAGACCCAGGATCAAGTCCCACATCGGGCTCCCTGCATGGAGCCTGCTTCTGCCTCTGCTTCTGTCTTTGCCCCTCTCTCTCTGTGTCTCTCATGAATAAATAAATAAAATCTAAAAAAATAAAAAAAATCTTTTTTAAAAAGAAAGGATAGGAGGAGGTAAGATTAGATTTGGGGAGACCCATTAGACGATTGGGCTTTGTGCACAGTGGTGGCACTAGATATGGAGCCAAGCAGATGGATTAGTTATATTTTGAAGGCTGTTTCAGAAGGAGTTAGTGATAGATTGAATGTGGGGAATATAGATTAAGGATGAGTAACTGGGTGAATGGAGGTGCTAGTTGCTGAAATGGGAACCCTTTTCTCTACCTGTATTGGCCTGATTAACACCTTCTCTCCCTTGGGATCTTGAATCAGAAATGATTTATTGGATGCCTAGGTGGCTCAGTCAGTTAAGCATCTGATTCTTGATTGTGGCCCAGGTCTTAATTTCGGGGTTATGAGATCAAGCCCTGTGTCAGGCTCTGTGCTCATGTGGAGTCTGAGATTCTTTCCCCCTCCTTCTCCCACCCCCTCTGTACTTCCCCTCTTGACCCCTTGTGCTCGCTGTCTTTCTAAAATAAATAAAATAGATAAAATAAAATAAAATGAAACAATGATTTCTTAAGGGAAGCCCTTCTCAACCTCTATCTGTCCCTTTCCTGCTGACACAGATTCCCAAAACCTCATGTCCTTCATAGCACTGTATGTGGTTTAATTTCCCAAGTATCTGTAAGTTCTCTTTCTATAACCCTCTTTTTCTACTCGACTTCCTCCTCTGCATTTTATCTCTAGTGCCAACCAGTGCTTGGCATATTATAGGGGCTCAATAAATGTCTGTTGAATGAATTAATGAAGACAGAAGAGGCAGCTTAGGAAAGCAGATCAGATCAAGATTTTTGTTTTGTGCATGTTTCTTATAAGATGTCCTTAAGATACCCAGGTGGGGATGTATATTGAGCAGTTGGTATAAGATACCTTTAGAGATCACCAGTATGGGCAGCCCTGGTGGTGCAGCGGTTTAGCCCGCCTGCAGCCCAGGGTGTGATCCTGGAGACCCGGGATCGAGTCCCACATCGGGTTCCCTGCATGGGGCCTGCTTCTCCCTCTGCCTGTGTCTCTGCCTCTCTCTCTCTCTCTATGTCTCTATGAATAAATAAATAAAATCTTAAAAAAAAAAGAGATCACCAGTATATTACCAATATTGTAAGCCATGGGAGTGAATACATTTACATCGGAGAATGTGTGGAATTAGAAGAGAAGAGGACCCAAGACTAAGGAGGAAACTCAACATGTGAGTTGAGGAGGTGGAACCAGCAATGATGCTGAGAAGCAAGACAGAGGGGTGGGAGAAAAACCAGGAAAGTGTGGGGTCAGGGAAGCCTAGGGAGGGGAGAGATCAAGAAGAGGGGAGGCTCAACCATGTCACTGTACTGTTAGTGAAACCAGATTGTGGACAAGTGTGTGTGTGGTTGATTGCCCAACCTCCAGGTAATTGGTGACTTTAATCAGAGCAGTTTTAGTAGAATGGTAGAAGAGGGCACCAGCCGGAATGGGCTAAATAGTAAAGAGAAAATGGAGACATTGTTAGTAACTGAGCAGAATAGAACATTGGCTAGCTAGCTTTGTGACTTTTTAGGGGGGGGGGGGGTCCATATTTGCTCAGCATAAATAATATTAACAGTTTTCTCTGGGATATGGAATTTTGATTTTTTTCTTTTTACTCCTGTTGGCTTTACCTTCAAAGTATATATTTAGGATGTGACCACTTCTCACTACCTCTACTACCAGCTTCCTGGCCTGAGCCACCATCATCTTTTTTTTTTTTTTTTTTTTTTTAAGATTTTACTTATTTATTCATGAGAGACATAGAGAGAGAGGCAGAGACATAGGCAGAGGGAGAAGCAGGCTACCCGCAGGGAGCCCAATGCAGAACTCGATCCCCAGACCCCAGGATCACACCTGGAGTTGAAGGCAGATGCTCAACTGCTGAGCCACCAAGCCACCATCGTCTTTTTTTTTTTTTTAATTTTTATTTATTTATTTTAGGATAGTCAGAGAGAGAGAGAGAGAGAGAGAGAGAGGCAGAGACAAAGGCAGAGGGAGAAGCAGGCTCCATGCACCGGGAGCCCGAGGTGGGATTCGATCCCGGGTCTCCAGGATCGCGCCCTGGGCCAAAGGCAGGCGCCAAACCGCTGCGCCACCCGGGGATCCCTCCACCATCGTTTCTTATGTTGGTTATCAAAGAGCCTTGTACTTGGTCTCCATGTGTTTACTCTGGCCCCTAACCAATTGCTTGTTCTAGAGTAATCACTGTGATCATGAGAAAACATGTTCAGTCATGCTACTTCTCTACTTAAAGTCCTTTACTGGCTTCTGTTTTGTGAAGAGCTAAAAATGTCCACGGAGTGTACTGCGAGTCCCTATGGGATCTGACACTGTCCTGTCTGCTTACTGCTGTGATATCGTGTATCTGACTTTCATTACTCTCTCTTCTCCTCTTTGTGTTCCAACCACGTTGGCCTTCTCACTGTTCCTCTAACACATCAGGGAAGCTGTTTCTTCTGCTGTATATTCTCCTACTAGATACCAACTTGACTAACTCAAGTCTTAGCTTTAATGTTATCTTCCCATTGAAGCCAATCTTGGTTTCCTTATTTAAACTTTTATATTTTAATGTAAATATTTTCACATATTTTTATATTTTAATGTAAAATATACCATTAGTATACCATTTATTTATATTTTTCCTGCTGGGAGTATGAGGTAAGTGGGTGAAGGTGGTCAAAAGATAGTAACTTCTAGGGCACCTGAGTGGCTTAGTTGGTTAAATGTCTAACTCTTGATTTTAGCTCAGGTCATGGTCTCAGGGTCATGTGATTGAGCCCCGTGTCAGGCTCTACATTCAGCATGGAGTCCTCTTGTCTCTCATCCTCTTCTCCACCCTTCCCCCTTCTCTCTCTCTTTCTCTCTCAAAAAAGGAAAAAGTAGATATGAACTTCCAGTTAGAAGATAAATATCTTCTGAGGATGTGATATACAACATAGCAACTATAGTTGACAATATTGTGTATTTAAAAGTTGCTAAGAATAGATCTTTTTTAATAAAGATTTTATTTTTTTATTTACTTACTTAATGAGAGAGAGAGAGAGAGCGAGCAGGAGGGAGCAGCGAGGGGGAAAGAATCCCAAGCAGACTCTGTGAGCTGAGCTCATCACAGAGCTCTGTCTCACAACCCTGAGATCGTGACCTGAGCCAAAATCAAGAGTCAAACACCCAACCTACTGACCTATTCAAGCACCCTACTAATAGTAGGTCATCATCATCACAAGACAAAAATTATTATTATTTTTAAAATTATTAATATATGAGGTAATAGATGTTAAGTTATTGTGGTAATCATTTTGTAGCATACACTTATATCAGATCATTATGTTGTACACCTTAAACTAATATACTGTATGTCAATCACATCTCAATGAAATGGAAAGAAATTTTAATCCATCCCTGGTGTTTTCAATCTTCCTTTTTCCTTGCTGTTTTTTTTTCTTTTGTAAAATATTTTTATTTGTTCATTTGACAGAAAGAGAGAGACCACAAGTAAGTGGAGTGGCAGGCAGAGGGAGAGGGAGAAGCAAGCTCCCTGCTGAGTAGGGAGCCCAACACGAGGCTTGATCCCAGGACCCTGGCATCATGACCTGAGCCGAAGGCAGATGCTTAACCAATAGAGCCACCCAGGCACCCCACTTCTTGCTGTTTTTTACTCTCTAGTATTACTCATTTTCCAACATACTGTATCATTTATTTATTATGGTTTTTTTTTTTTTTTTTTTTGCCTTTGTTTTCCTGCTAGAATAAAAGCTCTGTTAGAACAGGAATTTTTGTCTGTTTTGTTTTGTCATGTATCCCCAAAACTAGGACAGTGACTGGCACAGACTAGACACCTAATAAATATTCTTTCAATGAATGAATAAGCATGCATTATTTTTATGGTCAGAGAAAAGGAAAACAAAGTCTTATGTATTGGAAAGAAGAAGAAAAACCTATCTAACAGAAGAGATTTTCTTTATTTGAATTTCTAACTCTTGTTTTCCTTTTCTGCAGGCTTTAGCAGAGGAGGAATGATTGAGCACAGCCTCTCACTGTGCTACCGCAACAAACTCATCTTAGCCCCTATGGTTCGGGTAGGCACTCTCCCCATGCGGCTGCTGGCCCTGGACTATGGAGCGGACATTGTGTACTGTGAGGTAAGAGGCTCCTAATTTTCCTGGAGGACTTTTTCACCAGTGTAGCCTCCTAATCTGTGAGTTGAAGTGGCCAGGAGTTGGGGGAGAGAATGGGCACTCACTTCACAGGTCCTCACTGAAGGCAAATATGTATGACACTTGTGAGTTCTCTGGGCCCTGTTCAGGGCCAGGAGGCCAGGCAGCATGGAGGCATTGTGGGATTCCTGGGCTGGCTAGTTAGATGAGTGTCATGTCAGGTCACTGCCCTGGCCTCTGTAGGAGTTAATAGATGTTCAGTGCATGAGTGAATTACCTCATGGTTAGGAGGAGGTTGAAAAGGACCAGATTCAGGCTAGGGAAGCTGGATAGGGTTGGTTTGGGGAGCCACAGAATTTTCTAGTAGTAGTAGCTAGTAGGTTGCCTACATCCTGGCTGCTGTGGAGAACAGTAGGACTTGAGACCCAGGTTTAAAAAGCATTTTCAGGGTGTCTGGGTGGCTCAATCCGTTAAGTGTCTGGAATCAGGCCCTGCATTGGGCTTCCTGATTGGTGGAGAGGCTGCTTCTCCCCTCACCCTTTCCTGCTCCCCTTGCTTGTGCTTACTCTCTTTTTCTTTGTCAGATAAATAAATAAAATCTTAAAAAAGTATTTTCCAGGAAAAATAGCATTACAAGAGTAGCTGATATTGGATAGTGTGGGGGTGTGAGCAGTGTTTTTCAGCTGGGCATATAAAAGAATTATCTGGAGAGCTCCCCCCCATCTCCAGTCCCAATGTGTCTCCCTACTGTGTGTGAGAAGTAAGAAGAAGCCATTCAAATGCTTCAGATATTTCTGTCTTTCAGAGGCACTGGTGGTGGATGGGGACTGTGGCTATAAAAGGACAGCACAAGGGATTCTGGTGTTGATGTTTCTGTGTCTTAACTGTATCAGTGTCAATATCCTGGTTGTAATATTATACTATATTTTGTAAGACGTTACCATTGGGGAAGGTGGGCAAACAGTACATAGGAGCTCCTATTCTCTCTCTCTCTCTTTTTTAAAATTTTAAAGATGTTTTAAATTTATTTATTCATGAGAAAGAGAGAGAGAGAGAGAGAGAGAGAGAGGCAGAGGCAGAGACACAGGCAGAGGGAGAAGCAGGCAGGCTCCATGCAGGGACCCCGACATGGAACTCGATCCTGGGTCTCCAGGATCACACCCTGGGCTGAAGGCGGTGCCAAACCACTGAGCCACCCGGGCTGCCCTCTTTCTCTCTCTTTTTTTTATTTTATTTTTTTAAGATTTTGTTTATTTATTCGAGAGAGAGAGAGAGAGAGAGGCAGAGACACAGGCAGAGGGAGAAGCAGGCTCCATGAGGGGAGCCTGACGTGCAACTCGATCCTGGGTCTCCAGATTCAGGCCCTGGGCCGAAGGTGGTACTAAACCGCTGAGCCACCAGGGCTGCCCCCCTCTCTCTCTTTTTTAAAGTAGGCTCCATGCCCAGCAAGGAGCCTGACAGTGGCTTGAATTCACGAACTGAGCTAAGATCAAGAGTCTGATGCTTAACTGATTGAGCTACCCAGGCGCCCCTTGGAGCTCACATTCTTACAACTGCATATGAACCTCCAATTATTTCAAAATAAAAACTTCAGTTAAGAAGGAAGCCTCTGAGGGGTGCCTGGGTGGCTCAGTTGTTTTTTTTTTTTTTTTTTTTTGCTCAGTTGGTTAAGTGTCTGCCTTCAGCTCAGGTCATGATCCCAAGGTCCTGGGATCGAGCCCCATGTCGAACCCCATGTCAGGCTCCCTGCTCAGTGGGAAGCCTGTTTCTCCTTCCCCTCTACTGCGCCCGCTGCTTGTGCTCTCTATCTGCCAAATAAATAAATAAATAAATAAATAAATAAATAAATAAATAGAAAGCCACTGATGTAGAGAGAAGGGAGGGCTTAAGAGGGAACTTGGGAAGAATACACTCTAATATACTGGATGTTTATATGTGGGGGGACAGGTAAGTACTTTATGATAGAAAAGTGAAAGAATGGGGCACCTGGCTGGCTCAGTCAGTAGAGCATGTGACTCTTGGTCCTGGGGTTGTGAGTTCAAGCCCCACGTTGGGGGTGGAGCCTACTTAAAATTAAAAAAAAAAAAGTAGGAGTGAGAAGAATAGGCAAATTAAGAATGTGTGTCAGAGAAGGCAAAAGTCAGGTTTGTCAAATGTGACAGATGATGCAGAGAAATCCAATTTGCAAAAAGACCAAAAAGGTGTTTGATTTGAAAATCAGGTGATTGGAGGACAGCTGTGACAGAGATGAGGACTTGTTGGGGCAACATTGTGGAAGGAGCAGGAAATGAGGAAAGAGAAACAGAGCTGCCCACTACCCTTCAGGAATTCGAGAGGTGAAGGGAGGCAAAGAGTACACGCAAGTAGGGGAGATGGTGAAGGGAGTTGTTTCTGGGTGACTTGCATGTTTGCAACATAAGAGAAAGCTCTTAGCAGTGAGGGGAGGCCTGAAGATTTGGCAGATCACTGTGGGGTGGGTAGGGGCTGGACTTGGAGGGGCAGGATTCTGTTTTTTTTTTTTTTTTTTTTTTAAGATTTTATTTATTTATTCATGATAGAGGGCGGGGGGGTGGGCAGAGACACAGGCAGAGGGAGAAGCAGGCTCCATGCCGGGAGCCCGACGTGGGACTCAATCCCAGGACTCCAGGATCATGTCCTGGGCCAAAGGCAGGCACTGAACTGCTGAGCCACCCAGGGATCCCCGAGGGGCAGGATTCTAGATGAGGTGGTGGGATCTGCCTCCAAGATAGGGCAGAAAGGAGAGTGGGAGAACGGTGGAAGGCAGGGAAACCAAGGGATTTTGCCTGAGTGGCTTGTTTTACAAGACGTGGGAAGCCAATCTTCTCTCGGTGATGAAGGTGGCAGGAGTGGGATGGGGACCCGAGGAAAAAAAGTGAGGGCATTTTGGTCCCGTTCCTATGGGGAATGGGCACTGGGAGATTTGCCTGGCCATTACGTATGCATAGTCATGCTGGTTTTTAGTTTTATGGGAACGAGAGCTGCAAAGCCTGGCAGGCAGATGCCCGTGGCTGCAGATTGGCATGTCAGTATCTACAGCTGGGCAGAGGCAGAGCCAGCTAGGGTGCTAGCAAGGTGAAATGGGAGAGAGGGGCTATGTGTTGTCCAAATGTGGGAGTTGTCAGAAAGGGAGGTTCCCGAGTTTAGGGTCACGGGCATAGAACCTGAATTCTAAGGGGTTTGTTGAAATAGAGTCAAGGAGGTCCAAGAAATGAGAGTTGGGCATCCATAAGCTTTCCAGGCTGTCGGAATATCCCCAGGGCAGGAAGGAACCTGTGTCCAGAGGTCAGTCCCGAGGGAATGTGATAGTGCACTGAGCATTATTTATCTGGTCACTCATCCTTGGAGCCACTACTCAGGCCCCCAAGTGGTCAGCTGTGGGTTAGGGTTAGCTTTTCTTTTCTTTTCTTTTCTTTTCTTTTCTTTTCTTTTCTTTTCTTTTCTTTTCTTTTCTTTTTTTCTTTTCCTTCCTTTTCTTTTCTTTTCTTTTCTTTTCTTTTCTTTTCTTTCTTTTTCTTTCTTTTTTAAGATTTTATTTATTTATTCATGAGAGACCCACAGAGAGAGGCAGAAATATAGACAGGGAAGCAGGCTCTTCACAGGGAATGCAGTGAGAGACTTGATCCCTAGACCGGGATCACGCCCTGAGCCGAAGGCAGATACTCAACCACTGGGCCACCCAGGTGTCCCAGGGATAGCCCTTCTTAGCCAGCCCCCTTCTCGCCCTCCAGAAAAACCTCTTGGACATAGAAGAAGATTGGGAGGAAGGACTGTGAGGACTTGTGGACTCAGAGCCTGAGGAACGGAGACCAAAAAGATCAAGTCCCAGAGAACTCAGCTGTTGTTTTGTTGCTTGTGATGCCCTCTTTGGCATGTTTGATGGGCATTTACTTTGGGAGAATCAATATGGCTTATGAACAAACCGGCCTCTGCCAGAGGACACCTCGACCTTCTACCCAAGCCTAACCCCTATGAAGAGCAGAGGCACTGGTCAGTGGACCCTTAGCATGGGTAGGTGGCCAGGGACTGGGCCAAGTACTAGACATGGCACAGTATGGTGCCTGGTGCCCCCTGGTGGATCCAGCGTTGCTCTACAGGCCCTCTGCCTGGATGGTCAATCTTCTGGGTTCACATGAAGTGGCACAACTGCAGATTTAGTTAAACCATCCCACCCACCTAATAGGACCAGCATATAGGGTCTACGACATACCAGGCATGCATGTACCTCCTCAAAAGCTCTGCAAAGCCCTCAGCAGCTGGAAGTGAAGAAAGGATGAACTAGCTCAGCAGAAGTCGAGGGAGTCAAGGGAGTTAGATCTCTAGAATCTTTTCTTTGTGCACAACTGAAACTAAGGTCTGCCTTATTGTTAGGGGTTTTCCAAGAGTTCCTCAGATGTCATTTATCGATTCTTTTTTTTTTTTTTTTTAAGATTTTATTTATTTATTCATGGGAGATACAGAGAGAGAGGCAGAGACGTAGGCAGAGGGAGAAGCATGCTCCCGATGAGCCCGATGTGGGACTCAATCCTGGAACCCCTGGATCACGCCTTGAGCTGAAGGCAGACGCTCAACCACTGAGCCACCCAGGTGTTCCTATCTATTCCTTATTATAAGGGGACTCCAGTCCCTTAAACTGTGAGAGGACACCTACCTGTTAGACTTAAACCTTTTACTAAGCAAGATCAAGGGAGGAGGTGGTGTTCTTAAGAGACCCTGATTTCCAGAATGGGCACTTAAATTTTTTTTGTGTGGGTGTGGTAAAAAACACATAACATAGAATTTACCATCTTAAACATTTTTGAATGTGCACTTTGGTAGTGTTGAGTTGTGAAACAGATCTCTAGAATCTTTTCTTTGTGCACAACTGAAACTCTCTATCTGTGAAACAACTCCCCCTTACCCCATCTCTCCAACCCCTGGTAACCATTCTTCTATTTTCTGTTTCTATGAATTTAACTACTTTAGATACCTCCTAGAAGTGGAAGCATGTGATATTTGTCTTTTTGTGACTGGATTGTTTCGCTTAGCATAGTATTCTTAAGGTTCATTTATGTTGTAGTATGTGGCAGGGTTTCTTTCATTTTTTAGCTGAATCATATTCCATTGTATGTATATGCCCCATTCTGTTTATACATTCACCTGTTGATGGACATTTGGGTACTTGCACCTTTTGGTTATTTTGAATAGTGCTGCTATGAACATAGGTATGCAAATACCTCTTTGAGATCTTGCTTTCAGTTCTTTTGGGTATATATATCCTCAAGTAGGATTGCTAGATCAGGTGGTAGTTCTGTTTTTCATTTTTGGGTTTTTTTTTTTTAAGATTTTATTTATTTATTAGAGACACAGAGAGAGAGAGAGAGAGAGAGAGAGAGAGAGAGAGAAAGGCAGAGAGAGAGAGAGAGAGAGAGAGAGGCAGAGACACAGGCAGAGGGAGAAGCAGGCTCCATGCAGGGAGCCCTACATGGGACATGGTGGGACGTCTCCAGGATCACGCCCAGTCTCCAGGATCATACCTGGGGCTGAAGGCAGCGCTAAACTGCTGAGCCACCTGAGGCTGCCCTGTTTTTCATTTTTGGAGGAAACTCTAGACTATTCTCCCTAGCAGTTACACCACTTTACAATTCTACCAACAGTGCACAATTTCTCCACATCCTTGCTAACACCAGTTCTGTTCATTCGTCTTTCTTTCTTTCTTTCTTTCTTTCTTTCTTTCTTTCTTTCTTTCTTTCTATAGCAGCCATCCTAATGGGTGAAAGGTGATAGCTCATTGTGGTTTTAATTTGCATATCTCTGGTGATTAGCAATGCTGAGTATGTGCATATGCTTGTTGAGTGTCAGTGTATCATCTTTGGAGAAATTTTTATTTAAGTCCTTTCCCCAGAATGGCTTAAAAAAGAATTCATATTTATGGAAAAGTTGGTATATGTTTATACCTCAGTAAAAATTTTTTTAAAAGGGAAAAAAATTATTGAAAAGTTGCAGGAAAAAAAAAGAAAAGTTGCAGGAATGGACAGAGAGCATCTATCTGTACCCATATTGACCAATGCAACATTTTTGTTTGATTTGTTTTATCATTTGTGTTCTATCTAATGTATATATATTTTCTTCTTAACTAATTTTTAAAAATTGAAGTACAGTTGACACACAATGTTACATTAGTTTCATGTGTTCTCCTTAACTATTTTTTTTTCTCCTTAACTATTTGAGAGTAAGTTTCATGCAGTATGATTTCTTACTTCTCAAGTACTTCACTGATATTTTCCCAGAATTAAGTCTTTCTTCTATTCAATTATGATATAGGCATCATCTTTGGTTAACTTAATATTGATACAGTACTTTTTAAAAATCTACCTTCTATGTTCTAATTTTGTCAGTTGACCCAAAATTGTTCTTCTAAGCATTATTTTAACATCTTTTTCCCCCCAATATTTTATTTGGGACACCTGGGTGGCTCAGTGGTTGAGTGGCTGCCTTTGGCTCAGGTCGTGATCCCGGGGTCCTGGGATTGAGTCCCGCATCAGGCTCCATAGAGGGAACCTG
The DNA here is from genome assembly GCF_048418805.1 of Vulpes vulpes. Lineage (NCBI taxonomy): Eukaryota > Metazoa > Chordata > Mammalia > Carnivora > Canidae > Vulpes > Vulpes vulpes. The sequence goes on along the minus strand of NC_132791.1, from coordinate 182,836,482 downwards.
CTTCTCCCTCTGCCTATGTCTCTGTCTCTGTGTATGTGTCTCTCTCATGAATAAACAAATCTTTTTAAAGATAGCTAAATAAAGAATTTATTTTAGGGGCATCTGGGTAGCTCAGTTGTTTATGTGTCTGTCTGCCTTTGGCTTAGGTCCTGATCTTTGGTCCTGAGATTGAGTCCTGGGGCTAGTTCGTGCTAGCCCCTCCCCCCACTCGTGCTTTTCCTCTCTCAAATAAATAAAATCTTTAAAAAAAAAGATTTTATTTTTACGTAATCTCTACATTTAACATGGGGTTTGAATTTACAAATGCAAGATTAAGAGCCTCATGGTCTATTGTCTAAACCAGGCAGACTCCCCTTTTAACACCTTTACTGAGATGATTCATATGCCACATCATTCACCAATTCAAACTGTATAATTTGGTGCCTTTTGGTATATTTACAGAATTGTCCATCCATCACCACAGTAAACTATTGAATATTTTCATCACACCAAAAAGAAACCTCATATCTGTTAGCAACTCTCCCCGATTTCTCCCTTCCCAAGTCCCTGGAAATCAATATTCTACTTTCAGAAATATTCTACTTTCAAGACCTAAGCTGAGATCAAGACCTGAGCTGAGATCAAGAGTCTGATGTTTGGGGCACCTGGGTGGCTCAGTGGTTGAGCATCTGCCTTTGGCTCAGGTTGTGATCCTGGGGTCCCAGGATCAAGTCCCACACAGGGCTCCCTGCTGGAAACCTGCTTCTCCCTCTGCCTGTGTCTCAGCCTCTCTCTCTCTCTCTGTGTCTCTTAGGAATAAATAAATAAAATACTAAAAAAAAAAACAAAGAAAAAAAGTCTGATGTTTAACTATACTGAGCCACCCAGGTGCCCCTAAGGCATTTTAAAACTAAATGTTGTGGGGTGCCTGGCTGGCTTAGTCAGTAGACCATGTGACTTTTGATCTCAGGGTTTTGAGTTCAAGCTCCACATTGAGCAATGGAGGCTACTTTAAAAAAAAAAAATGTTGTTCAGAACATTGGGTACTCATTTGAAGAAAAAATGACTTATAAATGGCTGTAATTTTCAGGCAAGTTAAAATCTAAATTCGTTTTGGGATGCCTGGGTGGCTCAGTTGGTTAAGTGTCTGCCTTTGGCTCAGGTCATGATCCCAGAGTCCTGGGATCAAGCCCTGCATTGGACTCCTTGCTCAGCAGGAGTCGTCTTCTCTCCCTTTGCCCCTGCTCATGTTCATGCACATGCATGCGTGCTCTCTCTCTCTCTCTCTCAAATAAATAAATAAATAAATCTGGGATCCCTGGGTGGCGCAGCGGTTTAGCGCCTGCCTTTGGCCCAGGGCGCGATCCTGGAGACCCGGGATCGAATCCCACATCGGGCTCCCGGTGCATGGAGCCTGCTTCTTCCTCTGCCTGTGTCTCTGCCTCTCTCTCTCTCTCTCTCTCTCTCTCTCTGTGACTATCATACATTAAAAAAAAAAAAAAAAAAAAAAATTTAAAAAGTTACAAGAGGACTATTTTAACAAAATCTAAATTATTTTTAAAAAGAATGGGACGCCTGGGTGGCTCAGTGGTTGGGCGGCTGCCTTCGGCTGAGGTCATGATCCCAGGATCCAGGATCGAGTTCCACATCGGGCTCCTGCCAAGAGCCTGCTTCTCCCTCTGCCTATGTCTCTGCCTCCTCTCTCTCTGTCTCTCATGAATAAATAAATCTTAAAAAAATTATTTGTAAGAAGAGGAAAAAACAATTGAGATTATTTATTTATTTATTTATTTATTTATTTATTTATTTATAGATTTTATCTATTTATTTGACAGAGAGAGAGAGAGAGAGAGAGAGAGAGCGCACAAGCAGGAGGAACTATAGGCAGAGGGAGAAGTAGGGAGCCCAATGTGAGTCTTGGTTCTAGGACCCTGAGACCATGTCCCGAGCCAAAGGCAGTCGCTCAACCAACTGAGCCACCCAGGTGCCCCAAGATTATATTCTTCACTATATAATGGAGATATATTTAGGAAGTAAAAGGTACTGTTCATGGCCAAGTTAGGGTGATCTTTCCTATAAAAATAGAATGTTATGTATGATAGAAATTAAGGTTTGTAACAACGCGGATAGACCTAGAGGGTATTATGCTAAGTAAAATAGTCAACAGAGAAAGACAAATACTGTCTGATCTTACTACCTGTGGAATCTATTTATTTATTTTTAAAAATTTTTTTTAAAGATTTTATTTATTTATTCATAGAGACAGAGAGAGGGAGAGGCAGTGACAGTCAGAGGAAGAAGCAGGCATCATACAGAGAGCCTGACGTGGGACTCGATCCAGGGTCTCCAGGATCACGCCCTGGTCTGCAGGCGGCGCTAAACTGCTGCGCCACTGGGGCTGCCCCTACCTGTGGAATCTAAAAAGCAAAGCAAATAAAAAACAACAACAAAGGGGATCCTTGGGTGGCGCAGTGGTTTGGCGCCTGCCTTTGGCCCAGGGCGCGATCCTGGAGACCCGGGATCGAATCCCACGTCAGGCTCCCGGTGCATGGAGCCTGCTTCTCCCTCTGCCTGTATCTCTGCCTCTCTCTCTCTCTCTCTCTGTGTGACTATCATGAATAAATAAAAATTAAAAAAAAAAAAATTAAAACAACAACAACAAAAAAGAGAAACAAACTCATAAATACAGAGAACAAACTAGTGGTTGCCAGAGGGGAGGAAGTTAGGGGATGAGTGAAGTAGGCAAAGGAGTTTAAGAGGTACAGACTTGTAGTTATAATATGAATAAGTTATAGGATTGAAAAGCACTGGGACGCCTGGGTGGCTCAGCAGTTGAGCACCTGCCCCTGGCTCAGGGCATGATCTCAAGATGGAGTCCCACTTCAGGCTCCCTACCTGGAGCCTGCTTCTCCCTCTGCCTATGTCTCTGCTTTTCTCTCTCTGTGTCTTTCATGAATAAATAAATAAAATCTTAAAAAAAAAGAGTAAAGCTTAGGGAATATTGTCAATAATACTGTAATAACTTTGTTTGATGATACATGGTAACTACATTTCTTGTGGTGAGCATTTCATAAAGTATAGAATTGTTTGAACCACTGTTGTACAACTGAAAGTAACATAATATTATATGTCAACTATATCTCAAAACTAGAAAAAAAATAGGTTAAAAAAACAATTGAGGAAGTGGTAGTAATAGAAGAAAAGTATTTGTGGTGGGTAACTCAGAAAAACTCAATATCCAATTTGACAAAGGATAGATTTTTTTCCTGCAACTTGTATAGATGTAAAAGGCAGTTTGCTCTGAAGATTCACTGATCATAAACTACCACTAGGAAAAACGATGTTTGTTTTCACTTAATTAAGGAAATATAGTGAAAAAACTATGAGGTTCCATTTTATCCCAGAACTAACTAAAATGAATAAAATTGACGAACAGTGGTGTTGAGGGTGCGTGAGTGAGCAGACACACTTGTGGTTTTATTGGTGACAATTTAATTTCTCCACTTAAACAGTTGAACATCTGCTGCATACAAGGTCTTGAAGAGGTTCTGGCAGATGTTTCGTGAGCACTTGCAACATGCTAGATGCTGATGATGAATGAAATGGCATCCAGGCCCCACAGGCTCCTTTGGTGTGGTGGGGAGACTGAAAAGAAAACAAGACATTTCAAAGGCCATTTTGCCTTAATTCCTCCTCTTGTGGCTCAGGCTACCTGGCCTGGGTCCTCAAGGCCTACCTTTGTGTGGTCACAGGATCCTCCTCAGGGGGTTTATAGTCTAATGTAAAGGTATGACTGAGGTATGTATAGCTAGCATTTGAAGAAGTAGCAAATGTGGACTTGGAGGAGGGGCGTTTGGGAATCCTGAGGAGGACAAGTTAGATCTGGCAGGGCTGGGGCTTCAGCAAAGGCTTGCCTTGCTGTCTCCTGCTCATTTCTGGCTGAAGTTCAGCCTGCCTGCAAAGCTTCTTTTTATGAGCACAGGCCATTTGATGCTCTGCCCACTTTCCCACTTGCCTTTTTGGCCTGCCCCTGCAACTAAGATCCTGGCTCCAGGGGCTCTGTGTTGGGCTCTGTCCATCCCTTGAGACACTACACGGACTCTTGGGGTTAAATGCCAGCCACATATCCGTAACTGCTTGGTGGTGGTGATTTGTTTGGCCAGGACTGGTGGACATCGGGTACTTGATGACCTGAATGCAACATAGAGAATAGCCAGAGAAACGCCTATGTGTGTACTAACTCAGATGATGAGTATGTGGGGAAGCCATAGGTGCCCTTTGTCCACTTTAGCTTTGCATACTCCCATGAGGGAGCTATTGTGCCCGCCTGGCTGGAGTTGTGACTTGCTGAGGCTCATTGGTAATCAGTATGGGGATGGATACCAGAGTTTCCTCTCTATTTTTCTGGACCTGCAGAACCCCTTGGTATGAGCTTCTGGGCAGTGTGGCAGGTTTTATCTTACACATTTGTTGAAATGATCACTGAACAAAGCAGAACAGTTGTTTCCTACCAAGAGGCAGAGGATCTTAGTCCTTCAGGAGACAGGAGCTTTCCCTTCATTTTCATGATCCTGATTTTGAAGAAACCTCTTTCTCTTTTCTTTCCTAAGTCAGTTTGAAGATGTCCAGAGTCAAAGAGCTCACCCCTTTTGTTTCCACACAGTGTGACCCATGTTGGGCAGGAGTTTTAGAACTGATCTCAAGGCTTCCTCCCTCTGCTTTTATTCACTGGTCCCACTTTTGTCCTTGGACATTTCCTGGGAGCCCAACACTGTTTGTTGTTTGTGTGGGGATGAGGTAGGAGGGTCTTTGAGGGGATGGACTGGAACTGAGATGAGTAGGTGGGGAGAGTGTCCAGGTGTCCATAATCTGGTCTATTGTCTTAATCTCTGGCTCTCTGAGTAGCTCATCCTTCCTAGGCCCCCGATGTCTTCACAGCCACTGGGAGGAATAGCTGACCGAGGGTAGCTCACTCAGGCTCCTGCTTGCCATGTTTAGGTGAGGATATCAGTGTTACATTTCCCAAAAGCCATGATTTGTTGTTAGTAGTAGGATAACAGGTTGAGTGACCACCCTCCTATTAGTGACCTCCAGTGAAGGTCCCTCCCCCTGGGCCTAGGACCTACATGACCAGCACTGATAAGTGCCCTCTGATTCCTCTGCAGGAGCTGATTGACCTCAAGATGCTTCAGTGCAAGAGAGTTGTCAATGGTGAGTACAGTTCTGATCCCAGGATTGTGTGGGTACCTGGTCAGGCCCAAGCAGTCCAACTACTCCTGCCCTTGCGTGGAGTGACAGTGTCCTGCCAGTGTGCTCCTTGCCTGGCTGTGTCATTTTGTGGATAGTGTCCTCCTTTGACAGCAGTCACTACTCTCCAGAGACCCTGACAAAGAGCCAAATATAAAATAGGCGGAGAATACCTTCCACCCACAGGCTTGCTGGCATAGACAGTGACAGGTTTCATAGTAGAGGAGGGACCCTAAAAGCCTTGGGGTTGGCCAGCTTAAGCATTGTTCCTGACTCTGCTACTCCCTAGCTGTGTGACTTTGGGCACGTCACAATGACTTCTCTGCCTCCATTTCTTCAGCTGTTAAGATGAAAATCAAAACCCCTGCTTTACTTAAATCATATGGTTGGAGTGAAAATCAAATAAGATAAGGTACGTGTAAGTACTTTGCAGATAGAAGTGGTTGTGCTAAATTGTGGTTTTGCTTATGTTTTATTGATGAGGCTGATTCTTTTTTGATTAGAGTTGTGGTATTGTTTGAGGTTTTCGAAATGTATACCCATTTTTGAAACCTTAATATCAGAAGTTGTGACTCATTTTGTCTTTGTTTTAGATATATATTTTTTTGTTACGAAAATTTCATTTTTACAGAACCATATAGCCTATAAAATGAAAATGCCCATAATTTCATATTTGAAGAGGTAATCATGAGGAGGAATAATATATATTTTTTTACACGTTTAGTAAAGTGTGTATGTAAAAATAGAGAATGTTTCTGTATATGCTTTCCCTTGGGATCATGCTCTGCAAGTTTTGTCCCTTTTTTACTAGAACCTTTCCACATGTCAGTACCTGTAGATAATTATGTCAGAATTGATTTCATCAGTGTTTTAATGGGAGTTTCCAGTATTTTGCTGTTAAAAATAAAGCTGTATAAACACAGTAAGTTTTTGCGGTTCTTCTCTCAGACTTCCTCTTGCTAGTTAAAAGCCTGCGCTGTTGGAATTTACTTCAATTGCCTCTCCCAACATGTCACCACCTTTACCCTACGTTTTTAACCTAATCTGTTTAGTGCTGAGTTGATAATAACTGCTTCCATTTATGGAAATGCCTTACGTGTATTAAAGATCTCATTCATTTCTCAAAATAAATGCACAAGGTAGGCATAATCTCCCATCTGCCACATTGGATCTCTTTGATGTGCCCGTCATCTTTGAGAGCTAATAATGGTAGTACCTACTATAAGCTATATTTTGAACAGTATATGAAATTCTTATTATTTACAACAATTATGTTCTATTAGGTTGCATCGAACAACAAATTAGCAAATACTGAACCATTGCTTTTAGGGGAAATACAGGATTAAGTTTGTGCAAGCATCTGGTCACAGCATTTTCACTAACAGATCAGTACATAACCTTGTTTTATATGTGTTTCTATTTTAACATTGAACTCACAGACTTCAGTTCTCTAATTTCATGTTTGAACAGAGGTTGTTTAACATGTATTTTCTCTGTAAGGCATCTCTGAGCCTTCTTGTGCTTTGGAGCACGAGATAACACTTTAGCACTGTGCTTGGGGCCATTTTCAACAGCGGAATTAACAAAAGGCCCACAAATGCAGAAATATGTGATGTTAAATATACCGCCATAAGGACACTTATTTACAGTATAAGACCTTAGCTGGAAATGCACACATCAGGGGACTGACTTTTTTTTTTTTTTTGACATTTTTTTTTAAAGTTTTTATTTATTTATGATAGTCACACAGTGAGAGAGAAAGAGAGAGGCAGAGACATAGGCAGAGGGAGAAGCAGGCTCCATGCACCGGGAGCCCGACGTGGGATTCAATCCCGGGTCTCCAGGATCACGCCCTGGGCCAAAGGCAGGCGCTAAACCGCTGCGCCACCCAGAGATCCCCAGGGGACTGACTTTTTTTACAGTTCTACATCAGTCTGTGAATGACCATGAAAATGCCATGAGTATTGATTTTGGGGTTACAGATACATTTTAGCAATCAGGCAAATTTGGAAGTATGTAAGTACACGTAATGAGGGTTGACTGTAATAGAGTGAATCTCCACTCACAGTACATGGTAAATAATTAAGAAACAGCAACTTTACTGAACTTCAGAGTGACATCTGGGAAAATTTGGGCCAAGGCTAAAACATAGACAAGGTTCCATGTATGCACATTTTTTTTCAGTCTTTTAAAAATTACAAAATGTAAATACTATACCAAGGAAGTGCATAAAACACAAGCATGCAGTATAACAAATAACTGTAAAGCAGCCAGCTGTAACTAACCATCCCCTAGATCGAGGAATAGACCATCATTAGCACCTCAGAAGTTTCCAGGTGCTCACTGATTTCTTTAAAGAATTATGTATTTCCAGCATCCATTTCTCCCCTTCAGAGTGATTTTTTTTTTGCTGTGTTTTCTCCCAGGGATTAGGCTAGGTTGAACTTGCTTCTTCATTGGGTGGCCCTGTGTGTTTGTATTTTCTTGCAGAGGTGCTCAGCACAGTGGACTTTGTCGCCCCTGATGACCGAGTCGTCTTCCGCACCTGCGAAAGAGAGCAGAGCAAGGTTGTTTTCCAGATGGTATGAGATTCCAGGGGCTGAGCACCCTCCCAAGGGTTATGCATCCTTAAATGCCTGGGCTCTGTTGCATAGTAGTGGTTTCCTTAGACTGCTTTAATGTTTTTCAAAGATTTGTTCATGAGTGTTTATGTTGTCAGAGAGAGTTTAAGGAAGTCAAGTTAGAGCACTCTGTTACATGCCTCCAGTGTCAAATATAATTTCCTTAGTTGTTGGAATTGTTTGTTTGGTATGACTTATATATTTTTACCTGCTAGGATTGGTTTTTCAGTTCATGTTCTTTGTTTTTGTATAGTCTGTATATATTTCCCATAGAAAGAAAATTAGGTTTCCTCAAGACTAGTTGATTTATGTTTGGCTTGAATGACTCCATAGCACTCTTCTCTCACTTTTTCAGAAATAAGTTCTGTATGACGTTTAAGTTTTTATTTTTATCTTATTTTATTTTATTTATTTTAAAGATTTTATTTATTTATTCATGAGAGACACACAGAGAGAGAGAGAGAGAGAGAGACAGAGAGAGAGAGAGGGAGGCAGAGACACAGGCAGTGGGTGAAGCAGGCTCCATGCAGGGAGCCCGACGTGAGACTCGATCCCGGGACTCCAGGATCACACCCTAGGCTGAAGGCAGGCGCTAAACTGCTGAGCCACCCAGGCTGCCCCAGATGTTTAATTTTTAAACTTAACAATGGGTAGACATATGTTAAAGCAAATATAGCAAAATATTAATTGTAGAATATAAGTGATGAGTATATGAATATATGTTCACTATATAATTTTGTCAACTTTTTTTTGTGTTAGAAAATAATCACAGGATTGAGGATGTTTTCTAGGCCTTCCAGGTCCAATTTTTACCTCTGACAGTGAGCTAGTTCAATGGCCTGGCTGTTTAAGAGGATGACAGGCAGACTCTACTTGCTGAAGTGTGCGTGCACATGGAGTGCATAGATGTGTTTGTCTATGCATCTGTGCATGTATCTGTGTCAGGGATGGTGATTGATGCAGTCTCTTTTGTTCCCAGGGGACCTCAGATGCAGATCGAGCCCTTGCTGTGGCCAAACTTGTGTAAGTTCTGTCTTTGGGACTGCCTTTTCCTCTCCTATGGGCTGTGAAGCTTTACTGTTTTGGTGACCTTGGAGGTGACCATCCTTCTGTCTCTTAGCTCTTTACCTTCTCTTTCCAAATTAAGAGTATCTGTTGTTTTTTGTTTTTCTCTGTTTTTGGCATCTGAGGGCTGGCCTGGGACTCATGTGTACCAACAGTACCCAGATTCCAGATAACCTCTGTTCAGGCAGCTATTTTTTAGTATTTATTCATGAAGTTCTCTTTCCAGGGTTTCTTATGACTATGAGCCCTAACATTTTGAGGCTCATGAAGTGTAGATAAGGTTTACTGCTGCCTAGATTAATGAAGGCAGGAGAGTACGTGGTTAGGAGATGGGCTTTAGAGTTAGGCAGACCTGGGTTGGAATTCTGAGTTGCTGCTTGCTGAGATTCCAGGGGCTGAGCACCCTCCCAAGGGTTATTTGATCTTAGATAAGTTGCCTAATCATACTTTAACCAAGGGAACTTAGTTTCCTTATCTATGAAATGAGATCAATAGTACTACCTACCTCTGTCTTTATAGGTGACAGTAGATGAAATAATGCACATAAATGTCTTCACAGTAATGTGGTACATACTGAGTAATTAGTGTTATTATTATTAAGTGAAATGATGGTGAGAAGGAACTTAGGCATTAGCTACAGATTGTTAACTGTCTACATACCAGAAGATGAGCTAAGGGTCCTTGCCACAAAATTGTTGGAGTAAGCCAACCGTATAGCCCAGCAAACAAAGGCAGTCCTGTAATTTCTAGAACCAGTGTTCTGGAAGGGGCTCTATGTGTTGACAAATAGCTTGTACTACCCCAGTCAGAACTGGAACTCTGGGATCAAATTCAGTGTGGCCGTCACTTGGTATTTGGATTATCTGATATAATTCCCAAGTAGCAAAGTCCTCTACAACTAGCCCATTGTAGATGTTTGAGCACAATGTGCTCTTCCTCTTGAACTCTGCTCAAGGAAGGCAGTTCTACCTTTCAGAGACCAGTTTTTTTTTTTTAATAATTTATTTATCGGTGAGAGACACAGAGAGAAAGAGGCAGAGACACAGGCAGAGGGAGAAGCAGGCTCCCTGTGGGGAGCCCGAGGTGGGACTCGATCCCGGGTTCCCAGGATCACACCCTGGGCTGAAGGCAGGTGCTAAACCATTGAGCCACCCAGGCTGCCCTCAGAGACCAGCTTTTCACCTTCTGTCTCTGCGGATTGGTATATTAAATACGGCCAGGAACATGGGAAGAGGTTTATGAGCACAGATCCATGCCTTTGACTCTAAATTCTCTCCTCAAGTTGGATATTTATTATCTTTTCTACTTCATGTTTTTCCAGGGAAAATGATGTGGCTGGTATTGATGTAAACATGGGCTGTCCAAAAGAGTATTCCACCAAGGTAAACTGATTTCTTTATATGCCTTACAAATGTAGAGTACAGAGTAGTGGTGACTAACAAGACATTACCTGACTCTGGAGTAGATCCTATACTAGATGGGGAAAATGCTCAAAAGGATATTATTAGGTCAACTGGCGAAATTGGAATATGGAGCATAGCAGATTAGCTACAAATATTGTATCAGGGCAGCCCCAGTGGCTCAGCGGTTTAGTGCTGCCTTTAGCCCAGGGTGTGATCCTGGAAACCCGGGATTGAGTCCCACATCGGGCTCCCAGCAGGGAGCCTGCTTCTCCCACTGCCTGTGTCTCTGCCTCTCTCTCTCTCTCTCTGTGTGTCTCTCATGAATAAATAAGTAAAATCTTTAAAAAATATATTGTATCAATATGTTTATGAAATTGATAACTCTTCTCTGGTTTTGTAAAAATATTTTTTTAATTTATTTTTTTTAATTTTAAATTGTATTGAGAGAGAGAGAGAGGGAGGGGCAGAGGGAGAGGGAGAGAGCGAATCCTAAGCAGTCTCCATGCCCAGCCCGGAGCCCAAAGTGAGGCTCAATGTCATCACTCTGAGATCATGACATGAGCTACAATCAAGAGTCGGATGCTTAACTGACTGAGACACCCAGGCACCTCGCCCCTAAGATTTTATTTTTAAGTAATCTCTACATACCCAGTATAGGTTTCAAACTCACAATTCTGGGATTGGAGTTGCATGCTCTATAGACTCAGCCAGGGAGAAGCCCCAAGAGTATCTCTATTAGAAAATACACACAAATATTTACATGTAAATATTTACATGTAAAATATGATACAATGATCAGTAACTTACCTGCAAGTGGTTCAGGACAAACTTTATTTACCTGAACATACACACATAAACACACATAAAGCACTCATGCCTGAGTAATTAGTGATGTAAATGTTAAAAGGGAAAAAAAAAATGTTAAAAGGAAAAAATGTGAACAGGGCTTTGGTTTTTCATGAAAAAAAAACCAAGATGTACATTAAAAAAAGAAAAAAAGGATGCAGTATATGTGTGCCCGTTGTCATATCAGAAAATCAGACCACAGTGTTAGGGCAGTTCAGAAAATGGAGTGGAAAGGCAGCCCTTAATATCTTAATAGGGAAATGTGGTCCTCGATGAGGAGATTTGGGACCCTGAAGGCAGAGGAAGTGGTACAAGCAGGGGCCTGGAGGCCAATATGAGATAGAGGCAGAGAGCCTTGGTTTGACCAGAGCTGGAGAGTAGAAGACAAAGAGGAAATAGGAGCACAGGATTGAAAATCTTGGTTAGGACCAAGTTAGCTGAACGTGGACTTTTGATATTTCTGGCCTTTTGGCACAGAGAAGGCATGTGATCAGAAACTTCATTCCCCAGGGGAAACCAGTGTTACTATTTTCTTGAGTGTCTTTCCAAATATATTCTGTGATAGAAATACTTAGAAATACTAATTTGAAAGCCATGTCTGGTACATTTGAGTGGAAATTGGGCTAGAGGTAAGGACACAGGTTTAGGAGATGAGTGTCCTGGGTGCAATGGAGAGATCAGGGATAGAGAGAGGAGAAGTGAAACACAGAATTTGATAGGACTTGGCAATTGATTGGACTGGGCGTGGGAAGGTGAGGTAAGTATTTGGGGTAGAGGGAGGAAAGACCAGTAACCAGGAGGACAGTTTGTCTTCAATGTGATTGGGACTGCTGGAGGGAAAGCATGTTTGGGACAGATAACAAGGACAGCTTGGGGTTGGCTGCATGTGAGGCCCCAGAGGGAGTTCTGTGGGGCTGCCGCTGGGAAACTTATCACAGGGTGTGCAGTCATGATCTGCATTGTAGACATAGCAGAGGTCCCCCTGGTTCCCTTGCCCAGAGTCAGCCACTCTGTTCCCAGGAGTTTAGTGGCTTGAGAACTTTGGCTTTAGGCCAGGAGGTAAAAGATTACTTGAGGGAAAGGCTCTTTTGGATGCTTGAAAACCATAGGGCCTACTTCAAGGAATTATGGAAGTTTAAAATTGTCTATGAGAAGTTGAAAACTTGGGACCTTGTTTTGCTGTCTTCTAATTACTCCTTTATGCTCTGAGATAATATAAAGCATAGAGCCTAAATTATTGGCATTATCTCCCTGATACATTGTAGAATGAAAAAGCAAGGAGCCAAATTAGATAAGATGTACCACCATCTATATATGAGGGATAGGGAATGAATTATTTATATATATTTACATTTCTCTTCATAGAATATTTTTGGAAAGACTCACAAGAAACTAGTGTTTTCCCTAGGGAAGGTAACCAAGTTTTTATTTGGTTTGGCATGAGTAATAAATTCCTATTGTAGGGGTGCTCCTCAAAATAACTAACAACTGGCACAGCACTGGTCCTGGCCAGTCAGAACAGATACGTACCAGTATGCTATACCAGTATATACCACCTGAATAGCGATGGTTAAAAAATTGAAGCCTTATAAAAAGCATAAATTGAAAAGCTTTCCATTTCTCAGGGAAGGAGAGTTCTTATTTTTACCCTTTTGAACCTTTAAAATTTTTAATGTGTTATGTATTCAAAAAAGCAAATAAATAAGTTAAATAGAAAGGAAGGAAGGAAGGAAGGAAATACTCATTGACAAAGCTATTGTTGTGGGAGGGCTGGATTTTAGATCATGTGATTCCACAAGGCAGGGCTGGATAGTGTGTCGGGTGGATAGACGGAGCCAGGATAAGTGGCTGGGACTCTCTTAAGGCTTCTAAGGTTTGTATCTGTAGCCAAGGTAGGCCAGGGCTGGTAGCTCCTCTGCCCTTTCCATTTTCCTCTGAAATGCAGACTCAGGCTAGCCGAGTCTGCGGGTGGTTCAGGTTCTCTGATTCTAATCTATCATCCTTAAATATGAAATTAAACTGTAATAAGCAAACTTCAAACTTCTGAGCATATCTTATGAGCATTCATTAGATCGCAGTCTATATACTGACAAGAGATTTATTTATTAGATTTGTTTTTTTTTTCCCCTTTACCTCATTTTTAACAAGTTCAGCTTTGTTAACATCCTCCCCTTTGCTGATTATTAAAGTAATTCATACCATTGTCCAGAACTTAGGTGATAAAGAAAAGTAAAAAAAAAAAGACCAATCATCAATAACCCCGCCATCAAAAGAGACAACTACTATTGTTAATGTCAAGATTTAAGTGGCTCTGCAGGTTGTTGGTTTTCATCAGCTGGGGCTTTTGCTAGGGTTTGATGTTGGTCTGGAGCATTGTTGCTAGCAAGGAAGAAGAGCCTGGACAAGGTTTGCAGGTTATGTTCCTCTAAGTGGCTTTGCTGGCAGTGATGGTACTAAAACAAGTGTTGGTAGCGTAGGACGAAGGTGCATTGGATCTCATTCCAAAGGGAGAATGATTCATTGCTTTCTTAAGGGGTTGCCATATTGTGGGGTTTAGTTTATTAAGACTCTGAGACCTTGGGTAAGGAATGGGCATTCCTGAAAAACAACTTTTGTGGGACCCACTTGCTGATAGATCTGTGGGTTTTGCTAAGAGGATCAGAGTGATGAGTTTTAGAATTTATCAAACTCTGATCCCTGACATTGTGGTCATGGATGCTGCTACTTTCCTGCTTGACCAAAAGTGCCAATTGTGAGGGTACCTTGGTCTCTTGCCTGTGAGTGCTGGGGCGATGCCGGGTTGCCACACCGTGGGGATAGACCACTCTCCTCCAGCCATAAGAAGACCCTCTGTGTGCTTTTTCCTTAGGGAGGAATGGGAGCTGCTCTGCTATCAGACCCTGACAAGATTGAGAAGGTAAGTCCTGCAGGAGTGAAAGCAGAGGTCTTAAACATGCCTGTGAATAGAGATGTCTTTAACAACCCTCCCCCAACCAATGCCCCCTTCCCCCAAGATTAGTGAATCAGTTACTCAGTTACTCTACCTGGAGTCTGGAATTTTTTTTTTTTTTTTTTAAGATTTATTTATTTGAGAGAGAGAATGAGTGAGAGTGCATGATTGGGAAGGGCAGAGGGAGAGAGAGAGAATCTGAAGCAGATTCTGCTGAGTGCAGAGGGATAGTGGCTTGATCCCACAACCCCGAGGTCACAACGTGAACTGAAACCAGGAGTCAGTCACTTAACCAACTGTGCCACCCAGGCACCCTCCCCCTCCCATCTTTTTATTTATTTTATTTTAGTTTATTTTTTAAAGATTTAATTTATTTATTCATGAGAGACACAGAGAGAGAGAGGCAGAGACACAGGCAGAGGGAGAAGCAGGCTCCATGCGGGGAGCCCGATGCGGGACTCGATCCCAGGACCCCGGGATCACGACCTGAGCCAAAGACAGACGCCCAACCCCTGAGCCATCCAAGTGCTCCCCCTTCCCACCTTTTTAAGGTAAGCTCTGTGCCAACATGAGGCTTGAACTCTGACCCCGAAATCCAAAGTCATTCGCTCTACGACTGAGTCAGCCAGGTGCCCCCTGGAGTCTGGAAAAGTTTTGAAAGGCTACCCAGTGATTGTGACATACAGCCAGATTTCGGAACATCTGAGAGAGCATACAAGAGCCTTGGAGTTCCTCAAAAGTCCAAGGCTTAGGGACAGGTCACCTGAGAGCCAGGTAGCTTGAGGAGTCATTTAGAGCCTCCTGTGTATGGCCTGTTCTCTCTTCTGAGGAGATCATGAGAGCATAGGCCAGGCTACCCGTGGATTGTGGACAGACTCAATGGCAGTGGGGGTGGGATGGCCTCTCCCAGGGGGCTTGCTGAGAGCAGCTGTGGGTCCCCTCCCTACTGGTAGAGTCTGTCATCAGCCTTTGAGAGTCAGGCCAGTGTCATCTGAGGTGAGCTGACGTTGGTCCCCTCTGGTCCCCTTCCCTTGGTGATTCCAAAGGCCAGGTTTATGAGGCACTGTCGACAGGTTGGCATTGCTGCCCAGTGTTGTGAGCTGCCAAGGCCTGTAAGGGTGACATTTCTGCAGCACCATTTATACCTTTTACTTTTTTCTCAGTCCACCAGCTCTCTCCTTGTTGCTCTTCTTAGTTCCTTTATTTTCATTCTCCATTCCCGCTTCCCTGTCTGGGCTTTAAGCCTCCAAGTGCCTCGCATAGGCTAGAGCAACTTGGAATAAGGCACTACCAAGAAAAGCTGCCATTTCTTGTGTTGGCTGCTGTATTGCAGGTCAGCCATGTATATTCCTCAGCCCCACTGTCTTTGGCATATTGGAAGACCAGTGTGTTGATGGGCTTGGTGCTTTTTCATTTTTCCCATGTGTAGATAGGATATATATATATATAGACACACACACACACACACACACATAGGCACATTATGTATGTTATATGTAACTATATAATAATATATGTGTAATCACATATTATATGATGATTACATATATAATGTGCTTATGTATGCATGTATATATATTCAGTTTGTTCCTCAAGCCTCTTGAAGTAGACAGGGGAGGCATTTGTTATGTCAATATGATTAAGAATAGTAAAACTGAAGCACAGAGATATAAAAATAATTGGCTCAAGATTATGTAGCAAATAGCTGGCAGAGCCAAGGCTAGAGCCATGATCTTGGGACCCCTAGCCCAGTATCAGTTGCCCCCTCTTGATGGTACCTCAGTTTAACGGTGCCTGGGTATAGTTTATAAGTGTCTAGCTACGGGTCAGTAGACATCTGGATTTAGGAACCTCCAGTCAGACATCTCTGCAGAATGGAGTGGATTTGGACAACTGTGGATGTTCAGCTCATCACCACACTTAGGGGAGAGGCCCCAGTGTTAGGTGGTTTTGCTTTACATCATGTGCCCACAGACATTACCCTATCCTCCAGCCTCCTGGCTGCTCCCTCCCATACTGTTGGCTCTGTCTTCTCCACTGCACCTCTTTGGAAAAGGCACATTTCATACATGAGGCAGCAGAGTTACACTGCTCAGTTTATTCCATTCCTTTTCTGTTTGGTGGAGTGGTTCGATGGGCTAGGTTGGCTAGTGGTTGTGGTTTGCCTCACGGAGGGGAGGTTGTAGGCTTCCACAACAAAGCCAGATGGGGCCTAAGAGTAGTGGGCTGGATTAGATACAGGTTCAAATTCAGCTGGCAGACTGGGGGACCTGGGTGAGAGCTTTGTGAGTTCTTCCAGGCTGGTGTTTTAGGTCCATGGTTCTGTCTCTGGGAGCATTTCAGGATGACCTGCAGCATTTTTTCAAAACAAAGATACTTGTTTGGGTGATGAAGAATTTTGGAAATAGGAGGTGGTGATGGTTATATAACATTGCAAATATAATTAATGCCACTGAATTATACACTTAAAAATGGCTAAAATGGGAAATTTTATGCTATATATATTTGACAATGATGATGATGATGATGATGATAATAATAATAATAAAGGATTCTATAGGATTTTATCTGTTGAGAATTCTGTATACTCTTGGGCTGGGAGGGAGTATGAATTAGTCTTTTAAAAAGACTTCCTAGAAAAAATTAAAAAAAAATAAACTTCTAGGTAACTCTGATGTATCCTCCCTAGACTAAGAAGCTCAGTTTTAGACTCTAGGTTAGTAATATCCTCTCTTTCACCCAATATTCTCTCTGCCCAAGATTTCCTGTCCCCCCTCCCTCGGGTGCTCAGGGCATTCCCCTCTGCTCTGTACACTTGGGCTATGACTAACAATTGGTGGGGCTCAGTTCTCAGTGATTCCTAAACCTATGTTCTCCCATCCACCTTTCTACCCATTCCACAACAACCAGGGGAGCTACGAGTCTGCTTTTCCCGAGTCAGCTAGTAGATCTGGTGAGATGAGCCTTCCTGTGGGTAGATGTGCCATGTTACCTGTGTTAGGAGCTTATCTCAGGTCCTTCTCCCCCACAGACTTGCACACCACAGAGATGGGTGGCGTGACTTGGGTCTGGTAGAGTTGAGTCCGGCAGGGTTCATGCTAGAGCCTAGCCAGAAACAGTCTCTATTCACTTGGTCCCCTCAATGTGACCCTTGCAGGTGGCTGGGGATTTTGATTACTAATTTCCTTCCTGATTCTGAAAATGCACATGAAATGAACAGAAATACCAAAGAAAGTGCTTAGAGCTACTTGGATGAAATTCGGCAAAGGAAGTTCTGCAAAACAGAGAACTGGATCAAACCAGCTGATGTTGCTTTAGTCACGAAACTTCAGGGGATTCTAAGTCAGCACTAGCAGAGGAACCTTCCAGAGATGGTACTGCCAGCCTGAGGGATAAGACTAGAAGGAGAATTTTTATTGTGTATCTCAGTGGATCTGGCAGTCTACCCTCCTTAAACGGTAGTTTGCCCCCTTAAAGCCTGCCAGAGTGACCCTAGGACCACAGGCCCAGTCTGCCTCCCAGGGCAGCATCCAGGGACTTTTCTTTTTTGCCAGTTCCTGGCATTTGTGCTTAGGCTAGTAGGCCCTCTCTTGCCCATGATCTGTCTACCTGCCTTGTCAGCCCAGCCTCTTGGTCTGATGTCTTCAAGAGAGGTTTGCCTCAGCTGAGGCCTGAGAGAAAGGCCTCCTAGAGTGGTTCTTGCAGTCTGGCTCTCTGCTGCCCCCACTTGTCTAGAACCAAGACTGACAGCAGCTGCATGAGTGTCCCCTGTGCCCTGATGGCAATCCAGTTCTTGGAAGAGGGCTCTTGGGATCACCTTCCCTCCAGCTTGCCTAACTTGAATTTGTTTTTAGTTTTTTAAAAATTATTATTTTAAAGTAATCTCTACACCCAATGTGGGGCTCGAACTTACAGCCTTGAGATCAAGAGTTGGAGGCTCTACAACTGAGCAGCCAGGCACTTCTAGCCTGAAATTTTTAATGAGGGAAGAATATAGTAATGTGACAGATGTTCATTGTCATCTTGATCATGTCTCTTGATCTCTGATTCATATGAGATCTGGCATTGCTTACTTCTCTTGACTCTTTCCTATGTGACTTCTTGGTCTTTCTTTGAAAAGTCCTTTGCAGTTATTGTGCAAATTAGTGCTTTTCAATGTGTTGAATATGTTATATTTTCCTTTGCCAATTTTGCTTCTGTGTATCCAACTCACCTAAAGAGAGTCGCATGAGGACAGGGCCTAGGCAGGACCTGTACAACCTTCCTGGTTCTCTTACTTGGAAGATCTTGGAACAGCACTCAGAGAACATTGCCTTCAATCAGGAAAGAAGCTGTTGGCCATGTCTTCTCAACCAGGATGAGGCCTCAGAATTATGTTGACGAAGGAGTGTGTTTTTTAAAATTTGAAAAGATTTTCTAGTTTTATTGAGAAATTGACATACATCACTGTCTAAGTTTAAGGCATACAGCATGATGGTTTGATTTACTTATATTGTTAAGTGGTTACCACAGTAAGCTGCACTGTATTCTGTATCCATCATCTCATATAGCTACAATAAAATGAAAATTAGAAAACTCTTCTCAAACTCACATTGTCAACTATACTATAAAGATAAAAACAAAACAAAACACACTTTGTCTTTGTGATGAGAACTCTTAAGATCCTCTCTCTTAAAACTTTCCTGGATATCATACAGCAGTGTTAGCTGCAGACGTTATATTGTACATTATATGCCTAGTACTTAATTGGAAGTTTGTACCTTTTGACCATCTTTCTCTAATTCCCCCTCCCAATACCTCTGGTAACCATAAATTTGGTTTCTTTTTCTAGGAGCTTTGCTTTTTTATTAGCTTCCATGTATAAGTGAGATCATACCATATTTGTTTTCTCTGACTTATTTTATTTAGCAGAATGCCTTCAAGGTCCATCCATGTTTTTTGCAGATGGTAGGATTTCCTTACTTTTTATGGCTGAATAATATAGAGCCTTTTTGAAAATACATATTCCTAAGCCCTGCCTCTAGAGACTCGGGGTAGAATCTAAGATTCTGTGTTTCTTAAGCTCTCCAGATGATTTTTTTTTTAAGATTTTATTTATGAGAGACACAGAGAGAGGCAGAGGCATAGGCATGGGGAGAAGCAGGCATCCCGTTGGGAGCCTTATGTGGTACTCAATCCCAGGACCCCGGGATCGCGCCTTGAGCCAAAGGCAGATGCTCAACCACTGAGCCACCCAGGTCTCCCATCTCCAGATGATTCTGATGTTTGCCTGGCAAAAGGTTTACTGTGTTCTTCATAGACATGCATGCAGACCCATTCATTCATTCATTTATCAAATATATGTATACCACAGTATACCAGGCAAGGGGCTTCTGGTGCTGGGGTGCCAGTGTAGGAAAGGAAGGACACATACATGAACATGGACTTGTCCATGCCATGGTGATGCCAAGGTCTGTAGCACAGGTAATTAGTATGAGCAATGTGGTTATTTTTCCAGAAGAGTTTGTGTTTTCCTCTCTGCAGATCCTCAGCACTCTTGTTAAAGGGATACGCAGACCTGTGACCTGCAAGATTCGCATCCTGCCATCAGTAAGGATGATATGTTACATTTCAAGGTCCACTTTCTCTTGGGATGTTGATTTGGGGGTGGTGGATGATTCTCGAAGAGCTGAATTAGGTTTGGAGGAGAAAGCAGGGCTGAGCCCACTTTGGGAGCTGGCAGCTGTTTCCTGGGTAGCTTCAGTAACCACCCTGGGCTGTCCTCTTCCTCAGCTGGAAGATACCTTGAGCCTTGTGAAGCGGATAGAGAGGACTGGCATCGCTGCCGTCACAGTTCATGGGAGGTGAGTAGTTGCCTATCTAGTGACTGACTTGCAAAGAGGTCCTCAGGCATCACCAGACCCCAGGTGACAGCCAACTTTTCTACATATGCAGCCTGACTCTGCCTAGCTCTTTAACATCCTTTAAGTCCTGAGGGCAGTCACACCCTTTACAGGCTGGCATTCCTTGTTTCATTCAGTGAGCACCTAACTGGGTAGACACTGCCCTGAGTTTAAAGACACAGACAGAAGGAGACGAAGACTGAGTTTAAAGAGTTGAAAGACGCAAGAGGAAAGAGAAACGCCCATACCCTCAGGATGTGTAAATGGTTGAGATTGAGTGATAGGTTCAGAATTGTATCTTGCAGCCAGGAAGTGGTGGAATTAGAACTCTGATTCTGAATCTCATTTTCTTTCCATTACGTTGAGCAATGGCTTCTCCCTTGAATGATCCCAGGCAGATGGCTGTTCTTTTAAAGGCACCATCTCTTTTGTCTGCCCTTCTTGGATTTCCAGCTGTCACAATGACTGCTTGAAACAGCCCTTGTATCTGTAGCTAATGTGCTCTCTTCTGGGAGCTGTGGTGTTGCTGATGGCTACTTTTGGTTTCCCAGTCAAACTTGCTTCCTGTGTCTAGATGTGCTTTTTGTACATCCCAGGTCCACAACCTTTGGCTAGAATGATCTCTCTTCTCTGAGTGTTGTTCCTTTTGGGTTCAGGGGTCTTGTAGGAACAGTCCACATTTTGCTGGTTGTGTCTATTACAGCATTTCAGAGAAGTGAATCCGTTAACTCCAACATGTAAGAGAAAGCAGAGCTGTGCGGGTCAAAGCCAGTAGGGGGCGGTGAAAGGCCACACACATGTACACACATGTTCCTCCAGGTCACAGCAGGCTGGTTTGGGCTCCCAGCTCTGCTGCTTGTTGGCTGTGTATCCCTGGACAAATCACTTACCTCTCTGAGCAGCACATTCCCCATTTGGAAATTAAGATAATAATTTCTGCTTTATAGAGTTGTCTTGAGGCTTTTATGAGGTTGTGAATATTTAACCTTGGCACAATGACTGGCATATGGTATTCTCTGAATAAACACAGCTATTCCTTTTTGCCAGTAGTTGGAAACACCTTCTGGCCATCAAAGCTGTTGAGGATGGACTAGACTGGCTGCTGGGGGTGTGAAGAGGTGGAGGTGGAGGAGGCTTGAGGTAGTGTGGTTCCTGACCCTTTTGTTGAGGAGTGTACCAGAAGGGATGTGCCCAGGCAAGACCTGGGCACGACTTAGATCAGTATTCATTTTGTATCCCTAAGACTCACTCATACACAAGAACATCTTGCAATTGACCTTGGAAGGAGGGGCCCCAGGTTGTTGTCCTGCCTCCCCAGGGCACATTGTGACAGCCATGATCTGTGGCCCATCCTGGCTGCTGGGTCTGCCCTGTGCCAGGTGCCTCTCCCCAGGATCAGCTGTCCAACTTGGCCTCAGCATAGGCAGCTGTGTGGGAGTGGCCAGACTGAGGGCAGCAGCTGTTCCTAGTCTCGTGGGGAGGGCAGGACTGGGACAGTAGGGGCAGCATTCTTATAGCACTGTCCCTCATCTCTAGCAGAGGTGAAGGGAAGCCAGGGAAAGGCACTGTGACCTTGGGAGCCAGGCCACCCACACCAGCCGTCTGCAGCCATGCCTTACCTGCAGGCCTGCAAGAGCTGGACTTGCTTTCCCAAGAGGGGCTTATGCTGCTTTTGCCCCTTCAAATAGAGGTCATGGAGAGACATCCTTTGCAGCCCAGAACACTGTGCTTCATGGCCACATGACTTTGCTGAGGTTCAGCAGGGAGGACAGTAGGGTTTGGCTAAGGTAAACCTGTTCGAACTGTGACATAGCCTCAGCCCTTTGCCCCATCTTTTTATCTCCAAGGAAGCGGGAGGAACGACCTCAGCACCCTGTCAGCTGTGAAGCCATTAAAGCCATTGCTGAAACCCTCTCCATTCCTGTCATAGCCAAGTAAGCCTCTCTTGTTTATCATTTACTGTTTTATGCTCCACCTCACTCGGAGAGACTTGAGGTAGCCTACAAAAAAGGACTGAGATAGCATTAAAAAATGACCTAAGGGAAAAGGAAAAAAGGGTGGGACAAAAAAATGAGGTTGGGCATGAGGCTGAAAAGTACCTGTTGAGTCCCCTAGCCTATGGTAAGTGGCTGGGGTTGGTGTGCAGCAGGCAGGGCATTCTGATGGATGGGTTGAGGTAAGGAGTGTTCAGGGAACAGGGAAAGTGAGAAGGTGGCCACTGAGGTAGGCCCAGGGGAAAGTGATGTCACACCCAGAGTTAGGTGTGCAGGGTGGAGGGTGAGTAGTCACAAGCCAGAGTGTACAGAGATATGGCTCAGGGGGCATAAGGCAGGTTACAATCCAAAGCATTCTCGGCAGCTATCGGACCAGGAACTGAAATGGGTAGTTGTGAGGTATCAATGACTAGCCCAGAGGCTTAGTAGTAAGACAGTGTCCAGTTGTCATTGGGGAGCTGGCTGTGTGGACCAGTCGGGAGTCCAGTGTAGCCTTGCACCTTACGATGCACAGAGCCTGATGGCAGGATGGGAACAGAGAGGTTCCAAAGTCCCGAAGCCCTGATGAAAGGCATACCTGACTGGTGGGAAGGAGGGAGGGAAGTAAAGTCGAGGGTGTTAGCCAGGCCTGGTTGTCCCTAGGCCAAGAAGTTGTAGGAGTGGCTTAGAGAGGGTAGGGCTACTCAAGAGCCTGGATCCCATTGCTGCTGCTGCCACCTGAGGGTCTTCCTCATAATACTTATAATGCTGTCTCTGGATTGAGATTGTCATCCAACTCCTAATGGAACAGATGCAAACAGAGCGGTTTCCAAGGAGGCCCTTGGGGCCTCAGAGTGGCAGGAAGGGAAATTGCAACCAAACTGGGCCTCCTTTCTTCATCTCTACTGTGTCTGTGGTTTTTGACCTACCCATTAGTCAGTATATAGATGCCCCAGGCTAGGGGTTTTCCTGCGATCCCAGCATCTACTTACAGACCCATGTCTTCAGATTTGGGCTGGCTTTAGCCACTGTTTAGGATGAGGAGGAAGGAAAGTAAAAATCTCTGGGACATGGTAAGTGCAAGGCCTGGTTCTAGGCTTTTTCACTGTGTTATTTTATTTGGTGTTCCTGACCCCTTAGCGGGGTGTGTATTATGACCTCCAGGCTCTCAAAGTGCTCATAGCTAAAGGATTTGGCCCAAACCACACAATAAGTAGCAGTTCTGGGAGTTGTCATTTTCTGAAACTGCTGGTATGAGGGTGGGGACACCCCTTACTCCCCTATTGCCTTTCAGTGGAGGATCTCATGACCACATCCAAAAGTATTTGGACATAGAGGACTTTCGACAAGCTACAGCAGCCTCTTCAGTGATGGTTGCCCGAGCCGCCATGTGGAACCCATCCATCTTTCTCAAGGAGGGTTTGCGACCCCTGGAGGAAGTCATGCAGAAGTACATCCGATATGTACGTCTATGTGCTTTTTTCAAAAGAAACATTTCTTACTGTCTGCCACATTCCTGCAAAAAGTGCTTTGGGTGAGCCCCCAGGCCCCAGCAGCCCTGTTGTTCCTCTCCCTTTTTTTTTTTTTTTTTTTTTTTTTTTTAGTTCTTGTAACGTAGCATTGGGTTTCCCTGACTGCAACGTGAAGAGAGTGTGCTGGGGAGGCGTGCCCCTATCATTACCTCCTTCTAAAGCTTTCTAGGTGTGAGGGTCATAGTAAGGACCCCTGGATTCAGGATGCTACCAGGGCTCAAACATATGATATCTTTCGCTTTCTCTCTCATTACGCTCCCCCCCCCCCCCCAAATATACATGTATGCACAATGACAGTGGATCTGTGTCAGGAAGACATTCATGCCAATGGGTTGGCACTTGAGCAGCCATTTAGCCAGGAGGAGCCATTGTAACTGTTGTTGAGGACAGATTATCTCTGTAGAGACTTCTCTCTGGTCATGAGTCAGAATCACTTCTAAAACTCTTTTCTTGCTAATTCCCAGAAACCTTTAACCCTTGATTTAGGGACTAGCTTAACTTTAACCCTCTAATTAGGGACTAGCCTTTTCCTCTCACTGAGAATTTGTTGGTAGTGCCAAAGGCATTTCCCTCTATAGGAACTTTCTGACCAGTTCATCTGCCCTGTGCATTAGGCACAATCCTGGAATTCTATGACTCTGATTAGCTGTACATGTCTGTAGGCAGAGATATTGGACTTCTAATTCTTCAGTGCATTGGGTCTGAGCAGATAGTCCAGCCCTCATCTTCTTCAATCCTGGAGCTCACACCTTCCTGGGAAAGTCAAGAGCTTCTTAGATCCTCAGACTGCCCATGCCCTCTTCAGTTGTGGCTGCCCAACAACTGGGTATCCCCAAGACTGTGCAAGCTGGGGATGGGGAGGCCCTGAGGCTTCTGTCCAAAAATGGGCGGTTTCTGCCCAAGAGCCTCCCTTGCTTGATGCTACAGCCCTCATCTCCTGGGTTCCAGGTGTCCTGTTGGGCAAGTTGGTGACCACCAAGGCTCCCCAGTACTCTGGGTCAGCCAGAGACAAGGAGGGCTTACTTTAGCCCAGGCCACCTGTGCTAGCTCTTGCAGCTGGGTGGTATGTCTGTAGCAGAGAAGATACACTCAGCGCTGCTCCCTGGGTAAAGGTGATATTATCTTTTTTTTTTTTTTTAATATTTTATTTTATTTATTTATTTATTTTTAATTTTTTTATTTATTATGATAGTCACAGAGAGAGAGAGAGGCAGAGACACAGGCAGAGGGAGAAGCAGGCTCCATGCACCGGGAGCCCGATGTGGGATTCGATCCCGGGTCTCCAGGATCGCGCCCTGGGCCAAAGGCAGGCGCCAAACCGCTGCGCCACCCAGGGATCCCTAAAGGTGATATTATCATTCCTACTCAGTCTATCCTTTGGCAGCTCCTCAAGAGCTATTGTCCTGGAGGAAGGGAGTGGCTTTCAAGCATAGGCAGGGCTGTTTCTGGACCAGCCAGGTGCTTTCTGTCCCAGACAAACTCAATCAAGGCCTTGCCACTAGCTGGGGCTTACCAACGTATCTCTGCTTTGTCCTCAGCATGTCAGGGCACCTTCCCAGGCACTGAAGATATAGGCCCAGTTGAAGATATTAGAAGAGTGTAGGCGGCAAGGGCTGGGATGGTGTTCTACAGGGACAGGGCACTCTTTTTTTTTAAAGATTTATTTTTATTTATTTATGATAGACATAGAGAGAGAGAGAGGCAGAGACACAGGCAGAGGGAGAAGCAGGCTCCATGCTGGGAGCCCGATGCGGGACTTGATCCTGGGACTCCAGGATCGCGCCCTGGGCCAAAGGCAGGCGTGAAACCACTGAGTCACCCCGAGATCCCGGGCCAGGGCACTCTTTACCCACTGCTTTTCTGTCTGCCCCAGCCACGCAGGCTTCTAGTGTGTATCCCTGTGTAGCCAGCCTGCCTCCCTAAGCCTGCATTTGTCAGGAGTCGTGGTAACAGCTGCACCACACGCTTGTGAGGTTTGTGAAGCTCAATGAGGTGACAAGTCATATGGGAATATGACTGGTGGATTGTGCTGTGCTTTCCCATGCAAGCATATATTGGAGACCGGTCATTTAAGATGTGGGAAAGGAAGGTATTCACTGTGTATAGAAATAGAAGAATCTCGCCCCTGTCCTGGTGCTGCTCCTGCCACATCAGAATTTGACTTGTTCCCCCTCCCTGCCCTGGAAGGGCAGCAGGTCCTCTGTAGTGGCCTGTGGTGGCTGCAGCAGGAGGGGCTCCCTACACACCTAGACTTCCTTCAGGCTGTCTAGTCAAGTGTGCTCCTAATCCTTATCTCGGCTATGACTCTTGAGCTTTGTACTGCTAACTAGAGGAGTAGATGGTTAAGATGGAAGTGGCTTTTCTCAGGGGCTCATATTACCTCAGGTGCAAGCACACCTCTCATGCCTCCTTAAAGCCCCTTTCTCTGCCATCAGGGCATAGCCTGGGCAGCAAGTGGGCTCATGCTGGTTCTTCCCTCAGGCTGTACAGTATGAAAACCACTACACCAACACCAAGTACTGCTTGTGCCAGATGCTGCGAGAACAGTTGGAATCACCCCAGGGAAGGTTGCTCCATGCCGCCCAGTCTTCCCAGGAAATTTGGTGAGAGGGGCAATGGCTGTCCTTCATTCCTTACAGACGTTGCCCGGACTTGACTATGAGCTCTAAGCTGACTATCAGGGACCAGGGATACAGCTTCTGGAAATGGATGTACAGGAGTGGGATGGTGGTACAGTTTCACCTCCCAGAATACGATACTTAACAAAGCTTTGGAGCTTTCCATCCCTGGACTGATCTCATAGCAGAATTTGGGGAACTGGAGTGCCAGTAGGATGGAGGAATGTGGGGGCTGGGCTTGGGAATTCCTGGGGAGCAAAGAGCTTTCACGGTAACAGATCTGTCACACATCAGGCCATCAAGATTCAATGGTCAGGAGAGTTGGGGTTGTAGTATCAAGCCCCTGGCCTGAGCCTGCTCCCACAACCCATTACTCTGCAGTCTGGAACGCTACCCGCTGGTCCTCTACATTTGGTATAGCTCCAATTCAGGTGGTTGACTTTTGGGGCCCCTCACAGCCTGGCCTACTACCTGTCCCTGTGGCTCCCTATTTGTCCCTATCCCCAGCTCCATACTTGTGCTCATACTGGGTCTTCTGCCTGAATGCTCTTTCCTCCTTGCTGTTTCCTCCTCCTCAAAGAAACTTTCCTAAACCACACTTGAGCCCACGCACCCATCCTCATGAATATTCTTCAGCCCTCCAAATGCTTTCTAGAAGGGCAAAGAGTTGCCAGAACTCTCTTCCTAACTCCAGGCTTGTGCTGTTGGTGCTGGCCCTACCCCATAGAGCCTAACCAGCTTGACTCGGGTGTCTTGTCAATCAAGGGAAAGAATGTAACTCTGTAGTTCTGGGTGGTACCTCAGTTTAGGCTAGGTCTAACTGCTTGTGTGCTTGTGGCTGGGGCAGGAAGTGGGGAACCACTTAGTGGTCGTGGCCTCTGTCTCTTCCTCCCTTGGGCCCTCATGAGGATGAGGCTGTGTAAAACCCAGGTGCTTGTTCAGTGTAGGTCAGTTCACTTACTGTTGGCTGGGGACACTTGCTTGTATTTTCTTCTTTGGAAGAGAGGCTGGGCTTAGGTGGTAGAGGTGACCTTTGACTCAGCCTACTCTCTAGTGTCCACCCTCAGAGGCTCACATTCACTTTTTGCCAGTCCAGGCTGATCCCAGGGGTAGGTAGTGGCACCTTCTGATGGCTAGGTTTTGGTGGTGTTTGCGTGCGTGTGCATGTGCGTGTGTGTGTTGGGGTGGAGGGGGGAGGGCAGAGGGCATATCTCATTGGTGAGTCCCTGGGCTCTTGCAGTAGTTTCCTGGATGCTGGCTCCACTAAGGGGTCTTCTCTGCTCTGCTTGTCCTTCCATAGTGAGGCCTTTGGCCTTGGTGCCTTCTACGAGGAGACGACACGAGAGCTAAATGCCCGGCGGGCTGAGCTCTTGGCTAGGACCCCAGAGGCTGCACGGGAGCCTGTTGAAGATACCTCAGGTGTCATTAAGATGGCTGTCAAGTTTGACAGGTAGGTCTCCAGCTGGGCCAGAGCCACTGCCCTCAACTGGCAGTGTACATGGTTGGCTTCTGTACATGGTTAATGCTAAGTTTAGGGACCCCAAGTCTTCTTGATTGGGATACTTATTCTTATTTTTCAGCATCTCCAAGAAGGCACTTTGAGGAAGATGGTCCCTGAAAGCCCAGGCAGCACTGTCAGGGATGTGCATGTTGTCCCAGGATGACAAAACTTCACCTTTTCTTAGATTGACCCCATCCCACAACTCAGGGTGGGAGGGCTTGTCTCCTGTTCCTGAAAGTCTGTGCATTTTTCCTGGTCCCAAACAGCTAGGTGCCTCCAAGGCATTGGGACCTTTGCCCTCATCTGGCTGTGCAACCTCTGCCCATACCCACTGGCCCATACCAGCCCTGTGGTACCCTCTCTAGTCAGAAGTAGCCCATGATGATTATTGCTTCAGAGTGTGACTCAGCTTTGAGGGAGGTCCTTATCCTTGTCTTCTGCCATCTGGGATCTGAGCCTTTCCCAGGTCCCCAGGCCCATACCAGGAGCCAGTCTTGTCTAGCAAGGGCTTGGGAGGAGAGGACTATGGGCACAGCTGTAGGGCAGTCTGGGGAGAGCTTCCGGTGGGAAGTTGGAATATAGAGCCTTCTACCCTGTCACCGTGTCACAATCCAACTCTGTCTCTGAAATAAGAGTACACTGAGTTCAAGGCAGAAACATCATCCTAATACTCAGGGGACATAATAAGGGTGGATACTGAGCTAGATCTGAGACCATCATGCAGCCACCCATGTTCCCAACCCCCACTCACTCCCTTCTGTCTTGAGAGGCAAACTGAACTTTGTTTCCTTTCTTTTTTTTAAGTAGGTGCCACAGTGAGTGTGGAGCCCAATGGGGGCCTTGAACTCACAACCCTGAGATCAAGACATAAACTGAGATTGAGTCAGACACTTAACTGAGCCACGCAAGAGCCCCTGTACTTTCATTTCTGGCTGTGGAAGGCTGTTTTCTAGGCTAGAGTTCAGAGTGTTGGCAGTTAACTTCATATCCCAATTCCCTAAGCATGCTGAAGCCCATCTTCCCATTAGGTAGAATCCAGGCCACACACGACTGGTGGGACAGAAATGGGAGTTCAGGGGAATAAGTACAGGAGTTCTAAGACAACAGCCTGGTGGTGATGGTAGGTGAGCCTTACTCCTTCCCCTCCTTGCCCCAGGAGAGCATACTCACCCCAGATCACCCCCAAGATGTGCCTGCTGGAATGGTGCCGGAAGGAGAAGTTGGCGCAGCCTGTGTATGACACGGTGAGTTCCTAGCTGTGGCCTGCCCCACCTTCAGTTCTATAGTGCTCCCACTGTTGGTGCCATCACCCCCAACACACCCATAGTTCGTACCCTGAATTCCAGACTGCTTGACTGCAGCCTGGCTTTGCCCTCCAGGGGCATGCAGTGGTTGCTGGTGGCCGGACCAGTTGCTGATATGATAGTCCCTTCCCTGTAACAGTGGGCCCGTTGTCTAATTCTGGCCACTTTCATAAACTGAACTTGAGACCTATGTAAGGGGCCACTGGGGCCAGTCTCTGCCAGTGGTGTTTATTAAATAAGAGTGACTGCTCTGGAAAGGACTAGTTGGCTCACATAGGAAGGATGCTCAAACCTAAGAGTTAGGCAGGCATGTTTTTGGACCAGGCTTCAGCCAATGGGGCACAGAATTGGGCCCCGGACTTGAGGCTCCTTGGTGGAAACTTTAAAACAGTCTTGCTTCACCTTCTTTGGTCTCTATGACCATGTGTTATTAAGGCTGCTCTGTCTCTTCTAGACTGGCCTTCAATCTCTGATCTCCAAGCTTACACCTTTCAGAACTTGTGTCCTCCTCTTCCAGAGTGACTTTTCCAGAATGAATCTGACCTCTGCCTCCTTGTCAAGTCCTCATCCTCTCCCCAGTGCCTTTTGGATCAAGTCCTAGCACCTCAGCACAGAGCACAAAGCTCCCTTCTTGCCTTTCTGCTTCATGTCTCATCCACTCAGCTCTTTGTCCAGCCCTATCACCTGGTCGCTCTGCCAAGTGTACCGTTTCTGCCCCATCCTTGTCCCCTCTCACCCCTTTGCCATCTGGTAATTCCTTCTCATTTTTGGTGACCTGGCCCATCCAGATGTCAGTAGGATCCGGATCCATAGTCACATGCAGCTCAGGGCTCTGATGGCCCTTTGCTTAGGTACATGATTGAACTCCTGACACACTGGAATGTCATTGCTTGTTTATGTCTCTGCCTTTCTTCTTGGCAGATGCACCAGGCACTTCTGCTGGGGAGGAGCATGTGATATGGGTAGCTTTCATTTATCTTATGTGGAAAGTACTTCCCTTTTTCTGTCTTCCACGTGGTCCCTGCAGGTGACCCCCAGGGCTCATTTCTTTTGCCCCCAAGGAGCCATCCCTGTTTCCTTTGCTCTCTTTGCACCAGGTTCAGCGCCCCCTGGATCGCCTCTTCTGCTCTGTTGTGACTGTTGCTGAGCAAAAGTACCAGTCCACCTTGTGGTAAGTTTCCTCATCAGTGGGTTTGGGGCTTGGGATGAGGGGCCTGGCTGAGGAGGGTTTGGGGAGGATGGCATACCTGGCTAGTGGCATCCTGGGCGATGACCCCTTGCCTCAGTTTTGTCAGAATCTTTGGCAAGGGTGTATAAAGTTAGGCCTTCCCTGCTTCCAGTCCTGCAACCAGCCCGCCTGCCTACCTGCCTTATTGCCCCATGCCTTGTCTGCCCAGGGACAAGTCTAAGAAGTTGGCGGAGCAGGCTGCGGCCATCGTCTGTTTGCGGAGCCGCGGCCTCCCTGAGGGTCGGCTGGGTGAAGAGAACCCCTCCTGGCACAAGCGCAAGCGGGAGGCCCCTGACCAAGACCCTGGGGGTCCTGGAGCTCAGGAGCAAGCAGTGCCTGGGGAGCTGTGCAAGAAGCTCTTTGTGGCCTTGGGAAGTGGTGAAGAGAGCCCTCTGGAAGGCTGGTGACCATTGTCCCTATCTTGGTCACTCATCTCAGAAGCCTGGCCATAAGATGTCTGTGGGTATGAACCAGATGCCACTGGACAATTCTCTGTTCCTGACAGGAGTTAGGAGGTCCTTACCTGGGCCATCAGCCTGGAGCACTGGCTAAAGGGTGCCTAAGGTGTATACCTCCTTTGGTGGGTTTGAGGAGCAAGGCCAAGTTCCCAGTGACCTCAGTATTTTCTTTGAAAACGGGAGCTTTTCATGTGGCACCCCCTCAACCTGACATTGCTACAGTGCAATAAAGATACGCCCACCCTTACCCATGGCTGGCTGCTCTAGCCCTGGGCATCTTCACACACATACTCATGGCCTGGCATATTTTTTTTACTCCCACCCTTTATGCACAGCTGGAGCTTCCTAAAAATACCCCTACCCATCCTTCCTCTGGGTGGAAGTGGGGGATGAGGTATCACTTTAATGCTCGCAGGACTTGGGCTGAGCCAGGAAGGCCCAAGAAGCCCATTCTACTGATGGCAAACCTGAGGTACTGCCTATCAGTTGACTTTCATGATGAGAGGTATTATAGAATCTGGGGAACAATTAGGGTATCTGGTGCTCCAGTAAGGGACCATCTCAGGTGAGGGGGGGTGGTTCCTGGGCTTGACCGACCCCCAGCTGGTTGGAGCTCAGACCTGATGAAGTGTCTGCTCCAGACGGGGAACATTGAGCGTATGTGTTGCTGATGCCAGCAGCTTGGGGCCCTGACAATTGCCCACCCACTCCACTGCCTGCCACCAGCCCCCACTATCCCTTGGGCCGGAAGGAAGTGGCAGATTCTCTTTAATTTCCTCTTGGCAGTGAGAAGCAAACAAACGGCTACCACATCTCCTGGGGCCTCCCCCTCTTACTGGGAGGGGCGTTCTGACCAAAGGTCCCTGCCCTGCACCACCCCCGCTTCCTCCACTGTAAACACACTACTTCTCCTCCCCTTTTCCAAGTTCTGTGGGGAGGGGCATTCTCCTCTAGGGCAAGGCCGATTCTCCCTTAGGCCTAGGGTCTGGCCTCACGGCCATTTGGCAGCCCCTGGCCCTGTGGCTTGAGTCAAAGTTCAGGCAGGTGAGGCCTCTCAGTCCTGGAGTTGCCCCTCCCTGCACACTTGTTCTGTATGCAGATAAGGATACCACACTACCAGCCACCTCCCGGAGCCCATTGCTGACCGACATTGGGCAAGTCACTTCTAGTTCTCTTTGGGCCTGAGGGCCCTCCTCTGAGAGGGAGATCTGCTCTCTGCTTGCATGAGGCAGGCTGGAGGATAAATAGGCCTGTGATAGGGCACACTGTGTGGCTAACAGGGTCACTCCATGCTGGGGCTACCCTAGCTTCCCAGACTAATGCTCCAAGAGAAGGAGCTCTGCCCAGGAGACAGGCTGAGACTTGGTACAGTCTCAGCCATCAAGCTTTAGGCACAGTTTCTGATTTTTCTCACCAAAAAACCGTTTCAGTTAAAATGCTCCCTTTGTCTTTCCTCATACCCCAACTGGAACAGGGTGGACACCGAGGCCCCAGTAGACCCCCAGGCATCCTAAGCGCGTCAGGGGCTGTGGAAGGACCCTGTGGTGGGTCAAATACCAGTCTTAAGATCCACTTCTGTAGGGTTGGGTGGTACCCTCAGGCCTCTTTCCCACCAATGTACTGTTCCTGGGGAAGCCCCTTCTCTGATGGGGTCGGTTTATTTCTGGGCTATGAGAAAGGAGAGGCAGGGGTGGAGGTCAGCTGTTAAGATGGGAGGCTGGAGTATGAAAACTTAGAGGGCCCAGGAAAAGCACCAGGGAGAGTGTCATTCACAGGGGAGCAGGTGAGGAGGGGCTTGTGTATGTTCCACGACTGAGGATACCTGGCAAAGATCCTGGCTGGGTTTGCTGGCTCTCAAATGGTCTCACTTTAGCATACCTCAGCGATGCCTGCCCTGGTCTCAGAGTGACCTGCCTAAGACCTGGGACCAACTGGGAGGGCCCAGTCAGATCTGAAAGCTCCACACATTGTTCTCACCATGCCCACCTAAACTCAGGCCACTCTGATGCCCAAACCCCTCTCTGGGCTAGTGTCCATGACACTTATTCATCCATTCCAGCCACCTACACTGAGAGCTTATTAGCTCATCACATTTTGGGAACCCATGGTTTTGAGCCTGAGAGGTAGGGACAAGCAAAGCTGGAAAGGATGGCACGTCTTCCAAAGGCCACAGCAAGAAGACTGGACTTTGTGCACAGAAGAGTGGGGAATCCCTGGTTCCTGCTCAAGACTCTTCCATGGCTCTCCACTGCCCTCTGGATCAAGTCCAAACCCCTTAGCCTAGTATCCGAGAACAAAGTGCTGACCCTGTCTTCTCAGCACCCTGTGCTGACTTCAGCAACCAACTTTCTTCAATTGTAGTTGGCCAGTATTACCTCTGCCCAGATTGGGAGCTGCTCAAGGGCAGTTCTTGTGTCTGCTATAGTCCCTCCTTGGCTTGGGAGTGGGGAGCAGCCACAAAAAAAGAATCCAACAAGCTCGTTGAATGGGATATGTGGCATGGAAAGAACTTTTCTAAACTCTGACTTTCCTCTAAGGTTCCCGTTTCCCCTAATGAACAAAAGGGGGCTGGGCTGGGCTTGCCAGGCCAAGCTGTACCATCCCATGGCTCAGACACCACAGGAAAGTCTTTGACATTGGGGGCTCAGAGCCAGGCCTGTGGCAGCTGATGAAAGTAATGGCTTTCCCCAAATCTCAGGCCTGGCTCACATTCACACAGGAGGAAGACAGGGTGTACAGGGACCCACACGGTCCTGTCCACTAGTCTGGAGTCCTATCTACTGTAGTGGTCCCTTGGCCTCCTGGTTTCACAGGACTCTCAAAGGCTGGAGGCAGGTCAGATGGCCATCCCCTGCCATCCATCTAAAAGAGCTTTCGAGCTGGCCTGAGGAAGAGCTGATAAGGGAGGTCCTGGCTGAGGAAAAGGGTTGGAGAGAGTTCATGTGTGAGTGGGGCAGGCCTCAGTACCAGCCTGCAGAGCTCTTAGCCATGGCTGCCTTTCTTATGAAAGTGGTAACACTCTTCCCGCAGTCAGGGCCCACTGCTGTTCTAGCTCTGATCAATCCAGGTTCGAGTTTTCAGTTTCCTCCAGACCAGAAATCTTCCTAAGACCTAACCCCTTCTAAGTGTTCTCCAGGTGCACATTGGCTGGGAACACAGATGGATTGCGCGCGCGCGCACACACGGTTGCATTTGGTGAACAGGTGAATTTTTCAAGCCATCTCCAGCTCCTGTGTGGTCCCTTCCCAGTGGTGTGGCTGACAGGTTCGGGGTCTCCCTCTTGCAGTCCCCCTAAGCTGCCTAGTTGAGCCCCTAGTTTGGAGGGCAGAAGGGCTAGATAAAGATCTATTTTCTCAATTCAGATGGTAACCTGGGAAGTATGGTGGGGGGGTGGGGGGGGGACTTAGCAGGGGGATGACAACACATCCTGAAATTGTTCATTAGGATGTTTCACCCACACAATACCATGTGCTCCATCTCTTTGACTGTTATTTTCTTCTGCTCCTAATCTCTTCCTCTCCCAGAATTCTAAATATGTAAATTCCTAGCTCTAAATCCTTCCATGGCTCCCTACTGCCCTCAGATAAAAAGTCTAGATACTTTGCAGTGGCCTATAGTACTCTGCCCACTCATCTGGCCTTACCTTTGGCTTCTGCTCACTGCGGGTACTTTTTAAGTTTTTGGAAATCTGTTCGCTGCCTGGAATCATCTTCCTCACCTCTTGGCCATCTTTCCAATTCCTACTTAGTCGTGTGGAGGCCCTGTAACCCCAAGGGATTGTGAACCTTGCTGTAGATCCTGGCACATCCCTAATCTCTTTGTGTAGTGATTATAGACTTGATGGCCTCCTCTCCCCAACCCCTGAAGGGAGACTAATTTATCTCTGTGTCCCTAGGTTCAGCTCAGGTATGTGTACAGAGCACTGGGCAGGAAAGATTTTCTGACTTCAGGGCTGAATCAATCCAAGACAAACATCTCATCTGCCCTGGACATTGCCTGTCCTCCTGACCCAAGGCCTAGTTAGGCCTTCCCTGCGGCTCCCTGGTAGCTCAAGTATCAGTCCATATATTGAGACCTTTCTGCAAAGCATTGTACTTTGTCCTCTTCACCTTTTTGTGGGTGAGTGCCTGGGCTCTTACACCTGCACCCAGGCCTCTGAGACCTAGTGCCCTGGGTTCCTACAGCAATTTGCTTCTAGAGATACTATGCCCTGTGGGATCTGGAGTTAGGGAAGTAGGTCACTGTTACTTCTCCCAGCTCCCAATCCACGTTGCATCTTGAAGGAGCCCTAAGTAAACAAGCCAGGCTCAGCGTCCCCTGGCACGGCCGGCCTCCACCCCAGGCCCAGGAGGAGGCGTCCTGGGTCTCAAGGGAAGACAGGCCGGCTGGGGAGGGACCGAGAGCGAAAAACAGTTTTTCAGATACAGTGTCACTTCCTCTCCATTACCAGCCACTCAGTTTGGGTAGCGGGCCCTCCTGCTTTCACGGATGTGCACTGGGATGCTGAGATCATAGGCCCGTGAGTGGTGCGAGTTCAGGACAGGCTTTCTGGTTCAGTCGGCTTCGACTTCCAGCAACGGATTGACCTTGCCCGTGGGGCTTTGCCGAGGCCTCGAATGCGCCGGCTGTCCTCCAGGGAGCAGCTGCCAGCTCGGAGGGGCAGACAAAGGCGCAGCCTGCGGGCGCGGGCGCGGGCCCCGCCCCGAGGGGGTGGGTCTGCATTGTTGAGCTGAGACCCGGGACTCCTAACGCTGCGCAGGTCTCCTCCCGCTCCGCCCTAACCTAGCTGGAGCCTCGGCCCGGCCCTGCCTTCCCTAGACTCCGCCATTAGGGTCGGGGTGGCGGGATGGGCGAGTGAATGGCGTTGACGTAACCCTCTCCGGCCCCGACACATTCGTCCAGCCCAGCCATCAGAGTAACATTTCAGCCGCCCGTCACCGAACCCAGAACCCCACTCGACGTGAGCTCTGCCCAATAAGGAAAGGGATCTTCGGTTGGCGGGCGGATTGGATTGCACTCAACCCTATTAGAGGGCCCCGGTTTAGAAGTTGAGGCGAGAATAACGGCCGAACTACAACTCCCAAGAGGTAGTGGGGCTTCTCCGGCTCTCCGTCTGCACGTGACTTCCTTCTCCCCGAGAGGGAATCACGCGGTAGGCGGGTGATGGGGGCGGAGCCATTGGGCTGGCAGGCGCGCCAGTGGCCTATAGGCAGCACGGTCCGATGGGCGCGCGGCCGGGGGCGGGGCTAGGCGTGCTACACGGCGCGGCAACGCGCTGGCGGCGGCGGCGGCTGTTGGGGGGCGGGGAATATCGGCTAAGGCGACCGTGGCGGCTTAGGCACCAGCGACAGGCTGTGGCGGCGGCTCCTGCCTGGTGCGGCTCGGCGTGCGTCCAGCTCTCGAGTTTGGAACGGAACGCTCGGTGTCACGGTCTCGCCCGGAAACTTCGCCGCGGAGCCGCGACCTCCTGGCCCGCGCGGCCCGGCATGAAGCGGCGCTGAAGAGCTGCTGCCGCCGCCTCCGTCGCCGCCGCCGCCAGAGGAGGAGCCGCTGCACCCCGGGCCACGCCGATGACTACTGCAAACTGTGGCGCCCACGACGAGCTCGACTTCAAACTCGTCTTTGGCGAGGACGGGGCGCCGGCGCCGCCGCCCTCGGGCTCGCGGCCTGCAGGTGGGTGCCGGGCCGGGCGGGACCAAGGACCGTCCCCTGCTCTCCTGGTTCGCTCGAGCTCGCCCCTTCCCTGGTCCCTGGGTTGTCCCGGGATTGGTAACGCCGTGTGTGTGTGTGTGTGTGTGTGTGTGCGCGCGCGTGCGCGTGCGGTGAGTGAAGGCGGATTTAAATCGCTGAAGAGGTGTGTGGGTCGCAGCGACGTGGAAGTAGCCGCGGGCTTGGCTGGGAGCGGACTAGGGGAACTCGACTCCGGGACGGCTGTGCCAGTGGACGCCTGCGGTTTGGAGGCCGAGGGTCGGGGCCGTTGCCCAGGTGGCGTCTGGTTGTCGCTGCTTTGCCAGCGTGGTGCGGAGAAAGCTGTCCCTGTGAAGTATAAGCGCACTTGGCTTGTCATCTAACCCAGGTTTTAAACATTTTTTTTTTTTTTAATTTGAAGGGGGCACATTCTTGAGGTGTAGGAGTTCTCAAAGATTCTTGCACTTGTCCGCTTAAATCTACTTTGTTAGGAGAGTAATGCCATCGCGCTAACACTTGTGCAAGTTTATGGCCCACATTTAATTCGAAGTGTAACTATAACGGGACTTGACTGAAAACTGGATTTCTTTTCTTGAGCAAAGCGTTTCGGAAGGTTAAAAAAAAGAAAAAGGTGAGGTGCCTTGTTCATAATTCTAGAAAGTTCTGGAAGTCAATTTTTATTTTAATCAAAAGCTCACCTCAGAAGATGTTTTAAAGGAGATTGTGAATTGCGAAGGTTGGGCACCATAATGCTTGGAGGTCAGACCAATCAGGAAACAGAAAACAGGATGGCTGGGGACTTCGAGCTCTCCTGTGACCTGGTTTGGAATACTCTGGTTTAAGTTCAGTTTCCCTATTGCATATGCAGGCGAATTTCAAAAGAGAGGTGGATAAGACTAATCCCTATTTATTCTTTCTGGGTATTAGGTGAATTACTTCATGATCACATTGGTGTTCCTCGGACGACTAATTGTAGCTTTGCGTTGAAAAACATCTGAAAACATAACTCAAAAATATATCTGAACGTGAAGCTAAAGGATTTCTTTGTGGACTATTTTTAGTCTATGTATGTTGTCTTTTAAACATAGTAATTTGTAATAGTTAATTTGTTGCTTGCGTTTATTTCAACTCCACTGACGTTATTTGAGCACCCATTAGGTTGAAGATACTGTTAGGTACTTTGTAGTGTTGTGTTGCATGCAGAAAAGGACTGAGGCCCCTCAAGGAGCTTGGGAAATGGGGGGCGGGGGGGACACATAACCCAAATAATTACGTTCCCAGGCAGACTGAGGGGTGGTGTGTTTGTTATAAGTAGAAATGGGAAAAGTGGCATTTGTGCAGAGAGTAGTGCTGAATTGTGTATTTAGATTATTGAGATTTAATGAGTTTTAGTGAGCATTTTTATGTCTGTAGGCTTTTATTTAGCACGGACTTGATTAGAGCATGTTATATACTAAATTCATGATCAATAAAGGAGTATCCTCACGTAAGTAGGAATTCTAAAATATTGGATAACATTTAAAAGCTATGAGAGCAGCATTTTAAGAAGTGATTTTTGCCGTAAAACCCCCAAAACCATTTTGGTATTAAAATGGGTTCCGAAGGAGGTAAGGTTTGAAACTTGACCTGTAACTGAAACTCCCAAATTTAAACTTGAGCAGTTGTATTTGAGAAAAAGTCAATTTTCTTAAAATGAGCAATTCAGTGGCATCTAGTGCATTGACGGTGTTGTGCAACCACTCCTATCTAGTTCCAAAACATTTTCATCACTCCAGAAGGAAACCTCAAACCTATTTAAGTAGTTGTTCCTCATTCTCCCTTGTCCCCTCCCACTCCCTGGCTGCCCAATCCCTAATCTGGGATTTGTGTGGATTTACCAATTCTGGTTATTTCATGTAAATGGGATCATACAAATGTGAGCTTTTGTTTGGCTTCTTTCACTTAGCATAGTATGTCATGGTTCATCCATGTTGAATACATCATTACTTCATTTGTTTCTATAGCTGAATAATTTTCTTGTATATATACCCCAATTTATCCATTCCTCCTCTGATGGACATTTGGCTATTTCTTCTACCTTTGGTTATTGTGAATAGCATAGCAGGTGATTTAAAAGTTCTATTGAGAAGGTTATGTTATATATTCAAAATTATTTGTTCAGAAAATTAGTTTCCATAAGCATGATTATGAGTGTAGTTGAAGGAACTAAGTGGATTAACTGACATGGCTTTAGGATGGTAGTAATATGCAGTGAAATGAGCTACGAGAATAAAATAGCTTGATAGAATTAAGATCAGCATGGGATTATATCAGTGTGTTTACTTGTTTTTGGATTTGAAGGTTCCATGAAGGCAGGGATAGTGTCTATATCTTATTCATAGTTGTATTATCAGTGCCTAGCACGGTACCTTTAACCTAAGAGGACACTGTTTGTTGAATTAATGAATATATACCGCTTATGTTTTGAGTCAGTACTTATTTTTTTTGTGGTAGAGGAAGTTGGTGAGACTTGTTTCAGTTCTTTGACTTTTATTGGTCAGTCCCATAAGACAGCAGATCTTGGTAATTTGGGGCTGCAGGTTTTCCATCTCAAGAATTTGAGAGTGCTTGTATCACATGTACATTTCCATACAGAAGATTTTTGAAAAATATTTGGAGAAAGGGATAATGGATGGGAACTGAAGATAAGCTGAGAAGCTGAATTAATGTCCTAAGATCAAGCTTGTTATAGTACAAATTAGATGTTTTGATACTTGATAATGTTGGATACATTTCTGACTGGGGTTATTTTATTTTTTTAAAGATTTTATTTATTTATTAGAGAGAGCATGAGCGGGAGCGGGGTGGGGTGAGCAGCAGAGGGATAGAGAGAAGCCCACTCATCATTGAGCAGGGAGGCCGATCTGGGGCTCAATCTCAGGATCTGGGATCATGATCTGAGCTGAAGGCAGATACTTAGGTGACTGAGCCACCTAGGTGCCTCATGACTGACTTTTTAAAAGATTATTGCTTAGCAAGGTGTTTTGAAAATTTTCCATTAAAGAAAATTTAAGATCCTGGAGTCCCTAGCTATAAGGACAGTGTTAGTTCAGTTAAAACTGAATCAAACTATTTTTAAATTTTCTCTTAATACCTTGCTTCAAAATGAAGGTAAACTTCAATAGTAAATACAGTTTTAAATTGGTGTTTAATGTGTTTCACTAACACTATTTGCCATTATAAAGGGCAGCTTCTGGTGCTTTATTTGAGGGTACTGATTGTGTATCTCTAGTTTAGTTTGATGTTATAATAATCTTTTCAAATTTAAAGTTTCACTCTCAGGGTTGGTACATTATTAAATATTGACTTTTTAATTCTGAGTGAAGTCACTGGGAGAAGTGTGTGCTGTATACTGACTACATAATATCTTTTCTACTGCTGCTTTTTAAGGGGGGAGAAATAGTTTAGATACTATATATATATATATATATATTTTTTTAAGATTTTATTTATTTATTCATGAGAGACAGAGGG
Organism: Vulpes vulpes; assembly: GCF_048418805.1. Lineage (NCBI taxonomy): Eukaryota > Metazoa > Chordata > Mammalia > Carnivora > Canidae > Vulpes > Vulpes vulpes. The sequence continues at coordinate 182,796,674 of NC_132791.1, read as the reverse complement.
AGAAGCAGGCTCCCCGCAGGGAGCCTGATGTGGGACTCGATCCCAGGACCCCAGGATCACACCCTGAGCCAAAGGCAGATTTAACCACTGAGCCACCCAGGTGCCCCAATATGTATTTTTGTAAGAAATTAGCTTAAGGGTAAGATATGTGTGTTTTTGTTGGATATCACTCAAATACATAGCATTTTCCTATGTAAAGTTGAGGAACTTTTCCTAGATGATTGTCAAAGTCCTAAATTTGTAGTGTTCTTACTTTGTTTAGTGCTTGAAAATCTGATTCATATGTTCTTTGTATTTACTGTCTCAGATAATTTTCTCACTTTTCTGTTTTTATTGATAATTTTTACTCAGAGTTCTTGTTTTATCTGTGTTAAAGTGAGATAATGTATTTAAAAATGTATTTAAAGCTCTTAGCACAATTTTTGGTCCAGTAGTATTCATTAAGTGCTGATAGTTAATAGTTTTATTTAAGATTTTATTTATTCATGAGAGACACAGAGAGGCAGAGACATAGGCAGAGGGAGAAGCAGGCTCCCTTACAGAGGACACAAACTGAGGGAGGGGGAGAAGGAATAACGCTCCCCACTGAGCAGGGAGCCAGATGTAGGCCTCGATCCCAGGACCCCAGGATCATGACCAAAGGCAGACGCTCAACCACTGAGCCACCCAGGTGCCCCGATAGTTAATATTTCTTAACACACACACGCACACTGATGTTGGGTTATTTTTTTATTTCCTCTTCTTTCCTAGACCCTTTTCCCTATGCTAAACTAAAACACAGAGTATAGGGGCAAATAGGAGATCCAGTTATTTAAATCTTGCTTAGAGAAGTTGGAATATTTGTCTTAGACATCTTTTTTTTTTTTTTTAATCTATTTCTATTCTTTTCAATAGTAATCTTCATTCTTGTATTTTATCAAATAAAAGTACTGAAAGTCACTTGCTTTTATATTTTTCTACTTTCTGGAATTGACCTGTTACTTGGTATGGTGTGAAAGTTGGTTGATTTGCTAACCATACTAAGTATAATTGGATATTTAAATCAGTATGAAAAAAGGGAAGTTGCCTCTATGGTTTCCTGTAGAAATTTAATGGTGTATTTGTACAGCGCATTAGATCGTGTATAGGCGGAGATGATGACTGCAGAGCCTTACTTTCATACCATAGGTCAGCGTTTTCTTTAGACTTGAATGCAGTGAGAGTATGTGGTGATTGAGTCACTGATAAACATTTCAGCATTTCACTTGGAAGAGTAATTTGATATTCTGTTTCTTTGACACTTCCTGATAGGGGTAGATGGTCCTGAGGGTATTAGCAGAATTTTGTGATGGAGGTTAATGAATAAATGTGTTGGGGAAAAATGGAAGAAAAATAAACTCTCAAAAATAAATAAATAAATAAATAAATAAATAAATAAATAAATAAATAAATTCTCTGTCATATGTTGTGTTAAAACCTCATCAGTTGAAGAGGATGGTTACACCTGCGCTCTTACGTTTTCCCATGTACCAATACAAAAGGAATATTTTGGCATATATTCTAAATTTAGTAGAGGTAATACAGTAGCAGTTATCCTACATGATATAAAAATTAAAACTTGAGTATTATATACATGGCCACGAAATTGTGACTCTTGTAAGGCCTGTATCTGAAGCATTTTTAGGACATTTAAGGTATTAATTTAAGGTAAATAGTAGGGGATGGCTACAGTGGCTTAGTGGTTTAGCGCCTGCCTTTGGCCCAGGGTGTGATCCTGGAGTCCCGGGATTGGGTCCTATATCAGGCTCCCTGTATGGAGCCTGCTTCTCCCTGCCTGTATCTCTGCCTCTCTCTCTGTGTCTCTTTTGAATAAATAAATAAAATCTTTTTTTTTAAAAGGTAAATTGTAGGATCAACTTATTATGACTTGCCTTTCTGTAAACTTTGCCAGTAATTACATGTATTTTTATTGAGGGCATATCCCAGGCTCTGCTTTTGAGTTTTGCTCTTTATTTTTTCAGTGAAGTGTGATCATAAGGACATTTTTGGTAAGAAAACGTGAAATTTGTTTTTCTTCAGAGAAAGTAATAAAATACTGATACATAACATGGAAGCCTGCTAAACAAAGATAAATGCAGTTGTGTTACTGAGAGTGTTTATTTTTTTTATTTTTAATTTTTTTTTTGAGAGTGAAGTTTAATGTGTCCTTTATTTTCCTTTTAAGTAGTTGATTCTGTAAGGTGATGTTTTATTTTAAATAAGAGGTGGGGTTGAGGAAGCCATAATACAGTGAAGTCAGTTGCATTACTCTTAAGAGATAGGAAACCTGAGTAGGTTAAGCCTCATTTGATAGTAAGCTGCAGTTTAACTGCTCACAGCAGTAACATAAATAAGGGAGGTGTTGTCTAAAGCTGTCCTGGTGGGTCAGGGGAGTAGACACAGCAGACTTGGCAAGAAGCCTGGCTTCTAAAACAAAATCCAAGTCATCAAATTTGCCCAGGCATGCCATATGAGGTTCAAGTAACAGTGGAATTTGAGGAGCGAGTTTGTTCATGGAGACTTAGAAGAGTCACAAGCAGGAGTAAGCTTTTTTAACAGCCAGAATTTTAACTCAAACATAGTATGGATCTGCATATATTTTAGGATTTCTGGTAATGTTTATATAATTAAATTGCATGGCTCTTGCTTGCCTGAATTCAGCAGACTTTAGAAGAGAGGAGCAATTGGACCTGTAACATTTAAGTTATGTTCTTTTTTTTTTTTTTTTTAATTTATTTATGATAGTCACAGAGAGAGAGAGAGAGAGAGAGAGAGAGAGAGAGGCAGAGACACAGGCAGAGGGAGAAGCAGGCTCCATGCACCGGGAGCCCGACATGGGATTCGATCCAGGATCTCCAGGATCGTGCCCTGGGCCAAAGGCAGGCGCTAAACTGCTGCGCCACCCAGGGATCCCTCCTGTTTATTTTAAATAGAAAATAGGATTAAATGAGCTTTGAAATTAATATTGATAACTTTTCAGGGACGCCTGGGTGGCTCAGCAGTTGAGCTTCTGCCTTCAGCCTAGGGTGTGATCTTGGGGACCCGGGATCAAGTCTCACATTGGGCTCCCTGCCTGGAGCCTGCTTCTCTCCCTGCCTGTGTCTCTGCCTCTCTCTCTCTGCATCTCTCATGAATAAATAAATAAAATCTTAAAAAAAAAAAAAACAAACTTCTCAGTAATGTTAATTTGTATCATATGAAAAAACACATTTTTAAAAGATTTTATTTATTTGACGCAGAGTGAGAGAAGTCCAAGCAGGGGGAATGGGAGAGGGAGATGGAGATGCAGGCTCCCTGTCCAGCCGGGAGGCAATGTAGGGCTGGATCCCAGAACCCTGGCCCAAGCAGAAGGCAGATGCTTAACCAACTGAGCCACCCAGGCACCTCTGAAAAAATATTTCTAAAAGCATTTTTCCATCAAGGTAATCATTGGCCAGAACACTTCAATGGACAGTTTATGAGTTGTACTTACATGTAACTATTTTTCAGTATTGTTTTAAAAATAAAAAAGGTTGTTAAATAAGAGTGACATTCAGAAGTTGTTGAAGCTGGGCACATGGTGGTTGCCGGTGGTTGAGCCATCTGCCTTTGGTTCAGGTCCTGATCCTGGGGTCCTAGGATTGAGTCCCACATCACACTCCTCGCAGGGAGCCTGCTTCTCCCTCTGCCTATGTCTCTGCCTCTCTCTTTGTGTCTCTCATGAATAAATAAATAAAATCTTACAAAAAAAAAAAAAAAGTTGTTGAAGCTAGGGACACCTGACTGGCTCAGTTGAAAGAGCATGTGACTCTTGGGACCCTGTGTGGCTCTGGTTGAGCGACTGCCTTTAGCTCAGGGAGTGATCCCAGGTTCTGGGGTAAAGTCCCACATTAGGCTCCCTGCAGGAAGCCTGCTTCTACCTCTGCCTATGTCCCTCTCTCTCTCTCTCTCTCTCTTTCATGAATAAATAAATAAAATCTTTAAAAAAAAACCCAAAAACTTGTGACTCTTGATCTTGGGGTTGTGAATTCACGCCCTACCTTGGGTGTAGAGATTACTAAAAAAAATAAGTAAACTTTAAAAAAAAATTGTTGGGGTTCCCTGGGTAGCTCAGTCGGTTAAGTATCTGCTTTTTTGGCTCAGGTCATGATCTTGGGTCCTGGGATCAAGCCTGGACTCTGCCTTCCTGCTCAGTGGGGAATCTGCTTCTCCCTCTACCCCTGCCTGCCCCCTCACCCTGTACACACACTTTCTCTTAAGTAAATACATAAAATCTTTGAAAGAAAATGTTGAAGCTAGATAATGGGCATATGGGAATTCTTATAATATATATATATATATATATATATATATATATATATATATATTTAAGATTTATTTATTCATGAGAGACACACAGAGTGGCAGAGACACAGGCTGAGAGAGAATCAGCCTCCCCCCCCCCCCCCCCCCCCCCCCCCGCAGGGAGCCCAATGCAGGATCCAGGATCATGCCCTGAGCCAAAGGTGAACTCTCAACTGCTGAGCCACCCAGGCATCCCGGAATTGTTATAATATTTTCTGTATTTTTGTGTATGCTTAATTATTTTTATTTTTTATGATTTTATTTTTTTATTTATGAGAGACAGAGAGAGAGAGACAGAGAAGCAGAGACACAGGCAGAGAGAGAAGCAGCCTCCATGCAGGGAGCCCGATGCGGGACTTGATCCTATGTCTCCAGGATCACACCCTGGGTTGAAGGTGGCTCTAAACTGCTGAGCCACCGGGCTGCCCTTATTTATGTATGTATGTATGCATGTATTTATTTATTTATTTATTTAGGATTTATTTATGAGTGAGAGAGAGAGAGAGAGAGAGAGAGGCAGAGACACACAGGCAGAGGGAGAAGCAGGCTCCATGCCGGGAGCCTGATGTGGGATTCCATCCCGGGACTCCAGGATCGTGCCCTGGGCCAAAGGCAGGCGCTAAACCACTGAGCCACCCAGGGATCCCCTATTTTTTAAAAAGCTTTTATTTATTTATTCATGAGAGACACACAGAGAGAGGCAGAGACCTAGGCAGAGGGAAAAGCAGGGTCCTCGAAGGGAGCTCAATGTGGGACTTGATCCAAGATCCCAGGATCACTTCCTGAGCCAAAGGCGGATGCTCAACCACTGAGCCACACTGGTGTCCTGGTGTTTTTGCGTATGTTTTAAAATTTCCCTGATAGAAAGTTTACAAAATAACATTCCAAAACTCTTCAAGTTTTTTAAGGTGCTACATTAGGATAGGAAAAATGTTTTATTTTTATTTTTTTAAAGATTTTATTTATTTATTCACAAGAGACACAGAGAGAATGAGGCAGAGACACAGGCAAAGGGAGAAGCAGGCAGGGAGCCCGAAGTGGGACTTGATCCCTGATCCCGGGATCAGGCCCTGAGCCAAAGGCAGATGCTCAACCGCTGAGCCACCCAGGTGTCCCAGGAAAAATGTTTTAAAATAGCATTGTGAAGGGTGCCTGGATGGCTCAATCGGTTAAGCATCCAGAACTCAGGTCTGGCTCTGGGGTCCTGAGTTCAAGTTCTGCATTGGACTCCTTGCTGGACATGGAATGTACTTAACAACAACAAAATAAAATAGCATTATGCAGTTAATAGTATTTGCAGTTGCATGTAATTAAGAGAAAAGTGGTTTAGCTGGGCTTCTGTTTGGTTCAGGTCTTGATCTCCAATCTCTAGTGATGGGATCAGGCTCTGGGCTCAGAGGGGATTCTGCTTATCTCCCTCTCTGTCTGCCCTCCCCCCTTGCATGCTTGGGCTCACTCTCTCTCTCTCAAATAAAAATCTTTAAAAAATAAAACCTGGTTTAGCAAGTAAACAGAATATGAAAATTAGTTATGGTATATCTGATTTACAAAACTCATTTCTCTATTTAATTAGTATTAAAGTGGGGGTGCCTGGGTGGCTCAGTTGGTTAAGCATCTGCCTTCAGCTCAGGTCATGATTCCAGAGTCCTGGATTGAGCTCTGCATTGGGCTCCTTGCTCAGGGAAAAGCCTGCTTCTCACTCTCCCTGCTTGTGCTTGCATTCTCTCTGTGTCAAATAAATAAATCAAATCTTAAAAAAAAATAGTATTAGAGTGGGATGGTGAGGTGAGTTAATGTACATAAATAGAAAGTGAACTCATGATATATGCTTTTAAGTAGGTTTTTTTAGAGGTATCCGGATGGTTCAGTCTTTTAAGCATTGGACTTTTGGTTTCGGCTCAGATCATGATCTCCTGGGTTGTGGGATTGAGCCCTGGAGACCTGCTTCAGACTCTGCTCAGCAGGGAGTCCACTCGAAGATTCTTTCCCTCTGCCCCTCCATACTCCCATGTTCTCTCTCAAGTAAATAAAGAAATCTTTTTTTAAAAGTAAGTATTTTAAAGATTTTTAAAAGATTTTATCCATTTATTTAGAAAGAGAGCATATGTGGGAGAGGGGAGGATGGAGGGAAAGGGGGAAGAGAGCCTCCTGAGCAGACTCCCTCTCCAGTGAAGGGTGGAGCCTGAGGTGGGGCTCTGTCCCACTAGCCCCAAGATCATGACCCCAACAGAAACCGAGAGTTGTTTGGGATGCCTGAGTGGCTCAGTGGTTGATCCTGTGCCTTCTGCTCCTGGGTGTGATCCTGGAGTCCTGGGATCGAGTCACACATTGGGCTCCCTACATGGAGCCTGCTTCTCCATCTGCCTGTATCTCTCATGAATAAATAAATAAAATCTTTAAAAAATATTTCTAACTATGGGATCAGAAAAATTCACTTATTGCTTAGTAATTTAAGGGCTTGATGTTATTATTTCTATTATTATTATTATTTTCTTATTTAGGCTCCCCACCCAGTACAGAGCCCACCCAGCTTGAACTCATGACTCTGAGATCAAGACCTGAGCTGCAAAAAAAAAAAAAAAAAAAAAAAAAGAAAGACCTGAGCTGAGATCATGAATAGGTCACTTAACTGACAGCCACCCAGAAGCTCTGGGCTTGAAATTATTTTTGCAAATGTTAATGCTTTATTATATTGGTTGTATCCATCAGTCTAATATTTCTTAAGTATTGTCAATTCACTTGAGCTTTTAGATTTATGATGAAATGAAGCTAGAGAACTTGGTCTTAATTTTAAGACTAGTTTTTTATTTTTTATTTTTATTTTTTAAAGATTTTATTTATTTATTCATGAGAGACATAGAGAGAGAGAGAGAGAGAGAGAGAGAGAGGCAAAGACTTAGGCAGAGGGAGAAGCAGGCTCCCGGCAGGGAGCCCAATGCAGGACTCTGGGACCACGCCCTGAGCCGAAGGCAGATACCCAACCGCTGAGCCACCCAGGTGTTCCTTGTTTGTTTAGTTTTTTGTTTGTTTGTTTAGTTTTTAAAGTAGGCTCTGCACCCACTGTGGAGTCCAATATGGGGCTAGAACTTGGGATCCTGAAATCAAGACCTGAGCTAAGATCATGAGTCAGAGGCTTAACTGACTGAGCCACCCAGGTACTCTAAGACTAAATTTTTAATTCTACTATATAATTTATAGTGATTAACTTACAAAATAATTGACATGTTAAATCTTTTGATTTGTAAACATTTCAGAGTAAACAAGGTCTGAAATTTATGTCTTATATCTTTTTTTTTTTTAAGATATTATTTATTAATGAGAGACACACAGAGAGAGGCAGAGCTACAGGCAGATGGAAGAGAAGCAGGCCCCATGCAGGTACTCCAGGATCACGCCCTGGGCCAAAGGCAGGTGCCAAACCGCTCAGCTACCCAGGCGTCCCCTATGTTTTATATCTTGACATTTGTGAGAGCATATTGAGTATTAAAGGAATTTAAGTATTAAATTTCTCCTTTATAAAAGGAAAGCCTTTGGGAAAAATATAGAAAGTTTCATCTAAAAGTTACTTTTTCTTTTTTTTTTTAATCGCAGAATAAGAGTTTTAAGGAAATTTGGTATTTCCTCTGCTATTAACACTTACGGTTTTCACCTCCTTTCAAGAAAAGTTCAATAAAAATGACATTTAGGAAAAAAATGATATTCAGAAATTGTTGAAGCTAAATGATATGTGAGGACTTATTATTATACTAAACTCTGTTTGAAAACTTCCATAATACAAAGTTTTGAAACTTTTTTGAATATAATGCACAGTAAGAAATCTAGTTTGTTTCAACAGAGCACAAGCATACATATTTATTTATTTATTTTTATTTTTATTTTTTTAAAGATTTTATTTATTTATTCATGATAGAGAGAGGCAGAGACACAGGCAGAGGGAGAAGCAGGCTCCATGCAGGGAGCAGGATGTGGGACTTTATTCTGGGTCTCCGGGATCAGGCCCTGGGCCAAAGGCAGGCATCAAACCACTGAGCCACCCAGGGATCCCCAGCATACATATTTATATACAGAAAACTGAGATAGAAGTTTCAGATAAAGCAGCATTTATACCTATTCTGTGACATTACCCTGATATTTTCTTTTTCATTATATTAGAAAATTGTTCAAGGGTGCCTGGGTGGCTTGGTCAGTTAAGCATCTGCCTTCAGCTCAGGTCATGAGCCCAAAATCCAGGGATTGAACTTCACAAGGGAGGGGGTGGTCCCCTGCTCAGTAGGGAGCCTGCTTCTCCCTCTCCTTCTGCCTCCCAGTCTCCCTGCTTGTGCTCTCTCTGTCAAATAAATAATCTCAAAAAAAAAAATTGTTTTTAAGACCTTCAGTTTGAAAAACAGAGCTTTAGGAAATGGTTTCAGGGGCACCTGGGTGGCTCAGTGATTGAGCATCTGCCTTTGGCTCAGGTCATGATCTCCGGGTCCTGGGATTGAGTCCCTCATCGGGCTCCTTGCATGGAGCCTGCTTCTCCCTCTGCCTATGTCTCTGCTCTCCCCCACCATGAATAAATAAATAAAATCTTAAAAAAAAAAAGCTAATGGTTTCATAGTTCTGACATATTAAAACTGTTAGGTCTTTGAGGTGTTTTTATTATTCAGGCCATATTTCGTTGTCACTAGTTTTTTTTTTTTTTTTTAAAGATTTTATTTATTTATTCATGAGAGAGAGAGAGAGGCAGAGACACAAGCAGAGGGAGAAGCAGGCTCCATGCAGGGAGTCCAATGTGAGACTCAATCCCGGGACTCTGGGACCATACCCTGAAGCCAAAGGCAGGTGCTCAACCACCGAGCCACCCAGGCATCCCAATCAGTAGTTATTCAATACATTTTTTAAAAATTATTTTTTATTTAATTACTTTATTGCTATCTTTTATTGGATTACTTTGTTGCTAAGTTTTGCCACTCTCTGAAAAGGAGTTTTATCACCTCCGTTTTCTCTGCTCTGTGACAAAACTCAAATTTTGGTCATCTCTTGTTTGGATTTATGAAATTTTCTCTTCATATTTTATTCCCCCAAAATCATTTTTGAAAGTCACAGCTAAGGGCATCTTTGATTCCTGCTCCCACATCTATACCTTGCCTTCTCACTGGTCTTTCTCATCATGCCCTACCTATTTTATTCCCTCAGTCTGTATGTTAATAACAAGTTTATCATCTTTAATTTTATTCATCTCTTCAGTCTCCATGTGTGAAACCTTTTGCTCTACCCATTTATTTAAACTGCCTCTGCCAACCACATGTCGTTTCATAGTCTTTATCTTTTGTGAGTCATTTATAAACACTATTTTGAGGTAGTACCGAGGTAGGTCTAGGTTCTAGATTTCCCATTTGTTGTGGTTGTGTGACATTGCTAAAAATCACAGAATAATTTTAGGCTAATTCAGTCCTTTTATTTTATAAGAGAGGAAATTAAGGTTCAGGTTTATTTGCCCAGAGTCACTTAACCAGTTAGTTGTAAGACGAAGACCCAGGACCTCTGACTCTTACTCTTTTTTTCTTACCTAGAAAGTTGTTTGATTTCTTCTTGAAAATTATAGAATTGTTTTTGCACAGCTTATAATTTTGATCATTTTTGTAATTGTTTTTCATTTGTGTTTTATTAGGTAAATACTTAATTTGAGTACCTGTTATGTGCAAGATGTTTTTATGTATATTATCTCTAAGTTTTATGATAATCGGAAGAGGTAGATGTTATCTCAATTTTTTAAAAAAAGATTTACATATTTTAGAGAGCACTAGCAGGAGTGGGGATGAGGGGCAGAGGCAGAGGGAAAGGGAGAGAGAGAAAATCTCAAGCAGACTCCCTGCTGAACTGGGAACATCTGGAGGCCTGATCCCATAACCTTCAGATCATTACCCCAGCCTAAACCAAGAGCCAGATGCTTACTTAACCAACTGAGCCACCCAGGTACCCAGGTGTTAGTTCCATTTTCTACCTGAGGAAACAGATGCCAGGTTTGACCATCTATCTAGAAAGTGGAAGATACAGCATTTGAATCCTGTTTTTGTTTGTTTTGTTTTTTTAACCAGCTTGGGGCTCGAACTTGCCAACATGAGATCAAGAGTCACATGCTCTACCTACTGAGCCAGCCAGATGCCCCGAACCCTGTTTTTTTTTTTTTTTTTTTTAATTTAGGTTCTTTCTTTTATGCCTCTTGCCACTTGGACTTTTTAAGAGCAGAAATTTTCCTTTGGTGAAACCAAGATTCATGATAAGTACAAGGATTCAAATATATGTGGGCTAGGGCTTACAAGTAATGTGTGTTCTTGTGACTAGATTTCTGCTTTTGGCTCAGAATGGCTGTTTTGAGGGATGATCCCTCTACTCCAGCCTGTACTAGAAAATTTTAAATGGTAGCAGTATTACAGCCAGACCAATAGAAGGTACTGCACTGTGTTAGGCCCAAATTTAGGTGTTAGGCCTCTTTTCTTTGCTTCCTTGTGATCTGGAGGTTAAGAGGCCGTTTGTTCTAGGTTTTCAGTAATGAGGACTTGGCTTTTTTCTTTGGCAGCTCCTTCCTGAGGTGCCCTGATTAGGGTCTGATTTGTGACCTTTGCAGGCAGTTTTTCACTTACAACTTACAATTTAAAATTCAAAGCATTTTTCGATTTGTTGTCAAGATTGCTCTAAACCTAAATGAAGGAAAAGTTCAGAATTTTTTTTTTAAAAGATTTTATTATTTTTTTTATTTTAAATTTTTTTTAAAGATTTAGATTTTATTTATTTATTCATGAGAGACACACAGAGAGAGGCAGAGACACACACAGGCAGAGGGAGAAGCAGGCTCCATGCAGGGAGCCCAAATGTGGGACTTGATCCTAGCACCTTGGGTTTCATACTCTGAGCTGAAGGCGAAATGCTCAAGCTCAACTGCTGAGCCACCCGGGTGCCCCAAGTTTAGAATTAAAAAAAATGCGAAATTACTAGTTAGAGCAGTTTTTTTTGGTTGTTTGTTTTAACATTTTGCTTTCACTTGTTCCAAAAGATATGTATGTCCTATTTATTTCTTTGGTTGAATTTAGATCCTAAGTAAAACTGATGTTTTGTTTAGTTTTGTCTTAGAGATTTTATTTGGGACGCCTGGGTGGCTCAGCGATTTAGCTCTGCCTTCCGCCCAGGACATGATCCTGGAGTCCCCGGATCAAGTCCCACATGGGGCCCCCTGCAGGGAGCCTGCTCTTCCCTCTGCCTGTGTCTTTGCCCCTCTCTCGGTGTCTCTCATGAATAAATAAACAAAATCTTAAAAAAAAGATACTATTTAAAAATAATAAGATTTTATTTAAATATTTATTTGAGAGAGAGATAGAGTATGAGTAGGGAGAAGAGGGAGAAGCAGACTCCCTGCTAAGCAGGGAGCCCCGCATGGGACTGGATTCCATGACTTCGGGATCATGACCTGAGCCGAAGGCAGATGCTTAACCGACTGAGCCACCCAGGCGTCCTTGATGTACTTTCTGAAGCCAACTAACACTGATTCACAGTTTTTTCCTTGATATTGTGATCAGTTTGCCATCTGTCACCTACTCTGCCTTTTGGGCTTTCCCTTTGTTTACTACCTATTTGTTTTAACACACACAGTTGTCTTTGAGCTTTACCAGAACTCTCCTTTTCAGTACGTTTATATTTACCTAATAAATGTTAACTGATCACTCTTATTGAAACTTCATATCATTTGATCACTATTTGAAAGAAATAGTAATGCTTTAAATTTTCTAGTTTAAGCATGTGCAAAATGGCTATATTTGGGGTTGATATATTTGGTAGGGGGAGGAAAAGAGATACAAACAGGGCTACACATGGCTCTTTTTAAGGGTGCAGAAGGACTGTTCCAGAAGCCTGTAGCAAACTTAACCACTCATTTCATTGACCAAAATTGGGTTACATTCCCTTTCCTAAATTAGTCACTCGTAAAGACTGAGGGAATTATTCTTAGCCAACCAGGCCCATCCCTTGGCCTGAGGAGGTGTTTGACTTCCCCTGAAACATGGCTGCATGAGAGAGGAGTAGATAGATACTTGTGAGAAAATATATCAGGGAGGAAGGAGAAAATTGGGGGGCAGGGCGGAGAAGTTCAACCAAAGAATCCTCTACACTTACTATTCATAGTTTGTTAGCCGTTCAGGAACTTTAAAATGTAAATGCAACTTTTACTATGCAGTTACTTTTTCTGGCATTTGCTTTTTTCTTGCTTTGTCAAAGTCCTTGGGGTGGATGTGGGAGCTTATATAAGTATAGAGAAAGAATCAAGTATGACTAATAGGTGCCTGTGAATTGTGGGTGGGCTTGGTGTTTGGTGATTGGAATATTTGGGACAGCGAATTCATGTTCTTGTGTGGTTCAAGTGGAATCGGATGGCCATGTAGGCATACAGAAACATAAAGACAGTCATCTAGTTAAGCCAATTGTGAGTTTTCAAAATAATGTCAAGTATTTTATTTTACTCTTTAAGGCTAATCTGAAAGGAACCTAGAATTTATTAAATGGTAAAATAGAAGGATATGCACTGGGAAGACAGAAACTAGATGGGAGCATTGTATAAGATCTTAGAGTAACTGCAAGGGAGGGGAACTCAAGACCGTTAGCTGAATGTGCAAAATCATTCAATCTTGTAATAAAATTTATTATATCAATATTACGGGTGAATGGTTCAGTTTATCGGAGTAGACATGTAAATAAATACAGCAATATCTATGTAATATAGGTACAGAGAAAGCCCTCTGAATGCATAAATGACAACTTTGAGAGGTCAGAAAAGTTACATGGAGCTGAATCCTGAGTGATTTTCCTAGATAGATAAAGGAAGAAGTATATTTTAGTTTCATCGATGACCACATCCAAAGACCCGAGTTAGAGAGAGTCCTTTAATTTGGAAAGGTTGCCTATCAGGCTATGGTATCCAGATTTGACCATAGGAGAGCCTATTATGCTATAATGAGGAATTTGGGTTTTAGAATGAAGATTGTAGGGAACCACTGAAGGATTTGTTTTTTGTTTTGTTTTTTTTTTAAGATTTTATTTATTTATTCATGAGAGACACACAGAGAGGGGCAGAGACACAGGCAGAGGGAGGAGCAGGCTCCCTGCAGGGAGCCCGATGTGGGACTCTATTCCCACACTGATTCCCAGACCGGATCACGCCCTGAGCCAAAGGCCCAACCCCTGAGCCACCCAGGTGTCTCCCATTGAAGGATTTGAATCTGGAGGAATGCCAGATCTATGGCTTAGATCACTGTGCTAGGTTGGATCATGGTTTAAGGCAGGAATTGGTGGAATAGGCCCCAGGGGATGGGGGCGGCAAATGTACCTAAGAAATGATAAGGGCAGAGGAGTAAAGATGTCAAGGTGGGAATACAGCTGAGATAGATTTAGGGAAAAAGAAATCAAAAGGACCTGGTATCAGTTGAGTAAAAAGAGGAAGGAGGTTAGGGTTATTTCTGCTTTTCTAATTCAGGTCAGTTGTGATAGGAGAAGAAGCAGATTTGGAGATGGTGAGAAGGAAAGGTGATTCAGTTTAATAAAATGTTTCAGGCAGTAGGGAAAATCTGGGAGGCATATATATAATTTTACCAGAGTGATAAAGTGTGGAGAAGAGATTAAACCAAGTAAAAAGGGAGTTTGGGCTTCTAGAGGGGGAGATGACTAGGAAATGTATGATAAATAAGGGTTGTTTAGTAAGATTTGTTATGCAGATAAGAATACTTCCCTTCCTGGTACTGAAGGGAAGAACACTTACAAATGGAAATTTATGTCACTTACCAAGGAAAATTTATGCCCTGCTTTTAGGCAGAAAAGGAGAGGGCAGGGTTCTTCCTGTGTCTGCTGCTTTTTAGTTGCCTTCAGGCTCAAATTTTTATGCCAGAGTGGCATATTTTGGGATGATGTATCCTGATCTCCTTCAACAATAAATAGTACTTATTTAAAGTGTATACTCTGATAAGTTGGTTTTTTAAATTTAATTTAATTTATTTTTGAGAGAGACACAAACACACATGCTGGGTGTAGGTATGGGGAGGAGCAGAGGGAGAGGGACAGATTGTGGTGAGCATGGAGCGTGATGCCGGGCTTGATTCCACACCCAGATATCATGACCCAAGCTGAAACTAAGAGTTAGACACTCAACTAAGCCATCAAGGTGCCCCTAGTCTAAGTTCTGACACAAGTGTATCTATAGAACTTTTACCCGTATTCAAGATAGTGAATATATCTATCACCTCCAGAAGTTTCCTTATGTCCCTTTAATGATCATTTCCTCCCACTCATCTCTCTTTTCACTTTCCTAGACAACCATTGAAGTCACTATAAAAATCATATAAATGAAGCCATGGAGTATATACTTAGGGGCAAGGGGTTCTCACTCTTTTATTTTATTTTTTTTAATTTTTTTTTCACTCTTTTATTTTAATTTTTATTTTGAGAGAGAGCACTGAGTGCCTGGGTGGCTTAGTGGTTGAACGTCTGCTCAGGTCGCAATCCTGGTGTCCTAGGATGGAGTCCCCAATTACGCTCCCAATGGGAGCTTTTTGTCTCTGCCTGTGTTTCTGCCTTTCTGTGTCTCTCATGAATAAATAAATCTAAAAAAAAAAAAAAAAACAACTGCACGAGTGGAGGTTAGGAGGGCAGAGGGAAAGGGAGAGAGAATCTCAAGCAGACTCCCTGCTGAGCAAGGATCTGGAACTGGGGTGACATGGGGCTTGATGTCAGGATCCTGAGATCATGACCTGAGTCAAAATCAAGAGTCAGATGCTTAACTAACTGAGCCACCCAGGCGCCCCTGGGTCTGACTCTTTTTTTTTTTTTTTAATTCATGAGAGACAGAGAGGCAGAGACATAGGCAGAAGGAGAAGCAGGCTCCCCGCAGGGAGCCCGTTGGGGGACTTGATCCCAGAACTCTGGGATCATGCCCTGAACCTAAAGCGGATACTCAACCGCTGAGCCACCCAGGCCTCCCGGTCTGACTTCTTTTATTGGGCATTGTTACTTTTGAGATTCTTCCCTGTTTCTTTTTTTTTTTTTTTTTTTTAAGATTTTATTTATTTATTCATGAGAGACACAGAGAGAGAGGCAGAGACACAGGCAGAGGGAGAAGCAGGCTCCATGCAGGGAGCCCAACACGGGACTCGATCCTGGGTCTCCAGGATCACACCCTGGATTGAAGGCGGCGCTAAACCGCTGAGCCACCTGGGCTGCCCAGAGATTCTTCCCTGTTAAAGAGTGTATCAGTAGGGGTGCTTGGGTGGCTCAATTGGTTAAGCGTCTGCCTTTGGCTCAGTTTGTGATCCTGGGGTTCAGCCCCACATCGGACTCCCTGCTCAGCGGAAAGTCTACTTGTCTCTCTGCCCCTCCCCCTGCTCATACACATTTTCTCTGCCTCTGTGTCTCTCTTTCTTGCACATGCTTTCCCTCTCCCTCTCAAATAAATTTTTTTTAAAAAGTATATCAGTAGGTCATTTTTATTGAAAAATAGTTGCCATTGTATACATATATATGACAATTTGTTTATCCATTCACCTCTTGATGTACGTTTGGATTGTTTCCAGGTTTGGGCTATTACAAATAAAGCTCCTAGAACATTCATGTATAAATATTTATGTGGACACATATTTCCTTTAGTCTTGGATAAATACCTAGGAACAGAATGGTTGGATTATATGATAGGTATAAGTTTAACTTTATGAGAGACTGCCAAACTGTTTTCCAAAGTGGATGTATCATTTTACATTCCTCTTAGTGGAAATGTACATTTGCACATCATCACCAACATTTGATATGGTCAGTCTTTTTAATTTTGAGTATTCTAATAGGTGTATAGTAGTATCTCCTTGTGGTTTTACTTTATAAAGAACTTGCTATTGAGCATCTTTCTGTATGCTTTTTTACCATCTGTATATCTTTTTTGGGTGAAATACCTGTTCAGGTTTTTGCCTGTTTAAAAAAACCTCAAATTTTGAAATAATTATAGATTCACAGAAAGTTGCAAAAAATATAGAGAGAGATTCTGAGAGTCCTTCACTTAAGTGTCCCCTGGTAATATCTTGCATTTTTATAGTATGATATTAAGACCATGAAAATGACATTAAGACAATTGATACAATCCACCAAACTTACTCAAATGTCACCAATTTTACATGCACTCCTTTGTGTATGTGTGTGTGGTTCTCTGCAATTTTATCACGTGTAGATTCATGTAACGACCACCATAGTCAAGATACAGAGCTGTTCCATTACCACAAAGTTCCATCACACTAACCCTTTTATAACCACACCTACTTCCCTCCTTCCTCCCCACCCCATTATCTAATTCCTGGCAACCACTAATCTATTCTCCATCTCCATAATTTTATTTCAAGAAAATGTTATATAAATTTAGTCATATAGTATTTAACCTTTTGAGTTTGGATTTTATCACTCAGTATAATTCTCAGGTAATCATTCCAAGTTGTTGCCTGTATTAAATAGTTTGTTCCTTTTAATTCCTGAGAAGTAGTCCATATATTAAAATTTGTTTAACCTTTTATCTATTGAAGAATACTTGGTTATTTCCAGTTATAGGCTATTATGAATAAAGTTGCTATGAACATTTATTACAAGTTTTTGTTTGAATGTAAGTTTTAATTTCTCTCATTTAAATACCTAAGAGTGTATGCCTCCCAATCTCAAATGTATGAGTTCAGTTTTATAAGAAATTGCCAAATTTATACATTCCCACCAGCACGTGCTGCACAAATTACTGAGTTTCTCAGCATCTTAGACAGTGTTTGGTATCATCACTATTTCTTATTTTTAGCCTTTCAGATTGATATGTAATAGTGTTTCATTATTCTAATTTATATATCCCTAATGACTAATACTATTAAATATTTTTTTTATCCTCTGTATCATATTTGGTCATGTGTCCATTTAAGTCTTTGCCTCTTTTATTTATTTTTTATTTTATTTTATTTTATTTTTTTTCTTTGCTTCTTTTAAAATAGGATTGTTTTCTTATTGTTCAGTTTTGAGAGTTCTTTACTTTTTTTAGACACAAGTCCTTTATCCACTATATGCTTTCAGTTTCTCCCAGTATATGTCTTGTCTTTTCAGTAACAATGGTTTGTAGAAGTTTTTAGTTTTAATAAAGTTTGATTTATCAGTTTATTAAGGATTGTGCTTTTGATGTTACATCTAAGAAATTTTTGCCTAACTTAAGTTCACCAGAATTTTCTCCTAGGTTTTCTTTCAGGGGTTTTATAGTTTTGGGTTTTACATTTAGGTCTATCTATTTTGAGTTAATTTCTTGTGTGTATGGTGTGAGGTAAGGGCTCAAGTTCATTGTTTTTTTACATATGGATATCCAATTTATCCAGCCCCATTTGTTGAAAAGGCTATTCTTTTTACCAGTGTTGCCTTTGCTCCTTTGTCAAAAATAAGTTCACCATATATATGTGAGTTTATTTTTGAACTCTGTGCCTGTCCTTTGTTGATACTACACTATCATGATAAGTTTCTTTATAATAACTCTTGAAATCAGTATCACTTTGCAGCTTGGTTCTTTTTCAAACTCTTTTGGATATTCTAAATCCTTTTGGCCCTCCCATATAAGTTTTGGAATCAGCTTGTCTATTTCAACTTTCTGGAATTTTTTTAAAAGTTTATTTGAGAGAGTGTGTGCACACAATGGGGGAAGGGCAGTGGGATAGAGAGAATATTAGGCAGTCTCCCTGCTGAGCATGGAGCTGGATGCAGCTAGATCCCTCAACCTTAAGATCACAGCCTGAACTGAAAATCAGGAGTTGGATGCTTATCCAACTGAGCCACCCAGGTGCCCAAAAACCTACTGGAATTTTGCCTAGAATTGTGTTGAATCGTCTTTTTTTTTTTTTAATTTTATTTATTTATTCATAGAAACAGAGAGAGAGAGAGGCAGAGACACAGGCAGAGGGAGAAGCAGGTATCATACAGAGAGCCTGACGTGGGACTTGATCCAGGGTCTCCAGAATCACGCCCTGGGTTGTAGGTGGCGCTAAACCGCTGCGCCACCGGGGCTGCCTTTTTTTTTTTTTTTTTTTTTTTTTAATTTTTATTTATTTATGATAGGAACACAGTGAGAGAGAGAGGCAGAGACACAGGCAGAGGGAGAAGCAGGCTCCATGCACCGGGAGCCTGATGTGGGATTCGATCCCAGATCTCCAGGATCGGGCCCTGGGCCAAAGGCAGGCGCCAAACCGCTGCGCCACCCAGGGATCCCCTTTTTTTTTTTTTTTTTATTTTTATTTATTTATGATAGTCACACAGAGAGAGAGAGAGAGGCAGAGACACAGGCAGAGGGAGAAGCAGGCTCCATGCACCGGGAACCCGACGTGGAATTCGATCCCAGGTCTCCAGGATCGTGCCCTGGGCCAAAGGCAGGCACCAAACCGCTGCGCCACCCAGGGATCCCCCCCCCCTTTTTTTTTTTTAAATAATCTCTACATCTGTGTCCAACATGGGGCTCAAACGCATGACCCCAAGATCAAGAGTCATATTCTCCACCAGCAGAGCCAGCCAGGCACTCCAGACTATCTTAAATCTATAGACCAGTTGTTTTGTAAGAACTGATACCGGTATTGAATCTTCCAACCTGTAGATAAAATGTCTCTACTTATTTTTTTTTAATTTGTTATATATCATTATTGTTGTTTTATTATATATTGCTATTATGTAATTTCTCTCAGCAATCTTTTATGGTTTTCAGTGTGTAGATCTTTCTATTGTAAATGCTTCTGTAAACCTTCAAACGCTAAAAGTTTGTGTGTGGACATGTTTTCCTTCCTTTTGGGTATATACCTGAGTGGAATTGCTGGATCATATGTTAATTCTATGTTTAACTTTTTGAGGAGCTGTCAAACTGTTTTCCACATTAGCCACACTATTTTATATTCTTATTAGCAGTGCACAAGAGTTCCAGTTTTTCCACATTCTCACTGATACTTGTTATTTTTTGTTTTTGGCCTCTCACTGTGGGTTTGTTTGTTTGTTTGTTTGTTTTTTAAGATTTTATTTATTTATTTATGAGAGACACAGAGAGAGAGAGGCAGAGACACAGGCAGAGAGACAGGCAGAGGGGGAAGCAGGCTCCATGCAGGGAGCCCGATGTGGGACTCGATCCCGGGACTCCAGGATCACACCCTGGGCCAAAGGCAGGCTCCAAACCTCTGAGCCACCCGGGAATCCCCTGTTTGTTTTTTTCTATAAAGATTTTATTTCTTTAATTCTGAGAGACACAGAGAGAAGGTAGAGACATAGGCAGAGAGAGAAGCAGGCTCCTCACAGGGAGCCCGATGTGGGACTCGATCCTGGAACCCCAGGATCATGCCCTGAGCCAAAGGCAGTTGCTCAACCACTGAGCCACCCAGGCGTCCCTCTCACTATGGTTTTAATTACCATTTCCCTAATGACTTATGATGTTGAGCATCTCTACATGTGTTCACTGGCTGTTTGTATAGCTTCTTTGGAGAAATAAGTATGTAAGCCCTAAAAAAGCCCTAAAAATAGTCCTATTTTAAAATTGAGTTGTCTTTTTGTTGTTTAGTTGGAAGAATTCTTTATATTTTCCAGATGCTTTTTGGAGGTTATGGCCTCATAACATGTTATATACAGTACATTCTTTTTACAGTTTGTGCATTCCATCCAGGAACACCCCCCCCTCCAAACTCCTTGATTTTTTTTTTTCACTGCATATATTAAAGTTCATTCTCTGCGATGAACAGTTCTGTGGGTTTTGACAAATGCATAGTGTTATGTGTTCCTTACCCCATTAACTTGGAGAAAAGTTGCTCATCTTAAAAATCCTCCCATGAATCATTCCTTTTGTGTCTAATTTATTTCACAAATGTGCAAAATGTATTTAAGATTCATCCATGTTATTGTATGAATAAATAACTAGTTCCTTTTAATCCTATAAAGTATTCCATTATGAAAGTGCCAGAATTAGTTATTATTATTATTTTAAATATTTTATTCATTCATTTAACAGAGAGCAAGCACAAGCAGGAGGAGCAACAGGCAGAGTGTGAGGGAGAGGCAGGTGCCCCACAGAGCAGGGAGCCCCATGCAGGGCTCGATTCCAGGACCCTGAGATCATGACCTGAATCAAAGGCAGTAGCTTTACTAACTAAGCCACCCAGGCACCCCTAGAGTTAGTTTATACATTCATCTGTTGAAAGGCATCTTGTTTCCTTCTGATTTAGGCAATTATGAATGAATCTGTAGAGTTACACATGGTTTTTATGTGACCTTAAGTTTTTAGCTCACTTGATTTTCTCAGAGTATCATATTTTGGTTTCATTGATTTTTCTCTATTCTGATTCATTTATTTTCTGCTTTCATGTCTTCATGGTTGTTTTTTCAAATGGAAGACTTTAAGAAGGAGGGGTGGTTAATATCTACTTCTTCAGTGAGATGGATGAAAGTGCAGAACTGTATTAAGAGTTGTTTTGGGGGGAAAAAAAGAGTTTTGGTATAATTAGATGAGACCTGAAGCCAGATAACATTGAAAAATGAGGAAGTAGAGACAGTACAAGAATATGAGTCTTTCTAAGAATTTATTTTTTATTTTTTAATTATTTTATTTTATTTTTTTAATTTATTTTTTAGAGAGGGGGAAGGGCAGGAGGAGTTGGAGGGAATTTTTTTTTTTTTAAACATTATCTTTTATTGTTTTTTTTTTTTTTTTTATGATAGTCATACAGAGAGAGAGAGAGAGGCAGAGACACAGGCAGAGGGAGAAGCAGGCTCCATGCACCGGGAGCCCGACGTGGGATTCGATCCCGGGTCTCCAGGACCGCGCCCTGGGCCAAAGGCAGGCGCCCAACCGCTGTGCCACCCAGGGATCCCGAGGGAATTTTTTTTTAATAATAAATTTATTTTTTATTGGTGTTCAATTTGCCAACATACAGAATAACACCCAGTGCTCATCCCGTCAAGTGCCCCCCTCAGTGCCTGTCACCCATTCACCCCCACCCCCCGCCCCTAGTTCATTTCCCAGAGGTAGGAGTCTTTATGTTCTGTCTCCCTTTCTGATATTTCCCACACATTTCTTCTCCCTTCCCTTATAATCCCTTTCACTACTATTTATATTCCCCAGATAAATGAGAACATACAATGTCCTTCTCCGATTGACTTATTTCACTCAGCATAATACCCTCCAGTTCCATCCATGTTGAAGCGAATGGTGGGTATTTGTCATCTCTAATGGCTGAGTAATATTCCATTGTATACATAAACCACATCTTCTTTATCCATTCATCTTTCGATGGACACCGAGGCTCCTTCCACAGTTTGGCTATTGTGGACATTGCTGCTATAAACATCGGGGTGCAGGTGTCCCGGCGTTTCATTGCATCTGTATCTTTGGGGTAAATCCCCAACAGTGCAATTGCTGGGTTGTAGGGCAGCTCTATTTTTAACTCTTTAAGGAACCTCCACACAGTTTTCCGAGTGGCTGCACCAGTTCCCATTCCCACCAACAGTGTAAGAGGGTTCCCTTTTCTCCACATCCTCTCCAACATTTGTGGTTTCTTGCCTTGTTAATTTTCCCCATTCTCACTGGTGTGAGGTGATATCTCATTGTGGTTTTGATTTGTATTTCCCTGATGGCAAGTGATGCAGAGCATTTTCTCATGTGCATGTTGGCCATGTCTGTGTCTTCCTCTGTGAGATTTCTCTTCATGTCTTTTGCCCATTTCATGATTGGATTGTTTGTTTCTTTGATGTTGAGTTTAATAAGTTCTTTATAGATCTTGGAAACTAGCCCTTTATCTGATACGTCATTTGCAAATATCTTCTCCCATTCTGTAGGTTGTCTTTTAGTTTTGTTGACTGTATCCTTTGCTGTGCAAAAGCTTCTTCTCTTGATGAAGTCCCAATAGTTCATTTTTGCTTTTGTTTCTTTTGCCTTCGTGGATGTATCTTGCTTCAAGAAGTTACAGTGGCTGAGTTCAAAAAGGGTGTTGCTTGTGTTCTCCTCTAGGATTTTGATAGACTCTTGTCTCACATTTAGATCTTTCATCCATTTTGAGTTTATCTTTGTGTATGGTGAAAGAGAGTGGTCTAGTTTCATTCTTCTGCGTGTGGATGTCCAATTTTCCCAGCACCATTTATTGAAGAGACTGTCTTTCTTCCAATGGATAGTCTTTCCTCCTTTATCGAATATTAGTTGACTGTAAAGTTCAGGGTCCACTTCTGGGTTCTCTATTCTGTTCCATTGATCTATGTGTCTGTTTTTGTGCCAGTACCACACTGTCTTGATGACCACAGCTTTGTAGTACAACCTAAAATCTGGCATTGTGATGCCCCCAGCTATGGTTTTCTTTTTTTAAAATTCCCCTGGCTGCTCGGGGTCTTTTCTGATTCCACACAAATCTTAAAATAATTTGTTCTAACTCTCTGAAGAAAGTCCATGGTATTTTGATAGGGATTGCATTAAACGTGTAAATTGCCCTGCGTAACATTGACATTTTCACAGTATTAATTCTGCAAATCCATGAGCATGGAATATTTTTCCATCTCTTTGTGTCTTCCTCAATTTCTTTCAGAAGTGTTCTATAGTTTTTAGGGTATAGATCCTTTACCTCTTTGGTTAGGTTTATTCCTAGGTATCTTATGCTTTTGGGTGCAATTGTAAATGGGATTGACTCCTTAATTTCTCTTTCTTCAGACTCATTGTTAGTGTATAGAAATGCCACTGATTTCTGGGCATTGATTTAATTTGGGAGAGAGAGAGAGAGAGAACAGGGAAGAGGGAGAGAGTCTCAAGCAGACTCCATGCTGAGCTCAGCCCGATGCATGGCTCAATCCCATGATCCTGAGATCACAGCGTGAGACAAAACCAAGTTGCTGCTCAATGGACTGTGCCATCCAGGCACCCCAGGAGAGAAAGAATCTTAAGCAGGCTCCATGCCCAGTGTAGAGTCCAAAGCCCAGCGCAGAGCCTGTCACTGGGCTCAATCTCACCACCCTGAGATCATGGTCTAAGCCAGAATCAAGAGTCAGACCCTTATCTGAGCCACTAAAGTCTCCCCTGAAAACATAGTTTTTAGAGCAAGGTTTCTCAGCTTTGGTACTCTTGACATTTTAGACTGGATAATTCTTTGGGGGAGCTGAGTTGTACGCAGGATCTCTGGCCCCTACTTGGTGTTTGCCAATAGTTACCTCTTCAGCTATCACAACCAGAAATGCCAGCATAATTTTGCTGGGGATCCCCATGTATACAATGGAATATTATGGGGATCAGAATTGCCCTGGGGATCAGAATTGCCCCATCTTAAAACAGTCCTTTCAATGAAGAAGAGTGAAGACCCTTCTTCATCTAAAATAGAAGATCTCATCTCAGGGAGGCTTTTTAAAGGAAGTGACAGATTGAAGGAAGTAGCGGGTGACGAGAAGGGGAAAGTTGAAGCTATGAAAGAGAAGACCAGTGATGACTCTGGGGAATGGAATTTATTTATTTATTTATTTATTTATTTTTATTTTTTAATTTTTATTTATTTATGATAGTCACAGAGAGAGAGAGAGAGGCAGAGACACAGGCAGAGGGAGAAGCAGGCTCCATGCACCGGGAGCCCGACATGGGATTCGATCCTGGGTCTCCAGGATCGCGCCCTGGGCCAAAGGCAGGCGCCAAACCGCTGCGCCACCCAGGGATCCCTGGGAAATGGAATTTAGAGCATAGATGGAGAAGAGTAGCTTTCTATGGGAGATGGGTCACTTTTTTTCTGAGAAAGGAAGAAATGAAAAGGGCAGTTATAGATATTTATAGAGATCATATTTTTTGAGGGTGGTATAGTGGGAGATAGTAGTTCTCTGTTGTTATTTGTGTTTATACCAGTGTAGATGGTTGTCCAACTGCCTCTGACCCCTCCCCCCATTCCTCCAGCAATATTTGACTACTTTTATGTAATAACAGAAAAACAGATGATTGGATTGGTTCTGGGCTGAAATTTGCTAGGTGGAAGGTTGGAGAGTGAATTGAAATGAGCTGCCTGAAAGAAGGCAGTTGAAGTGACGGAATTTGAGATATAGTGTAGATAAGGTACTAAGTAAAGCCAGGAGATGAAAGATAGATTGAGAGAAAGGGGAAGGGTTAAGAAACTGTGAATCTAAACGAGATAACACAGTGGGTCTAATGGAGTAAGAGAAAGAGTGATGAATAGGTAGGGGTAGTAGTCAAAGATGGGAATTTTAAAAATTTAAAATTATAGGAATCAAATGGGCCCAAGCAATGTGAAAGTCCAAGTTCCTGGAAATTGGATACTGAAGTGGGAATTGGATGTTGAAGGTGCCTAGGGTCAAGTAGAGTTGAGTTATAGAGGAAGCCTGTTACAGATGCCAGTGACCCAGAGGACGTTAGATAATGGTAATAACAGATGGAAGGTGATGTAGCTGGATGGTATGGGCCTTCCAAAGACATGATAAGAAATGTTGAAAAAGCTGGGAGAGATGTGTGGGAGTAGATGAGAGTGCTAGCTCTCTGGGATCCCAGAGTTCTGGGATCAGGTCCTGCTTCGGGCTCCCTGCAGGGACCCTGCTTCTTCCTCTGCCTATGTCTCTGCCTCTCTCTCTGTGTCTCTCATGAATAAATAAATAAAATCTTTAAAAAAAAAAAAGTTTGATAGATGAGGATGGAGAATCTCTTAAGAAATTGAGAACAGAGAGGAGTCTGGTGGGAGGTGCCATCCTTAGTAGCCTGATAGTAGTACGGGATTAAGAAGAAATGGTATCTAAAAGAGAATGCTGGTTTGGGAAGAAATCGAAAGTCTATAGTGCAAGACATTGCTTTCTGAAATCACGGATTTCTTGTACACTCGTTGGAAGCATAAGCGTTGGCATTCATATCACTGTGGTAAAGGACTTATCCATGTGGTTTATTAGATGACTACTTTGAAAGTTCTTATGCTTTTATTATTCTCTGATAATAGGCATTTTAAATAATGGATATCTATTGTTGACTTAAAAATTATAGTCAATAGTAACACAGATTATTGAGAACCAGATTTGCTTCTGTTCTATTAAATATTTTATATATATATAATATATGTATAAATGTGTATGTATATATACATATATATATAAATATTTATTTGGTATATTATCCGATATGATACTAGATATTGATACAGATTATCTAGAATCCTCACAACATTTCAGTGTCGATAATATCCTCAATTTACTTGATGAGGTAATTGAAACTTGGTAAGGTAATTAACGTGATGAAGGTAAGACATCTATTAAGTAGTCTATTTGACTCCAAAGTCAGTGTTCTCCATTGTGTTTTTTCTTTTGATCACTACCCACCTCCACCTTGGCGTTATTCTGCACTACTTTCTAAATATAATACACAATCCATTATTTGTCTAGTGTGGTCTTAATGTAGTCTGTGTTAATGTTGGATCATAATTCAACCACTTTTGTTATTTTCTCTCTGCCTTTTATTTTTTATTTTTATTTATTTTTTATTTTTTATTTTTAATATTTTATTTATTTTTCATGAGAGACACAGAAAGAGAGAGGGAGAGACACAGGCAGAGGGAGAAGCAGGCTCCATGCAGGGAGCCCGATGCGGGACTCAATCCCAGGACTCCAGGATCATGCCCTGGGCAGAAGGCAGGCGCTCAACAGCTGAGCCACCCAGGGAACCCCCCCCCCCTTTTTATTATTATTATTATTATTTTTCCCATGGCTAGTTCATATTTTATTGGACTGTTGATTTCAGCATTTCTGTGATGTCAGGCTAACGTAGGACTAAAAGTTTAGTCGAGGGGATGAAGCCACCCACAAATTTGAGCAAACTTGAAAGTTAGTTGGAATCAGGGGAAAGTCTGTTGAAGGGAAGTCCTTGGTTCCTAACAGTTCTAAAGATTTAATGATCCTTTAAGGATCAGTTTTATGGAAAAATTCGAAGTGTCCAGATGTCCTTTAGGCAGGAGCAACAGGCAGGACTGGAGGACGTGGGCCGTAGGGGCAGACGGTCTGCAGCACAGGCGGCTGGGCTGGGGAAGCCGCTTTCCTCAGACAAGGTCTCTCTGCCTTTTTTAAAAAAGATTTATTTATTTATTTTAGAGAATGAGGGAGGGGCAGAGGGAGAGGGAGAGAATCCCAGGCCGACTCCATGCTGAAGCTCAGAGCTTGGAGTCTGGTGCCTCATTTCGCCACACTGAGATCATGACCTGAGCCAAAACCTGAAGTTGGATGGTTAGCCAATTGAGCCATCCAGGCGCCCCTGTTTTCTCTCTCCTTTTAAGTGGTTTTCAACAGCTTCTCATGGTAATTTAGAATTTTGTCCTCCATAGTAGTTGCCATTGCCATTATGTATTTAATACAAGTATTATACAAGGACTACTAATCCAATATAATATTTGGAAACATGAATATATATTTAATATTGTTATATTGTTTATTCATAAGTAACTTGAAAAGGATAAGCTCTAAATGTTGATATCTATGGGTCACTGTTTACAAAACAATAGTTTGTATACATAATTGCTACCATGATTTCTTGCCCCATTGGTGAGAATGTCACATGCAGTGGATTCAAACAAAGGCTTCTTATTATAATCTAGGTAGATTTGATTTTCTAATTGTTTTCTCCTTGTAGGCCACTATAATGGCAATTGTAGGAAAAAATTAAATTGTTCTGACTTTTTTTTTTTAACAAAATCATATTAGTATATGTTCTGTGTTCTCTTTGATGACTGTGAATTGACCTTACTTATTTTTTCCTACATTTGGATGTTAAGCTGTGGTGGCAGTACTGTTTCTTCACTATTGACTTCGTCCCTATAATCAAGCATAATAGTGCTAAGTCAATGGTTGCCCAATGATTCTCCTTTTTTTTTTGTATGAAAATTCCTTTGAACAATTTTTCATTATTAGATAGAACCTAAAGGTAGGGAATCCTTTACTTTTCTAAACTCTTAGGAGGACGCCTGGCTGGCTCAGTGGTTGAGCGTCTGCTTTCGGTTCAGGGCGTTGGTCCTGGAGTTCCAGGATTGAGTCCCACGTCGGGCTCCCTGCGAGGAGTCTGCTTCTCCCTCTGCCTGTGTCTGCCTTCTCTCTGTGTGTCTCATGAATAAATAAAATAATAAAATCTTTGTCACTTGTGTTCAGAAATTTCATATGATGTGCATTAGTGTGGATCTGTTTTCATCCATTGTGCTTAATAGACCCTCAGTGATCCTTTATTTCTTCCTCTTCATTTTCTGTTCTCTTCTTCTGGAACTCAAAGTTTCAAATCTGAGACTCCTCGACAGATTCTAATATTCTTTCTCATTTCCTCTTTTTCTCTTTGCTTAACTCTTTGGATAACTTTTTCAACTTGATATTTCAGTCTTTCTTTGAGCCTCTCATTCGTTATTTTAATTTCTAGGGGCTCTTATTTCATCTTTTTAACTTTTTTTAAGAGCATGTTGCACATGGGGTGGCGGGAGGGGCAGAGGGAGAGAAGAGAAGGAATCCATGCAGGAATGAATCTCACCATCTGAGATTGTGACCTGAGCTGAAATCAAGAGTTCAGCACTCAACTGATTGAGCTACCCAGGCACCCCTCATCTTTTTAAATGAGCGCATGTTCTTGTTTTTTTCCTCTGAGGTTATTGAGGGCAACTTTTGTTTTTATTTTTGAGGTTTTCATCTTGCTGCATAGCCTTTTCCCTCTACTTCTCTTTTTGCTTCTTTCTTTCTTTCTTTCTTTCTTTCTTTCTTTCTTTCTTTCTTTTTTATTTTTTAAAAAAGAAAAAAAAATCTTTTTTATTTTTTAAAAAAGATTTTATTTATTAATGAGAGAGAGGCAGAGAGAGGCAGAGACACATGCAGGGAGCCTGACATGGGACTCAATCCAGGGTCTCCAGGATCACACCCTGGGCTGAAGGCGACACTAAACCACTGAGCCACCGGGGCTGCCCTTCTTTCTTTAATGGTGAAGCTTTTCTCAGATGTTTGATGATCTGTGGCTATCTGCTTATTTTTAAAAATGAGGCACCAAAATCTTAATGGCAGTTACGTGATCTCAAGTGGCACTTGCTGGACGCCTGGGTGGCTCAGTGGTTGGGCGCCTGCCTTCTGCTCGATTCGTGATCCCAGGATCCGGGATCGAGTCCCACATCGGGCTCCCTGTGGGGAAGCTGCTTTTCCCTCTGCCAGTGTCTCTGCCTCTCTCTCTCTCTCTCTCTCTCTCTCTCTGTCTCTCATGAACAACAACAACAACAACAAAAAAACAAGTGGCACTTGCTAACTTGTAGGCCTTGTTATAGGAGTTTTACTGGGTTACCTTGTGATGTCATTAACTGTAGGTCTTTTCTCTTTGGCTAATCAGATTCCCAAAAGAAGAATCTCTTCTATTGCCTGTAGAGTATAAGCACATATTACTGTGAACCAAAGGAGAGAAGAGTATTGGGGGTTTTAATAATTTAGAGAGACTTTAATATCATCCACTCTGTTTTCAGTGTGGTTACCCTGGTTCTCACTTATCCTGTTTTACCTCTTGAGAAAATTTCCAGTGTTCTACCTAGAGAGATGGTCATCCAGTAGTGCAAAGTGAGGCAGTGTGGGAAATTGGGAAGGTTAGTGACTCATTAAATTTTGTGCCATCTTGTTTTCATTTTTGCCTTCACCAAAAGTACCTGGTGGTTCATTTCTTGAGTTTTTGGAGTTCTTTACTGAAAAATTAGTTTTCAGTTTTCAGATGCTAAATCAGTTGCCATGTGTTCTGTATTGCACATTCTAAAAGTTTTGTTGCCATAGCTTTACCTTCTGTTCTTTTTGTTCTTGTGAGTTTACACCCTTAAAAAATATCTTTTACTATCATTTAGTGGAGTTTCAGTAGGGAATGGGCAAACATCTGTCTTCAGTCCTCTTTCTGGAAATTCTTTCAATTTGTTTTTGTTTTGATTGGGGTAAGATTTACATAACATGCAATTAATCATTTTAAAGTATACAATTAACTATTCTAAAATATATAATTCAGTGGTATTTAGTGTATTTATAATGTTGTGCAACCACCAACTCACTTTAATTTCAAAACTTTTTCATCACCCCTTAAAAACACCTCATACTCAATTAAGAAATCACTCCCTATTTCCTTCTCTCTGCATCCTCTGGTCACCTCTAGTCTGCTTTCTGTCTCTATTATTTGCCTATTCCAGATATATTGTATGAAAGGCATCATATAATATGTGATTTTTTTTGTCTTCTTTCCCTTACTGTAATGTTTTCTAGGTTAATCTAGATTTCAGCATCTTTGAATACTTCGCTTCTTTTTATGGCTTCCATAGTTTCTATGCACCATAATTTCTTCTCCATTCATCTACTGATGGACATTTGGATTGTTTCTACCTTTTGGCTATTAATGAATAATGTTGCTGTAAACATTTGTGTGCAAGCTTCTATGAAGACAGTATATTTACATTCTCTTGTGTATGTATATATATATACCTAGAGGTGGGTTTGCTGGGTCTTAGCTAATTCTGTGTTTAACTTTTTGAGACACTGTCAAATTGTTTTTCCACAATGACTACACCATTTTACATTGCCATCACTAATATATGAGAATTCCCATTTCTCCACATCCTCGTCAGTACTTGATTTTGTTGTTGTTGTTTGTTTGTTTTAAAGCCATCCTGGGATGCCTGGGTGGTTTAGCCAATTATACACCCAACTCATTGATTT
The DNA here is from genome assembly GCF_048418805.1 of Vulpes vulpes. Taxonomy (NCBI): domain Eukaryota; kingdom Metazoa; phylum Chordata; class Mammalia; order Carnivora; family Canidae; genus Vulpes; species Vulpes vulpes. The sequence goes on along the minus strand of NC_132791.1, from coordinate 182,766,608 downwards.
TGGCTTATTAGGTCATGATCTCAGGGTTGTGAGATACAGCCGCATGTCAGGCGATGCACTTATTAGAGATTCTCCCCCTTTGCCTATCCCCAACCCCAGTAAATAAATAAATAAAATCTTGGGGGGAAAATTAAAGCCATTTTAGTGGGTATGAAGTGGTATCTCACTGTGGTTCTGATTTACATTTCTTCAATGACCAATATTGAACGTCTTCTTTTTCTCTTTTTTAGTTTTCTTTATTTTATTTTATTTTATTTTATTTTATTTTATTTTATTTTATTTTATTTTATTTTATTTTATTTATTTTATTTTATTTTTTTAAAGATGTATTTATCTATTCATTCAGAGAGAGCAAAGAGAGAGGCAGAGACACAGGCAGAGGGAGAAGCAGGCTCCATGCAGGAAGCCCGATGTGGGACTCGATCCCCGGTCTCCAGGATCACACCCCGGGCTGCAGGCGGCACTAAACCGCTGCACCACCGGGGCTGCCCAGTTTTCTTTATATTTTATTTAAAAATTTATTTTTAGGGGCACGTGGATGGCTCAATCTGTTAAATGTCTGCCTTCAGCTCAAGTCATGATCCCAGGATCAAGCCCTATATTGGGCCTGCCCCGTGGGGAATCTGCTTCTCCCTCTCCCTCTGTTACTCCCCCTGCTCGTGCTCTCTCTGCCATAAGAGAGAATAAAATCTTTAAAAATAAATGAAATAAATAAAATCTTAAAATTTTTAAATAAAATTTTATATCTGCCTATCTATCTATCTATCTATCTATCTATCTATCTATCTATTTTTAAAGTAGGCTCTATGCCCAGTGTGTGTCCTGATACAGGGCCTGAACCCATGACCCTGAAATCAAGGCCTAAGCCAAGATCAACAGTCAGTTGCTTAACCAACTGAGTTACCTAAGTGCTCCTTAAAAATCTTTTCTTGTGCTTGTTGGCAATTAGGATATCTTCTTTGAAGAAATGTCCATCAGATCTTTTGCCCATTTTAAAAATTGGGTTGTGTTTTTGTTTTTGAACTCTAAGGATTCTTTATATATCTAGATACTCAAACTTTTATCAGATACATTATTTGCAAATATTTTTTTCCATTCTCTGGGTTGTCTTTTTTTCCTCTCTCAATTTTTAGATTGCTTTCTTTTTTTTCTTAAGATTTTATTTGTTTATTTTAAAAAAGATTTTATTTTTTTATTCATGAAAGAGAGAGAGAGGCAGAGGAGACACAGGCGAAGGGAGAAGCAGGCTCCATGCAGAGAACCTGATGTGGGACTCAATCCTGGGTCTCCAGGATCACGTCCTAGGCTGAAGGCGGCGCTAAACCGATGAGCCACCCGGGCTACCGAAGATTTTATTTATTTATTCATGAGAGACACAGAAAGGGGGGGCGGGGGCAGAGACACAGGCAGAGGGAGAAGCAGACTCTCTGCCTGGAGTCTGATGCGGGACTAGATCCCAGAACCCCAGGATCATGACCTGAGCCAAAGGCAGATGCTCAAACACTGAGCCACCCAGGTGTCCCTGATTGTTTTCTTTTTTTAATATACGGGGGAAATTAACTTTCTGAAGGGAAAATGTCATTATTACAGGTAATCAGAGGGGCTTGTTGAGTGGCATTTTTCAAGAACTATTTTTGAATATTTAAAAATTTTTATTATTGAAGTATAGTTGACATACAATTTTATATTTATTTCAGGTGTACAACATAGTGATTCCACACTTCTTTGCATTACCTAATGTTCACCACTTAAGTGTAGTTACCATCTGTCACTAAACAGCATTATTATAGTATTATTCACTGTTTCCTGTGTTGTACTTTTCATCCCTGTGACCTATTTATTTTATTACTGGAAGTTTGTGCCTCTTAAACCCCTGCATCTATTTTGCCTATCCTCCCACTCTCTCCCTTCTGGCAATCACCAGTTCGTTTTCTGTATTCAAGAGTCTGTTTCTTTTTTGTTGTTGTTGTTTTGCTTTCTAGATTTCACATATGACTGAAATCATAGTATTTGTCTTTCTCTTTTTTCACCGAGCATAATACTCTCTAGGTCCATGCGTGTTGATGCAAGTGGCAAGATTTCTTTCTCTTTTCTTTTCTTTTCTTTTCTTTTCTTTTCTTTTCTTTTCTTTTCTTTTTTTTCTTTTCTTTTCTTTCTTTTTCTTTTCTTTCTTTTCTTTCTTTCTTTCTTTCTTTCTTTCTTTCTTTCTTTCTTTCTTTCTTTCTTCTTTCTTTCTTCTTTCTTTCTTGATTTTATTCATATGAGAGAGAGAGAGAGGCAGAGACACAGGCAGAGGGAGAAGCAGGCTCCATGCAGGGAGCCCGATGCGGAACTTGATTCAAGGACTCCGGGATCACGCCCTGGGCCGAAGGCAGGTGCCAAACTGTGAGCCACCCAGGGATCCCCGATACCATTCTTTTTTATGGCTGAGTAAGAATTGTCCTTATTTTCTTTATAGTATCTTTTGATGCACAAAAGTTAATTTTTATGAAGTCTGTTTCATCCAGTTTTTCTTCTTTTGTTCCTGCTTTAAATATCAAATCCAAGAATCTTATTGCCAAATCCAAGGTCGTGAAGGTATACACCTATGTGTTCTTCTAATAGTTTTATGGTGTTAGCTCTTATATTGAGGTCATTGATCTAGTTTGAGTTAATTTGTGTATGTAGTGTGAGGTGGGGTTCAACTTCATTCTTTATCTTTTTTTAAAAGATTTTATTTATTTGATAGAAGGAGAGCACAAGCATAGGTAGCAGTAGGCAGAGGGAGAGGGAGAAGCAGGCTTCTCACTGAGTGGGGAGCCCAATATGTGGGACTTGATCCCAGGACTTGAGCTGAAAGCAAGATGCTTAACCAGCTGAGCCACCCAGGTGCCCCTCAGCTTCATTCTTTTGTATGTGGTTTTCCTATTCTCCCAGCACCATTTGTTGAAGGAACTGCTATTTTCCTATTTAATCATTTTAGCATCTTTTTTAAAAATTGTTTTTTTAAATTATTATAATTTAATAATTATTTTTGGAGTCACTAATGTTGCATTAGTCTGTATGTTTATCCTTACACCAATATCACACTGTTTTGGGAGTCTTCTTGCTTTTTCATTTTTATTGTTGTTCTGGCTGTTCTAGACCCCTTTCAGTTCCATATAAATTTGATGATTGGTCTCATTTCTGCAGAAAAAAATCATTGAAATTTTCGTACAGATTGCAGTGGCTAGATTGTTTTGTGGAATATTTCAGTGTTAACTGTATTAAATCCTCCAATCCATGAAGGAGGGAATTCTTATCACTTACTTAGTTCTTTAATTTCTTTCAGCAATATTTTGTAGTTTTTAGGATGTAAGTCTTCTACCTCTTTGGTTAAATTTATTTCTAAGTATTCTTTTGGAGGCTATTGTAAATAGAATTATTTTCTTAATTTTTGTATTGTTCCTTTTGGTGTATAGAAGCACAACTGAATTTTATGTGTTGAAGTTCTACCTTCCACCTTTCCTTAATTTGTTTATTAGTTCTAATTGTGTTTTGTGCATTCTGTGGCATTTTCTATATATAGAATCATGCCATCTGCAAAGAGATAGTTTTACTTCTTCATTTCCAATTTGGATGCCTTTTATTTCTTTTTATTGCCTAATTGCTCTGGCTAGGACTTCCAGTACAATGTTGAATAGCTGTGGTGAAAGTGGCATCTTTGTCTTGTTTTTGATCTCAGGGAGAAAGCTTTCAATTTTTCACCATTAAGTATGATGTTAGTTACTATGTTTTTATAAATCCCTTGATCGTTTTAAGGAAGTTCCCTTCTATTCCTGGTTTGCTGATTTTTTTTTCTATCATGAGAGTATTGAATTCTGTCAAATGTTTTTCTCTGTCAATTCAGATCCTCCATTCTAGTACTATGGTAATTAATTTTTGTATGTTGAATCACCCTTGCATTCCTGCCCCAAATTCCATTTGTTTATTTATTTTTTTAATATGCTGTTAAATTTGGTTTGCTAGTATTTTGTTGAGAATTTTTATGTCTGTAATCCTAAGGGATATAGTCTCTAGTATTCTTGTATCTTTGTCTTGCTTTGGCATCAGGGTAATACAGGCCTCTTGGAATGTTCTCTAAATGGTAGAATTTACCAGTGAAGCCATTTTGTTTTAGACTTTTTTAGTTGAGAGACTTTTTGGGTACTGGTTGGATCTCTTTTTTTAAATTTTTTTTTAAATTTATTTATTTATGATAGTCACAGAGAGAGAGAGAGAGAGAGAGAGGCAGAGACATAGGCAGAGGGAGAAGCAGGCTCCATGCACCGGGAGCCCGACGTGGGATTCGATCCCGGGTCTCCAGGATCGCACCCTGGGCCGAAGGCAGGCGCTAAACCGCTGCGCCACCCAGGGATCCCCTGGTTGGATCTCTTTATTTGATATTGATCTGTTGAGATTTTCTCACTTCTTCTGAGTCATTTTTGGCAATTGGTGTGTTTGTAAGAATTTGCTTATTTCTTATAGATTGTCTAATTTGGTGGATTACAGTTGTTCACAGCATTATTATCATTGTATTCTCATACATATTTTTAACAACACCAGTTATAATACATCCTAAGAGTCCATTTAGATTGTACTCAAGTAGGGACACCTGGGTGGCTCAGTGGTTGAGCGTCTGCCATTGGCTCAGGATGTGAACCTGGAGTCGCAGGATCGAGACCCACATTGGACTCCTGCATGGAGCCTGCTTCTCCCTCTGCCTGTGTCTCTGCCTCTCTCTTTCTGTCTCTCATGAATAAATAAATAAAATCTTAAAAAAAAGTTTGTACACGACTATTGTATTCTCAACTTTTTCAAAAATATTCTTACCTGACATTGTTCCATGCAGACTATTCATAGAGGCTAATTCTTAGTCACTTTAAATTTCCCATTGAGGGATGCCTGGGTGGCCCAGTGGTTGAGCATCTCTGCCTTTGGCTCTGGTTGTGATCCTGGGGTCCTGGGATCAAGTTCCGCAATCAGGCTCCCCATGGGGAGCCTGTTTCTCCCTCTGCCTATGTCTCTGCTTCTCTCTGTGTGTGTCTCATAAATAAATAAATAAAATCTTTAAAAATAAATAAATTTCACATTGACTCTTCAAATAAATAGTAATTGAACATAATCTGCAACATCTTGTTACACATCAGGAGCCAAGGAAAACCACTTGAAACTGTTAGCCTTGTTTTGTAATTGCCTATTGATGTTGTTAACAGTGTCCTCAATTTTTCCTCAATTTTTCAGTCAACCATGCTTGCTGAAAAGCTAATACAGTTTATTTTTCTCTGAGCAAGTTTCTTCCCTTGCTGTAATCAAACAATTTAAATAAATCACCATTAGAAGATAGTTTTCTGTGCTTGGCTAACAAATGAACCACTCAAAAACTTTCTTTGGTTGCAGCCTCATTTTTTATTCTTTTTTTTTGTGAAGAAATCTTGCTATAAGGTATTGTTTTTTCTAATTTTTCCTTTGTTTTCTTGTGTGTTGGGCTATTGTGATGAATTTACTGCGGAATTGCTGATGTATAGGGTATTCTTATAGCACAGCCATAATGTCATTGCATGGTAAACATGATACTTTGCCACGTAATTTGATAACAGAATTATCAGTGTGCGTTGGAAGTGTGACTTAGATTTGAAATCCACTTTTCTCTGGCCTGTTTTGACAGGTATGTACTTGTAAGCTTAAAACAATGTTGCAATATGTCAATATGCACTGCACTGGGAATGCTGTCCAGTAGTGCAACTTGTTAGGTAGCAGTGGGAAGCACTTACCTCTCAAAGCTGCTCAGCTCTACCCCTTGTATGAGAATAATCATAGACCATACATAAATGAATGAGCATGGATATGTTCCAATAAAACTTTATCTGTGGACACCAGAATTTGAATTTCACATCATTTTGTGTCATGTAACAGTATTATCTGAATTCTTTTTTTCCAACCGTTTGAATGGTTGGAATTCTTAGCTTGTAGGCTATACAGAAACAAGTGGAGGCCAGGTTTGGCCCATGAGCTATGTTTTGCCAACCCTTGTTCTACAGTTACAGATTACTGTATACCTGTGTGGAACCTCTTAGTGGCTGAATGAACACAGAGCAAATAAGTCTTGATGAAGTTTCTGAAGCACCATGAATTTGAGAATTGTAGAGTTGGAAATACCGACCTAGAATTATTTATCATAGAGAGGTTATAGTAGCCATTCACATCATTTCCAGAGCTTGGACTTTGGTGACACTTGGGAAGAAGATGTAGCAGCATTCTCCCAAATTTTGTATTCAGATCTCTGCAGTGCTTTAAGACATTTGAGACAACCTTAACAAATACATTACTATAGACTTACTAAGCATTAGGGACTTACTAGATACTAGATATGTAGTAGTCAAAGTTATTCTCAAATATAATCGAGATCATGTCACTCTCCTTTTATTTATTTTTATTAAAGATTTAATTTATTTATTCATGAGACACACACAGAGAGGCAGAGACATAGGCAGAGGGAGAAGCAGGCTCCATGCAGGAAGCCTGTTGCGGGACTTGATCCCAGAACTCTGGGACCATTCCCTGAGCCAAAGGCAGAGATGCTCAACCGCTGAGCCACCCAGGCGGTCCCTATCACTCCCTTTAAAACTCATATAGTTTCCATTATCCTTAGAATAAAAGTCACGCTTCTTACCATTATCCTTTTAGTTTTTGCTTTTCAGTTCTCCTGTTGTATTGTTGGCTTTAGCCACACAATAGGCTTTTCACTTCCTCAAGGAAGCGAAGATCTTATCTGACTCAGTGTTTAGTTGTATCATCCCCTTGTGTTGGAGCTGTCATCTTCTCTACCTGTGCCTGCCCATACTCACCCCCTTTTCATTGCTTGCTGGTTCTTATTCATCTTTCAGGTTTTAGCTTATATGCCACCTTCTCAAAAAGGCTATCCCTGTACTCTATAAAGTAGGTTTTTTCTTTAGTCTCTGAAATTTCTACCACTTAGTAGTAGTTACAGTGTTTAATTTGTATTTTTGTCAATCTCCCCTGAGACTGTACATTTCATGAGGGCAGGGCCCATGCATGTATATTTACTTATTTGCTATTTATATACCTAGCATCTGGAACAGTTGTAGAAAATAGCAATGAAATTATAAATGCTGAATAAATGAGCTCTTGGTTTCTGGGATGCCATGTTCTTTTTTTTTTTTTTTTTCCCCTCATTTCAATGACTGACCCTTCTTCCATTTTCTGTCTCCCTGATCCCTAAACTTTGAAATCTCCTATGCCTCGTTTGCCTGCTTTCTTCTCCATCTGCACTCCCTAGTCCTCTGTTCTGGTCTTTTTTTTTTTTTTTTTTTTAAGATTTTATTTATTTATTTGACAGCACAAGCAGAGTGAACTGGAGAAGGAGAAACAGACTCCCCGCTGAGCAGGGAGCCTGATCCTAGGACCCTGGGATCACGACCCTTACGACCTGAGCAGAAGGCAGACACCCAACCAACTAATCCACCCAGGTGCCCCTGTTCTGGTCTTAATACCCTTAAGTATTATCTGTACATTAATGACTCCCAAATCTATGTGGTAAACCTAAGACTTTATAGAGCTATCTACTTGATATCTCCACTTGGAAAGCTTACTGGCATCTCACATTCTATATGGATTTTTGATTTCCTATCTCCCAAATTTCTCTTTCTTCTTCATTTCAGTAATTAGAAATATTGTTCTTACAGTAGTCCAGGCCCCAAACCTTGTTATCATCCTGGACTCACCTCTGTTTCTTAAATCCAGTCCAAGTTCTGTGAGCTTTACTTTATCAAAAAAAAACCAAAGCAAAAACCCCCACCTAATTTCTTACTGCTTTTTCTACTTCTGTAACCTATCACGACCCAGGTCCTATACCTAGATTATTACAATAGTCTCTCTCTTTTCTTAAGATTTTATTTATTTGAGAGAGAGAGAGTGAGCAAGGAAGAGCAGGAGCAGGCGCAGAGGGAGAGGGGAGAAGCTGACTGCCTGCTGAGCAGAGAGCTCCACACGGGGCCTACCCCAGGACCCTGGGATCATGACCTGAGCTAAAGGCAGATGTTTAACCAACTGAACCACCCAAGTACCCCTTACAATACTTTTAAATATATATATCAGGTTATAATGTGTCAGATTATGACACTTCTTTGCTTAGAACCTTCCAGTGATTCTCATCTCATAATAAAAATCAGTTGTTCTAATGGTCTATGAGGCCTTACTTTTACTAGCCAGTGTCCCTCCACTCCCAGTCCTTGCTCCACACCCTCACTCAGTTCTTTTCCCATTGGCCTTCTTTCTTTTTCTCATAAAATCTAGAAATTCTCTGTCTTCAGGACTTTGCCCTCACTATTTCCTCCACCAGCAGTGTTTTCCCCAAAGATTTCTATATCGCTCAGTTTCTCATATGCTTTTGGTAGCTCCTCATGTATTGGAGAAAATCCTTCCCTAACCCCCTTATCTAATTTAACTTTGCTCCTCCCCTCACATCTCTTCTCCTTACCCTATTTTATTTTTCTTTATGGCAGATATTACTGCCAATTACATATTATTGGTATTAATCTTAAAAATAAAACTGCCAGTTATTTTACCAGCAAAAATGTTTATTTGGAATAGGGAATTGTGATTTGAGACAAGCAAGCTATGGCAAAACAATAGGCAAATCCGAGAACAAAGGAGAGGAAAGCTCTTTTATGTAGGAAAGTGAGGGAGTTGGGTTGTTTTAATCAGAAAGTCCATTGGCGAGGCACCTGAGTGGCTCAGTGGTTGAGCGTCTGCCTTTTGCTTAGGGCATGATCCTGGAGTCCTGGGATCGATTCCCACATCGGGTTCCCCATAGGGAGCCTGCTTCTCCCTCTGCCTATGTCTCTGCCTCTCTCTCTCTCTGTGTCTTTCATGAATAAGTAAATAAAACCTTAAAAAAAAAAAAAAGCCCATTGGCATTAATTGGAGCTCAAAGTGTGATGACTTTTCATTGGCTAAGTTTTGACAGTCTCTCATTGGCTGGGCTGTTGCCTGGGGGAGGAGAAAAACTTCTTCCTCCTCCTTGGGATGGTAAACTGCTGTTCGCCTGCGGGTTTCATTTCTTCCTGTTTGTTCAGCAATTGAGGAAGACTTGGAGGATGTGAGAGCTCCCCCTGCTGGCTTCCAGACTCCATTTAAAATGAAATTTCCTTTTATTAATTTTCACAGTAGAATGGAAGCTATATGAGGATGGGGATTTTGTTTTGTCTACTCTTGTGTTTTCAGTGTCTAGAACATGTCTGTTACATAGCAGCTACTCAAAAAATATTTTTAAACAAATGATCACAATGCTTCTGGTTTAGGACAAAATACATATTTGTGGTTGAAAAGTGAACACCATGGGGATCCCTGGGTGGTTCAGCGGTTTAGCACCTGCCTTTGGCCCAGGGCGCGATCCTGGAGTCCTGGGATTGAGTCCTATGTCGGGCTCCCGGCATGGAGCCTGCTTCTCCCTCCTCCTGTGTCTCTGCCTGCCTCTCTCTCTCTCTCTCTCTCTCTCTCTCTCTGTCATAAATAAATAAATAAATCTTTAAAGAAAAGAAAAGTGAACACCACAAAGTGCTAACTTTTGCCACCCCAAAAGTGGCAAAATGGGAAAAACAGAAAGAAATGGATTTATCAGTGACTTTGTTGAACTGATGGAATAACCAGTTCTGGAACTGTCCTACCTTTAGACCTCTTGTTATGTTAGAAAATACCCTCCCTTCTTCAGCTACTTTCAGTTGGATTTTCTCTTTTTTGCAGCCTAGAAACATTGTATATCTTACAGAAACATTTTACTCCTAAATTATATTAAAATTGAAAATAACATCCTTGTTGGAGAAACTAAAGTAAAACTGATACTCATGCCCTTCCCATGTTGCATATTAAAACAAGTCTTTTGAAACAAATGTCTCTACATAGTAGAAATGTTAAAAATGGATGCCCTATGATCTAGTAACTCCACCTTTAGGAATTTATTCTTGGAGAGGGATTCAAAAGAAGAAAAAGATGTATGTATAGAGATGTTCAGTGCTACATTATTTATAAAAACAACAAGTATGAGATGGTTGGGTGGCTCAGCGGTTGAGCATTGTCTGCCTTTGGCCCAGGGCATGATCCCGGGATCTGGGATTGAGTCCCACATCAGGCTCCTTGCAGGGAGCCTGCTTCTCCCTTGGCCTGTGTCTCTGCCTCTCTCTTTCTCTGTGTCTTTCATGAATAAATAAAATCTTAAAAAAAAAAAAAAAAGTAGGAAATAGCTATGATCACTGACCCTTGATGTTTTACGTGGCCTTGAAAATTGCTTAGGAACTTTTTTTAAGCCTCAATAAAATACAAAAAAAACATTGAAAGACAGGTTTTATTTTATATATGTAAAACAAACCTAGGCCATTAGAAGTCAGTATAGTGGTTACTCTTGGTGGAGAGGTAATGACTTGAAAGCAAGCCAAAGGCGGGCTTTTGGCATTTGTTTTTCTTAAAGGATGCTTTTACAGGGGTGCCTGGGTAGTTGGTTAAGCGTCTGCCTTTGTCTCAGATTATGCTCTTAGGATCCTGAGATTGAGCCCTGTTTTGGACTCCCTGCTGAGCAGGGAGTTGCTTCTCACTCCTTTTGCCCCTCTACCCATTCTCTCTCTCTCTCTGTCTCTCAAATAAATAAACAAATAAAATCTTTTTCTTTTTTTTTAAGGATACCATTACAGAATATGTCTATTTGTGACAGTTTATCAAGCTGTATATAATGTCTGCTTTTGGGATCCCTGGGTGGCTCAGCAGTTGAGGGTCTGCCTTCAGCCCAGGGTGTGATCCTGGAGTCCTGGGATTGAGTCCCACATCAGGCTCCCTGCATGGAGCCTGCTTCTCCCTCTGCCTGTCTCTGCCCCCCTCTCTCTGTGTCTCTCATGAATAAATAAATAAAATCTTTAAAAAAAATTTTAAATAATGTCTGCGCTTTTATGATGTATCTTGTACTTCAATAAAAGGTTAGGAAAAAACTCCAAAATATTATGATCCACAGCTATTTGGAAAATATACTACTGTAGACCAAGACATATGTGAAAATGTTAAACATTAGTTAAGTGTTAGGTGATAACATTTGTTTATGATTTTCGTAGATAAGAAACAAATGTTTTTAACTTTTAAACATTTGTGATAAAATATAGGTAATATTGTTTTCTTTTTATATTTTCATAACTACTTTATTGGGACATAATTCATATGCCATACAATTCACCCATTTAAAGCATACCATTCATTGGTTTTTAGTATATTTACAGAGTAGAGTAACCATCACTACAGTCAATATTAGAACATTTTCATCACTCCAGAAAGAAACCCAATACCCATTAGAAGTGACTCACCATTTTCCCCAAACCTCTTCTTTTTGTTTTTCAATTAATTTTTATTTGAGTATAGTTGACACAATGTTAAATTAATTTCAGGTGTATAACATAGTGATTCAGTATCTCTGTACGTTATGCTGTGCTTACCACAAGTTCGTTATTTTTCTTAAGATTTTATGTATTTGAGAGAGAGAGAGAGAATGCCATGAGATTGTGACCTGAGCCGAAGGATGAAACTTAACTGACTGAGCCACCCAGGCACCCCCACAAGGTGTTTATTTTTAAAAGCTTTTTTCTCCAGCTTCTGTCACTGTTAAGTACAGGTATTCTTCTTTGGATCTCTGACCTTCCTACTTGATTCAGTAAGTGACACGAGGGGTGTACTTTTTTTATTTTATTTTATTTTATTTTATTTTATTTTATTTTATTTTATTTTATTTTATTTTTTATTTTTTATTTTTTTTAAGATTTTATTTATTCATGAGAGACACAGATTGAGAGAGAGAGAGAGAGACAGAGACATAAGCAGAAGGAGAAGCAGGCTCCACGCAGGGAGCCCAATGCGGAACTCAATCCTGGGACTCCAGGATCACACCCTGGGCCGAAGGCAGACGCTAAACTAAACCACCGAGCCACCCAGGTGTCCCAGGGGTGTACTTTTTAAAAAGCTGTTTCAGTTTATAAATACTTAAGAGTAAAAAAAAAAAAAAAAAAAAAAAAGTATAATATGACATATCCACCTTAAAATTTTTAAATGGAAAGACCGGGTAATTAACATGTAATGAGTTCTTGCTGAATATTAGTCATAATATTAGGTTGCTTACTTTAGAATGGTCCTGTGTATTTCAGTTAATACTTTGGTCACCTTCTGACAGTTTTATAGAAAAAAAAAAACTGCCTCAGATAACAGGTTCAAGCCGGTTAAATAACTTGTCTGTTTGCACCGCTACACAGAGCCAGGGTTTTTTTTATTATTTATTATTTTTTATTTTTTATTTATTTATGGTAGTCACACACACACACACAGAGAGAGAGAGAGAGAGAGAGAGAGGCAGAGACACAGGCAGAGGAAGAAGCAGGCTTCATGCACCGGCAGCCCGATGTGGGACCCGATCCCGGGTCTCCAGGATCGCGCCCTGGGCCAAAGGCAGGCGCCAAACCGCTGCACCACCCAGGGATCCCAGAGCCAGGGTTTAAACATGGGGGGAGGAGGTTGTTTTAATACATGTAAAAACTTTACTGAATGTGTTCACTAACCACAGAGCATCTTTGAAGTTTCAAAATCTAGGACTTAAGGAGATAGTGAAATTATGGATGCTGGTTAATGGCAGCAGCACTAGGAGTCTGAAGATATGTTATTTTCCAAGGTTACTAATGTAATGAAATAATGTGATCTCCTTGAGTACTTTTGAGAAGAGGCTAAAGGTTTGTGCTTTTCTCTGTTCTACCTATGAACAGTTTTGTCTTTGGTTTCCCAATGATGATCTCTTTGAAGAAAGTGAAGGTGTTAACCAGCACCTCGTGCTAATGCTTTGAACTTCTTTTTCTGTGCAAAGGGTAATAATCACTCCATTCTAAAAGTGAAGTTGCAAAATACCCTTATTGCTGCAGTTGCGCTCAAGTCATTTGGCAGGACAAACAAGTGTCAGATATTCCATCCAGCAAGGGTTGCATTTTAAAAGCTCTGCCCCTAAAAGGTTTACCTTAACAGTTAATCATAGGTTAAAAGCTCTAATGAGTTTTTTTCTGGTTGAGGTAAAGGATCCAGTGGGGTCATGTGGCTCTTGTAACCTGGACTGCTGTGTCCAAAGATATGAATTCTTGATAGTATGATGTTGAGGGAAGAAGCAGCTACTGTTAATCATACAAATTTCTTGGAGTACCTGGGTGGCTCAGTTGGTTGAGCATCTGACTTTGACTTAGGTTTTGATCTTAGGGTCCTGGGATCAAGCCCTGCAGGTTCTGTGCTCGGGCGGGGGCTTAAGATTCTCCCTCTCCCTCTCTCCCTCACCCCCTTCCCTGCCCCCATCCCCAGTCATGTGCACACAAGCTCTCTCCCTAAAAAAAATCCTTTAATGAATGGCAGAGGTGGACTAGAGTCTAGGTCTCCTGAGTTGAGTCTATAATCGTTTTCATTAATAAACTTAGTATGTATGCTTATAACTAAAAATGTTTCAGATTCTCTTCTATCCTTTATTCTGTTTTAACTTGCAGACCCCAGATGAGGATTAATTTATAGGATTATATCATTTTATAATTCTATAAATGTTTTTTAGAATTGTGGATATGATTCTTTTATAGAAGCATTTATTTTCAGATGTTTTCTGATTTTCATTTTAGAAAATGTGGAAATGAGAAAATTACATATATAGTTACAAATATAAATATGTAATAATTATGTATACTTGAAGAAATAATTAGATACACTTTTTAGAAAACACACGTTGAGGTGCCTGGCTGGCTCAGTCAGTAGAGCATGCAACTCAGGGTTGTGAGTTCAAGCCCCATGTTGGGTATAGACATTACTTAAAAAAAACTTTTTTTTTTTTTTTTAACCCACACTGTTGGTGTAGGCAGAGAAGTGATTTGAATATAAACAAAACACGCAACCACTCTTTAGTGGAGCTAATGATATACATTTTATGTCCTTTTTTCTCTCAAGATTATTATTTACTTTCTCATCTAATAATTTATACATCTAAATTTTCTAATTTCTTGTTTTGTTGATTTTTTTTTCTTTTCTTTTTTTTCTTTCCCTCCATAGATCTTGAGCCAGATGATTGTGCATCCATTTACATCTTTAATGTAGATCCACCTCCATCTACCTTAAACTCACCACTTTGCTTACCACATCATGGATTACCGTCTCACTCTTCTGTTTTGTCATCATCGTTTCAGCTGCAGGGTCACAAAAACTATGAAGGAACTTGTGAGATTCCTGAATCTAAATACAGCCCATTAGGTGGTCCCAAACCTTTTGAGTGCCCAAGTATTCAAATTACATCCATCTCTCCTAACTGTCATCAAGAAATAGATGCTCATGAAGATGACCTACACATAAATGACCCAGAAAGGGAGTATTTGGAAAGGCCTTCTAGAGATCATCTCTATCTTCCTCTTGAGCCATCCTACCGGGAGTCTTCCCTTAGTCCTAGTCCTGCCAGCAGCATATCTTCTAGGAGCTGGTTCTCAGATGCATCTTCTTGTGAATCTCTTTCACACATTTATGATGATGTGGATTCAGAGTTGAATGAAGCTGCCGCCCGATTTACTCTCGGATCCCCTCTGACTTCTCCTGGTGGCTCGCCAGGAGGCTGCCCTGGAGAAGAGTCCTGGCATCAACAGTATGGACTTGGACACTCCTTGTCACCCAGACAATCTCCTTGCCACTCTCCTAGATCTAGTGTCACTGATGAGAATTGGCTGAGCCCCAGGCCAGCCTCAGGGCCATCATCAAGGCCTACTTCCCCCTGTGGGAAACGAAGGCACTCCAGCGCTGAGGTTTGTTATGCTGGGTCCCTTTCACCCCATCACTCACCTGTTCCTTCTCCTGGTCACTCCCCCAGGGGAAGTGTCACAGAAGATACCTGGCTTAATGCTTCTGTCCAGGGTGGATCAGGCCTTGGCCCTGCACTTTTTCCATTTCAGTGCTGTGTAGAGACTGATATCCCTCTGAAAACAAGGAAGACTTCTGAAGACCAAGCTGCTGTACTACCAGGAAAATTAGAATTCTGTTCAGATGACCAAGGGAATTTATCACCATCCCGGGAGACTTCAATAGATGATGGCCTTGGATCTCAATATCCTTTAAAGAAAGATTCATCTGGTGACCAATTTCTTTCAGTTCCTTCACCTTTTACCTGGAGCAAACCAAAGCCTGGCCACACCCCAATATTTCGGTGAGTTGATGGAAATGTCTGCTGGTCATTTTTCATGCTTATGGGTTATTGGCGGCATGTGACTACATTATCTATATGGAATGGTTTGACCGTTCCCTTCCCCTCCTTTTTCCCCAGTGTCTTCTGGATAAATCAATTAAAGTAAACATGTATTTTCCTTTGATTCTTAAAAGGGCCTTGGATAGACTGGGCTTAGCATTTTTTTTTTTTTAAAGATTTTATTTATTTATTTATTTATTTATTTATTTATTTATTTATTATTTGTTTGTTTGTTTGTTTATTTATTTATTCATGAGAGACACAGAGGGAGAAGCAGGCTCCATGCAGGGCGCCCGATGTGGGACTCGATCCTGGAACTCCAGGGTCACACCCTGCATTTGCTCAACCACTGAGCCACCCAGGCTTCCCTGGATTTAGCATTTTAAAAACATATGGATAATGAGTTGTAGATAATAATAAGTTACATTTAAGAATCCCTAGAAAGAATTTTCCTACCTAAAAAAGCTTCTTGTAAAAGATTGATTATAGTATGGGTTAAATTACTAATAAAATTAATTGCGAACAGGCTTTTTATATATATTTTTTTAAAAATACTTTTTTTTTAAAGATTTTATTTATTTATTCTTGAGAGAGAGAAGGAGAGACAGAGCCAAAGACACAGGCAGAGACAGAGCCAGAGACACAGGCAGAGGGAGAAGCAGGCTCCATGCACCGGGAGCCCGACGTGGGATTGGATCCCGGGTCTCCAGGATCGCGCCCTGGGCCAAAGGCAGGCGCCAAACCGCTGCACCACCCAGGGATCCCCCAGGCTTTTTATATTTTTAAGAGTTTATTGTACAAATGAAATTTGTATACTGTGGCAAGTTTTTTTTTTCATAATTTGCTTTTTATCTATATTTTGGCTTTATAAATTTGACTTTTTTATTAGTGTAGAGGAATTTTAACATTTTACATATTCAAATTTGTTGTCTGCTCTGTGGCTTTTGGATTTTGTATTATATTTGAAAACCTTACCCCAATCTAAACTAATTAAAAATAAACAAAAATGTAACTTGCAAATTTCTAGTAAATTTAATGTACATACTAGTTTTATGATCTGTGTATATAATGTTTTATATATTTATTTGGAGTCTAGCTGAGGACTGGAGTAGAGAACAGTGTAACAACTTTATTTTCCAAATGACTGATCACTTCCCCACAATTCGATTTTATAGAATCAATCTAGTCTAATTGATTAGAAAAGACGGCTTTTATTATGTATTAAAGTGACACATGGTGGAGTTGAGTTTATTTCATTTTTTTTTTAAGCCTTTTCATTGGTATTTAGGAAGATACAATGTGGAATTATGGTATTGAAGGTGCCTTTGAGCCTATCACACTGCTTCTGAAAATTGTCTTAATCTTTCTGGGGTTTGCTTTAGTCTGGGAAACAAGTGTAGAAACTAGCTGAGAGTTGAAATTGAGTTGTTTCAGACTAATAAAAATTAATACCTGTGAGGTTCACAGTAGTTAGTAAAGCTAGGCTGAGGACATTCAAAGAAGTGATGAGGTAATTTAGAAATTTACACTAAGAATGATAGCATTTCAGAGATGGAGGAGACCTTAAAAGACCAATTTCCCCAGTCACTAAGAAGATTTTTTTTTTTAAGTTTTTATTTTTTTCATGAGAGACACACACACAGAGAGAGAGAGAGAGAGGCAGAGACATAGGCAGAGGGAGAAGCAGGCTCCCTACAGGAAGCCTGAGGTGGCACTTGATCCCGGAACTCTGGGATCATGCCCTAAGTCAAAGGCAGGTACTCAACTGCTGAGCCACCCAGGCATCTCAAGAAGACATTTTTAATATAAATCATTGTAGCCTTAGGTCTTTTGATATTAGACCTGTAGACATACGTTACTTTTTTTTTTTTTTTTTTTTTAAGATTTTTATTTAATCATGAGAGACACAGAGAGAGAGGCAGAGGGAGAAGCAGGCTCCATGCAGGAAGTCCGACGCTAAATCACTGAGCCACCCAGGCGTCCCAAGTTATTTCTTTTTTAAATTCCACATTTTCAATATTAATACCTGAATGAATCTGTGTCCCTTTAAGCTGTTTAAATTATCTTACTGATCAACTGATGTTTTCTCTGAAATAGACATTTAGAGTGCTGCATTGATAGGCCTTATAATTTTCAGCTTAGTATGTAGTGGAATTAAATTTGTGCCTCAAATTGCAGTATACCTTTGACTTAAGCAGTATTTCACAGAGACAGGGAAAAAAGCAATAGGGAGGAAACAGGGAAGCAACATGTACAATAGATTAACTGCTATAGCTACATACCAGGGAGGGAGACATTTGTACTGGGAAATGCAGGGATGTTTGTTTGGTTCCTTAGAGAGACACTGGTATATGTTCATGCAGGTTGATATCTTTGCCTTAAAAATGACATTATTCGGGACACCTGGGTGGCTCAGCAGTTAAGTGCCTGCCTTCAGCTCAGGTCATGATCCTGGAATCCCAGAATTGAGTCCCACATCGGGCTCCTGGCATGGAGCCTGCTTCTCCCTCTGCCTGTGTCTCTGCCTCTCTCTCTCTGTCTCTCATGAATAAATAAATAAAATCCTTTTTTTTTATAAATTTCTTTTTTTTAAGATTTTATTTATTTATTTAAAGATTTTATTTTGGGCCGTCCAAATAAATAAAATCTTTAAAAAAATGACATTATTCTTTTGATTCTTTTTATAATTATTTATACGTAGTTGAGAACCAATTATAGTTTTTTTTTTTTTTTAAATTGTGGGTTTTTTTTTTTTTTAACTTTTATTTATTTATGATAGTCACAGAGAGAGAGAGAGGCAGAGACGCAGGCGGAGGAAGAAGCAGGCTCCATGCACCGGGAGCCTGATGTGGGATTCGATCCTGGGTCTCCAGGATCGCGCCCCGGGCCAAAGGCAGGCGCCAAACCGCTGCGCCACCCAGGGATCCCAGAACCAATTATAGTTTTACAGAATGTTAGAATATGTCCTTTTATTTATTTAAAAGATTTTATTTGTTTATTCATGAGAGACACAGAGAAAGAGAGAGAAAGAGGCAGAGACACAGGCAGAGGGAGAAGCAGGCTCCACGCAGGGAGTCCGATGCGGGACTCCATCCGGGGACCCTAGGGTCATGGCCTGAGCCAAAGGCAGACGCTGAACTGCTGAGCCACCCAGGCATCCCAGATTTTGTCCTTTTTAAAAAAAATAAAGGAAACAAAAAAGTAAATGAAATTGGTTTTATTCTTCAGATTAAAGAATTATTTCTTATGTACCTGTCAAATCCAATGTTATAACTTACTAACTGAAGTTTTATTTTACAATATTCAGCTTCAGAGATCACAGGAAGAAAATGTTGGTCTCTGGCAAAGAAGTGATTTGAATCATTGCTTGGCAATAATAGTATGATGAAATGTCTTTTGTGTGTGTGTTTTGTTTATAGCACATCTTCATTACCTCCACTAGACTGGCCTTTACCAACTCATTTTGGACAATGTGAACTGAAAATAGAAGTGCAACCTAAAACTCATCATCGAGCCCATTATGAAACTGAAGGTAGCCGAGGAGCAGTTAAAGCATCTACTGGGGGACATCCTGTTGTAAAGGTATGAGTTGGGATATGAGTTGGCTTTTGGAGACGTCCTACATCTGTTGATGATAAAGTCTGTTCATTTAGGTACTACTGTGCCCAAAAAGAGAAAGTTCAAAGCTTGCAAAAACCTCTGTTGAGGTTTTGTGTTCTTGATGGCAGCACTTCTATCTGCATTGAAGGTTTTTTGTTGTTTTTGTTGTTGTTATTTGCTATGCTGAAAACCAGTCTTTTTTTTTTTTTTTTAAGATTTATTTACTTATTCATGAGAGACACAGGCAGAAGGAGAAGCTGGCTCCATTCAGGGAGCCTGATGTGGGATTTGATCCCGGGTCCCCCGGATCAGGCCCTGGGCTGAAGGCAGCGCTAAACCGCTGAGCCACCCAGGCTGCCCCAAAAACCAGTCTTTTGATTGTGGACTGACTCTCCAGCTATGGAACTCTGGGTCAAGATTATAGTGGTCAAACAGTTCTTTTTCTCATTAAAACAACACAAAACACAACCGTTTTATAATACATACTCATTTAAAATCTAAATAATGCCAAAAAGTAGAGAGAATAAAGCAATAAATTACCCCAAATCTAAACCCCTCAGAAATAAGCAGTTAATATTTGATTAATATTCCAAATAATTCTCTGTGTATATTTAGTGAAAGACTGAGTGGATGACTAGAAAATAGAATGAAGTTTTTAAGGATAAGATTATATTGAGCATCTTTGTGATTAAAATATTGTTTATCGGACAGCTCAGGTGGCTCAGTGGTTTAGTGCTGCCTTCACCCCAGGGCCTAATCCTGGCAACCCGGGATCAAGTCCCACATCGGGCTCCCTGCATGGAGCCTGCTTCTCCCTCTGCCGTGTCTCTGCCTCTCTCTCTCTGTGTTTCTCATGAATAAATAGAAAAAATCTTAAAAAAAAAAATAATAAAATAAAATATTGTTTATCTGAGTTTATTAGCAGAAAATAAAACTAACGTGAAATCATAAAATTGTGATAGTTGAGTGTGTGAAATATATTTAATATGTAAGTTTTGAATCATAATAGTTGAATATTAACTTTAATTTTATTTGAATAAAACATTTTAAAAAATGAAACAAGTAAAACTAAGAGCTACTGAATCTTAGATACTGTTCTTCACTTTCAGGAGTCCTAAGAAGATCTAAAGTCAGAGATACTAAATAATTGAGAAATTAATCATTGTTTAAAAGATTTAGATGGTTTGAATTGACACCCTTCTTTAAAATGAGATGTTTTTTTAAAACTCCTTTTGCTATCCCTTCTGCTGTTTAAATTTTGTTGCTTATTTTTCCCTACTGATGTACCGCCATCTCCCCACCCTTGTACCTTACCACCCCCATTGTTTAGCTTTAGTCCTATATCTAGTTGAATTCAATGATCACTACTAATTTTTACTTACTTTACTCTTAAGTGTTTCTGTTTGTGGATGGTGGGATCAAGTCCTGTATTGGACTCTGTGCTGAGTATAGAATCTACTTGTCCTTGTCCCTTTGCTCTTCCCCCTACTCATATACTCTCTCTCTTTTCTCTGTTTTTTTCTCTAAAATAAATATTTTAGGGGTGCCTGGTGGCTCAGTGGTTGAGCATCTGCCTTGGGCTCAGGTTGTGATACCAGGTTCCTGGGATCGAGTCCCCCACGCAGCTCCCCACAGGGAGCCTGCCTCTCCCTCTGCCTATGTCTTTGCCTCTCTCTCTGTGTGTCTCATGAATAAATAAAATATTTAAAGATAAATAAAATAAATATTTTTGAAAATAACAAAAAGTAAAAGCTGATTCTTTGTTGGAGCTCTTCCCTAGCTCAGTAGAACATGTGACTCTTAGTCTTGTGGTCATGAGTTCAAGCCCCCATGGGTGTAGAGATTACTAAAAATTAAGAAACCCCACAACTCCCCCCAAAATAAACTAGTTCTCTGCTTAAGGGGAGATTAACACTTTGAGTATCATCAGTGCTTTATATTTTCCTTGTTAGTGACTTACCTTTTTTTTTTTTTTTTTTTTGTAACTTCTTCCTCGAAGAATTATATCAGTATACTTGAAATTACTGACTTAACTAGAGTATGTCTGGATATTGATGGTTCTTTATCAGTCTGTTCCTGGTACCTGTAATGCTTTTTTCAATCTGAGATTCTTTTCTTCCTTCATGCAAGAAAACCTTTTTATATTATGTATCTGTATACATTTCTTTTTCATTTGTTTTGTCCTTTACTTTGGGGACTCCAATTACTATTCAGATGTTTACTTGTTTTTATCTCCCATGTCTTTGTGTTCTCTTCTTTGATTCCTTCAATGTCTTTTCTTATCATTTATTGTGATTTTTTTTTTAATGCCCTGCCCTGATGTTTGCACTGATGTTTTTGATATATTTGTCACTCACGGTTTCTAATCTAGCTTTTTAAAAATAATTAATTAATTAATTATATTTATTTTAAAGATTTTATTTATTTGACAGAGAGTGAGTGAGCACAAACGGGGAGTGGCAGACAGAGGGTGAGGAAGAAACAGGCTCTCTGCTGAGCAGAAAGCCTGACATGGGGCTCGATCCCAGGACCTGGGGATCAGGGCCTGAGCCAAAGGCAGACAGGCACTCAACTGACTGAGCCACCCAGGTGCCCCTTAATTTAGTTTTTAGATCTCCAGTTGTGTTTTGTACTTTAGTTTGCTTCTTTAGCTACATTTTCCACTTATTTCATATTTTATCATTATATTTGATTTCATGATTTATTGAACTTAAATTTTGTAGTGTGGAACTTTCACTGGCAATTAGTTTCTCAGTTGTTTGTGTGTGTGTGTGTGTGTGTGTGTGTGTGTGTGTGTTATATTGAGGGGGAGATTTTGGATTTTGTTTTCACTTTTTTTTTAAGGTGGGAGGGGCAGAAGGAAAGGGGCAGAAGAAGAGAGAATCTTAGGCAGGCTCCATGCCCACCTCAGAGCCCAATGTCCAATCTCACAAATAGGATCACCAAAAATAGGATCTTACAACCCTGAGATCATGACCTGAGTCAAAATCAAGAGTTGGACACTTAACTGACTGAGCCACACGGGTACCCCTTCACTTTATTAAATTATTCAAATGTCTTGTATAGTTTGTTCCTTTTTTTTTATTAAATAAAAATAAAAAATGTATACTGTAATTGCCTAATTGTCATGCCTTTTATCCCCCATTTTGTTTGAGAACTTTGGTCTATAGCCTGAGGAAATTGGGTGGAAGAGGTACAGAATTAGCTTAAGATAGGCCTTGTTGAGTTTGGCTCAAGAGAGTAAACAGTATCACATATGTATTATGGCCCACTCCCATTACTCTAGTATGTATCATATTTTCATGAGCTGTACTTGTTCCCTTAGTACAGCACAGAGTCCTGGAAGATGGTAAGCACTCCTGACCTTTTCTGCTTCTGCCAAAGGCCCTGGAGCAGAATGTGGTATCTTTTATTCTTGAGAGAAAGTTTTTCCTTGACTTTTTTCAGAGCTGACTACTTACACTTGTGATTTACTTTGCTGTAAATTAGTTAGCATTATATCAATATTTTATTTTATTTTCTCAATTTATTACTTTTATTCCATTAATTTACTTAGTAATGTTATTTGTTATTACTCTTCCTAGTGGATAAAGGTATGAACTAGTTAGCAGTTCTACCACACAAATAAAATCTTAATCTTCTGTTTTGCATTTCTCATACTGCCCCTGCTACCACCACACACGCATATATTTAATTTTGTTAGGTATTGGGGGAAGATGATTGTGATACTACTTCATTCCATTGTTTTTATCCAAAAGTTTTCTCTCTTTCTAATAATCAGAGTAAAACAAGCATTGCACGATAAGAAGAGGTCATCTCAAATTGAAAATAAAATGTGCCTGATTCTGTGTACTGTACCACACTTGTATGGTACACTCTTCAGTTGTGTATGCCTACTTCTGAGACCTCATTTTTCCCACTAACAGAGGCAGCCCTTTCCCAGCAGCTAAGAAGACTATTTGTAGATTTCTCTGCTGTTCTGAGAATTTTGTAATACTCAGGAAAGGAAGGCATGATTTGCCATTCCACTGGTCTGACCCATCATACATTAGAGTGGCATGCTTGGTTCTCAGAAAAAGCCCTGATTCTGCTCTCTTTGTACTGTTTTTGTTTTGTTTTGTTTTAAACATTTTATTGCTGTGTAAGAATACATCACTAAAGTACACAAGTCTTAACATGTACAGCACAGTGAATTTTTAGCACATGTGTACACACATAAAACTACCACAAAGGTTAAGATACAGAATATTTTTAAAAGATTTATTTAATTATTTATTTTAGTGTGGGAAGGGGCAGATGGAACCAAAAGAGTCTTAAGAGGACTTGTGCTGAACCTGGAGCCTGATACAAGGCTTGATTCTATGACTCTTGAGATCATGACCTGAGCCGAAACCAAAAATAGGATACCCAACCAACTGTGCCACCTAGGCACCCCAACTTATAGATTTTTTTTTAAAATTTTTTTTTAATTTTTATTTATTTATTATAGTCACAGAGAGAGAGAGAGAGGCAGAGACACAGGCAGAGGGAGAAGCAGGCTCCATGCACCGGGAGCTTTTTAATCTGCTGTTCCCAGCTTTCTTTTTTTTTTTTTTTAATTTTTATTTATTTATGATAGTCACACAGAGAGAGAGAGAGGCAGAGACACAGGCAGAGGAAGAAGCAGGCTCCATGCACCGGGAGCCTGATGTGGGATTCGATCCCGGGTCTCCAGGATCGCGCCCCGGGCCAAAGGCAGGCGCCAAACCGCTGCGCCACCCAGGGATCCCCCAACTTATAGATTTTAAGCACCTAGAAGACTCCCTTGTACCCTTCCTAATTTGTATCTCCCAACCAAAGGTAATCATGCTTCTGACCGCTTATCATCATAGATTCATCGTTTTATTCTTGAATTTCATATGTATAGAATCATACAGTATGTTTTATTTTCTGTCTGGCTTCTTTTATTCAACATTACGACTGTGAGATTCATCCACTTTGGGGGGATAGTTTTTCTTTTTTCTTTGCAGTATAGTATTCCATTGCATGAATTAGCTGTGATTTCTTCATCTGTCTCCCTGTTCATAGACACTTGGTTTGTGATCACTTTTGGACTATTTTGAATAAAGATAGTATGTTCTTTTCTCTCTCTCTCTCTCTCTCTCTCTCTCTCTTTTTACATATCTTTTTACTTTTAATTCCAGTATAGTTAATATACAGTGTTACATTAGTTTCAGATGTACTACACCTATATTTTGATAGACAAAAGCATTCACTTTTTTTGCTATATATCCAAGAGTAGAATTGCTGGTATTTCAAAGTACCTATACCAATTTCTACTCCTAACCAGCCATATATGAAGGTTTCAGTTACTTCACATCCTCATCAACACCAAAACTTTGGTTCCTGGTATTTTTTAAGCATTTCAGTAGTGTTGTAGAGGAATCATACTGGTTTTGATTTGTGGTTTCCTGATGGCTAGTGATGTTGAACATCTTTTCATGTTTGTCAAACATTTGACTGTCGTCTTTTGTCCAGTGCCTGTTCATGTCTCTTGCCTAGTTTTTAAATTGTCTCTTTTTCCTACTGATTTGTAGGAGTTTTTAATATTTTGCATGTAAGTTTTTTGTCAGAACAATGTGTTGCAAATAAAATTTCTTCTCATCTTTTGCTTCCTTTTCCACTTTCTAATTGTGGAAGTTTTTAATTTTAATGAAGTCCAAGTTATTAGTCTCTTTTTATGGATAGTGCTTTTGTTTATTTTTTAACATTTTATTTGACTGCGTACACATGCACACGTGAGAGTAAGCACAAATGAATGGTGGGGGGCATGAGGAGGCAGAGCAGGAGAAGCAGGCTCCCTGCTGAGCAGGGAGCCCCACATGGGGCTTACTCCCAGGGCCCTAGGATCATGACCCAAGCTGAAGGCAGGTGCTTAACCAACTGAGGTGCCGACATGTGGCTAGGTGGTGCTTTTTTTTTTTTTTTTTTAAGATTTTATTTATTTATTCATGAGAGACACAGAGAGAGGCAGAGACACAGGCAGAGGGAGAAGCAGGCTCCATGCAGGGAGCCTGACATGGGACTCGATCCTGGGACTCCAGGATCATGCCCTGGGCCAAAGACAGGCACTCAACCAACCGCTAGACCACCCAGGGATTCCTGGGTGGTGCTTTTATATCCTGTTCAAAAATCTTTGTTTAGAGATGCCTGAGTGGCTCAGTCATTAAGTGACTTCTCAATAATATTATTGCCTCCAGTCCATGAAAATGGTCTATTCCTCCATTTATTTGGGTATTATTAATTCCTCTTGGCAGTGTTTTGTAGTTTTCAAAGTAGACATTTTTTATATCTTTTGTTATTTTCAGTGTTCACTGTTTTTTGCACTATTATTTTTTATTCCATTTAATTTTTTGTTTATAGAATACAGAAATGCAGTTTACTTTTTTATGTTGATTTATATTTCTTGACCTAATAGTTTATTTTAGCTTCTTTTGGGTTTTCTAAATAGTCAACTCATCTTTGAATAATGAGT
The DNA here is from genome assembly GCF_048418805.1 of Vulpes vulpes. Lineage (NCBI taxonomy): Eukaryota > Metazoa > Chordata > Mammalia > Carnivora > Canidae > Vulpes > Vulpes vulpes. The sequence continues at coordinate 182,741,214 of NC_132791.1, read as the reverse complement.
TTTACTTCTTCTAATTTTTATACCTTTTCCCCCCAAATTTTTGTGGTAAAATACACATAACATAAAATTTACCATCTTAATTATTTTTACATATACAGTTTAGTGGTATTTTTTTTTAATTTTTTTTAATTTTTTATTTACTTATGATAGTCACAGAGAGAGAGAGAGGCAGAGACACAGGCAGAGGGAGAAGCAGGCTCCATGCACCGGGAGCCCGATGTGGGATTCGATCCCGGGTCTCCAGGATCGCGCCCTGGGCCAAAGGCAGGCGCCAAACCACTGCGCCACCCAGGGCTCCCTACAGTTTAGTGGTATTAAATATATTCATAATGTACAACTTTGACCACCATCCATCTCTATAGCTCTTTTTATCTTGTACAACTGCAATTTTTATTTTATTTTATTTATTCATGAGAGACACAGAGAGAGAGAGAGGCAGAGACAGAAGCAGAGGGAGAACAGGCTCCATGCAGGGAGCCTGATGTGGAACTCAATCCCAGGACTCCAGGATTACTCCCTGAGCCAAAGCAGACCCTCAACTACTGAGCCACCCAGGCATCCCTATTTGTGCTGCTTCTAATCAGAAAAATTCACTTTTTTGTGGTGCTTTTTAGTTTATAAAATGTTTTCTCGTAGTTTATATTTAATATTCACAAAAGTTCTTTGAAAAGGGCAAGGCAAGTACATTGTGCCAGAGATTTAAGATTACATGTGATATAATTGATGGAGATCTTAAACTTAGGTCTTTTGACTCTGCTGTTCTGGTTTCTGTTGTACCATATTGCCTCTTGTATTACAGATAAGTTATAATTTCATAGTGCTTTTCATTTTATTAACTACTTTCATATTGTCTCATTTAATTCTCCAGATAAGCCTTTTTAGAAACCCTGAATTAAAGTCACGTGCTGTTTCTACTGCCTTTATAATCCCTAGTAAAAATCTTAGACCTAAAAAAAAAAAAAAAAAAAAAAAAATCTTAGACCTATTATGGCCATAGTACTTTACACAGAGTTAATACTCAGTAAACGTTGATCACTGCTCTGAACCCTCATGAAAAGTAGCAGAATAAGAGCAAGAGAGAGTGCATGAGTTGGGGGAAGAGGGAAAGGGAGACAATCTTAAGCAGACTCTGTGCTGAATGCAGACACTGACACAGGGCTCAATCTCACAACCCTGAGGTCACTACTGAGCTGAAACCAAGAGTTGGTTGCTTAACCGACTGTGTACCACCCAGGTGCCCCTTAAGTAAATAATCTTATTCGTTAATATGATCTGCAGCTATTTAATAGATTGAAGCCAGTCTGCTGCTATAGCTGGGAATTTGGCAGGGGGGAGGGGGGAAATCAGATATGTTTCCTTCTTCCATGAAGTTTACAGTTTGGTTAAGCTTGCAAATGAGATAATAACGATAAAGTAGGATGAAGGAAATTCATATCCTTAAGAAAGCAAATAGGTGAATGGGTTGAAATGGCATTACTTATTTGAGGAATGTTGATAGCTCATTAATAAACAATCATTAGCCAGAAAAAAGGTAGATATTAAGAAAGGAAAAATATTAAGCAGAGGGAAGAGTTTAGAACTGCACTATCCAATCCAGTAGTCACTAGCCGCATTTAAATTTAAATTAATCAAAATTAGGGATGCCTAGGTGGCTCAGTGGTTGAGCGTCTGCCTTTGGCTCAGGGCGTGATCCCAGGGTTCGGATTCGAGTCCCACATTGGGCCCCCTGCATGGAGCCTGCTTCTCCCACTGCCTATGTCTTTGCTTCTCTCTCTCTGTGTCTCTCATGAATAAATAAATAAAATCTTTAAAAAATCAAAATTAGAAATTCACTTCTTTAGATGCATTAACAGCATTTCAAGACTGGGTAGAAGTGTGGCTAATGACTACATTGTCTTTTTTTTTTTTTTTTTTTAAGAGAGATTCTCTCCCTCTCCGTCTGCCTCTTACGCTTGTGCTCTCTTTCTCTCCATCAAATAAATAAAATCTTTTAAAAACAACAAATGCAAAAAAGCTACATGTACATCTTATTGTACTGTGATCATTTTATTAAGGCATAGATATTTTGCATTTTAAAAATTAAGAGAGCGAGCGAAAAAAAAAAAAAAGGCGAGCGAGTGTGCATTGGTGGTGGGCAGAGGGGAAAGGAGAAGCTGACTTCCTATACTGAGCAGGGAGCCTGACACAGGCCAATCCCAGGACCTAGAGATCATGACCTGAGCTGAAGGCAGATGCTTAACAGACTGAGTCACCCAGGCGCCCCAAGGCATGGACATTTTGAATGTTACCTCAAAAATTACTGAAATTTTAAAAATGGGGATTGTTGAGGCACCTGGATAGCTCATTCATTTGGCATCTGACTCTAGATTTTGGCTTGGGTCATGATCTCAGGCTTGTGGGATCAAGACCTGAGTTAGTCTCCATGCTCAGAGCAGAATCTGGTTGAGGTTCTCACTTTTCCCGTCCTTCTGCTCCTCCCCCTGCTTGCTCGCGCACGCGCGCGCACTCTCTCTTTATCTCTGAAATAAATAAATAAATAAATCTTTAAAAAATAAAAATGGGGATTATAGAAATTTTTCATATTTAGATTGTATTTCCTCATGCACCAAGATCCTTTTCCAGGTGATGATTGTTTGTATGTTGTTACATGCACATTTTCAGTTTGAAGCAGTTTACTTATGGAAATTTAATTTTGTGTTTTTAGTATCTCTATAATGTGTTCTCATGTTTCTAATATATTCAGATTCCCTACCCCCAAGTAATTTAGCAGAACTGATAATAGAATTCCTCTTATTGAAGCTACTCTAGTTTGTCCTATAGTGACCTTCGGGCTTTAACACTCCAGCTTTAGTTAAATTAAGCAGGCACAGACCTTTGCTATGGAAACGATACAGAAACATAACAAACAACTTGGCTTACTTTCTTCTCCAAGGCAGAGGGTGGTCTGAAGAGAGGTATACTGATCCTAGATGAAAATTTTTTGAGAGTAGTAGTAGCAGCAATAATTTGTTTATGGCCTACAACATAATGCTTATCTGAAAATGAAATGGGAAGACAATCTAATTTATTTGACTCCTTAAAATCCCTAAGATACATAGGAGAAACTGTACTTTTCATATGCTATATAGTATACGTATGCTTGGAGCAGATGCTGACTGAAGTACGTGTTATGAAATATATTCCCTTTGAAATCTTATATGCATGATTACCTTCCCCCATCACTGGTTTATTTTACTATCGAAGTATAAAGGACAGGTGGCTTATGTCTTTGCCAAGCGGGTATTAATGTGAGTCATCTAATATGACTAGGATACTTTGGTATATAGTACTTACTGGTACGTTATGTGATATTTGGGTAGCTTATTAGATGGCAATAAAATTTTTTACTTGTATTTTCTATTTTAGACTTAACTACTTTTTGAACAGTCTACTTTAGTGGCTATTCTAATTTAAGTAATTCTGTTGACTAACCTCATGAGTTCTTTTGCTCCACCAAATTGTACTCTTTACTCCAAAATTCATTCATTCAACAGTGATCGAACAAGCATCTGTAATGTGCTAAGTACTGTACTATGCTCTGGAGATAACTAGATGGACCCCTGTCCCTTTCACAGTACTTAGAGGAGAGTGGCAAAATTGATGCTATTTCTTCCTCTATGTAGATGAACAGTTGGTTCCATGGAACAATTTGTTCAATTGGATTAAACATGAAAGAGCAACAGGTATAGCAGAAAGGAATAGCTAATCACTTATTAGCCATACGTTTCCATTTTTTTCTTTAGTTAATTTACCTAGGTTTTTTTTTAAATTCTGATTGTGTTGGCATTTTATTTTTCATGGATTTTTTTTTTAAGATTTTATTTATTTATTCATGAGACACACACACAGAGGCAGAGACATAGGCAGAGGGAGGAGAAAGCTCCCAGAAGGAGCCTAATACGGGACTCAAGGATCCCCCAGGATCAGGACCTGAACCGAAGGCAGACACTCAACTGCTGAGCCATCCAGGCGTCCCTCATGGATTATTTTCAATTTAATTAAAGCTATATAAAATTTATCAACTTATTCTATGAAAATATATAAAAGGAAATCACACCTGAAAATATTGAGGGGTGCCTGGCTGGGTTGGTCAACTCTTTGTTCGTTTTAAGATTTATTTATTTTAGGGAGAGAGAGTGTGCACAGGAGGGAAGGGCAGAGGGAGATGGAGAGATAGAATCTCAAGGAGAAACCCTGCTGAGCCCAGAGCCTGACACAGGTCTCAGTCCCACGACCTTGAGATCATGACCTGAGCCAAAATCAAGAGTTGGACACTTAACCAACTGAGCTACACGGTTGCCCTAGAGTGTGCAATGCTTGATCATGGGGTTATAGGTTTGAGCCCCACATTAGGTGTAGAGATTACTTAAAAGTAAAATCTTAAAAAAAAAAGAGAATATTGATAGATTTCTTGACTATATAAGTATTTGCAGAGAACTGCAACTTCCAGTTTAATATAGTAAATTGAACACATGTGTTTTACTTTCATTAGACTTTAGACAGCTGCAACTTAAGCCTATTGGATAGAAAGAATCAATAAAAAATCATTTTACAGCAAAAAATCCTGGAAAGTCTCAGAAATTTGAGGCAATGAATATCTCTGAAAGTGGGATGTGAGATGGATCTGGAAACAAAAGGATTGGTTGAAAGTCTACAAAAGAAGTAGTTAGACTTCCCACATTTTTCTCTTATGTGGCATAGCCACATGATAAACACTGTCTTACCCTGTGAGAATATTGCAGATTTACTTTTCAGAGGGAATGAAGTGGAGATTCTAGGTTCTAGAATTACTGAAGGCAGAGCTTGAGAATCTGTACAGAAAATGGAGCGGGTTAAGAGGGGTGGCATAATGAAAGTCTACATACTGAATAGGGAGACTGCTCACCCCTTTTCTCAACTCCTCAAATGCTTATAACAAGTTTATTCTTCAGAGACAGGTGATTGAAAGATTTGATTTTAGACAGACTGGTCAAGAGAAAATACCTGTGTGCCTCTTGACTTAGCAAATCTTCCAGACTAATGATCATATTCAACCCCACTCTTTAAAAAAGAAAAAAAAACAAACATTTTTTAATCCTACTTTATTAACCTGAAATGGAAATGCAAAGATTATATAATCAACTTGCATGGATAAATTTAAGAATATCGAAACAACGCTATGATAGTATGAGAAAATAAATTTAAAAACTAAATTATGACAGAATAATTGTGTTTCAAAATGAAAAGGCTTGATATTGACTGTAGAAGACAATGAAGTAGTTAGATATTTGTACCTGCGGAATCACTGCAGGTGTTGCAGATATGAAGGCAGATACATGTTAATCAGCAACCTAAATTCCATTAGGGAGTAGCATTACTGGCAATGACATGATTTTCTGAAATGATGAACTCTTGCTAAAGTTTTCTTCAATTTATATGGTAGTTACATTCATTAAACTTATTAAAACTGCAATTTTTTTATATATACTAAGGAGTTGGATTCTAAATTCATAAACATATATATATATATATATATATATATATATATATATATGACATTCTGAAGTTCTATGCAACATAGGCTAGTTCTGTACTTGGAAGAACTAATTATCTCATGCATTGACAGGAATTTCAGTCTCTGGCCCCTTGTCATAAAATGCTTGTAATGTCCCTCACTCATGTTGCCATGCTCATTCATTTATAGACTATGGCTGTTTTTGTGCAAAGATGGCAGAGTAGTTAAGATAGAGAACATAGGTGGGGGACGCCTGGGTACCTCAGTGGTTGAGCATTTATTTGCCTTTGGCTCAGGGCGTGATCCTGGAGTCCCAGAATCTAGTTCCACATCGGGCTTCCTGCATGGAGCCTGCTTCTCCCTCTGCCTGTGTCTCTGCCTTATTTTCTCTCTCTCTCTCTCTCTCTCTCTCTCTCTCTCCCTCTCTGTCTCTCATGAATAAATAAAATCTTTATTTTTTTAAAACATTTTATTTATTTATTCCTAGAAACACACAGAAAGAGAGAGAGGCAGAGGGAGAAGCAGGCTCCATGCAGGGAGCCTGACGTGGGACTCGATCCCGGGTCTCCAGGATCACATCCCAGGCTGAAGGCAGGCGCCAAACCGCTGAGCCACCTGGGCTGCCCTAAATAAAATCTTTAAAAAAGAAAAAGAACATAGGTGATACATCACTTCACACTTTGCCTAGGACACTGCAAATCACAGTGTTGCAGTTCAAACTCGGTGTATTTCAAGTCCTCAGAGTATTGCTATACTGGAACTTTTATAGTGCATACTTATGTCAAAACAAAAGAAAAATAGATTTCAGACGTCATCCTTTTAAGGCACAATAGATTGTATTATTTTGTTATCCAAATAGATAGCAAAGCATTGTGTTTATTGTTCAGTAACGTGGCTGGCGAAAAGAATATACATCTTATATAGCCTCACATTTCCAACTAGCTGTATCACTGTTATTTTGAATATACCAAGACTAACGGTGAAAACATTACCCTCCCCCAAACTTGTTCTAAATCATTGACTTGTTTACTTTTTTTGCTAGTGATACCACCATTCTGTTGGATACTGAATCTCAGAATTTTTGTTTTTAAGAGGTCATTTAGGGATCCCTGGGTGGCACAGCGGTTTAGCGTCTGCCTTTGGCCCAGGGCGCGATCCGGGAGACCCGGGATCGAATCCCACATCGGGTTCCCGGTGCATGGAGCCTGCTTCTCCCTCTGCCTGTGTCTCTGCCTTTCTCTCTCTCTCTGTGTGTGACTATCATAAATAAATAAAAATTGAAAAAAAATTAAAAAAAAAAAGAGGTTATTTATTTGAGAGAGAAAACATTAGTGACTAGGTGAGGGAGGGGCAGAGGGAGAGAGCCAAGGAGAAGCAGACTCCCCACTGAGCAGGGAGGCCAATGGGGGGCTCCATCCTAAGACCCTGGGATCATGACCTGAACTGAAGGCAGACACTTAACTGAGCCGCCCAGGTGCCCCTGAATCTCAGAACTTATAGCTTCTTTTTTCCTTTCTCCTTATTACTCTATATATAGTCAGTTTAAAAAAATCTCTTTATAAAGGGAAAGATTTATTGTATCCATCCCTTTCCGTTTCTATTCTCTATTATGTTCTTACTTCCACTCTAAACTTTCAGTACATATGATGTTAGTACTTAGTGCTTCAGCCTCTTAGCTGATTTTCATGATTTTGTCTTTTCCCTCCTTCGTAGAGCCGTCTTTGATTTTTATCATATACATCCCAACATTCTTTTTTGTAGTGCCCTTTAAAGTCTTTACTAATTTCTTAAAGTTTAATACATGCCACTTTGTTTTTTATTTTTTGTCATCTATATAGTATTGGCTAAAGCAGTATCACTGCTATTCAATATGGATATTTCCCTAATAGATCCTCAGTTAAAAGAAGAAGGGTTAGAGGAGTGAACAAGACAGAGTTTCTGCCTTTTTGGAACTTTACGCTACTGAGGAAACAGATAATAAATGTATAACACAGGGCAGCCCCGGTGGCTCAGTGGTTTAGTGCTGTGTTCAGCCCAGGGTGTGATCCTGGAGACCCAGGATCGAGTCCCACGTCAAGCTCCCTGCATGGAGCCTGCTTCTCCCTCTGCCTATGTCCCTGCCTCTCTCTCTGTCTCTCATGCATAAATAAATAAAATATTTTTTAAAAATGTATAACACAGGGGATCCCTGGGTGGCTCAGCGGTTTAGCACCTGCCTTTGGCCCAGGGCCAGATCCTGGAGTCCCGGGATTGAGTCCCACGTCGGGCTCCCAGCATGGAGCCTGCTTCTCCCTCCTCCTGTGTCTCTGCCTCTCTCTCTCTCTCTCTCTCTGTCTCTCATAAATCAATCAATCAATCAATCTTAAAAAAAATAAATGCATAACACATTTTTAAAAAAAGATTTTATTTATTCATGAGAGACACACACAGAGAGAGGCAGAGACATAGAGGGAGAAGCAGGCTCCTCGCAGGCTCCTTGCAGGCTCCTCGCAGGAAGCCCGATGTGGGCCTCGATCCCAGGACCCCGGGATCATGACCTGAGTCAAAGGCAGAAACTCAATCACTGAACCATCAAGTGCCCCTATAAACACATTTTTTAAAAATTATTTATTTCTAGAGAGAGATTGTGCGTACATGCATGAGTTGGGTGAGGAGCAAAGGGAGAGGGAGGGAAAGAATCTCAAACAGACTCCCTGCTGAGCACAGAGCCTGACATGGGGCTTGATCTCAAAACCCTGAGATCATGTCCTGAGCAGAAATCAATAATAGCACACTTAACCAACTGAGCCACTTAGGTGACACTGTGACACACTTTTCATGGTGATCCATACTATAAAAAATAATGAAACAGGATAAGGGGATAGTGTTAAGGTATTTTAGGTAAGGTGATCTTTTCTGAGGAGCTGACATTTGAGTATGGAACTGAAGGAGTGAGGTAATATGAAAATCAGAGGGAAGAATATTCCAGAGTGATAAAGTATTAAACGTGAAAGCCTTGAGGTTAGGAATGAGCTTAGGTGGTTCAGGCAACAAGGCCAGAATAATCAGAGCAGATTGGGGAAGGGAAAGGAGTAAGATATGGTAAGACAACAAGTTAGCTAGAGCTCAAATCACTTAGGCCTTATAAATCATCACAGGGCATTTGGATTTAGTTGAATGTTGCAAGGAAGCCATTAGAGTTATGAGCAGAAGGTGAAATTATCTAGTTAAAGTTTGTTCTGGCTTCCAGACAGTGAATAGGCTGTAAGGGAGCAAGAGTGAGAAGAGTTATAAGGCCATTGCAGTGGTCCAGGCTTTAACTGCTTTTCTGTAAATGTTACAGTACTGATAACCATCCTAAGTAAATTATATTACCCAATAATAGGCAGAAATCTTCATGTTGTTTCCTGGGGAGAGGATAATCGATGATGTTGCTTGGTTACAAATTCCACTATAAATCTGGGAATGGGCAAGCAGGAGTGTAAAGTGTTCACCTGAAAGACCTCATAGTGGACTAAAACTCCTACTACCACATTTGAACTCTAAAGAGAATTATAAAATCTGAGGCTTGGAAGTTTCGTGGTTTGGAGCATTGTCCAGCCACCAGCCCAATACTGCCATAGTGAAAACATCACTGACACTGTGACTCATGTCCACAACTTTTTCTGACAGTGCTTGAGGGTGCCAGAAACTCCACTACTGCCTCGAAGAGCTGGATACCTCCACTATGTATACTTAAAAAATAGACTTTATGCAACCTCCAATATTTTGTCGCTCCCTTGCTGGTTTAATGGATTTCAACAGCTGTGGAACAAATCTTTCTCCCACTTGGTGGCTAAAAGTAGGAGTGGAGATTACCGAGAGAGATCTTTCTGAAGCTTGTGAAACAACCAAGTACAAGGATGCCACTATCTCAAAGCAGAGGTATCAGACTAAAGCTGTAACAAAACCCAGACATAGGGACGCCTGGGTGGCTCAATGTTTAAGCGTCTGCCTTCAGCCCAGGGAGTGATCCTGGAGACCCCGGATCAAGTCCCACGTCAGGCTCTCTGCATTGGAGCCTGCTTCTCCCTCTGCCTGTGTTTCTGCCTCTCTCTCTCTCTCTCTCTCTGTGTCTCTCATGAATAAAAAAAAAAAAAAAAAAAAAAAAAAAAAAACTAACAAAGCACATCCAACAGCACGTTAAAACAATTATACAGCATTGCCTAGAGGAATTTATCCCCATAATGCAAAAGGTGCCCCAACATAGGAAAATCAGTTGAGATAATACAGCACATTAATAGAAGGGTTAAAAACCATGTGATCGTCTCAGTTGACACAGAAAAGGCATTTGACAAAATTTGACAGCCTTTCATTTAAACATACACACATACACAATCTAGGAAAGGGAGAAAATTCCTTACCACGAAAGGTCATTTAGGGAAAGCCTACAGCTAACATCATACTTAAGTAATGGTAAAAGACTAAAAGCTTTCTTCTCAAGATTAGGAACAAGGATGCTCAGTTTCACCACTGCTGTTCAAATTTGTGCTAGAAGTTCTAGTCAGAACTATTAGACAATAAAAAGAAATAAAAGGCATTTGAATTGGAAAGGAAGAAGAAAAACTGTATTCATAGATGTTCTTGTACATAGAAAATCTCAAATCATCCACAAGAAAGCTACTAGAGCTAATAAATAAGAGTATTTCAGGGTGGAAGATCAACACATACAGTCAATATTTGTGTTTCTGTATACCACTGTTGAGCAACCTGAAGAGGAAATTTTAAAAGGCAGTTCCATTTACAGTAGTATCTAAAGGAATTAGGAATAAATTGAGCGAAGGAAGTGTCAAGATTTGTATGCTGAAAACGATAAAATATTGCTGAAAGAAAAATATAGATGGAAACATAAGATAAAAAATAAAATATAAGAAAAAAAAATATAAGTATATGGAGAATAAAAATAGATACCCATTTTTATAGATAGGAAAACTTAACATTGTTAAGCCATCAGTAGTATTCCAAAGCAATCTGTAGAGTCAGTGCTGTACCTACCAAAATTCCAGCAGCCTTTTTTGCTGAATGGGACAGTGTATTTTCAGATTTTTTTTTTTAAGATTTTATTTATTTTTTTCATGACAGACATAGAGAGAGAGAGAGGCAGAGACACAGGCAGAGAGAGAAGCAGGCTCCATGCAGGGAGCCCGACGTGGGACTCGATCCCAGGTCTCCAGGATCACACCCCTAAACCGTTGGGCCACCAGGGCTGCCCGTATTTTCAGATTTGTATGCAATTGCAGTAGGCCTCAAATAGGCAAAACAGTTCTGAAAAAGAAGAAGAAATTTGGAAGACTTACTCATCCTGACCTGTAACTTACTACAAAGCTACAGTATTTAAAACGCTGTGGTACTGGCATAAAAACAAACCAATGAAATAGAATTGAAAGCCCCAAAATAAACTCTTATGTATATGGTCAATTCATTTTCTGTAGGGGGCCAAGACTATTCAGTAGGGGAAAAGGACAGTCCTTTTCAACAAATAGTGCTGGGGAATTGGATATCTACATGCAAAATAATGTAGTTGGACTCTTACCTTACATCATAAACAAAAATAAACTAAAAATAGGGGATCCCTGGGTGGCTCGGCGGTTTAGCACCTGCCTTCGGCTCAGGTCGTGATCCTGGAGTCCCGGGATCGAGTCCCGCATCGGCCTCCCTGCATGGAGCCTGCTTTTCCCTCTGCCTGTGTCTCCCCCTCTCTCTCTCTCTGTCTCTCTGTCTCTCATCAATAAAGAAATAAAATCTTTTTAAAAAAATAAAAAATAAACTAAAAATAGATTAAGGTCCTAAATGTAAGACCTAAGAGTATAAAACTCTTAGAAGAAAGCATCAAGGAAAGTCTTCTTGACTTTGGATTTGGAAATGGGTTTCTAAAGTATGATACCAAAAGTACAGGCAACAAAAGACAAAATAGATAAATTGGATTCCATAAAAATTAAAAGCTTTTGTGTACAATACCAAGAAAGTGAAAAAACCTATAGAATGAGAGAGAATATTTGCAAATCATTTCTTTGTAAGCGATTAATAGTTCAGATTATATAAAGAACTCCCAACTCAAAAGCAAAACAGATACACATGTACACCCAAATGTACCCCCAAAGAATGCTGATTTTTTTTTTTTTTTTTTTTTTTTTTTTTTTTTTTTAGAATGCTGAATTTTTTTTTTGCTTACTAAGCAGTCACTTAACTTGGTTGGAGTCAACCTGCAAAACCTTTCTCTTTCTGGTTGGTGGCAGTTTATAATCTCATTTCAGTTATGTTAACCTTACACTTCTTGGGATCTGACCTATTCGTGGATGGTTCCCAGGTCAACCAAAGGATCTGGCAAAGCTTACATGTATATTTTGGAGCTTCCCTTCTCTGGCCATCTCCTTTCTTAGATTTCCCTCTTGGTTGTCCTATATTTTCTCCTTAATTCTTCAGACCCTTCAGACCATAGATTTTCTATAGGAGTTTAAGCATGGTCTGTGGCCTTCTCTTAGGTAAAAAGCCTTAATGAGAAACACATTTTTCCTTACTCTCTTCATAAATGTGTCAGTTTGCTTCCAGTAAGTGCTTTCTTTGGTTACTCTCCATACTTTCAAGTCACTCTTTATGTTTCTTCTAGTTTGTAATTGTTATCTGCATGATAATAGGTCAGACAGGTGCTACTCTGCCATCAGATTGGGCAGGTGGAGTCTCCCTAAGTGCCAGGCTCTGTTTCTTTTATTTTCCTCCTTTTTTGTGGTTGCTGTTTTTACCTCCAACACTTTCTTCAGCAATAATGAAGAATACCAGAGAAAGTCAAATAGCTCAGCCTGTTAAGTCAGTTGAAATTTTAAGTTGATAACATACATAATAGGGTTTTGAGATTTTTCTTTTCTGCTAAAACAAACTGTCTCTGATTTTAAGAGCTTATTAGAGGAGCTTTCTGTAACCAGTCTTTTAAGTCTGGTCTGGATAGTTAATGTTGCATGGAGTACAGAATCAGCATTCATTTTGGTTTTTCACAGCATTCTACAAAGAAGGCTTTGCAAAATTGTTATTGTTCTAGCTATTTATACAAAAAACAACCAAATCCTCATCCCTTTGTAACATATCCCAACATTTTATAATTCATAAACTAAAATTTGGAAGATTGTTCACTTACTACTTTTTCTTATTATCTTTTTGAAATAAAATTTTGTGTATCAATAATATATGTTATAGATATAATAGACTTAGCATTGTAAGCTTATTGTAAGTACATGAATAATAAGTTGTATTTTTCCATTTTTTCTCCCTCCTTAGCTCCTGGGCTATAGTGAAAAGCCGATAAATCTACAGATGTTTATTGGAACAGCAGATGATCGATATTTACGACCTCACGCATTTTACCAGGTTCATCGAATCACTGGGAAGACTGTTGCTACTGCAAGTCAAGAGATAATAATTGCCAGCACAAAGGTTCTGGAAATTCCCCTTCTTCCTGAAAACAATATGTCAGCCAGGTATCTTGAAAAATACCTTCAAATGGATAGTTCTTTTTTTTTTCCTATAAAGCAACTTTCAGAACAAATATATTTCTTTTTTTTAATTTCTTTTTTAGTACAGAAATGAAATATTCATTGTTCTAAATTAACTAATACTATGTAAGTAATCATAGTATATTTGCTAATAAGGTTAGGAGGAAATTTCCAGAAAAGAAATTCAATTTACCAAAAGTTTATGAACCATGTAATACCAGCCAAGCATTATGTTAAATGATAGAGAAAAATATATATGGGCTATATGTTAGATTTTATGTTAGAAAATGCAGTTGCTTAAACATTAGATGCTTCATTTGTTATTCCATAAAAAATGGTACAGAGATAGGCATTTTAGGGCTAACACAACGGCTTCATAAGTCATTGGGGGCCCCCTCTCTGTTTTTCCTTCCCTGCTATTTTAACACGCAACTTCTAGCCCCAAGATACAGAATGGCTGCAGGAACTCTAGCCATCACAACTGTAGTCCCAAAAGGAATAAGGAAGAAGGGATAAGAGGAAGGGTAAATGAAAACTTCCATCTGAGTTAGCCTCCTTATTGTTTAATTTAATTTTACTTATATATATTTTTAAGTAAGTTTGTGCCCTATGTGGGGCTTAAAATCACAACCCTGAGGTCAAGTGTTGCATGCTCTACTATCTGAACCAGCCAGGCACCCGCTGAGTTAGCCACTTTATTTTTTTTTTTTAAAGATTGATTGATTGATTGATTGATGATAGACACAGAGAGTACCATCTGAACCAGCCAGGCACCCGCTGAGTTAGCCACTTTATTTTTTTTTTTTAAAGATTGATTGATTGATTGATTGATGATAGACACAGAGAGAGAGAGAGAGAGAGAGGCCGAGACACAGGCAGAGGGAGAAGCAGGAGAGAGAGAGAGAGAAAGAGGCAGAGACACAGGCAGAGGGAGAAGCAGGCTCCATGCCGGGAGCCCGATGCGGGACTCGATCCCGGGACTCCAGGATTGCACCCTGGGCCAAAGGCAGGCACCAAACCGCTGAGCCACTCAGGGATCCCCGAGTTAGCCACTTTAAAGAGCTTGTTACAGAAACCTATGCAACACATCTCATTATTCATCCTTGTATATATACAAGAAACATCTGGGATTTTTGTTTTGTTTTGTTTTTACCTGAGTATATTACTACCTCTAACAACATAGGGACCTATTACCAAGAAAAAAAGAGGAAAGGGAAATTTATTTTTTTATTTTTTAAGATTTTATTTATTCATCACAGAGAGAGAGAGGCAGAGACACAGGCAGAAGGAGAAGCAGGCTCCATGCAGGCCTGACATGGGACTCGATCTCGGGTCTCCAGGATCACACCCCATGCTGAAGGCGGCGCTAAACCGCTGAACCAACAGGGCTGCCCGGAAAAGGAAATTTAATTTTAATTTGTCACAACTAGGTATTTGAAACTTACAGTCAGGTTTGTCACGATTGTTTCAAACTACGTTATGGATCTTTCTTAAAATGGCAGTAACATCTGTCCCAGGCTATTATTGTAATAACAGTTATATAAAATAAGATTTTGGTCTCTAGCTCTCTTCCTTTAAATTCATATTTAAATAACTTTTTGAGTAAACCGAATATACCCTTGAAGGCATAGCAATTTGTGATATAATTCTATCATTATAAAATAAGAATTTCCTTAAGAAAGAACTTATCTTGTGGTGCCTTGGTGGCTCATTCAGTTTAGTGTCCAGTTCTTGATTTAAGCTTTGGTCATGGGATCGAGCCCCACATTGGGCTCCACGCACAGTGCAGAGTTTGCTTGTCCTTTTTCCTCTGCGCATCCCCATGTACACATGCTTTCTCTAAAATTAATAAAATATTTTTAAAAAGGGGAAGAGGAAAAGAAAGAATTTATCTGGTTACCTACTTCTTTTTTCTTATTACCTACTTCTTACCAGAAAAGACAAGTTAATATAAATTGAGATAAAACCTTATTTTTATCTACTTTGTTCACATAGACAGTACGCAAGAACCCAACTCAGTTCTCTGCCTCCAGACATCCTATTTGACACATTTTCAAATAAGGTGAGGTGGTCAATGAGAACTGAATGAGAATGCATGCATGTAGACTTCTTCCCTTTTATTCTGGAATCTTACTTTTTCATTTGGCATCAAAAGCGTATGACTAAACAGTTGCAGTAGCTGCCAGGGTGAATTTAAAACAGTTTTGAATAGAGAATCCAGAAATGGCCCCTCAACTCTATGGTCAACTAATACATTCGACAAAGCAGGAAAGACTATCCACTGGAAAAAAAGACAGTCCCTTCAATAAATGATGCTGGGAAAATTGGACAGCCACATGCAAAAGAATGAAACTAGATCATTCTCTTACGCCATACACAAAGATAAACTCAAAATGGATGAAAGATCTAAATGTGAGACAAGAATCCATCAAACTCCTAGAGGAGAACACAGGCAACACTCTTTTTGAACTCGGCCACAGCAACTTCTTGCAAGATACATCTATGAAGGCAAGGGAAACAAAAGCAAAAATGAATTATGGGACTTCATCAGGATAAAAAGCTTCTGCCCAGCAAAAGAAACAGTCAACAAAACTAAAAGACAACCTACAGAATGGGAGAAGATATTTGCAAATGACCTATCAGATGAAGGGCTAATATCCAAGATCTATAAAGAATTTATTAAACTCAACAGCAAAGAAACAAACAATCCAATCATGAAATGGGCAAAAGACATGAAGAGAAATCTCACAGAGGAAGACATAGACATGGCCAACAAGCACATGGGAAAATGCTTCTCATCACTAGCCATCAGGGAAATACAAATCAAAACCACAATGAGATACCAGCTCACACCAGTGAGAATGGTGAAAATTAACAAGACAGTAAACAACAAATGTTGGAGAGGATGTGGAGAGAGGGGAACCCTCTTGCACTGTTGGTGGGAATGTGAACTGGTACAGCCACTCTGGAAAACTGTGTGGAGGTTCCTCAAAGAGTTAAAAATAGAGCTGCCCTACGACCCAGCAATTGCACTGCTGGGGATTTACCTCAAAGATACAGATGCACTGAAACGCCAGGACATCTGCACCCCAATGTTTATAGCAGCAACCTCCCCAATAGCCAAACTGTGGAAGGAGCCTCAGTGTCCATCGACAGATGAATGGATAAAGAAGCTGTGGTCTATGTATACAATGGAATATTCCTCAGCCATTAGAAATGACAAATACCCACCATTTGCATCGATGTGGATGGAACTGGAGGGTATTATGCTGAGTGAAATAAGTCAATTGGAGAAGGACAAACATTATATGGTCTCATTCATTTGGGGAATATAAAAAATTGTGAAAGGGAATAAAGGGGAAAGGAGTGAAAATATCAGTGAGGATGACAGAACATGAGAGACTCCTAACTCTGGGAAACGAACAAGGGGTAGTGGAAAGCGAGGTGGGTGGGGGGACGGGGGGACTGGGTGACGGGCACTGAGGGGGGCACTTGACAGGATGAGCACCTGGGTATGCTATATGTTGGGAAATTGAACTCCAATCAAAAAAAGAAAGAAAGAAACAACAGGTGTCTAATAAAAGTATCTTGAATCTAAAAATAAAAATAAAACAGTTTTGAACCATCTTTTTCTAAGAACTCATAAAACTGATCCCTACAAGATAGTTTACAGGCCATGTTTCCACATTCATTCTTCTGGATATTACAGGCACTAGACTTGAATCTAGTTAAATAGAAAGTTACCAGAAGCTTCTTATCTTTTAACTTTGAAGGATTAAGAAATATATGAATAACTTTACACCAAAAAAAAAAAAATATATGAATAACTTCATAATCTGAAAAAACAGTATTAAAGTACTGTCTCTTAGGTTAGTCACATATACCTACCCACAGAAACTTTTCAAGTTAAAGGGGAAAAGCTGGGGCAGCCCAGGTGGCTCAGCGGTTTAGCACCTGCCTTTGGCCCAGGGTGTGATCCTGGAGTCCCGGGATTGAGTCCTTTCTCGGGCTCCCTGCGTGGAGCCTGCTTCTCCCTCTGCCTGTGTCTGCCTCTCTCTCTCTCTCTGTGTCTCTCATGAATAAATAAATAAAATCTTAAAAATAAATAAATAAAGGGGAAAAGCCGGTATTTCCTGATAACATGATAGATTTTGCTTTACCCGACAAGGAGAGACCTATAAAAACTTTATCACATTTATTTTTTTGCCTTGGCTTCCAGAAGTTCACAGTCAAGTTCAGTTATAATAATTCTAGTAATTTGTATAACCCTAGATTTGGAATATATTTCCTGTTCCTTCTATTTAAATTTTTTTCTATTTTTCCTTGACCTTATTTGTATTTATATTGTAAAATCCGTCATCCTTTCTAAAAATAATGTATAAATCAATAAATTAAAGAAGAGAGTGTGGGTACCTGGGTGATTGAGTTGGCTGAGCATTTGCCTTGGGCTTGGGTCATGATCCCAAGGCCCTGGGATGGAGTCCCATATCAGTCTCCCTGCTTAGCAGAGTGTCTGCTTCTCCTTCTGCCCTTCCCCCCTGCTCATGATCTCTTTCTCAAATAAAATTAAAAAAAAAAATTAAAAGAGTATAGAAGTTTCTAAAATTTTCAAGAAATTGGAAAAGCTTCACATATCAAATAAGTAGCTAGGAGGGGTGCCTTGGTGACTCAGTTGGTTAAGCATCTAACTCTTGTTTTCGCTCAGTTCATGTTCTTGGTTGTGAGATTGAGGCCTGTGTCAAGCTCCATGCTCAGTGGGGTGTCTGCTTGAGATTCTCTTTCCCTCTCCCTCTGCCCCGCTCTCCTCTTATTTGCTTGCAGGCTCTTTCCCTCTTTCTCTCTGTCAAATAAATAAATCTTTTTTTTTTTTCAAATAAATAAATCTTAAAAACAAAATAAAACAGAAGAACCAACTTGGAAGCTACCCAAACCTAAGGAAACTCTTCCATGTATCTTAGATAATAGAGTAGCTAATGATGAATGAGCCTTTTTTATGTAACAACTAATTATAAGGATAAGCTACAGTTACTGAATGTAGTGTAGTGTCACATAATGGTAAATAAAAAATTTATGAATGATAGATAAGACCATTGTTCAAAATAATTTATGCATAAGTGAGTTATAGGTATGTATTCAATGACTCTGTTCTCTAAAAGCAGTAAGATGGGAGAAGGTTGGTAGATAGTCCTCTTTGTTTTGCCTGTTGTCTCAAAGGCATGGTCATGTCAATACTATCTTGGATGTATAAGACCCTTTATTTAAGACCATTATACTAACCCATTGCTGTAAGCCACCCTACAAGGTACTTTAAATATAGGATGCCAGTAATCATTGCCTTATCCTATTTGTAACTCCTTGTTTTTAAAACTAGATGCATATGGATATGGCAGCTTTGTACTCTGATCTAAAATATAGTTATACTTGGGAGGTGCCTCGGTAGCTCAGATAGTTTTAAGCCTCCAACTTTTGATTTCTGCTCAGGTGATCTCAGGGTGGGGAGATCAAACCCCATGTCGGGCTACACCCTAAGCAGAGTCTTCTCTCATCAGTCTCCCTCTACACCCTCTCCCTGCTTGTGCTGCTCTCTCTCAAAAGAAAAAAAGAAAAACTTAATAAAAACCCTGATATAAATAAAATATAGTCATACTTTTAAACAGAATTAATAGTTTTTATTTCTCTGTATATTTCTTACCCAAAGTTTTAAGATTGTCATTTTTCATATTCTTATTCCAAACTTCCGAACCTTCTTCTAGATACTTAGGTCTCTGATAAACTACCTTCCCAGGGGTCATGAGTGGCTCAGTCAGTAGAGCATGTGACTCTTGATCTCTTGATTTCAGGGTTCTGAATTTGAGCCCCGTGATGAGGATAAAGTTTACAATGAATGAATGAACAAATAAATAAATAAAACTTCCCTCAAAACTCAATACAATGGATGATCTCTGGTATTTCCCCTTAAAGACTCATGTTGGCATATTAACATGAATAATCACTACCTGATATAATTTGATCAGTACTGCTTTGATCTAATGTACAAGGTTTGGGTGCCTGGGTGGCTCAGTAGTTGAACCTCTGCCTTTGGCTCAGCTAGTGATCCCAGGGTCCTGGGATCGAGTTCTGCATCAGGCTACTCAGAGGGAGCCTGCTTCTCCCTCTGCCTATTTCTCTGCTTCTCTCTCTGTGTCTCTCATGAATAAATAAATAAAACCTTTAAGAAGAAATAAAATGCAGACGTTTAATATTAAATATAATTCATTATCCATAAATGGCAAATATTTACTTTCAAAAGTGTTTCCTTTTTTGGAAATTTCTTCTCCTTTGTCTTTCTGAAAATGAAAATATTCATCCTTTTGGAATTCTTTCTTGTGCTTTACTGGTTTTTACCTTGATTACCTAGTTCTATAACACATACTGTCCTCATAGCAACTGTGCAGCCTCCAGGCAGTGAACACTAGAGTTGGGACTGTTGGTAGATAAAGCAAAAGAATGAAAAGGAATACCGTAAGAGAGAGTAAACTTTAACTAGAATATTGATTATTGGGATGCCTGCGTGGCTCAGCGGTTGAGGGTCTGCCTTTGGCTCAGGGCATGACTCTGGAGTCCAGGGATCAAGTCCCACATTGGGCCTCTGTGTAGAGTCTGCTTCTCCCTGTGCCTGTGTCTCTGCCTCTCTCTCTTTGCGTCTCTCATGAATAAATAAAATCTTATTTTTTTTTTAATAAATAAAATCTTAAAAAAAATGTTTATTAGTTATCCTTTTTCATTCTTTCAATATGTAACTACAAACATATATTGTAGATATGTTGTTTCTTACCCTGTGTGTGTCAAGCAGCCAGCCATACAAGTCATAAATTTGGAAGATAATGAAATATTAGATCTTAAATGTCAAAAGTTTAATTTTTTTTTTAAGATTTTATTTATTCATGAGAGACACACACACACACAGAGGCAGAGACACAGGCAGAGGGAGAAGCAGGCTCCGTGCAGGGAGCCTGATGTGGGACTCGATCCCGGACTCCGGGATCATGCCCTGAGCTGAAGGAAGCCACCAAACTGCTGAGCCACCCAGGGATCCCCTCAAAACTTTAATCTTATATGTGCATACTTTAGAAATGAAATAATCTTAGTCTGATGGATTGTTTTGACTAGCTAACGTCTCCAGAAAAGTCTAAATATCCTATTAAGTGACTGATTGGTAGTCCTACAAATGAATCTTTTCTGCCCTGGTTACTTATATAAAATTAAACGGTCTTTTTTAAAAAACAACAACAACAACAACAAAAAACGGTCTTTTTAGTGGTGCCTGGGTGGCTCGGTCAATTAAGTGTCTGTCTTCTGCTCAGGTCATGATCCCAGGGTCCTGAGATTGAGCCCCATATTGGGCTCCCTGCTCAGCCCTTTCCCTTTGCCTTTGTACCTGTCCCCCCTACCTGGTGCTCTTGCGCTCCTTTTCTCTCAAATAAATAAGTAAAAATTTAAAAAAACAAACAGCCTTTTTACTTTGTATTTCACTTAACCTAGTTCTGTAAAGCAAGCCACTCTAATATCTAATGGCCCAACATAATAACTGTTCTGGGCACCAGGGTGGCTGAATCAGTTAAGTGTCTGCCTTCAGCTTTGGCCATGATCCTGAGGTCCTAGAATTGGGCCCCACATCGGGCTTCTTGTTTGGCGGGGAGCTTGTTTCTCCCTCTGCCTGCTGCTCCCTCTGCTTGTACTCTCTCTCTTTCTGTCAAATAAAGTCTTTTAAAAATAAATAAATGAGGTTTACTTTATTAAAAAAAAACCCACAAAGTAATAACTGTTCAATGTTTTCCTGATTCTTATGATTGGCTGGACTCAGTTGGTCCATTCATGTGGTGTCGGCTGGGATTACTCCTGCTCCCGAATCCAGCTTGCTAGTTGGGACTTCATGGTGGCTCAGGGCTCCAAGAGAGCAAAAGTGGAAGTTGTGAGGCTTAAGTGTTGGCTTCATAATTTACACTGCATCAGTTAGTTAGTTACATTGTTTGTCAAAGCAAATCATAAGGCAAGCTTTCAAGGAGAAGGTACATAGGTACTCTACCTCTTAATAAGAGAAGCAGTATTCAGGTACAGGAATGAGGAGGAATTATTAACAGCCATCTTTTTGGACAGTCTACCACACTTACTATTAAACATTTGTCATTCAAAACACTTATAATCTAAAACAAAAAAACTTTTAATCTCAAAATAGGAGAAAATGCAATCATGTCTTTTCTTTTTTTTTTTTTTTTTTAATGGTCTCCATGCCCGACACAGGGCTTAAACCCATGACCCAGAGTGTAAGACCTGAGCTAAGATCAAGAGTTGGATGCTTAACCAACTGAGCCACCCAGGCCCCATACATCTTTCTTTTTTGACCTGATTTTAGGTAGTGATAGTTCTATGCCAAGTTGACCTGAGTTGTTGAGGACCACTAAATATCAGTAAGCAAGCAAATAAAATTTGTATATTTTTCTCCCTAGTATTGACTGTGCAGGTATTTTGAAACTCCGCAATTCAGATATAGAACTTCGAAAAGGAGAAACTGATATTGGCAGAAAGAATACAAGAGTACGTCTCGTGTTTCGTGTGCACATCCCACAGCCCAATGGAAAAGTCCTTTCTCTGCAGACAGCTTCGATACCTGTTGAGTGCTGTAAGTGAGCTTGTGGTGATGTTTTCAGATTTTGTTTATAATAGGCCATTTTCTGTTTTGCATATAATGTAATATTTGGATCACAAGTATAAACTGAGGCACAGAGACTAGATAGCTGATGTGATTTTCTTATATGAAAATAAGCTATGTGTTTAGGTGGGAGGAGTACTGATCTTGGATTTATAAAATGGGTTCTCATGACAATTTGACCATAGGTAGCTGTGGGACTATAAACAACTTCTCTTGACCACAGTTTTCTTATCTGTAAATATCTGTAAATGAGGTAGTTGGGCTTGATGACAACTAAGGACCAACTGAAACTATAGTTCTTGGGCAGCCAAGGTAGCTCAGTGGTTTAGCCCTGCCTTCAGTCCGGGGTGTGATCCTGGAGACCCGGGATCAAGTCCCACATCGGGCTCCCTGTATGGAGCCTGCTTCTCCCTCTGCCTGTGTCTCTGCCTCTCTCTGTGTGTCTCTCATAAATAAATAAAATCTTAAAAAAAAGAAACTATAGTTCTCATATTAAGTATCCTTTGGTCACCTTTGTTTCGTTAAAATGTGAGCCTTCTTGTTAGAATATGCCTATCTCTGTAAACTGACTCCTCAGCTAAAGACTTAAAGGATTTTATTTTTTGGTTGGTTGGTTGGTTTTATCATTAATCTACTCAAAAGATCAGATTGAGAAAGTGAATGCTTTTCCCCCTGATTTACAAAGTCAGGAAATGAGAACAGGCCCTAGAACCTGGTCCCCGCTCAAGCCTGGAGAACTATGGACCTCTGGCAGGTTAGCTGTTAGGACTGAAATTTTGAGACTGCTGTTCAGATGTTTAGGGCATAGTCTTAGAAGTGTTCTAATCTCATGTCTTAATTTTGTGTAGGAGGAAACAGGCACAAGTATCTGACGTACTCATTCAATCTTATTTGCTTCTTGGTGACAGAGCTGTGCCTAGAACATAGGTTTTCTTAGTGCTCTTTCAGTTATATCATTTTATTTCTGTCAAACACATGTATTAATATGAGGCCAAACCTACTATATTACCTTTCTGTGCTTCTTTTGCTGTTTGTTGGACTATTAATTTATTATTTCCCACTTGACCGTGGGTATCACTGAGCAAATCCATGGTAATAGAATTAACTGTAAAAGCAGTTTTGTATTAATTTTTAATAAACAATACAGACACGTGCTACAAAATTGAAAAAGAATATAGAGTGGAAAGCAAATTACCAAGTTAACTATTTCCCCTTCTTGGAAGCAGCTGTCATTACCAATGTTTTTTTTGTTTTTGTTTTTTTAATTTTTTTTTTTACCAATGTTTTTATTATCATGCCAGACTATTCTATGCCTACATAAACATATATGTCTCTTTTTTAGCAAAGTTAATTTAAATAATTTAAGTTCATAGAGTAATTTGAATTTTTGAGATGAAGTTATTCTAAAATTATTTTCTTTTTTCTTTTCTTTTCTTTTATTTTTTTTTTAATTTTTATTTATTTATGATAGTCACACAGAGAGAGAGAGAGAGGCAGAGACATAGGCAGAGGGAGAAGCAGGCTCCATGCACCAGGAGCCCGACGTGGGATTCGATCCTGGGTCTCCAGGATTGCGCCCTGGGCCTAAGGCAGGCGCTAAACCACTGCGCCACCCAGGGTTCCCTTTCTTTTAGTTTATTAAATTAATATGTGACTGTTGAGAATATAAAAATGCAGAGTGGTACAAAGTAGTATGAAAATCTTTTTGTAATATCACTAATCTCACAGAGTCACTATTAACCTTTCTTTGGACTTTGTTTTTTTGTCTTTACATATATATGTATGTATGTGTATATATATGTGTGTGTGTGTGTGTGTGTGTGTGTGTATATCTATATCTATATATATATATATATATAAAATTTAGTTGAGCTTACCTGCTTTTTATGACTGCCATTTGTTGAACACATTTTTGCTGTTACTTTGAATGCTGTCATGGTGGCTAGTTTCCATCATAAATATCTAAAACTTGAATTAGTCTGCTTCTTAGGCCACTCAGTGCTTGTTTTCATGCCCCTTCTCTGTGAGCCATTTTCTGAGATCTAGATTAGTGCTCAGTACTTTCTAAGTGGTAGTTGATCATAAGTCCCAGACCTATCTCCTAAGAAAAGGGTCTGTTTTAACATTCTCTTTGAATGGGGCAGTGATCCCAATTCACATACATTTTGTGGCTTGGTATAAATATTTGGGACAGGGAAGAGCCATAGTGAACTGCGAATGTGTGCTTCCTAAAGGCATTCAAGTTTAAATTTCTTTAAAATATGTTCTAGCCAAACAAAACATAAGCTGACCTTCAAAGCCACCAATTTTCCACCCACGAAGTAGAACTAAAAGTAGACCTGTTTTCCAGCTGTGAAGAAGAGTGCATAATCCACACTTTGTTTTGCTTGTTTTGATCCAGAGAGAAACCTAATTAGGCCTTGGGCAAGAAGAAACCCTTAGTGAACCTAAGCAATCATAAGAAGTATAATCTGTAGCTTAAAGCTCAGTTAAAAAAAAAGAAAAGTAAGAAAGAAAAAAAAGAAAACCCAGAAATAGGATCTCCACAAAATATAACAACTTGAAATCAGTCAATATGAGAGAAATGTAAAAATATATATATATATGAGAGAAAGGTGACCAAGGTCACTTTATAAAAGTTGAAATTTAAAGAATGACCCCAAGGCATTAAGAAAAATTATGTTCTCATACTTTGGGAAGGAAGAGTGTAGTACACTGTAGTACAAATGTAGAAACATTTACTTCCATTTTTAAAAATTCAGGATGTAAAAAAAATAAATAAATAAAAAATAAAAATAAATAAAAATAAAATAAAATAAAATAAAATAAATAAAAATTCAGGATGTACTTCAGTTACTTAGCAAATTGCCCAAAATGGAATCCTGTTGTCTCACGGTGGTGATGTAGATATTTTCTTGATGAAAGAGCTAATTCGCATTTGTCCTTTAGAAACTTGTCTTCTTTTAATTGTATGAAATATAATTATATGTTTGAATTAATTTGCTTTAGATTTATCAATTTTAACAGTTGTAGAAAAGAAATGTATTGAAGATGGAAGCTAAAGGGAGAAAAGTAGTGAAATTAGTGTTTTGGAGTCAATATGAAGTTGCAGGCATTGATTAATTTTTCTCTTTTGGTTTCTTTACAGTTGTGAGAAAATTATTTAGAAATCACACAAGTCTAATAAATCTGTTTTGTTTTCTAAATAATAGTGGATATTGCTACCATTATCTCAAACATTTAAAGCCCAAAGTTTGCTTCTCTTTATTTTTATTGTATAGTTTGAATTTGTCATTCATGTATGAAAGATTGTAAACTAATATTTTATCTCTTCTCAACTCTTAAAAAAAAACAGCTCAGCGATCTGCTCAAGAACTTCCTCATATTGAGAAGTACAGTATCAACAGTTGTTCTGTAAATGGAGGTCATGAAATGATTGTGACTGGATCTAATTTTCTTCCAGAATCCAAAATCATTTTTCTTGAAAAAGGACAAGGTAAATAAGATTTGAGTTGATTGACCTCAAAATAAGGGGCAGAGGGGATAAAATGAATTACTCAGTTGTTTCATTAACATTAATCACAAAATAGTTTTCCTAAAGCTACAGACATCATTTACACAGATTTTTTTTTGTAAGCCATACATTTCTTAAATTTTTATCTAAATGTTGAATTCTCATTAAAGATGTCTCAAAGCTAGATGAACCCCCCAGTATTTCTACTACTATATATACATATATTCAAGAGAATTGCCAATATGTTGCATAGAAACTTAAATATAAATACTTATAAGAATGTTAGTCATCATAGCCAAAATAGATGAACAACCCAAATAATCATCAACTGTTACATGGATAAACAAATTGGGATCTATCCATACAGTGGGATATTTAGCCATAAAAAAACAATAAAGTACTGATACATAACACAACATGAATGAACCTTGAGAACATGGTAAGTGAAAGGGATCAGCATACAGTGTCCAAAATCAGCATTCTGTAGAGGCAGAAATTGTATTAGCGATTGCCTCAAGTTGGAGGGAGGTGTCAGTGGGGAGTGACTGTTAATTGGCATGGGGTTTCTGGAATTAGTGATGGTGATTGTACAGCTCTGTGAACATACTAAAGAACTTCTCAATTGTTTACTTTAAAAGGGTGAATTTTGGGATCCCTGGGTGGCGCAGCGGTTTGGCGCCTGCCTTTGGCCCAGGGCGCGATTTTGGAGACCCGGGATCGAGTCCCACGTCGGGCTCCCGGTGCATGGAGCCTGCTTCTCCCTCTGCCTGTGTCTCTGCCTCTCTCTCTCTCTGACTATCATGAATAAAAAAAAAAAAAAAAAAAAAATTAAAAGGGTGAATTTTATGTATTTTATGCATAACTATATAAATTATTATATCTTCAATTTTGGAAATGTAGAAGAATCCTGTGACTATCAGGATGTTTGATTTAGCCCTTTTGAACATATTTAAAACATTTTCTATCAAGCTCCTGGAGGACAAAAAGTAAAAAAAAAACAAACAAACAGTGCTTCCCCCATTTCACACAGTGTCCTACCTAGGACCCTGTAGGGTGTTGGAGGTGTACCAACAAAACAAAACATTTTTCCATCAATTATTCCTTCTCAGTTTTTTAAGCATTTTTTTTTGCATTTTAAAAATTTAAATTCAGTGAATTAACATGTAATGTATTATTGATTTCAAAGGTAGAGCTCAGTGATTCATCAGTCTTATTTAACACCCAGTGCTCATTACATCACATGTTCTCAATGCCCATCACCCAGGTACTCCATCTGCCCTCCCGTCTCCCCTCCAATGAGCCTCAGTTTGTTTCCTATGATTAAAAGTCTCTTATGTTTTGTTTCCCTCTCTCACTTTCTTTGTCTTGTTTTATTTTTTCCTCTCTTCCTCTGTTTTAAAATTGTGAAATACCTTTTTATAAGAAGAAGATACCAGATATTTATATCTGTTACTCAGTTTAAGAAGTAGGACATTTATCTCTGAAGTTCCTCTTGAAACCCCTTTCCAGATGGATCCTATTCCTAAATCAGTTCATGCATTTCTTTATATAAAGTTTTATGTGTTTTCTCTGGTTTTGGACATATTATAACATTGCATGTATTCTCCTGAAAATTGCTTTTTTCAGAGGTCAACAGTAATGTCTTAAGCTTGATCCATGTATGGCACCCCTGGGTGGCTCAGCTGTTGAGCATCTGCCTTTGGCTCAGGGTGTGATCCTGGAGTCCTGGGATCGAGTCCCACATCGGGCTCCCTGCATGGAGCCTGCTTCTGCCTCTGCCTATGTCTCTGCCTCTCTCTCTATCTCTCATGAATAAGTAAAATCTTAAAAAAAAAAAAAAAAAAAAAAGATCCATGTAACAAAAGATCTTTCATTTTTACTTCTATGTAGTTTCACTGTATAAACATGTCACAGTTTATTAACTGTTTTCTCACTGGATATTTGGGCTGTGTCCAGTTTTTGGCACTACCAAACAATAACAGTGCTGCTATAGTTCTTATCACCTGGTGGACATAGATAAGAATGTTGTAATTCTTAAATTTTGTTAATTTGGTAGATGTAAAATGGTATCTTGGACTTTGGATTTGAATTTGCCTGATATTTATTGAGGATATTACAGGTCATTCACATATCCTTTTTTGTGTAGTATCTTCATGTTTTTGCCCTTTTTTTTTTTTCCATTGTGTCAGTTTTCGTTTCCTTATTGCCTTACAGGATTCTTTCTGTGTTCTGGATATCAAAGTGGTTTGGGGAAGTGCCTCATTTTTTTCCTGTTCCCCAAGTGTGTGTCGTATAATTTCACCTTCCTTTGAACATGTAGCTGAGTTCATTTCTGAAACCTTCTGGGCAGAGGTTTTGTGGGACTCTTAATTTCTGCTATAATCCTATTTATGGGTACAGGGACCATTTAAGTTTATTTCTTCTTGAGGTAATTTTCTTGATTTATGTTTTTCCAGGTAAAAAGAAAAACCCTCAGTCTGTTTCTCCTTCAGTCTCACAATGTTAACAGTTCATGTCAACAGTTTTTGACAGTTCAAAACACTTTTTACACCACAGGTGTGAGTTTCCCATATATCCACCAACTCGTTGACATGAACTGGGTATTATTAATTAAATTCAGTTCTGACAGTAACTGGAGTTAGCGTAGACCCCACATGTTAAAGGCTCAGTCCCATAATACTGCCCCCCACTTCAAAGGCTAATTGAAAGTAGGAGGTGCCTAGGAGTCCACAACTTCTGCCTGACTTGGCTACAAATCAGAAGTTCCCATGACCCCTATCTTGGATTTGATCATTTGATAGAGCAGAACTCAGAGAAACACTTAACTTATGTTTACAGTTGATAATATAACAACGGATATCATAAAGGATACAGATGAACATCCAAGTGGAAGAGATACATGGAGTAAGGTATATATAATGAGGGGTGTGGAGCTTCTATGTCCTCTGTGGACTTGCCCCTGTCCCAGCTCCTTTGATGTGTTTGGTGACCCAAAAGCTACCCAAACCCTTCAGTATTTGGAATTTTTATGGAGGCTTCACCACACAGGCTTGATTGATTATTCCATTTCCAGCCCCTCACCCCTGTCTGGGGAATGGAAGTGGGACTGAAAATTTCAAGCTTCTAATCACGGCTTGGTCTTTTTGGTGACCAGCCTCTATCCACGAGCCACCAGGAGTCCCTTCCTTAGAATAAGAGATAGTCCTATCACCCAGGAAATTCTAAGGGTTTTAAGACTTCTGTGTCAGAAACTGGAGTCAGAGATCAAATACAAGAACAAAAGTACTCCTTGTGAGCTTCTTACCACTTTTTTAGGAGTTTTATGCCAGGAACCAGAGGTAGAGACCAATATATATTTTCCCTATTATTTCACAGTAGGATTTTATTTATTTCACCCAAGTTTTCAAATTTGTTGACATTAATCTAATTATAATATCGTGTTTCTGCATCTGGAATTCTATCCCTTTTAAAAAAATGTATTCCTGCTTTTATTTATTTGTACATCTCTGGTGTTTTAGTCAGTATTCCCAGAGTACTTTGGCTTTATTGATCTTTTCAGTTGTGTATTTGTTTCCTGTTTCCCTTGTTTCTGTATTTTTTTCCCCTTTTTTGGAGCTTAATATGTTTTTCTTTTTTTTAAGATTTTATTCATGAGAGACAGAGAGAGAGAGGGAGAGGGAGAGAGAGGCAGAGACACAGGTAAAGGGAGAAGCAGGCTCCACACAGGGAGCCCGATGTGGGACTTGATCCTGGGTCTCCAGGATCAGGCGCTGGGCCGAAGGCGGTACTAAACTGATGAGCCACCCGGGCTGCCCATGTTTCTTTTTCTTAATATCAGTGGTAATCTCATTCATTTTTCATCCTTTCATCTTTGTAAACTTAAGTACTTAAGGCTATACATTACCTTCATTGCCTGTCTTTTGTGATTTCAGTACCTCTTTTTCCACTGAGTATTTTTCTTGGAGCAGGGAGCCTGATGCGAGACTCAATCCCAGGACCCTAGGATCACGCCCTGAGCCAAAGGCAGACGCTCAACAACTGAGCCACTCAGGCATCCCTGTTTCACAGTTTATTAATTCATCAATTATTTGTGAAACAACTGTTAAATGACAGACACTTATCTAGGCATTGGGAATATAATGGTGAATACAGTCTTCAAGTTGCTTACTTTGATGGTCTACATTCTAGTGGAGAAGCAGACAATAAACATATAAACAAATCAGTGAACAAAATAATTCCATATAAAAGTACTATGAAGTAAGAGTAACATGATAGTAACTGAATATTGAACTATTTATATCAGCTGGTCAAGGAACGTCCTCAGCAGTCATATTATAAGCAAAACAAAAAATATAGGGAAGACTTAGTATCTCAAAGCTATCCCTTTCTATTATAAAAATTCATTTGCGCCTGAATATAATAAATATGTATGTATGTATGGCAGTTTGATTATAGAATTCATTTAACCCAGAGCTTTATTTTTGAGACGTTTGATTTAAATGGAATCATGTTAAATGGTAGCAGTTATTGTTTCAGATGAGACTGCAACTGCGAATATTTAAAGCCCATTCTGAAAGCACGATCAGTAATCCCAGTTTAGGCCCCTTAACATGGCATTTAGATCACAGTCTATTGCCTTTCTTTCCAGCCTCATTTCTTACTGCTCCCTGCCCACCAACACAGCTGCTTATGGTTCCCTGTATCGTGTAATTTCTTTTCATCTTGGTTTTGCTCGTGCTGTCTCTTCTGCCTAGACCACCCTTCCCCCGCCACATCACTTAAATTCTCCCTTATTTTTAAGCCTCAGTTCAAGAACCCAGGAAAGCTTCTTGTCTCATACCCTCACACTAAGACTAGGGTAAGGACTCTTGACTTCTGTTCTCTTGGCACCTCCAGAGTTCACCTTTTTTAGTTATTGTAACCGCCACATTTTATTATAATGAACTGTTTATATTTGCCTTCATCCACAGACTGAAGGCAAGAGTATCCTATCTTCATTATCTCAGTAACCCAAAGTGCCTGGCACGTCAGGAATCAGCAAATGATTCTTGAACTGAGCTGTATTTCTGTGTAGGCATAGCATTTGAATGTAGTATCTCTTTTGCGCGAGGATAACCATTATCTAGTTATTTATTGGACTGGAAAATGATAGTCACAAGTCAGAAGATGTTTGATTGAGTCTTTTTTGATATCTTCACAGACCAGATGAAGTCATGCTAGCTGTGAAGATACATGTATGGGTTAGTCAATGGGTGAATACCTGTGACTTACAAAAAGAATGCCTTAGAATACTCAGATCAGATTGGAATGAGAGCTTTAGCAGTTGGGGTTCTCCCCAGATGAACAGTTCACTTAGGGTGAAGAGACAGATCATGTGCTGGCCAGATCTTTGACACAAATCTGGAAAGCCTAGCAAACATATTCAAAGACATCAGTGTCTAAAAAGATCTTAGCAAGCCAGGCAATCCAAGTCTACTAGGGAGAAATTAACCTAATAAGGGTTGAGGGGAAAACACATAAGTGCAGCGTAGGAGTTTGAACTTGGCAGTAGGAAATGTAATGGATTTAGGGAAATTTGCTGACTATACACTGAGTGTAGGTCAGTATGGTGCACTCACCATTCAGATGCAGCATCTTGACATAAGATGGCAGGAGCCTTCATCACTGTCTACCATCTCTTCATTTCCCACCTGAGTTGTTCAATTCTGGGCTTGGTACATTTGGAAAGACATGGTCACACTGGAGGATTGTTCAAAGAGTGGGCCGGAAGGCTAAAATACTGTGTAGGAGTTAGATGCAGAACTGAGGATACTAGCCAATAGAAGAGGAGACACATGTAAGCATAGCTGTTTTTAAACATCTGGACTACTGTCCTGGAGAGAACCACTCAAGATGTTTTGGATTGGGGGGCTGCAAGGAGTAGTTCTTAAACCAGTGATGGGATACTATAAGGAGGCAGATTTTATCTATCATGAAGAGCTTTCCAGCAGCAATCACTGTCCAAAGATAAAATGGGTTACTTGGTGAGGAAATGAGTTTCCTTTTACCTAAGGTAGACAAATGGAAGTTGACTGCCACTTGGTGAAGGTGCTCTCAGAAGGTTTTCAGACATCACTTAATAGAATAAACTGTGGGGTCTGCTAACTCAGGCAGCCCAAGATATTTCTCCCCATTTTTTCTCATGGGTACTTATTTACATAATGGAGGTCAGTGAGAAAAAGATTCCCTTTGCCAATAAGCTTGTGATACTAAATACATTAGATTTTGTTTATATATTTTCTGACTTAAATTATTTTTAACTGTAAATTGTTTCTTTCAATAGATGGACGACCTCAGTGGGAAGTAGAAGGGAAAATAATCAGGGAAAAATGTCAAGGGGTAAGAAATTTACCTATTTTTTTAGAAATATTTAAGACGCTTAATGAGAAAATTGGATAATGCTACCTGTTGTTATAGATGAAGAGTCTTTTATCTATTGAGTGAAAGAAAAGTAAATTCAAACTTTAAGAAGTTTGCACATGAGATAGGTACTTTCCTGGCACTAAATTTAAAGTTTAGGATAGATAAGCAATTGGTGTCTTTCCCTTTTATTAGAAGGTTCTTACTGAAGTTATTATTTACATATTTCTCTGAATTCAGTGATGAAATAAGATAAATTCAATAAAGAACATTTAATGGGCAAAAATAAGGGGGAGAACAAACCCTCATGAGTTTGTGTATTTAGCATGATATTTGCATCTTTTCAGCATTAAGCCTTCCAGGATTCAACACTAAATGGTGCGGTCCCTTCATCCTGGTTGGAATGGAGATAGAATCTTCTGTGGGGTAGAGAATAACACTTTGCACAGTGCTCTCTCAAATATCTGGAGATATTAGATTAAGAATTGCAGGGACGCCTAGGTGGCTCAGTGGTTGAGCACCTGCCTTTCCCATATCGGGCTCCCTGCATGGAGCCTGCTTCTCCCTCTGCCTCTGTCTCTGCCTCTCTCTGTGTCTCATGAATAAATAAAATCTTTTTAAAAAATTATTAAGGATTAGAATTGGTTTAGGACTAACAATTTTTCATTCTGCTTGTGTAAAATTATTTCTTATGTGGGAACAGATTATATATAATGCCAGTTTAGAACACTTTGAATATGAAATTTAAGATAAGAAGTCTAAACTATAATACAACTCAGGAAATAGGAAAACTGATAGAAAACCAGAATAGACTTCCACTTAAGATCAATAGTAACATGTAATATTCAGTAGTACAGAGTATCTCACCACAAAGTATATATATGACTGTTTTTATTTCTGCTACAACTAGAAACCCAATTGGATGACAAAAAGGCAATTTCTCCTTACTGGTTTACTTTAAAGACTTTATCTCTGTTGAGATTAGAATTTTATAGAGTAAATCTCCAGATGACTTACATGACCAATTGATGTGCATAATGATCTATGATGGTAGATTTGGAATAGTTAAGACTCATGAGTTGTGCTGAGTTTAGCAGGTGCGTGTTTCATTTGTAGTTCTGAGTGTAACACAGTCTTGCTTTCTATGCTCCTTAGGCTCACATTGTCCTTGAAGTTCCTCCATATCATAACCCAGCAGTTACAGCTGCAGTGCAGGTGCACTTTTATCTTTGCAATGGCAAAAGGAAGAAAAGCCAGTCTCAACGTTTTACTTACACACCAGGTATGGAAAGTTGTGATGATTTACTATAGAGGTTGTTTTCATAATGAATAGAAACATAATGAATTCAGTGAAACCTGTATGGGAATATTTAGGGTGGAGTGCTTATAACCAGTAAAAATCCCAACATATGCCCAATCTCTCAAGTTTGTGTTGACTTTAAATATTAGATGTGATATTAGTTGTTATTTTGTAGTTATTTATTACAAGGAAATTAAAAGATTGAATGTAGATTTTAAGTCTATTTTTCAGTAGCTGCCAGAAATCACCAGTAATACAATTAAGAGCAGGTGTTTGTGAATATATGTGAACTCTGTTTATGTCCTTAGCACTGCAAGAAGGCAATGTGTTCATCTCAGCCATTTCCAACCATATGAAAAATCTCCCATGAGGTTTTCATTTGGCAAGTAGTGACTGTAGCATACTAAGGGCTGTGGGGGATATAAAATTGTTACTAGAGCTTCTGGTTTTATGGATGTACCCTAACAAAGGAGGCTTCCAGGGCAGCCCCGGTGGCGCAGCAGTTTAGTGCCGCCTACAGCCCAGGGCATGATCCTGGAGACCCTGGATCGAGTCCCACATCAGGCTCTCTGCATGGAGCCTGCTTCTCCCTCTGCCTGTGTCTCTGCCTCTCTCTCTCTCTCTCTCTGCATCTCTATGAATAAATAAATAAAATCTTTAAAAAAAAAAAAAAAAAAAGGAGGCTTCCATACTGCTTTCTGCAGTAGTTCAAATGCTGTAAATTTCCAGGTCTTGGCTGTGACACATAAATATTATATGCAGTAATCATGCTGATGTTTACATACTTGGAGAACAAATCTTTATAGAGGCCTTCTCTGTATTAAGCACTGTATTAATCACCAGAGCATAAGATAATAAAAATATTCACAGTGAACTTTATTCTCCAAAACTTAATTCTTGCAAAAAGTTTTATTTTTAATTTTTTTAGGATTTTTTTAATAGATTTTATTTATTTATTTTACAGAGAGAGAAAGCACAAGCAGGAGAAGAGGGAGAAGCAGGCTTCCCACTGAGCAGGGAGACCAATGTAGGGCTTGATCCCAGAGCTCAGGATCATGACCTGAGCTGAAGGCACAAACTGAGCCACCAAGGTGCCTCAAAACTTTTACTTTTTTTTTTTTTTTTAAAGATTTATTTATTTATTTCGGAGAGAGAGACACTCTCAAGCAGACTCCCCATTGAGCTCAGAGCTTGATGCAGAGCTTGATCCCACAACCCTGAGATCATGACTTGACCCAAAATCAGGA
Organism: Vulpes vulpes; assembly: GCF_048418805.1. NCBI lineage: Eukaryota > Metazoa > Chordata > Mammalia > Carnivora > Canidae > Vulpes > Vulpes vulpes. The sequence continues at coordinate 182,707,030 of NC_132791.1, read as the reverse complement.
GTCGAATGCCCAACCGACTAAGGTACCCAGGCACCCCTTCTTACAAAAACTTTTAAATGGTTTATAATAAATGAAAAAATAAACACTTAAATTTGAGAAGGTACTGGTTATTAATGGTCATTCATTTGTCATTCATATTCTTTGAAGCCTGACTGGATTTCACTTTTTGCCTCTAAAGGCCATTTATATTCCCGAATCTGAAAATTAATATTATTTTTATGTTAATACATTACTTGGTAATAAAATATTTCAGACCATTTTCAAATAGAAAGATTTTGGTTAGCCATTTCAATATTAATTCAGTTAAGTATTTGAGGATGCCTACCAAGTGGGCAAAACCTATCTCAGTTCTTTCGTCATGGAAGTTTATCTAGTGGAATAAACAGAAGCTAATGAAATCATTAAATAAATTAATTACTAACAAATTTGTAATTAGAAACAAGGTGAGAACAACAGAGGAACCCTTGTGTAGGCTAATTGGTTGAGAAAAGGCTTTTATGTGAAAGTATATTATTTCTTTTTTTTTTTTTTAAGATTTATTTATTTATTTATGATAGAGAGAGAGAGAGAGAGGCAGAGACACAGGCAGAGGGAGAAGCAGGCTCCATGCCGGGAGCCCGATGTGGTACTTGATCCCGGGACTCCAGGATCGCGCCCTGGGCCAGAGGCAGGCGCTAAACCACTGAGCCACCCAGGGATCCCCTTTTTTTTTATATTCTTTCTTTCTTTTTTTTTTTTTTTTTAAAACTTTGTGTGAAAGTAATACTGGAGTTGATAACTTGAAAATAATAGTTTATGAACGTATATATGTATCCATAGTGCCTATATATGTGTGTGTACGTACATACATACATACGGTACAATTGTAAGCCCTTTCTGTATATATTCTTTTAATCCTCATAATAGACCTATAAGGTAGGTTATTATCTTGTTTTATAGATGAAGAAACGGAGTAGCTAAGTAATATGCCCAGGGTCTCACAGCATTTCAATCTGAGAGCCAAACATCATGCATAGGCAATCTGGTTCCAGAGTCTAGGCTCCTGTTATGCTAGACTACATCTTAGGTTTGTTCATTTATTTAGCAAACATGTAGAACATTTAGTGTGTTCTAGGTGGTATTCTCATCAATTTATACATAATAACTAATTTATCTTCTCATAGTGCTATAAGATAGATAATATTGCCATCCCTATTTTGCAAACAAGTGAATCAATGTCACACAGCTAATAAGTGACAGAAATAAGAGAACTTATTTCTGGCAGTCTGGCTATAGAGTCTATATTGTTAATAACTGTCTTAGAGAAAGTGAGGGAGAACATTCCAGATAAAGGCAGCAGCATATGCAAAGGTCTTGTGGTTGTTTGGATAATGGATTATTAAAAGAATCTTGTCAACTAAGTGTCCAACTCTTGATTTTGGGTCAGGTCATGATCTCAGGGTCATAGGATCAAGCCCTTCCTTGGGCTCTGTACTCATGGTGGAATCTGCTTATCCCTCTTGCTCTGCTCCTCCTCTGACTCTCTCACTGTCTCTCAAATAAATAAAATCTTGGGGGGAAAAAAGAAAAAGAAGGGCACATTGATGGCTCAGTCAGTTAAGTGTCTGACTCTTGGATTTTGGCTCAAGTCATGATCTCAGGATTTTGAGATCAAGCCTTGTGTTGGGGTCTGTGCTGGGCATGGACTCTGCTTAAGATCCTCTCTCTCCCCTTCTCCCCCTTGCTCCTCTCTATCTTCTCTTAAAAAAAAAAAAAAGAGTTGTAAGAAATGAGCTTTAACAGAGAAGTGGCGTGATCAAATTTGTATTTTTCTTAAGAAAAATAAGAAAATTTTTATTTGAGAGAGAAAGAGCACAAGTGAGGTGGAGGATCAGAGGGAAAGGGAAGCAGACTCCTTACTGAGCAGGGAGCCTGATGTGGGGCTGGATCCCAAGATCCTAGGATCATGACCTTGCTGAAGGTAGGTGCTTCATCGACTGAACCATCCAGGCACCCATCAAATTTGTATCTCAAAAACCATTTTCAGGGGCTCCTAGGTGACTCAATCAAGCATGTGGCTCTTGATTTGGGGTCGTGAGTTCTGTCCCCACATTGGGCATGGAGCCTGCTTTTAAAAAAATAATTTTCCCTACAATATATGAATGTATCAAATTAACATATTGTACACATTAAATTTTAGAGTTATATGTCAAATATATTCAATTAAAAGAAAGTTTAAAAACCATTTCTCCCCTATTTCTTCTGTCTTATAAGGTTTCAATGACCAGTTCAGTCTTTTCTCAAATTACTATCTGTGGAGAGTAAGATTTATATGGCAGAGACTCAAGAAGGTTAAAAAGGTGGTTCACAACATTAATGATAATAAAATTGAATGGGCTTTAGTTGGGAGAAGGAACAGGAGTGAAGGTATGGATGAACAACACGATGGATGTATATTAGGCAGGTTTGTACATTTAGTAGTGGAGAGTTTAGGGAGTTTTCCATATGATAGGATCAACTTTTTTCTTTAAAGAATAGCATGCAGGGACACCTGGGTGGCTCAACAGTTGAGCAACTGCTTTGGCTCGGGGCATGATCCTGGGATACGGGTTTGAGTCCCACATATGGCTCCCTGCAGGGAGCCTACTTCTCCCTCTGCCTCTGCCTCTATGTCTGTCTCTGTGTTTCTCATGAATAAATAAGTCTTAAAAACATAGAGAATAGCATGCAGTCTTCTGTCTGAGCAGAGGGGAAGTGTGGGTGCTTTGGCAGTTTGAATAATGTGGACAAGTTTGAAATAGTTGAAAGGCGAGAATAGGGATGCCTGCAGTTGAATGTCTGCCTTCCGCCCAGGGCGTGGTCCCGGAGTTCCCGGATTGAGTCCCACATCAGGTTCCTGGCATGGAGCCTGCTTCTCCTTCTACCTGTGTCTCTGCCTCTCTCTCTGTGTGTCTCTCATGATTAATAAATAAAATCTTTAAAAAAGAAAGAAAGAAGGGGAGAGTAAGTTACCACGGAAACATAATAGGATTCTGAGCATGACCAAAGGGCACCTTTGATGTTGATACTCATGAATTTATCAATATTAATTTGCTGTATAACTTTCTTAAGCAGCATTAAGATTCTTTAGGGTAGATAATAGGATAGTAGGGTTCCTTTAGGGTGATACTTACTAAAAACATACAGTCTAAGAACATTATCAAATGCTATGAAGATGTGAGAGTGTAGAATCTAACCTTAATAAGAAGAGAGAGGGCTTCTGGGATTGTTTAAAAATAAAAAAGCAATAGAAGAGGATCAGCAGATGAGAGGTTTTCATTGTTACCATCATAGCAGTAGTAATTGAACAGGCAAACAGAAAGGAGAGAATATAATGCCTTTACATTAGCAGCTCATGAGTTGGGCAGACAATATAAAGGCAGAACCCCAGAGGGCATCATATAGGAGAATGGAAATCAGTGAGGCCCCAGAGTGCAGAAAAAATACTGCATTCAACTACCGTCATCACTGGCCTTATGATTGACAATACAAATCAGGTGGGATACACAGAATAATAGATTCAAGAAGTATTTGGGGGCACCTGGATGGCTCAGTCAGTTAGGCATCTGCCTTAGGCTCAGATCATGATCCTGGGATCCTGGGTTCCCCATGTTGGGCTCCTTGCTCATTGGGTATCCTGCTTCTTACTCTTCTTCTGCCCCCTGCTCACTATCTCTAATAAATAAATGAAATCTTAAAAAAAAAAAAGAAGAAGTCTTTGGGTAGTCCTTATTTTGGTTGATTACTATCTTTTTTTTCTGTAGTATTTGGCTTTTTTTGTTTTGTTCTAAATTTTAAATAAAAATTTTTTTAAAAAAATAAAATAAAATAAAATTTTTATAAAAGTGAATACGTTACTATGAATTTATTTTTTAAAAAAGATAAGTTGAGGGCAGCCTGAGTGGCTCAGCGGTTTAGCGCTGCCTTCAGCCCAGGGCGCGTGATCCTGGAGACCCAGGATTGAGTCCCACATTGGGCTTCCTGTATGAAGCCTGCTTCTCCCTCTGCCTGTGTCTCTGCCCCTCTCTCTCTCTTTCTGTGTGTGTCAAATAACTAAATAAACAAACAAACAAACAAGTTGAGGGATGCCTGGGTGTCTGCCTTAGGCTCAGGGCATGGTCCCGTGGTCCCAGGATGGAGTTTCACATTGGGCTCCCTCCAGGGAGCCCGCTTCTCCCTCTCCTGTGTCTCTGCCTCTCTCTGTGTCTCTCATGAATAAGTATCTTTAAAAAAAAAAAGTTGAGGGGTGCCTCAGTTGGTTAGGTGTCCAACTCTTGGTTTCAACTAAGGTCATGATCTCAAGGTTCTGGGATTAGGACCTGCATTGGTTCTGCGCTCAGTGCAGAGTCTGCTTGTCCCTATCCTTCTGCACCTCCTCAGCTCATGTGCTTGCTCTCTCTCTCTCTCAAATAAATAAATAAAGTCTTTGGAGGACAAAAAAAGAGAGGAAAAGAAACAACTTGAAAAAATATTTTCAAGTACCCTAATTGTCCTCTGCTCTGAAACTCTCATTCTATCCTTCTAGATCCTTTTGTGATCCATTTATAATGTAACATTTTAAAATAAAAATAAGACCACAATATATATAGTATACTAGTTTTGTAACCTTAACATTTTTATTTTTTACTCATGAGCAGATAGAGTTTTACAGAATTTAAGTAGCTTCTTGTATTCTAGTGTGTGATACTTATATTAGAGTTTTGTTTGTCTGATTAATTTGTATGAATTATTTATATTAAAGAGTTTCGCCTTTTATTTGTTGCAACAATTCTTTTTTAAATTTTAGTTATAAAAATCTTAGATATTCAGGGGCGTCTGGGTGGCTCAGTTAGGTTAAGTGTCTGCTAAGTTGCTTGTTTTTTATTAAGGGTTTGATAATTTCTTACCTTTTTGACAACCCTCCAGCAATAGGAATCTGATCAATATCAATATCCAATCAAAGAATAATCAGTTGCAAATGGCTGTTTTGAGTTTTTTATTTGTTTTAATTTTTATTATTGAAGTATAGTTGATATACAATGCTATGTTAGCTTCAGGTGTAATAACTTTTTTTAAATTAGAAATTATATTTAGCCTTCTTTGTCCCATAGTTAGTTTACTTTATAAATTGAAGAACATTCCCAGTATATGTGTATGATTCACAAATTACCTAATCAGGAGCCCTTCCCAGTGGTGTTGCCTGAATTTCTACTCAGCCTCTAGCTTCAAAACTTCTGATGTGGGGGCGCCTGGGTGGCTTGGTGGTTGAGTGTTTGCCTTTGGAAGCTCAGGCCATGATGCCAGAGTCCTGGGATGGAGTCCCACATCAGGCTCCACGGGAAACCTGATGTCTCTGTCTCTGCCTATGTCTCTACCTCTCTCTGTGTATCTCTCATGAATAAATAAAATCTTTACTTAAAAAACAAAAACAAAAACAAAAACTTGTGATGTGGGAACCCTTTCTTCCATCCCAGTATACCTGAAGCTTATGAGGGAATATACCTCCCTTTGAAGCCTAGCAGTAGTTATTTGTACTGGAGGTACCATCTGAGCTCTGGTTTTGGAATAGTGGGGCTTTGGGGGACAACATTAGAATCAAACTTTCATGTATAATATATTATCTATGGGAAAGTATATTCTATGCTCTAAGTAGTTGACTGGACAGGCTTTTGGATTGTGGTTTTCCAGTCTCCCATTGAGAGAGAGGGCCTGCCTTACAGTCAGGAGATCAGGTCTCAGTTCTGCCACAGAATGTACCCACTTATTAATCTCTATACAAGGAGGATATAAGTCTAAAAAGGCAATGGTTTTCAAGTTATTTAAATTGTTTTACTCTTCAGATAAAGTCTTAGGCAAAAAGCCAATATATAAAAAAGGTGAAATCTAGTTTGGGTATTCTGGTTATACTGGAAGAGGAATCCAGAGAGCTTCTATTCTATGGATGCTACTCTTCCATATCCATTACTTGAAGAAGAGAAGAGAGGTTTCTTACAATTTGAAAACCAGTAGACCAGTAGATTTTTCCCCCCTGGATCCCTTTATCCATAACATTCTAAACTTGAGAATGACCATATTTAACACAAAAGGTAGAGTTAATCTATTTCTAAATCTAAAATTAGGTAATCTAATATTCAACTCATTCTAGATATTATAAGGTCTCTTTAACTGTATCTCCCTCTAAGTAAAAACAAACAATCATAGACCAGCAAAGAGGGCTTCTTAGTTTTGGTCAGGTTGGATTCTTAATCCCTATAGACCAAAAAATGATAGTTGATTTGGCAAAGTGGAAATATGCTCAATTTAGCAAAGCAGAACTCTCAATCTGAGTGCACATAAAAAACAGGGATTGGATCATGCAAAAAAGGTGGATATGCTGTAGTTCTCAGTCCCTCTGTCTCCTTTTTAGATAACCAGCCACTATGTAACCAGGGGCCTCACCTCCTCCATTCAGGACTAATTAAGAGATGAGAGGCTTTCTTAATATTCTCCCTCCTTTACATGAAAATGTCATTCTGGGTATGGCATTTACTGTGCCTTGGGACCAGAGTAGAAGCTAAAGTAGAAGAAGGAAATAGAATCCAGTAGTAGTACAGGTAGAAAGTTCTAATTGTGCCAGAGTCAAAAGAAAATTAAGTCAGAGGTCAGAGTTGTTGGGCACAGTGAACCATATTTGAAATACCTGGGCAATGGGTGACGGGCACTAAGGGCACTTGATGGGATGAGCACTGGGTATTATACTATATGTTGGTAAATTGAATCTAAATCTTAAAAAAGGAAAAAACAAACAAAGGAATACCTGGGCAAGAATGAGAAACTGGAGACAGGCCTGGTTTAGGAATGTTAGCATTGGGGCAGAAGCAATAAGACTGGTGATATGCTTTCTCTCTGTTTTAAGGGTTGTCTTGTTAATTAAGGGTGTACTCATGTGTCACTTGGCAGATTTAGAGACTAACACAGGTGAATAATGAGCTCATTCTGTTCTTGCTAGGACACTAGAGAAAAGTGTCGGGATCCCTGGGTGGCTCAGCGGTTTGGCTCCTGCCTTTGGCCCAGGGTGTGATCCTGGAGTCCCGGGATCCAGTCCCGCATCGGGCTCCTTGGATGGCGCCTGCTTCTCCCTCTGCCTGTGTCTCTGCCTCTCTCTGTATGTGTGCCTCTCATGAATAAATAAATAAGGAGTATAATTTGATTTGGTCACATAAGTAGGTAGTTGTGTTTAAAAAAAAAAAAGTGTCAAGTTCAGATGCACTCCCACACAAGTGCTCTGTTAATTACCTACTCTATAATAAACATACTATTAAGGCTATTTTAATTTTTACATACTTTCATATCCTCCAATTGAGACCATGCTTATGTGAAGAGACTTGTACTTGGCAAGGTTTCAGTAGATGATCTGATGAGGGGGTGCCTTGGTGTCTCAGGTTAAGTGGCTCAGGTCATGATCCTGGAGTCCTGGGATGGAGCTCCACTTCCAGCTCCCTACTTATCAGAGAGTCTGCTTGTCCCTCTGCCCTTCACCCTTGCTTGTGCTCTCTCTTTCTCTCTCAAATAATATCTTTAAAGAAAAATAGAAAATAAATAGTCAGATGAGGTTTCACTATGCTTTGGTTCTCATTGTTATTTTGACCTAGAATGAAGTACTTACGTTTTAGTGAAGATCTTGAAATTTTTAATGTTAGTTTAAGGTAGTGTAAACGTGGAAGGAACAAAGAGATACAATTTCAAGAAAATTATTTTTATTTTTAAGATTTGATTTTAGAGAAATCGAGCAAGAGCAGGGCGGAGGGAGAGGGGGGAGGGAGAGGGACAAGCAGACCTGAGCATGGGGCTCGATCCCAGGACCCTGAGATCACAACCTGAACTGAAACCAAATTTTAGGATGGGTCTATTTCTGCAAAAAGAAAACATTGCTGGGGGCACCTGGGTGGCTCAGTGATTAAGCGTCTGCCTTTGGCTCAGGTCATGACCTGGGGTCCAGGGAAGGAGCTCCTCATCAAACTCCCTGTAGGGAACCTGCTTCTCTCTCTGCCTTTGTCTCTGCCTCTGTCTCTGTGCCTTTCAAGAATAAATAAATAAAATCCTTTAAAAAAATGGAATCAAGAGTCAGGATGTTCAGCCCAGGAAAATTATTTTTAGAGGAACTTTAGCACTTTAATAGGAGGATAAAGTAGATAATTTTTAGAAAAGTGGACTGAAGTATTTCCCAAGAGAAATGAAATCTGTTGTTTGACACACAAAAAATTAACTGATGGTTTAGTTTTGATAAACTTTAAAATAAGCAAAATGCATTCATTTCTACAAATTTGTTTAGTATTATTTTTTGATTCTATTGTAAATGAAATCATTTTCTCAGTTTCCTTCTCAGATTGTTTATTGCTAGTTTATAGGAAGATAACTGATTTCTACATGCTGATTTTGTGTCCTACAGCTTTGTTGAATTAGTTTATTAGCTCAAACAGTTTGAGCCTTTTATTGATCCTTCATATTCCTCATGCAATTTGTATCTGTTGGTGATTGAAGATCAGATGAGGTATATGTGAAGATCATTGTAAACTAGAAGCTCTATGAAGATTAGATTAGATCTCTGGTATATGGTACAACATGAAAAATAGGTGACTGGTAGGTACCACCAGAGGTCTCAAATTCAAGGTTTTTGGTCTTGTTTTTGTTTTTAAGATTTCATTTATTTATTTGAGAGAGAGAGAGAGCACGCAAGCAAGAGAGCACAAATGGGGAGCAGCAGAGAGAAAGGAAGAACTAGATTCCCACTGAGCAGGGAGTCCAATCTAGGACTGATCTCAGGACTCTGAGATCATGTCCTGATCCAAAGGCAGCCACTTGGGATGTCTGGGTGACTCAGCGATTAAACGTGTTTACCTTCCAGCTCAGGGCATGATCCTGGAGTCTCAGGATTGAGTCCCACATTGGGCTCCCTGCATGGAGCCTGCTTCTCCCTCTGCCTATGTCTCTGCCTCTCTCGTGTCTCTCATGAATAAATAAATAATCAAAAAAAGGGGGGGGGGCAGCAACTTAAACTGAGCCACCCAGGTGCTCCTTAAAATTCAAGGCTTTTACTAGGCCATAGAGTTTTGGAGGGTTTTATAAAATCATTTATTTTTTTAAAAAATCATTTATTTTTGAATATATAGTATATATACCAGGTTGAAAACACTAAAAAATATATAAAAACTTTCATAGAATAGAAAGTAAATCCATGGGGAATCCCTGGGTGGCTCAGCCGTTTGGTGCCTGCCTTTAGCGCAAGGTGTGATCCTGGAGTCCCGGGATCGAGTCCCTCATCGGGCTCCCTTCATGAGCCTACTTCTCCCTCTACCTGTGTCTCTGCCTCTCTCTCTCTGTGTCTTTCATGAATGAATGAATGAATGAATGAATAAATAAATAAATAAATAAATAAATAAATAAATAAATAAATAGTAAATCTGGGGCACCTGGGTGACTCAGTTAAGCCTTTAGTTAACCTGAGCCTTTGGTTCAGGTTGTGTTCCTGTGATCCAGGGATCAAGTCCCACATTGGGCTCCCTGCAGGAAGCCTGCTTCTCCCTCTGCCTATGTCCCCCTCTCTCTTGTGTCTCTTATGAATAAATAAATGAAATCTTAAAAAAAAAAAAAAAAAAAAGAAGTAAATCTGGCTCCTGCTGTTATTCCCTAGTCACCTAGTTTCCATTTCCAGCAGTTACCAGTTTCATGACATCTTTCTGGAGGTATCAATACCTATATAAGCAAAAACATGTGTACATGTATTATGCGTTAGTATATATACACAAATGATACTTTTATTTATTTTAAGATTTTATTTATTCATGAGAGACACAGAGAGAGAGACAGGCAGAGACACAGGCAGAGGGAGAAGCAGGCTCCATGCAGGGAGCCCGACATGATACTTTATAAGAATTTTGATATGTATACATTGTTCTGCAACTCACTTTTTTTGTTATTTAGGAATGTTTTAGAGATCTTTCCACTTCACTTCATAAAGCTCTATGAAGTATTACTGTTTTTTTAACTTGAATACTTCTAGAGCAAGAACTCTACTCCCTGTTGTCTTTTGCTTATTGACTTCACATATTTTATAGTATTTGACTTCTCTGAAGACATTTGAACTTTTAACCCCTGGCTTGGATGCATCCTTATAGTTATGTAGCCTAGAATGAAGGCCTTTCATAATCATTGTATATATTATGTAATAATATTTGTTTTAATCATTTTCTTTTTAGTTTTGATGAAGCAAGAACACAAAGAAGAGGTTGACTTGTCTTCAGTTCCAGCATTGTCTGTGCCTCATCCTGCCCAAACCCAGAGACCTTCCTCAGACACAGGACACCCACATGATAGTGTACTGTCAACACAGAGAAGCTTGGTTTGTCCCGTCCAGCAAACATATGCATCCATGGTAACTTCATGTCATCTGCCACAGTTGCAGTGTAGGGATGAAAGTGCTGGTAAAGAACAGCAAATGATACCTTCTTCAATCATGCACCAGCCTTTTCAAGTCACACCAACACCTCCTGTGGGGTCTTCCTATCAGCCTATGCAAACTAATGTGTACAACGGACCAACTTGTCTTCCAGTTAATGCTGCCTCTAGTCAAGAATTTGATCCGGTTTTGTTTCCACAGGATGCAGCTCTTCCTACTTTAATAAATCTTGGCTGTCAACCGCCATCATCCATACCTTTTCATTCTTCAAATTCAGGCCCAACAGGACATCTTTTAGCTCACACACCTCACTCGGTGCAGACCCTGCCTCACCTGCAGTCATTGGGATACCATTGTTCGAACACAGGACAAAGATCTCTTTCTTCTCCAGGGACTGACCAGGTCACAGGCCAGCCTTCCCCTCAGTTACAACCCATTACATATGGTCCTTCACATTCAGGGTCTGCTACAACAGCTTCCCCAGCAGCCTCTCATCCCCTGGCTAGTTCACCACTTTCTGGGCCACCATCTCCTCAGCTACAGCCTATGCCTTACCAATCTCCTAGCTCAGGAACTGCCTCATCACCGTCTCTAACCACCAGAATGCATTCTGGACAGCACTCAACGCAAGCACAAAGTACAGGCCAGGGAGGTCTTTCTGCACCTTCATCCTTAATATGTCACAATTTGTGTGATCCAGCTTCATTTCCACCTGATGAGGCAACTGTGAACATTAAGCCTGAACCTGAAGAGCAGGAACCTAACTTTTCAACAATTGGTCTACAGGACATCACTTTAGATGATGGTAAGTTTATCTTTATGTTCTTGAAGCAATGAAGATTCGGAAACTTCCTTCTCTGATAGTCCTAAAAAGGTCACCATGGATTGCTTACTGGTATATGGCATGTGATTGGGCTTTTTTTTTTTTTAATGGTTGTTGTTACTAGAAATATGTTAATATAGTTTCATGCAGACATGAAAATCTATGCTTTAAAGTCTGTTTTACCACTAATACCTGTTGCAAAGGATGAGACCTTGAATGATAACCTGTTACCCATTTGTAATGGAACTAAGGACATGAAATTGATTGGGCATCTTTTCTTTCAGAATGTGTGATGAAGTCACAGTGCCTGGAGAATGGAATTCAATAAATATTGCTGAATGGCATCTGTTTGGAAGGCACAGAGTTTAGATGCTGGGAATACCAGGAATGTGTTTAGATAGAATTCCTGTCCTTGAGGAGACTCACACAAGTAAAGAACTTGTTCCTCTGTGGCCCTGCCAGCTTGCTGAGTCAGATAGTGGTAATGGTACAAGACCAGACTGGTTGACTGTAGCTGGCACAGCTGTCGGCACCAAGATAAAAAGCTATTTATATAAATGTAGTAAGTTGGCAGATGGATCCCTGTTTTTAAATTAGAGAACAAACTCTGGAATATTAGTTATTTCAGTAATTGAAAATTCCCCAAGAAAGTATTTTCAGGTAATAATTTTAGAGTTTGTTCTTGGCTTTATCTTTTATATGGTAGTGAAATTTTGTCTAAATAGAAATTCAGTGAAAACTACCTGTAAGTGTTCAATATGAAAGTTGTAAAGACTCTAAAAACATGGATATAGAATTTTAATTCTCTCTCTGATTCTGTTTTTTCTGTAGAGAATAGTGATTCTAAGTCAGCCATCTCTTTTATACATCTGGAGAAGCTGAATTTACTACTTAGTTGCAAAGCTGGTATTAAATCCCAAATACCAAGCATAAGGGGAAGGAAGGTAAATAAAATAAAGCATCCCCACTGCCCAGGGCTTCCACCAGATCAGTACATGACTGACTACACAGTATAGTAGGCCTGAGTCACTTACAGTCAAGGTCTAAAAGAAGCACATTAGGAGATCATCAGAGAGATGGGACAGATTCCATTAGAAAGATTCAGTAGTGGGGCAACTGGCTGGCTTAGTTGGTAGAGCTTAGGACTCCTGACCTCAGGGTCATGAGTTTGAGCTCCACAGTAGACCTAGAACTTACTTTAAAAAAAAAAAAAAAAAAGATTCTTCAAAACTTCCTTGAGGAGATGATATTTGAGCCAGGTCTTAGAGTATGAGTATGTGTTTTCAGTAAATGAATATCAGAGGGCAAATCAGGCAACATAAGTAGAAACAGAGCTGTGTCTGGGAAAGCACGATTCACCTTAATGGCTGGAGGGCAAATGGCATAGTAAAAGATGGCTCTCAAAGCCACGATGGGATGTGCCAAGTCATTTCTGTGTAAACAGAAAGTACAGTTAGCCCTTGAACACCTTGGGAGTTAGGTACACCCACCCTCAGTCAAAAAATTGGCTTAAAACTGTCAGTTCCCCAAAAACTTAACTATTAATAGTCTACTGTTGGTTAGAAGCCTTACTGATAACATTAACAATCAATTAACACATTTTATATGTTATATGTATTTTATACTATATACTTACAGTAAAGTAAGCTAGAGAAAAGAAAATGGTTATTAAGAAAATCATAAGGAAGGGACACCTGAGTGGCTCAGTCCATTAAGCATCTGCTTTCAGCTCAGGTCATGATCTCAGGGTCCTGGAATTGAACCCAGCGTTGGGCTCCCTGCTCAGTGGGGAATCTGCTTGTCCCTCTGTCTCTTCCTCTCCCACCCATCGTGTTCCTTCTCTCTCACAAATAAATAAAATTTAAAAAGATTTGAGAGAGAGAGTGTGTGTATGAGGTAGAGGGAGAGAATCTTTGTGTGGAGCCTGACAGAGGGCTCCATCCCACAGCTCATGAGATCATGACCTGAGCCAAAACCAAGAGTCAGGTGCTCAACCAACTGACCCACCCTGGTGCCCCAAAACCCATGTTATTCAGGAGTCAATTGTGTATGTGTAAATTGAAGCAACACCTACAATTTACATAGTATTTTCCTATTATTTCTTTTAATCCTTATTAATCCTCTGTCTCTGAGATAGTGATCATTTAGAGAATTGGACTTTCTGAAGGTCACACAACTGGTAAGGAGCGGAGTTGAAACTGGAATCAGATCTTTTTAGTCAATCTTTTTTCATGCAGTACTATATAGTTGCCTCCAGCAGCAGCAGGCCATGATGGTTAGAACTCTGTGCTAAAGGAGATCCCTTGAACTTTTTATTTTTTTCTTTAATTCATAGAGGAACATGTGTGCCGAACTTCACTGCATGAACACATGTTCACAACTGTATCTGATCTATCACAATTGTGTTGGGAGTACTTGAGAGCGCTCTGGTATTGTGTCTTGCTGTTCTCTTTTTGTATAGCTGGCATAAGTGTCACTGCCTACTTAATAACGGTGAACAACAGGTAAAGAGGAGATTTCTGTTATACAAAACAAATTTAAAATAAGGCTTTTCCAAATATACATACTTTTAAAATGTTCCTTATTCATTCTTTTAGCAGTTTTAGACTATTCACTGTGCTTTTAAGGTTTATAATTAGAATTTTAATCCTGAGACAAAGCAAGACCTTGAGTGATAGATAACCTGCCACCCATTTGTGATGGAACTAAAGACACGAGATTTATTGAGCACACCTCAAAGTGTATTCCAGCTCACTTTCTTTCCAAATGAAGATTTTTTTCCTCCTAAAAAGGGACCAAAGGTAGTGGAACTGCTTTTTCCAATTTATCAGAGTTTGATATTTTGGGGGCAACAAATTGGAACTTCTGGAAAGGTTTTATGAAAATTTTATTTTACCCTTTGAATATGTGATAATATGTTGCCAAAACAAAGAATCTGGAAATATGAGGCCTATGAGGGCAGGTATAAAATTTTTTTCATATTTGTTCCATTCATTATAGAGGCCACACAGTCAAGAAAAGTTCCCAGATTGTAGCCCTACAGAAGATCTGTTGAGTCCTCTCATTGCCATTGGTTCTAGCAGTATTTAAAGGGGGAGGAATTAAAATGCACTCCTGGGCATCTTGGATTATTAGATGTATAATATTTGCCAGCTGACTCATTGATGTTATTTTGATATGCCTTTGAAGGTAAAATTCTAGGTACTTAATCCTACAATTTTGCAAAGTTTTAATACAAATTCACTGAAAAACAACAACATCTGAAACTTCATAGCACTTGAATGTTCCCTTTTGGTTAGCTTTAAAAGGAAGCCATAGGGGCACCTGGGTGGCTCAGTCCGTTAACCATCTGCCTCCGGCTCAGGTCATAATTTCAGGGTCCTAGGATCAAGCCCCATATCGGGCTCCCAGCTCAGTGGGGAGTCTGCTTCTCCCTCTTCCTCTGCCCCTCCCCACCCCTCATGCTCTTTCTCTCAGATAAATAAAATCTTTAAAAATAAAAATAAATGAAAGGAAGCCATAAAACACACCATAAATGATTAGAAGCACTTAGGTGAACTTTGCAGTTAGCCTAAGCTCAGGTTTTATATTAACTTTTCTATATATTTCTATATTAAGTACAAAGTAATTTCCACTCTACAACTGGAGGACACAATTATTTTAATTTGTGTTATACTAGTTAAATATATTTACCATCGGGGATCCCTGGGTGGCTCAGCGGTTTAACACCTGCCTTTGGCCCAGGGCGTGATCCTGGAGTCCCGGGATCGAGTCCCACATCGGGCTCCCGGCATGGAGCCTGCTTCTCCCTCCTCCTGTGTCTCTGCCTCTCTTTCTCTCTATGTTTATCATAAATAAATAAATAAATCTTTAAAATATATATATTTACCATCTAGTTTTAAGAAATTTTGTTAATCATATTTCTGTTTTAGGGCACCTGGGTGGCTCAGTTAAGTGTCCAACTCTTGATTTCAGCTCAGGTCATAATCTCAGGCTCACGATATCAAGGCTGTGTCGTGCATCACGGTGGGTGTAGAGCCTGCTTAAGGTTCTCTCTCTCTCTCTCTCTCTCTCTCTCCTTTCCCCTTCTCCTCCTCCTGTACTTGTGTTTTCTCTCTCTCTCACCTCCCTCTAGAAAAAATAATAAAAAAAATTTTTTTAATAAAAATATATTAAGATCACATTAAAGATTTTAAAAGATTAAAGATAAAATATTCTTTTTATTTTGCATTTTTAAATAGATGGAGTCAGTAATCATCCAATTATTACTTGACTCTTATTTTTAGAAATGTGGACATTAACACAGTTCAGTGACATTTAACAGAGAAGATATTAGTGTACCTCACCTCAGAAATTGAAGACTTGGGACACCTAGGTGGCTCAGTGGTTGAGCATCTGCCTTGGCTCAGGTTGTGATCCCAGGTTCCTGGGACTAAGTCCTACATCAGATTCCCCTCGGGAAGCCTGCTTCTCCCTCTGTCTGCATCTCTGCCTCTCTCTGTGTGTCTCTCATGAATAAATAAATAAAACCTTTAAAAAAAAAAGTTGAAGACTTAACAGATGATAGAAATACCTCTAATACAACTCCCTCAGGACACCTCGGTGGCTCAGAGGTTGAGCGTCTGCCTTCGGCTCAGGATGTGATCCCAGATTTCCAGGATTGAGTCCCACATCAGGCTCCCTGCGAGGAGCCTGCTTCTCCCTCTGCCTGGGTCTCTGCCTTCTCTCTGTGTGTCTCATGAATAAATAAAATCTGTAAAAAATAGTAATAATACAACTCTCATTTTATAGTTGAATAATCTGAGTTTTACAGAGTCTGTGGTGTTCGTCCAGGGTAACACACAGTTAATAGCATATAAAGACTAAAACTTGTCTCTTGGCTCCTAATTCAGTACTTCAGGTATTTTTCCTGTATCTGCAGTCATGTTTCTCATTGGTCTATGAAATGAGACTGCAGATGTAGAGCAATCAGAATATGTTGAAAAAAAAACTGCCATTTTCTCTGTAGAACCTCTTTTGTCAGAGGGGCCAGGACAATCTTAAGATTATAGATTCCCAGGGATGCCTTGGATGACTCAGTCAATTATGCCTGACTGTTGATTTCAGCTCAAGTCCTGATCTCAGAATCATGAGATCAAGCCCCACGTTGGGCTTCCCGCTCAGTGGGGAGTCTGCTTCCTCTCTTCCTCTCCTCCTCCACTCTTACTCTGTCTCTCAAAAAAAAAAAAAAAAAAAAGATTCTCAGAAGTGTTTTTTTTTTTTTAATTTTGTTATTAACACACGTTTCCAACTTACTTTTTTAAAGATTTTTTAAATTTATTTATTCATGAGAGACAGAGAGAGAGAGGCAGAGGGAGAAGCAGACTCCATGCAGGAAGCCTGATGTGGGACTCAATCCTGGGTATCCAGGATCACATGCGAGGCTGAAGGCGGCGCTAAACAGCTGAGCCACCAGGGCTGCCCAATTCTCAGAAGTTTTAAAGGCTCTCTGGTCCATTCTCTTTCACCCTGGAGTTCATACTCTGGTATCCTTATTCCTCTGTGTGTCTTCCTCTTCACCTTCTTTGCAACATCTCAGGGCCTTTTGAGTTCTCGTTGCCCATATTTTATGTGGTCTCTGATGCCTCTGGAATCATGTAGAACAAACCTAATCCTTGTAATAGACCTTCACATTTATGAAATCTTGATCTCTTTCTCTTTCTTAAAAACACTCTAGCGACTTCATCTGTCCCTCTTCCTCACCCACCTCTGCTCGACCTTGATGTTTTAGTTCCTTTTTGTAGTGCAGTATCTAGAAGGGCACACTCTTAGCCAGCTCAGAGTGGATTGGAACTGTTACCTTCCTTGTTCAGAAGGCTTTATTTTATCAATATGGTCTGAGGTCAGTGGATTTTCTTAGCTCCATTTAATGTTAATTTAGTGAGTCATAAATACTGCTAAATCACATCCTTTCTCTCCCCACTCCCTACCCCCTTGTTTTTTGCATATGTTGTTTTTGGAATCCAGCACTAAACTTTACAATTATCCTTGTTCAGTCTCCTTGGGGTGATTTTGGCCCCTCATATCAATCTTCCAAGCTAAGAACAGTCTGTTTCAGTGTAGTGTGGGTCTCTTCCCAAGGTGTATTCTTTGGGGGAATAACAACAGCAGAATACTGATTTTTACCAAGGGATGTTTTCTTTCAAGAAGTCCTCTTGGAAGGCTGTAATATCTCTTACCCAATTAGGGCATTATTCAAAGTTCTTTTGATACTTCTTATTTCTTTGCTATCTAGGTGTACTATTGCCCCTGCTTGAAAATTGTGCTCTCTACATCCATAAAATTATCGATAAGTTTTTACTTGTTACACTTCGTATTCCTGGAATTGTAATTTTCCTAAACATTTCCATTCATTATAGTGTGTATGTCCCAGTCTTTGGACCAAACGATATACGTTAAAACAGTACAGAAATATAGAAATTGTCACTGCTGTGTTTTAAGCATTTAATTAAGATTATAATATTGTTAAACTAGACTGCCTTTGACCTTTAAATACAGGCCATTTAATTTGTGACTGAGCTGAATCCATTTACAGCTTTCCATTAGAATCCCTCAATTCCCACTTGTCCTCTTTTGTTCACAAACTAACAGAGCTGCAGCTGCAGCCTTTCAGCAGAGAAGAGGGTACATGTTAAATATAGCCTGACCTGCTGCTATGGTGAAAACTGAAACTGCCACTTGCAGGCTCTGCGCAGTAACATGCCGATCCTGAATGTAGGACAGTTACAAATTCGACTGTAAACAGGGACTCTAGACATGACCTCAGATGCTGAAGTGTCTACTTTCAAGTAGCATGGGGATGATAAAAGACAAGATTCAGAATGGGGAAAGTAGGAGGCTGGTATGGAGGAGCAGAGGGAAATATTATTGTCAGTGTTCTGTTCTACCTGTTTGAATGTTAGTTTTTCACTGGTGATTATTGTATTTAAATAAAACTAAATAAAGCCACATATAGTCAGTACTGAGAGTGGGTCACAAAGTATTTAATGACTTTAGGGAAATGAGGTGGAGGGAGACAGATAGTAGTGAACGTTCTCCTTTAACCGGGACTCTAGGTAGCTCATGAATGCTTTTCTGGAAAGCATCATGTACTATCCAGCATCAAACATTTATGAGAATAACTCCAAAAGCGGGAAATCCCCATAAATAATGCCCATGTAGGCTTTGGATAGTGGCTTATGCAGAACAGACCATAAGGGGGATTCAGGACCTTAGACATAGTGTCTCTTGGTTATATGATAAGAAAGCTAAATTTTTAGACCCAGTGAAGCAACTGCAAGCATTTGAGAGAATTTTTTATTTCTTACATCAAATGTATCTTTTATCTGCACAGACACAAATTAATTGTACTCCATTCAAACAAAAAAAATTTTTTGAATCAACTTGACAGTGAAATTTGTACATAAACTTGGGACACCTGGGTGTCTCAGTGGTTGAGCATCTGCCTTTGGCTCAGGTTGGGATCCTGGGGTCCTGGGATCAAGTGCCGCATCAGGCTCCCCGCTCTGCCTATGTCTCTGCCTCTCTCTCTATGTGTGTCTCTTATAAATAAATATTTTTTTTGTTTTAAAAAATTTGTACATAAACTTAGAAAAACCTAAGAGAGGCTACGACTAATTAACTGGCATATGTCACAGCATATCAAAAGTCTTCAAAAGAGGGATCCCTGGGTGGCTCAGCGGTTTAGCGCCTGCCTTTGGCCCAGGGCACGATCCTGGAGTCCCGGAATCGAGTCCCATGTCAGGCTCCTGGCATGGAGCCTGCTTCTCCCTCTGCCTGTGTCTCTGCCTCTCTCTCTCTATCATAAATAAATAAATAAATCTAAAAAAAAAAAAAAAAAGTCTTCAAAAGAAATTCACTTCAAAATATATTTAAAAATAATTAATGAGGGACACCTGGGGTTCATCGGTTGAGCATCTGCCTTCAGCTCGGGGTGTGATTCCAGGATCGAGTCCCACATCAGGCTTTTTGAGTGGAGACTGCTTCTCCCTCTGCCTATGTCTCTGCCTTTCTCTCTCTGTGTCTCTCATGAATAAATTAATAGAAATCTTTTCTTAAAAAAAGTTTAATTAAAAAAAAAGGTTTAATTTTGGGCAGCCCCGGTGGCGCAGCGGTTTAGTGCTGTCTGCAGCCCAGGGCGTGATCCTGGAGTCCCTGGATCGAGTCCCACGTCAGGCTCTCTGCATGGAGCCTGCTTCTCCCTCTGCCTGTGTCTCTGCCTCTCTCTCTCTCTCTCTCTCTCTCTACATCTCTATGAATGAATAAATAAAATCTTTAAAAAAAAAAGTTTAATTTTTTAGAGATGTGGCTCAGAAAGCTTAACTGTTTTACCAGTTATTACATGACCACAAACGCTGGGACTGGCTTTTGAATCCAAGCTGCGTGAAATTTAGATTATCTCAGATATTTAGTGGCTTCTGAAATAGCTATAATATTTTATATAATCTTACTTACCTCTTTAAATACAACAAACATAGTAACTTTCCCATGTCTCTGTGTGTAAGGTACAAAGCCAATGTCTAAAGATTTATTTCATTTTATTTTATTTTTTGATGTATTTGATTTTAAAATTTATATCTTGCTTTTGAGTTCCTTTGGAGATGAATCATTGACAAAGACAAAAATGTTTTAAGTGAGATAGAAATAATTTTAGGCTCACCCTTCAGCTTTTATGGTTTGGTGGTAATTGGTAATTATCTGGGTTTGTGTGACAAGGTTACTTCTAGCCATGGATCTTAGCTTTTGATAAATGTTGATTGAATATACTCAAACAGTTCTCTGTTTGAAGAGGTCTGACTTTTTTGTTTTGTTTTGTTTTGTTTTTGGACATTACCTGCCATTAACCTGAGTAGGAGGAAAAGTATCAAACTCTTCAGTTCTGGTGGAAAATAGGATATAGTTGAGAGTGATGGGTACAGGCATTCTAGTTTTACATCTAAAAGAATTGGAGCAGGGCAGCCCCGGTGGTGCAGCATTTTGACACCGCCTGCAGCCTGGGGTGTGATGCTGGAGACTGGAGATCGAGTCCCACATCGGGCTCCCTGAATGGAGCCTGCTTCTCCCTCTGCCTGTGTCTCTGCCTCTCTCTCTCTCTCTCTGTGTCTCTCTTATGAATAAACAAATAAAATCTTTTTTAAAAATAAATAAAAAATAAAAGAATTGGAGCAAATTAAGTCCCTTATAAACATATTGTGTATTTAAAAGCATCTGTAAATGGTTTTATATAGAATGGGAGTTTTTTTGTTTTTTTTAAAGATTTATTTATTTATTCATTCAGAGAGAGCGAGAGAGAGGCAGAGACACAGGCAGAGGGAGCAGCAGGCTCCATGCAGGAAGCCCGATGTGGGACTCAATCCCAGGTCTCCAGGATCACACCCCGGGCTGCAGGTGGCGCTAAACCGCTGTGCCACCAGGGCTGCCCTAGAATGGGAGTTTTAAAATTCGATTATATTTGTGTTTCTAAAGGTAAAAATTGGTTTTTGGAAAAGCCATACATTCATATTTTAAAACTATTAAAGGTACCACACAGTACGTAGTGAAAATTCTCTCTCCTACGGAGTTACCAGGTTCTTGGCTATCACCTCAAGGGTATTTTATGTATTTATAAGCAATTGTGTACATTATTTCCTTGTTTTTACTAGCATAGTATATGTACTGTTATGCATTTTGCTTTTCCCATATATTGAATCTTAGAAGTTTTTCAATACCGTAACATAACTTAATTGGAAGGTGTTTCTTAATAAATACAATAAATAACTTTTTACAAATGTTATTTCCATTCTTTTTTTTAAGCACAAGTGAGTTTTATTTTTCTATAAAAGATGTATAATATACGTTTTAATTTTCTTTCTTTTTTGGAGAAGCAAGAGTATTTCACAGCTCAGTGAGACAGGTGTTGTAAAAAGATGTTTGCAGTGAATTTTGGTGGGGAGGTCTGACCCTGGAGGAAGCTCTCAGCGGCTCCCGGCATGAAAGCTGAGCTGGAGGAAGCCGGCTGCACCAGAGCCATAAAGTGCAGTGGGTGAATGGGAATTCAATGATGTATTTTAAGAAGTGTCTTTATGGTACTTGGCTAGACGGTGTTCAGAAAGGTGAGGACAGGCTGGCACGGAGGGAGGCTCCTCTTCTGGAGAAGGCCACGTGGCCAGGGCTGACAACGGCGGGGCCTTTTTGCCTCCTTCCAGTCGGTGGAGGTGCTCAGGTCCACCTTCGCCGCCATGGCCAGGGGATCCAGGTGCACGCCCCGGCTCTCCTCTCCGCCCCACCTCCGGGGCCATACGCACCCCGGGTTGCGGGGAGGAACCGCACGCACTGCTGTGGGTCCGCGTGGCACCCGCCGAGGGGCCGGGCCAGGGGCGCAGGACGCAGAGCACCTGCTCCTCCGTGCACAGCTGTGCCAGGCGGCCGGACACTTGGCTCCGCAGGGACAGGCGCGGGCAGCGTGGGGAGGTTCCCCGCCCACTTGGACTCTGTTTACGGTGCTGGGAGTCTCGCCCCGAACCACTCGGGACCGAGCAGTGTGTGCTAGCAGCGACTGGCCTATTTCCATTCTTTTTATAGACACCCATGTATGTACGTATATATGATAAATTCTTAGAAGTGAGGTTGCTAGACTAGTGTTTTAAGATTACCAGATATGTTTCATAAAAGTTGTACCAATTTATATTGCCACTGGCATTGTAAGAGAATATCTATTTCTCTCCTACCTTCACCAGTACATTCTACTATCAAACATCTTATTTGCCAGTGGAACAAGTGGAAAACAGCTTCTCACTATAAGTTTAGTTGACATTTCACCAAGGAGTAGGGTTGTGTACCTTTTTATAAAACTGCTTAAGAAAATCTTTGTCACATCTGTCATCTCTGTTGGTATTTACTTATTTTTCTATTAGATTATTGATCCTTTTCTTACCGATTAATAGAGTATAGAAGCCTAACACATATAGAATATGTGTTAAGTTCCTTAACTCATTGAGCAATGAGTTAAAAATTTTCACCAATCTAACATGAATTCATTCCATGAAGAATTTTTTTTACTTTTATATAACTTTTTAAAAAAGATTTATTAATTTATTACAGAGAGCATGTGCGTGAATATAGCAGGGAAGAGGGGCAGAGGAAGAGGGAGAGAATCCCAAGCAGACTCTCTACTGAGCACAGAGCTTGACAAAGGGCTCCATCTCAAAACCCCAAGATCATGACCTGAGCTGAAACAGAATTGGACACCTAACCAACTGAGCCACCCAGGTGGCCCCTACATTTATAACTTCTGAAACATTTGTTTTGTCTCCAATAGAGAACTTCTATGATTTTTTAGGTCTTTATTTGATCAGGAATGTACTTTGGTGGAATGTATGAAGAATTGATCCAATTTTACTTTTTTCAGATGCCTACCCAGTTGTCCAAACATTATTTATTAGGAAATCATTTTTCTACTTGATGTAAAATGCCAGCTTTATCTTATACTTAACTTCCCTGTATATTTGGATCTCTCTCTTTGGACTTCTCACAAGAGGAAATTTTTAATTTTAAATCTTTAACCCAGCTGTACTCATTGGTTTATTCAAACAGCATTTATCAAATGCCTGTTATATGCTAAGTACCATTATTGTAGGCCCTCAGTGGATTATACAGATTCTTACCATCACAGAGCTTACATTCTAGTTGGGTGGCTCAGCGATTGAGCATCTGCCTTCAGCTCAAGGCGTGATCCCTTGGTCCAGGGATTGTGTCCCACATCAGCTCACTGCATGGAGCCTGCTTCTCCCTCTGCCTCTGTCTCTGCCTCTCTCTCATGAATAAATAAAATCTTTGGGATAAAAAGAAGAGACAGACAGTAAACAATAAATACAATAAGTAAGTAAATTATAAAATGTTGGAAGTGCTTTGAAACAGAAAAAGAGCAAGCAAGGTAGAAAATATTTGAAGTGTTGTGAAGGGTAAAGTGGGGAGCAAATTGCAGTTTTGGGTAGAGCAATCTAAGTCTTGTTGATGAGGTAACATTTGATCAAAAACTTGAGGATGAAGGGCACCTGGGTGACTTAGTCAGTTGAGCATCTGACTCTTGATTTCAGCTCAAGTCATGATCTTAGGGGTGGTGAGATCAAGCCACATGTCAGGCTCCACACTCCACAGGGAGTCTGATTGTGCTTCACTCTCTCCCTCTCCCTCTGCCCTCTAGGCGCTCTCTCTCCAAAATAAATAAATTAATCTTGAAAAACAAAAAACATCTTGAAGATGAGGAAACTACCAGCGTGAATACCTGTGGGAAGAGTATTGCAGGCAAAAGTGACAACCAGAGGAAAGACCCTAAGGTGGAAGCATGCCTGGTTTTATTTAAGAGGAACCAGCAGTGAGGCTAATGTGCCTGGAACAAAAGGGATCTAGGGGGAAAGTAGTAGGAGATGAGGTCAAGGAAATAACAGGGAACCGTAACACTTAGGGCAACAGTTCTCAAATTTTTTGGTTCCAAGACTCCTTTATAATCTTGAGTTAATTGAAGATCATCAAGAACTTATATTTATGTGGCACATATCTATTTTTTAAAAACAAGACACAGGCACACATTCCATTATAGCACTGAAGTCAGCATCATGTAGCTCCACTAGAAAACTCCACCATAGGGCAGCCCAGGTGGCTCAGCGATTTAGTACCCCCTTCAGTCCAAGGCGTGATCCTAGAGACCAGGTATCACATCCCTGTCAGGCTCCCTGCATGGAGCCTGCTTCTCCGTCTGCCTGTGTTTCTGCCTCTCTCTCTCTCTCTCTCTCATGTATAAATAAATAAAATCTTAAAAAAAAATTCCACTATAGATTAATGAGAGAATGATAGTGACAAAAGCAAAAAAAAAAAAAAAAAAAAAAAGGCATTTTAGGATTATTCTTTGACAGTCGTAGGCACTCTTAAAGGTTCTCTGGACAAAACCTCGTGTCCCTGATCATATTTTAAGAACTGCTATGTAGAGTTGTGTAGCCACTGTAAGGTTTGAACAGATGAGTCATGGTCTGATTAAGTTTTAGCTGGGCTGCTCTGGCTCCTGGTTATTAGAAAAAAGACTGTAGGGAAGTAAGGGGAGAAACAAGGAGACCAGGTAAGATGCAATTGTAGTAATCCAGGCCAGAAATGATTTAGACGAGGTAGTAGTGTATAGGAGCTTTGAAATGGTCTGATTTTGGATGTATTTTAGAGGTTGAGCCAATAGCATTTCCCGGCAGATTTCATATAAGGTGTGAGAGAAAGAATTTAAAATTGGCACTAAGGTTTTTTTTTTGTTTCTTTCCTGAGAAACTAGAAAGATGAAATTGCCATCAGCTAAGATGGGGAAGGCTGTGTATAGAGTAGGTTTTGGAGAAAGATCAGGTGTTCAGTTTTGGATGTGTTGCATTTAAGATATTTGTTGAACACTGAAGTAGAGATATCAAGTAGTCATTTGGATGAATGAGTCTAGGGTTTGGAAGTGAGTTATAGACTGAAGATACAAATTTGAGAGTTGTTGGCTTGCATATGCTATTTAGTCATGAGACTAGATGAGGGCACTAAGTGATCAATTCATGTCCTGCTTTTATCAACTTAAATAATAATAATTGCATGTCTATAAAATGTTGCAGAGTGCCTGCACATACATTTCAGGAGACTCTACCTTCTTTGAGTAAGTAAGTAAACAGATTCACACAGATTAAGTGACTTCCTTGGGTCACCAGTACTGTAAGTGATGAAACTAGGGATTCAAAGCCTTTATTTTCATCTACCCACCAGGTCATTGCC
Source organism: Vulpes vulpes (assembly GCF_048418805.1). Classification (NCBI taxonomy): domain Eukaryota; kingdom Metazoa; phylum Chordata; class Mammalia; order Carnivora; family Canidae; genus Vulpes; species Vulpes vulpes. The sequence continues at coordinate 182,681,972 of NC_132791.1, read as the reverse complement.
TTGTTTGTATAAACCAGAAATGTCTATATATATTGATTAGGTGGCTAAAGAAAGCAGCTTGGTCAAGTGGGGAAATTTTGCTTTCCTTTCCACAAACATATTTCAGGATCTGTAAATATTTAATTTGTTAAAACTTTAAGATAAAAGGAACAGATTTTGTATTACAGATTTTTTATTTATTTTTATTTTTTTTAAGATTTATTTATTTATTCATGATAGAAAGAGAGAGAGAGAGGGAGAGACACAGGCAGAGGGAGAAGTAGGCTCCATGCCGGGAGCCTGACATGGGACTCAATCCCGGGACTCCAGGATCGTGCCCTTGGCCAAAGGCAGGCGCTAAACCGCTGAGCCACCCAGGGATCCCCTATTACAGATTTTTTAAATTTTAAGATGGATTTACAAGGATCTGTCACGTCTTGCTTTAATGGTTAGCTGTAAAAACCTAATTCAGTCATTTCATACAGGTATGAGAAAACCCAAAGTTTGTTTTTGGAATTTGTTTAATGTGGTAAAATGTACATACATAAAATATAGCATTTTAACCATTTTAAGTGTATAGGTCAGTGGCATTAAGCACATTCACAACATTATGTAACTGTCCCCACTATTTTGAGAACTTTTTCCTCAACCCAAATAATTTTGTATCCATTAAGCAGTAATTCCCCATTCTCTCTCCCTCCAGCCAGTAGTAATCTCTATTCTACTTTATGTATCTATGACTTTCCCTACTCAAGATATCTCATATAAATGGAATGATACAACTTTTGTCCTTTTTTGTCTGGCTTTATCTCACTTAACATAATGTTTTATCCAGGGTTCAGCCATGTTGCAAGCATGTATCAGAATTTCTTTCCTTTTTATGGATGAATAATACTACATTATGTATATAATCACATTTTGTTTACCCATTCATCTGGTGAAAAACACTTATTTGTTTCTGCCTTTTGACTTGTGAATAATGCTGCAATGACGTTGGTGTGCAGGTATCAGAATCTGTTTTCATTTCTGTTAGGTATCCTAGGAGTAGAATTGTTGGGTTATATGGAAATTCCTTGTTCAACTTTTTGAGAGACTGCCAGATTGGTATTTTTCTCATAGTGGCTGCACCATTTTACATTTACAATGCATGAGGGTTCTAATTTCTCTGCTTCTTTGCCAACACTTGTTATTAATAATAGCCATCCTGAATGGATATGAAGTAGTATCTCATTGTGATGCTAATTTGCATTTCCCTGAGAACTAACGATGTTGGGCACCTTTTCATGAGGTTATTGGTCATTTCTATTTCTTCTCTTGAAAAAGTCTAGTTAGATCTTTAGCCATTTTTTCATTATTTTTGTTGTTGAGTTGTAGGAGTTCTTTATATATTTTGAGTATTAATCTTTTATCAGACGTATTATTTATAAATATTTTTTCCAATTCTCTACATTCTCGTTTCACTGTCTTGATAGTGTCCTATAATGTTTTAAATTTTGATGAGGGATCCCTGGGTGGCGCAGCGGTTTGGCGCCAGCCTTTGGCCCAGGGCGCGATCCTGGAGACCCCGGATCGAATCCCACATCAGGTTCCCGGTGCATGGAGCCTGCCTTCTCCCTCTGCCTGTGTCTCTGCCTCTGTCTCTCTCTCTCTCTCTCTCTCTCTCTGTGACTATCATAAATAAATAAAAATTAAAAAAATAAATAAATAATAAATTTTGATGAGACCCTGTTAATCTGTTTTCTTTTATTGCTATTTGTTTGTTTGTTTTTTAAAGATTTATTTATTTATGAGAGACACAGAGAGAGGCAGAGATACAGGCAGAGGGAGAAGCAGGCTCCTCACAGAGAGCCCAAAGGGGGGCTCGATCGCGGATCCTGAGATCACACCCTGAGCTAAAGGGAGATGCTGAACCAGTGAGCGACCCAGTCATCCCTTAGTGTTATATTTAAATCATCGCCTAATCCAAGGTCATGAAGATTTGCCCTATGTTTTCTTCTAAGAGTTTTGTAATTTTAGCTCTTCTGTTTAAGTCTCTGATCCATTTTGAGTTAACTTTGTATATGGTGTGCAGTAGGAGTCCAGCTTCCATTCTATTGCATGTAGATATTCAGTTTTCCCTGTATTGTTGTTTAAGACTGCCTTTCCCCATTTAATGGTCTTAGAACCCTTGTTTGAAAGTGAATTGGCCATATATTTTGAGGGTTTGTTTCTGGGCTCTTTGTTCTGTTCCTTTGGTTTATGTGTGTCTTTATACCTGTTCACACTGTAGCTTTGTGTAGTGAGTTTTGAAATCAGGAAGTGTGACTCTTCTATCTTTGTTCTTGTTTTCAAAACTGTTTTTTTTTTTAGTATGAAATTAGTTTTTATTTTTACCTCAAAATAAATGCTTAACATTTTTCCAAAACTGAAACTAAACGTGAACACTTAGAAGGGTGGAAGGAATACCTCCCAGAAAGCCAGTGAGTAAGGCAGACATCGTGCCATGTGGTTCTTCCCACAGGACTAGTCTAGAACCCCCTTCCTCTTCTACTGTCAGTTGTCCTCACCAGGGTGCTGGCTGCCAGGGGGACTCCCCCCCCCAGACCCGCACAAACAAGGGATTTGAAAAGTGGGGGAAATCTCGTTTAACACATGAGATTCCATATGAGTTTCAGAATTGGTTTTAATGTATCAGTAAAAATCCAGTTGGGATTTTGCTAGGAATTACATTGAATCTGTACATTACTTTGGATAGTATTGTCATCTTAACAATATTAAGTCTCCTGGGCACCTGGGTGGCTCAGGTCATGATCCCAGGGTCCTGGGATCAAGCCCCACGTTGGGCTCCCTGTTCAGTATGGAGCCTCTTCCTCCTGCTTGTGTGCATGCATGTTTGCATGCTTTCTCTCTCTATTCCAAATAAATAAAATCTTTAAAAAAATAATAAGTCTCCCAGTCCATGAATAGGGGATGTTTTCCATTTATTTAGAAATCTTAATTTTCTTTCAACAACGTTTAGTTTTCAACATACAAATCTTAAGCTTCCTTGGTAATTCCTAAATATTTTTATTCTTTTTGATGCTATTGTAAATGGTATTGATTTTTAAATTTCCTTCTTGGGGGGACCCCTGGGTGGCTCAGCGGTTTAGCATCTGCCTTCAGCAGAGGGCGTGATCCTAGAGTCCTGGGATTGAGTCCCACATCAGGCTCCCTGCATGGAGCCTGCTTCTCCCTCTACCTGTGTTTCTGCCTCTTTCTGTGTCTCTCATGAGTAAATAAATAAAATATTTTTTAAAAAATTTTCCTTCTAGGGGATCCCTAGGTGGCTCAGCGGTTTAGCGCCGCCTTCAGCCCAGGGCGTGACCCTGGAGTCCCGGGATGGAGTCCTGCGTTGGGCTCCCTGCATGGAGCCTGCTTCTCCCTCTGCCTGCATCTCCTCTCTCTCTCTCTCTCTCTCTCTCTCTCTCTCTCTCTCTCTCATAAATAAATAAAATCTTTTTTAAAAAATTTCCTTCTTGGGTTGTTGATTGAAAGTATGTAGAATACAACTGGGGGCACCTGGGTGGCACAATCACTTGGACATCAGACTCTTGGTTTCAGCTAATGTTCTGATCTCAGGGTTGTGGGATCGATCTCTGATTCAGGCTCTGTGCTTAGCACATAGTCTGCTTGGGACTCTTCCTCTCCTACCCCTCCCCACCATTCTCTCTTTCTCTCTCAAATAAATAAATAAATGCTTTTTTAAAAAAAGAATACAGGGGCAGCCTGAGTGGCTCAGTGGTTTAGCGCCACCTTCAGCCCAGGGCGTGATCCTGGAGACCCGGGATCGGGTCCCACGTCGGGTTCCCTGCATGGAGCCTGCTTCTCCTTCTGCCTGTGTCTCTGCCTCTCTCTGTGTGTGTGTCTTTCATGAATAAATGAGTAAAATTAAGAAATAATAATAATATAAAAATTTAAAAAATAAAGGAATACAACTGAATATTGTGTGTTTATTTTTAAAAATTATTTATTTATTTGAGGAAGAGCACAAGTGGGGAGAGGAGGAGAGAGGGACAGACTCCACACTGAGCACAGAGTTTGATACCACGACCCCAAGATCAAAACCTGAGCACAAAGAGTCAGATGCTTAACCCACCCAGCCACCAAGGTGCCCCTGTGTTGATATTTTATAACTGCTGACTTAATTTATTACTGCTAACATTTTTTGTTATGTCAGTTCTTTTTTTTTAAGGTTTTATTCATTCATGAGAGACAGAGAGAGAGAGAGGCAGAGACATAGGCAGAGGGAGAAGCAGACTCCCCACACAAGGAGCCCAATGTGGGACTCAATTCCGGATCCCAGGATCAGGCCCTGAACCAAAGGCAGATGCTCAACCAGGACGCCACCCAGGCATCCCTGTATGTCAGTTCTTTCAAGCTTTCTGTAAAAAACAAAACAAAACAAAAAACAAACAGAAAAGAGATGATTTTTGAACAGAGAAAATTTTACCTCTACCTTTACAATTTGGATGCCTTTTCTTTCTTTCTTTTTTTTTTTTTTAAGATTTATTTATTCATGATAGATACAGAGAGAGAGAGGCAAAGACACGGGCAGAGGGAGAAGCAGGCTCCATGCCGGGAGCCCGACGCAGGACTCGATCCCAGGACTCCAGGATCATGCCCTGGACCAAAGGCAGGCACCAAACCACTGAGCCACCCAGGGATCCCCTGCCTTTTATTTCTTTAGCCTAATTGCTCTGGCTAGAAATTTCAGGACCATGTTGAATTGAAGTGGCAAGAATGGACATCCTTATCATGTTCTTGATCTTAGTAGGAAAGCTTTCAGTCTTTCACCATTGAGTGTAATGTGGGTTTTTCATATATGGCCTTTATCATGTTAAGGAAATTCCCTTCTATTCCTAGTTTATTAGGTGTTTATGAAAGTGAATTGAATTTTGTCATATGCTGCTTCTGCATCATTGATCATATAGTATTTTAATCTTTCATTCTAATCATTTCAATTACATTCATTGCTTTTCATATGCTGAACCATCTTGGCATTCTGGGAATAAATCTCACTTGGCCATGATATATAATACTTTTAGTGTACTGCAGAATTTAGTTTTCTAGTATTTTTTGAAGATTTTTGCATCTGTCTTTACAGGGAATATTGTGTAGTTTTCTTGTAATGTCTTTGGCTTTGGTATCAGTAATGCTGGCCCTAGGATGGGTTAAGAAATATTCCCTCCTCTCTAATCTTTTGGATGACTTTAAGAAAAGATTGATATTGGGGCTCCTGGGTGGCTCATTTGGTTAAGCTTCTAACTCTTTATCTCAGCTCAGGTCTTAATTACAGGGTTGTGATATGTCCCACACTGGGGCTCTGAGAGGAGTCAGCTTGGGATTCTCTCCCTCTTCCCTTCCCTGCATATTCTCTCTCTCTCTCTCTCTCTCTCTCTCTCTCTCAAATAAATAAATCTTAAAGAAAGAATTGGTGTTAATTCTTCAGGTGTTTTGTCAAAGTTTTTGTGACAGAAAGAAATGAATCAGGTATTTTTTGAAGCTGTCAACAATGTTTCAAGGAACTAGAAAGATGTCTTGGGGACTGCACATTTCCATAGCATAATATGAAATTACCATTGCATAAATCTACTTGTAAAAGTCACTAGGGTCTGCTGGCCTCTTAGCTTTGTTCCTGGACTTCTTTCTTTTTACTTATGAATCACATGATCTATACTTACGTGTCTGTTTTGGAGGATTCTGTTATGGAGATTGGGCATCCTCAGAAAGGAGACTTTTGACTATATATATAGTCTTTAAAACGCTTCATATATGCTGTAGTCAAATCCTCTTTGAAAACTTGGTGATCTCAAATTAGTTATAAAAAAGCTTAGGGCAGAAAAATTTTTTCTGTAAGCACAAAGGATTTCTGGCTTTTGTGTTTTGTTTTGTTTGTTTTGATCCCTTAATGGAGGTTGCATTTTGCACAGATTGGCTCCTCCTTTGTTTTACCTCCTTTATCAGCCTAAGACAAGGGTATTAATTATTGTTCACAGAGACTATATACAGATTCTTCTGTGCTAAGATAAAATAAGCATTCTTCTAGAATCTAAAAGGTTAAGTCCTTTTGTTTGAGGTTGAACAAGCACAGGCCAAAAATAATTCCTTTTAGGCTAAAGGAGGAGGCTTTGCATCATTGTGTTTGGGCTCTCTAATTAGGCATCTGAATGTGTTAGCCGTTATCACAAAACTGACCAATGATAACTCTTGAATACAGCAACTTTCAAACATTTTTGATAGCTCCCTACAATAAGCAAGTTTTATAGCATAACTTAGTATATAACAAATGAAAATATATATGCAACTAACATGAAGGTCTCAGAGGCCAATTCTTAACCTTTATTAAAGAAAATGCAGCCTGCTATCTTGTATTTTGTTCTATTTCTTTTTAAAAAGATGCTGTTCCCAAGTTCCTAATTGATTTCATGACCTGCTAATAAATGTGGGCTTTAGTTTAAAAAGTATTCCTCCAATGACCCTCAAATTTACCTCTGCATATAGTTTTGTTTTTTTTTTTTTTTTTGGCTCCTACCCTTTAGACATTTTGATTCCGTGGTCTGAAGTAGAACCCAGGAGTTCTGTTTTTATTAAGTATCCAGATAATTCTAAGGTAGCCATAGACAAGTATTTGGGAACGACTAATAGATCCAATCTAATAGAAACTATTTTGTTTAAAACTAAATCTGTCATATAAATTGCTGAAATCAGGGCACTTGGCTGGCATAGTCGGTAGAGCACATGACTCTTGATCTTGGAGTCATGAGTTCCAGCCCCACATTAGGGGTAGAGTTTACTTTATTTAAAAATGTAAATAAAAATAAAATTGCTGAAACCATCATTGTGACTTTAAAATTATTGTCCTTTTAATTTTTGGAAATAAATAAACTCTGGACTCCAGTATTTGTATTATTTAATAAAATGTGGGGAGCCATTTTATGTAGTGATTGACAGATGAAGGATGATTAAATTCCTTTTGATAATAGAAAAAACAGGCTGGGCATGTAGTAGATTAAGTTACTCTCTGGTTTGTTCCATTCAGTAGTGATGTTGTCTTCTTTGACACAGACCAGTTTATGTCTGACTTGGAACACCAGCCATCAGGTTCAGCAGAGAAATGGCCTAACCACAGTGAGCTCTCATGTCCAGCTCCTTTCTGGAGAATCTAGAGGGTGAGTGTTGACTGAAATATGTCATTGTTTTTATACCCAAGTCTGGTATTGCATGCAGTGGCTGGATTTGCATGTGCTACAGAGGATGGGGCATACACGGGCAATCTTCTTGATAGGTCCACTCTTTTTTTTTTGGAGCTACACTCTGACTACGAGACTCTGCTTTTTAAATCTAACCACATTCAGGTTCGTAACCTTATAAAGTGCTTATAAATTTAATCTGGGTTTGAATAGAAGGGAAGTGTCTAACTGAATTTATTAAATCAAAACAGAGAAGCCCATCTATAAGAATTCTGTGACTTAGGGGAAAAAGAATTCTATGGGTTGGTGGCTGAGTAAACCTGGTTGCCAATCAGGTGTATAAAGCCTACTGATTTCTGGTCATGTACTCTATAAAGTTTTGATGTGAGGCAATATGAAATGGAAATAAAGCAGGAAATTTTATCCATTTGTTAGAGGCAACCTGGATTATTTACCCTTGAGCCTGCCTGCCTTGTAGGCCCATGTTTGTACTCTAGATAGTTCTTCAGAGACTCCATTTGGAAAGAATTCATAGAAATGAAGTCTGTGTGAGGGAGAGCCTGGGCCTCAGGCTTCTATACCTTAGTAACCCACCAGGAACACTTCTGTCCCTCACGGTCATGCAGCTCCTTTTTTCAGAGACTCTGAAAGCCTTTTATGAACGTATGTGATAGAAATTGTAAATATACAAATTATAATTCTCAAAATGCCATTTAAATTTAGTTTTAATGAATTTAGATTTGGAAAAGGCTACCCAAATCTTTATATTTAGGATCCTAAAGCCTCCTCTTTAGACAAGGCACCAAAACACTGGCTTCTCCCAGAAGCTGAGCCTACTCTGGTCTCACTTAATTGTCTCCAGTCATGAGAGGAATAAAAAGAGAAACTAAATTCCTGCATCTCTCTAAGAAGAGTCATAACCTGGAGGGTTGGTTTTTTTTTTTTTTTTGAGGGTTTTTTTTTTTAATTGAAGTATAATTGACATACAATTTCCTTTCAGATGTGCATCACAGTAATTTGTTGTTTTTATATATTACAAAACGATCCCCATGATAAGGCTAGTTACCATCTAGGACACCTGGTGGCTCAAGCGGTTGAGCGTCTGCCTTTGGCTTAGGGCGTGATCTGCCTTTGGTTTAGGGCGTGATCCCCTTCGAGGGATTGAGTCCCACATCAGGCTCCCTGCAGAGAGCCTGCTTTTCCCTCTGCCTGTGTCTCTGCCTCTTTCTCTCTCTGTCTCTCATGAATAAATAAATTAAATCTTTAAAAAAAAAAAAAAGCTGGTTACCATCTGTCACCATATAAAGTTATTACAATATTATTGACCATATTTCCTCTGCTTACATTACAACCCCATGACTTATCTATTTTACAGCTGCAAATTTTTTTCTCTTAGTTCCCTTTTACCTATTCTGACCACTTCACCAACCTTCTTCCCTAAAACCAGAAAGATTTAAATGAATTTCCTCATATTACGATGGAGCAGATCAGTTGAAGAAAGATTAATTAAGTAAATCACCCTAATTATGTCACAACTGAGCCAAAATGAAAGTTTTATCTCTTCTAGAGTTTTATCTCTTCATAGCTCTTCCTATGTATGTAGCAACAAGTAAGTTGATCACTAGTGATCTTGATAAGAAGATCACTAGTGACCTTGGTAAGAAGTGTTTTTGTGGAATGAAGGGATCAATATATGACTAAGGAGTGAACAAGAGGTAAGAACAGAAACATGAACATAGAAACATGAAAGAGCAAGCAGTGTAGATAACTCCTTTAAGATGTTAAGCAATGAGGGGATCCCTGGGTGGCGCAGCAGTTTAGCGCCTGCCTTTGGCCCAGGGCGCAATCCTGGAGACCCGGGATCGAATCCCACGTCGGGCTCCCGGTGCATGGAGCCTGTTTCTCCCTCTGCCTGTGTCTCTGCCTCTCTCTCTCTCTGTGTGTGACTATCATAAATAAATAAAAATTTTAAAAAAAAATTCTTTAAAAAAAAAATGTTAAGCAATGAAAGAAAAAATTAGACATAGGGAGCTATGTGGGCTCTAGGATTTTTATTTGTTTGCTTGCTTGTTTAAGGTAGAAAGCCTTACCATACTTAGTAATGATAAGAAGGATCCAGGAGGGAAGGTGGGTAGATTGAAGAGCTGAAAGAATGAAGAAAATTTTTGAAGCATGTCTTGAAGAGGCAAGTATACACAGGGTCCGTAGCACAGGTGATGAAATGAAACATGTGGGTTTATGGTTCTGGAGCTCACGTTGGGTCCCCGGAGGTCAGATTTGGGAATGAGCATATATAGAAATGGACAAGATAATTCAGAGAATATGTACAGTGTGCAAAAAAACAAAAAGGGAAAAAGAAGGAATCTTCTTATTATCTTAAAATCCTTCTGAATCTAACATCTTCACACAAATTAAAAAGAAGTGGGTTCTGGTTTTTATTTTTTCATATTTTAGTTTTTGCTTATTTAAAATAAGGATATATGCTGATACTTGAATACACTTTTAGGTACCTGTGTACTGTTTAGTCAGCTACAGATTTAATGTTTGTCTTTGAAGAATGTTTTGATTTACAACCTTTTTTAGAGGAAATATCTATATGACACTGACTATGGTATCATACATATAAGAGATTTCTTAAGAAGAAAGAACACGTAATAACAAGACTGATTCCCTTGTTATTACGTGTGTGGTAAAAAAAAAAACTATCATAATTTTCCTTTACGAGTAATAAAGCTAGTGTTAAAAAGTGAAGGATGTCTTCTAATTTTTGTGCATACATTTTCACTTTGTTCTGTGGTTGAAAGCTGTGTAACGTTTAGGGTAAAATTTAAAATGACTTAATTAGGGCAGCCCAGGTGGCTCAGCAGTTTGGCACCGCCTTCGGCCCAGGTCGTGATCCTGGAGACCTGGGATTGAGTCCCGCACGGGCTCCCTACATGGGGCTTGCTTCTCCCTCTGCCTGTGTCTCTGCCTCTCTCTGTCTGTCTCTCATGAATAAATAAATAAGATCTTAAAAAAATAATAAAATGATTTAATTAAAAACTTGGCATGGTAGAGCTCAAGCTATCTTGGTTCTTGCTTAAAATACTTAAATATTCTTTCTGTGTTATCTTTATGGTGATGAGGTTTTTTTTATTTTTATTTTTTTATTTTTTTTTATTTATGATAGTCACACAGAGAGAGAGAGAGGCAGAGACATAGGCAGAGGGAGAAGCAGGCTCCATGCACCGGGAGCGGATGTGGGATTCAATCCCGGGTCTCCAGGATCATGCCCTGGGCCAAAGGCAGGTGCTAAACCTCTGGGCCACCCAGGGATCCCTATGGTGATGAGTTTTATTCTCGTTAATAATATAAGCTAGGTTACTCTAATGGAGATTCTAAAATACAGTGACTTAACCACATTGGAAGTTTCTCTCACACTTGATAGTAATTCAGAGATCAGGATTCCTTTTATTTCATTGTTTCTCTGTTTCCTTAGTTATTGTCAAAGCAAGAGTCACCCCTTTGATTTGAGACTTAGCCCAAAGCAAGAGGTAGGGGGGAAAGAAGTGAAGAGGTTATTGAGCTGGGTATGAGGAAGATGCGCGCATCACTTTGGTTCACGTTTCATTGGAAAAAAAACAAATTTATATGGTCATACCTAACTACAAAAGGGAAGCTGGGAAATGTAGTTTATAGCTGAGTGGCCATGTGAATAGGTAATTCAGTTACTAAGAATGAATTGGAAAATGGGACGCCTGGGTGGCTCAGTGGTTGAGCGCGCCTGTGTTTGGCTCAGGGCATGATTCCGGATTCCTGGGTTCAAGTCCCACAAAGTCCCACATCGGGCTCCCTGCATGGAGCCTGCTTCTCCCTCTGCCTGTATCTCTGCCTCTCTCTCTCTCTCTCTGATTCTCTCATGAATGAATAAATAAAATCTTTGAAAAAAAAAAAAAGAACTAAAAGTGTATCTTAGCAGAACTGTGTTATAGAATAATAAACCCATAAATATTAGATTTCTCGGGATGCCTAGGTGGCCCAGCAGTTGAGCGTCTGCCTTTGGCTCAGGGCATAATCCTGGAGTCCTGGGATTGAGTCCGAAGTCAGGCTCCCTGCAGGAGCTTGCCTCTCCCTCTGCCTGGGTCTCTGCCTCTCTCTGTGTCTCTCATGAATAAATAAAATCTTTTTAAAAATTAGATTTCTCATCCATTTAAAATCATTCCTTCTAAATTTCTCGTGTTTTTTTTTTCATTTCAAGTGGAATTCAGAAAATAATTGCACCCTTCGTTTATAAAAAAATAACATTTCCATAAAATTGCTCACCAAAGAATGGATTATACCTTTAAGCTTTATTTAGGTAGAGAGAAGGGAAGAAGAGATGGATTTGTCAAACCTGGATGAATGATCATTGCAGCTTCAAAATGAAATAATATATATAAATAGTCTAATTATACCCAGAAATCATTTACAGAAATTCTCAAGATGCTCAGATGCTAGTTAGAAAGGCCCTTTGGGCTTTTGTGCATATGACTAGGTGCCTACCCCAGAGGCAGTGTCCTGGGTTACTCTGCCCCTCTCCACCTGGTGGTGAGATTTCATACCACACCAGGATTGTCACTTCTAGCTCTGAAACCTTTAAGCATTGGAAATAGCTCTAAATAAGAGACCTGTTGTTACAATACCTCATTCTTGTGTATAGAAGTAGCATTCCAGTAAACTCTTAATTTGGATAGCAATTTCTGGATAAAGAACTTGTTCTTATAGCAAATACTGCTGATGGCTCTGAGTACTTCTGTTGTGGTGGCACAGGAGACCCAGGTGTTGGAGTAACTGGCAGCTGTCACAAGTGGGCCAAATGCTGTGACCTACATAACCTATTAACATGGGTGTTGAGGGCTGTTGACTCTTGTTCTAGGCTTTTAATTCACTTTACTCTTTTTAAGGGGGAATGATAAAATTGCATAATAGGGCTGTAAACTCTTTCTGCTCTTAATTAAATTGATGAAAAAACATAAAGCCACCTCAAACACCTTCTGGACTAGGGTTTAAATAAATGAATAAATTCAGTCATATATATTCAAAAGAAAGTAGAAAATGAAATTTGGTTTCCAAATTTACCAAGCTGTTGGTATTTTTAAGAAATAACAATGTCAAATCATTAAGATTTTATAATCACTAAGTTGTACACCTGAAACTAATATAAATATGTATCAATTATACTTAAAGAAAGAAATACTGTGTTTATCAGTATTGTTAATAATTTACATCATAGATTTGTTTACCAGTAATAATTTTGACTTGCTTAAGTTGACACTCAAATTTTGGCCAATTATAACAGAAAGCTATTCCAGGAATCCAGAGGTAGGAGTCTGAGCCCAAAGCTCCCAGCCTCAGGGAGAAGTGAGAGGCAGAGAAGAACAGTGGATTCTGTGCAATACTGTGCTCAAGTCATTGCTAAAGGGCGACAAAAGGACTGCTTTGTTCTAGTTCTGACTCCTTGTCCTAAAATTCATATTCAGCATTCACCTGTAGCAATTATTTGAGCATAATTTTTGTTGTTTTCCCAAGTACCCAAATTATATTAAAATACTCACTTGGCTAGTTATTGTATTCAGCATGCAGTAGGTACCAAGCATTAAGGGTTCAGTGAAAAACAAGATAGATAAGGTCCTTGCTCTGCTGGAATTTAAATCTACTAATTTTTATGTATTTATGTAAATCTAATTTTATGTACTAATATTCTGTATCAAAGTATATTTGAGTACAGTCAGCTTGAATGCTTCTTTGTGGAAAATCTTCTTGGCTTTATCATAGTCTGAAAATCCCAGTCAAGAACCTTCCAGCTTGCTGGAGCTAAGTGAGGTTAAGCCACAGGCAAAAGAACAACAGAACTTTGATAAGGGGGAACAGAAATAAAATAGCTTTGATCAAGCTTTTCTGTAAACATCACCTGGCTACCTCAGAAAATGATGTGTTTGTCCTTATCATCAAAGTGTACTTGTTAAGTGGGTGGATAGTGCTGGATATATACCCTCATCCTCAAGAAAACGTAAGATACAGGGAAAAAATACTCATGTGACTTTTGATGATGATAAAGCACCATTTCTCATCACTGTGTAGATGTAAAACTTGAAAATTGAGGTAATTTAAGAAAGTGTGTTAAATGGCAGCTTGGAACATCTCCGAAGTTAACTGTCCTTGGAGGGGATAAGCACTGGGAAAAGAGGACTGTCAGCTGGTACTCCCTTCTATATTTGGCTTGTTGCCACTGCTGGGAGACCTGTCTAAAATAAACACTGTTAAAATAAATAAAATAAAATAAAATAAAATAAAATAAAATAAAATAAAATAAACACTGTCAAAATCAAAATCAGATGTCATGCATTAGTCTTAATAACATTTTCTGGTCCTTTTCCTACCCTACCATCTTTCTGTATACCAATCCCAATAGTTTCCAAGTAATTATATTGAATTAGGATCCATTTATTCAGTCATCAAAAACTGATGTTTCTGGGCAGCCCAGGTGGCTCAGCGGTTTAGCACCGCCTTCGGCCCAGGGTGTAATCCTGGAGACCTGGGATCTAGTCCCACGTCGGGCCCCTGGCATGGAGCCTGCTTCTCCCTCTGCTGTGTCTCTGCCTCTCTCTCTCTCTCTCTCTCTCTTTCTCTCTCATCTCTGTCTCTGTGTCTCTCTCATGAATAAATAAAATCTTAAAAAAAAAACAACTCATGTTTCCTCATCAGTAAGGTCCTTGCCTTTTAAGAGCTCACAAACTATTTGAGACAGATGATGATGTCCCGTACCAGTAATTCAATGTGGTGAGTTATGTGAGAGTTCACACACACAGATCCTGGGCCATGCTTATGCTCCATCTTGGCATAAGACTAGCCCATAGACTATACATGGTGTCCATACTGAAAACTCTGTTCCTTGCTTGTTATGGGGCTTGGAATAACAGGTGCCAACGGCTGCCTTTTCTATTTCTGTCCCCTTTATACACTCTTCCCTGTCTCCCTTTCCTCACTTTCAACATACTCCCTCTCCCTCCCCAAGCATCACATTTCTCCAGGTCTTTCCTATTTTCTTTGTCTGAAAGATTTCTCTGTTTCTCTACTCTTGGCTTCCAAGAAATGATGGGTGTTTGGAACTTAATTCCACCATTTACTAAGCAAATGATGTGAACTGCCAAAGCCTCAGTTAACTGATCTATAAAGTGGGTTAGTAGTTACCTTAACATGTTTTGAAGATGAAATAAGTTATAAAATTTCAGTTGTAAACTCTCATAGATGCTCAATAAATATTTGTGAAGTGAATGTTAGTTCCTTCTTCTAGCCATCAGTATATGAATTTGAAGAATTTTTTTTGATTACCTAAACTATAGAGAGATGTTAATTTAATACTTGAAGATTTTTTTTTAAGTGATTGATAGTGTCTCCTTTGCTCTGTGATCACATCACATTTCTAAGTTGTTTTGTCTTGGCCTATTTTCATTTATAACAGCTATATTGAGATATAATTCATTACTGTAAAATTCATCCTTGAAAATGTATCATTCAGTGGCTTTAGTATATTCACAGAGTTGTGCAACTATGACCATTATCTAATTTTATAAAACTTTGATCCCTCCAAAAAAAAAAGAAAGAAAGAAAGAAAGAAAGAAAGAAAGAAAGAAAGAAAGAAAGAAACCCATACCTGCTAATAGCAGTCACTCCCACCATACTCTTGGTAACGAGGTGCGTGGTTAACATGTTTGTGCTATTTTATACAAATGGAATCAAACCGTGTATGATCTTTTGTGTCTGGTTTTTTTTTTTTTCACTTAGCATCATCTTTTCAAGGTTCATCTATGTTGTAGCATGTATTAGAACTTCATTCCTTCTTGTGACTGAATAGTGTTCCACTGTATGGATAGCCCATATTTTGTTTATCCATTCATCACTTGGTAGACATCTGGGTTGTTTCCACTTTGGGACTGTTATGAATAGTGCTGCTGTGACCTTGTATTTGAGTACAAGTTTACATGTGTTTTCAATTCTTTTGAGAATATGCCTAGGAGTATAATCTTTAGTTGATAATGAATTTTCATTTCAAAGCAAAGAATTCTCATGATGAGAGAACTTAAGATTCTTACTGGGAGAATTTCTATACTGGTTACTTAAGACTGAAGTTTTTTGTATTGGACTTCACAGAGCATTATATGTTTACTGCTTGGCTTGTCATGGAAACCAACAAAAAAGCAAGAATCTTTTCTGAAAGGATGAGAAACAGTATAAATGCCCCCAACATAATAAAGGATACTTGTATTAGCATAAAGTAACAGAACAATTCCCAAATATTCTTTTATTCTCACCAAAGCATTTATTTTCACTCACTTTACATACAAAGTACTCTCCAGGAATCAGAAGGGGAAGACCCTCCTAAAGGGATGCAAATTAAGGAAAAGTTAGATTAATGTAAACACATTTAAGAAGTATGCTATCTTCAGTTCTAGAGCATGAGCTTTTTATTTTTATTTATTTTTTAATTTTTATTTATTTATGATAGAGAGAGAGAGAGAGGTAGACATAGGCAGAGGGAGAAGCAGGCTCCATGCACCGGGAGCCCAACGTGGGATTCGATCCCGGGTCTCCAGGATCGCGCCCTGGGCCAAAGGCAAGCGCCAAACCGCTGAGCCACCCAGGGATCCCGAGCATGAGCTTTTTAGAGTGAGGGTAAGAATGTTTCCTGTTCCCTGAGCCATCTCCCTTCCCAACCCAAACTGAACTGAAAGGGAAAAGCAGAGGCTGGAATAGCTTCTGGACTTAGGTCTCCATTCAGTTTAGGAGTAGGCTTTAAGCACTGCATTTACCTTTATAGAAAACTTCAGAAAGCGAAAAAATGTGTTTGAAATGGAACTTGCCTTTGAGCATCCTATGGTCAGTCACACAGAGGTCACTAATCATTTTCCCTTTTCTTGTTTTTCAGTGAACGAGATAATTGGGAGAGACATGTCCCAGATTTCTGTTTCCCAAGGAACAGGGGCGAGCAGGGAGGCTCCCCTCCCAGGTCCCAATTCCCTGGACAGAGGAAGATCCGATGGGCTCTAACAGTGCTCGCTGCAGCCATGTGTCCACCACCATGGACTTCTCAGCATGTTTCTCTCCTTGGACCTTGGGTTTCCAATTCTGTGGCCTTCAGGACTGGCGCCAGGAGTTGGGATCACTGTATGTGGGGAAAGCAGCATTCCTCCACCTCAGGCCTTGGGTAGATTTTTGTAAAAGAACAGGAGCAGCATAGACTGAGCTTTGGGGAAATGAGCTTTGCTTTTTATATTTAAATAGGATACTTTTATATGATGGGTGCTTTGAGTGTGAATGCAGCAGGCTCTCCATTTCAGAGGTGCTGCTTTTGCAAGTGACCTGATTGCTTAGCTGTGATTGGTGATTTGTATTCCTTAATGGTCATTTGAAGGACTCTTTAGCTTTGATGATATTTTTAAAGTAGTAACTTTTGATAAAACCTTCCAGAGGTAAACATGAAAAAAAAATTCTCCCAAGCCCACACCTATGCCTCAGAAACTCAGCATGCCCTAAAGCCTTTCATAGATTTATAGGAAATAAAGCCAAATGTAGCTCATACCTCTTATAAAAGTAAACTGTTAACGTGAGGAGACCATTCCAATCATTGAAGTGTTGGAATATAAAACGACATTCCAGAGCATAGCCTTTTTATAACTTTTTAGGTAATCTTCCTGCAGTCTCTCCATAATGACTCCATGTTGAAATTGCTTTTTTCCCTCAGGGCCTTGGATAAGATAGCGACATGTAAGGTGACTTTGAAAGGTGGGTTTTTTAGCTTGGTAGCTTTAATATCCTGCCATCCTGCAAACAAGTAAGCTGTGGAGTGCTTTTCTTGTGTCCTCTGGTCCCAGACCTTTTCCGAATGGTAGTTTATCTGCATTTGGCTGCTCTATATCCTTTGAAGCCATAGCCTTATGACGGTTTAGGCAAATTTGCTGGTTCTAGCTCAACTCTAAAGGCCAGGCTGTGTCAGAAGCTAAACACAAATAAGCTATGCTTCAAAAGAGGAGCAGGAAAAAAAAAAAAAAAAAAAAAAAAAGGAACAGAGAAAATACAGGACTCCAGATGGGAAGCTTTTAAAATTCACAGTGGCATGGAAGGCTTATCCCTCATTCTGTTTACAGCCTAAAATGATTCTGGCCTACCTGGTCCCTTCTGCATGACCTAAAAACCAGCCTTTTCCCCAAAAGGCTTTGAGGCAAACCCAAACATGAGGTAGCATCATAGACCTAACCCTCCACACCAAAGATGCTCTGGTGCTGCTGCTGGTGAGGCTGGTGCCCAACGCAGGGGCCAGTAAGAAACTCCAGCCTGCTGTCTACCAAAGGAGGTGCCCGAGTTGGGTGCTTTTTCCAAACTCTGCCCTTACCCATCCCATTAATGGGATTAGTACCTATTCCAAGGCTGGGGCCATTTCAAAGCACCTGAAGTTTGTAGAATGTTTGCACACAAAATCATGTAATTTCATTTATTCAGGAAGGAAATTCTTTTGAGTGCCTATATGTGCGACAGTGTGCTGAGCTGGTCAAAGGCTTGATGTTGTCACTCCAGGGGATAATGAGTCCTAGATGCCAGGACTCTATTGAGGTCAGCTGAGGCCTGGGCAGAGGGAGCCGGGTCACTGGCCACCACCTCTAGTCAGCCAGGTAGGAACTGTTCACCTCCTACAGGATGAAGTATGGTCTTTTTATTTTTATGCCCCCTTCAAACCATGATGATTTAATTTTCCCCCTAAAACTAGTTAGAGAAAAATGTATATCCTTCAGCAAATCACTCTAGTCCCTCTTGGAGCTGGGTGTTTTCATATTTTCTTTAAGTTTTGTGTCAGAGTGTGGATAGTGAGATTTGCTTCAGGGCCTGTAGTTGGCAGCCTACAGCTTCCTTTGGAGGGGTTGTGAGAGGCGGCCCCTGACAGGAAGCTCCAGACAGCTGGCCGGACTTGCCTCTACCCCCTTGCCCCTGGGGTAGCTGCTTCACATGGGGTTTTTGCAAGACCCTTTGGGGGTTGCTCTGCTGCCTTCAGGAATAAAAGCCTCTATGATCCAGAGTTGCTATGCACCAAATTTCGATGCCTTTTAAATACCTTGATGCCTGTAGCACTAGAAATGCTTTCCTATTTAAAATAAAAGTTAAATTTTAAAATAGAGCTTTGTATACTATGTGGGCAGTCTTGTATCATTTTGTAAAATCTTTGGTTTAAGAATCAATATTTTTTGGCTTTGTAGGTAAAGACTTTAAACTTTGTGCAACAGAAGTGGTGTTAAAGCACATATCCATTGGATTGTGTAAACTGACTTCTAGTAGCAACATTGAGCAACTCAGCATGCCCTGGCCCCTACCCCTACCCCAACCAACCTGTGCTGATTCTGGGTTGAGGAATGAGATAAGCAGCCTTTTGCTTACTAGAGATTCTCAGAGAAACATAGCTGAAAACAGCTTGAAAGGGACCAGATGTCTTGTCTTCAGGTTTACGTTTGGTGCTGCTGCCTGTGCAACCCACCCCTGCCCAAGGCTAACCATTATAGAGCTCTGCTGGATCTGGCAGTGAAGCCCTGGGGTGGTGGTTCTTATTTGTTTGAAGACTTACTTAGGGGCAAAGGGAGCCCCACAAGATCACCACCTGAGCTGAAACCAAGTGTAGGATGCTCAATCGACTGTGCCAACCAGGCGCCCTCTGGCCTTGAAGCCCTGTTTTTAATATTCAGTACAGATGGTTATCTTTAACACTCAGATGGGCTCAAGTTGAAACCTTATGTTTTTTAAAATGGGTGATGTTCAGTTAAGGAATTGGTTCTGAGTTATGTTTACAGCACTTGGAATTGTGTTTTCTTAGACATTTTGTATTTTAAAACCTTTTCTAGGAGTATAGTGCTCCTTACACAAATAACAAAGGGAAGAGCCAGCAATTCAGGTTCCTCAGTTACAGTGCTGAAATAATAAATGATGACAGGTTAACAGTGTCCTTGAAATCTGCCTGAGTTTTCCTCTGCCTGGGGCAAGCGTGGAGCCCCACACTCTGGGATCCAAAGCTAAAGGGCACTTTGGCTTTTAAAAAGTCCACCTGGTTAGGAACCTTTATTTTACGGAGAAGTAAGCAGAATTCCAAATTCTTTCCAAAGCTTCAATTATGTACCCTCTTAATGGGTGCAAAGGGCATTCCACGAAGTCTGCTGAGTTCAAGACAACTGGCCCGCCCAAGGTGTGCATGAAAAGTAGGCAGAAAGTCCCCTTTAAAATTCAAGTCTGAGTTTTTGTGTGAGGGCTTCCTGCCCTCTAGTGTCCTCTGGGGATACTGCAGTACAGTCCATCAAAACCAACTGTGATTTTGCCACCTGATATTCCTTGTGCCAAGCGGAGAGTTAGCATCCTCAGACCCATGGCACAATGTGGCCACTAAGGTCCAAGTATCCTGGGGGTCGGGGCCAGCATTCTCTGTCTCCCTGCCCCCTACCAGAAGGGACAGGGGAAGGTAGAACGTTGGGATCTTTACTCAGAAGCTCCCAGGAGTCATACACTGAAGGCACCAGGGCTTACATTTTAAAAAGAAAACCAAGCCTGCTGTGGACATCAGCCCCACAGCCAAAACCAACCAAAGGCTCTCTTGCTGCTACTCAGGAGGCCTAGATCAGGCCATTGGGAGCAGGGTAACACCATTCCACCCCCAGCCCTGCATGCAGGGGTCCAGCCATCATCTTTGGGGTGAACAGACAGCAACAAGTGGGAGATGGACCTGGGGCTTGAGCTCCTCTAGGTGCTGAGAGCTTTGACAAGCCAGAAGCCACCTGATTGAGGATACTGATTCTCTGGACGCAAGAGAGACATGTTAGACATCAGCCAGCTCTTACCTCCTGGCTCCCTCACCTACAAACACACCCACTCTTTGGGGGCCTGTAGCACAGTGCGAGGCGGGTCACCAACAGGCACCAAACTGGTGTAGTCATCAGGGGCTAACTGCAGGAGGGAAAGAGATTTAGGGGAGGGAGCCCCTGGCTCAGCCACGTTCCCATGCCCTCCAGCCACACCTCACCTGATAGGCTTGGAAGACGCTGAGCAGATCCTTCATACCGGCTGTATATGGGACACCCTGCATACGGACCAGGGCACCTGGCTGGGACAACACTGAGGTGGAAGCAGAGGCCAGGGCAGCAGGAGGTGTGGTGAGGTAGCCCACCGTGGTGGGGGACACTGGGGGGCTAGGATGGGAGAGGCAGGGATTTTAGGAGTGCAGTCCCACCTGCCTCTCTCCTGCCCTGGTCTCTGCCTTGTGCTTAGTTCAACTCCTCCTCCCTAAAACCTCAGTCTCCAGAGTCCTCTCCATTCCAATCTATAGATGGTATCCGCCAGGCCATACCTGTCACTCCGTTGACCATCTTAGAATAAGTCCCAGCTCTAACAGACCTTGGACTATCTGGCCCAGAAAGGGGATCATGAACCTCCCCCAAACCAGAATTGGGGCAAGACTGTGGAGTTTTCTTAAGCAGCTGGTACCTGGGGTAGTAAGCAGTATAGTTCATGTAGAGTTGAGTGGCTGGCCCTGGGTAGTAGGCAACAGGGGTGGGGGCAGCAGGCACCCTGGCAGCCGGGAGCAGTGCTGAAGAGGGATACAGAGCTGCCGTCTCAGCGGGAATGAGTGTTGGGGTGGCCTGGAAGGTGGCGTAGGTGGGTGGTGAGAGGCCTGGAGGCAGAAGTAGAGAGCGCATCTGCAGGGAGCCCAGCACTGCCCTGGGTGAGGCAGCCAGTAAAGTGTCTCCCTGTAGAAAGTGAAAGTTGTAACAGCTCAGCCCGCACACACCTCCTTCCCCAGCCTCTGGGACACTCACAGGGCAGCTTGCAGGGTGGAGGGGACATGCCACTGCGGCCCAAGGTGCCCCCCATTAGCACGCGACTCATCTCCTCTGTGGAGCAGGGGACCACTTCCACATAGCGTTCCTTCATCACTTTCTTATGGCAACGCTGAGCAGCAGCTAGGGCCCGCTCTGCTGACGTCATCTGGATGAAAGCATCGCCAGATGGCCGGCCCTGCGCACATGGTGGTCTTGTAAAGGGTCTGTGATCTGTCACGTGCTAGAGCACCTGACCCGCAACCACAAACCCCTCTCTCACTATGGAGGTCTCCCCACTGGCACCAGCCCCACCTGCTGGTTGAGCACCATGTGCACACCGTGGGGCCGGATGTCGGCCGCTGCCTCCCCCAGAAAGCTCAGGATGTCTTCGATGGTGGCGGTGTAGGGCAGGCCCCGAAGGCGTACACAGTCTCTCCCAGTCCCAGCTGCCAGTGGGAAGGGGATGGGGAGCAGTGGAGCCGTGAGTGCGGGAAGGAGTGGGCTGGATGCGTAGCGGTTCAGGACCTGGTAAGGAAGGCAGCGACAGGCCGGTCATGCCACATAGGGCAGGGGTCCAAGGCATGGAAGGGGTACCCTGGATTAGCACACGGTGGGTAGGGGGAGCCCTGGGTGCTCACCTGCTGCACCTCAGCTGCAGTGCTCCGGAAGAGTTCAATGTATCGCTTACCCAGTATGCCCTTGTGCCTGCGCAGGGCAGCCTGTGCCAGCTCCTCACAGGCAAAGAGGGCAAAGGCATCACCAGTGGGCCGGCCGTCAGGGTGGCGCACAAAGAGCAGCCCATCAGCACCCCCAGTCACCGGGCACTCTGGCCCCAGAAAGCCCAGCACGTCCGCTGGCCCGGCTGAGAAGGGCAGTCCCCGTAGCCGCAGTATCACTTGGTCTTCCCGTGACAGGAAACGAGCCACCTCTAGTGATGTGCCTTGGTGAGAGGCATGGGAGTCACCCACTGACCTCATCCGTGCCCTTCCACACACCCACCTACACCCGGCACATAGGGGAGCAGAAAGGCAGGGGGCGGTGGGCCAGTGGGACATGGACGGAGAACCAGGGGAGCCGCCGCTGCTGCTGGGAGCACACTCACCCCCCGCGATCTTGACAAACTCCTCTCCTGTTGCTTTATATACCTGTGGGGACAGCGGGGACAGCCCGTGTGTCTCCAGCCTGGCCGGCCTCGGCTCTGCCCTGCTGCTCCCCCGGCCCAAAGCCCACCTCAATATAGCGGACACCCATGTGGTGCTTGTGTCTCTGCAGCGCTAGGTCCCGCTGCTCGCTGTCCACAAAGCGGATAAGGGCCTCGCCGTTTCTGCGGCCCTGGGCGTTGAGGCAGAGTGCGACGCCGCCCCTGCCGAGCCAGTGCTGCGTTAGTGCCTCCCGGGCAGGCCTGCCCGCCGGAGCCCACCCATCCTGCCGTACCTACCTGGCAATGTTGAGCCCTTTGAAGAATCGAGCCACATCCTGGTCTGATGACTGCCAGGGCAACCCGCGGGCCCGCACCACAGTCTCACTGTCCACCACGTCGGCCTTGCTGCTGCGGGGGCGGGGCACAGAGTCAGAGCTGCGCCCCCACACGTGTCACCGCCCACCCCGGCCCCCACACTCACCAAGGACCTGTCTCATACTTCTGCTTTACCACCTCTGCCTTCGAAAACAATTGACCTGAGAGGATATGGCATGGGGGTCAGCAGGGTCTGGTGGAGGGGGTCTCCCCACCAAGCTCTGCAAAGAGAGGACAGTTGAGGGGGATAAGGCAGTGACAAAGGAGCTCCTACCTATGGTCTCTCACAGAAGGTAACAAGTGGGGATGGGGACTTTGAGGGAGTAAGAGGCAGATGCTCGCCCAGTCCTAGAGCAGGTGACCGGTGCTGAGGCGAACCTTACCACTGGGCCCTTCAAGCAGGTGGAGGATGACCGCTACCATTGTCTTCACTTCCCAGACCCCAAAGTCATCCTCTGTGGCATCTGTCTCTAGCCCCAAGTCTATGAGCAGAGAAAGAACCGTGAGAAAATCCCAGCATGAGCACCAATCTTGGTCCTACCCAGGCTCAAGTCCCTTTAGGGGACACATGCAGAATTCCAGCAAACACGTTGGTTCTGATCCAGCCCCTGTATGTCCTTACAAGTCTCCAGCCCAGACCTATGCGGACACACGTCCGTATTCCAAACACACCCCAGCGCAGACACAGAAGCGTGTGTCCTCAGGACTTGGCAGATAGTGTAAACCTGCGTGTGTTTATATAACCCCCCAGGACGCACATACTCAAAAACAGCCTACAGCCTCCCCTCCAACCCTAACCCCGCCGGGTCACAGATACCCTGTGCCATGGTGGCCACGGTGAGCTCCCTGGCAGGGCGGGCGTTTGGGTGCTGCACATGGAACTCTCTGCGGAGGTCGTAGAAGGAGAAGAAGGTGTCGGGGAGCACCAGGTTCTGGGGGCACATGGGAGTGGGCATGAATAGGGGGAACTGAGCTGCCCTGCCCACCCCCATGACAGGGGGTCCTGGGCACCCTGCCCCGTTGTGCCCTCGGTGGCATACCTTCCTGGAGGCCTCAGGGTGCAGGACCTGTCGCAGCAGCTGCTGCCCATCAGTGCATAGCATGTAGGGGCCCCCGCCCAGCAGAGCCACATCCCCGCTCACCAGCTGTGAGAACTGGGGACAGAGAGTGGGGAGAGAGACAGACACAGACTCACAGCTGGGCGGGCAAGAGGAAGGAGGAGGGAGAACACAGGCTACCAAGCTGGTTCAGCTAGATGTTCAGCCCTGCCCTGCCTGGGGAGGAGTTGGCCACAGTCCTTGGGCCTGGTCCTGTGTCCCTTTTCTCCCCCAGTCCACTGTCAGCTTCTCCAGGCCAAATGGGGGCAGTCACATTATCACCCAAGCCCCCATCACACACACTCCCAAGAGTCTGGAGTGGGGCCAGAGCAAACACCTGGTGGAGTGGGACAAGCAGGTGGGAAGGGGCGGGGCAAAGCAGGTTAAACCTGTCCCTGACCAGGCACCACCCTCAGACAGGTGGGGGAGGCCCAATCCTGCCTGAGGCCCAGCTGGCTCATGGTCAATGGCAGCCCCGCCTCTAGGTCTGACCAACCCATGGGCAGAGAAAATCCAAGGACAGAGCTCCACACCTGGACGCCAGGGGCAGTGCGAGCTTTGACCCACACCCTATCGACCGGCTGGCACCGAGCTGTTTGCTCACAGAGGGGGTGGCACTCCCCAAGCTGCCCAGCCCCCGCCCCCCACCCGGCCTTGCTTCCCAGCCAGAGGAGAGGGAGAAGCACTAAGCGCAGGCCCAGGGCAAGGCAACCCAGTTCTCCTTCAGCACACTCCAGGTACGGTGTAGCCTGGGGGCCCCTGGAACAGGATCAGGTTCAGCACCTCACCGGCGGAGAACCAGCGGAGTTGCTGGGAAATGAACGAATTTGTGCACGTAAAGCACTTAAAGCCCTTACACTCGAGACCAGGCACAGGGTGAGTGCAGCTAGTGAAGATAAGAGAAAGAAAACAGCAGTGGGGGCCGCCTCCCGCTGGAGCCAGGCCTGGGAGGCACCGGGCCTCTGCGCTCGGGAGGCAGGTAGCCTCCAGGCGGGGTCCGGACAGCGCCCACGCCTGGCCAGCCGGCCGGGGCAGGCCTAGACGAGCCGCTTACACCTGGCGGCGTCTGCCTCCCAGGCAGACCCCGCCCTACGCCCCCGCTCCCGCGTCTCCCAGGCCGCTGGGTGGGCCGAGGTCGCAGGCGGCGGGGACCGTGACCTATGGCCAAGGCTGGGCCCCGTCGGCCCTTTTAGCTTCCGACTGCTGGGCTGGGAGACCGGACCAGGCGCGTTCCCAAAGGCGTCTCGGCCCCCCAGCCCCGCCGGCCCCGGGAGGGGTCCCGCGGCTTCCGTCCCACCGCGTAAGCAGGAGTGGATCCCCGGAAAGGCCGAGAAGCAGCGCGCCCCCAGGAAGGGCCGGCACACGCGGGAACCTCCGAAACTTTTAAACAACAGGAACCACTGCGGAGGTCGTCCTACCACCCAGGCCGATTGGTCGCAGCACACCAGGCCTCGCCCCCCGCGGCCCGGCCGGGCCTCCGCTCGGCCGAGCCCCGAGCTCACCTGCTGCAGCACCTTGTCCAGCGGCTCGGCCCGCGCCAAGCTGTCGGCGCTCAGGCCGCTCGCCTCGCGGCACTGCGGACTCAGCGCCGCCGCCTCGGCGCGAACCAGTGACTTGTGCAGCGTCCCCACCTACGAGCGGCGGGGGGAGCGGATCAGCCACGGCTCCCCGGCCCCTGCGGCCCGCGGGGGCCCCACCGCCCCCCCTCGCCGTACCTGCCGGCTCTGCGGCTCCACCACTTGCCAGACCAGGAGGATTAAGTCGGTCTCGTCGGAGCCCAGGTCCGGCCCCAACGCACCGGCCGTGGCCCCGAACAGCACGACCAGGGGTCCAGGCGCGGGGCGGGGGTCGGCGACCGAGTCCGAGGCGGGGTCCGGGCCGGGGGGCGGTGGCTGGGGAGGCGGCGGAGTCATGGCCGCGGAGGAAGGGGGCGCTCGGCCAGACACACGCGGACCGACGAGGCGCACGCACGCACCGGCCGACGGCAGACACCAATCAGCTTGGGCGGGACCCGGTGTGTCGGGGGCGGCACCTGCGGCCCGGCCGGCGCAGTGGGCGCCGCTGAGACCCGCCCGCGGCGCCCCGTGGGGCGGGGCGGCCACTGGCCCCCGCCCTCTCCGGGCGAGTTACCTGGCGGCCCCGCCGGCCACGTGACCCAGGCGGCCCCGGCGCCCGGCGCCCAGCCCGGAGCGCGCGCGCTCCCTCGCCGGCCCGGGTGCGCGCTCGCGGCCCGACTCCCACTCGGTCCGTGGGCCGTGCCCGCCTCCTGGGGCGACCCCGTCCCCCTCTGCCCCTCCCCACCGTGAGGCCTGCGCCCAGGGACCTTCTGCAGGGCGTAGGGGTCACGTGGCATTTGTGAAAATCACCGGGAGCCATTCCAGGGGCAGTGGGGGTCCTGACGGCCGGTGTGGGGGCTGATGGAAGTCACCCAAGAGGGCGGTGAATTACCCGCTATCACCCACGCGCCGAGGGTGAGCTGAGGCTCTTACAGCCTTGGGATCGGGGGACCGAGGGGACGGGCAGGGCTTGTCCACACACGTTAGCACCTGGCCTTAGCCCGGCCCCGGGGTGCGCAGGTGGGAGCGCCGTGCTCCAGCCCCGGGGAGCCCCTCGAGGCGGGGCGGCGCCGGACGGCCGGGCCCGGGGGCTCACCTCTGCCCCGTGGAGACGGCTGCCCGTTCCCGTCGCCCTCCCCGCGCGACCACGGGCCTGCTGCCCCGAGACCGAGCGCCCCCGGGTGGGGGCCAGCGACGAGGGTGTGGCGTGCGCGCACGGGCCGCGGGTCCCCGGCGCTGCTCCCTCCGAGGCCGGCGACCCGATCAGGTCCGTCCCAACACCCTCTCGCCCCGTCGTGCTTGGGGAGCCTCCCTTCCGGCTCGTCTCCAGGCCGCCCCGGACTTCTCTAAGTTCCCGCATTTATAGGATTGAGAAACGGAAGAATCTGGCGGGAGAAGGGACGTGGGGCTGCCAGGCCCGCGCGGACGCCGAGGCGGGAGCCGCGCCTCGCGCTTTCGGAGGAGATGGGCGCCCTGGGGTGGGGGGGGCGCTTCCGAGGCCTCGCCCAGAGAGCTCACACTTCAGCGCGTCCCTACTCAACGGATAGAGACCGAGGTGCCCAGTACGGAAGCGACTCGCTGCGGTCCGCCGGGAGCGGGGAGCGGACCTCCCAGCGGCGCGGGGCCCCGGCGCCTCCTCCGCCCCTCTCGGGGCCGCCCACCCCGGCGCCCGCCCGCTGGTCCCCGCCCGCCGGAGCGCTAGGCCAATCGGGCCGGCGGGAGCGGGAGCGTCGCTCCTCGGGTCCAGCCCCGCTCTAGATAAGCCTGGAATGTCAAATATTTGTTCGGGGGGCGGGGCCCGCCGGGGAGCGAGGCTGCCCCCTGGCGGCCGGGAGCGCGCGTGCGCCTGGCGGAGTCGGCCTTCCGTCCTCGGCCGCAGGCGCCTTCGCCCCGGCGGCTCTCCCGAGCCCCTCGGCCTGCATCGCTCCCTGTCGGGCTCCCGTCCGGGCTCCAGCTTCCAGGGGACAGTCCTGGCGGCACCGCCTTGCCGGCGGAGCGCTCGATCTCGACCTCAGCCTTCCCGGAGCCCCCGTCCATTAAACCGTTAGGGCTTCACGCCAGGCCCTTCCCTGTTCTTCCTTCAGCGTGGGTCTCGAGGCCAGGGCCTCAGGGAAGCCACCTTCTTGAGGTGACCTCTCCAGTGTGGCACCTCTGGCCGTCCTGGCAGCGTGGGCAACTCCCCTGAACCTCCTGCGCGCCTGTCTGCCTGCCCCAGCCCGCATCACAATTCCCCATACTTTAAAAAAAAAAAAAAAAGATTTTATTTATTTATTCATGAGAGACAGAGAGAGAGAGAGGCAGAGACACAGGCAGAGGGAGAAGCAGGCTTCATGCGGGAGCCCGATGCGGGACTCGATCCGGGTCTCCAGGATCCCGCCCTGGGCCAAAGGCAGGTGCTAAATCGCTGTGCCACCCAGGGATCCCAATTTCTGATACTTGGACTCTTCTTGAAAGAATAAATTTTTAAAAATAAAATTAGAAAAAAATAATAAGGTTAGAGCCCCTGCTTTGCTGACCTCCTTTACTCATCTTTAGATGAATCCTCCTGGATCACACCATGAATGCCAAACAATCCTCATTCCTTTTCCCCCAAAACTAAAGTAACTTCTACCACAGCAAATCATTGTCTCCGTTCACCACTCACACCGGGAACTCAGTTCCTGGAGGACAGGCTCATCCCCAGTGCCCTTCATGGTGCCTGGCATGTAGTGCTTGATCCAGACTTCATGAACGAGTAGTTGTCTAAGCGCTTTGCTTTGCTTTGCGTTGTCAGCCTTCGGATATTTCAGCACTAGTAACCTTCCCTGGGGCTAAGGATCTTTCCTCTACTGAGCTTCCCTCCACCTGTCCCTTGCCCCAGTTAATCCCTGCTCTTCCAGATTTTCTCTCAAGGCACCTTCCTCTGTAGCAGGGGTCCTTAATGGAGTTTGAGATTTCTGTATTTCATTGGGAAACAGCCCTCATCCCAACCCAGCTACTAGGGTTCACAAACTGTCAATAAATGAATTGGAAACAATAACATACATGAAAGGGGTGAGCAAGGTTCCAAAGGTCCAGCCGGTAGCGTTCCCCAAAATGTAATCCAGGTACTTGAGGGAAAGGAACTTGGTTATGTGAGCCAGGCCACACACTCACAGAATCCCATCCTTACCTCAGCCCTTCGAGGCATTTCCACGAAGGCAACTGGCCCTCCAGCCGCGTACATGAAGGTTGGGGCAGACACAGGATGGGGATCCTCATGTGGGGCCGGGAGTGTGTGTCTTGACCTACCCGGTGTGATAAGTGGTGTGAAAGCCCCCTCCTGTCTCCCTCCCAGGCCAGAACATATCCCACTGCGGGAGAGGATTCGACTTTGGGTGCCTTGTGGGATCCACTGCGGCGATCTACACTCGCCGGCTCTAGCCCATCCACGCCCTCTGCGGCCCGGTGGCCCGGTGGGTGACCCGCAAGTGATCTGCAGCTCGCCTTGCTGAACTCCTGGGCCTCGGGGTAGACAGCGCTCTGCTCCCCTCCCAGGTTCCCAGCTACGCCCCGTTGCCGAATTTCCACTGAGCACCCACCAGAGGGCGCACCGACCCTGTCGCCAGAACCAGGTGATGGGGGCTGGGAGAGGAAACTTGCAGGGGAGAGTGCAAAGAGTGCAACCCGGGGCCAAGCTCTGGGACAGAAGTGAAAAGGGAAAGCCCTTGACACCGCCTTCCTCTGGTTTGAGCATCTGCGACTCCCGGCTTCCTGAACCTAGGCCCAGTTCTTAAGCTTGGTTTTCAAGACCCTCAACCTCTCTTCCACTCCCACCCACAGTGTGTCCCAGACACACTTACTGTGACCAGGTCTGCAGGCTGCTGCACGTACTTAGCACATACCCTACCTGGAGCACCCACCCACCTACTCATCCCTTTGTTTTCCTGGCAAATTCCTATTTATTCTTCAAGACCCATCTCTAATAATTCTTCCACCACATAACATTTGTTGATGCCTAAGCCTGTTCTGGGCCCCTTTTCTGTCATGATTTCGTCAGTGTTTGGCCTCTTGTGACCCCAGGGAGGCTCCAACAGCAGAGGAATAGGAGCCTGATGAGCTGTGAGCTTTAGGGAGAATCATTTGGCCTCCAAATGGATTCAGCTCTGGCTACCAAACCAGCTCAGAAGCCATGGTCTTGATTAGGTTGCCCTAAACCCAGGCACCCACCTGGTCCAGACAGGGTAGCTTGGAATTTGTGTGAGCAAGAGGGAATGAATGCAAAGGGCCCAGGGTAACAGAGAAAGGGCAAAGGCTGTTGGCTGGATTCTCACCTGAGGAAGGTAGCACAACTGGCCTGGCTCCCTGGTCTCTGGACTTATTCTTACATCTGGTCTTTGCCCAGCATATTCTCCTCCACAGGAATATTATCCCTCTTTGCCCAGTGTTTTCCAGAATTCACAACCAGCCCTGTGAACCTCTCAGTCCTTTATCTCCTCCAGGCCTGACAGGCATCAGGACCATGTCCTAGAAATGGGAAGTGTTGGAGAATGGGGTATATGGCTCAATCACTCAATATATGTTAAGCACCTGCTGTGTGCCTGGGACTGTGCTGATGGGAGCCAGTAACAAAGAAGGCAGTTGCAACAGTAACAGGCAGGTGAAGGGCTTGCTCTTCCATTGATTATATTCTAATGGGAGCCAGGTAGGGGCTGCTTCAGAGTCAATGGTCGTGTCTGGGCTGAGGCCTAAAGGCAGAGCTCAGTTGAGTCCCCAAAAATGGGGGCTGCAAAATGATTCCAGTGCAACAAGTGCTGAAGTCCAGAGTGAGATGAGGTTGTCCTGTTTTAGGCAGTGAGGAAGCTGCAGAAGCTGGAGACCTGTGAGCTGAGGAAGAGGAGAAGTGAAAGTTGTGGGAAAAGGCCAGAGTTCCCTGCAGGGTCTTCATTCACTATGAGTGAGATGCATATGATGCATGCAATAGAAGGGTTGTGAGTGGGGGTAGGTGGACAGTGACGTGCCCAGTTTAACGTCTAATGGGTCAGCCTGACACAAGGAGAGCAACCCATAGGAATAAGGGAATAAATTGAGACATTAGCAAAGAGGCTACTATGGGGATGAAAGTAATTTGGCTTTGGGAAGGTAGAGCTGGCAAGACTTGGTGACCACTTGGTTGTAGGTCTGAGAATCAGGATAGTATCTAGAGTCCAGGATGAGCCCAGGCCAGCAGTCAGTAGGGGGTGGGGGTGGGGGAATCATGTGGATGGCAAGGTCATTGTGAGAAGGGGGCATCCTTGCCTTCTGATTCCTCCCCTCTCCACAGTGTCAGCACAGAGCATTGCTGCTAGGTCTTGACATCCTCTCCCTGAAATCACTATGGTTCCTATCTGCAGGGCCTGGGGGGCTGGGGCATCCTATGAAGGGCCCATGGTCACCTGAGGTTACTTAGTTGATAAGACATTCAGTCTGGCCACAGTCCAAGGTAGCCCAGGCCATCCTGATGCCTACCCTCTTTCCACTTAACCCTTGACTGTGGCCCCTGCCTATCCCTAGTACTGGCGAAAGGCTCTCTGTGGTTTCCCACTGTGGGCCTGCACTAGATTGGTCTTCAGCACCCCCTCTTCTGGGGCCCAGGTTGGAGATGAGGGAGAGGGGTTTTGGGCCCTTGCCAGGGCCGGAGGGAGATAGTTGGACCTTAGGAGAGTAGTGTACACCAACCACCAATGTGTTTCACTATAAGAACGCAGGAGGGGCAGGCCAAGATGGTGAGTTGATTCATCCAGGAGTACTCTGAAAAGCTAGAGAGGGTCAGCCATTGACCAAAAGGAAGGAAGGAAGGAAGGAAGGAAGGAAGGAAGGAAGGAAGGAAGGGAGGAAGGAGGGGAGGGAGGAAGGAAAGAAGGGGCTGGCTAGTGGTCTTAAGACCAGCCAGAGGATGATCAGGGTGTTGTCTGACCCTCTGGAGGAGGTGTGTGGAGGATCAAGACTTCCAGTCTCCAAACATACTGGTCTCGGTATCCTAGAGCGACCCATGGTGCTGGTCCCATTGCCAGCTGTCAATACTGCCCATTCTGTTTGCTAATGATTCCTCCAGCAGAGAGTCTACATGTCTTCTCTGGATCCCCAGTTTGAGTGGGGTGGGGATGGGAGGTGGACTCCAAGGTCGTGACGCCTGTCCTGCTCTGCTGGGCAATTTGCCCATGGGCCATGGCCGCAGGGTGGAGGTTCAAGCCCACCTCTCCGGGGCACCAGAACTGCTCGGTCTGGCGGGGGGCGGGGGGGGGGGGACTCCAACTACAACTTTGGGCCCGGAAGCCCTCTCACTTGGAGGCGAAACACGTTGACCTGGCCTCCAGGC
Source organism: Vulpes vulpes (assembly GCF_048418805.1). Taxonomy (NCBI): domain Eukaryota; kingdom Metazoa; phylum Chordata; class Mammalia; order Carnivora; family Canidae; genus Vulpes; species Vulpes vulpes. The sequence continues at coordinate 182,650,438 of NC_132791.1, read as the reverse complement.
GTCCCACGCGCATTCCTAATTCCTGGACAGACAGACGCACGGGGCCCCTGGACACGCTGCTTGAGCCCACGTGCCGTCAGGGGCAGGCCGTGAAGAATCGGTGTGGGGATTGCACAAAGGTCCGGGTCAGCTCCCGGTCCCCTAAGGCCAAATAACTCTCCAGGACTCACTTCTCCCCTCCCTCCCGTTGCTGTGGCCACGGTTCTCCAGCAGCGGCCCGCACTGGACTGAATCCGCGCTCAGCCCGACCCGTTCCAGACCCCAGGTCAGGGGCGAGCCAGGATTCGGACGTGAGGGCTGCGCAGCGTGGGGTCCGGGTGCACAGGGCTGGGCTGCGCATCCGGCAGCAGCGACCCGGCTCTGGCCGCTCGGGGACCGCGCCGAGAAGCGCGGCTGAGCCCCGATCAATCGATGCGCTCGGCGCGCGGCGCGGCCCGAGCGGCGGGCCGGGGACCCGCAGGGGCGGGGCGGCGAGCTCCGACGGGGAGGGGCGGACCGGGCGGCGACTCCCTATTGGCCGGCCGGCCGGGGAGGCGGGCCCTGATTGGCCCGGCCGCGTGGCCGAGTGCGGGCGGCGGGGTTAAGCGCGTCGCCGCCGCCCGGGCCTAGGCGCGAGCGCTGAGTGCTGGATCCGCACCCGGGACCTGGAGCGGCGGCCTCGCGCCATGGGCCTTCGCCGCCGTCCCTGCCCTGCGGCGCTGCTCCCGGGGGGCTTCCTGTTCCTCCTGCTGCTGGCAGACCCGGCGCTCCTCGCTGGACGCCGCCCTCCGGTGGTGCTAGGTGAGCGCGTCCAGGCGGCGGGTCCGTTTGTTCGTGCGTCCGTCTGGACGGGATGCGGGCGGGGCTGCCTTCCAGGTCTGCATCTGCCCCCAGCGTGGGGTGGGGGAGCGTCTGACTGTCAGTCTTGTCCCCTGGGTCTGTCCGTCCACCTCCACCTCGGCCATGCTGGGCGCGGGTGTGGTCCGCCGCTGCCCGCTCGCCTTCCCTTGTGGATCGTGGGGTAGGTGCGAGGGCTGGGGGCGACTCTCCGGCTGTCCGCCTGTGCGCGTCGGCCCCAAGCTTTGCCTCGCCTTCTGCCCATTTTTTAGCTGGAGAACCCGAGGGCCTTTGGCCCCACTCCCGAGGTCCGGTGCCTGGCTGTGGGTGGGGGTGTTCTCGGAGTTGATCCCCAGGGTCCTCATTGTTGATTTGGGCATAGCTAGGAGTCTCTCTCTCTCTCTCTTTCTCTCTCTCTCTCTCGACCCTTCCAGCCCGTATGTTTCAAGAGACATTACCGAAAGGAAGCTTTTTGGGAAAAGAATGGCTCCCTTATCCCACCCTCAAACTTAGCCAGTGAGTGACCTTAGGCCTAAGGCAGGAGGGTAAGGGAACCTGAGGATGACTTAAGACAGAGGTTAGGGTTGGAACAATCGCTATGAACAGACGTCAAGAAACCTGCCTGTACTCATCCCTGCCACACCAATTTGGACTGGGCTATGTTGAGACTAAGTGACCTCCCCTGCCTATCCTCCCCTTGGTCCTGGCCCCTGCAACTATACAGGAGCCACACTATTTCCTTGTGGCGGTGGACAGGGATGAGACTTCTGTCTTGGGGGGCCTTGGATGCTTCATTCAAGCATTGAGTTGGTGGCCAACCAGGATTCCCAAGGGCAGAGACATTTTAAGGTATATGTTACATACTGAATCTGCTACAGCATGACCCCTATGTTCGTTCATTCTTTCTTTTTTAAAGATTTTATTTATTTATTCATGAGACACAGAGAGAGAGAGAGGCAGAGACAGAGGCACAGAGAGAAGCCGACTCCATTCAGGGAGCCCGATGTGGGACTCGATTCCGGGACTCCAGGATCACGCCCTGGGCCGAAGGCAGGCGCTTAACTGCTGAGCCACTCAGGCGTGCCCCCTGTGTTCTTTCTAATGGGAGTTTTTAAATGGAGATGATGCAGGTCATAGAAGGGTAGGGTTGGTAGGCTGTGTGGTCTTAGGTGGGCCCCCACCAGGAGCTCTAAGCCAGGAAATACTCCAGGTTCAACATGGAATTTGGGCAGACATGACCATGTGTTCCCTAAGCTTGCAGGGATCCCCAGAGATGAAGTCTGTGTTGGGCAAGCACAGAGAGTCCACCAACCCAGTCAGGGAAGGCTTCCTGGAGTATGTGGTTAGAGCTGAGGCCAGGAGAGAGTTTCATGCAGAGGAAACTACATATGAGAGGGAAGGAAGTAAGCAGTCCAGGCTGTTTGGAATGGAGTTGGGGGAGGAGTGGATTGTGCAGAGCCCGTGACAGGTTGGGTCATCTCGACTTTATCCTGCAGGCCCACAGGAAGCCATGGGTAGGCCTAAGGAGTCTTGAGTATGAAGGGTGTGGCATTGGGAAATGTATGGTTCCTGATGCGGGTAGCCAACCGCTCTCATTAACTCATTCAGTTCTTGGTTATCCTAGGTCATGGTGGAGGAGCCTCAAGCTCCACCCAGAGTCACAGAATCCTGATCTGCCTAGCTTCTCAGAGAGCGAAGCTGTTGGCATTAATCCTGAGAAACCCCATGGTGGGCGTTGGAAGAGTTGTTTCTAGGCCCAAAGCATAGACCTGACCTTGGCCATCAGAGGATCAGCATCCAAGGGTGACCAGCCTCTATGAGTGAGGCCCAAATTGGTGGTAGAGGAAGCAGAGACCAGAGAAGCAGAGACAGAAGGAGACCTTGGGCAGGAGGAGACTGTAGCAAGCCATTTCTACCCCTCTCAGCCTCGGTTTCTTCATCTGTAAAGTGGGCATAGTAAAGATATTCTCTCCTAGTGTTATTTGAGGTGAAAGGTACATAGATGTCCTAATTATAAGCAAAAAGGGGGCTTAGGAAGTGACCACTGCTATTTTTAGAAGTCACACAGCCTGTCCAGGACTAAGGGCATTCAAGCACAGCAAATCTGGTGACTTCCTCCTTTAGCCATTTCCTCTTTGGTGGAGATAATGACCCAGGTCTCTGTACCATCGTGCTGAGGACTCCTCACTTCTGCATCTGTATTAAGGGAGGTGAAGGTAGGTGCATACCTGCCTCCCATGGTTGCCCTGAGGACTTTGTGAGATGATGTACAGGGAGGGCATGCCCTCTTTAGATCTGGGTTCATAGAGCCCAGGCCGTCACCAGGAGAGCCAAGATCTGGATGTTCACTCAGTGGTCATGGATTCTAAATGGAAATGTGCTTGGAAGGTGTCAAGAGCATGGCATGTGGAAGCAGGTGAGGCCTGGAAGGTCAATGGGAGTAAATACTCTGGGAAGGGACTTAATGTGGGGCTGTGAAACCATGGGGATGGGTTTAGGTGTCACAAGGCTCCCAGTGTTCTGTGCAGACCAGGCTCGGTGTAGCTGGTCTCTTAACCAGCTTGAACAGAGAGAAGGCGTCCTTGGGGCCTGGTCACACCCACCCCTACTGGGCTGTGCCTGAATGGTGTGATGTTTCAGGGTAGCTGTCTCTGACACAGGGTCCAAGTGTGCCGAGAGGCGAGGGCCCTCCAGATGACCTGCTCTCTGGAATCTTACTGGGCTCTCATGAGGCTGGCAGATGCTTCTGTTCATTGCCCCCCATCCACAAGCCTGTCCTTGAGTGCCTTCCCTGGATTCAGTTTTGGCTAGTTAAGTGGCCCAGTGCTTTGTCCTGTCTCCCTCTCCTTCTTTGAGTGAACAAGGCCCTACCTACTCTGTAGCCTGGGATGGCAGTGGGTAGAAGGCCTTTGGGTTCAAGCCTCAGAGGTCCTCAGCCTGTCAGATCCAGTGCCTCATGCATGCTCTGTGTCCGCCTGCAGTGCCTGGTGATTTGGGCAACCAGCTGGAGGCAAAGCTAGACAAGCCAACGGTTGTGCACTACCTCTGCTCCAAGAGGACGGAAAGCTACTTCACACTCTGGCTGAATCTCGAACTGCTGCTGCCTGTCATCATTGATTGCTGGATTGACAATATCAGGTGGGGGCTGGGGCACAGATGGGTGCTGCTCACTGACACAGCCTAAAAAATTCTCTAGAACTCATTTCTGTCTCATTCCTGCTTCAACAGGACCCGAGGTCACTGACCTTGCCTTTCTCATTTCCTCAGTCTGGCCTGCCCCACCTCTGCACTCTCCCAGATAGAACTTTCTTCCCTTTCCTGCAACTTTTGTCCCACCCTCTCCAATTTATTTCTTGTGCTTCACACCCTCTGCATGAATTCCTTTTTTTTTTTTTTTTTTAAGATTTTATCTTTAAGTAATCTCTTCACCTAATGTAGGACTCAAACTCACAACCTCGTGATAAGTCTTGTGCTCTCTGGACTGAGCCAGCCAGGCACCACCTTCCCTGTAGATTGTATGCTCTGGGCCTTATTCATATCCTCAACATAACCTCCACCTCTTCCCTGCCTCTGAGTTGGCCCCTGGCCCCTGAGCTTCTTGTTCCTCCTGGGACATACCAGGTCTGCATATCTTTGAACATGCAGTTCTTTCGACCTGGAATCTTTGTCTACGCCCTTTGCCTGGTAAATTCCTTCCATTCACCCTTTAAAACCTGAGCCTGAGGGCACCTGGGTGGCTCATTGGTTGAGTGTCTGCCTTTGGCTCAGGTCGTGATCTGGGGTCCTGGGATCGAATCCCACATTGGGCTCCCCACAAGGAGCCTGCTTCTCCCTCTGCCTGTGTCTCTGCCTCTCATGAATAGATAAATAAAATCTTAGCAAACAAACAAACAGAAAACCCTGAGCCTGATCCTTCTGTCAAGTTTCCCTTTCCACTCCCCAGAGCTCTTAACCTTCCCCTCCTCCAGACCTGTTTCCTTTCATCCTTATCAGGCGCCAAACTTTGTTTCCAAGAATATTTCCCTGGTAAGACAATAATGTGTTGGGAATTACTGCTTATTTAATATAGGCACTGTCCATGTCACATACTCTTTTTCATTTAGTAGACATACTAGCTGGTTCTCCAGGTGCCTTGCCTTTCTATGTTGTTGATGACACCTGCTTTGTTGCCTTTTTCTTCTTCTGTATGTGATCAGAGTTATTTCTGGGCTGTTGATCTGCAATTCTATTTTTATACCAGAGACATGGTCTCAGGTACTGCCAATAGAAGGGTCAGGCGATACTGAGAGGGGCTTGTCTACCTTCACTGGACATCTGACCTGTTTAGAGCTGCTTTGGCTTTCTAGAAAGTTTTCTATAATTTGCTGAGTGGCCATTGAATTAATCTACAGATTGCCCTAGAGAAAATGGGCCCCCAGACCTAGTATTTAGGTCAATGTTGGGTATCTTGTCAGCTTTCTTTCGCTGATATTAGGGGGGTAGGACTCAGGGCCACCAGGGATGGCAGGAGTAGCCTGTGTTTTCTTGGGCACATTTTCCTCCTTGGTATCAGGGAGACCAGAACAGAGTTCCTGGCCTACCACAAAGCTTTCCTCCTGTCTCCCATCACCCTGTCCCATTGTTTTTCCAGGCCTCGTCCCCATCCATCCACATAGCAGCCACAGGTGTTTAGGCCCTAAGGTGGGGTTTCTCTGTTTGACTACGTGGCATGCTGCACGTATCCCCTCCTTTGCCCTGCGATGTGTTGTTGTGGGTGGCAGGAGCTGAATCTATGGAGATAGGGCAACGGGAGCCTGCAAGATTAGGCTGACTGCCTTTTGGGTCAAGTGATATGTTGATGGCAGAGCCAGGCCTGACACTTCCCTTTCACAATCCAAGACCTCAATTCTGAGGTGGATGACATGGAGAAGGAAATACTGCCTTGATGGGGGTTATTGGGTTAACTTTGAATGAGTCTTGGTTGGGGTTCTCAGACGGATATGGTTACTCTGATCTGTGCTTTATAAACTTGCTTTGTTACTTTTTAGTCTCCTCTATACTTCTTACCAAATATAAGGGTAGTAAGGGAATATGGCTCAGGACACAGCGCAGTATTAGGACACACCAGGTTCAGTGTCACCTCTGGATCACCAGCTCAATATCCCCCCCACACCCACACCCGACAGGCTGGTCTACAACAGAACATCCCGGGCCACCCAGTTCCCAGATGGTGTGGATGTACGCGTGCCTGGCTTTGGAAAGACTTTCTCACTGGAGTTCCTGGACCCCAGCAAAAGTAGCGTGGGTATGTAGCCCTTCCTCATGCCCTCCAAGGGAATGGAGATGCAAGTTCTGCTATATTCCTAGAGTGGGAGGAATGCTGTTAGTTTGGAAGGATAGCCTGTAAACTGTCTCTAAGCAGTGTAGGCGTAGAGCCTTATAGCACTCCTTAGGATTTTTCTACAGTAGATGTCACAGTCTCCTTGTTGGGTGTGGTGTGGGTGGCTGGCACTGGCTGTATTCTCTCTAATTCTCAGACATTTCTGTCTACAGGTTCCTATTTCCATACCATGGTAGAGAGCCTTGTGGACTGGGGCTATATACGGGGTGAGGATGTCCGGGGTGCCCCCTACGACTGGCGCCGAGCCCCAAGTAAGTGGTCACTCCTGCTTCCTCCCTGATGCCTTGGAGGTTGGGATGAGGAAGTCACAGCCACCATGGGCCCTGGAGGCATGTGTCCCCTGCCCCCAGGGCCCTTCTGTCCAGCTCAGCAGTCACAGCTGTCACCCCTGGTCAATCTGTCCGGTCTTTCCCCAGTCTTCACCCTAGGATTCCTGGGCCTCCGAGCCCTGGGGAGAGATAATGAGGCTGAGGAGGGGAAGAGGAGCTTCTAGGTTTCCTCCCTTCCTGGAAAAGGAGGGGAAACCAGACCATTTCCACTTGGGTTTTAGCATTTTCCCCACCCACTTAGTCCTGGAACTGGCCTAAAGAACATTTAGTGGTTCAGGCCCTAGGACCCTTCTTTTCTGACTGCTGCCTGGCTCTGGCCTACAGATGAAAACGGGCCCTACTTCCTGGCCCTCCGGGAGATGATCGAGGAGATGTACCAGCTGTATGGGGGACCTGTGGTGCTGGTTGCCCACAGCATGGGCAACATGTACACACTCTACTTTCTGCAGCGGCAGCCACAGGCCTGGAAGAACAAGTATATCCAAGCATTTGTGGCACTGGGTGCGCCCTGGGGGGGCGTGGCCAAGACTTTGCGTGTCCTGGCCTCAGGTAAGACCCTGCCTGAGCCAGTGTGGGGGACTGATGTCAGGGATGGTGCCCTCTTTCCTTCAGCAGTGTCCTCCTGGGCCCCCTTGTATCTCTTCTCTTGGATGAGGATCCTTCTTTTTCCAGAGTGGCACACTTTTCCAAACGTCTCTTCTTCCAAAAGAGAACACTACTTAATTTCTTCTCTCTAGCTGATGGTCTTGGTTATCTGTGTAAATTGTTTTACAGCGAGTACATGCAGTGGCACAACTGCTGGTCACACAGGTACTTGCATATGTGTACACACATACACTGTGCTCCGGCCTGGCTGGCCTAACTTGGTTTGATCCAGAGTTCTTTGGGGGAGCCTTCTCCCTTTTCTTTTTCTTTTTCTTTTTCTTTTTCTTTTTCTTTCTTTTTCTTTTTCCTCTTTTCTTTTTTTAAAGATTTTCTTTATTCATGAGAGACAGAGGCAGAGACATAGGCAGAGGGAGAAGCAGGCTCCCTACAGGGAGCCTGATGTGGGACTTGATCCCAGGATCACGCCCTGAGCTGAAGGCAGATGCTCAACTGCTGAGCCACCCACGCATCCCGCCTTCTCCCTTTCTTCATGCCCACCTTAGCCCCACAGAAGGAAGGTTGGGCTACAGTTTCCTGTTTATGAGTTATACCTCCATCTGTGGCAGTGGGGAGCCTTTGTGGGTAATGCAGGGAGGAAGCAGGTGCAGATTTCTTTGGGCCTGCTTGCCTGGCATTGGGGAAAGCCATCTCCTTTCCCACTCCTCCCCAGTTCACCTGCCTCTTTATGACTGTGAGAGCCTGCCAGCTGTAGCCGTGGGCCTTTCCTTCCTCTGCTAGTCCTGGGGGTGAGCCCATGGCCCCTTACTTTAGGAGCCTGGAGCCATGGCTATGCCAAGCATCTGAAGAGCTTCCTTCCTCCTATCATTAGCATTGCCTCACCTACTTGTTGGTCGACTGATAATCGCAGTCAGGTCAGACCTAGTGCCTCTCCCAGTAGTGACCCTGGATTGGCTGGACAGTGAATCCAGATCTAATGAGGACTCATTACAGCCACCTGGACCTAAAAAGACAGATGTGGGCACAACTGCATTTGAGACAGGAGCTGTGGTGGGGCTCAGAGCCTTCCTATAAGTCCCCTTAGAGCTTTGCCTCAGATTCTGGGAAACTGTTCTGTTAGGCCCTGACAGGGGAGTGGTATACTAACAAGGGGCTTCCCTTTCCTCAGGGGTCCTACCACCAGACCCCACAAGGCAGAGCTGAGGGTGTGTAAGTCAGTCAGAGCGGGGGCGGGGAGATGGGAGGCTGTGTCCTGAAGAGATCACAGGGCCCCTGTTTCCAAGTTCCAGTTTACTCCCCAGAGGCCTCACTGGCTGTGTTGTTGGCATTCCTGTGTGAGAAGGACTGTCGTTCCGCCTGCAGCCTCCCCTCCTGCCTTGTCTCCTGCAGGCCTGGCCGTCTAGGTCAGTGACAGGCAGATGAGTAGAGTATGACTGGGGGTGACTGGCTGCAGGTCTGAGCCTAGAAAAAGAAAAACATTTTCAGGGACGCCTGGGTGGCTCAGTGGTTGAGTGTTTGCCTTTGGCTCAGGGCGTGATCCCGGGGTCCCAGGATCAAGTCCCACATCAGGCTCCCTGTGACGAGCCTGCTTCTCCCTCCGCCTATGTCTCTGCCTCTCTTTCTCTGTGTCTCTAATGAATAAATAAATAAATCTTAAAAAACAAAACAAAACATTTTCATAACTTAGTGTAAGAAAAGAGAAAGAAGAATGTGTCTCTGGGCTGCCAACCTGCTGATTCACCTTCACGAAGGTCTGTGCCCACAAGCCTGGTGACAAGCGCTCAGAGGGTACTGTTTACACAGTGAATCACCTGTGGGTACGTGCTGCCCAAATCCCTGGTAACAAAATGCAGAAGGAAAGAAACCAGTCATGGTCGTGTGTTTCCCAGATATAGCAAACGTAAAGGGAACCATGGAAGTTACAGGATGATGACAGTGTAGCGGTGCGGGAGTGCTGACTGGCCCCTGTCTGGGGCCCAGCAGAGGGCCTGGCAGGACTGTGCTGCCCGGAGGCTTGCGAGGCTTGCGTTCCTGAGCGCAGACTGAGCCAGCCCTCTCCCTGCAGGAGACAACAATCGGATCCCGGTCATTAGGCCCCTGAAGATCCGGGAGCAGCAGCGCTCAGCCGTCTCCACCAGCTGGCTGCTGCCTTATAACTACACCTGGTCACCTGAAAAGATCTTCGTGCATACGCCCACAGCCAACTACACGCTGCGGGACTATCACCAGTTCTTCCAGGATATTGGCTTCAAAGATGGATGGTTCATGCGGCAGGACACGGAGGGGCTGGTGGAAGCCATGGTGCCGCCCGGCGTGCCGCTGCACTGCCTCTATGGCACTGGTGTCCCCACGCCAGACTCCTTCTACTATGAGAGCTTCCCAGACCGTGATCCCAAAATCTGCTTTGGCGACGGTGATGGCACCGTGAACTTGCAGAGTGCCCTGCAGTGCCAGGCCTGGCGTGGCCACCAGGAGCACCAAGTGTCTTTGCAGGCACTGCCAGGCAGCGAGCACATAGAGATGCTGGCCAATGCCACTACCTTGGCCTATCTGAAACGTGTGCTCCTTGGGCCCTGATTCCTGTGCCGGGTGGGACCGGGAGATGGCCTGGCCACCGCTGTTTCTCTTGTCCTCTGGGGCTATCATGGCCCACGAGTTTAGCAGTTTGTGACTGACTGCCTAAGGTCCTCAGTCTTGGGTTGTGAAATGCCTGCCATTGGGAGGTACTGTTTCTTACCCTTCCTTTGTGGGAGTGAGGAAGGAAGAAATAGTCTGGACTCACTTGAGGGATCCCTGCTGGGAAGAATGCTGCTGCTGCTGCTGGAATTGCTGTGACCTCAGGACTGGCTCCACAGGCAAGGATTGGCTGGCATCTGGCCCCAATCCTGAACTCAGGGGCCTCTTTGTTCCTCACACCCCTGTGGCCTTTTCACACTCACCCACCAGGCCCTGGCCCCTCAGCCTTCCTGTGAGGGATATTACTGAGCTGTGTTCCCTGTCCCTAAAGGTCCCAGGGATGGGCTGGTCCCTATGGTGATCTTCCCATAAACTAGCCATAAACAGGTAGGCTTGCTACTGGCTGTGGGTGGCTGGAGCAGCTGGCTTCCCTAGGGCCTAGTTGCTGTGAGCCTGACTGTGGCTTTCTGGAGGCAGCCTGGTTCCTCCTGCAGGCAGGGGCGAGTTGTGTTCTCCATGGTTCCCAGGTCCTGGGGCATTCACTCCTACCTCCCTCACCTCTAAGAACAGCCTAGCTCAGGATTGAGCAGCAGATGGCCCTTCAGTTCTTGGGGACTCTGTCCCAGGAGCCTCGATTCCCTCAGACTCCTACCCACAAGTATTGATGCTGGTTCCCTTTGCCCTGGGACTGTGGTTCAAGGATGAGAGCAGGGCCCAGTCCCATAGCCTTTTAGGGACTCATGAAGAAAACTAAGGATGCAGCTGAGGCCATTCAGAACTACCCTGAATCCCACCACCACATTACCACCCTAGGGCTTTTCTAACATCCGGGTGGGCTGGCACAGGGCTGAGAGGAGATGGGGCTCTTGTCCATCCTGCACAGCACCTACTCCCTCCAGGCAGCTCAGTGGTGTTTAGTCTGCAGACACTAGCCCAGAACCTTGAGTGGGCCCCTGAGAGAGCAGGGTGGCTTGGGGCTCCCCTGGTAGTTTTCTGTCTGTTCCAGAGGTGCTTCCTTGATCTTCCTATAACAGCAGGGATGGAGAGTCTGGATTTGCCTTGGTGGCAGTCATCTCCAAGTGGGCAACGGCTATAGGCCAAGACTTGAGTCTAGCCTATAGGATGGGACCCCAAAGCCAGAGTCTGGGGTTGTGCTGCTGGACTGGACTGTGCTGCTTTCCCACAAGGTTTCTGTGGAGCTGGATTTTCTCTGTTATGAACACACCCAGCATCTCTCCTTTCATTCCTGGATGGTGGGCTCCTCGTGGAGCTCTAAGCAGGCTGTACCTTGATTCTGGCAATAAAAATGTTCTGGATGCTGTAAAGTGCCCTGGCTGAGGGTCTGTTCTGAGCATAAGAGGAGGGAGGTAGCAGAGGGGCAAAGGGGCTAGAGAGGCAGGCAATCGGGCTAGACCGTTCCTAGGGCCATGACAGGTCCTCTCAGCACCAAAGCATGGCTCCTGTGCACGTATTTGGGCTTCATCCTCCTGCCTGTTCTCCTGGAATCTATTTCCCCTCCGGGGACTAAGAACAAGGACCTGAAACATTTCCACTGGAATGTGACTTCTGCGTGGCTGGCAGATTCCACAAGCTGCCGCAGAGCTGGGGCAGAGGACAATGTGCAGGTTACCCTGGCTGGACTCTCCTTCCAGCTTGTTTGTTTGTTTGCTTGCTTGCTTGATTATTTATATATATATATATTTTTTTTTTTTTCCTTCCCAGCCTTTTTGTCCTCTCTCAGCTTTCAGGTGTCAGCATCTTTTGATCCTAGAGTTTTTTTGTTTGTTTGTCTTTTTAGATTTTTAAAAATTTATTTATTTGTGAGAGACACAGAGAGACAGAGAGGCAGAGACATAGGCAGAGGGAGAAGCAGGCTCCACGCAGGGAGCCCGATGTGGGACTCTATCCCGGGACTCCAAGATCACACTCTGGACTGAAGACAGGTGCCAAACCACCGAGCCACCCAGGGATCCCCAGAGCCTAGAGTTTTTTGTAAGACACCACCCTTCTACTTTCTTTCTACAGTCTGCCTGCCCACCATCTGCCTCTCTCTCCGAGGACAGAGGCTGAGGGAGAAAGAGACACTAGGCTGAGAGAAGGATAGAGACCAAGATGGCCAAAGAAAGGGACCAAGACTGGGAACCAAGTGGAGATGGGTAAAAAGAGAAAGAAAGAGCCTAAGAGGGATCCCTGGGTGGCTCAGCAGTTTGGTACCTGCCTTTGGCCCAGGGCGCGATCCTGGAGTCCCGGAATCGAGTCCCACGTCGGGATCCTGGCATGGAGCCTGTTTCTCCCTCTGCCTGTGTCTCTGTTTCTCTCTCTCTCTCTCTGTGTGTGTGTGTGTCTATCATGAATAAATAAAATCTTAAAAAAAAAAAAAGAAAGAAAGAAAGAGCCTAAGAGGGACGCCTGGGTGGCTCAGCGATTGAGCATTTGCCTTTGGCTAATGGCGTGATCTCCCGGTCCAGGATCGAGTCCCATATTGGGCTCCTTGCAGGGAGCCCCTGCCTCTCTCTGCCTGTGTCTCTCGTGAAGAAATAAATAAAATCTTAAAAAAAAAAAAAAAAGTTCTGAGACAGGGAAGAGGTATAGGGATGGGGTTCAGTTCAGCCTCCACAGAGCCAGGCCAGCCGGGGCTCTAGGCCTCAGTGCATCCTCGACCACAAGAGGGCGCTCCGATCCCTCTCTGCACTAGTTGTTGGCCCAACCTGGAAGAAGGGTGACCCAGAGAGGGTGAGGATGCCTAGCCATACAAAGGTCCAGTTGCTATTGCTGGTCTTGGTAAAAGGATAACAACAAAAGAGTGCAAATCCTTACCTCCAGGTCCTGCCCAGCCTGAGTCTCAGCTCTGCCCTGCCACCCACCGTCCATGCCACTCCTTGTGGTGGCCTTACAGCTACCTACTCCCCCCTAGCCTATTTCAGCCCCACGGCCACCCTCAGTTTCATAGCTGCAGAGAGAGGGCAAGGAGTCACAGCAGGCTTTACCCCCAGCTGACTGGGGTTCAAATCTGAGCTCTACCAGTGGCCTGGGAGTCTCCTGACCTCCCTGAGCCTCAGCTTGCTCATCTAAGGAGTGGAGCTGAATAAAGGTGCCCTGCAGAGTGGCCCTGAGGAACACAGATGTTATTGGAGAACATCTGATTCAGTGCTTGGTGCATAGTGGGCTTCCATGGTAGGTTGTTGCAGCAGGTAGGAGACCGCAAAGCCAGAGATCTGGATGTTGGCAAGTCGTATATGCATTTGTCGGAAGGGTAGGTGGACCAGGTACCATTGAGTGACACAAGGGACTGCCTGGCCAGGGAGACAGAAGGAACTGATCGGGGGGCAAAGGGTCAGATTCTTTTTTTTTTTTTTTTAATTAAAAAAAAAAAGATTTTATAAAAAAATAAATAAAAAATAAAAAAAGATTTTATTTGCTCATGAGAGACACACACACAGAGAGAGGCAGAGACCAATCCCGGGTCTCCAGGATCAGGCCCTGGGCTGAAGGCTGCGCTAAACCGCTGAGCCCCCGGGCTGCCCCAAAGGGTCAGGTTCGAAGACTCCTAACGTTCACACTGAGGGAAGGTATTCCAGGCAGAGAGCCCAAGGAGGGGAGTACGGGTGAGGGCTCTTCAAGGATCACGGTCTCAGGTCTATAGGTAGGAGAATGGAAGGGTTTCAGGCAGAGGAGGTAAAAAATCGTTCCCCTGTGGGGATGGGTTCGAAGGAAGAGGGTGGGGACTGGGAGTCTAGCGGAGCTGGGGAGAAGAAAACCATGAGAAAACCTGCAGGGCTGTGGGGCAGGAGGAGGAAGCTCCAGGGTGCTGCTCGGCTCTGGCTGTTTACTGGTGATGGGGAGCAGGGGTGGGGTATGGTCCGTCTGGAATTAAAGACGCCTGTGGGGGGAAATGACTCCAGGTCTCAGGAGAGAGTCATGGTTGAGGTTGTAGACAGGAAGCCAAGGGGGAGGGCTTAGCCGTGAGGTGAGGGGACTAGAAGAGCCCCAGAGCTACCAGAGGAAAAGGCCCCCAGAAGGAAAGCAGGGGCGCAGCGGCAGGTACAGGAAGAGGGAGGACGGGAGGTTTCAGCTCCCCCAGAGGATGTCAGAGGGCCAGGCAAGAGGAGGACGGAAAAGTCCTCAGGCCTGAGCCCCGGGGCGGCGGGGGTTGGCTACAGGAGCGCAACAGCGTCCCTGGGCCTGAGGAGGCCTCAGTGGCCGCGAGCTGGGCCGGGGCTGCGGGGCCCAGGTCCCGGGTCTGAGTCTTCCTAAGGCCGCGGCGGAGGGGCACGAGGCTGTGGAGCGCTCCGGGTCCGCTCTAGGGCCCGGCCCGACCCACGGCGCTGTGCCGGCCACGCAGAGCCAGGGCGGCCGGGCCGGTCGCCGGCACCAAGCGCACGCGGAGGCGGGGACCGCACTCCCGGGCCGGGCCGCGCGCTCCCCGAGGCCTCGGCGGCCCCGGGGGTCAGAAGCGCCGCCGCGAGGCGCCCTGTCCCGACGCGGGGCGCGCTGTCGCGATCCGGCGGCGCGTGACGTGGCGGGGGCGGGGCCTGAGCGGCTGCGGCGGCCGCGGCGCTCGAGCGGCGGAGCATCCTGTGGGCGCCCGGCGACTGCGAGGTAACGGGCCGCGGGCGGGCGCGCGGGGGCCGCGGGGCGGGCCGGGCCGGGGCCGCGTGCTGGGGGCCGCGCTCTCCGCGCCGCCGCCGCCGCCCCCCCCCCCCCCAGTGCGGGTGGCGGCCCGCCAAGCGGGGCGCTGGGCGCGGGGCGGGCGGGCCGGGGGCACGTGAGGGACGCCGCGGCGAGGACGTGCGGAGGGTGACGCTGTGCGTGTAAGACGGAGCGCGAGCGTGAGCGTGGCCCCGGGAGCGTGGGGAGCCCTGAGTGTGGGACTGAGCGTGGGGGAGAGACTACGTGTGTGAGCGTGAGAGACCCCCTGAGCCTGAGGGTGGCCCTGTGAGTGAGTGTGCAAGAAACCCCGTGAGGGAGGTGACCCTGACAGTGCGGGAGAGACCTTGGTGTGAAGGAGACTCGGTGTGTGAGAGAGAGACCGCTGAAGGAGAGCGCGCGAGCCCCAGAGCCCGGGGGCGATTCCCCTGAGGGTGTGAGAGCCCGAGTGTGAGGGTGACTCCAGGAGTGTGGAAGGGGAGAGTGTGAAGGACACCGCAGTGATAGAGGCCCGGACCGTGTGCGAGACTGAAATACGGAGGGTGAGTGTGGTAGGAGAGAGGACCTGGGCCGTGACCACTCGGCAGGTGAGCAGGTGAGCAAGACCGTGTGCAAGGCTGTGCACCAGGGTCGCAGCTTCCTAGGATGCTGCAGGTGGGCCGAGCCGCCGGCCTGCTGTGTTGGCACCAGGCCACCATGTGCTCCCGCCCGGATGGCTCTTTCTCGAGTCTTCATGTCGGGTCATGTTTGATCATCTCATGTTATAAATGGAAGGAGAGATTTGTAAAACAGTCTGAGAATTCTTGACTAAGCGCTAAGCAAACAGTCCGGGTACCACATTGTGTAATGGGCAGTAGAAATAGAAATCAATATTTAACAGATATTTTCGAGCACCTCTTATGCGCCCTGGGCTGTGTGCTTGGTGACACAGTTCAAAAGAATTCAGTCTCTGCCCTTGATGGGGGGAAAAAAGCACTGCCAGCAAATCTAGCTTGTGTAGCAGAGCGCTCAGCCATCTGGTGCTTCTGCGAGAGCTGCTCCCTGATTTGAAGATGGGGAGGAGCAGACTTTCTGAAAGTCTGCGGGCTTCCTGAGCTCATTTTTGTCTCTCTTTGCATGCCGTGCCGCCCTTTAGGAGGAAACCGCCCTGGCTGCCTCCCTTACTCAGGTGCCTTGGCGTGCTAATGACTTTTGCCCCCTAACTTCGGTCTCAGCCTGCCACTAAGTTCTTCTATTTGATTTCCCTCTCCTGACAAATATGCAGAAAACCACAAACCTGATTTTTTTATCTTCCTTCTTCCCTGTTCGGCTGTGGACATATTTTTATTGCAGCCCAAGAGTAAATACCAGTTATGTGACTGATCTCCATGGCCCTTCTCGGTACAGGAAATTTCCTGACCTCCGTCCTGTGTGCTTCCTGCTGTAGCCTCCAGGATGTGGATACATTTCTACAAAAGTGACGCAAATAGGGCTCAGAGGACCCGGGTCTCAGGGAATAGCAGCTGTCTGGACATGCATGATTTGAGACGACCGGGCCGGGCTAGTTCTCTGACACGTGTGGGCTGGTTGCTTCAGTTACACTCCACCGTGAAAGTGACGGAACTTCTCAGTAACTGAGTGCTGCCCCTGCGAGGCCTGTGCAACTTAAAATTTCCCAAAGGGAAATCTCATCCTGCTGCTTACTAGGTTCATTTTTTGATAAGCTGCCTCTTACTCTTTGTTGCAGAGGTTAAATGGCCAAGACAGACAAGTGGAATTAGGCCTTGCTGTGGAGACTTCCATTTTCTTCTCAGTACCTGACCATTTATGACGAGGCAGCTTATGAAAGTGTGATGTTTGCTTATTTCCTCACAGGTGAATATTATTGCTCTGTTCTCTATTAGATTTTGGATCTTTGCGATTTGTAAAGTTTCAGTTATTTGTGCACAGTATGAACAGGATACTAGTAATCAGACTGGCTCACATATAATGAACAATTACATAACACTATTTTGGTGTATTTATTAAATTATATCTTTTTCTAAAGAGTAATTGTGGCTTATAATTAAAGATACTTCCAATGAGGTTATTAAAAGGAAATTAACCAAAACAATAGAAAAGACTACGCATCACATACTGTTGAAAGTGAGGGTATTTATTCACTGTGATTGGGTACTGAATTTGATATTGAATTTCCTGGTATCTTAGGTAAAAAGATAAATGTAGAATTACATAAATTTTTCATTTGATAGGAAACTGTGTGTGTGTGTGTGTATATATATATATATAGAGAGAGAGAGAGAGGGAGAGTTAAGCATTAAAATCGATGCCTATTAATTCTGGAAAATATATAAAACTCAGAGAGATATAGAAAAGAAAGAATCCTCTAGGTTTTCACTATAGTAAACATTTTAGTATTTTTCTCAACAGCACTTTCCCTCATAGTCATCAATTTTAAAAGAGTTTTTGGGGGCACCTGGGTGGCTCAGTGGTTGAGCATCTGCCTTCTGCTCAGGGTGTGATCCCAGGTCTGGGGATCGAGTCCCACATTGGGCTGCCAGCATGGAGCCTGCTTGTCCCTCTGCCTATGTCTTTGTCTCTCTCTCTCTCTCTCTCTCTCTCTCTATCTCTCATGAATAAATAAATAAAATATTTTTAAAATAAATGAATAAAATAAAAGATTTTTAAATCCAGCTTGTAAAATAAATAAATCCAGCTTGTAAAATATTTTTTGTAATTGAACTTTGAAAGATTCTTCTTTTCCCTTGAAAACTGCATATGATAGTTTTATGGTTAAATTTGCATGAGGCAGGATGCCTGGGTGGCTCAGCCCGTGATCTTGTGGTCCCAGGATCAACTTCCGCATCGGGCTCCCTCCATAGAGCCTGCTTCTTCCTCTGCCTAGTCTCTGCTTCTCTCTGTGTATTTCTCATGAATAAATAAATAAAATATTTTTAAAAAATTTTTGTGAGGCAATTTTAGTAGTCTGATGAATTCCTTTACTATCTGCTGCAGGAGTCTGTAAAATAGGTTGAAAACTACATTGTGTCCTTACAGGCAGAGTTTAACACTAGTTTTTTGTTTTTGGGTTTTTTTTTTTTTTTTGTAATATTTTATTTGTGTGTGTGTGTGAGAGAGAGAGAGAGAGAGAGAGAGAAAGAGCACACATGCATAAGCAGGGGGAGAGGGAGAAGGTGGCTCTCCACTGAGCAGAGACCCAACTTAATGCTCCCTCCCAGGACCCTGGGATCACGATCTGAGCTGAAGGCAGATGCTCAGTGGACTGAGCCGCCCAGGCATCCCTAACACTAGTTTGTTTTTTTTTTTATTTTTTTTTTTAATTTATTTATGATAGTCACAGAGAGAGAGAGAGAGGCAGAGACACAGGCAGAGGGAGAAGCAGCCTCCATGCACCGGGAGCCCGACGTGGGATTCGATCCCAGGTCTCCAGGATCGCGCCCTGGGCCAAAGGCAGGCGCCAAACCGCTGCGCCACCCAGGGATCCCCCTAACACTAGTTTTTAAGACAGGAACTTATAGGGTACGCTGAATGATTTAATGGAAATTGTCTTCAACATGATTTTAAAGACTATGTGTGAGAGAGATTGAGAATGTGATATTGTGTGTGATCTTTACATACCAATTTCTCTTATCCAATGGATAAAAATTGAAGGCAGAAGGCAGAAGGATAGCGAGTTTGGAGAGGGTGATTTGGTAAGATTTTGTTGCATACTCTTTCACCCAAATACCAGGCTACTGAGCTGGAGTTAGTGGCTTAGTTATGAGTTCCTTGATTTTTGTCCCATTGTTGCAGAAGGTTTGCAAATCTACTCTGTGGGGATAGGATAAACAGTGCATCTTATACAGATATGGACTGCCCTTCTGAGAATGTATGTAGATACTGTGGTGATTAATTAAACACAAATGAATTCAAAAGCATTTTTGGAGTCATAGTTGCTTTTTCTCATTGCCCCCCCCCCTTATTATCTGTTACCTAAAGAACAAGTGCTTTGACAAAATGATAGGAACCACTACTCAGACTGAATTTTTTTAATGATCACTTACCTTCACTTAAGCCTTGTTTTGCTTATTGTGCTGGCGAGCAGGTGGCTCAAGGTGTTAGACTTTCAGTAGGGTTTGTTGTATATTTTCTCTCACAGATATTTTCTGCCATTGCTATAATTTTATTCATTGATCACTGACTGAGTACTGAGCCTGTGTTAGGCCTTGTACTGGGTGCTGTTAAAATAGATAAGCAATTCACAAACTAGTTGGGAGACTGAAGGTAAGTAAATGCAACCAAATGAGGTGGCTGCTAAGGCAGAAGTACGTATTAGAAATCTTATGGGCACAAGGAGATATATGAAGAAAGATGGCAGCCAAGCTTTTAGGGACAAGGTGGTAGCAGAAGAGCTTTAGAAGCAGAGGGCTCAGTATGAACAAAGATGAGTTTGTCTGATGGACTCTGGAAACCCTGGACTACTCTAGGTTCTGGAAGCTGCAAGTATTCAGTGGCACGGGACCTTTGGTGGGACTGTGGGGGTGGGAATATGGGGTGGGGGTGGGACTGTGAGGGTAGGAGTGTGGTGGGAATATGGGGGAGGCGGTGGGGATGGGACTTGGGGGTAGGAGTGGGATGGGGGGTGGGGTGGGAGACCTAGTGATAGAGCCCTGTTAAGAAGATTGGAATTGGTCTTAAAGGCTTTAGGCAGCACCTGAGGGAGGGTTCCTAACAGTGCTTGGATACCAACTGAGGAGATAATAGGGTTGATACTCTGTTGTGAAACTCAAGGAGCCAAAGTAGTGTTTTTTTCTGCTAGAAGTCTGTCTCCCACCCGTGCCTGTCCAGCATCTCCTGTATGGAGACAAACCCTATTGCAGATGTCGGTTTTTTTTTTTTTTTCCACACTTGGAATTTTCACAGTTATTTAGGTAAGAGCTATGTTGGGACATTCCATTTTCAGGTCTTCTAGATCTTGTTTTTTTAATTTTTTTTTTCACACCCTACATGGGGCTTGAACTCATGACTCTGAGATTGAGAGTCTTATGTTCTACCAACTGAGCCAGTCAAGTCCCCCTAGATCTTGATGACTTTATGTCTACATAATCTATTGATGACTGAGAGAGGTACTTTGAAGTCTCCAACTATAATTGTGGATTTGTGTATTTCTCTTTTCAGATCTATGGTACTGCTTTATGTATTTTGAACCTATATTGTTGGAGGAAATACACATTTAGAATCATCTTCTTGGTGATTTGACCTCTTTATCATTATATAATGTCCCTCTTTATCTCTAGCAGTCTTTGTTATTCTGGAGTCTATTTTCTCTGATGTTAATATAGCTACTCCAACTTTAGATTAGTTTTGCATGGTTTATTTTTTTTCCTATCTTTTATCTCTCTTTTATTTCTTTTATCTCTTACCTATAACTTATGTATGTTTATTTACTTATTTGTTTATTGGGTGTGGAGCCTAACATGGGGCTTGATCTCTCTCATGAATAAATAAATAAAATCTTTAAAATAAATAAATACATAAATAAAACCTTTATTTTTAAACATTTTTTATTTTTTTATTTTTAAATATTTTATTTATTCATGACACACACACACACACACACACACACACAGAGGCAGAGACATAGGCAGAGGGAGAAGCAGGCTCCTCACAGGGAGTCCGATGTGGAACTCGATCCTGGGACCCTGGGATCACCCCTGAGCCAAAGGCAGACAGACACTTAACCTCTGAGCCACCCAGGCGTCCCTCTATGCTGTACTTTTTAAATTTATTTTTTATTTAAAAAATTTTTTATGCTGTACTTTTTTTTAAAAAGATTTTTTAAAAATTTATTTATTTGAGAGAGAGAGAGAGAAGAGAGATAGGGGTGCATGAGAAGCAGAGGAGCAGAGGGAGAAGGACAGGCGACTCCTGCTGAACATGAACCCTACTCCTCTACTCAGGGCTCAATCCCACGACTCTGAGATCCTGACCTGAGCAGAAATCAAGAGTCAGACATTTATCTGACTGTACCATACAGTGCCCCATGCTGTGCTTTCTATCTCTATGACTTACTTATTTTATGATTAGAAGTTTGTACATCTGAATCCTCTTTTACTTCTTTTGCTCATCCCTTCACCCCTTCCCCTCTGGCAACCATCCGTTTGTTTTATGTATGTATGTATGTATGTATTTATTTATTTTTAAGATTTTATTTATTTATTCATGAGAATACACAGAGAGGAGAGAGAGAGGCAGAGACACAGGCAGAGGGAGAAGCAGGCTCCATGCAGCGAGCCTGACGTGGGACTCGACTCTGGGTCTCCAGGATCACGCCCTGAGCTGTAGGTGGCGCTAAACCGCTGAGCCACCAGGGCTGCCCCTTGTTTTATGTATTTATGAGTCCGTTTCTTTTCTTTTCTTTTTTTTTAAGATTTATTTATTTATTTATTTATTTATTTATTTATTTATTATTATTCTTTTTAAATTTATGATAGTCACACACAGAGAGAGAGAAAGGCAGAGACACAAGCAGAGGGAGAAGCAGGCTCCATGCACCAGGAGCCTGATGTGGGATTCGATCCCGGGTCTCCAGGATTGCGCCCTGGGCCAAAGGCAGGCGCTAAACCGCTGCGCCACGTAGGGTTCCCCAAGATTTTATTTATTCATCCTAAGAGACAGAGAGATGGGAGATGCCTGGGTGGCTCAGCAGTTAAGCGTCTGCCTTTGAAAATGAATGAATGAATGAATGAGTGAGTGAGTGAGTGAATGAATGAATGAGTGAATGAATGGACACCTGGGTGGCTCAGCAGTTGAGTGCCTGCAGTAGGCCCAGGGTGTGATCCTGGAGTCCTGGGATCTAGTCCCACATACAGCTCCCTGCGAGGAGCCTGCTTCGCCCTCTGTGTCTCTGCCTCTTTCTGTGTGTGTCTCTTGTGAATAAATAAATAAAATCTTAAAAAAAAACAAAAAACAAAAACAGAGATAGTAGCATGGGGTGGGAGGCAGAGGCAGAGAGAGAGGGAGAAGCAGGTTCCCCACTGAGCAGGGTGCCCAGTATGGGGCTTGATGTAAGGACCCTGGGATCATGACCTGAGCCAAAGGCAGATGTTTAACCTACTGAGCCACCCAGGCACCCCGAGTTCATTTCTTTTTTGTTGTTCATTTGTTTCGTTTTTTAGATAAGTGAAATTATGTGATACTTGTTTTTCTTTTCTTTTTTTTTTTTTTTTGATACTTGTTTTTCTTAACCAACTTTTCATTTAATGTAATATCTTCTAAGTCCATCCATGTTGCTGCCTACTTTTGGTTTGAGCATTTTTTTATGATGTTTTATTTCCACTGTTGGTTTATTATTTATAACCCTTCTTTTTTTTAAGATTTTATTTATTTTGGGATCCCTGGGTGGCGCAGCGGTTTAGTGCCTGCCTTTGGCCCAGGGCGCGATCCTGGAGACCCGGGATCGAATCTCACGTCGGGCTCCCGGTGCATGGAGCCTGCTTCTCCCTCTGCCTCTGTCTCTGCCTCTCTCTCTCTGTGTGTGACAATCATAAATAAATAAAAATTAAAAAAAGAAAAAAAAAGATTTTATTTATTTATTCATGAGAGACACAGAGAGAGATAGAGGCAGAGAGACACAGGCAGAGGGAGAAGCAGGATCCACGCAGGTAGCCCAACTTGGGACTCGATCCTGGGTCTCTGGGTCCACACACCCTGGGCTGAAGGCAATGCTAACCCGCTGAACCACCCGGGCTCCCCTATAACCCTTCTTTTTAATCTTTTTAGTTTAGTGTTTTTTTTTTTTAAGTAACACTACGTTTTTTCACATATAAGAAACTTACAACTGTATAACTTCTAGTTCTTCCTTGTTTGTGCTGTTGTCATACATTTTACTTTTTTTTTTTTTTAAGATTTTATTTATTTATTTGAGAGGGAGAGAGAAGGGGAGCATGAACATGGAGAGGGTGAAGCAGATTCCCCACTGAATTGAGAGCCTGATGCAGGCAATCCCAGCACCCTGGGATGATGACCCTAGGCAGACACTTTACTGACTGAGCCACCCAGGCACCCCTCATACATTTTACTTTGATATATGCTACAAATCCACAATTCATTGCTACAATATTTACTTGAGACAGTCCATTATATTCTAAAGCATGTAAAAAAAAGTTTTTTTTCCCCAAAAAGTATTTTTTAAAATATTTACTTCAGACCATTTGATTTTTTTTTTTTTCACTTTTTCCCACTTTGACTCTTAGGGTTTTCATCTCTCTGCTGAAATTTGACGTTTCTACTTGCTGTTCAACTTTTCTACTAGAGCATTTAATTTATTAATAATAGTTATTTTAAATTCCTTATCTGGTAATTCCAATATCTGGGTCATCTCCATGTCTTATCCTGTTGATTACTTTGCTTCTTTCCTTTTTCTTTAAAGATTTTGTTTATTTGAGAGAGAGCAAGAGAGTACATGGGCAGGAGGAGAGACAGAGGGAGAGGAGAGAGAATCCTGAGCAGACTCCTTAACTGAGAGCAGAGCCTGACTCTGGGCTTGATCTCACAACCCTGAGATCACAACCCGAGCTGAAATCATGCATTGGTTGCTTAACTGACTGAGCCAAGCAGGTGCCCCTGATTACTTTGCTTCTGGATAATGGGTTTTCTTGCTTTTTTATGTGTTGCTTGTAATTTGTTACTGATTGCAAGATACAGGATTTAAAACAGTAGAGACTTAAGTACATAGTATTTATTCTGGATACATCTCTTCTTTTGTTAGGCTATTAGTGTGGGAGTTCCAGTTAGAAGATGAGTTAGGTTTGGGTTTTATTGTTGCCTTAGGTGCACACAGGGCTTCAAATTCCTCCACACAGGGCTTCAAATTCCTCCAGTTTAGGATTGGTTTGCTGGAGGGAGGGTTTTTCTTCAGTGTTTACGCTTCATGCTCAGCTCTAGGTCGTTCTTTTATTGCTGGGTGCTGGCTTACCTGGTGGTGGGAGCAGGGATTCTCTGTTATCTTGGTTTACCTCAGGGTTCAGCCCCTGTTTTTCTGGGTCTTGGGGGAGAGGGGTGTAGATCTTTCTGGTGATCTTGCCCTTGCCCCAGAGGTAGGACGCCTCTAATGGCCCGGATCAGAATTTCCTGTCTTTCCCCCAGGCATAAAGGGTTGTTTCATTTTTCTTTTACTCTGCCTCAGCTGCCTTGGGAGTGACAGAATTTGCCACCCTAACCCTGGTGGTGTATGATTTTTATTCTTTAGAGAAGAGACCAAGTGGACCTTTGCATTTTTCCCAGAGTAGTGATTGCTTTCCTTCTCCAGATTAGCACTACTGAGAGGCTCTGGCCTCTTGTCTAGTATTTTTTTTCCTTTAAGATTTTATTTATTCATTGATAGAGACACAGAGAGAGAGAGAGAGGCAGAGACACAGGCAGAGGGAGAAGCAGGCTCCATGCAGGGAGCCCAGCGTGGGCCTCCATCCCAGGTCTCCCAGATCATGCCCTGGGCTGCAGGCGGCGCTAAACCGCTGTGCCACCAGGACTGCCCTTGTCTAGTATTTTTTATGAACATCCAATCCACTGAAGTCTGTGGAGAAAAATCTCCGAATGTTTAGGCTCTTGCTAACCCACACGAGACATTTAGTAATTCATTAAAAATTGTACCTGAGTTCTTCTTACTTATTTTTTTTTTTAAGATTTTATTTATTCATTCATGAGACACAGAGAGAGAGAGAGGCAGAGGCAGAGACACAGGTAGAGGGAGAAGCAGGCTCCATGAAGGGACTCGATCCCGGGTCTCCAGGATCAGGCCCTGGGCTGAAGGCAGGCGCTAAACTACTGAGCCACCGGGGCTGCCCCTATTCTTACTTACTTGCTCATATCTTGGTTCCACCATTCTCCTTTTGCCACAGGTGAGCCAGAGCTTGCATCTCTCCACAGAGGTGCCTGTTTTTCCTTAAATTTCAGTCTAGTAGGTTGCCCTGTAACCTCAGCTCTCTGATGGCTTCAAGAAAAATTGTGGTTTTGTAGATTATTTGTTTTTTTCTTGTCATTGGAGTTGTAGTGATGCTCTTCCCAGCTTTCCACATCCTAAATGGAAGTTAGAAGTCAAGGCAATTCCATTTTATATGAATTTTATTTTCCAGTGAAATTAATTTACCTCTCTTTCTTTCCCTGTGATACTGTGATAAAAATACATATATTTGGTCTGCATCCACTGTTTCTAGACACAACTCCTATAATTTTCTTTTTTAAGAGCTATAAGGGCATTTTTTTGTTACAATATTTGCTTTTGTTCTCAATACCTGAAATAGCTCCAGGGCAATGAAAGTGAAATGGATTTCTCTTGTTATTTATATAACAAGCCCCTTTCCACCCACCTCTGAGTTTATGTTACTGAGGTGATTTTTGGGAAGTATCCAGATCTTCTAAGGATGGGGGCTCATTGCTAGAGGAACCAACCCTGTGATTAGGAGATTGGGACTTTCAGTCACAATCAGTTGTGCCTTTGTAATGAGGCCTTCATAAGAACCCCAAAAAGACAGACTTTGGAGAGCTTTCAGGTTGGTGAACAAGTGGAGGTGCTGGGCAAGTGGCTTGGCCAGAGAAAGCATGGAAACCACACCCTTCCTGAATACCTTGAACCCAAGGAGGGGGTAGTGGGACCCTCCAATTCCTAGCCAGTCAGTTGGAAGCATTTGGCATCTGAAGAGAGGGCAGGTTTTTTTTTTTAATTCTTTTTTTTTTTTTTTTTTTTGAGAGGGCAGTTTTGTGGGACTGAGCCCTTACCCTGGAGGATCTCCAGGTAGATAGTGTCAGTGATGACGATTTGGAATATAGGTGAGATTTGGTGGGGTGAGGTCCGGAGACCACAACCAAGAAAGAAGTTTTTTAAAATTTTTTTTAAAAGATTTTATTTATTTATTCATGACAGAGAGAGAGAGAGAGAGAGATAGAGAGACAGAGACAGAGATAGAGAGATAGAGAGAGAGGCAGAGACACAGACAGAGGGAGAGAAGCAGGCTCCATGCAGGGATCCTGACATGGGACTCGATCCTGGGTCTCCAGGATCACACCCCAGGCCGAAGGCGGCACCAAACCACTGGGCCACCGGGGCTGCCCAAGAAAGAATTTTTGAGACATCTTTGGTACAAAATGCTGGTTTTGTTAAAGCTCAGGGGACAGGACCCATGGACAGAAAGAGCTGCCCTGGAGTTTTGAAGAGCAGTTGATTATATACTTGGAGTTGGGGGAGGTAAGGAAAAGGGAAGTTTTCAAAATAAATTTTTTTTAAAGATTTTGTTTATTCATGAGTGACACAGAGAGAGGCAGAAACAGGCAGAGGGAGAAGCAGGCTTCCCATGGGGAGCCTGATTCAGGACTCCTGATCCCAGGACCCTAGGGCCGGGGATCATGACCTGAGCCAAAGGCAGATGGTCAACCATTGAGCCACCCAGGTGTCCCTCAAAAGAACTTTCATATGCTAAAGAGGACCTGAGATACTGGGGGCCTTGCCATTGTTAAGGTTGTTTTTTCTCTAGTAAAGCATTAAGGTGAAGACAATTGGGAGCTTCCTTATACACCGCCAGCCTAAAGTATTTGTCAATAGGCTGCAGATTATAAGGACATTTAATTTTATCTACACTTCCTTGTGGAAGTTAGGTTATTGATAAGAATGCTTTTTTCTGTAAACCACTAAGACATTTATAAATCGAGGGAGACCCATGTCTTGCAGGACTATAATCTTTATAAGTTAACCATTTGTTTTTTCTTCCCTTAGCTTTAGGGCAGCCAGGAGTGCTGAGCAATGTCATGCATATCCCACTTTGGGGGATGGTTTGGGATGTCACCTTGTGCTTTGTCTTCAGCTTGCCTTCTGCATCTTCCTTTTTTTTTTTTTTAAGATTTATTTATTTATTTATGATAGAGAGAGAGAGAGAGAGAGAGAGAGAGGCAGAGACACAGGAGGAGGGAGAAGCAGGCTCCATGCCGGGAGCCCAACACGGGACTCAATCCCAGGACTCCAGGATCGCGCCCTGGGCCAAAGGCAGGTGCTAAACCGCTGAGCCACCCAGGGATCCCCCTGCCGTCTGCATCTTCATTGTCAGAATTAAGTTAAATTGTCTGGTGTTGCAGAATTGCTTGATGTGTAGAAAACCCATACATCTGGTGTCAGAAGTCCAAAAAAATATATGGGAGCCTCAGCCTCCTCTCCCCATCTAGCTAGGGTCTGATAGAATAGAGGGGAGGTTAAAGTGGTCACGGGGACCAGGTCTCTCTGCTTGCCTCTGTGTTGAGCTGGGTGGAAAAATGCAGTCTAGGTCTCTGCACCTGACTTATGTGAGAATATAGGTTCCTCTGCTATTTCCAAGTTTGTTTTCATAGTTGCTTTGGCTCACCTGACAGACACGTGAAAACAAGTATGTACCCACATGCCTGTGCTTGCCCAGGGAAACCTACCTGGCTTGGTGCCAGGAGGGAAAGGAAGAATGGTGCTGCCTTGAAGCCAGGTCTCATCTAAGCAGAGGTAGGCTGGCTCAACTCTGGGAGTAAGAAGGCCTAGTGCCCCAGAGGAGTTTTCTTAATTGATCTCCAGTCCAGACCCTGGCAGGGCACCGTGACAGGTAAGGCGGGAGTTTTGGATGGAACCATGGAGACTGAAGTTTTCCTTGAGAACTACTTAATCTTGAGTGGCTATGGTTCCCTTTCTCTGAGCTCCATGGGGTAAGGTTCTGGCACCTCTGTCTTTGTTGAGTAGATGAGAGGCTTCTGGGAAGATAATGTACTGATCTCATGCTTATCTCTGGAAGGTATCTCTCTGACCTTAAAAGACTGATTCCTGGGTGGGAATCGTATGGCTTACAGGATTCCTTTATCCAGAAGATGAGGTGGGAGTAAGTAAGTGATCTGAATTTCTGATTATTGGGGCACAGGAATTGAGAGAGAGGATAAGCTCATGCTGAGTGCAAGATCAGAAAGGTGTTTGTCTTCTTCTGACAGACTCTGGGTTCTTCATGTATGTAGAAGTTGGTGTGGAATCCAACTTCTTTTAGTTCTCTGGACTGGCCTAACTCCAGACCAAAAGTAGTAGTGTGTGCCATCTCCCTACAGAATGCCTTCTAATGCCAGGCCTGTGGATAAGAGAAGCTATGTAGCTCTGATGAGGTGTCAAAATTTCTGGGTCCTATTCTGGGAGAATCTCTTTGCAACACTAAATGATAGTGAGGGGCATGCTGAGGAAGTAAACAAACTAATAGCAGTCAAGCCCCAGCTTAGGTTGCCCTCTGGATGTTCTTTCTCCATTAGGTCTTAATTATGTTCTTTCTCTTTTCTGGGTACTTTGGAAAAAGAGATGTGTTGAATGGGCAAGTAGCAATGTGGGAAGTAAGATTGATGTTGTAGATGCAACAATACACAGGTGTGTATTTTCATGAAAACCCTTTCCTCGTTCTAGTCTTAGCATCTTCCTAGCCCTTTCTACCACCTGCTCATTTCTTTGCTGGACTGAGAGTAGCTACAGATTTCTCTCCATGTTGCTGGATACTGCAGAAGTTCCTGTTTAGGTGCTTCTGGGTGGCTCAGCAGTTAAGCAACTGCCTTCGGCTCAGGGCGTGATTCTGGAGTCCCAGGATCGAGTCCCATGTCGGGCTCCCTGCATGGAACTTTGTCCACCCTCTGCCTATGTCTCTGCCTCTCTCTCTCTCTTCATTTATTTATGAATAAATAAATAAAATCTTAAAAAAAAAAAGAAGTTCCTGTTTATGTTTGGGTAGAGGTAAGTGGTTGTGGGCAATGAGAGGCATATCAAGCTAGCTAGGGCTGTGAATCTGCTACTGGAAATCTGGTCTTTGTAGGGCAGGTTTGTAGATTTTAAAATGGTAAGACCAGACCAAAACCTATACCTCAGGAAGAATCTGTGCTATAATAAATCTAATGACAACTTACTCTGGGTGTCAAGCCAGGTATCTCTTGTTGGAAGTTGCCATCAGCTAAACACTAACAGTTATCTTTCTTGGGAGTACTAGGTGTCTGCCTGCCTCCATTTATTTCTCTATATCCTGTGGTGGAAATGGATATGAGCTCATTTTATTTAGGTCTGTGTGTAAGGCTTGCTGTTCATACATAAGAGGTTGGCTTTGGCTTTGCAGTTCAAAACCAGAGACTCACCAGCTCCTGCACTAGACTAACATACTTATTATATTCTTTGCCAGGTCACAGTAAACACAAGTGTGGAGGAAACATTTGCCATGGAAGCCAGGGAGCTGGAGAATCCCACACCAGCCTACCATCTCATTCCCGAGGCCAGCCAGCCCAGGGAGGAAGATGTCAGTGTGCAACCTCAACGGACTGCAGAAACTATGCAGCTAAAGAAGGAGATCTCGCTGTTGAATGGGGTCAGCCTGGTGGTGGGCAACATGATTGGCTCAGGAATCTTTGTCTCACCTAAGGGTGTTCTGGTATACACTGCCTCCTACGGGTTGTCGTTGGTCATATGGGCCATTGGTGGGCTTTTCTCTGTGTTTGGTGCCCTTTGCTATGCGGAGCTGGGAACCACCATTACCAAGTCTGGGGCCAGCTATGCTTATATTCTAGAGGCCTTCGGAGGCTTCATTGCATTCATCCGTCTATGGGCCTCCTTGCTAATCGTTGAGCCTACCAGTCAGGCCATCATTGCCATCACTTTCGCCAACTACATCATCCAGCCCTCGTTCCCGACCTGTGATCCCCCATACGTGGCCTGCCGTCTCCTCGCTGCTGCTTGCATATGTAAGTCCGGGGTTTAGTGTGGGCATATGTTTGAGGGTGTGGATTCCTTTAATAATGCTAATGGTACCTGATATTTGAACACCATATTTTGCTGTTTTGGGGGAAAAGGGGCATCTTACCTTTTGAAGAAGTAATTTCACCAAAGTCATTTAACCCTGAGAGATAAGTCAGGAATGAGAGAAGTTTGAATCCCTTGTAGGGCTTTTGGTGCATGACATTCCTTTGACTCTTGACTGTTCCCAGAGTTCTGTTCCTGTCTATGTGACAGGTTGGTGCATGTCTTAAATTTGTCTTATCAGATGTTTTGATTGGAGTCAACAACACTAGTTGTAACTTAACCCAGATAAAAACATCAGTGGTAAAGACTTTATTCTACTTCTCAAAAATAAATTATGTTGCCTCCTAGCTTTTTATTTTAAACCAGTTTAGAGGCTGAGGAAAGAGGCGTCTCTAGATTGTTGAGGTCCCAAGGTGTTATCCCTCAGCCCACAGGACTACAGTTTTCTGCCACTGCCACTCTTTGCAGCCTATTCTAAGCAGCAGGCACCACACCAAAATGGCTTTTTCTCATTGGTGTTTCAGATTTCTTTATACTGACTTTGTAAACAAGCTCTGCCTGTGGCCAGTGACAGGAAGGTGGCTTCTACCCCGTATTTGGGTTTCTGAGGACAGAACCTGAGAGATCCCAGTTGATCTCTCTTTATTTTCCTTTTTCTCTCATGAGGTGGTAAGGAGGGATTCTGTGTGAAATCACTGAAAAGGAGAGATTACTGTGAATTTACCTAGTCTCATAGAGCTAGTGTTTTAGCTGAGAAGTAGCCCAGAATTCCCTGTGTTCCTTACCACTGTGCTGCCAGAGGCACTTAATTATACTCTGTTCTTTCCATATCTCTGCTTGCAAAAGCTTTGGCAGTATATGTAGTTTATCCACAGTGTTAAAAATAGACCGAGAGTACCTTGGAGTTAGCAAAAAAGGATTGTACGGTAAACTGTGCCTCCTGACTTTAAGGAATTTGTTAAAAACAAATGTTAAAGGGGACTCCTCCACCTAGAGCCCCAGGAGGAGGAAAGGTGGGTAGGTACTCAGTGGTATGTGTGGTAGGGTCTGGCCAGGGGACCTCTGGCTTGACTGAGTTCTCTAAAAAAAGAATTTTCTGATTATAAAATGTGTTCATTAGGGAGAAAATTATCCTCATAACACCCATAATCCACCACCAAAAGATGAACACTTTTATAATTTTTTTTTTTATTTTTATTTATTTATGATAGTCACACAGAGAGAGAGAGAGAGAGGCAGAGACACAGGCAGAGGGAGAAGCAGGCTCCATGCACGGGAGCCCGACGTGGGATTCGATCCCGGGTCTCCAGGATCGCGCCCTGGGCCAAAGACAGGCGCTAAACCACTGCGCCACCCAGGGTTCCCGAGCACTTTTATAATTAAGTCGTGTCTTTATCTCTTTCTTTTATGGAATTGGTATTGTACTTTGCATATAATTTTATATTCTGCTTTTTAAATTTGGTATCTCATTTTTTTCCCTCTTTTTGTGGAATGTTCTTTATAAGAAACATTTTTAAAAGTAGTATTGTTTATTATTATTATTATTATTGCTTAATACAGACATTACAGGCACTTTGAAAATGCAAAAAAAAAAAAAAAAAAGAAAAAAGAAAAATCACCCATAATTTTAACTCCACAGAACTACTGCTGCTGTTTGTGTGAAATACCTTCTAGTATTTTTTTCGGTGCTTATCTCAGTTTTTAAAGGTACTCTTGAAATCATTCTCTCTGTGATTCGTATAATGCTTAAAAATTTTAATATTTAATTCCTTTCATCAGATATTCTTAGAAAACATGGTTTAGGAACATATAAGTAGTTTTCTTTGTATTAAAATTCAGAGTTTTTGCATCTTTTTTTTTAGGGTAGAATTAATTATACAGGAGAAATACCTATGTCTAAAGAAATAAACTGTTTGAAGATTCTTCATCTATTACCCAGTTTCCTTCTAGAAAGTTTTGTGACTTTGTGCTCTTATCAGAGCACCAGGGAGTGCCTATGTGTATGGCCTTAGGGTGAATTCCAAGGGTAACCCAGTGAAAGGACACCTCTATATATAATTTTCCATGTACAGAAGACTTTTATTGGTAAATCTTTTTTCCTTTATGATTTTCCTCATTGTTTTTGTGCTTAGGAACCCCATTCCCAGGAACTGTTTGTTTTATTTATTTATTTGTTTGTTTATTTATTTGCTAGGAACTGCTCTTTTGATTGGAGGAGAGATCTTGCCTCTTAGAAGTACAGTCATGGTATCTGTAGCTTCTTTTATTCAAGTGTACTTTTACCCAGATCACTCACTATCAGAATTCCTTCAGGCCCCTATCCCAGAAGCCCAGGCTTTCCCCTAACGTGTACCTTCAGGTAGAAACTTGTCAGAGATGAGCTTAAGTCATAAAATGATGTCCCGTCCTAATGGACAAGACTTTGGGGTTCAGCTTACCTTCTTCTTAGAACTTAGGGTGTAGAATTGTGTTGATGCATCACCAGACAAAGCTGGGATGTGCCGAAGGGAGTCTCTCTGGGCAGGGGTGGCAGTGAGAGCAGCTTGGTCTTTTTTTTTTTAAGATTTTATTTATTTATTCATGACAGACACACTGAGAGGCAGAGACACAGGCAAAGGGAGAAGCAGGCTCCACACAGGTAGCCTGTCATGAGACTCAATCCCAGGTCTCCAGGATCACGCCCTGGGCTAAAGGCAGCGCTAAACCTCTGAGCCACCCGAGCTGCCCGCAGCTTGGTCTTAAGAGAAAAAAATTGGAAATGACCAAGTAGATCATAATTAGGGGGAAAAATAAAAAAATCTGCACCGATTCCATGCTGAAATTTAGGTAGGATAGGAGAATTAAGTTAGTCTTGAAATTAAGACATAAGAGGGGTCCAGGTTGTTATTTGGGAAACTGTCTACAGAAAGTATAGCCATGCAAGCTAGGCAGTTAAAGTTCCACTCTAGAAGAAAGGGCACGACATTTTCCATATAACAACTGTAGTTCGGAGCTGCAAGCTGGTGGCTCATGGGCCAGACTTGACCCACAGATATCTTTGTTTGGCCTAGTGTTGTAAGCAATTTTGAATTATTTGGCAACATTTGAAAATCAGGACCAGCATTTTCTGTTGTAAAATCAAAAGTTTGGCAACCTTGGACCCAAATTCCTTCCTGACACAATCAGCTGCCTTTGCGTAGTGGTTGCTCCCTTTAAAGGAACATGCATTCTTTAGTCAATCACAGCCCTCTACTTCCTCTTGTGGGCTTTTTTTTTTAAATATGTAAAGCTATAGTCTTTTTGTTTTTTTTTTTAAGATTTAATTTATTTGAGAGCAAGAGTGAAAGAGAGGGAGCACAAGTAGGGGGAGGCTGAGGGAGAGCAAGAAGCAGACTCCCCACTGAGCAGGAAGCCTGGTGTGGGGCTCCATCCCAGGAACTTGAGATGATGACCTGAGCTGAAGGCAGAAGCTTAACTGACTGAGCCACCCAGGCACCCCTCCCTCTTGTTTTATACCCAGTTGCTCACTCGCATTGCCTTTTTGGCCCTTGAAGGTATTTGCTGTTTCAGATCCTGGCTTTTCAGCTGCCCCCCACCCTATTCCCAGGTTACACTGGCAGAGAGAGCCTAGCAACTTTCTTAGATTTCAGACTATCTTAGCTACTCATTTTCTGAGAGTGTGGTTTTCAACCGGAGGTGAGTTTGCCCACCAGGAGACATTTGGCAAAAGTCTGGAGACATTTTTGGTTGTCAACCTGCTGGGAAGGGGTGCTACTGGCATCCAGTGGGTAGAAACCAGGGGTGCTATTGAGCATCTTATAAAGTACAGAACAGCTTCACACAATGAATGTCAATATGGCTGAAGTTGAGAAGCTCTATCCTAAAGGTGCATTTTATTCATATATGTTCGGGAGCTTGGTTCTATGGCGGGTGGGGTGTCTGGCTGCCTACTGGGCTCAGTGTGCTTAGAGGCTCTTATGGGACTGTCAGGGAAAATGACAGTTCTTGAGGTCCATAGGTCCCTTCTCTGGCCTGGTGACCAACAGTATTCTTGGTAACTCAGGTGAGCAGGAGTAATAGATTTGATTGTGGAAGGGTGATTTTTCTGTCTTACGTTGTTTATCTTTGTGGAGTCCGGCCTGTTGTGTAGGCTTACACACATCATTAGAGAATATTTGCCGTGAAGGTGTCCATATAGAAGTCATTCAGCATTGACACTGGTATCAAAGCAGAGGCTTGCTGACTGCTAAGTCTCCATTTCCCTCACCCCCCAGGATTTGTTTGGAAAAGCTGACAGTAATGAGGAGCAGGAAGAGGAGGAATAGGAGCAGGAACAGGAAGAGATGGGGGAGGGAGACTTCTGAGCGGGAGACTGAAGTGAAGAAACACTGATAGTGCCTGAATAGTTTTCTGTTGTCTCTTACTGTCTTGGACTCTGGCCTGGGCAGAGTTCTGAGAAGTAAACATATGCTCCCCTATTTTGGTTAGTTGTTATGGATCAACAGCTTTCGTGTTCTGAAAGTGACATGCCTCAGAAGGACTGGGTCTTTACCATAGCTTCAAAGACCCGGGAGTCTACCCATGTATAGAGCTTGAATTGTTTGATAATAAGACTAAATGTATATATTTGTGTAATTAAAAACAAGGAGGATTCTTAAAAAGGCATATACCTGACATATTCATATGCATCCCAAGAGGTAGCTCCAGATTCCAGGATTTCCATTTGGAAGGGTTTACCTTTCCTGGACTGTTATAGAACAATTTTCTCCTAATAGACTTGTAGATATCTCTCCCCTGCTTTTTTTTTTCTCCCACCATGTTGCTGCTGTTGTTAAGGATTGCATTCCTCTGTCCTTGAGTGCCTCTTAGTAACATCCAGCTTGTTTTTGGGAGAAATTGGAAGGGTTCCTTCTTCTCCTCATTGCTGTGGAAAAGGGAGCTGTGACTGTCAGCATAACTGGGACTGTAGCTGCAGATTGCCAAACGAGCTCCTCCTCATCAGAAAGAGAATATGAGGGGCATAGTTCTGTCTTAGGGTGCATGTATTACCCAGGATTAATTTGGATTTTAAACACCTGAAAACCAAAAGCAGCATCGCTCAAATATACTGAAGTTTATTTCTCTCACATGTTTAAGGTAAGCAGTGTGAGGCTGGTAGGATGACTTCAGAATTTTTCAGGGAGACAGGTTCCTTCCTTCTGCCTTACTGCTCTGCCATCCTCAGCGTGTGACTTTTAGCTGGTCGTCCAAGGTGGCTACTCAAGCCCCAGCTGTCAAGTCTGTACTGTGGCTGACAGGAAAGACAAAGAAAGGCAGGCTCTGTCCTTCAAAGAGACTTCCCGAGGCCTTTTTTATATGAAACTTTGCTTATATGCTTGGGCAAGAGCTTACTTACTTGGCCATACCTGCCTGCAAGAAAGCCTGGTAAATGTCAGCTTAATTTTGGGCAATCCTGGGACGCCTGGATGGCTCAGTTCTTGGGCACCTGCCTTCGGCTCAGGTCGTGATCCCAGGATCCAAGATCTAGTCCTGAATCAGGCTTCCTGCGAGGAGACCTCTCTGCCTATGCCTTTGTCTCTCTCTCTCTCTCTCTCTCTCTCTCAATCTGTGTTTCTCATGAATAAATAAATACATCTTTAAAAAAAAGTTTTGGGCAACCTAGACCCTAGCTAAAGTTTCTATTAGTAAGGAAAAATGGAAGAACAGATATTAAAAAATAACTAGCAGTTTTTGCCACAAAGCGACCTTGGGCATTTGTTTCTGCTTTAGGTGTGGATCTGCTATTTGAGTACTCCTTTCCCAGCAACAAGCCCCCAGAGCTTGAAGACCCTCACACAAACCCCACACTCATTGGTGCAGGCTTACCAGCAAGGAGATGAGATCTAGAGAGGAGGGAAGGCTTGGATGTTGTCATTGTGGTAGTTTTATCTGAGCACCTGGCCTCCAGGCCCAGTCTTGTGCTTGAGCTCTGATGGACTCTATGGCACTAGATGGGGATGGGAATTTTGGGATGTTTGGAGGGGTGGGGATCAGATGGTGAAATGTTTCTTAATTAGAATCAGGAAAACATTCAGGGGACTTGGCTTCTGTTTGGTAGACTGTTCTCAGAGCTCTCTGTTCTCTGGCAGAGCTGAGAGTACAGTGAAGCAAGCAAGACTCCTGTGGCCAGCATTTAAGGTTATATTCAACCTCAGGTTCTCCAAGTGGTCCTGAAAGTGAGTGCCTCCTTAAATTATGTACCTTCCTTGCCTCACCCTGCTCCTGGCCTTGCTCCTTTGCACATTGTTTTAGATTAAGTAGTTTAATTTTTACTGAGGAAGAAGCGTATGTGCGTAGTAAAAAAGTCAGAGTATAAAATAGTATACAATGGAAAAAGTCTCTCTCCCTCTCCAGTGCTTTGGTCTTTTTCCCCAGAGGCAACCACTATGACAGGCTCTTTTGTATCTTTCTGACTGTCCTTCAGAATGGGCTCTGCAGGGACTTCCTTGAGGAGCTGCCTTCTTTCACTTATTGGCAGTAGTCATTGAATTGCGCGCAATATTTACTCCTGTGCTGAGAGGAGCAAGTGTGTGTGTGTGTGTTTGGGGGGTGGGGGGAAGGTTGTAGCAGGATGGAGGGAAGGAGGGGTAGAAGTGAGAGGGAGAGGGAGTGCCTGTCAGTGGGGCTGAGGAGTAAGTCTGCTCCTCTTCTCCATCTCGCATCCACATCTTGGGGCTACAAGGCAGAAGCATAGTGAGCATAGCCAGGGCATGGTGAGATAATCTCTTTCTTCATGTGTATGTCCATCTTTTTGTCCCTCTCTCTTTTTGTCCCTTATGTCTCTTTATCTCTGTCTCTTGTCTCTTTGTCCTCTGTCTTCCGTGTATTTATCTTTCTCTGTTAGTCTTTTTCTCGCAAGCTGCAAGCCCTCTCACTTCTGCTTCTTTGCATAGTCCTGCTTCCTTCCTCTGTTTTCTTGTGGTTTTTGTTCCTCTATTACAAGGGTCTGAATGTGACTTTGACTTGCTATATTTCCCAACTCTGCTACTGTTAGGTAGATTCAGTCTTTTGGTACCCCAACCTATGTTCCTGGGAAAGGCAATTGAATAGGCTCAGCTTGGGTAATCAGCCATGATAGGCGAGGGGGAGCAATTTGAGGCAGATACCTCAAAATATCCTTACTGTATTGCACTGGGGTCTGTGGATTACTGGGCTATTAATCAGGTAATCCTTATGCTAGCTGTTCTAGGCTTAGCCCCACATAGCGAACTTTGATTTGCAGGGCAGCACCATGCATGCATTCCTTTGGCCTTTCCTCCCATATGACTTTTGCCTCCCACTCCCCATGACTGACTAGTGAGCATTTGTGTTACTTGCTAGCGTATTACAGAGTGAAATTTCTTAAAGTGCCATGGAGGTGTTTAGCCACCATGTTTATTTATGTAGGCTCTAGGCTCTCCTGCTATTTGAGTAGAGGAATGTCAATTTTCTGATAGTTGCCTTGCTCTAGGGAATCGGTGATTAAGTGAAAAGTCATCACCATCTTGATTCCAACCAGAGTTTATCATTTCCCCTTTTTTTCTTGGCAATAAGCTTAAGAAAACAATATGCTTGGGACACAGACACCCATGTCTGTGTCTCTGCCTCTGTGTGTGTGTGTGTCTCTTGTGAATAAGTAAATAAAATCTTTTTTATTTTAGAGACCTAGGCAGAGGGAGAAGCAGGCTCCAGTGCAAGGAGCCTGATGTGGGACTCAATCCCTGGAATCTGGGATCATGCCCTGAGCCAAAGGCAAATGCTCAACTGCTGAGCCACCCAGATGTCCCAATAAGTAAAATCTTAAAAAAAAAGAAAAGAAAGGAAAAGAAAACAATATGATTTTGTTCCCCCCTCCCCAATAATTTGTGACCATGCAAATGCCCAAGGGAGAGACCTTCTTGAGACAGGCGTCTACATGATCATAGCATGAGATACTAAGCTGTGCTGTGAAGTGGGAGTGCTATAGGGAGGGAGAGCTCAGTGAGGGACTGGCTGGTATATTTGAAGAAGATTTTACAGAGGAAGTGGTGAGTGAGCTAGACCTTGAAAGCGAGAGTTGCTGTTGGCTGTGGCAGCTGGAAGAGTAAAGGACACTTCTTCTAAGTGTATATATGGCACCAGTAAGGAGAGAGTTTCTGGCTGAAGGAGAGAGTGCAAAATGGGTAGGGGTAGGTAGAGGTGGCTTGGAAGATCAGCCCCAAGGATTTGGTAATAATGTTTGGGGTTCACATAAAAGTTCTATTTTTGGAGGCTTGTGACAGTACTTAGCCACATCACTGTAGAACCCCTTGAGGCCTGTAGAACCCCTTGAGAACCCCTATTCTGTTCTTGTGTCCTCCTGGTAGGTCAGAGAAGTCCCTGTTTAGCAGGGTAAGATGCCGGGACCCTCAGCACAGGGCTTGGATATCATTGAAGCCCACAAGGAGCTGGGCCCTAAAGCCGGCAGCACAGACAGGAGCCTAGGGAATGCCCAGGCAAGCTTACTTCTCCATGGACCTCAGTGAGAATTGGGAGGTTTGGATAGAAATGCAGAGGATGGTGGGGGAGGTTGGCCTCTCTCAACCAGTTTCCTCATCTAAAAACAGGAATAGGGTTGTCTATATTTCGGGGTTGTGGGAATTAATTGAGAGGATGTATATGAAATTGTCAGGTACTTACATGTAAAACATTGTAATTCCTAGGTGACTTGCCACCTGCATTCAAATTCACCTTGATGGCCCTCTCTTGTGGCCATGGAAATGTTTTATGCCTTGGATGGTTTGGAACATTGGGAGTCTGAGTGGGAAAAAGTGGGTGAAGTCCATTATTCCCAGGCCTGGGGGCAATTTCCAAAAAATGATTCTGGCTGTTAGAATTTAAGAATGTGTTAATGCATGCGTTTGTATCTTTACTTGTCCACAGTGATGAGCGGATGGTGGATGTCCCTCCATTGCTTATTCTTCTGGTTCTGACTGGTCTATTGGCTCCTTTGCTTTAGGCAGATAGGGCAGATGTGATGCTTTCTACAAGGTGAGATTGGGTCACATGCCCTCAGCTCAAACCTGTCAGTGATGTTATGTTTTTCCTTCTAGGTCTGCTGACATTTGTCAACTGTGCTTATGTCAAGTGGGGCACGCGTGTTCAGGACACGTTCACTTATGCCAAGGTCCTAGCGCTCATTGCCATCATTGTCATGGGTCTCGTTAAACTGTGCCAGGGTAAGATGGGCCTGGGCTGGGAAGGAGGGTGGGTGACTCTGGGAGTTTGCATGGATTTCCTAAGGAGGACATAGGGAATCTTGGCTTTACTGATTAGCTCTTTTTATGTGTATCCTGGACTATCAGTGAGAGTGAGACATCTGTTCCTGAGCTTCTTGGGCCAGGCTGGCTTGGCCAACTGAACAGTCCCTCCCTAGGGCTGCTTTCCCTTTGTGGAGGCTGGGAACATTGCAAGAACGCAGCTGGAAGCCTAGGAGTTTTTGAAACCTGGATCATGTATAATTGGGTCATAAATGTAGTTGATGGGGATAGAGTGAGCCCTGCTCTGGCCCTGTTTTTGGTCTGTGACTGCCATGCAGTGAGTAGGAAGACCTGGCCATCCTTGAGAGGGATGGGAAGGAAGGTATGGAATGTAGAAATGAGTGGTTATTTTGCAGCCTTTACTTTTCATCTGAATTTGCTTCTACTTAACATTCGGTCTCAAAGTCAACTCTCAGGAAAATATTAAAATAGTATGAAGTTGGCACTGACTTTCCTGCATGTTGGCCTTAGGAAGCTTTTCATTCCTGAATCAAAGTAGACTGGCAATGAGGGTAGACAAGATTTCCTGAGCTCTTAGGGAAGTCTTGAGGTATTTTTGGCTAAGGAGATCTCAATCACTTACTTAACAACCTAGTTTTGTAGATTGTCTCTAAACTCAGCCGTGTTTATATTTACTGGGGAGGGGGGCTGAGGCCCCCCCATCTCAGATCTATTGGATTAAACACTGATTGGTTCGGGAGTTCAGAAAACTCTGTTTTTAAGTGCCTTGAGTGATTCTTAGGCAGCTGGTCCAGTACCTTTGTGCACATGTACCAAGTTACTGCAGCCAGCCACCTTGATGTCCATGAGTCTCAGGAACATCTTGAGGTCAAATTGGGTAGGTAAGTTATCCTTCTACCAAGATCTATGCCTGAGGAAACCACTGCTATATATGATGACTGACACGTGGCATAAAAACCTCTATTTTCCTTTCTCTTGCTGCATATCCAGCCCTTTTTGACACATTGAAGGACTAGGTCTACTTTTTGCAGGGGGTGACAGCAGGCTTCCTTAGAAGTCTGGATCTTATTAAAAACCTCCAGTGTGTCCAAAAGGTCCCTCTGCTGGGCCAGGCAGGTGCTGCCTCAGCTTTTAAGTGTGTGGTCTCCAGAGGCCTCCAAGGAGAATGACTGGTGCCTAGGCTGTCTCCCTAAGGGTGGAAGTGGCCCAGGCCTACTCCTGGCCTAATGAGAGATAAGAAGACCCCAGTTCGTACATAGCCTGTACATGTACATGTACATGCCACATGTAACCACAGCTCCTGCAAGTAGAGCAACAGAGTTCTTTTCATGAGAATGAGAAAACTATTTGACCCAAATTGTGCATTGGTTTTGGCCACAAGAGATAGTTCCACAGGAAGGTCTAATTGTTAATTAAAAATGCCTCCTTTGGGATCCCTGGGTGGTGCAGCGGTTTAGCGCCTGCCTTTGGCCCAGGGCGCGATCCTGGAGACCCGGGATCGAATCCCACGTTGGGCTCCCGGTGCATGGAGCCTGCTTCTCCCTCTGCCTGTGTCTCTGCCTCTCTCTCTCTCTCTCTCTCTGTGACTATCATAAATAAATAAAAATTAAAAAAAAACAAAATAAAAAAAAAATGCCTCCTTTATGTGAAACAGGGTTCTTTCTAAAAATAGGAGGAAGATCTCTGGCCTACTGTGAGGACACTTGCAAATTAATTAGAGCTTTTCTGGAAATGGTATTATCACTTCAGAAGGCAACCAGGAATGCCTTTGTTTTTCTAAGATTGCGTAGGTTTGTTAGAGGAATATGCACTTTCTTGATGGAGTGGGTGGGGTATAGAGATGGCTGATGGTTGTTCTTTTGATGTTAAATTATGTTTTTTTTTCTTCCCTCTTCCCACTTGCTTTTCCCTTTTTTTCTTGACCCTCCTTTCTTTCCCCATCTTTGCTTCCTTTTTCTTACTGCCTCTCCCTGTTCTTCCTCTTCTCCTTATACCTTCTATGTCTCTTTTCTTTCTTCTTCCTCTTTCTTCTCCCTGAACTCCTTCCCCTACTTACCTTTGTCCCCACAGGACACTCTGAGCACTTTCAAGACGCCTTTGAGGGTTCCTCCTGGGACATGGGAGACCTCTCTCTCGCCCTCTACTCTGCCCTCTTCTCTTACTCAGGTTGGGACACCCTTAATTTTGTAACAGAAGAAATCAAAAACCCAGAAAGGTAACGGTGGGATCACACTCTCACTTCCCAACTTGGCTGGAACTCCTCCTGCTCATAGTGGGCACACTTGCCTTCTTTCTTTCCCTTTCTCTTTCTCTCATCCTTTCTTCTCCCTACTTCTCCTTCTCTAGCTCGGAGGGATAAGGGGCTAGGTTGGGAATGAGTGAAGGAGGGAAAGCCCCTTGCTATTCACGCTCAGGTTTACACTGGAGGATTCCCAAGGTCTTTGCTCAAGAAGAGGTCTTCCAGGACAGCCCCGTTGGCACAGCCTGCAGCCTGGGATGTGATCCGAGACCCAGGATCGAGTTCCACATCAGGCTCCTGCATGGAGCCTGCTTCTCCCTCTACCTGTGTCTCTGCCTCTCTCTCTGTGTGTCTATGAATAAATAAAATCTTAAAAAAAAAAAAAAAAGAAAAGAAGAGGTCTTCCATTTTGCAGTGGCTGATCCAGCTGGGGCTAAAGTGTTAGAACCTCATACTCTGGTGCTGACACTGAAGCCTGGGAAGCCAGAAGCTTATTTTGGGCAGCCAGGTCCCCAGCCTGGCTTCCAGTCCCTGGAGGACACTGCTTCTCCTTCAGTGGGACTCATGAGTCCTATTGTGGCAAGGATCAAATATTGATCCCCAGCTATCTTCACAGAGAAGGGTCTCTCTCTCTCTCTCTCTCTCTCTCTCTCTCTCTCTCTCTCTCGTTTCTTAGCAGAAAGGGGCATGGGATTCATACCCACCTTAGACCCTGAGGGAAAGAGGAGCCTTCCTCAAAGACTTAGAGTCAGGGAACTGCTAAATTTCAGAAAAGTCCCTGGGTGAACCCTGACTCCAAAAAGAGTTGATTCTAGGTAGTCCTGTCTCACTTGTCCTGACAGAAATTTGCCCCTGGCCATTGGGATTTCTATGCCAATTGTGACGCTCATCTACATCCTGACCAATGTGGCCTATTACACAGTGCTGAGCATTTCAGATGTCCTTGACAGTGATGCTGTGGCTGTGGTGAGTCCCCATTTGCTTGTCATCTTATGATACTATATGGCTCAATCTCTTTCTGCAGCCACTCCAGCTCTGAAGGGTAAGATGATGGGTCTAGGCCAGAGAGTGGGCTGCTC
This sequence comes from Vulpes vulpes, assembly GCF_048418805.1. Classification (NCBI taxonomy): domain Eukaryota; kingdom Metazoa; phylum Chordata; class Mammalia; order Carnivora; family Canidae; genus Vulpes; species Vulpes vulpes. The sequence continues at coordinate 182,608,642 of NC_132791.1, read as the reverse complement.
AGTAGTGATGGTGTTTGTCCTGAAAGCATAGGTATAGGAGGCTTATGAAATCCTGGTCTGTGCTGAGTGACTTCTGTGCTCTTTCCCTAGACATTTGCTGACCAGACATTTGGCATGTTCAGCTGGACTATTCCCATTGCCGTTGCCCTGTCCTGCTTTGGGGGCCTCAATGCATCTATCTTTGCTTCCTCAAGGTAATGTATTTCTGCTTTACCAATAACAGACTGCAATATTTAATCTTCTGAGGATATAGGTGAGCCCATAAGAGCCCTTCTTACCTCTTTTGGATGTATAAGGTGTCTATGTGTGTGTGTGTACACTTGTGTGCATGGGTATTTCGGCCTTTGTGCTGACATTTGTGTGCTTGAAGCTCACACTTCCATCTGAGGTGAGAACAGATTGGTTAGAAGTGGAGGGGAGGAAGGTTATAGCCTGGAGTAGAGACCCTGTCAGGGACCATACTCTAGGCTCCTTGTGGGTTATACTATAGGCTCAGGACTCCTTCCTTTAAAAGATTATTAGTGATCACTTGCTGTATACCAGGTATTGGTACAGGGTGACCCTGCCCTTCACTTCACAGATATCACTGACGCTGATAGGTAGGCTCTGCTCTCCTTTCTGTGTAGAGACTTATCTGTTAGAGCATTTTTCCTTCCTGTTGTTTCAGAGAAAGGAGTAGTTCCGCTTTTCCAGGCTGACCTTGCTAGCTGGTTGGTCTCAGGGCTCCAGCACCATCCCTCTTAGCACTTTGCTTCATCATTTGGCCCTTCTCTTTGGTGGATGTTCATTTGGGAGGCAGCTCTGCACAAGCTTCATCTCTGCTCAGTGAAGTCACAAAACAGATTTTCTCATCTCTCTTCTTCCTTACTGGATACACTTCTTGAGGAAATGGTCTGCATTTTGACTGCCACTCATTGTTCTAGCCATTATACTTTGACTTCTGCTACCTAAAAAATATTCTTAAGTGTATTGGTGACCTCCTTCTTAGCCTGTTTTTAGTTCTTATCCTTATGGACTCCTACAGCAAGTGATGCTTACTACCCTCTACTTCTGAAACTACTCCTATGACTCTGTGACACTCTGGTATTTGAAAGGAAGCCTTCTTTCCTGATTTCTCTTCCACTCACCCTATACACTTTGCTGTCCCTAGGGCTGGGAGTATATAACAGGCATTCAGTAAATATTTTCTACATGAGGAACACCTGATGGCTCAGCGGTTGAGCATCTGCCTTTGGCTCAGGGAGTGATCCTGGAGTCCCGGGATTGAGTCCCACATTGGGCTTCCTGCATGGAGCCTGCTTCTCCCTTTGCCTGTGTCTCTGCCTCTCTTTCTCTCTCTTGAATAAATAGATAAAATCTTGAAAAAAAATATTTTCTGGATGAACAGGTAGAGGATGAATTAGTAAAAGAAATAATATTTTGTCCTATTTCTTTTCTTACTGGTTTTGACACCCCAGTCCAGGTACTTGGGGCCTCCCTATGGAGAGCAATAGAGCGATCAAAGTCCTGGAAAATAGTATGGTGTCCTCTTCCTTTACTTCAACCTGATGTGGCCAAGGTTGCACTGAGTGTGACTCTTCACAAGTTACCCCACCCAAAGATGGTGTTTCCCATAGCCTCACCTTTACTGATGCCCAAGATATTCTATTTTTTTTTTAAGATTTTATTTATTTATTTGACAGAGAGAGAGTGTGTGCACACAAGCAGGGGATATGGGTAGGCAGAGGGAAAGGGAGAGTAGGCTCCTTGCTGAGTAAGAATCTTGACATAGGGCTCGATACCCAGACCCTGGGATCATGAGCTGAGCCAAAGGTAGATGCTTATCTAACTTAGCCACCCAGGCGCTGTGCCCAAGACATTCTAATTGGCCCTGCCAAACTTAAAATACTTACACAGTAGGTGCCTTTTAACCTCACTCAGCTATATTGTGGGATTGACAGTTTGGCACCCCAAACTGGGTTTTGGGGGTGGGGATAGAGGATTCAGAGAGTAAGAGTCTGGACATGAAGGGGACTGCAGTGATGTTGAGGTAATGCACAATTGTTTCTGTGTTAACTTCTCACTTTTTCTTTGTTGCCTATGTAGTTGTCTTTGGTTTTGTACTAGACACTTTTATTGTACCTGCATAGTATCTCCTTTCAGCATCCCCTCTACCCTATTTCTTCTCTACCTAGTACAGATTATTAACCTGTGTGAGCCAACTCCCACCATCTTGCCCTGTGACCTTTCCAGATGCTATCATCAACTCCTGTGGCTCCACCTAGATGGCTCACAAGTATCTAAATGCACTCCACTTATGCTTTGTCTTTAGTTGTGATATTATGTGCTGCCAGTTCTCCTTCCTTGACCTCTTAGTTTTTCCCTTGGTGTTCACCCTCCCAGCTCAAACATGTACACATATGCACACACATATACACACACTCAAAGGATCACCAAATTTTTTTTTTTAAGAATGTATTTATTTATTCATGAGAGACATGGAGAGACAGAGGCAGAGACACAGGCAGAGGGAGAAGCAGGCTCCATGCAGGGAGCCTAATGTGGGACTCGATCCCGGGACTCCAGGATGACGACCTGGGCCGAAGGAAGGTGCTCAACTGCTGAGCCACCCAGGTGTCCCAGGATCACCAAATTTGATTGAGGTGGTCACATCTCTCTTGTTCTCTCTTCAGCCAGGGTGTCTACCCTCATTCAGGCCTCCTCTCTGATGGGATAGTTATCGCAAATTACTTTCTTTTTAGATTTATTTATTTGACAAGTGGGGGAGGAGCAGAGGAAGAGGGAGAGTCCCAAGCTGACTCTGCTGAGCATGGAGCATGACGTGGGGCTTGACCCCATGACCCTAAGATCATGACCTGAGCCCAAATCAAGAATTGGAGGCTTAACCAACTGTGTTACTCAGGCACCCCACAGACTACTTTCTTATCTGGCCTTCTTTCTATACCCTAGCCTCTCCCTGCTTTATTTGGCCTCCATGATGCCACCAGAGTCTCTGTCAAATCCTGTGAGGCCTTTACTTCAAAGCCACAACAGGCTGTCAGTGTTTGTTCAGACTCCATAGCATGGCCTCATGTGTAGGTTATTCTCAGCTGTCCCCTCATGCACCTTATCCTGGGACTGTAGGCATTCTGGTACTGACCTCAGGAAGGCCACCCTCTTTCATTCCTTCAAGCCTCTTTTGCCTTTGCCAATGGTGGTTTCCACCCACCTGCTCACCTTCTGGCAAACTCTAGTTCTTCTTCCCAGCCCAGATGTGGTCATCTCTTGTGAAGTTTTTTGTTCTCTCAGCCCACTGCCAAGCCTGTTGAGTGCTTTGTGCTTCATGATGATGCTGACTACCCTAGATGGTAGTTCATTTTTCTCTTGCTCTGCTTCTCAATCAGTTGGGCTCTTTAGGGACAGAGAGGAAACCTGGGTTATCTCTAAGCCCCTGGGCTTATCCTGGCCTATCATATATCAGGAGCTCAGGGAAGATATATAGAAAGCACAACAGAAGGCTGGCTGCCCTTCTTTAAAAAGCCATTGTGTTAAGTATGAAATCTGTGGGGTGTTAGAGTGGAGGTACCTCTGATGGAGTGGATTGGGGTGGCAGTGAGTGATGGCCGGGTGAGGCATCCATTGGGTGATGGTGGGTTTCATAGCTGAGGGGCTGGGGGGTGTCTGTGGCCAATAGTAGGGTAGGGCATTCCTGGATAATGTTGAAGTACAAATGGTTGGAAGTTGGAGACATCTATGGGTAAAGTTGAGGGGTGAAGGTGGGGGTTAGGCATGTATAGAGAATATGGGATGGTCCTGAGAGACTGCCTGCCTCCTATCTCTAGAGCTCTGAGCGTAGTTTGTCCAAGTGAGGAGTGTGGCGACATGGCCAAATGAAAGGATCATCCTGACACTTCTTATCTTTCTAGGTTGTTCTTCGTGGGCTCCCGTGAGGGCCACCTCCCAGACCTTCTGTCCATGATCCACATTAAGCGTTTTACACCCATTCCTGCTTTACTGTTCAATGTAAGCTGTGCTGGGGGAGTGTGGAGAATTGTAGAACCTCTCCTGGCTTTATGAGAAGACTGTGGGTGGGGAGGTATACTAGGTTTTTAAGCTACTTCCCATCCTCTGTTTCTTAAATTTTTTAAAAATATAAAACAGTTATATGAGGGAGGGCAAATGATACAAAAAATATAAAATTATAAAATTTGTGGGATTATTTTTATTTTTGAAAGATTTTATTTATGTATTTATTTATTGTATGACTGGAGGAGGGGAAGAAGGAGAGAGAATCTTAAGCCGACTCTGCGCTGAGCACAGAGCTGGATGCAGGGCCCAATCTCATGTCCCTGAGATCAAGACTGAGCCAAAATCAAGAATTGGATGCTTAACTGACTGAGCCATGTAGGCACCCCTAAATTTTTTTTAAGTAGGCTCTAAGCCTAATGTGGGGCCAGAACTCATGATCCTGATATTAAGAGTCACACATTCCACCATCTGAGCCAGCCAGGTGCTCCTCCTTTTTTTAAAATTTTAATTAAATCATATTTAGAAAAGCCAGGGCAGTTGTATACAAACTACCTAGGGACTTCTATTCATGTTATACACTTTATAGATTTTTTTTTAAGATTTTATTTTTAAGTAATCTCTATACCTAACATGGGGCTTGAACTTACAACCCTGATATCAAGAGTTGCACACTCCACTAGGTGAGCAGCCAGGTGCCCCTAGCCTAGTTTTATATATAGTAGATGGTGCTTCATGTTCCAAGTGAATGATACATACCCCTTATAGTATCAGCAGCTCAACTCTTCCTCCCCATCAGCATCAAGCTTCATTATTTAGCTCTGTACTGAATTTCTTTGGATTTTTAAAGATTTTATTTATTCATGAGAGACAGAGAGAGGCAGAGACACAGGCAGAGGGGAAGCAGGCTCCATGCAGGGAGCCCGATATGGGACTCAATCCCAGGTCTCCAGGATCATGCCCCGGGCTGAAGGCAGACGCTCAACCGAGCCACTCAGCCATCCCCCCGACCCTTTTTTTTTAAAGATTTTATTTTGAGGATACCTTTTTTTTTTTTTTTTTTTTTTGAGTATACTTTAGTTTCTTCTTACCCCTGGAATTTTCCTGGCAATTATCACATTTGTATTTTTGTATTTGTTTTTGTGAACTTTGTTATTTTGTCAAAATAACAAGAATCCTTTCAGTATATTGATTGGGATACCATTGAATTTGTAAATTTAGGGGAGATGTGACATCTTTTAATCATCTACTGCCCCAGTTTCCCCGATACAGTCCCCCATCTCTCCCCAGAATGGGCCCCTTTAAAGTCCTTTGTTGATGATCTGGGTGAGAGGATGAGGTGGGGGAACTCCATATTTTGAAGTAAGTCTAATCATGTCACGGCACTCTAGTCCCTTTGTCTCCTAGGACTCTGGTCCCACTGGGCAAACTCTGCCATATGTTTCTTAACAAGTATGGATCCATTTTGTCAGTCTGCATTTCTAAGACCCCAGGACAGTGAGGTGTTTCTGGAGGCATTTACTTTGTTTGTATGCCAGGTAGTTGGGACTCAGGAGTATTGGTCTCCAGAGGGTGGTGTGATTCATGTTGAGGTTGGTGTATTGAAGTGAGGAGGGCCTCACTCTCTGCTATCAGAAGGGGAAAGGAGTCTGGCTTGTTACTGCAGTGCTTGCAAGAAGATGGGAGGCACTGTGTGTAGGAAGGGACCCCAACAGGAGAGGGAGAGATGCTACCTTGAAGGTTAATGCAGAGAACAGGCATATCTGATGCCAAGGGGTCACTGAAAAGAACTGGAGGCAACCTGGTAAGCTAACTCAGCAGTGAGTGACAGATCTGGTGGTGATGGCTGGGTTGTTGGTCTCTTGGGATGGCCGGGTGGTGACAATGCCCACTCCTCCTTCCCATCCTTTCCCCCTCCAGTGTACCATGACACTCATCTACCTCACTGTGGAAGATGTTTTCCTGCTCATCAACTACTTTAGCTTCAGCTACTGGTTCTTTGTGGGCCTGTCTGTTGCTGGACAGCTCTATCTTCGCTGGAAGGAGCCCGAGCGGCCCCGGCCTCTCAAGGTCAGTGACTCTGGACAGAGTAGGAGGGGTGGGCCATCTCCCCAAGGTGACTCTCTGTACCTTGTTCCCCAATAGCACTTTCCCTAATAACTCATCTCCTTCCATTTCAGCTGAGCCTGTTTTTCCCCATCATGTTCTGCATATGCTCCTTGTTTCTGGTGATTGTGCCTCTGTTTGGTGACACCATTAATTCCCTTATTGGCATCGCGATTGCCCTCTCTGGGGTTCCTGTCTACTTCGTGGGTGTTTACCTACCTGAGTCCCAGAGGCCAGCCCTTATTCGGAATGTCCTGGGTGAGCTTCTTTGCCCATTACTCATGGCCTGTGTGGATATGTGTGTATGTGTACAGATGTGTGCAGAGGTGGGAGTGGTGGTTAACGGCTTCCCCTATACTAGTGATGTGCTGGAGACCATGAGACCTGGTTGCTCCACATGACTTCTCCCCTTTCGATCTTGACGTGAGCATTTTAGTTCTAACTTTAGAGTCCTATTTTAACCCCAAAGGGGTTAAAACACTCCCTTTGGAAAGTGCAATCCATATGAGAAGATGAGGAGTCATGCATCCTTTTCTGATTGGGCACAAATTGAAGGACAGTGAGGCTTGCTGGGGGGTGGGGGGTGGTAAGAGGCAAAACCTGGTATAGGATGCCCAAGGGACAGATGGGAGGGAGTCACAGATATGCTTTAATCAACTTTGGGGTATTCATACTGAGCTTGCTGACTTCTGTTCTCTATTTTCATTTAGCTGCTGTCACCAAAGTCACCCAGCAGCTTTGCTTTTGTGTCCTGACTGAGCTTGATGTAGCTGAAGAGAAAAAGGTTGAGAAGAAAGCTGACTAGAGGCCAGAGGTGATGTCCCTTGAGGCCTGGAAGGCCAGCCAGAGCCACCAAAGTCCAGATGACAAGACTGTGCAGGCCCAACCTTCTTATTCTAAAGGAGCCTGTTGGCCCATATTATATAAGGGGGGCTCGGGGCTGATGGCCTGCTCTGATGGTTACTCTCACTGGTAAGCTATGGGAGGAGACTCAGGGTTTGAGACCAGCCTGAAGGTGAGAACTTTATAGAGGGTGGTGGTGGGGAGGGCTTGAAGTCAGGGGAATAGTTGTTTAGTTTTGTTCTTGGTGAACCGGTATAGCTTACCAAACACTCAGCAAACTGCACTGGGGGAAGAGAAAGTGCTAGGTCAACAGCTGTGGCTGGTGGTTCTGAATTTGATATTTGAATCAGGAGCCTCTACAAAGGGGCTGCTTTATGGGAGCCCCTCTGATCAGGTCTAAGCACCTGACTTTATAGGCCTGAAATGCTACCATTTCCTTCCCTGAGTCAAAATCTTTCCCTGGGAAGACAGTGGTATTTCATTATTTATTGATATTATTTAATCCAGAATACCAGTTCTAACAGAGCATTGGTGTTCATTCATCTACAGGCTGCAATAGGCTGATTGTGTTTAAAAACTCAAAGTACCCCATACTGAGTCCCTCTGCTCTTAGGAGGTGTCTCTGTGTGGTGGTGGGCCAGCCTCTGACCACAAATTTTTTTGCTTGGTTTTAGCACAATCTTCTGTTGAGTCTTAGCTGCAAAGGTGAACTTCAAACATATATATATATTTTTTTAAACTCATGTATTGGTTACACTTTAGTTAGTAAGTCACAGATTACACATACCTGGCTCAAATCAGCAAGGACAAATGAAAAAATTCATGAGTCAGAAGTCGGTAATACTATTTTGAAGGATAATCCTTTGTTTTACTTGAGACCTTAGGTCTTTGTCTTAGATGACAGAAGGTAGATCTCTGGTTTCTGGCATGAATTTAAGAGGACATAAACTGTTTTAGAGTTCAAGTGTATTACCTGAATTCTCAGCTGTCAATGGCTTAGAGAACATCTCATGGACCCAAGCAACCAAATAGCTTGTTTCTCTCTGTAAGGGCTGGTTTGAGGGACTGCTGTGCAGACCCACACAAGCCCACTTTGGTGCTAGAAGTGGTCATTTTCCTTTTCCCAAAACCTCACACGAGACTGCATCCTCCTCTTCTGTCCCTGACACTGGGCTTTGTTTATACTCTGAACTGTCTTGGTGTGGATCATCAGGATAATGCATTCCTGTCCTGTCTGCCTCCCCTTGCGGGAGGTCTGGTGGGCCTGCAGTCTCAGGAAGAGCTTGGTACTTATGTGGACTTCTATTTTCTCTCTGCGGAGATCAGAGAAGACCTTGGGGGAAAAACTACTTCAACCTCAATCTGGCTCCTCAGCAGACTGCATGAGTGGAAGCAACTAATTCTGGTGCTCAGGGTGTGCTTTAGCATCCAGGTCAGGCCAGAGCAGGTTTGGCCTAATGGATGTTCCCTCGTGGGCAGCTATGGTTGCAGGGGACTGTACAGCTGTCCTGTGAAGCCTCCAGACATTGTCATCCTGGATCCAGAGGAACCTGCTGACTTGGCTAATCCCATGCCTGGACTTCTTATCCTTTCGTTTGAGAACTGGTCAGTGGTAAAGACAGAACTATGAGGCAAGCTGCCTTTCTGATCATCTTTTCCATCAAATGGCCTCCGTTGAAGCCTGGGGAGTAACTTTGGTCATACTTGCTCAATGAAGACAATTTAGGGAAGCATGATCACAGCTGCCTCCGGTTCAGGATACACATGGATGAGAAAATGGGGGGACATTCCTACTGTCACGGGTTGGGGATTTGTACAGCAAATTCCTTCCTGGCAATAGGGAGTCTTGTGCAAAGGCTGACTTGCCTAAACTATGTAAACATGACTCTTGTCTGAGCCAAGATGGCATCTATCCCAGGGATCCTCTGGAGCTAATCCTTTAAGCAGAGTATGCTTGTCTTGAGGATTCCTGACCCAGGTTTTAGCTATCTCCACTGAAGTAAATGACCAGCTAATCCCAGGAACTTGCTGCCCCCCAGTGGCTCCTGGGGGGAAGCATGGGCCTCACACTCTAAGTGCCCCAATGCAAGCTTAGTGAGCCATGTCATCCCCCTCTCATTACTGGATGGCAACTGCATTCTTCCCCTTTGCTGGATACAGTCTTTACCCAGGAACCGTTTTGTCGGAAGGAAGCCAGAGACGCCCTACAGCACTCAAGCTTCATGGTGGAATTAAATTTCTGCAAGGTCTTTGTTGTTTGTCTCCTTCAATCCTTCTCCTGGTGTGTTAATCCCCTTTTCAGTAGGTACAGTATGTGAAGTTTTCAGTCCTTTAATGTTTGCAAACCTTAATGAGTACATAAACAGCAGTGAGCACATTAAAATGGCATGGAGTGGTTTTTAATCCTTTGTTTCTATGCCTACAGGAGACTAAGATGACTAGTATTAGACATAGAAGTTGCTGCCTGTTACTTGAAATACTGAACTGTACCTTTGTGGATAGTCTGTTGGTTTTCTAGCCACAAGAGTAGAGCCCAAGTATGTGTACATACAGAACTTAACTACTCAAGTAGGTTTAACATGTAGATAGGAACTAATATAGGTGAAGACCTACAAAATGAACACAAAGTGAAAGGAAGAGTAGGGGCAGGATAGAAAAAGAGATACTTATAAGACGTGGGGAGAAGACTTATCCCTGTGGATGTGATAGTGAGTCTGTGCCACACAGCAAGAAGGCACATTTTGAATCACAGGTTCAGTGTATTGTTTTTGTAGACTTGTGCTGTCCAGTATAGTAGCTACTAGCCACATGTAGCTAATAAAAATTTTGATTCTTCGGGTGCATTAATCATAGTTCAAGCATTAATCATAGAGCTGAGTCCCATGTGGCTAGTGCCTACCTCTGCACAGTGTAGATATAGAACATGTTCATCTTTGAACAGAGTTCTATGGGACAATATTACATTAGAAGAATAAATGCCAACTCTAAGACATTTGTGGTATGAAAAGAAGTAGGGTCAGGGTTTGCTTATAGGGAACTGAGGTTCTGGTAACAAAATTGGTCACTATTTTCAGTGAGTGCTGTGAAGAGTTAACATTTCTCATTAGAAAGCTAAGCTTAGGATATGTTTTCCTTGGTGCAGCCCAGGTGGTGCAGCGGTTTAGCGCCACCTGCAGCCCAGGGCATGATCTGGAGACCCTGGATCGAGTCCCACGTAGGGCTCTGCATGGAGCCTGCCTGCTTCTCCCTCTGCCTGTGTCTCTGCCTCTCTCTCTCTCTCTGCATCTCTATGAATAAATAAAATCTTTTTTTTAAAAAAAAGGATATGTTTTCCTTTACCTCACTTTCCTTAAAGTCCTTTGTGTCTAAGGGTAATTCTGAAACTTCTGTCTCACTAAGCCTCTCATTTTTGGTGGAGAGTGGAGACAGGAGAGAGGGAATACAGTGGGAAAACATGTAAAGACATTCAGATTTGGGGTGCCTGGGTGGCTAAGTTGGTTAGGCATCTGACTTTGGCTTGGGTCATGATCCTGGAGTCAAGTCCCATATCCAGCTCCCTGCTTAGTGGAGAGCCTGCTTCTCCCTCTGTCCCTACCCCCTCCTCATGCTCTTATTCATTCATAAATACATACATACATAGAATCTTGAAGAAGAAAAAAAAAGGCATTCAGATTTAAAGTTTTTAAGTGGGGGTGCTGGGTGGTTTAGTCAGTTAGGTGGCTGACTCCTGACTTCAGCTAAGGTCATGGTTTCAGGGTCCTGGGATCCCCCTGCATTGGGCTGTGCTCGGTGAGGGGTCTGCTTGAGGCTCTCTTGCTTCTCTCCCTATGGGCCTTCCTCGTACTTATGTTCTAATAAATCTTAAAAAAAAAAAAAAAAAAGAGTTTTCCAGGAATTTCTTGCTCCCATATTTAAGTTTTACTAAACACATAGTATCACACTCATACATCCTGTTCTTCCTGGCACTACTGCCAAAGGAAGACAGCAGTCTTTACAACCATTATCAGTCAGGTAGCAGGGAGGTAGAGACCCTATTAACTTAAAACCTCTCTCTCAGCGCTCAGGCAGATCCTACTTCCCTCTCCAACGGCCCCCACTATCCAGTCTGTGCTGCTATAAAGGACCCATTGTAGTCCTTCTGGATTCTACCAAAAGAAACAGACTTTTAGTGGAGGCAGTGGCCTGGTGGTATGGGAAAGCTAAATCTTAGTGCTGAGGGAAAGAGGAGCTTCTCTTCTACATATTGGCTTTAGGACAGGAAGAGAATGGGAAAATCCCCAGACTAGGAAGCTTCATTTTTATGGCATTTCCCCTGATCTGACTGTAGAGTCTTGAAGCAAAGGGGCCGTACTATTACTGAAAAAGACAATCCTTTAGGGCACGTTTTCACTGGTAGGATGCTGCTACTGGACATGCTTTTTCCTTTTATATGTTAAGCTAGAAAACCTAAGGATGTTACCAGGGTGGATGAAACTACAGTCAGAGCCCTCAAGGGCACATCATTGAACTTCACAGATACCACAGGATCATCAGTCTGAATCCAGGTCATGGGGGCTGTCATAGCCAAACTCCTTCTGCACATCCAAAGGGTATTTGCTCCACATCTGTGGTCTGCTGTTGCCTCTTTCCTCTTCAGTGAAGCTGTCATATTCATCAGAGCCTAGAATGATAATAGGAATGGGTTCTAGATGTTTTGAGTTTCTAGGTGACCACAGTAACCATTTCCCATCTCAAGAAGGTCTGGTTTTTTGTTCTCTATTCTAAAATACTTGATCAGTAAAGAGAATTTAGAATTAAAAAAAAAAAAAAAATCCTGTTTCTACCACCTAAACCAAATCCCTCAACAATACTGGGAGTATTTTTTCATTTCTTTCCTACGTATAGGATTTCTTTTTGTATAATAGTTGTAGTCATACTGTAAATATAATTTCACATCTGCCCCTATCCTTTTATCATATATATGTATATGTGTATATATATGTATGTATATATGTAACATATAACATATATCATAGGTACATAGAATATTCCATAGTTTAATTAATTGTCCCTCCATTAACCAACAAGAAATCCTTTTCGTTGGCACAAAGAAGATAATCACTGAAGGAACTGTTTCACCAGAATATCTTTCCTTCCTTTCCCCCAGGTACCATGTCTGTGTTGCATCTTTCCCAAAACATTGTAAACCGATCAACTTCTTGAGAAGTTAGGTAAATGACACATCAAAATCCTAGCCCTGCTCCTACTGGCAAACCTCTCCAACACCTTGACTGAAGCAGAAGAGACAATGAGCTATGATGTTTCCCTTAATCACAACCACTGAAGTTAGTGCAATATTCTCTTGTTTTCTGGAGAGAGGATACGGCTCGATGAGGTAAAGTAACTTCCCTAAGACCCACAGATAGGCAATGACAGAACTAAGGATTGGAACCTAGGCCTGACTGACATTAAAACCTCACCAGGGTCCTCTGGAAACACTAGTTCTTGGGGATCCTATAGCTCCAATGGCTTGTGGTTGAGCTGTTGGGAATTCAATGGCAGAGAAGGAAAGCTAGTAAAGATGTACATGTTAACTGCGCACACCTCAGTCTTGGATCTCAACAGTCCCCTCCCATCTAAGGCTGCTACTCATGTACCTCTGGACTCTTCATCTTCATCAGTGTTCTCCTCTGGGTACTCGTTACGCCAGTTATTCTCACTGTTCTCATCATCATCATCTTCATAAATATCTTCTGGCTGCTGGTCATCATTCACCTGCACATCTCAACACAAACATAAGCATAAGTCAACACCTCTAAGGCTGTGCTGTAGGGGAGGCTATTAGCAGACCAATTTGGAGAAGTCACTTAAAAGCACAGTGTGGATAGGATGCCTGGGTGGCTCAGCGGTTGAGCATCTGCCTTTGGCTCAGGGCGTGATCCTGTGGTCGTCCCACTTTGGGCTCCCTACATGGAGTCTGCTTCTCCCTCTACCTCTGACTGTCTCTCTCGATTTCTCATGAATAAATCTTTAGAATTATTGTAAGAATAATGATGTTGGGGATCCCTGGGTGGCTGAGCGGTTAAGCGGTCTGCCTTCAGCCCATGGCATGATCCTGGAATCCAGGAATCAAGTCCCACATCAGGGTCCCTGCATGGAGCCTGCGTCTCCCTCTGCCTGTCTCTGCCTCCCTCTCTCTCTGTCTCTCATGAATAAATAAAATCTTAAATGATGTTAGGAGGTGTCTGGCTGGCTCAGTCTATAGAGCTGCAACTCTTGATCTTAGGGTTGTGAGTTCAAGCCCCACATTAGGTGTAGAGATTACTTTAAAAAAAAAAAAGGGACGCCTGGGTGGCTCAGCCTTTGGCTCAGGGCATGATCCCAGGATCTGGGACCCAGTCCTGCATTGCACTCCTTGTGGGGAGCCTGCTTGTCCCTCTGCTTGTGTCTCTGCCTTTCTCTCTCTGTTTCTCATGAATAAAGAAATCTTACAAAAAAAAAAAAAAAAAAGTAAATAAAATTTAAAAAACCCCAAAATGATGATATAGGGTATTAGCTTTCTTTTTCTTCTTCTTCTTCTTCTTTTTTTTTTTTTTTTTAAAGATTATTTATTTATTTATTCCTGTTGCCTGATGCTGGACTTGATCCCAGGTCTCCAGGACCACACCCTGGGCTGAAGATGGCGCCAAACCGCTGAGCCACCCAGTTTGCACAAGGGTGTTCGCTTTCTTAATCCAAGGTTTCCCCCCCTTAAGATAGTTTAAAAAAAAAATCTTTTATTCCCATTTATGTTAAGAATTTTTGGTTTACTGTCCTTATTATAAGCCCCTATATGATTTCCCCCAAAAGTGGGTGTTATAAATGATAAAAATTATATTGCAAACTTTATGAAAGACCTATTAAAAGCAAAAATTATCAATGTAGACTGTCATTTCCAAAATTCCCTGCACTAAATCCAGTTCCTAGAAGGTATTTAGAATAAGTTTTTCCATTTAAGCAAGGATAAAAAGAGTCAAGAACAATCTTGAACACACTGGAGGCAATGTGGAACACAGGGAAGCAAAGTACCCTGACTAGAGAATTGCTTAGGCTACCTCATCCTCATGGGTCTCCTTACCAGGTCCCACTCCTGGCTATAGGGCTGCACAGAGAGGATGTTCTCAATCCATCCTGGAGTAGCCATCTCCAAATAGTAAATGTCATACACATAGTCATCCTTCTGTTCCTCCTGATGCCCGATTCTTGGTCCATCCTCAGATACAGTCAACCGCTCACGGATCAACTCTATGGAATTGCAGAGGATCACATCTGGGTCAGATGTCTGTAAAGAAATCAAAAGATAATATATACATGATCTGAACATTGGTGTTTCAAAAGGAGAAATCTAAGATTTGAGTGAGATTTTAAGTCTCTCTACAGTTGTCTATGTTAGATTCAAGATTTTTCTTTTAAAAAGATATTTTATTTGTTTGAGAGATAGAGACTGACAGAGATAGTGAGCGAGCACAAGCAGGGAGGAGAGGGAAAAGCAGGCTCCCCGCTGAGCAGGGAGCATGCCCTGGGGGTTGATCCCAGGACCTTGAGACCATCAACTGACAGGAAGGCAGATATTTAACTGACTGAGCCATCTGGGTGCCCCTAGATTCAAGATTCTTATCCCTATTTCCTACTAATCTCTTAATTAGCTATGAAATAAAAAAATCAATTATCTCTAAAATAATTGTATAGTTTTTCTTTTGTGATAGACTTAAGATAGCTCCTTGCTCTCTTGTGCTTGAACAACATAAGAGAGCACATGGAAAAACTGGCCTGAGAAGATCTCCATAAGGGATCTAGAGGCCCCCAGCAGCACCTCCATGACTGATCTCTATATGGGTCTGCATTTGTGTGATATAAGGGTCTAAAAGCGATTCCTGGACTCTGATGACTACCATCACCTGGTTTGCCCACAATGATGTCTTTTCTTTAAAAAAGTATTTTATTTATTTATTTGAGAGAGAGAGAGAGAGAGAGAGAGAGAGAGAGAAAACATGAACAAGGAGGAGGGGCAGAGGGACAGAAGAAAGATTCCTTGATGAGCAGGGAACCCAACACAGGGTTTGATCCCAGGACCCTGATCACAACCTAAGCTGAAGACAGATACTCAATGTCTCTCATGAATAAATAAAATCTTTTTAAAAAATTTTTTAAAAATATTTATTTATTTATTTATTTATTTATTTATTTATTTATTTATTTATAATAGTCACACACACACACACACAGAGGCAGAGACATAGGCAGAGGGAGAAGCAGGCTCCATGCACCGGGAGCCCGACGTGGGATCCGATCCCGGGTCTCCAGGATCGCGCCCTGGGCCAAAGGCAGGCGCTAAACCGCTGCGCCACCCAGGGATCCCCAAATCTTTTTTTTTTTAAAAAGATTTTATTTATTTATTCATAAAGACACACAGAGAGAGAGAGAGAGAGAGAGAGAGAGGCAGAGGCACAGGCAGAGGGAGAAGCAGGCTCCATGCAGGGAGCCTGACGTGGGACTCGATCCAGGGTCCCCAGGATCAAACCTCGGGCTGCAGGCGGCGCTAAACTACTGCGCCACCGGGGCTGCCCATAAATAAAATCTTTTTTTTTTTTTTAATTTTACTTTATTTATTTATGATAGGCACACAGTGAGAGAGAGAGAGAGGCAGAGACATAGGCAGAGGGAGAAGCAGGCTCCATGCACCGGGAGCCTGACGTGGGATTCGATCCTGAGTCTCCAGGATGGAGCCCTGGGCCAAAGGCAGGCGCCAAACCGCTGCGCCACCCAGGGATCCCCCATAAATAAAATCTTAAAAAAAAAAAAAAAAAAAACAAACCTCAAATTTTGAGTCAAGATGCGTTAAAAAAAAAAAAAGATTTAATCAAGAGAGCCAGCAAGTGCATGTGTGAGTAGGCAAGAGCTGGAGGGAGAGGAAGAGAATATCAAGCAGACTCCCCCTCCAAACATGAAGCCCAGGGTGGGGGTGGGGGACTCAATCCCATGACACTGAGATCATGACCTGAGCCAAAAACAAGAGTCAGACACTCAACCCAGCCATCCAGGCGCCCAATGATGTCCTACTTTTAATCACAAAACAGGAGTGGACTCTCCTATAATCCTCCTGTTAGAACAGCTCAAGATAGATTGACCCAGAATAGAATTGGCCCAGGGAAGATGTACTCCAGTGCCACAGGCTGTGTCACCCAGAGCAGCGCAGGTCAGTTTGGAAACCCGAGGGACATGCTGCAAATGACCCCTCTCAACAGGTTCATCAGAGGAGGCTATGTGGCTCAAACCAGACACCATACTGGGGGGGGTGGGGGGGGGTGGAAGGCGTGTGTTCCATAGCCGAGGGAGGAAGAAGGAATTAATTCTTCCTTGCTCCAAAGTTTTTTTTTTTTAATTTTTATTTATTTATGATAGTCACAGAGAGAGAGAGAGAGAGAGAGAGAGAGAGGGAGGCAGAGACACAGGCAGAGGGAGAAGCAGAGGGAGAAGCAGGCTCCATGCACCGGGAGCCCGATGTGGGACCCGATCCCGGGTCTCCAGGATCGCGCCCTGGGCCAAAGGCAGGTGCCAAACCGCTGCGCCACCCAGGGATTCCCTTGCTCCAAAGTTAAAAGGAACTAGAGATGTCAATTTTTGTGCATTCTTGACGAACTTCAAAGCTGTTCACAAGCAAAGTTCAACTGGCAAACAGAATAATGCCAGACATAGAATTTTATACTCAGAAGACAACAAATTAATTTTATTCCAATTACCTTTGTGATGGGGGTAAAATGAGTGATTCCACCCCTTGTTACTTTCCCATATTTTTTCAAATTTTCTATAATGAATATTTTTATAAAAGAAAAACTATTCTTTTGTCTATGTGTGCCTACCCATATTTTCAAGTATACAACATATAGCAGCACAGTATAAACATATTTAATGTCTCGCCAGTCTTCATGGTTATCACTTTAATGGTGCAGGCAGTTGTGTATGTCAATTTCTCAGACATAATTTTTAGCCTCCATAAAGAATGTTGCAATGAACATGTTGTTTCCTGCATTTGAAAAATGGAGATGAAATACTTACCTCAAAGGGTTTTTGTAAGGATCACATGAGTTAAATTAAAAGAAAACATAAAAAAAAAAAAAAAACCAAACATAATAAATACTTAGCATAGTACTTAATGTACAGCAATTACTCAGTAAACCAACAATAAGCTTTTGTTAATACCATACATAGCTGTTTGCTTCTGCTGAATTATTTCACTAGCATAAATCCTGGGGGTAATAAGATCACTAGATAAAATAAACTGAACTTTTTCACTTCTTAAGATTTTCTATAAAATAGTACTTTATTTGCTTAAAATTTAAATGGTATCAAATTAATGAGAAATATATGTGGCAAAAATGCTGTCACTATTTTAAAATTTCTGTAGATACTTGTTTGGATGGCTTTAGGATCCAAACAATAAAAATAAATTTAAGTAGTTTTAGAATAGGCCTCAAGCTGTTTTTAGGATTCCCGGTATGTAAAACCATGCTGTTTTCCAAAAGCCTTGCATCAATTTTAAGCACGACAATTGTGTACCATTTTGATCATGGCCTTGCCGGCAGTGCTATCAACAACCTTTCCCCTGATAGTCTAGTAGGCATAAAACCCCAAATTTTCTTTCAGCTTAAATCCATTTTTAAAAAAATAATTACTGAGGGCAAACATTTTTTTAAAATCTGTGATTAATTCTACAATTGTGGGAACACCTGGATAGCTCAGTGGTTGAGCATCTGCCTTTGGCTCAGGGCGTGATCAAGAAGTCCCCAGATCAAGTCCCGCACTGGGCTCCCCAAGGGAAGCCTGCTTCTCCCTCTGCCTATGTCTCTGCCTCTCTCTCTGTCTCTCTCATGAATAAATAAACTCTTTTTTTTTTTTTTAATGATAGTCACACACAGAGAGAGAGAGAAGGGCAGAGACATAGGCAGAGGGAGAAGCAGGCTCCACGCACCGGGAGCCCGATGTGGGATTCGATCCCAGGTCTCCAGGATCACGCCCTGGGCCAAAGGCAGGTGCTAAACCGCTGTGCCACCCAGGGATCCCTAAATAAACTCTTTAAAAAAATTCTACAGTTGTGTTTTTGAACAGCTGTTTGAAAAGATAATCCTGAAAAAAAGGACAATAACTTAGTCTGGCCTACTTTTAATCACAAGCAATGTAAAGAATTCACAAGCAAAATTTGCTACTATGCTTTGCCACACTGAATTTTAAAAAACATCTGACCTTAGAGATTATCCATAAAATATGAGAAGCATTAAGTATTCTTTAATATTACACATAAGCCACATTAAAATACCTCCCATTAAGCAAAGAGCAACATTTTAGATGCAGGGAATTTTAATTGAATTGGTATAGTTAAGACCAAAAAGATAAAAGTGGACACTGCCAGCTTATCTTCAACCCAGGACTTTTAACAAGTTAACACAACTTGAAACACAGCTGAGTCTTGTTCTATGAAACAGTGAAGGGATTTCCTCATTATTTACATATATGTTAATATGACAAGTTATATGAATTTATTTATTTATTTATTTTTTAAGTTATATGAATTTAAATACAAAACCAATCTCCTACAGGTTTAGAGATGGCATTTACCAACTCTGTGAAATGCTGAACATTACTGGGGTGCCTGGTTGGCTCAGTCAGTGGAGCATATGACTCTTGATCTCTGAGTTGTGAGTTCAAGCCCATGTTGGGTGTAGAGATTACTTTAAAAAACTTTTAAAAAGCTGAACATTACTAATTAATTTTTTAAAAGATTTATTTATTCCTGAGAGAAGCAGACATAGGTACAGGGAGAAGCAGGCTCCCTGTGGGGAGCTTTGGACCCAGGACCCTGGGATCATGATCTGAGCCAAAGGCAGACACTCAACCACTGAGCCACCCAGGTGCTCCTAATCAATTCTAATAAAATCTTTGGAGGGGAAAAACAGTTTAGCACTTACTGAACAAGAATTACTATCAAAGTTCAAAAAACTGATCCTATTCATTTTTTTAAAGATTATTTATTCATTCATTCATTCATTCATTCATTCATTCATTCATTCATTCATTCATTCATGAGAGACACACACAGAGAGAGGGAGAGACATAGGCAGAGAGAGAAGCAGGTTCCACGCAGGGAGCCTGATGAGGGACTTGATCCCAGGACTCCAGGATCACATACCCTGGGCTGAAGGCAGATACTCAACAACTGAGCCACCCAGATATCCCATGATCCTATTCTTTTTTTTTTCCTATTCATTTTTTTAAAAAGATTTTATTTGACACAGAAAGAGAACACAAGCAGGGGGAACAGGAGGCAGAGGGAGAGAGAGAAGCAGGCTCTCTGCTGAGCAGGGAGCCTGACGTGGGGCTCGATCCCAGGACCCTCTGATCATAACCTGAGCAGAAGGCAGATGCTTTAATTCACTGAGGCACCCAGCCACTCCAATCCTATTCATTTAACCACAAGCCAATCTTATTTAAATCCGGATTGTGCAAAAGAAATATTCTATCAGCCATTCATGGTCTGAATTCTCGTGTATGAAACCAACTTAAATATGGTACACATTAAAAAGACACTTTTGTTTTGTAATAAATAAGTGGTAGCCAATTAATTACTCCTAACCAGCTTTTTCTGAGATAAGCTATCAAGTCTGCCCTTTCTCCTCTTTTTTTTTTTTTTTTTTTAAAGATCCCATCCATTTATTCACGAGAGAGAGAGAGAGAGAGAGAGAGAGAGAGAGAGGGAGGCAGAGACACAGGCAGAGGGAAAAGCAGGCTCCCCATGGGGAGCTCAATACGGGACTCGATCCCAGGACCCTGGGATCACGACCTGAGCCAAAAGCAGACGCTCAACCACAGAGCCACCCAGGAATCCCTCCCCTGTCTTCTTAATGTCAGCAAAAATCATTTTTGTTCCAGGATGTACTTCTTGGGATCATCCAAATACTCCATCAATGTCTTCTCTCCCCAGGTAATGCCTTTGTTCTATTTATTTATTATGTACTTATTTGAGAGAGAGGGAGAGAGCGAGAGAGCTCATGCACAAGCTGGCGGAGAGGCAGAGGGAGAGGAACAAGCAGACTCCCCACTGAGCATGATCCAAGCAGGCCTGGATCCCAGGACCCCGTCCATGATCGTGACCTGAGCCAGATGCTCAACTGGCCGAGCCACCTAGTGGCCCTGATATCTTCGTCCTTGTTGGCGTCCTTATAAGAAAATCCAGGGGCCTATCTTTTTGCTCAAATAGATCATGGCGATTTGGCCCAGTCTTGTGCTTGCCTTGCCTCTTTTCGACAGTATGGTAAAACTGGGCACACTTTTGAACAAAAATCTTGCCCTTCTCAACATTGCCCATTTTTTTTTTTTTTTAAAGATTTTATTTATTTATTCATGAGAGACAGAGAGGCAGAGGGAGAAGCAGGCTCCATTGCTGGGAGCCTGATGCAGGACTCCATCCCAGGTCTCCAGGGCCACGCCCCCCGCTGAAGACAGGCGCTAAACCGTTGAGCCACCCAGGGATCCCAACATTGCCCATTTTTAAATTGCTCTTCTGTTGCATGCAAAATGAAGGTGCCCGCTGGCAAGCCAGATGTCCCACTCTCATGTGCAAACATTTTTTTATGTATTTACAGTTTATATTCCATTTTTGGGAAAAATTTGTGTACACATGCTTCATCACTTTATATACTAGTTTTTGTTATAAAATTAAACTAGTTATTTGATTCCACTGAATGCAGATTTACTTTTAAAAGGTATTTTACTTGTAACTCATGAATCAGTCTTCCATTCATTTTGGTAGAAGATGTGGCTATAGTCATCATGCCCAAATTGTTATCCAAGTATACTACCACCATGATTAAATATTTTTTGCTTGATATGTTTTCAATCAAAATCAGTTTTTAAACTTCAAGAACTATTGAAAGAAGTGAAGGGTGATGTTAAAAAAATGCTTATTAAGAGAAGACAAGGGATCCCTGGGTGGCGCAGCGGTTTGGCGCCTGCCTTTGGCCCAGGGCGCGATCCTGGAGACCCGGGATCGAATCCCACATCAGGCTCCCGGTGCATGGAGCCTGCTTCTCCCTCCGCCTGTGTCTCTGCCTCTCTCTCTCTCTCTCTCTGTGACTATCATAAATAAATTTAAAAAAAAAAAAAATTAAAAAAAAATAAGAGAAAACAAATCTTAGGTTGAGAATTTTCTATTTCTATAGTCTTAATACAACGTAGTAGAGTTTTTTTTTTTTTTTTTTTGGAACTGAGGTACAAAACAAATTTAGTAAATGTAACAACGGAAACGGATTAAATGTGACAAGACTTGCATTCTACACTTGAATCTGCCTCAAACTTGATTCACTACCCAATACTAGTCCTTAACATCCCTTTGGTGAGTTTTTCCATCTGTTCTATCTTTACTGCTCAAAACCCGCCAGTAATTCCCCATCTCAAAGTGAAAGGCAGTATGTCCTTACAAGTGCCTTCAGAGTCTAGCAGGAATCCTCTCCCAAATTCCTTATTATTCTTCCTCAGTTCACTGGGCTCCAGGCACACTGACCTTGAAAACACCAAACTGCTTTTCTCTCAGATATCCACAGGGCCTTGCCATTCACCTCCTCCAAGTTCTCACTCTGTCATTTTCTGAGACCTTTTCTGAAATGGAACCATTCTTTCCCTGCTCTCCTCACCCTCATACAGCCCCTATCATCATCTGACATTGAAGTTAACAGTGTTCTTTCTTCTACCTGAATGTTAAGTCCTCAAAGCTATATCCCCAGAACCTAAGAACGTATGTGCCTGGCACATAGTGCGGATTCAGTAAATATTTGTTGAATAAATAACCTAATCTGTTAAACGAAGTTACCACGGCCGAGAGATCATCCATCAGTAAGGCGAAGCCGTGTGCCTCCTCTTACGTGTGCAGACTTAACGCCCAGAGTCTTGGCACTATCGTCCGGGGAAGCCCAGCCCTCCCTCTCTTCCGGGCGGGTACTCACTTTGGAGGAGCCTGCGGTGGCGACGGCTTCTGGGTCTTCTTCTTCCTCGTGGACCAGGTCGAACAGCTGAAAGCTCGCGTCCTCGGCGGCTTCTGGGTTTCCCGGTGGGTCTTCGGACTCCAGGCCACCTGAGGGAATCCCTGAGGATCTGCGACTAGAAATCACCCGGTAGCGACCCTCCTGCCGGTTCTCCCGAGCCGAAGCGCGGAGGTCGCGGCGGATACGCTGCTGGCTGCCCCGGGAAGGGCGCAGGGCAGCTCGAACGAGCGCCTGGACCGGCTCCTCCTGTAGGAGAGGTCGTAGGGGAGGGAAGCCGGCGTGAGCAGGAGGTTCGTGCAGAGATCAGAGATACAATTTCGCCCCAGCAGCGCCCTAAGATCCCTTCAAACACTGGCTCCATCCCGCCCAATACCTGGGAGCGCACGGTGGCCACCAATTGGAAGACATTATTCTCCGGCCCTCTCTCAAGATCCTCGGGGACTGTCTTTTGGGCCGCCGACTCGACTGCGCTGCTCCGAAGGCGTTTGCAGGAGAGGACAAGGGCTTCGGCCGGCTCTGCGCTGCGCTTCCGCTTCACGCGAAGAACCGCAGTCCTGCCGGCCTCCATAGCGGCATTCGCGGAGCACTGTGGGAACGCGCGGGGTGCGACGGGAGAGCCTTCAAGTTCCGCTTCCGGGACTAGCTGCCGGCACGCTCGGCGGGCGCTGGGAGGTCCCGCCCCTTTTGCCAGCCGCGTCCAGGTGGAGGTGGCCGCGGAAGTGAACGCGACGGTTCCCGCGGAGGGTGAGGTCCTGGGCGTGTTGGGAAGGTGGGGTAGCAGAATCCCGAGGGCAGCCATCATCTATTTTGAGCCCACGGGCTCTGGCTGACGAACCTGGCGTGGACGTACTGAGCCGCCGGGGTGTGCGTCTCCTCCGGACTCTCCCGCACGGCTCAGAGCTCCTGGGCTGGCAAGAGAACTGGGATACGGTTGGGCCCCGACTCTGCCATTCTGTCGGGTGACCCCCACGGGGACCTTGATTATAGTACTTGGCACCTCCTCTCAGCGAGAGACTCGAACTGCAATCCTACGGCGCTCCAACCATCCCACGCTTAGCTGGGCCACGCTTCTTTATTCAGGGAACTGCTAATGGGCTCGCTTTTCCCAGGCACAGAGTTCTGAGTATTTGGGAACCAGTCCATTCACCACACCCTAGCCAGAGCGGCCTTGTAGAACATGTACCTGACGACATTTTTGTTCTTAAAACTCTTGAGTGGCTCCCAGGGCATGTAAAACAAAATCCAAACCCCTTTCCGAAGCCGGTATGGCCCAGTGTGATTTGCAGAAGCCCACCCATACTCGATTACTACTTGTGCTTTAAAGTGCTTCAGTCACTTTTTTTTTTTTTTAAATGTTTTTAAGGGATCCCTGGGTGGCGCAGCGGTTTGGCGCCTGCCTTTGACCCAGAGCGCGATCCTTGAGATCCGGGATCGAATCCCACGTCGGGCTCCCGGTGCATGGAGTCTGCTTCTCCCTCTGCCTGTGTCTCTGCCTCTCTCTCTCTCTCTCTCACTGTGTGCCTATCATAAATAAATAAAAAGTTAAAAAAATGTTTTTAAATATCGGCTAGGTAAGAAGTAATCATTATTAAAAATGGTGAGGCATAGGGACACCTGGGTGGGTCAGTGGTTGAGTGCCTGCCTGCCTTCAGCATGGGGCGTGATCATGGAGTCCCAGGATCGAGTCCCATATCAACCTCTCTGCATGGAGCCTGTTTCTCCCTCTGCCTGTGTCTCTGCCTCTCTCTCTCTGTGCCTCTCATGAATAAATAAATAAAATCTTTTTTAAAAATGGTAAGGCATAAGGAATGACAGTATCATAAACATCTTTAATCCCACCATCCATTTATAGAATGATGCTATTTTGAAGTCCCCTGTGTGGCCCTCCTTGAATCCAGCCTTTTCCCTTACCTCTTAAGGATAACCACTGTCCTCATTCCCTCATATACTTTTTAGTGTGATTCCTGAAGAATATATTGTTTTTGTTTTGCATAATTATAAATTTATATTAATGTCCTATTGGATATATTCTATGATTTGCTTATTTTTTGGCTTAATATTTCTGGGATTATCCATGTTTGCTTATAGCTATATTTGTTTATTTATTTATTTATTTTTATTTAAAAAAAATTTTTTTTTAAATTTATTTATGATAGTCACACACACAGAGAGAGAGAGGCAGAGACACAGGCAGAGGGAGAAGCAGGCTCCATGCACCGGGAGCCCGACGTGGGATTTGATCCCGGGTCTCCAGGATCGCGCCCTGGGCCAAAGGCAGGCGCCAAACCGCTGTGCCACCCAGGGATCCTGCTATATTTGTTTAGATGAAGGCCTTCGTAGTTTGTTTGAATGCTCTTTGTATTTTTCCTTAAACTAAACATTTAATATCCTGAGACAGTATTGGCGGCATTCTTTTACCACAACCTCAGTCTGTTTCTCCTTTCCTTTTAGCCTCCGGTTTCCTCTGCTTTATTTCTCTTCTCACCTGCCTTTACCTTGAGGCTGCACCCAGATGCACCTGTGGGGCTCATTTGATTCTCCCACCCCTTGGAATCACTGAGGACTGCTGCAGTTTCCAGATAGCTTCATGAACTTACATATTACAGTTTTTGATGTTCTATGCTGAATGTAAAATCAAAACTCTTGCTGGAAAGATTAAAATACTGATTAATATTTTCAGTGGCTTTGACACAAGTGGCTATTTCTTGATTTTTTTTTTGTCTTAAAATTTTTTTTTTCTCTACAATTTGGACATTATGGTGTGAATAGATTTCTGACGATTAGATCTGTCCACAAGAAGTAATCTGGCAAGGCTGCTTTTCTGTGCTAAAACTGAAGAGCTGACTGGCATCATGAAAGTCTTCTGCGGGCGGGCCAATCCGACCACGGGATCTGTGGAGTGGCTGGAGGAGGATGAGCACTATGATTACCACCAGGAGATTGCAAGGTAACAGGGCTGTGTTCACAGTTGGCTGCAGCTGGGTGGGGGCACTCAATCTCCAAGCGGGAGCCCTGGAATCCGATGGGAATGTGGAATAGGCATTACCCAGTGTTTCGGATCGGGGCAGATGTTGGTCACGAGCAGGTCTGCTTAGAGGTTTGTTTGGGAGTTAAGCAAAGTCATTTCAGTGTGAAGAGTCAGATGTCATGTAACAGCTTGATATATGTAAAAATGTTATGTTTCCTCATATAATATCCTTAATTTAGAGTTGTTTGATGGGTGAGTGAAATACAATGTGTGGGGCAGAATATAAAGGCTCAAAAACATTACCTTTCTAAAGAATTTGGTCATTATTTTCAGAGTGATTGAGATGTTAAACAGGGAGAAAACAGATTAGGTTGCATTTTGGAACATTTACTGAGAACAGTGTGGAAAGTAGGTTGGAGGGAGCAGAAACCATGTGAGTGATATACAACTGCACAGGTGAGGCAGTAGAGGTGGGGAGAGGAAAACACTCTGGAAAACTCTAAGGAGCCTGGTGAAGGAGGCGTGGACTGCGATGGCTGGGTGCAGGGTGCATTGGTGAGGACCAGGCAGGAGGCTTTTCCAGGGATGACGCAGGCATGAAGGGGACTTGAACCAAGAGGGAACAGGCTCCAGCCCCAAGCACTTTGCATGGCCCAACCCTCTAGCACGTCTCCTGAAGCCTGAAGAATGGCCAGACCAGGTAAGGTTCTGGGACTGAGGCACGTCTCAAGGAACCACCTAGCACCAACATCCCATTCAAGAATCACTTGGTTTATTGCACAACTTTATCACACAAGAAAGTTAGAAGGATTAATGAGCCACCCCAAAGAGGACCTGTGGAGGAGGCAAACAGCAAGGGCCTGGTCTGGTCTGAGGGACTGGTGACACGCATTGGCCTGGGCTGCGTTCAGGTCACCTTCTGTGCAGGCAACTCAGAACAGGTTCAGTCCAGGTGGTGCATTGGCCTCGAAGCCACTTCTTCTTTTAGGGGTCTGCTTAGTTGAGGGAGCTTGAGTTTGGTAACTTATTGGATACAGTGAAGAAAGAGAAAATTCAAGAAGCACCCAGGATTTCTGGTTAGAGTGACAATGTGGATGGAGCTGTTTTTCCCAAGAGGGAGAACACAATGGAAATGGGTACTGCTGGGAAGAGGAAGGTGATGGAGAATAGGTGTCTGGGTTTGGACATCCAGGCTGAAGAGACCAGGGTCAGAGAGGGTGTGGAATGAGAAAGGTATCCACCTGAAGGAGGAATCCTGGAATAGAGGAGGCAGGAGAACCAGGAGGAAATGGCTGGAAAGTGGAAAAGAGGAGAGTGTTTCAGGAAAAGGGAGTGTCCAGCTGGGACAGAAATCCTGGATGTTAGTGGTGGAGTGGTCTGGTAGTGCTTAGAGCGAGTATCTGTGGAGTAGTGGGGGAGATTGGGTGATGAGGCTGGGAAGATGGGGACCAGAAACATCTCTTGAAAGGCAGAACCAGATTTCAACTAAGCAATTGTAGGTGGGTTCACATGTAAAAGCCTTGTTGTGCCACTTTAAAAAAGAACAGTGTTCTTTTAGTACAGTGCTCTGCAAAGTGTAGAGTATGAACTGCCTGTGTCGCAGTTGGCTGAGGCACCAGTTCAAGTGTGTAGTTCTGGACTCCAGCCCAATTTTCTTGATCAGGATCTATTTCCTTGTATCATGGGAATCTGCATTTAAAATAAGTTCTCCAGGGGCACCTGGGTGGCTCAGTCGGTTAAACATCTGCTTTTGGCTAAGGTCATGATCCCGGGGTCCTGGGCTTGAGCCTCGCATAGTCACTGGGCTCCCTGCTCAGCGGGGAGTCTGCTACTCCTGCTTCCTCTGCCCCTTGCCCAGCTTATGCTCTAGCTGGCGCTCTCGCTCTCAACTGAACAAATAAAAAATCTTTAATAAAATAAAATAAGTCCTCGAAGCTACTTGGCTGGCTCAGTCAGTAGAGCAATGTGACTCTTGATTTCAGGGTCATGAGTTCAAGCCCCATTTTGGGCATGGGGCCTACTTTTATAAAAACAAATAAAAAAACCTCTCTAGTGATTAATGTTGACCTGAAGCTGGAAATCCTCTGTTTAGTGAGAGCCACTTAGCTCTTACCTGGAACTCAGCAAGCATCTTTGGACTGGGAGTTCTGGAGGTTTATCCTGACTCTGCCAGAAATTTTTCCAAGTTTGTGAATATATGTGACAGAAAATTTGGAAAAGCAACTCTCTTCCCTTTAACAGCCTGTAGTTTGGTAAGCTCTTTGTTCTCCCTGATGACATAAGGGAAAGTGCTGGGCTTTAATAAATATTCTCTCATGAATAAATAAATAAAATCTTTTTAAAAAATGTGTGATGTATAACATGATCAATATCTTGGTGGCTATGGAATTACT
This sequence comes from Vulpes vulpes, assembly GCF_048418805.1. Lineage (NCBI taxonomy): Eukaryota > Metazoa > Chordata > Mammalia > Carnivora > Canidae > Vulpes > Vulpes vulpes. Next base: position 182,581,277 of record NC_132791.1, on the reverse strand, counting down.
GTGAGGGCTAACTACCAGAGCATTTTTTTTTTTTTTTTTAATTTATCTATGAGAGACACAGAGAGAGAGGCAGAGACACAGGCAGAGGGAGAAGCAGGCTCCATGCAGGGAGCCTGACGTGAGACTTGATCCTGGGTCTCCAGGATCATACCCGGGGCCGAAGGTGGCGCTAAACCGCCGAGCCACCCGGGCTGCCCTACCAGAGCATTTTTAAGTCTGAAGTTATTTGCTGAAAATAAACATCTTTCTCTAAGATTTTTGTCCCTGCAGTACTGGAGAATGACAGCTTATAACTCCATTAAAATAGTTTAAAATGGACCTGGACTAGAGATGTAAAGTACAGCATAGGGAATATAGTTAATGATATTGTAATAATGTTATGTGGTGACTACACTTACTGTAGTGAGCATTGAGTATAGACTTGTCAAATCACTATGCTGTATACCTGAAACTGATGTAACATTGAATGTCAATTATTGTTCAGAAATAAATAAAAACTAAAATGGGCTGGCCTGGATGTTTGTCCATCTGTTTTAGGAATGCATTATATATATGTATTTTAAAAATATGTATGTATTTATGTATGTATTTATTTATTTATTTAGATTTTATTCATTCATGAGAGACACAGAGAAAGAGAAGCAGAGACATAGGCAGAGGGAGAAGCAGGCTCCATGCAGGGAGCCTGATGTGGGACTCAATCCCAGCATCCAGGCATCATACACCGAGCCAAAGGCAGACACTCAACCGTAGAGTCACCCCAGGTGTCCCAGGAATGCATTATATTATATATGTGATTGCTCTCATAAGTTAGTGGATATCATTAGCAGAGATTTCTGACCTGTTTGTTTGGTTTTTTTTTTTAGATCATCCTATGCTGATATGCTGCATGACAAAGACAGAGTAAGTATAAAAGGAAACCATTATCTTGCTGTGCTGTTTGAAACTTTTAGTTACAAGGTTAAACATTCCCTCCAGAGGCATGTTGTTAGGATAATGCAGGGAGCCATTATGGTGTAGTGGTTGGGATATCTGTCAGGAGGCTGGGTCCTACTTCCAGCTCTACTATTTACCTGAGTGTGACCTTGGAAAGGACACGAGACCTCTGCAGATCTTATTTATAGGATTTGAAAGGAATGGGATATATTAGCTAATCTCCATGGTCCATTCTAGATAAAACTTCTCTTAATTACAGTTTGACCTTGTATAGTCCATTAGTAATTTTAAAATAAGATCTCTAGGGGCCACTGCAGACTACTTAGTAAAGCACATTTGGCTTCCATTGCACAGTGATATTTCATTTTTATTTTCCCTTTTCCCATTTTTGTTTCATCTCTGTTTTCTTTTCCTGTTTGGACTATGTTGTAGTTCTGGTTATGATAACTAGCAACACAAGTTTTTCTGGTCTACAAAGAATGCTTGACTAGTCATTCTCATGTGGATGGCTTAGAAATGGGGAGGCTAAAGGCCAAGAATGCAGGGCGAACTGAACAGTGCAGAGTAGAAGAAGGATCAAGGCACATGGTAGGATTGGTTGTGAGGCTGTGTTGGTGGTAGTGTCTACCCTGGTTAACTGCTCAGGCTGCATACTTCTTGGCAACATCATGACAGAACAATCTCCTTAAGCATCATTAGTTTGTAGGCTACATCAAGGGGGGCTGGGTGCCTCCCTGATTTTCATCAAATATCCGAGTGCCTTTGCCGAGCTGTTGGAGAATTATAGAATGTGGAACAAACATTGTTCCTGGTTTTTTTTTTTGTTGTTGTTGTTGTTCCTGGTTTTGACTCATTTTCTCTGCCTTAATGGTCTTGGCCGCTGCTGCCTCTTTTTTTTTTTTTTTTTTAAGATTTTATTTATTTGAGAAGGAGAGCACGCACACAAGCAGGGGGAAGGGGCAGAAGAGGAGAAGGAGAAGCAGACTCCCTGTGGGGCAGGGAGCCTGATGCGGGGCTCGATCCCAGGATTCTGATACCATGACCTGAGCCAAAGGCAGGCGCTTAACCCACTGGGCCACCCAGGCGCCCTGATGGTCTTGGCTTCTTAATGGATTCTTGTGAGCCTCTCTGATTTTAGTGTCATCTGCAGAGAGGATCCTTTTTATCTCAGCTTCCAGGGTGTTTGGACAAATGGCATTACCATCCATTCATTCGGCAGGCCAGAAAGATGGCACCCTTTTCCTCATCTGAGCCTGCAATCTGTCATCAAATCCTATGGGTCTTTCAACTCCACTGCCTGCTCAGACCTCGTTTATTAGTGTTAGCCTCTGTTTTTTTTTTTTTTCTCTGCATAGCAGCCCAAGAGATCTTTCTGAAACGCCAATCTGTATTTCCTCTACTTAAAACCCTGAGAGGGACACCTGGGTGGCTCAGTGGTTTAGTGCCTGCCTTCGGCCCAGGGCGTGATCCTGGAGTTCCAGGATCGAGTCCCACATCGGCCTCCCTGCATGGAGCCTGCTTCTCCCTCTGCTTGTGTCTCTGCCTCTCTCTGTGTGTGCCTCTCATGAATAAATAAATAAAATCTTTAAAAACAAAAACCCTGAGAACCCGGTTTAGCACTGTCCTCAGTGGTCTCTTACTGCTTTCTTATTTATTTATTTATTTATTTATTTATTATTTTTTTGATAGTCAGAGAGAGAGAGAGGCAGAGACATAGGCAGAGGGAGAAGCAGGCCCCATGCACTGGGAGCCTGACGTGGGATTCGATCCTGGGTCTCCAGGATCGCGCCCTGGGCCAAAGGCAGGCGCTAAACTGCTGCGCCACCCAGGGATCCCTCTCTTACTGCTTTCAAAGTAAAATCCAAATTCCTTGGAGGAATGTTCCCGACTGTTCGTTATTTACCACTTTAACTTCTGCTTCCCCTCCTCACCATTCTCTCCATGAGGAAACGGAGTCAGAATTTGCTGGTTAGTGGCACAGCCAAGGTAAACTAATTTCTCTGTACTTTTGCATGGTGCCTTACTTTTGTCGTTATTTAGAACACTTCTATTACCTCATAAAATTAGCTCCTGCCTGTTTGCAGTACCTCCCAGTGCTAGGTCTCAGCCCTAGGCAATCACCGACCAGCTTTCTGTCATTGCAGTTTTGCCTTTCCTGGAAATTTCATGTAAATGAAATCATGTGAGAGATAGTCTTATGTGTTCTTCACATAAGAACACATAATGTTCTTCATCATGTTTTTGAGGTTCACTCATGTTGAATATGTCTTAGTATTCATCCCTTCCTATTGCTAAGTCATATTCAATTATATAGATTTTTCCATTATTTTATCCATTTATCAGCTGATGTATGTTTGGATTGTTGCCAGTTTGGGCTGTTGTAGCAGTCCTGTGTATGAAAACTCACATGCAAGTCTGTGTGGACACATTTTCATCTCTTTTGGGTATATATCTATATGTGGAATTGCTGGGCCCATATGTTAAACATACATTTAATCCTGGTTTTAATTTCCATTTTTTTCTAATGACTAATGATGTCAAACATATTTCCATGCAGTTACTTGTCATTGGAATATCTCCTTTGGTGTAGTCTAGGGGTTTTGAATGTAGATATGATTCTTGTTAGACACTGCCAAATTGCGTTTTAAGAGGGCTTCAGTTTCCCTGGAGTAGCTTCAAAATTGGGTATTTAAAAAGCCTTAGCTAATTTAATGGGTGTCATTAATTGGAGGGTATGCCGACCATGGTTTACTGTTGAGGATGGTGCTAACCAGGTTTCTCAGGTGATCAGCTCATGGCTGTACTGAAACTCCCAGGCCAGGTCCCAGTTCTATTCTCCCTCTGTTATCCCACAGCCACACACAGAAAGCCACACACTCCCTGCTTAGGAGGGATGTACTTGTGTTTGGAAGGCAGCTGTGCTCCCCACTATACTACCAACTTCCTATATTTGTTTGTTTTTTAAGATTTTAGATTCATTAGAGATTTTTAGATTTTAAGATTCATTAGAGACACAGAGAGAGGGAGAGAGAGAGACATAGGCAGAGACACAGGCAGAGGGAGAAGCAGGCTCTGTGCAGGGAGCCTGATGTGGGACTCGATCCCGGGACTCCAGGCCCACGCCCTGGGCCGTGATTTTTCCTTAAAAAAAAAAAAAAAAAAGAGTTTAATTCTATAAAAAAAAAAAGAGTTAAGCTGAATATGGATTCTAGTTTGGAAATCACTTCCCATCAGAATTTTGACAATATCCATTTTTAAAAACTTTTAAATTTTTTACCTTTTTAAAAATGATTTAATTTTTAAGTAATTTCTACAACCAGCATGGAGATTGAACTCATAGCCCTGAGATCAAGAGTTGCATGCTCCACTGACTAAACCAGCAAGGTACCCCTATCCATTTTTTCTTCTCTTTTTTTCTTTTTTTAAGATTTAATTTATTTATTCATGAGAGACACAGAGAGAGAGAGGCAGAGACAGGCAGAGAGAGAAGTAGGCTCCATGCAAGGAGCCCGACATGGGACTCCATCCTTGTTCTCCAGGACCACACCCCTGGCCAAAGCCGGGGCGCCAAACTGCTGGGCCACTGACGCTGCCCTCCATTTTCTTTCCTTTCCTTCTTTCTTTTTTAAAGATTTATTTATTTATTTATTCATTCAGAGAGAGAGGCAGAGAGAGAAGCAGGCTCCATGTAGGGAGCCCGACGCGGGACTCGATCCGGGGTCTCCAGGATCACGCCCCGGGCTGCAGGCGGTGCCAAACCGCTGCGCCACCGGGGCTGCCCTCCATTTTCTTTTAGAGTTCAGTGCTACTATTTTGAGGTCTCGTACCATTCTTTTTTGTTTGTTTAAGATTTTATTCATGAGAGACACACAGAGAAAGAGAGAGAGAGAAGCAGAGACACAGGCAGAGGGAGAAGCAGGCTCCATGCAGGGAGCCTGATGTGGGACTCGATCCTGGGTCTCCAGGATCAGGCCCTGGGCTGAAGGTGGCTCTAAACCGCTGGGCCACCCGGGCTGCCCAAGATCTGGTACCATTCTTATTCTTTCAAATCTATTTTATTGTGACAGACATACAGAAGAGTATAATATGTGTACGTATGGTTTAAAAAAGAATAGTAGGGGTACCTGGGTGGCTCAGTCAGTTCAAGCATCTGCCTTTGGCTCAGGTCATGATACCAGAGCCCTGGATTGAGCCCTGCATTGAGCTCCTGCTCAGCAGGGGGTCTACTTCTCCCTCTCCTTCTGCCTCTGCCCCTTCTGCTCATGCATACTTTGTCTCTCTGAAGTAAATAAAATCTTTAAAAAATAAAAATGAATAATAAAATAGATGCTCATAGACTTACCACTCAGCTTAAGAAATAGAACACTATTCAGAATTCCCTCTGTGCCCCTGCATGATATTCCTTTCCCTCCCCCCACAAGCTTCCACTCTCTTGAATTTTATATCAACCACTCTCTTGCTTTTCTTTATAGTTTTACCACCTAGTGTGTATTAAAAAGTAAATTCTTAGTTTTGCTTGTTTTTGAACTTTATATAATGGAGTCATACTGTGTTTATACTTTATGACTTGCCTCTTTGCTTACTATTATTTTTGAGATTCCATTTTGCATGTACCTGTAGTTCATTCATTTTCACTGCTGTATAGATTCCATTGTATGACTATATCATTACTTAGCTGTTCTGTTGGTCGACCTTGCTTGTAAGTAGTGCTGCTGTTGTAAGTAGTGCTGCTAAAACGTTCCAGTAACTGTACTCTGGTGCATGTGCATACTTTTCTCTAGGTTGTGTATACCTAAGAACGGAGTTGCTGCCAGTGAGGTTTGTTCAGCTTTACTAGATAATGTCAAATTCTTTCTCAAACTGGTCATGCCACTTTATATTCTCATACTTGTGCATGATAGTTCTTATTGTTTCACACCCTTGCTAGTATTTGGTTTTAACCAGTTTTTACATTTTTGTCATTCTGGTAGGTATGAATTAATACTACTGAATATGAGCTCTTTTTGTTTGTTCATTGGCTTTTCATATTTCCTCTTTTATGAATTGGTAATTTACAGGAGTTCTTTATATATTTTGGGTGCTGATCATTTGTCAGTTACATGTATTGTAGGTGTCTTAGTTTTGGGTTGTTTTTTTACCTGAAAAATGCAAGTTCTTAAATTTAATGTCATTTATTTTATATGTCCTTTATTGGATGGTACTCTTTCATATCTTTTTTTTTTTTTAAGATTTTATTTATTCATGAGAGACAGAGAGAGAGAGAGAGGGGCAGAGACATAGGTAGAGGGAGAAGCAGGCTCCACTCAGGGAGCCCGATGTGGGACTCGATCCCAGGACTCCAGGATCATGCCCTGGGCTGAAGGTGGCGCTAAACCACTGAGCCACCCAGGCTGCCCCTTTTATCTCTTGTTTAAGAAATCCTTCCCTTTGCCCATGGTTTTTTTTTTTTTTTTTTTTAAGATTTTATCTATTTATGAGAGACACAGAGAGAGAGAGACGCAGAGACACAGGCAGAGGGAGAAACAGGCTTCATGCAGGGAGCCCGACATAGGACTCGATCCCGGGTCTCCAGGATCACGCCCCAGTCTGAAGGCGGCGCTAAACCGCTGAGCTGCCCCTTTGCCAATGTTTTAAAGGCTGTTGCTGATACATAAAATTTCATTTGGTTTTTATTAATTGTTTTTTTTTTAAGTTTACTTAGTGGCAGAAGTTGTCTGTAGGTATTTTGGGTTTTCATAGACATTCATGTGTGAATAACAACAATTTTCTTTCTTTCTAGACCGTATTTCACCTTTTTCTTGTTCAAGTGTGTTGCATTGAATTGCCAGTATAAAGTCTACTTCGTCTGATTTTTTAAAAATTTGTTTACTGGGATGCCTGGGTGGCTCAGTGGTTGAGTGTCTGCCTTTGGCTCAGGGCATGATCCCGGGTCATGGGATCAAGTCCCGCATCTGGCTCCCCACAGGAAGCCTGCTTCTCCCTCTGCCCATGTCTCTGCCTCTCTCTCTCTGTGTCTGATGAGTAAATAAATAGAATCTTTAAAAAAAAAAAAAAAAAAAAAGGAATTTTATTTGCTAAGAAGTTGTTCATAGCCTTTTTTAAAAAAAGATTTTATTTGACACAGAGAGTGAGAGAGCACAAGCAGGGGGAATGGCAGAGGGAGAAGCAGACTCCCCACTGAGCAGGTAGGCCAATGCAGGCCAATCCCAGAACTCTGGGAGCCTAAGGCAGATGCTTAACCGACTGAGCCACCCAGGCACCCCTGTTTGTAATCTTTAATTTCTAATACCTGCCACATATATACCAATACCATGTTCCAGCTCCCCATTTCCAGTTTTTGGTCACTTCTTTTTCTCCCCCACTTTTTTTTTTTTTTTTTTTGGACTTAGCAGAGGTTCGTTAATTTTATTAGATTTTTGAAATAATTTTTATTAAAAAGTCCTATAAAATCTCTGTATTCCCTAGTTAGCTAATTTTTGTGTTTTATTATTTTTATTCATCTGCTGGTCTGGAGGTTATGTTGTAGTCCTCTTTTTAATTTTTTTGAGGTGGATGATTACTTTGTCTTTTCTAATATATTTCTCTCTAAATATTGCTTTTAGCTATCCCCCGAATTTTGATATGTAATTTTAAAAAATTCAGTTACAGATAGTTTCTAATTCTTTTGATTTAGTCTTTTATCTGTGATTTTAGAGTTTCTCAATGTTCAAAAATCTTTTTCTTTAGAATATTTATATTTTTGTTACTGAGATATGTAACTTGATTGCACTTAGGTCAGAGAATATTGTCCTTTTGTTACCAGTCCTATATTAGTTATGTATTGTTGCATAACAAATTATCCCCAAATTTAATGGCTGAGGAGAGTTACTATCTCCGTATTTCTGCGAGTTCGAAATCTGGCTCAGCTTCACTATGCACCTGGGCTGTGGGTCCCTGGCAGGCTGTGATCAAGGTGTCAGCCTGTTGGGCCATCATTTTTTTTTTTTTTTTTTTTTTTTATTTATTTATGATAGTCATACAGAGAGAGAGAAACAGGCAGAGACACAGGCAGAGGGAGAAGCAGGCTCCATGCACCGGGAGCCTGATGTGGGATTCGATCCCGGGTCTCCAGGATCGCGCCCTGGGCCAAAGGCAGGCGCCAAACCGCTGTGCCACCCAGGGATCCCTTTTTTTTTTTTTTTTTTTTTTTTTATTTTATTTATTTTGGGCCATCATTTTAAGGCTCAGTTGGGGGGCTGGGAATCGACTTCCAGGTGTTTTGGCCTCTTAATGTTTCTTACTAACTTGCCAGCTCATTAGTGCACTAAAAGAGATTTGCAAGTATTTTCCCCATCATTATTAGTTATTTTTGACAGAAGAGTCAGGATACCTATTGAGGCCAAACTGTTACAGTTGGAAAACGTATCTGTTTAAGCTACTAAGTACCTGAACTAAAAACAAAGAAATGATTTCCTGAGGAGGGGATTATTTTGTAGACAAGGAACGTGTGAATTAGAGTCCAGTAAGGAAGCCCTAGGCCAGGTTACTCTTTCAGCAGAGGGAATTGGTAACAGATGTGGGAGGCCTGGGACGCGAGCAGGAAAGTTACCTCGTGGTAGTAATTGCGGGAAGCAGCCACGTTGCCTAGGACTGAGGAAACCCGAGAGAAGAGTGACATTCTTGAGCCCTGAAGTGTGGAGAAGAGGTCCTGTGGCTGGTGCTCAGCTCTCAGAGGGGCAGCTGCTTGAGTGCGGCTGCTGTCCAAGGGGCCCAAGGCGGCTGGTGAGGAAAGGAAGGAGATGAGTTGGCACTGGAGCCAGCCCCCACTTCAGGAGGACCCTGATGAAAGCAGCAACCATTTGGGAAGGAACGAATTTTCTCCCCAATGCCGGTTGCCACCCTCTAGTTTCCTTGTTGTTCATACCGAATAGCTGGAAAAGGAGAATGTGGTTGGCAGAGCCCCAGCCCCTCTAAGCAGAGTACTGAAGAGAATTGGGTGTGGAGGGGAGGGACAGTTGCCAAATAAAGGGCAAGAGGCTGACCCCATGCTCTTGGAGTCTCGCAGGACCTGCCTGACTCAGCTCCCAGTGCTGTTCGTTGAGGGGCCAGAAAGCCGTGGGATCATGACTTAACACTGTTGCTGCTAGCCATGACTCCCAGACTAAACAAAGAACTTTCCATTTATTTATAGTAACTGGTATTAAGTGACAGCGGTTTCTCTGTTTCTCTTAGAATATAAAATATTATCAAGGTATCCGGGCTGCCGTGAGCAGGATGAAGGCCAGAGGACAGAAGGCCTTGGTTCTTGACATTGGCACTGGCACAGGACTCTTGTCAATGATGGCGGTCACGGCAGGGGCTGACTTCTGCTATGCCATTGAGGTGAGCTATGCTCTTCACTGTGTGTCCTGTGTCTTATTTCGAAAGTCCCTCATGCACCTTGTCTATCCGTTTGTTCGCAGACATTCAAGGAGTGTTCATTGTGCCCAAGCACAGGGCCAGGTTCTAGGATATGGAGATGAATCAGACACAATTCCTTCCTTCAGGGACTTGTTTTCTCCTTGGTAAACAGCAGTTCTCAGTTTTGGCTGCATATCAGAATCACTAAGAAGCTTCAAAAAATACTGATGCCTAATTGCATCCTTTCCCTTTGTTTTAATTCAGTTGTTCTGGGATGGGACCTGGGCATTGGGAATTTTGACTCTGCACTGAGGTTGAGATCTGCTAGCTTAAATGTCCCCACAGAGCTAGCTATCTTAGTATGTTTGTCAAGAATTGGGTGTTTAATAAAACATTAAACATATGTTGTTTTTCTGATTAATGTAAATAATGCATTCCAGTCTAGGAAATATCATAAATGTAAAATAGTGTGTTAACTTAGTTAACCATTGTTAAAACTCTGATGTATGTTCTTCCCAGCTTTTGGGAAGAGGTGTTATTTATTTATTTATTTATTTATTTATTTATTTATTTATTTATTTATTTTAGAGAGATAGAGAGAGAGAGAGAGAGAGGGGGGCAGAGACACAGGAGGAGGGAGAAGCAGGCTCCATGCTGGGAGCCTGACATGGGACTTGATCCCAGGACTCCAGGATCGCGCCCTGGGCCAAAGGCAGGTGCTAAACCGCTGGGCCACCCAGGGATCCCCAAGGTGTCATGTATTTAAACACTTTTCCTACAAATTTGGTTTGTGTGGTGATTGAGTTGCAAATAACAAAGTCTCAAAATAACAGTGGCTTAAACAAGATAGAAGTTTTTTGCTTTCTCACATAAGGTCTGAAGGTAGCAGGAGTATTCATTCTATTCAGACTCTTTCCAGCTCCCTACCCACCATTCCTACAATGTGATGCTCATGATCTAGGAAGGTGGACATTTTAGGCTGAAGGAATACCATGTTATGTTGTCTAGACTCATGGCTAACGGTGTCATGGTAGAAATCCAGAAAGATAGGTTGTAGCCAGACTATGGAGGACCCGAGTGCTACGATAAAGATTCCAAAATAAATAAATACATACAAACATACATACATACTCCAAAGTCCCATATCCTGAGTTAGTTCTTAACCTAAAGTAGGAATAGTGGGCTTCAGGTTTCCATGGAAGTCCTGAGAGTGAGGTGTGTGTGTGTGTGTGTGTGTGTGTGTGTATGTGTGTGTGTATGACTGTGCACTTGCCTGAGAACTTCATAAAAACATTGAGTCATTTCTTGGCCTTTTTGGGCGTCATGAAGATTTTAAAGCAGATGTGAAGGCATCTGTTTTAGTATGATTGCCTTAGTTAGCCTTAAGTAAATTCTATTATCCTTACTTTACAGATGAAGAAACTAGGACCCACAGAGGTTAAAGACTTAATCTCACAATTAATAAATAGAACTAGGCCTGATCCCGGGTTGGCTTAAATGGTTAAGCATTTGGCTGCTTCTCGGGTCATGATCCCCAGACCCTGGGGATCAAGTCCCACATTGAGCTCCTTGCTCAGCGGGGATCCTGCTTTTTCTCTCTCTACCTGCCGTCCCCCTGCTTGTGTTCTCTCTTTGACAAATAAATAAAATCTTAAAAAAAAAAAAAAAGAGCTAGACCTGGAGACTTGGTCTACGGTTTCTAATTGTGCTCACTCTACGATGGTAGCTTTGATGGGAGAATGTGTGATTGTCAAAGGAAAGAGTAGAATAAGATGGGCAAACCTGAGAACCCATATCTCTGAGAGAAGAAGAGTGGCCAGTAAAGTCAAGTTCAGACAGACATAAAGAGATCCCAGAGGGCAGAAGTGGAAGCCAAGAGGGGACAGATTGCATGGAAATCACAGGAAAGAGGGAATGGTCAGCAAGTGTGGATGTTCTAGAGCAGCAGAGTCCAATCACTTTCTGTGATGCTGAATATCTTTTATAGCTATGCTGACCAATACCGTGGTCCCTAGCTACATATGGCTGCTTAGCACTTGCGGTGCGACTTGTAAGACTGGGGAACTGAGTTTTTAAATTTCATTCGGTTTTAATCAACTTAGATTTAAGTGTGTGTTGTCCCTTATATTAGTGTGGGTAAGGAAGCTAACTGAGCTGGATGAGGACTGAGAGGAGGCTGTTGGGTTGATAGTAAGGAGGTGGCCTCCTTTAGATGGTATTTTCAGGGTAGTAGGATTGAGTGGATGGAATATAAGAAATCATAGACATTGACTATAAACTTCTCTCTCTCTCTCTCTCTCTCTCTCTCTCTCTTTTTAAAAGATTTTATTTATTTAAGTGAAAGACACAGAGAAACAGAGACATAGGCAGAGGGAGGAGCAGGCTCCATGCAGAAGCCCTATGTGGGACTCAATCCCAGAACTCTGGGATCACGATCTGAGCCAAAGTTGGATGCTCAACCACTGAGCTACGCAGGTGCCCCTAAACTTCTCTGTTAATACATTTGAAAAGTAAGGAATATTTTGGGAAGGTATATTAGGTGCAGTAATTTCTGTGGCAGATGCTTTGAAAATAAAGCATGGTCCTGCTTTTCTCACTTTTTTCCCCCTCCTTTTTAAGAGCAAGAATAACTTTCTCAGGAATCTCCAGCACACCTCTCCTTGTGGTATCATTGGCCAGAATAAGGTTAAATACTGTTTAAGTTACCTCATTGACCTGGCCTGAAAGATTCAGTTACCCATAGACCAGTCAGGTGCACATACCATTTGGAAGAAGGCCAGTCCCCCAAACTGACTGGAGGGGCAGGAGAATACACAGAATGATGTTGGGAAGTCACCTTCAGGGACCATTCCAGAAAGAAATGTTCTGGGTGAGATCTTGAGTTCTTGGTGGCTGAGGAGGAGACTGCGAATGTCAGAGCCTGAAGGGTCAGCAGAGGAGATGAGTGACATTGTCAAGAGGCAAGAGGGCCAAGGGGATGACATGAACTTGTGATACTTTGGGATGGAGGCAAAGTGATGGGTGAGAACTGAGGGTATGAGGCCCCCAAACTACATCTAAAAACATCGAGATAGATCCTAGAAATAATTTGAAACAGATTGTGAAGATTTCTTTTCCTAGCTAAGCACATATGTATTCTTTACAGAAGAATATAGCATTTCCCCTTGATTATAATAAAACTAATATGTGTTCATGGTAGAAAATACAGACAATGCAGAAAAGGACTTAGAAAAAATGGCAGTGTTGTTGTGACCAGTTTATCAGTTTGTTCTATTTCCACTCTGTGGGTGTGGCCGCATGTATATCTGTAATGTTTTATGTGCTGTTGTGGTTGGAGCTTTGCAGTCTAAATTGGGCAGGCTAGGAGCGCCTGGGTGGCTCAGTCAGTTAAGCATCTGCCTTTAGCTCAGGTCATGATCCCAGGGTCCTGGGATCAAGCCCCACATCGGGCTCCCTGCTCAGGGGGGGGAGTCTGCCTCTACCCTGCTCATGCTCTTGCTCGCTTACTCTCAAATAAATAAAATCTTAAAAAAATAAATTGGGGAACGCCTGGGTGGCTCAGTGGTTAAGCATCTGCCTTTGGCTCAGGGCGTGATCCTGGAGTCCTGGGATCGAGTCCCACATCGGGCTCCCTGCTTGGAGCTTGCTTCTTCCTCTATGACTCTGCCTCCCCCCCCCCCCCCATGAATAAATAAATAAAATCTTAAAAAAATAAATAAATTAGGCAGGCTAGGAAGTAAGAATTGGAGGGACTTGTGTTTAGGGACATGTGAGAGGTTTAGGAAGACTTCTGGAGAAGAGGGGATATGTGCTGCCTTGGAAGGTAGGGTTTGCTTTGGCAGGTGGAGGTAGAGCAGAGAAGGCTCAGGCTTGCCTAGTGCACAGTGAGATCAGTGTGGCTGCAGCATCAGTCATGGGTGAGGGTAGGGGGGAAGGGGAATAAGGCTGGAGGAAGTAAGGGGGTTTGTATTATGGAGGGCCTCGAATACGATAAAAGACTAGCTGTATTCTGCTAGCAGCGGGGATTTGAGAGTTTTGAACTGATGCCTGTCCAACTTAACGACTAATACCATAACAGTCTCACTTTTCCTCTGGCAAGGACAGGACCTGTCCTGCCCCGGGTCCCAGGTTCATGGTTTTGTGAGGCACGTCCCCTTCCGACCTTCCTCTAATGTGGTGCACTGCCACCTGCCGTCCCTGTCGGGTAGTGCAGCCTCCTTGGGAAGCCCTGCCTCTCCAGTGTGCCTGGCATGTAAGGTTTAATTCCTGCAAGGTAAACCCAGCAGAATGTCTTCCATTTGTATTCATTTTCATAACACACATTTGGAGAATAAAATATTTAAGTTCCAAAGTTCTTTTATTTAGATCAGATCAACCCAAAGGTATATTTTGCTGTATCATATACTAAGAGGTACATTTTATATATATTTATATATATATATTTTAAAGATTTAGTTTATTTATTCATAGAGTCACACAGAGAGAGGGTCAGAGACACAGACAGAGGGAGAAGCAGGCTCCATGCAGGAAGCCTGAAGTGGGACTCAATCCTGGGTCTCCAGGATCACACCCCAGGCTACAGGCGGCGCTAAACCACTATGCCACTGGGGCTGCCCTTATTTTTAAGATTTTATTCATGAGAGGCACAGGGAGAGAGGCAGAGGCATAGGCAGAGGAAGAAGCAGGCTCCCCATGGGACTCGATCCCAAGACCCGGGGATCACGACTGAGCCAAAGGCAGATGCTCAACCACTGAGCCACCGAGGGATCCCAACATTTTATATATTTAGGAGAAAATTCTGTAATGGAGACTTCTTTTAGCAAGACATATATTGCTGGTATTTTGTGTCAGGATGTTATTCAATTTATTGTTCATTTTTACTTGGGCTTTGGCTCTCATTTCTAGGTTTTTAAGCCTATGGCTGATGCTGCTGTGAAGATTGTAGAGAAAAATGGCTTCAGTGATAAAATTAAGATTATCAACAAGCATTCCACTGAGGTGACCGTAGGGCCAGGTAAGATTAACACATAGTGTTTTTGAAAGCTTTACTTATTCTCGAAGGAGAGAAGAAAAGGTTTATTCTGATTACGTGGAATAAATGTTTTCAGGTAATCTCAGAAAAACGGAGTCTCTCTATGTGGTCCTAAGATAAGCACTTTGCTTCTTTGCTAGTTAAATCAGCAGTGAGTAAATCAGAGCTAATTATGTTCAACAGTGGTAGTACAAATGAAACTTCCTTTTGCTTTAAGCACGTTCGAATTCTTATGTGACCTAGCTCTCTGAGTTTTCAATTTCATCAGGTGGAAATGAAACTAAGTAGATGACAGAAAGAGATTTGCTTAGTGCTAACATCCTACTATAGCATCCAACATGATATTTGCCTGTATGGCAAAGTCCCTCCAGGTTTTGAGAATATTTTTTATAGTCTAGGTGTTTGAATCAGACTTCTAAAATGTTCACATGCCACTGATACCTGGGGAGCACAGTGGAAAGATTTGCAAAAGAAACTTCTGGAATGTGGATATCATCAGAGTTTTTAAAAATGCAGTATTTTAGAAGGAAGCATGTATATATAAAAAAGGTCAACATTTTTGTTCCACTTAATTAAAAAAATGCTTTTAATGGAGGAACTGAAACATGCACAAAGAAGGGATTAGTGTCCCCTTTATTTTTGAAACATAATGCAAAAGAGTATAAAAATTATTATCCCACTTTCTAATCAGTGCTATTCAGATAAATTTTCATAAAATGAGTGCATCTGGGGTTGCCTGGCTGGCTCAGTCGGTTAAGCATCTGCCTTCAACTCGGGTCATGATCCCAGGGTCCTGGGATCGAGCCCCCCAAGTCTGGTTCCCTGTTTGTGGAGAACTGTTTCTCCCTCCCCTCCATGCTCATGCTCTCTGGCTCTCTCTCTCTCTCTCTTTTTTTTTTTTAAGATTTTATTTACTTATTCATGAGAGACACAGAGAGAGAGGCAGAGGCAGAGGCAGAGGGAGAAGCAGGCTCCATGCACGGAGCCTGACATGGGACTCGATCCTGGGTCCCCAGGATCACGCCCTGGGCCAAAGGCAGGTGCTAAACCGCTGAGCCACCCAGGGATCGCCCCTCTCTCTTTTAAGTAAATAAAATCTTTTTTAAAAAGGCATCTCTCTTAAGTATATAGGTTCATGAGTTTGGACAAATGTAAACACACTTGGGACCTCTTTTGTAATCAAGATTGTAGAATGTCTTTATCATGTACAAAGAGATTCCTCATGATGCTTTACAGCCGGTTGCCTCCATATTGCTGACTGTAGACACCCACTGATCTGCTTTCTTCAATACATATTAGATCTCCCTTTTCTAGAATTTTGAATAAGTGAAATTATCCATGGGTACTCTTTTTTTTTTTAATTTTTTTTTAATTTTTATTTTTTAATTTATGATAGTCGCACAGAGAGAGAGAGAGAGAGAGAGGCAGAAACACAGGCAGAGGGAGAAGCAGGCTCCATGCACCGGGAGCCCGATGTGGGATTCGATCCCGGGTCTCCAGGATCGCGCCCTGGGCCAAAGGCAGGCGCCAAACCGCTGCGCCACCCAGGGATCCCCATGGGTACTCTTTTGTGCCTGCTTTCTTTTCTGTATTATAATGCTTTTGGGTTTCATCCACATATTGTGGATCAAGAGTTCGTTCTCTTCTGTTGCATTTGTGTGTATACCTTCATTCATCCCTTCAGCTACTGATGGACATGGATAGCTTCATGGTTAGGTCTTTATTTATTTATTCATGAGAGACACAGAGAGAGAGGCAGAGTCACAGAGGGAGAAGCAAACTCCATGCAGGAAGCCCGATGTGGGACTCAACCCAGGAATCTAGTAATTTTTATTTGGATGCAGTGTATATTGGGAGTTTTGCATTGCTGAGAATCAGAGTTTATTGTCTTCCTTTAAAAACTTTGTTTGCCGGGTCACCTGAGTGGCTCAGTGGTTGAGTGCCTGCTTTTGGCTCAGGCAGGTCATGATCCTGGGGTCCTGGGATTGAGTCCTGCATCAGGCTCTCCCTGTGCCTATGTCTCTGCATCTCTCTCTCTCTGTCTCTCATGAATGAATGAATGAATGAATGAATGAATGAATGAATGAATAAATAATCTTTAAAAAAGAAAAACTTTGTTTGCCATGTAATTGGGCTACTGGCAAATCATTTTGATCTTCTCAGGGGTTGTGTTTTTTTGTTTGTTTTATTTTGTTTTATGAGATAGAATCCCAGGACGAAGCCTGATGTGGGACTCAGTCTCACAACCCTGAGATCATGACCTGAGCCAAAATCAAGAGTTGGATGCTTAACCTCCTGAGCCACCCTTTCAGGGCTTGTTTTTAAATTTTGTTGGAACAGGGTTTGAATAGCTTTAAGTTGGGGCATTCTGCATCAGGCTGTGCTGGGTGTGGAGCTTGCTTAGGATTCTCTCTCTCTCTCCTTCTCTACCTCCCTCCCTCCCACTACCCTATTTGCCCCAACTCTCAAAAAAAAAAAAAAAAAAAAAGCTTTAAGACAGGGTTTTTTGTTTTGTTTTGTTTTTTGTTTTTTTTAAGATTTTATTTATTTGAGAGAGAAAGGGAGGGCACAGGGAGAGTGAAAGGGAGAAGCAGACTCCCCTCTGAGCAGAGAGTCCGATGTGAGGGCTTGATCCCAGGCCCCTGAGATCATGACCTGAGCTGAAGGCAGATACTTAACTGGATGAGACCCCCAGGTGCCCCTTAAAGATTTTATTTTTGAAGATTTTAATTTTTTTCTCTTCACCCAAGATGGGCCTCAAACTCACAACCCCAAGATCAAGAGTTGCATGCTCCACTGACTGAGCCAGCCTAAGTGCCCCTAAGTGAGGGTTTCTCAACAGTGACATTGTTTACATTTTGGGCTTGGTAATTCTTTGTTGGAAGGAGCTGTCCTGTGTATTGTAGTATGTTTATTTCTGGCTTCTAACCAGTAGAAGCCAGTATAGCACCTAGTGCCCCCTTCCCCTCCATCATTTTGTGCCAACCAAAAATGTCTCCAGACATTGCCAAATGTCCTGGGGGTGAGGACAAAATCACTCCCTGTTGAAAACCATTGTTCCAAGACTACATGGGTCATACTAGTACAGCATGGCTTTTCTGGGATCTCTGGGTGCTGGTTGATTGGAACTACTAGAATGTTTCCCAGTCCTCTGTGAGCTCTGGAAATTGTTTGGTTTCTATCTACATGGTATGGTCATCCTTTGTCTGGCTTTCTACAGTCTTGTCTTCTGTGTGTGTGAGTATATTCAACAAGAAGTTTCATGGGAGCTCTGCAGATTTCTGAAGCCCCTTTTCTGTGTAACATCCTCTCTGGTACCTCCCCTACAAATCCCAGCCACCTGCACTCCCTCAACTCCAGTTGCTATCGCCTTACCTCAGCAAGACTGCTACATTCCACTTGGTCTCTTGCTCCCTATAGCAGCCTGGAAAGTACTTACTGGCAGAAAGCCAGAGCAGTTGTAGGGGTCACTCTGTTTCTCTTCTTGGGGAACAAATTGCATTTCCTCTTGTTCAACATCTGAAAAAACTTGTTTCATGTATTTTGGCTGGTTTTCTCGTTGATTACAATGAATGGGTAAGTCTGATCCCAGTTATGTTATAGCTAACTTAGGGAGAAGCGTTCTTCCCATCTAGTAGTGTGGCAGAGACCCAGGAGGCACTGGGGTAATCACTCTCCTCAGGCTCCCACTGTACCTTCTCCATTCACACTCAATATGCTAGATGCCTGGCTCTCAGGAGTGTTTGTTGAGATTCAGGTGATCATAAAGCTGTTTATTTGAAGCAAATTAGACAATCATTTAAGTTACATAATTGGCTTAATAATTATTCAGGAGGTAAAATTGGCAGGGCTTGGTGACGGTGTAGGGTGACAGAGAAGGAGGAATCAAGAATTCAGCTAATGTTTGCTGACTATTCCTGGGTGCTAGACGTTGTTCTAGGCATTGGGGTAAAATGGTGAGCAGAGCAGGCGGGGGCCCTGCTCTCCTGGAGCTGGCGAATGATGCCCAGGTTTCAGGACTCTGTGATTGGTGGTGCCATCCACTGAGGCAGAGGCATCAGAGGAAGAAGCAGATATGTAGGGGTGAGGTGCAGTTTGGGACAGAGTATTTCTGTTTGAGTTTGGCGTGATATCAGAGGGTGGGCTCTGTGCCAAGAAATAGATATTTCTTGTAAGTCTCCTTTCACGGCTTTCTGCCATTGAGCACAAGGGTACTCTTGAAAGTGGACAGTTTTTTACCTTTGCTGCCATAACCACACTACCTGGAGTAGATCTCATTACCCTTGTTTTACAGCTGAGATGACTGATGATCAGCACTAAGAGTTCAAGGCTAGGCAGTGGGCCCCAGGCTCAGGTCTCCATGACTTAAGGTTCAACCTCTCTGTACTGCAGCCTCCTTTGAGTCTCCTCAATGCTTCTCTTTCCTTGTGTTATCCACTTGACTTGTTTTCTTTGTAGGGAAGATCAGTGGGCTTTGTCAGATTGGAATTTGTGCACCATTAGGAGGGTTTATAGTTAATTCTCTATGATGAATAGCCCCTTCCAAAGTTTATTTTATCTGTTGGCTCATTAATCAAAAAAAATTTTTTTTGAAGATTTTATTTATTCATGAGAGACACAGTGAGAGAGAGGCAGAGACATAGGCAGAGAGAGAAGCAGGTTCATACAGGGAGCCCGATGCAGGATTTGATCCTGGGACCCCAGGATCATGCCCTAGGCGGAAGGCAGTTGTTCAACCGCTGAGCCACCCAGGCGTCCTGGCTCATTAAAAATTGTAATTGTAGAAGTAATATTACATTGCAGAAGTTCAGGAAACAGAGTCAGCCAAAAGACCTGCTCTCTTCTTACTATCCCAAAACAACTGTTATTTGGGAGGGTTGTTTGGTAGCAAGAAACTAGCTTAATTAGGGGGGTTTAGTGTAAGGAACTAGTGATGCTGAATCCTGGGTTTCATGGCATCACTGGAATTCTGCAGCCTCTCTTGTTTTGGTTTTCTCTCCCTTTGTGCAGCCTAGAATTATTTGAAGTACTGGAGTTCAGTTTTTGCATTTTTTTTAAGGATTTTATTTATTTATTCATGAGAGGCAGAGACATAGGCAGACGCTCCCATGGGGAGCCTGATGCAGGACTCAATCCCAGGACTTTGGGATCACAACCTGAGCCAAAGGCACATGCTCAACCGCTGAACCACCCAGGCATCCCCAGTTTTTGCTTTTAAAATCATTTTTGGTAATACGTTAGTAGTTGAATTGTTAATTTGTAGCTCTCCAGTTGCTAATAAGAATGAAACATTTTCCAGATATTTGATTGATTAATTTTTCTGTTTTGAATTTTCTATTTGCATTTTTGTCTGATTTTCTTCTTGAATGCTTTAGTTTTCTTATCAGTTCTGTGAGTCCCTTGCAATATTAAGCATACAGAAAAATTGTTAAGAGTGATATGGCAAATACCTGCATTCTCTTAACCAAGATTTACCAGTTGCTAGTATTTTGATGTGTTATATGTATATCAAAATGGGTTTTTTGGTGAGCCATTAGAAAGTTAATTGCATGACATTTCTAGTTACTTGGATATATCTGTATGTGCTTTCAGTGTAATATTCTGTTAACCTTTTATCTTCCACGTATTTGCTGTAAATATTTTTTCTTATTGATTGTTTGCTTCTGGCTCTGTTTCCTTGTATTTCTCAGATGGTGACATGCCATGCCGTGCCAATATCCTGATCACGGAGCTGTTTGACACAGAACTGATTGGAGAGGGAGCACTGCCCTCCTATGAGCATGCACACAGACATCTTGTGCAGGTACAGGTAACCAGGGCCTCCCCTAGGTACATTGTTGTGATCTCAGCTGGCTCACACAGGTCTGTTTGATGCCCCATGCTCTGCACAACCTGAACCCTCCATCCTTCTCTGTATACCCTAGGCTATGCTTGATTTCTGTGAGACTCTGGTTCTCCTTAATTAGGACTTCCGGGTCTCTTATCAAGTCTTTGTAGGCTAGAGCTGAAAGGCAAGAAACTGTCTTCAGATTCAGTTCTCTTCAGCAAAGATTCTTTGAATGTCACCTGTGTATAAAGTGTTCCAGCATCCAGGGAGAATTATAAGACAACCTTCTTGTTTCTTAGACCCATACTGATCAGTGATGGTGTGGACCTGATGGGCCAATTAGAGAGGCAGACAGAAGCACCACTCACATATGTTTTCTGACTGGCAGATGAGGTCAGGGATCAGGAGATGAGGGCATATGTAGAGAGGCTGGAACTTGGAGAGGCACCGAGGAGAGGGAAAGGTATCCCAGGTAGTGGACCTGTTTTTTTGGTACGTCGTGGGAACATGCCCCAGGTCAGTTTCTGAGGTAATGGTGGAAAGTAGGGGAGAGGGTGGAAGGCCTTGAATGCCAAGCCATTCTAGGCAGAAGAATTTGGGTACTGATAATCTTTGACCGTTTTTTTTTAGGAAGGGAGAGGCTTGCTGACAGTGTTCTTTAGGAGATGTTGGTCTTGCTTTTTTATGGACGTAAACATCCCCAGAGGCAAAGGCCAGCGGGAGGATAGGAGTGTCTGTTTCTTTTGCTGCCACCTGTCCTGTGGGCACCATCTAGGTGAGCCTGCAACTGTCCCAGACTAGGACCCATTTTTTGGAGATTTTTGGTGTGCCCGGAGTGAAGAAGGTGGCTCCTTCCAGAGCAATTGGGGCCACTTTCCATGTTACACGGTAAGCCTGAGATGGTGATTGTTCCGCAGGTCCTCATACTGTGTGAGATGTCTCTTAGCCTCTAAAATGTAAAATCTTCTTCTAGTAACTTGGGTAGTAATTATTTCTGTTTCTCCACATTAAAACCATCAACTAGATGAATCCCTGAAATAGAGAACAAGGATATTTAAAATTACATTAGTGTTGGCTAATTGGTCTTTCTCTAATTCATCTAATAGTTAAGAAGGTGTGCAGGCAGCTGTCCACAGTTTCCTTTCTCAGCTGGTCTGAGTAGCCATGTGTCCCTTGTCTGTTCTAATCATTGTCTCCATCTGCCCACCTTGTGTCTGAGCTTGGAAGAGTTATGGCTTTACACAAAAGCTTCCGTTGCCTTGTCTCCTCTTCCTGCCTTATTGGAGGTCATGTAAACAGGATGCTGGCATGTCTGACAGGTAGTCCATGTAGTGATGAGTGACCCCGTGATTGGTCTGAGAAGATAAATATATTGAGCACCTTCATTTTGCCAGGCCCTTTTTTGAGTGCCAGGAATATGAAGGTGAGCTCCCACACAGGCAGGTATGTGAGCAAGTTATCACAGTATAGTTGGAGGTTATGCCCAGATGGTGGTCAGTGGGGTAAGAACCTGCCCGTTGTGGGAGGGGAAAATGGGGAGCATCAAGGAAGATGAAGCTTGAGCTAAGTGTCTTGAGGAGTAATCAAGTGTTGGCCTGGCACGTGAGGGTGTTCTCAATAGAGGAGATCAGCACAAAGATGGGAGGATGAGCTGGTATGGTGTGAGTTGTTGGCATTGTGGGTGGTATGGGAAGTGGGGTTAGGGCTCAGGTTGGGGAGCTGGGCAGGACTAGACTGAGATGGGTCACTGTGTTGCAGAAGGCAGTATAGTACCACAAGGAAGGTTTTAAGCAGGGGATTGACATTGGATTCACTTAGGCAGGCATGTGGAGAGCATTTGGGGTGCAAGATCAGGGACAGGAAGACTGGTGAGAAGGTGGTAGGAGTCATCCAGGCTCTGGAGTTGAGATGGGTCTCAGCTGAGACCAGAGAAATGGTCATGGAGAGGTAGACTTGCCGAGGAGGAAGGTGCTCAAGGACTTGGTAATTCCTTAGATGTGGAGGCATTGAGGATGATGCCAGGGTTTGGGGCTTGGGTGACTGGATTGGATGGTGGTGCTCCCTATTGAATGAGAAGGTGGGAGGAAGACCAGGCTTGGGAAGGAAGAGGAGAGGTAAAGATGATTTGTTTGGTTTAGACAGAGTTTGAGCTATCTGAGGGTCAGACAAATAGGACCAAGAGGCTTTTGGCTCCATGGTATTTGGTAAATGAAGATGGACTGAGGTCTGTCAGGGGAGAGTATATGGAAAGAGAGAAAGGTGGGCCGGACCAGGACTCTGGGGGAGTCCTCTCTGTGAAGGGTGGGTAGCGGAAGCACAGCCTTGTGAAGCAGCCAAAGGGAGAGAACCATAACTTCTCATCCAGAGCCATGCCTGGAGACATTTTTTGGGTCACAGCTGAGAGGGGGACGCTATTGGCATATTGTGGATAGAGGCCAGGGACATTAATGAACAAAATATGATGTACAAAACAGCCCCACAGCAAAGGATCATCTGACCCAAGATGTCTCTAGTACTGAGGCATGGAAACCCCGTGCCTGTCATTTCCCTGCAGGAGTAGCTGTGAGTATCCTCTTCATGGCTGGGGCCAGGTGCCTGGTGTGCAGAGGCTGTTGGGTGAAAGGATGAGGTAGGAGGGAAACTGGATGAGGCCCTGCGGCCAGAACCAAACGAGGACAGTGGTTGGCAGTGCCCTGTGAAGCCAGGATGTCAGGTTACCTGAGGGTGGACATTTATCCATCAGGCTATGGATAAATAAAAAGATTCTGGTGTCTCGGTGAGAGTTGTGCTGAAGAGAAGCTCAGAGCCCAGTGCCAGAATCACTGCTTAGCAAGACTTGGACTCTTTCTTCAAAGTTGGTGTGGGAGTTAAGCAGCATGATGACAATTAAGGATTATTTTTGGAGTATTTAAGAGTGTCAGGTAGTTAGGAACTTATCTGACATAAATCATTTTAGGCATCATGTGTATTTTTGAAACCTGGTCCTTTTTTTTCTTCCTCAAGCACATTAGGCCAAAAACAGTTCACTGTCCTGACAGTGGTAAGGCATTAGATGCTACTAAGCCAACCTGATATTAAGGAACAAACCTCTTTTGATCACTGAGAATTGCTGTGGGTTTATTTTATATATACTGGTTTATTTTTTTATTCTTTTTTTTTTTTTTTTTTTTTTTTTTTAACATAGGAAAACTGTGAAGCAGTGCCTCACAGAGCAACTGTCTACGCTCAGCTGGTGGAGTCCAGGAGGATGTGGTCATGGAATAGGCTCTTTCCTGTCCATGTCCAGACCATCCATGGAGAGCAGGTCATAGTTCCCCCCTCGGAGCTGGAGAGGTGCCCTGGTGCACCCTCTGTCTATGACATTCAACTGAACCAGGTGTCATCCACTGACTTCACCGTCCTCAGTGATGTGCTTCCTATGTTCAGGTACCAAAGAGCCGCCCCAGGCCATGGTGCTTTGAGATATTTGGTGGAATTGGGATCTTTAGAAGTTCTTTATGAGTGAAAAGGAAATCTAGCTGATATCACCTGCTTCTGAAGGCAGGAGTCTGTTGCAAACAAGTCTCATTGCTGGTGATATCATCTTAAAAGCTAAAAAAATGGAGTGCATGAGCTTGAAATATGTTTAAGTTGCTGCATCTTCTTCCACAGTGTGGACTTTAGCAAGCAAGTCAGTAGCTCTGCAGCCTGCCACAGCCGGCAGTTTGAACCCCTGGCATCTGGCCGAGCTCAGGTGGTTCTCTCCTGGTGGGATATTGAAATGGACCCCGAGGGGAAGATCAAGTGCACTATGGCCCCCTTCTGGGCACAGTCAGACCCAGAGGAGCTCCAGGTAAGAGGCAGGAGTTGAGCATGTTTTTATGTAAATCAGGAAACTTGTCCACTTTAGGTTGTGGAAAAGTAGCATGTTGAACCCTAAATTCATAGGAGTTTAGAGACAGAAGGACTGTGTCAGGATTAATGTCAGAGAAGGGTTTTTTGTTTTTTTTTTTAAATTTAGAGAGAATAGGGAAAAAGGGGCAGAGAGAGAGGAGGAGAGCAGACTCCACACTGAGTGTGGAGCCTGACACAGGCAGTCTCACAACCCCAAGATCATGCTCTGAGCCGAAATCAAGAGTCGGATGCTCAGCTGACTGAACTACCGAGGTGCCCCTGTCAGAGAAGAGTTACAAAACAAGAACAACAAAAAGACAAGGCTACCTATCCTAAGATACAAGACAGACCTCTCCGCTGAGTTCAGGCGCAGCACTAGCAGACATGGGGTCACAGGAAAGCTTTGGTGTGCTGGCTTTCCCTTGCACAGCCAATCTCAGAGCCCCTACACTTTGCCCCCAGGTAATCCCAGGAGGCCTCAGATCAGCCTGGAATGGAGGACTACAGTTTGTCTACAGCTTCATTTTCCATGACTTCAAAATGTTTCCAGCTTAATAGTGGGTGGAGGATATGAACTAGGAAAAGATGACTGTTTTAACATGTGAACAGTTGTTCGGCCTCACTTATAAGAGCACTGCAATTGTAAACTACAGTGAGACATTATTTTCCACCTGTTAGTGATAAAGTTCAGAAAGTTTGGTGATGTGCTCTGGGTGAAGCTGTGGGGGAAAGTAGGCCAACGAGCATCAGATCTTCCATGGAATGCAGGGAGGCTCAATCCATCACCATGGGAAGGGACACCACTTCTAGACATTTAGGCTCTGGGTAGATTGGCATATGCATATAATAGTGTGTCAGGATATTCACTGCAGCCCTGACTTAGTAAAAAAAAAAAAAAAAAAAAAAGCCTAGAATAACCTAGAGGCCACCAGTAGGGGACTAAGTCTCTTGTGCTATATCCATTCAGGAGGGTGAGGCAGATCCCTGATAGAGAGCAATCTCCAGGATGGTCATTAAGTGAAACAAAAGCAGCGGTGCGGAACAGTGTGTGGCATGACAACATTAGTATTTTTAAAGATGAGAATATATGCGTTCCCGAGTTTACGTGTGTGGTAGGTGTGTTTAAGAATATCTTTGGAAGGGGATCCCTGGGTGGCGCAGCAGTTTAGCGCCTGCCTTTGGCCCAGGGCGCGATCCTGGAGACCCGGGATCGAATCCCACGTCGGGCTCCCCGTGCATGGAGCCTTCTTCTCCCTCTGCTTCTCCCTCTACCTGTGTCTCTGCCTCTCTCTCTCTGTCTCTGTGTGTGTGTGTGTGTGTGTGTGTGTGTGTGTGTGACTATCATAAATTTAAAAAAAATTAAAAAAAATATCTTTGGAAGAAGTCACAGAAATTGGTAAAAGTGGTTGCTTCTGGGAAAGGGGCTGAAGGTTAGGGGTGGAAAGTAAACTTATTTTTCACTCCACCACCCTTTTATATCTTTTGAATTTTAACTCATGTGCATGTGTTGTCTCCTTCCTCTACACACACTCAAAGGAGAGAAAGTGGGAAAGGTACTTCAGGGCTGAGGAGTCAAACTTTCCTTCTAATGAGGGAGCAGAAGGCAGACTGAGAACAAAACACAAGCTGACACTTCACAATCCCTCCCACCGCCCACCCCCAGGTGGGATATGTGTGACATTCCTCAGCACTCCTGGCTACCCTAAAGCTGAGGGAAGGAAAAATAAGTGGTTAACTAATAGAGATCACGGTCCTGCAGGATGAGAGTCTCCCTCTCATCCCTCTCCCACAAAGCGTCTTAGTGATTTACAAGAGGAAAACATTCTTTCTTTTTTTTTTTTTTGAGGAAAGCATTCTTATCAATAAAAACATTTTTATCACTAACCTAAATTCCAGAAAGAAACTCCCAGCTGTCTAATGTTAATGCTTTACTAGAGGGAAAAACAACCTCAACTTGGCAGTGGTGAGGCCCCCAGTATCTTGTAGGCCCTTGTTAGCATATATAAGTTCTTTTGAAACCTCTCTTTTTCCTTACCTCCCCCAACTCCCAAGTATGTAATCAGCCACCCCTCACATCCCTAGTGCAGCAGCTCTTTCTGCCCACAGGTCCTGTCACCGTGCTCTAATAAAACCACCGTTTCACACCGAGGATGTCTCAAGAATTCTTTCTTGGCCATTGGCCTTGGACCTCACCAACGTCACCAACATTTCCAAAAAAAAAAAAAAAAAAAAAAAGCATCACTTCTCTATGTGGGAGGCCTTGGGCACCATTCTCTCTGTATTCTGTTGTCCTGTTACTTGTTTGGGCCCTGGGTTTATCTTGATTGCTGGCCTGCTGATTCTAGGTGTACACAGGATGACATCAGTGGGATGGCCTTCGCTGCTCTCCTGCTCTCCCAAGTTACTGCTTAGGCCAGAGAGTCATGACTGCTGCAGGATTGCAGTTGGTTTCCCCCACCCTTGAGCATGTGAGGTCCCCCCATTTCCCCTCTACTTTCCAGTTGCCTGGCCCTCTTCAGGCTATGTGAGTATTTGGGGGCCAGAAGGGGTGATCAGAATTCACCCACAGAATTGAGATAGACACTGGGCTGCTTTCTTCCTCTGTCGGAGTGTGATGGACACAAAATTAGCATAAGAATATAGAATGCTAATACTTCATTTACCTATCTTCACTGTGCTACTCTGTATTTTCTCCTCCAATCTTCTTACAAGAGGTGCTGGGTAACCACATAATGCCCAAACTGAGACTGAGGCCAGACCCAGTGATTGGAGCAGGGCCTCATGTCCAAGCAGTAGTGCTGGATGTTTGTCCCAGGTCTTCTGTGAGGTGTGTATCCTTCGTTTACTAGTGGTGACTTATGGATTGTTAGAAATTTGAAGAGCTACTAATGGATCTCCCTCATGACTTCACTAAACTGCTCGTGGGCTGAAATACATTCAGTCTCTCACCTTGGCCAGTAGGTTCTGTCAACAGCCCTTTAGGGTCAGGACCTAGAAGGACACAATGGTCAGGGAGTGTTATGGGAGCCCGGGAGGGGTTGGTGAAGACTTCTCGTCTTTGGGTCAATTTGCATAGTAAGGAATGAACAACAGGTTTCAGAGAGTCTATTTTTCCCTCCTTGTTAGTGTTTACTTTTTTTTTTTTTAAGATTTTATTTATTTATTCATGACAGACACAGAGAAAGAAGCAGAGACACAGGCAGAGGGAGAAGCAGGCTCCATGCAGGGAGCCCGATGTGGGACTCAATCCTGGGTCTCCAGGATCACACCCTGGGCTGAAGGCAGCACTAAACCACTGGGCCACAAACACTGTTTGTGTTTACTTTTTCTACTGTGTCTAGTTATACCATTTTCTAGCTTTTATGTTCAAGTAGACATTTTAGATACCTGGGTATGTCATTCACCTGCCTTTCGGTTAAATTCAAATCTGGGTAGGGCAGAATGTGTTCCTGAGAAGCGGGCTGGTGTCAGCTCTGTTTGCATCTGCACCCAGTGGTGCTTTGGAGTCTCCCAGGGACCAAGTTTTTCTTAGTTCCTGCCGACGACAGAGAATGAGCGAGCACATACTTAATCAGAATTGAGCCAGGCACCTACTTTTTTAGGATAGTTCTTTCTTTTTTAAAGAGAGGCTTAAAAAATGGAAAAATAACAAGAGGCTTAAGGATGATGAGAGTAATAAACCTCCTTATGTAAAACAAAAATGAATCCAAAGTTACTCGGGGTCCTATCACTGCAGAGAACGTCCTTCTTTTGATCTCTTTCCATATGCACAAGTATTGTCGGTGTCAATTCCTGTGTTTTTGTGCTGCATCGGTCTTCAGTTACCATTTTTAGTGCTGCTGATACCCTGTATAAAGGCCTGTAGGTCCATTTCTGAGCTGCCTGACATTTGGGTTGGTGCTGGTTTTAGTAAGGCTGTTCATATGTAGCTTTTTTTCTTCATTTTTTCTTAGCAAAGTATCCTGTGTGGGGGGTTTATAGTGTTGAAAAGGAACAACATAGCTTATTAAAGGTTGATTCTGTATCATCATAAAGTATGTTTCACAAGTTAGAGTATTCCAGGCCTTTTAAAAACTATATTGTTTTAAACATGGGGCTTGAAACTCACGACTCTGAGATCAGGACTGGAGCTGAGATCAAGAGTTGGAGGCTTAACGGACTGAGCCACCTAGGTGCCTCTAAAAACTATTTAATTCAAAAGAATAAACAGAACAAAACCTTTCTGTACTATTTTCCCCACTTTTTATTTTGTAAATTCTAAATCCAGAATAAATGAAAATAAACACTGATATGCCCTTTACCTAGAATTACCAGTTGTTAACATTTGCTTTCTCTCTCTGCCTCCATTTTCCCTCTCTTCTTCCCTTCATTGCATGTACACACACACACACGTGTGAGGTAGAGGCGTGCACATGAACACATGCACATGGGACAGAGACTGGAGTCCCCTCTCCTGAGCCCCTCTTGAATATTGCTGTCTTGGGCTACATTTATCCTTCTAAAGCCAGCAGTGTTCCAGCAAGCTTTCTGGCCATTAGCCTCTCTGACTTGAGAATTTTCTTTATTTCTTTGACAAGAGTAGGCATCTGTAGTCCATGGCCTGGTCTCCCTGCAAGTGGATTTTTGGCTTGGATTTTGACTCTTGGATTAGAAATGTTGCTTTTTGGGGGGACAGCTGATTCTTTCTTCCCTTTTTCAGTGGCGGGACCACTGGATGCAGTGTGTGTACTTCCTGCCACAAGAAGAGCCCGTTGTCCAAGGCTCAAGCCTCTGCCTGGTAGCCCACCACGATGACTATTGTGTATGGTACAGCCTCCAGAGGACCAGGTATGCCCTGAATCTTAGTGTGGGTAGCGTGCACTGGGCTGGTGTCATTGTGCACTTATATAAGTTCACCTTAGAAACCCTGCAGAGGCTCAAGTGGGCAGGTTTGCGTCTGAACAGAATAAAATAAGAGCAAATGTTTGTGACTGAATGTGTTAGCATCCACTGTCATGTACTCAGAAGAGGCTGCCCCAGGTGTAGGGCCCCCATTTGGAAGAGACATAAATGAGAAATCTTGAATTGGGGGGGCCCTCCAACCTGTAATGCCCATCTAAAGCCAGTTCCTAGACTCATGCCCTCTAGAGGATGTGCATATGCTCATGATGGCCCATATGTTTGACCTGGGAAGACCCCTGTGCCATGCCTTCATGCCTGCCAGTTCCTAAAAGATCATGCTCATGATATGTGTCTATCTGTTCATTTCCTGGCCCAGTCCTGAAAAGAATGGGGGAGTCTACCCAGCACGCCCTGTGTGCGACTGCCAAGCTCACCTGCTCTGGAACCGGCCTCGGTTTGGAGAGATCAATGATCAGGACAGAACTGATCAGTATGTCCAGGCCCTGAGAACAGTAAGTGTCCAGCCTCTCAGGTGGTTATAGGTAAGAAGGAGTTTGTCCCACGGACCCCAGCTCATTGCTTGCTTATAGTTCGTTGGTTTTGATTACTGTGCTCCCTAGTCTTCAGATGGCTTCTAGGTGGGCCCTCAGGTGATGAGGCAGGGAGGATGTTATTGGACTTTGTGAGGGCTTGTTCTCTGCTCTCCTGTGAGAGCCTCTGCCTGAGATCCTTATCCTGGCCCCTGCCTTTTGTTCTTC
Source organism: Vulpes vulpes (assembly GCF_048418805.1). Lineage (NCBI taxonomy): Eukaryota > Metazoa > Chordata > Mammalia > Carnivora > Canidae > Vulpes > Vulpes vulpes. Next base: position 182,551,591 of record NC_132791.1, on the reverse strand, counting down.
TAAACACTTGGCCTTTGTGGTTCACTAGCAGTTCCTTGAGTGATCCCAGTAGACTCAGCCACCTGTTCTTCCTTTCATCTGCTGCCTCCTAAAACTCTCAAAAATATGTATCTGGTTTTTTAACTCTCCTGCCTGAAAACCTGTGTTCCCTGCTTCCTGTAGCGGGGTCTCTCAGGCCAGGACAACACAGGGTTTGGAGGGGTGTCTCTTGGACCTCTTGGAGTTGTATGCAGAAACGTGTGTACCTATGAGAATCGATGCATTTTTGCAGGAAGGAAGAGAGCCCAGCTGTCTTAAGTTTCTCTCAGAGGGATCTGGGACATAAAAAATAATTCCTGTCTTTGGCGAGTCAGTCGACAGACCCACAACTGTCTGTGCTGTGACCAGAGAGAAGAGGCTTATAGATGGGAAGATGGCCTCCAGCAAGTGGGGCAGATCTTCAGTAGAACCTTCTAGGACAGCTTGAGGAGAGCTTTCTCTGACAGTGAGGTCTGGGTGGAGAGAGGTGGGTGAGTGGATACATTGGAGAGAAGATCCAGCTGGGTGTTGAGTGGTTAGAATTGGATTAAAGGATCACAGAGTGAGTTGGTGGGGTCCAGGGAAGGGAAGCATTTCTGTTAGTTTGCCAACAAGAATTTCTTGACCTATTATAAGAAAACAGGAGTTGGATGGTTCTTTTCCTGCAGATGCTGAAGCCAGACAGTGTGTGCCTGTGCGTCAGTGATGGCAGCCTGCTCTCCTTACTGGCCCATCACCTTGGGGCAGAGCAGGTACTGGACATGCGCCATTCTGTCAGCTTCCTGAAGGTGGCTCCTGAGTTTGACTGTTACGTGGTCTGGGTACACAGTTCTGTGACTCAAGCTCTTTGCAAGCACAGCTGCCACGGATGCGGGGGCTTTGGGGCTTATTGCTCTGTGTGCAAGCAGGAGCCAGGTTGTAGCTATCCCCATGTAGCTGCAGCTCCGGTGACGGAGTCTGTACCTTGCTAGGGTCAGTGCTGAAAGAGGGGGTGCTGTCCCTGTGGGTCATGAATACTGGTAGACCTGGTTGGGTGGTACCTTCTGCCCTGGAATGGTCTTGTTGGTGTTTAATCTTTAATTTCTTTTTCTATCAGTTGAATCTCCTACCACTAAGAGCATGGTATTCTCTTTAGGTGTTTACAGTAGAGAGCTCAGCAGCTTCGCACAGACTGATGAAAAAAGTAAGTGGTGATTGTTGTTACCGAAATAATGAGGGGACCAGGCGAGCCTGCCTTCCCGAGTCTGGGATTGATTGCTGTGTGCTGTGTTGGCACTAAGGGAGCAAGTGAGAACTCCCACCTTGAGAGCTGGCTCAGAAGTGTTCCTGGGCTGTCAGTGGATAGCAGCAAACATTCAGACTCTGCTTTGTTTTTTATGGCTTTTCTCCTCACTTCACATAAAGCTAACAAAACTAAAATCTTTGCAGTGATACAACTGAATTTATGATTTGTTTCTGGGACCCAGTGCCCAGGGAGTCACTGCTCACAAGCTGGCCTGACTGGTTAGTTCTGTGATGGTGTTTCTCCCCCGGCCAGTGATTGGTTTTGATTTCTTCCTCTCTGAAGGAAACTCCCAGAACTACAGTCCTATTGCTGAGTCCTGCTGTTATACCTGCCGGAGAAATTTCTTTTGCTGTTACAGCATTTTGTTAGTGCTCTCATCCTTGGTGCACAGGAAGCCCCTGGAGGAGAGAATTTTCACAAAGCAGAAAAAAGTGGTGCTCTAGAACTATTTGACCAGAAAACTTCAAACAGACAAGGCAACTTTGAGATGTTTTTTTCTGGACAAAAACAATACTTTCTATTTTTTTTTTTCTTGTTAAGATTTTCAAGGCTAACCACCTGGAAGATAAAATTAATATAATAGAGAAACGGCCTGAGTTGTTAACATCTGCAGACTTGGAAGGTAAAAAGGTGAGTGGCGAGGGGCTGTGTATCTGCATGGACAGCATAGCACTGACCTGGCCTGAGCACCCCCCTTCTCTTCTCCCAGCTGGCCCCACGCCTCACCTGGCCACCGTGAGGGTGCAGATTCTTGCATTGATCTGAACTCCAGCTGATCTCTGCTCCTTCCGAGTGAGGGCACAATGGCTGTGGTGGGATGAATAGCAGCTCCTGTCGCCTCTCTGCCCTCCCCTTGCACAGCGCTCCAGCTCCATCTGCTCCCGTGTTTTCGTTCACGTTTGGCATTTTTGCTTCTTTCCTGCCACCTCTGAGGTTGATCTGTCTCTCACAGCTGGTCTTCTGACCCCATCTCCCCTGGCCCTATGTGCCTCTGAAACTACTTCTTAGTGACCCAAGAAACTAACTACAGTATTCCCACACATTTCCTCTCTCCAGCCTCCTGGACCCTTATGACCCAGAGGCCTTCTTAACACATTTCTTTCTTTTTTTTTTTTTTCCACATTTCTTTTTAGGTCCTTAAGAGACTGCTTTTTTTTAGGGGCACCTGGTGGCTTAGTCAGTTAAGCCTCTAACCCTTGGTTTCGGCTCAGGTTGTGATCTCAAGGTTGTGGGATCGAGCCCTGTGGAGCCCCACCCTCAGCAGAGAATCTCCTTAAGGTTTTCTCTCACCCCCGACACTCCCCCTATATGTACTTTCTCTCTCTCTCTCTCTCTCTCTCTCTCTCAAATCTTAAAAAAAAAGAGAGAGACTAGTTTTCCAGGTTTTTGTCTTTCTAGCTGCTCCTTCTCAGCTTCTCATGGGTTTCTGTTCCTTCGTTTGATCCTCCTGTGGCAGTGTTCCTTGATGATTTCTCCTTGGCTCTTCTCTCCTCTCCCTCTGTGGCCCCTCTTTTTTTTTAAATAGTTTTACTGAGATGTAATTGACATACCATAAAGTTAACCCGTGTCAAGTGTCTAACTCAATGATTTTTAGTAAATTTTTTTTTTTTTAAGATTTTATTCAGGGATGCCTGGTGGCTCAGCAGTTGAGCCTCCCAGGTGCCCCTGATTTTTAGTAAATTTATAGAGTTGTACAACTATTTTACGTTTTTAGTTTTAGAGCGTTTCCATCCCTAACCCCTAGCCCCAGGCAAGCACTGATTTGGTTTCTGTCTATAAATTTGTTTGTCTTGGGCATTTTATGTAAGTGAAATAAAACAATACGTGGTCTTTAGTGTTGGGCTTCTTTCACTAGTCACACCTTTGAGGTTCACCCATGTTGTAGAATGTGCCGGTATTTTGTTCATTTTTAATGCTGAATGGTATGCTGTGCCACATTTTGTTTATCCATTCACCTGTCGATGGAATTTGGATTGTTCCAAAAACTATTTTTGGCTATTATATACTGCTGCTGTGAACATTTTCTTTTTTTAGTTTTAGAAAGGAACTGATACAGTTAGATTTTTTAAATTTAGATTAATTTAAAAGCTTTATTTATTTAAGTAATCTTTGAGTCTGATGTGGGGCTCAAACTTACGGCCCCGAGATCAAGAGTCCCATGCTCTTCTGACTGAGCCAGCCAGGCGTGCCACCATTGCTGCTTTGAGCATGGATATGTAAGTCTTTGTGAGGATATATGTTTTTAATTTTCTTAGATGCTTAAACTTGGGATTGCTTAGTTGTGTGGTGTTTTTTAACTTTTTAAGCTACTGGTAAACTGTTGTCCAAAGCAGCTATACCATTTACATTCTCACCAGTAACATGTATGAAAGTTCCAGGTTTTCTTATCTTTATCAACACTTGGTATTGTCTATCATTTTTATTAGAGTCATTTTAGCAGGTGTGTGATAATATCTCATAGTTTTGATTTGTATTTGCCTAATGACTAATGATGTTGAACACCTTTCTTTTTTCTTTTTTTGAACACCTTTCTATGTGCTCATTAGCTGTTCCATGTCCAGTTTGGTGAAATAGCTAGTCTAGATATTCTTTTGCCCGTTTTATTCCCCCATGCCTTTTTTTTTTTTTTTTAAAGGGCATTTTTGAGATGTAATTCACGTGCCATACAATTCACCCATTTACTTTGTGGAATTTAGTGATTTAGTACATTCATAAGGCCATACAGTCATCACTATAATCAGTTTTAGAACATTTTCATTGTCCAAAAAGAAAGCCTGTGCCCATTAGCAGTCACTTCCCATTTGTCTCCAATCCTCCCAGCCTCTGGGCAACCCCTGATGTACTTTTTGTTGAAGGATTTATTAATTCTGAACATTTCACATAAATGGAATCATATGAAGTGTGAGGTCTGTTTGTGACTGGCTTCTTTCAAGGTTCATCCATGTTGTAGTGTAAGTTGATACTACATTTCTGCTTACTACTTAATATTCCATTGCATGGATAGACCACATTTTGTTTATCTGTTGAGCAGTTGCTGGCCACTTGGGTTGTTTTCACTTTTTGGTTTTGACTGCCTGCTATCTAAATACTCAGTACAAGTTGAATTCTTTTTTCCTTCTCACAGATGAGAATAAAAAGATAATCCAGTTTTAGGGGCACCTGGGTGGCTCACTGGTTGAGTGTCTGCCTTTGGCTCAGGTCGTGATCCTAGGGTCCTGGGATTGAGTAACACATCAGGTTCCCCACAGGTAGCCTGCTTCTCCCTCCGCCTGTGTCTCTGCATCTCTCATGAATAAATAAATAAAATCTTTTTTTTTTTAAAGATTTATTTATTTATGATAGACATAGAGAGAGAGAGAGGCAGAGACACAGGCAGAGGGAGAAGCAGGCTCCATGCTGGGAGCCCAACGCGGCACTCGATCCCGGGACTCCAGGATTGTGCCCTGGGCCAAAGGCAGGCGCTAAACCGCTGAGCCACCCAGGGATCCCCAATAAATAAAATCTTAAAAAAGAAAAAACATATTCTAGTTTTACAAGCCACTGATAATGGTGTACCCAGCTAGACTCCAGGTCACTAGAGTGGTGACTAGAAGGGTGAGACCAGACATTCTTGCCTTATTCTGATGTTGCAGGGTAGGGGGTACTCAGGGCCAACCTTTTCTATCTTCAGTGTTTCCTTCTGCATCTTCCTTAGCTCAGCCAGACACCGAGGTATCATTTGAGACTGGCCCCTCCCTTGATGCCCATCTGCTTGGGCCTAGCCCTGGGTCCCCTATCTCCTCAGCCTCTACTGCGTCTCCCAGTTCTTCCTTCTGTACACTCTCTACTCCTTGCTTGGACCATTGCTGTACTCACCCAAGTCCTAAGTCCTCTCCTGTGCCCACGCTCCTTGCAGATGGTGTCTCCACATGCTTCATGGTTTCAGAGGGCCCTTTCTAAAACACACTCCTCATTTTGAGCCCCTAATTAAGGCATTTAGAGATCCCATCTTTCCTCCAGGAAAGAGTCCAGTCCCTGTGGCCTGTCATCAGCTGCCTTTGGGTGACCTGGCTTCTCTCTACTTTTCTGGCCTTACTCTTACCTTACTCTTTATGACCCATTTGCTCATGTAACAAGCTCCCGAAGGGCCTTGCTCTCACACCTGTACTTTGTCCCTGCATCCCTCTGCTCAATTCCTGGTCCTTTGCTTTTCTGACTCCTATTCATGCATTAGTTAATTTACTCAGCAGACATTTGCTGAGCATCTGCTCGAGGCCAAGCACTTGGCAAGGTGCTGGGGATACTGTGCTGCCAATGTCCCCACTTTTGTGGTACGCAGAACCTAGTGAGGAAGACTGCTAGAGGAGTACTGATGACAGTTTGTCATGATAAAGCTTTGAGTGGGGATCTACCTACAGGATGCCATTCAGGAAGCTGTTCCCTCTAGGGTCCTTCCACATGTCCCTTCCTCACCTCTGTCTGCAGATCTTACTGCGCTGCCAGCCTTTTCTGTTCCCTCTTCCACTCTGCGCTCCTGTGGGCATGGCTTGTGTCTGCTTCTCATCTTTGTGTCCTTTAGGGCAGGTGTAGACCTGGCATACCCGTTGGTTGACTGAGTGAGTGAATGAATGCCTTTTTATTTCCATGTTTCCCATGAAATTTTTTTTTTTTTAGATTTTATTTATTTATTTGAAAGAGCACTTGAGAGCATGAGCATGGGGAGGGGCAGAGGGAGAAGCAGACTGCCCTCTGAGCAGGGAGCCCAACAGAGGGGCTCAATCCCAGGACCCTGGGATCATGACCTGAGCTGAAGACAACACTTCACTGACTGAGCCACCCAGACGCCCCCTTCCCATGAAACCTGTAACTTGTCCTTCACTCTTTAGCTGAATCATTCTGATACCTTGGTCCTGCTTCTTGTTCTGATTGCCAGGTATCTCTTCTCCTGGGCGAGCCGTTCTTCACCACTAGCCTGCTGCCATGGCACAACCTGTACTTCTGGTATGTGCGGACTGCTGTGGACCAGCATCTGGGACCTGGTGCAGTGGTGATGCCCCAGGCTGCCTCGCTGTATGCTGTGGTTGTGGAGTTCAGGGTAGGCCACCCAGAAGTTGTAGAAGGGGTGGGAGGCGGAGGTCCTTGTTTTCTTGCAGAGACCTCGGGTGCAGATAGAGCAATGTGAGTCTTAATGATATGAGCCTCTGCTTTTCTGTATCAGCTCACTGCAGGGTTGAATGGAAGAGGCTTGCCTTTGTACAAATGCAGTAATTCGGCATACAAAATGGAAATGGCTGTGTGTTGTCATTTTACAATTATCCCTTATCAGAATAATTAAAAAACATAAATGAGTTTCAGAAGACATGCTGCGCAGCTCACTCTGCTCTTACTAAGAACTGGCGCTCTAGTTGTTAAAAGCATTTTGAGATGGAGAGTCAGCTTCTTTATGTAAGAAAAAATTGAAAAGCTTCATTTTAATTTTCTCATCAAAGCAGAACCAGTCACAAAGTCGTTTTGGGAAAAGCATTTCTTCTTAAAAGGATTTTGAAGTGCTTTCAGCCTGAGAAGTAGAGTGAACCTCCTTTGATATTTCTTTGATAAGAGCTACTTTATCCATGGTAGCTCAGTGGCTCCATTGCTTATTTTCTGGGCATTTCTTCTGTATTGTTTATTTACTTAATGAGATTTCCACAGGACTTCTGGCTTTCGTGGCCCAGGAGGGAATGTGGGAATGAGGCTCATTCCCAGGCATATATCCTGGAAACAGGACATAAAATAGGCTGACCAGAATGCTCTTCTGGTCCTCTTCCTCCCATTGCCCTCATGCTCTGTTCATGGGTGCAGAGCCTCAGGAACTGGTTTACAGATTTCCCAAAGAAACCCCATCCCAGTGGCTCTGGCCAATTGTCCCCTGTGGGAGAGGACTTGGGGTCATGTGAGACTTTGCATATTTGAGTGAACATCCTGGATCCTTGATACTTCTGAGCACCTTAGGATCTCTTCCAGGTGTGCAGGAAAAGCAACGTGTGCCTCAGATTTGGGACTGGAGTACTCCCAGCCCGACTTCAGTGGCCCTTCTTGCTCTTGTCACCATGCTTCCATGTCTCTGGGTGGGTGTGGATGTCTGTGTGCTGTCCTACAGAACCTGTGATGTCCATCCCCAGCTGGGTGTCGACAAGGGCTGTGCCTTCCTCACAGGACCTGTGGCGGATCCGGAGTCCCTGTGGTGACTGCGAAGGCTTTGATGTGCACATCATGGATGACATGATTAAGGTAGGTGGGGTCATAGTTCCTACCTGCAGTGTCCCACCCACCCATTCCATGGTCCTTCTACTTGGCCTTTTCACAGTAGATGAACATGTAGATTCTGAGTCTGGCCCTGTTTCTTATCCCACCCATCACTTCTGCCACGTGGGCCACACCCTGCACCCTCTCATTGCTTGGCTTTATACGCTTTCCGGCCCCTCCTGTGTCACCTTCAGTCAGCTGTCCAGAGATCACCTGTGGGGCAGCCTTCCTGCCCAGCCCCCTTCTCAGCTAGAGGCTAGTGTCCCCAGGCACTGAGATTCCTTGTCTCCCTCTAGACTGGGAGCGTCGTGTAGGGGTAATATGGCTGCTATAGTGCTCAGTAGGAGTCACTGAATGGCCGAGTGTCCAAGTGTCAAGACTTTTTTTTTAAGATTTTATGTATTTATTCATGAGAGACACACAGAGAGAGGCAGAGACACAAGTAGAGGGAGAAGCAGGCTCCATGCAGGGAGCCCGATGTGGGACTCGATCCCGGGACTCCAGGATCATGCCCTGGGCCGAAGGCAGGTGCTCAACCGCTGAGCCACCCAGGTGTCCCAGATGTTTTGTTTTTTAACCAGTGTAGACATTTGGTCCTCAGAATAGCTCATGAGACAGGCAGTGTCATCCCATTTTAAAAGGGAGAAGATGAGGCTTAGGTGTAGTGATTCTCTGAGGAGATTGTGCATGGCTGCAGGGAGTGGAGAAAGCAGCTGGTCTGATCCAGGTGCCTGTAGTTTTTCTGTGAGGACCCACTACCCCATGTAACTATGGCAGTTACTCTGAGGGACCAGAGCCAAGTAGGTGAAGGACCATTGGCCTGGACCTTGGAGACTGGACATGAGCCCCTTATCCCCTAAGCCATCGGCTCTGTCTCTGTTTCTGCCCACCCCCACCTCCCTTTAACCTTAGCGTGCCCTGGACTTCAGGGAGAGCAAGGAGGCCGAGCCCCACCCGCTGTGGGAGTACCCCTGCCGCAGCTTATCTGAGCCTCAACACATCCTGACCTTCGATTTCCGGCAACTGGTCCCCCCGCACCCGCTCCGTGCTGAGGGCTCCATCAACCTGAGGAGGTGAGAACAGGTTCTGGGGTGCAGCAGGTGGGGGAAGGGTGGGTGGGGCCTGCTTTCTGTCTAGTTACCACCCTAGTGGCTAAGCACTTACTTCAGCTTCTTACACGTGGATGGGATGGCCTCCATGTCTGGGCCTTGCTCATTGTGGTCCAAAGTGGCCCTGAGTCTGTAGCAGGTCCCCAACAGCCCTGGGTATGTGCAGGTGGAGAGAGCGAGCCAGAGTGGGCTTGGCGTATCCACCCATATCTGCAGCTCCCTTGGAGCTAAGCATCATGAGGATCATAGCTGTAGAGAAACCTGATTTTTTGGTTGCTATGGTAACCATTAGGCCATTTTCCCTGAACTCTGCTGGGAATTAAAGCAGGTTGAGAATTGGTGAGGGCTGCTCGTTTTGAGGCACAGTTGGTCCATCCAGCTCCAGCATCCTTCACAGGGAGGAGCTGCTGCTTTCCTGAGGAAACACCTCTGTCCCCTGGCTCTTGTGAGTGCTTGGCCAGGCTGCAGGGAGCAAGTGGGCCTTTGGGTTGTGGTTCTTTTGCTCAGCATTTTGCTAAGTGGCCTTTAGTCAGGTGATATTAGCAGCCTCCTGACTGGGCAGGAAGGAAAGATGGGAGGTTTCTGGCAAGCAGAGGGAAGCTGTGGCTATGCCTCTTGTGTGGCTGTTTCTATTTGGCCCAACGTCCCCCACCCCCAGGCCTGGGAGGAGCCATGGGGCCGTCCTGTGGATGGAATACCACCTGACTCCGGACAGCACTGTCAGCACCGGCCTCCTGAAGCCTGCCGAGGACAAGGTAGTGCTGCGTACGTGAGTCCCAGAGCAGGTATTCCTGGCCTGTGCAGCTAGGTCGCAGCTCCTCCATGGCCTCGGCTCACCTGGCCATGAGCAGCAGCTTCTCACTGCGAGTTTCCCAGGCTAGAGGCTGAGCAGGAGGGGGCTTGGGTGCCAGGAGCCCTCACTGCCTCTTGTTCCTTTTACAGGGGGACTACTGTTGCTGGAACCCCCACTGCAAGCAGGCTGTGTACTTCTTCACCACACCGGACTGCGGAGCATCGCTGGGTGGCTCCCGGACTGTCAGCTACACTGTGGAGTTCCACCCCCACACCGGAGACATCACCATGGATTTCACCCTGGCTGATGGGTGCTGACCCTCACTTGTTGAAAAATAAAGTGGCCCCAGGGCTCTGGGCTCTGAATGGCGTGGCTTTCTGGGAAGCAAGGTGAAGGCACCTCTCTTTTCAGGGCCCAGTTTGACCTCTGGGCTCTGAGGAACCTTCCCTTTTTGCATTTTTGCACCACCAGCTCCTTGCTTCGGGTGTGATGGGCAGCATGAGCTGCTGACTGAATTGGGAGCTGAGCGGGGGCCAGGGAGCCACCCTGCCATGGTTCTGAAGTGATCAGAAAACTTAATGTGTCAGCGTCCCTCTGCTGTCCTGGAGTTGGCTGGGCTGGGCAGGTTGTGTGCTGCTCTCAGCCTCTCAGTGCTGTGGTGGTGTGCTTCCCCTGTTGGAGCCAGCCCCGCCTATCCTAAGGAACCTCTGGATCCCTCCTGCTTGGCTCCAAGCTAGAGGCAGAGATCAGATTGTGGCTAGGCCCTGGGCTTGAAAGACCCTAGCAGGACTGTCTTTCCCTATAGCGGGTAACATTGTCAAGGCACATCCATAAGCATCTGGCTTCGGTGTGCAGCCTCAGCAGATGACCAAGACTTGACACCTGCACATCAGGCTGCTGCTCAGGGGATAGGGAAGAGGTTGTCTCAGAGCATTTACTGAGATGCAGACCCAGGAAACCAGCCATCAGGAGGAGGAGCCAGGAGGTAAAGCCTTTTCCAGTGTGCCTCCATTCTAGCAGAGGGACCTTCTGCCACCTTGAAGTGTGAGGCAGATGGGTGCGGTCAGTGTAGCCACCCCACCCTAGCCTTGCTTGTGCCAGGGGGAAGGCTAGAATCCTGAGGAGGCCCAGCCTTCTCCCACTGAAGATGCCCTTTGCTCTTTATTTCTGCTTCCCCAGAGAACAAGGAGGTAGTGGGATCCCAGGTGGCCTGGTTTTCTGGTGGTTTGGGGCAGACTTGGCCTGTTCCCATGTGGGTGGGGGGCGAGGTGGGAAATACGGGCCCCCCCGCGGCCTAGCCCCAGCTTGCCGCTCAAATAAGAACACCAGCCTTGAGCCTCACAGTTTTATTTTCTTGTTATCCATCCTTCTGTTCAGCACCAATAAAGGGAAAAAACACCTCTCTTTTCAAAATATTTTATCAGGTGTAAAGATTGTTTTTCTTCTAGGGAAGAATCGTCTGGATATATATTTGATAATATTTTTACCAAAACCTTAGGTGTGCTTAACCATATAAAACCCCTAATGTCCCATGAGGATACAATACAGAAAAAAATACAGAAATTAAAAAATTGTTTTTTTTTTTCTTTTTTAAAACAGTATTTCTAAATCTCAGCAAGTTAATACAATAGTTAAAAAGCATCAAGGTTAATATCCATACTTAAAACTCAAGGTGGTTTGGACAAATGGAAATGACCATTTCCTTCCGAAGCTGACCCCTGCCTCCTGGCTCCTCTGGAGGAAGCTGGGCCTGGGGCAGGCGTGGGGCCTCAGGTGGGGATTTGGATGACCCCTGTGTCCACCCCTCCTAGGCCTAGATGCCATAGAATCTGAGATCCTGGTAGTGTTTTCTTTCTTTTTTAAAAATCAAAATGTAAAAGTCTGGCTTGTGCATGGTCCTAGGAGTCCACAGCCTTGATGAAACGTATGGTTGGGCAGTGATGGCCTCAGTGCTGAGGCTGCGCCAGAGGGAAGTGCGAGGGGAGGTGGGATGCAGGCTGGCCTGGCTCAGTTGCCAGAGCCAGGCTGGGCAGAGGCGACCTTGTTAGGACAGGAAATGACCGAGGCACAGGGAGGTATGACTTGCCTAAGGCCACCCTGTGAGTAGGGAGAGAAACATGCGCCCCCTGTGCCGTGGCTCCCATAGCGCTGCCCTGGGAGGGAGGTGGCTCCTTGGTGGGTTGCAGGCTGTGCTGGAGTTGCTCTGCTTCAGGAACCCTGGCCTCTGTCTCCGCTGTTCTCCTGGACATAGCCTACTTGAAGCCTGGGGGCCTTGGCTCAGTCCCAGCCCTCCAGGCGTCGAGTGTGTTCAGTTGGGCCCTGCCTGTGTGAGCAGATTCCTGGCTGCTCCTCTGACCCCACAAAGCCTAGCCAAAGCCCTGAAGGCCAGGCCCTTGGTGGAGAGGCACAGCAGAGAGCCCAAGTGGGATTGTGTGCTCAGTGGTAAGCAGCTCGTCCTGGCTCTGGATGCAGGGTGGGGCTGGGGGCTTGGTCAGTGAAGCCCTCAACCCAGACACTGCCCCGGACAAACCAAGGCTCCCGTGTGTCTGGTTCTCCTCCCTCAGCACTGGGCCTGCCTCTGGCTGGCTGCTGGGCCCCTTCTTGCAGCTCAAGTGAGTGACAAGGCACAGTGTCAGCGAACCGGCACCAGGAGGCCTCTGGCAGGAGGGTCCTGGTACACTGCCCAGCCAAGTTGGCCTGAACCAGGTGAGCACAAGGTCAGGGCGCCGCAAGGAGGGGAGGCCAGTGGGGGTTGTCAAGGACAGTCTTCCAAGTTGGAGGGTCCTTGCACTGGGAAACAAAACCCTCCGTTGCGTGACTAGTGAGGGGGAGCATCCCCGGATGTGTTTAAAAAGGTGGACAGAGCAGTGCTGCCGTGGAGTGGGGAGCTGTGGACCTCACCTGTAGGCTCCGCTGTGTACTGCCCAGGTAGCTAGTGCTGGCCCTGGTCACATGGTGGCAGAGTGGGCATCTATGGGCCTGGCTGCCAGCCAGTACGCCTGGCTGCCCCAGGCAAGCAGTGGCCCCTGGCCTTCACCCCTGTCCTCCACACTGGTGAGGGTGAGGGTGAGGGGACAGGCCGATCTGCACCTTGGCTTCCTGCCCCTTCATCCAGGGCCCCTGGGCTGCATTTCAGGATGGGCGGGGGAGGACCGAGCTATAGCCTCACCCAGAGGCAGGCAGACAGTTCCTGAGCTCAGCCAGGGAAAGCTTGGTCCCAAACCAGAGAGGTGTCCAGAAGCGAAATGGAATCAGGTGGAAGAGGATGCGTTGGTTTTGACAGAAGAGAAGCTATAAATCATTTGGAAAACCTGAAGCCCCCCCGCCCCTTTATGCCATGAGTTCCCCTTCTTCCTGTGAAAAGGTGATGCTCTCTCCTCAGATTCCCTTTGCCCACTTTGAAGTCTCTTGGGGGAATCTCTGGGGCCCTGGTTCGCTGGGAGAGGGGAGCTCGAACAGCGTTCTCCCTCATGGTTGGCAGACCCTCTAAAGTGAAGGGTGGTAACTTTATCTGTTTTTCTTTTTAAAATGTGATCGCCCTTGAATGCAAGACCCTGGGAAGAGCCCGGGCTTGCTGGTAACTGGACACAGCCCTCACGGTCCCTGCTCGCTAGCCGTCGGGGCTGGAGGCGGGAACGGGCGGCTCTGTGCCCAGGAATGCTTCTTTGGCTGGTTCTGATTGTGTTTGGAGTTTGGCCTTGGGTGAGGCCCAAGTGAGGGGTCTGTGTGGCTACGGTGTGGCACGTGACATGCGGGCAGCGTGCATGCGAGGGTGCAGGCATGCGAGACAACATGGCAGCAGACAAAAATAATGAACCCTGGACGAAGCTTGAGAAGAGATACAAAGAGTACAGAAACCCGGTTCTCATACTAACCCCCGGGTTACAAACTAGGTTGTGCTGTAGATTTGTAGAAAATCACGTTTTGAAAGAATGGCACTGTTGGGCAGCTGCGGCTCCCAAGGCCGTCCTGACTCCTCTGTCCACGGTGAGTGCCCAGAGGTGCAGGGCAGCGCTGGTTCCAGCTCACCTGGGACTGACCGAGGCTCCCCCCCGGGTCCCTGCCCTCCTCCCCGGGCACCAGGGGTGCTCGCTGGAGGGGACATGGCCAGAGGTGCTGCGGCTCAGAGGGCTGGCAGAGGGCCCCCTGCTTGGAATGACGTGGCTGGTCTATGCCTCCTCCTCCCCTGCAGACACCATCAGCCGCATGGCCACTGGAAGGTGGTCGGTCAGGCCAGACAGCTGGGTGATAAAACTGAACTCTTCCACCTCCTGTAGGGGAGAAGCATCCCTATTAGGTCCAGGGGGTATCCTACAAAGGGGGGGCCTGGAGGTCAGGGGTGGGGCTGCGGGGTGGGGACCACTGCTGGCCAGGATCTTCCTGGACAGGGGTGGGGGCATCACATGGCCCCCAAGTTCTCCGGGATGGACTGATCTCATTTTCAGAGGAGAGCTCAGTGCTGTTGAGGGGTGCAGGGCAAGGGTTCCCTATCTACAGGCATGGCCTGGGTCCCCAGCCCGCCCCAGACTCACGGCCTTCCAGTCCGGCCACAGCCCCTCCTCCGCGTACAGTATGTAGTCGATGCGCCTGCCGTTGCCTTTCAGCAGGTCCTTGCGTCCCTTCTGGCCTGCCCCAGGGCTCTTGCTGGTGGGGAAGGCCAGGTACTCCCTGCGGCCTTCCTCGCTCTCCAAGACCCTGCTCAACACAGGAAGCAAGGTGAGCCCCTTGCCCCATTCCCCGGTCCCCAGATCCTGAGTATGGAGCTATGTTCTCATCCTCAGTGAGACAGGCAGTTCAGACCAAACCCTTGTGTTTAAGATCTATTCGCTGTGGACCCAGCAAGGAACTGGGGTGGAGGGAAACTCAGTCTGAGCCTGAGTTCCTGGCTGAGCTGTGCGACTCTAGAGTCTGTCCAGGAGTATCCCCTGTCCACCTCGGGCTTGGCTGTGGCTGAAACTTGGACACAGCATTGTCCAGAACCTGGAGCCAAGTTGGGGACAGAAGTGCTGAACGGGGCTTTACTTGGAGCCATTGGAGGGGCCTGTTTTGGGAAAGGGTCTTTGCAGGGACCCACTCCTGTGCCTTGTTTCAGGTCATCAGGGGGCTGGGGTTGCCAGGAGAGCACCCAGGCCCTAGACCGGGACTGGGCTCTTGGGTCAGTCTATTTCTGAGCAGCTATGCTACCAGACCCCTGGGTTTGCCTCTGATACAAGGATGATTGCTGTGGGCCCCAGGACTAGGAGACCAGGCATCCCGAGAAAGGAACATGGAGGGCACCTGTAGGAGGAGCATGTGACTCTTGATCTTGATGTTGTGAGTTTGGGTCCCACATTGGGTGTAGAGATTACCTAAATAAATAAAACTTGGGGTGCTTGGGTGGCTCAGTTAAGTGCCTTTGGCTCAGGTCATGATCTCAGGGTCTTGGGATTGAGCCCCACGTTGGGCTCCCTGCTCAGTGAGGAGTCTGCTTCTTCCCCCTCTGCCCCTCCCCCCATTTGTGCACATGAGCACACGTGCCATCTCTCTCAAAGTCTTAAAAAAAAAATACACTTAAAAAAAAAAACCAATGTGGGATATGACTGCCATCCCATTTCTTGGGGAAGGAAAGTGATGTGGGTCAAGGTTCTACAGGGTGTGCAAGGCGCTCAAGTGGGGCGTTAACACCCTGAATTCAGGTCTTTTGACTTCCTGTCTGCTGTTCCCCTCCTGCCAGGTTTCCTCTGGAGCTGGAGCACCCATTGTGGAGAGCCTTCATGGGAGGCTTGCAGAGGGCAGGCGCAGTCGCCAATAGACACCACACAGGCCTGCCAGGCTGGCTAATGCCTGGACAAATGGAAGGGGCGCCTGGACACACGCAGCCAGCAAACATAGGTTTCTACAAGGTCTTTATCGGCCCTGAAATAAATACACTAATGACATGCAGAACATCATTACATCTCAGAAATATAATCCATTACTGTCCTTT
This sequence comes from Vulpes vulpes, assembly GCF_048418805.1. NCBI lineage: Eukaryota > Metazoa > Chordata > Mammalia > Carnivora > Canidae > Vulpes > Vulpes vulpes. The sequence goes on along the minus strand of NC_132791.1, from coordinate 182,536,157 downwards.
GCCTTTGATAATTAATTCCAGCATCAATGATCTAAGAGTTACTGATAGTCATTTTTAAATCATCATCTCATAAAAAGATAATTTTCTCGGCATAGGATGATGTTTCAAATTTAGTCTATAATCTAATTAATTGGCTCAAATTAGCTGTGAGGAGCCACTGCCATGACTCTGTGCAGTCTCAGGCTGTGAGTTATAAATTGGTTCTGCTGCTGGCCTCTCAAATGTGCCCTTTATGGAAGTCTCATCAGGTTCAAGTATGAAGTTTGGCTGGGATGGAACTGTCTCTACTTTGAAAACAACTGGTTTGTTTTAGCTCTGCTTATATTTTAATTTGCCTAATTGGTAGCTACCAGCTGCCAGGCAGATGCCATACCCACAGCTCTTCCACAGGGGTCCTGACGGCCCTCGGCCTCCCCCTGGGAGCTGCTGGTCCCTTTCCTGTTCCCAGAAGGATCTCCACAGGATGGGGCTCAGGGCAGGCCAGGCTCTTCTAAAGTGAGCCTGGACTCTGGTGCCGAAGTAGGAAACGCCACTCAGGCCCCTTGTCCTGGTTGGAGGCTTCTCCTTGGTCAGACCAGCCCCTGGGGCAGAAGGGTGGTCCCGTCTCCAGCCACCCCAACTTCAGTCCCTGTGTCCCCTTGTCTGCCCAGCACAGCCCAGCTCTCCTCCACAGGGTCAGTGCTCATCGAAGCCCCAAGAACCACCCTCCCCTGCACCACAGTGGGAGCATGGCTGCTCGCTGCTTACTTCTGCAGATTGTCAGGGGTGCACACTTCCTCGTCGTAGAGGTTATCTGTGTCCAGCAGGGTACCTGGGAACAGGGAGGTGAGAGTGGTCGCTGTGGGCAGGGCCCAGCCAGCCTCCAGGAGCCCACCCCCCAGGGGCAGGAGGCACGAGTGAGGGCTTCCGGCCCCTGCCCTTTGCCGTGGGACCTTGGGGCCAGGTCCTCAAATCTCTCTGGGATAGTGTTGGGTCTCAGCGTGCTGGGCTCAGGCCACAGTAGTGCCCCCCACCCCCAGCCCCATCAACCATGCCCCCAGCCCCAGCTCACCGATGGCCCAAGACTTCTCCTCTCCGGGCCCCAGGCGGCAGGGGTCCTTGTAATGTGTAAACAGGGAGTGCTGCTGCTCCAGCTTGTCGTCTGTGCACGGAAGGAGAGTGGGAATGCTGTGGGACTCAGAGCGTCTGCGGTGGAGGGCTGCCTGCCTCTGGTTCTAGTCAGTTACTCCCACTACGTACCACCAAGTCCCTGAGACCTGCCTCTGGGTGGGCTCTGTGGTCCCAGAGGAACCTGTGGTTCTTTTGTCACTGGCTTTCTGTGTCCTTGAGAATGCCTCCCCACAACCCTGGGTTGAGCTATCCTCCTGAAGACAGTGGTCATGGTCCCTCTTGGGTTCCAGGGGACAGTGATCTTGAGCCTTCCCAGATCTGATAGCAAACCCTACAGGGCGGTGGGCTGATGCTACCCCGGCAGGCACTCCTGCCTTCACAGACTTGGGTGCCCAGGTTCAGTGAGGGGTGACTTGCCCTGGATTCCAGTTCATCCTGCCAACTTGTGGAGCCAGAGACACCCCCGCCCCCCAGGAGGAAGGACAGGCATCAAGTGGGGCCTGCCTGGGTGGAACACCCTCTGGCAGCCTCCTCCTTGGTGTGCCGCCTCCCCACCCTGACTCAGCAGATCCCCAGAGCACTAGCATTTGGAGCTGGTACCAGGTATATGACTTTGAGGGGACTGCAGGGCTCCAGTCCGGGCTGTGTGTTCCACGGTAGGCACTGTTCTCCCCACCCCCCTGGAGCTGGCATCATTGGTCAAAGGGTGATTTCCTGGTTGTGAACTCAGAGAAACAGCTGCCACCAGGTGAGGGCACCACCCTGTGCTCCAGGTGGGCCCTTCAGGTCTCCTGCCTTCACTGAGGGCTAAGCCTTAGCTCATAGACCCCATGTCCCACACTCATCTTTGGTTTCTCCTGGGGCTGGGACTAGTGTGGAAGGAGCCCAGGAGCCAGTGGACGAGTGGGGGAGGGGCTGGAAGTGGGGGTTCCTCACATTAGCTTCTTGGGCCAAGGGAAGTTCAGAGCTGCCCAAACTCCCAGGAGGTCCCTGGGACCGGCATGATCATCAAATTAGTTCTTTAAATCAATTATTTTAAAGTTGACCCGTGATGGATTTTTAGTCTTTTAGACTAATGGTTAAAGGCATAATTGCCAGGGTTCAAATCCCAGTTCAACCAATTCCTGGCTGTGTGACCTTGGCCTAATTACAGGCCTGTCTGGGTCTCTGCTTCCTCTCCCACCCCTGGAGATCAACACCCTGCTCACTCTCAGGGTTGTTCTGAGATTTAAATGAAACAGCCGGCCCACAACAGCCTTTAGAATCGTGCCTGGTGCAAAGCAAAAGATGACTGAGGGCTTGGTGGGTAGAGCTAGCTGATTCGCCCATTGTCTGAGTTGCAGAGGCCCCGAGCCTTCTCTGTCAAAAGTTCATTTTTAGGGCATCTCTTTGTCTCCAGTCAGGAGGCCTCTGAGCTTTCTAGGCAGAGCGTGGGCTCTTCTCATTTTAGGATTTCTGGGGGGCAGAGAAATCATAGTCTTGCTAATATCTCACCCACATGCTCACAAGGAGCAGGAAGCTCTTCCAGCTGCATAACCCAAGCCTTTCCAGTTGTGACTGGAGCCTAGGCCCCGAGTGGGGAGGACCACCACTTCACCTGAGGAGCAGTTGTCAAAGTTAAGATCTCCGCAGATGACATCAAACGCCACCAGCTCCTCGGGGTTGGCTGTGCTGGACGAGGAGGTAGATTTTCGGAAATCAGCCAGCCAGTCCTGAAGCAGGTCCAGCTGCTCACACCGGATGGCACTGTCTTCTGTGGGGCAGAAGCATAGAGGCCAGGCGGTGGAGCTGCCATCAGACCCCGCCCCGGCACCTGTCCCAGCGCACAGGAGGCAGATCGCCCTCCCCATGGAAAGCACGGGCCACCAGATCCTACCTGGCAGGGCATGCAGGTGTGTGCAGGAGATGTACCCGACAATTCTTTGGTCCTGAGGTGTGCTTCCCACCTGCACCTGTTGGGGGGGAGGGGAGGTGTTGATGATGAAATCATTATTGCTCTGAGTACAAGCTCATCTCTGTCAGCTCCTGGCTAGCCTGGGCCCAGGAAGGAACAGCACATGTCATGCTTCTAGGACCTTCTGGTGCAGTGTGGGAGGCAGATGTATAAAGAAACACCAGCCTATGGCATGGTAGTGCCACTAGCAATTCATGCAAGGCTTTATGGGAGGAAAGATGAAGTCACTGCTGATATCCTCCCTGTAACCCTGCCATCTCCTGGTTACCAGAGTGTCCCTGTGGATGACCCTCATGTGCCAGCTCCTTAGTTCCTTGTCCACTCCTGTCTGATAGTTCTTTTCCCCTTCCCTCAGTCACAGCCTAGACCTGATCCCACCCCTCCAAAGTCCAAGTCAGGCTCCCCTCTGGGAGCAGCCCCGCTGCAGAGCCTTGACACCCTTCCCGACACTGTGAGAGGACCCTGCCCTCTGTTCTTTCCCCAGTCTCTGCCCCTGTGGCTTCATGAGAAGCCCCTTCATCTGCTTTTTTGGCAGTGGTTCCTGTTGGTTCCCCGATCTGGGATGACAGCTGTGGCCTATGTCTCTACAGCACCCAAGTCATGGGCCTCTACCCAGAGCCCAGTCCTCCTTTCTCCGCAGCAGCCTCTGCAGGCCTTCATGCTGCACTGGCCCCAACCTCCGTCTTTGCCTGCTGCTCATCTCCTTCACTGGAGATAGACTCTGGGGGAGGGGTGGAGTAGGGCGGGATGGCTCCCCTGAGACTCCCTGCCCAAGTGCAGATGATCCTGGGGGCTGTCTCCACAGGCTGGTGTAACGACATCACAGACAACCCAAAACAGCACCCAGTGGTGACCCTGATGCCAGCCTGAGCCCTTGTCAAGGCTATGGTCATAGAGGTAAGGGAGGTCTGCCCAGCTGGCCACTCTCCCAGACCCTCTGGTCATGGCACAGCTGCTGGAGGTCGCAGTGGGAGAGTCCCCTCTCCCTGCCAGGCATGCTCCCTTGGATCATTGGTGGGCGCCTTTCCTCAGAGGTCTCTGGTTGGTTCCTTCTCTTTCTCTCTGGGCTTTCCTCCCACCTGATTCTCAGTAGTCTTCCTCGAACTTCTTTAATCCATTCCAGAATGGGTTTTCTGTAATGATGATATCCAGGACCCTGGGAACTCCCCAGGGAAGGTAACTGTAGAAGCCAGTTCTTGGCTGAGGGATGTATATCTGCTGAACATGACCCCGCCCATCATCCAACTAAGAGTGGCCTGGACTTGCCACTACTGCCACATCATGGGCCCACCACTCTGGGATCTTTGGGAGGCTCCCGGCTTTCTTTGTGCTGCCAAAGTCAGGTTGGCATTGTTCTCCTCCATACAGGTTTCCGCATCATTAGGTATTCTTAGCTTTCTATAGCTCTTCATCTCCTTTCCTGACCTGGATGGATGCACATCTCTCCCTTCCCAGTCCCCGGTGGAATGAACATCTGGTTACTTGATAATGGGCAGGGCAGCCTGGATTTGGGGCTGTTTATCAACTCCCATGTTTACCATTCACCTCTTGCCCACAATCCAGACCCCAGCCTCTTGGCCTTTCAGTACCGCCAGCCCCTGGAATGTCTCGGGAAGTCACATACTATTGATGTGCTCTGTTGCAAAAACACAACACACTTTTAAAAACCAACAATGTCCCCCAAAGGCCACACGATGGCGCTCTTGCCCCCTGCATTCATGGGGCAATGCGTCGGTTCCCCCTCAATAATAAGACACTGAGCACTAGTGCTTGGTGCTTCATGGACACCGCCTTGCTAGAGGTCGGAAGGCTACACTAAAATTATACCAGAATTGACTTGGAGTTACGAGGCTCGGTTGGCTGAGGCAGGTTCATGTCTGATATTTGCTGCCCCTAGTCCAGCTCCTCACCCTACTCTGCTTCCTCAACTCCTGGTGACTTGGCAGGCTTTTCACCCATTTGAGGGTCTTACTGTGTCAGTCAGCCCCTCACTCACTCAGCACTTGGGGTCCCTGCCCTCACGGAGGAGGTACTGCTCGGCCCTCCCTCTGCTCCGCAGGGGAACTGCCCGGAGGGAGGGAAGACACAGCAGCAAGGCCCTGGCTGCCGGTCCCTCAGCCCCTTGCTGCAAGTACCTCCGCCCCTCCCTCAACTTCCCAGCTCTCTGAGAGCCCCATCAGCTGCCAGGATCCACTTCACTACTGCGTGCTTAGACGGATTGATTCTGCTCCGGCTTGAGTCCTCGGAGCTCCAGAGATTTGTGTTTCTCTTGCAAAAACAATCACACCGAGAGGTGGTGCCTTTGCATCTTGGCGGGCGAAGACTGTCAACAGAGAAGGGGCCCAGACCCAGAATCAGGCTCTCCCACACGTGAGGCAGCAGCAATTCCAGTCCCTTCCTTCTCAGGATGCGACAGTAGCAGGAAAGCACATTTTCCTCAGGCATAGATGTGCCACAGAGTAAGTGGTGGGGGGAGGAGGAATGTAGATGGAGGGAGCATGGGCCTCCACCTGCAGTCACAACCCACAGCTGCTGTCTTCCAGGCCCCCAGCCCCTTGGGGACTGGCCTGTCTCCCAAAACCTCATTTATTTCACTCCTCCAGGCAGGAGAAACAGGCACGCTTTCACCAACAGATGAGCTGGGTCTGCTGTGTATATGGGGCCCAAATGGCTCATTTTAATTTCTGTCTGACCAGAGAGATAGGCAGCGAGATGCTGGGGACAAGGGCTGAGGAACCTACGGAGGGAAAGCTGGCTTGTGCCAGCTGTGCTCTAAAAGCTCCACAAGGGTGGTGTGGCCAAACCAGGGTGGGACCAGGACAAGGGGAGTGGGGCATGGATGCCCCTGGGGGGTGGGGTGCTGGAGCAGAGCCCAGGGCAGGTGGAGTGGCCCAGTGGAAGGCTGGGCCTCTCCGTGGGGCAGCACAACATGGACAGCAGGAGTCAGACCTGGGACCTGAGGCAGATGGGGTGGGAAGGGGAAGGACAGCCCAAAACACAGGCAGATGGGGAGGAATGGCATCCTGGGCCATGATCATGCAGCTGGGGATGTGGAGTGGACCCAGACATATTTGAAAAGTGAAATTAGGGGCAGCCTGGGTGGCTCAGCAGTTTAGCGCCACCTTCAGCCTGGGGTGTGATCCTGGAGACCTGGGATTGAGTCCCACGTTGGGCTCCCTGCATGGAGCCTGCTTCTCCCTCTGCCTATCTCTGTCTGTCTCTATGTCTCTCATGAATAAATGAATAAGATCTTTTTAAAAAGAAAGAAAGAAAGAAAGAAAGAAAGAAAGAAAGAAAGAAAGAAAGAGAAGGAAAGGAAGAAAGAAAAAAGAAAGAAAAGGAAAGAAAAGAAAAGAAAAGAAAAGAAAAGAAAAGAAAAGAAAAGAAAGAAAAGAAAAGAAAAGTGAAATTAGGAGCCTGGATAGAGGGGAGGGGCTCAGGGCACAGGCAGGAGTCAAGGTGGGGATGGTGGAACCTGGCTGATGGGGATGGGCAGACAAGTGAACGAGGACTGTGTCCAGGAGGCAGCGGGACACAGAGCTGGGGGCTCAGGAGAGAGATGCGGGCTGGGGCAAACGTGAGAACCGTCAGCACATATGGAAATGGAATCTGTGGAGTGACTTCCCCCGGGCAGTGTGTGGGGCTGGCCGTGGTGACCACTTGGAAATGAAGAGGCCTACCTATGTGGGGTCAGGTCGTCCTGCTATCAGGGCTGCCACCCCTTAGCTTGGGCTGAGAGCTGGGCAGAAGGCAGGAGGCCTGCCACGTGCTGCGAGATCTGAGAGGTGGGAGAGAAGTTGCAAACTGGGTTTTATGTGGAATATCTTGATTTTTTAAATGTTGGCCAACACAGGAAACGTTTTACTGATGTGGACCAAATTAAACAAATCTGCAGACCAGTTTTAGGCTAAGGAGCTGAAGGAGCATCAGCAGTTAAAGGCTGGGTAGGTGACCAGGACCCTGGAAGGAATGATCAGAGAGGTGAGAAGAAAGTCCACAGCAGAGGGACCCTCCCAAGAGACTATTGTGATCCTGGTGGGCATGGTGGTCAGGGTGCCAGACCCAGGAAGGAGATGAGGGTGTGGGCTGGGGGCAGGGCCAAGGGGGGGTCCCCAGCCACGAACCATCTGTGGTAAAGTGGGTGGAAGGAAGAAGGTACGTTCTCATCCTGAGCTTGACAACATATCCCCTCCTTCCCCAGAAAGTCACTCCAGCTGCTGAGACAAAAATATATCCGTGGAACAGAACATTGATGAACCATATGCCAAAATGAGGAGGTAAGAGGAGTTCATTCAATTTCAGCCTCTCAGGCTATGAATGGGGAGTCAAGGACCCCCAGCTCTGGGCCCGCAGAATCACACATGAACCACTGAGCACTTGGAAGTGGAGTCTGGGTCTGGTAGCAACGGGCCAAACGTTGCTTCCCGAAACTCTGGAAACACTAAGAGTGGCTTTTGCTTAGGGAACAAAAAGCCAACACTCGGAGGGTGTCAGGCTCAGTAGAAGATAACGGGTAATGACCAAATTACCATGGTCTAAAAACTCCTCCAATTGCATCCAAATTAGCAGAAATAATTATGATTCACTTTAATTAGTGACTATGGAAGTGAAGCCTTGGGCTGTTGGGCAGAGTGCCTGGCACAGCAGCTGCGTGACAGCCAGCAGGGAGGGGGCAGCTGGCCAAAGAGGCTGCAGGCCTATGTGAGCCGGCGTTTGCCCCTTAACGGACTGGGAGCCCCTGCCTCCTCCTCTTCCCTTTATCTCTGCCACCACTGCTGGCCACCTTCACCACCAGCCAGGCACCACAAGAACCCTCTGGCCGCAAGCTCGCTCCCTACCCCATGAGGGTGTGCACCATGTTGCCTCACTTCCAAATGAGGAGGTAAAGGCTCAGAGATCTGAGGAACTTGCCCCCTTAAGAGCACCTGGCCAGGTTGGTCTGAGCCTGGACCCTCCACCCTTGTCTCTGAGCTTGGCGCCCACCGGTTCAGCTTCACGAAAGGCCTCGCCTGCCCCCCAGCCCTCCAAGAGCGTAAGGACCCCTGGCTGCAGCCCTCATCCCCCGGTGCCTCTACGACAGGCTGATGTGCGCCCCAAGGTCAGGGCCAGGGCCTCCTACCTTGAGAAACAGCGCTCCTTTGGAGGCCAGGCCGTCGGAGCGCCGCCCGTTGGGGTAACAGTGATAGGCCACGTCCATGATTGGGTAGCGGCTGGCGAAGAAGAGGCCACTGTTGAGAAACTTGAAGCTGCAGCAGCCTTGGCAGCCGTACACCCCGACGTCGTACAGAATGTACTCGAAGTAGCCGTGCAGCTGGTCTTTCAACTTGGCGGCTGCCCGCTTGTCAAACACCTCCTGCAGGCACAGGAAGTCCAGGTTGGCGGGGAAGAAAGCGGAGACCTCGTGGTCAAAGGCCTCGTCCGGGTGCCGCCTCCTGCGCGCGGCCGCCTTCTTCACCCCCGAGGCCTTGTAGGGGAACTTGCTGTTGGTGGCGCCGGGCTCCCCGCTGCCACCGCCGTCCGCGGCCCGCGTCTTCACCAGGGACTCCCTGGAGGCCGAGGGGCTGCCCAGGCTCCCCGAGTCCCCGTCCCGCTGGCTGTGGTTGGGCGTCTGGCCCTGTGGGCTCCCGCCAGCCCCGTTCCTGGTCTGGCCCCCGGCGGCAGGGTCATCAGCTTCGGGGGGCCGGCCCCCCTCTTCGCCTCCGATGCGCACAATGCAGGCGTCCTCGAGGCCAACCCCCTCGGCCGGGTCCCCGGAGGCCGGGCCGTTGGCAGCCTCTTCACTGGGGTGACGCCCGCCGTCCCCCTTGTATTCCACAGAGGCCGTCCTCTTAATGCTCCCAGGGACGGCCCGGGCCACGCCATCACTGCCCTGCGGTGACACCAGGCTGCTGAAGCTGGCCGCGCTGATGGAGGTGTTGGTGGGCGAGTCGATGTAGATTTTTATCTGGGGCCGACTGGCCCCGTTTCGGATTCTCTGTCCGATCTCTCTGGCCCGCGCTTGGGTGTTAAAAACGTTGTTGAGCCTGGCCAGCGAGTCAGGGAGGAGGCAGAGGTTGGCAGTGGCGAAGCAGAAGCTTTTGCCAGGGCCTGTACCCTTCCATTCACTGAGCAGCGCCGCCCCACTAGCCGAGCCCTGGTCCTCCAGCCGGGAGTAGATGTAGGGTCGGCGGGCAGACTGCAGTGGGGACCAGAGGAGGAACCCAACAAAGGCGAAGGGCAGCGAGGCAACCAGAAGGGCCAGGTAGATGGGCGTGAAGAGCACGGTGCAGAGCAGCTGGAGGTAGCACGGGTCGTCCGCCCGCTGGCGCTTCTCATAGGTGGTGGGTATGAAGGAGGCCACGAGCCGGTCCGCCAGCCAGTAGCATGGGAAGAGGAGAGCCCAGGACACGGCGTGCAGGGCGGACAGACAGCTATTGGGAAAGGGAGCCGTGTACAAAACCATCGCAGCTCACTGGGCGCCGCAGCCGGCCCTACTACATGGTGTCCGTGGCAGCGCGGGCACTTTCCTGTGAGGGGTGGGCGAGTGGGGGGGGGCAGGTGCAGGAGGGGTCACCTCCTGGTGAGATGCGTCTCTGGGTGGTCAGTGGTGAGTGTTGGCCAGCCAGTCATGGTTCACCTCAGTGGGCCATACTGGGCCTGCAGGGGAACCTGGAAGATAGAAAGTAAGGGGCTTGACTCATCCTTAATGGAGCAGGTGGGATGCTGGGGCCACTCCCTCCCTTCACCCTGTTCCTGTCTCCCCCATCAGAAGTAGGAGTATTCTGTTTGCCTGTGTGTATTTGTTTTTCTTCTCTTTTCTTTCCTATTTTTATTTTATTTTTAAAGAATTTATTTATTTATTTATTCATGAGGTATACACAGAGAGAGGCAGAGACAGGCAGAGGGAGAAGCAGGCTCCCTGCAGGGAACCTGAATAGAACTCCATCCCAGGACCCCAGGGATCATGACCTGAGCCAAAGGCAGATGCTCAACCACTGAGCCACCCAGGTGCCCTGTGTGTTTGGTTTTCTTGCAGTAACCAACTTGGTGACGTGACCCTCTCTAGCTGTCCATCTTGATCTTGTGACCTATTTGCTCAAAAACAGACCCAGGATTTTGGGAGCAGCCTAGCTTTGTGGGCATTTGGGAGGCAGCCTGGGGGATCCTGGAGGATGCCTGGGCCTAACACTGGCCTGAAGCCAGAAGTGCCTGGCAGGGCCTAACACTGCCAGAAGTGTTTTTGGAACAGGTAAGGGGGACCCTGGTTCAGAAGAGCCACAAACAGAGCCACTTGTCACTGAGTATCCTTCAGGTCAGAACAGAGGGAGCAAATGGTGAGAAAAGGGGCTAGAGAGTCCCAGGGTCAGGGGGCAATACAGCTGGCAAGACCCCGGAGAGAGGGGCTTTAGCCACAACCAGCTCTCACTGCACCCCATCCTCCATCATGAGACTACTCTTACACTCCCACTCCTGCTGTCCCCCCCAGAAATCCCCGACCAACTAGGATCTAGGTACTGCGGGGGCCTTACCAACTTTCTGGAATGATGGTCCCTGTGACTTTTGGAGAAGCGTCCTGGGGCTGTGAGGATCTGGCCCAAGCTTCTCCCCTAAGCCTGAGATCCAGCCCCAGAGCCCAGCTGAGGCCCATTGCTGGAGGACTGAGTCCACCCCAGGTTCCTGTCCCAGCCGGTGCCTGAGCCTTATTCCAGACCCCAGGGCCCTGCCTAGCAGAGGCCCCCAGCTGCAGTTACAGCGCTGAATGTAGAATTGATAAAAACAGGAGTCTGGAGTGTTTGCCCAACCTCCAGAGACCCGTCGTGATCATTCTGCAGTGAAGCTAGTATAAGCGTAATCTAGAGTCTTTGTTACCAGATCTGCGGGGGGTTCATTTCCTGCTCACTGTCCCACTGACCTAGTCCAGCTTCTGCCCTGGCGCCATGGGGGTCTGTGCCCATGTTCCAGCCATCCTAGCCCCACGGCCTGTCTTCCTCCTGCCTCCCTGGTCCCTCCAGCCGGGACCCGGGTGCCACGTGGGTTCAGCCCCTGTGCTGGTCCATGACTGCATCATGCTTTACCCACTTTCTCGGCTTTCTCTCCATCAGGCCATCTTCCACACAGGGGCTGGAGGGATTTTGTCTAATCTGACTGTCTGTCAGATACCCCAAACCCTCTAAAGCCTCTCTTGGCCCTTTCTGGGGTGTTTAGTCTCCTACCCAGGCCAGCCGTGTCTGCAGCCCCATCTCCACCTGTGTCCTCTCCCACTCGGGGAGATGTGGCTTCCTGCCTGTGCCCTGCCCCTGCCCTAGCTCACCCCTTCGCTTCTAAGACTCAGCTCACAAATCACCTCCTCAGAGAGGCCTTTTGTCCCCCCTTGGCCCCTCTTTGCCGGGTGGCTTAGATATAGCCACTGGGGGCCCCCATTGTACACAGCCTGGTCTCTGCAGCTCTAGGTCATAAATGCTCATGGAACACGACCACCTCCCCAGCAGACCAGGAGCTTCCCAAAAGAAGGGGTTGCACTGAGAGCTTGGTGGGTCCTGGGGCTGCAGCAACGGAGCTCAAGAAATGGGTGGGTGAATGGAGGTCACTGTCTCCAGGCCTGAGGCGCACCTGTCACCTAAGGGCACCTCCATGGCTGTGTCTCCAGGGCTGATTTAGTGGGGATGGGGTGCTCGTCCCAGACCAGAGCTTAATGTCTAAGATGAACCTTAGCTGGTGTTGGTGTCTGGTTCTGGAGGATACATTTCACAAGGATTTTTCTTTCTTCGGGGGGAAATCCCTTTGAAGAAAACACTGGAAGGTTGCAGTTTGGGAAAGCAGGTGTGTCTACTCAGACCACAGCTGTCTGGCCAGGAGCCACGGGAAACAGTTCCTTGCAGACAGCTTTGTACTGCACCTCGGCTTAATCTGGGAAATGCCATGCCATCCGCCTGGGGGCACAGGGACCATGTGGCTTTGTCTGGTGCTGTAGTAGAAAGGCCTCTCACTCAGGTGTGGGCAATGAGGCTCACTGTCAAGGACGTTGGTGAGGCCAGAGGGCCAGCCACTGGGTCCCTCTCCCCTTCCCCATGGGGCAGGGGTTGAGGAAGCTGTTTCAGAGAGGATGGGAGGAGACCCCTGACATCTGCCTTGGAGTCCCAGACCAGACAGTGACCTTCACCACCTGCTCCACACCCAGCCCAAGTCCTGGTCTCTCTCTGAAGGCCAGGCTCTGTGTGAGGGCTGTCCTAACCTCAATGGCCTTGACTTTGGGGTCTGCTGATTCAGAGGTCTGTGAACTTAGGCAAGGCTCTGGGTCTGGGGCCCTGAGACCAATTTTATGACAGTGGCTGAAATTGGAGGGTTTGTTGCAGGCTTGCTGACCCTCTGTGCACATGATTTTTAACCCCCCAGCAGAGCTGTGTCACCTCTGTGGCCCAGAGCTCATGGCTAAGTACTTAGAGGGACTAGTGGCTGTCCAGAGTCCTCCCATGCCTGCCATTTGACAGACTTACTTATTCTTTCTTTAAAATCCCAGCCATTTCATTTTTTTTTTTCCAGCCATTTCATTTGAATTTAACCTGAAGTTGGGGTAACAGCCGACTGGTTCCATCTGTGCCGGTGGGTTTGGCTGCCTTCGGCACAGTGGGCCTGCTCATGGCAGTGTGTGGAGGGCCAGCTTCAGACTGGCTGGAGTGAAAGCTATGGGAGAGGGCGCAGAGCTGCCTGCATCAACCAGAACTAGAGGAAGGAGTGGCAGGTCCTGGCCCTGCAGGTGGGGACAGTGGCTTGGGATGGTGTCTCCCAAGCCTCCAGCAGCCACTACAGCTGGCACCAAGGTGCTAGGGGTAGGGGTCTAGGCCAGACTTCTGGGGACCTCCAGACACCACCCCCAAGTGCATGGAGGGGGCCCACACCTAGGTCTTCTTAGCTCTTCCCTCCTCTCCCAGTGGCCCAAGATCACCGGCCCAGCCTGGCCAACACCATCTTCACCTGAGTGCCTATCCCACCCCATCACTGTCCCCCAGTCCTCCATCTCAGGCCAGAATGTGCCTGGTGCTCAGAAGAGCTGATTACACCTTCCCTTTGGTGGTCCCATTATCTTGGAGGAGGAGACAACCCTAAGACAACCCCAACTCTTTGCCCAGCCTCACCCCCGAGGGGTCCCTCTCACCCTCGAGGTGGATGCAAACTCTCTTCATCACAGGGCACCTGAGAGAAATTCCCAAACCTTCTGTTCTCCCTGTGGCTCATCCCTCACACTGGCTGGGCAGGGCAGGGATCCCTCTTCAGCTGCCCTGTGTCCACCTCACCTCTGTGGTGGCTCCAGAGACCCTTCTGGGCAAGCTTCCTCCCAGCCCCACCTGCAGTGGCAGTGAGTGGCCAGGCCCGGCCTTTCTGCCTCTCCTGGGCTGGCCGTAGGAATGGTTTTGGTCTCCATTCAGGCCTCAGTGGGTGCGAGGCAGCTGGCAGCCCCGGCGCCACCACAGCGTTCCTCCAGGGTGTAGCAGAGCTGAGCATCCCAGCTCTTCGTGGCTGCCGGGCCTCGTGCCCACCCCGCGCCCGCCCGCCATCCCCAGGGCCCTGGGCAGAAGGCCCCCCAGCTGCTGCCCGCCCGCCCGCTCCTGCGCGATCCCTGCATCTGTGCACAGAGGCTGCTGACGCACTTGACACAGAGGGGACTGCTACCAGTGGAGCCAGTTCCTAAGGCTCTGTGGTTAATTATTTTGTCTCAGTGAAATGAAAGGAGGATAAACAAACAACAACACATTAATTAGTCTGATCTGCACTTTCCCCGTGAAAGAGGGGAGTGGGGGCGAAACTCCAGAGGCTGGGAACTTCCCAGAGAGCTTTACAGTCCTCGGGGGGCACCCAGTGCACCTGTGGGCCCTTTGTCTTGTCTGTCCGCCCTCGGTGGGGCAGGACAGTGTGGGTGGCCCGGCCCAGGCTCAGCCTCCTGCGAGGAACGCCCCACACCCCGTTCTCCATCTTTACCAAGCAGAGTCCACCATGGGCGTCTCTGATGGGGGTGACAGGTCCCTCAAAGCCACGTGAGCTGTAGCCACTCGATCCCACATGCTGGATTGCCCTTTCAGTTTCTTTTTTAAAGTAATAGTCACTCCTGGGTTTCTCCCCAATATGAGTCCTGGCGTTGGCTTCCTGGTTGCTCAGGATGTCCCCTCCTCCCCCGCTTGCCCAGTGCCCCAGTCTCCAGAGCTGGGCTTAGGTCCCAGACACCCTCAGGTCCTCATGGTCACTCCGGAGCCCTAGGATCAGTGTCGGAGGCTACCGAGTGCCCCAAGAGGGGGCTCCTGGGAGTCAAGCTGTCCTAGAAGTGGAAACCTCGGGCTGGCCCCCTCACTCCCTGCTGCACCGATGCTCAGCTTGCGCTCAGGGGTCAGGCTCGCTGAGCCTATCTCATGATCTCCGTGGGGTCAGCAATACCTGCCTCCAGGGCTAATCAGGAGGACTTATCCCTCCCTACCTCCCCTCCTCTTCCTTGTGGGCCTCCTCAGCTGAACTTGGCTCCTCTGTGTTCTGGCTGCTTACACCCTGATCTGTGGATTCAGTGGATTTTGAAGATGGAACAAGCTGGTTCTGCACACCGTGCTGGGGGCAGCCTGAGCCCACCCACCAGTCCTCTAGGCTCCTAACTGCCCTTCAGATCCGCAGAGACCCATCCACCCTGTTGAGGCTCCAGCTGCCGGCCTTCACGGACATGTTCCTTTCCCCACAACGAGGACCGGACTGGGCCTGACTGTGACGAGCAGCCCGGGCTGCAGGCCACGCTGGATAGAGGGAGCAGATCGGTTCACAGGCTGATCTACCTGGGAGGGCAACTTGCCAGGGCAGTTCGGGACCCAGACAACTGTAAGTCCAGATGGGAGAGGAAGAGGTGGTCACAGGCTGGCCCGGGAGCTCATATACTGGCAACGCCTGGCCAGGCATCGGGCAATGACAGAGAGAAGCTCCATACCAAAGTTTCTCCTGTGGGTTACTGGTATCTGTAGTGACTCGACCTGCAGCCACCACAGCACGGGGGAGGGGAGACTTGGACTGCTGCTCACAGGCCTAAGCCAAAGGTCCTCCCTCACACACCTCCCTGAGGGCTGGTTGCTGTCTCTTGGGAAGGGTGTCCACAGGACGCCTTGGTCAGGCCTGTCCTATTTGATGTTGAGGATGGCGGGGAGGTCCCCAACAGGCTGCTTGGGTAAGCTGCAGTGGACAGGCCCTCTGCTACTGGATACCATGTGAGCCTGGCACCAGGACAGCCACCTCATGTCCCATCTCCCTGGGAAATGGACCTGGCGGGCATGCTGGTACATAAGACCTGCTGCACAGAGGATCAAAGGGTCCTAGGTGAGTGCTGACTTTGACTATGAATTTCTCCTGCAGTGGGAAAGTGAGCAAGCCAGACCAGTTCTGCTGGCCAAGGCAAGCCCTGGCTCCTGTAAGGAAGCCTGAACCATCTTGAGAGATGTCTGAGCTTTGGAGAACTTTTGGGAAGTTGATGAGGATCAGGAGTTGCCCCAGGCTGGGCAGAGGATGGGATCTGTCCCTCCTTCATAGCCCATCCCTCTGGTCCTCATGCCTGCTGAGCCTTCTCTTCCCAGCAGCTGGGCTGGGAATCCTGGAGCAGAGGGACCTCCTCCCATCCTCCCTGTGTCCACAGGCTCATGTCTAAACAGGCGCTGGCCCAAGCCCCAGGTTTCTGCAGGAAAGACTGAGAGGATTGCTCCAATCCAATTACCCAAATGTGCTTGTATCCGCTGGTGGCGCCGGGATTGGGCCAGCCCATTTCTGCCTGGATGCCTGCCGCCTGGGGGTTGGCATAGCAACGGGAGCTCTGAGCTGCTGAAACTTGGAAGTCAACTGGTCACTGGGAGGACAGAAAGACTGAAGAGGATGCCTTTCTAATCCTTGAAAGTCACAGGAATGGAGTCTGGGGTCTGGCACGAACATGTGTGCTGTAGCAGCAGCTCCCAATGACCTAGGCATGCCAGGTAAATGCCCACTGACCCTTCTAGATCCAAAGCACCTGTTCCCTTGTCTCTGAAGCCCTCCCCAACTTCCCCATCCCATCCATACCCTCCCTGCCCTGCATGCCCTCCAGCTGTCCCTCTAATCGGGCACGTGTCTATTTGCACATCAGGCCCCCACCAGCAGCCCAGCAGTGCCTGATAGAGTCTCTGGCACCAGCACAGGCCCAAGTCCTAGCCTGCTCCACCCCTCTGGCGGTGGCAGACCCACTTTTGTCTGCCCCACTCCATCCCAAGGGGAGGGCAGTGAGCCACACTAGGTCCACTGGCACCACCGCGCCCCGGCCCCAAGGTGAATGGTCATATGACCTAAACTTTCACTGGTGTTGTTACTGAACCCCACAGGAAAGAGGCCTGCATTTTCTCAGAGATGGAAGCATTAAGAGCCTGAAGCTTCTCGAGTCTTCCTTGAGAGTGAATCTAATTCAGAGGAAAACAGACCTTGGGGCTGGAAGGAGAGAGTCCTGGGGGCACTTGAGCTCCAGTTCTCCTGTGCCTGAAGACAACAACCCCAAGACTTTCTAATCAGTGAGTTTGCACATTACTCTTTTCTTTGCTCTAGTCAAAGTTGCATTTCTGTCACTTGCCACCAAAGGGATTCCACCTAATATATACCAGTGGTCCAATCTTTCTGAAACTTAGGTCTCATCAGTTTGTCTCCTGGGGAAACTCCCCCACCCCGGCCTGTACACTGGACAAAGGGGGCCTTTCTCCTGAGTCCCTGAAGGCCCTGTGAGACCCGATGGCAGGAGTCCATGCCTATATGGCTTGAACATCCCTCAGGAGATAGCAGTGCAGGTGTTACAAGCACAGAGTTGGCGTCAGATGTGCCAGGTTCAGGTCCTCCTGCTGGATATTGGGCAAGTTGTTTCACTGACTCTGAGCTGTAGTTTGCTCATCTGTTCTGCATACATGTCTGTGTCTCATGCATATACGCTATCTCAGGGTATGAACAACACTTAGAGCAGCACCTGCCACATCGCTAGTAATATTTTTGTTACTGTTGCTATTGTTAATTCCCTTGCTGCAGAGGCCCTCAGGATGGACCTGGAGTCCTCAAAGTTTCCTCCTTGTGTGAGTGGTTGCTGGACAAAGAGGGTGCCCTGCTCTCCCAAACGAGCGGAAAGGATGGTGCAGGGGAGGCAGGGGGCTCCATCTCCTGGCAGGACCGTCTGTTGGGGGCTGCTTATGCAAGCCCAAGTCACAGGCTTCTGCAGAAACCAGATGCAGGCAAAGGGGCCATAAAATTTTCAAAAAGATACTTTCTATGGGAGCTATTAATGCATCATGTGGTTTCTGAGAATAGGAACAGGCTGCAAGCAGCTCTGTGGCACTCCTTCAATCAGCCAGCCTCGGCATTTCCATGTCAGAACTCAGAAAGCCCAGATGAAGCTGATTCTTGCATGACTGGAAAGCAAATCTCAAGCCACATTGGATGTATATGTGCCAGGAGTGCTTGAATCAATTTAATATTTAAAACAGCAGTACTCCTGGGCTTACGACCTCGTGTTGCAGTGATATGGGGCAGTTGCCATGACCATGAGCTCCATCATAGGATGGGGCTGTT
This sequence comes from Vulpes vulpes, assembly GCF_048418805.1. NCBI lineage: Eukaryota > Metazoa > Chordata > Mammalia > Carnivora > Canidae > Vulpes > Vulpes vulpes. The sequence goes on along the minus strand of NC_132791.1, from coordinate 182,518,528 downwards.
TGGGGATCTGGCCACCCTACCCTTTCCTGTCTGCCATTCCAGAATCATCCATTGGTGACTAGAAAGGGGGCCGTTGGGGAGAAGGCTGGATGGTGGCTGGCACCTAAATCCCCACCTGAGCTGTCTTGAGTGGCATCTTCTCTCATTCCCACACACCCCTGTATTACACTCAAGAACCTGCCTTCAGCCTATGTTTGCCTAGGTCTGCTGGAAGCGGAAGCCCACAGGGCTCCTTGGCAGTCCTGTGCCCTGATGGAGGCTGAGCCCAGGGTAGGGGGAGCCTGGGGGCAGGGCTTCCTCCTTGATGAAAATCGGGTCTAATGTCACTAACATCATTCTAGGCTCTCCTCCATATGGGCACTGACAGGGCAGCTCCAGGGGAGGACTGGAGCAGGAAGTCGTAACTACCAAAGGGGAGGCTTTAAAACATCCTTAAGCGAGGTCCAGGTCAGGAAGCCACGTGCCAACCACTGAACATCTAGAACGGCACGGGCCTCCTGCCCCCAGTCGTCTGAGCCTGCCCAGTGCTGAGGTCTGTGCCTGAGCTGGTCCTCACACAAGGACATGAGCAGGGGGTCCTGAAACTCCCCAGCAGGTCACGTCGCCTGCCTCAGGGGAGCTCTGTGGTGCCCACTGCGTGCCTGGTTGAGTGCCAGCATGCACACGCTTTCAGCTGGACAGCCCCACCTCCACCCCGAGGAGAGGCCCTCCCCGGGCATGGAGGCCGGGAGGGATCTCACTCTTCTCGGGCTCTGCTACTGGGGCTGCTGTCCCCGCAAAGTCCCTGCTTCCCTGCTGATGTTAATGGTTCATGAGCTGAACAAGGCTTGGAACATCCTTTGCTTAAGAAGAAATGACAACATACTTTCTGTGGGAGTAGAACTTTAAATACAAGTCCACACAAATGGTAGGATTTCTGCAGACCCAGCATTCAGCTGCATTTCAAGTACAGCATTTCCTCCTGGAATGGATTGGCCGACTGAGCGGTGTGTAGGCATTTCAAGGCACCAAAGAACACAGAGGAAGACAACAAACCTTCCTAAAACAGAACAGACTTGCTAAAATTCTTCTGAAGGGAATCATTTCACATTCAGCCTAAAGTTTTCTGTGCAAAGAACATTTAACAAACCCAAGTCCTAAAGGAGAATTTATGCAGAGATTAAAACGCAAATCGGTGTGAATGAGTAAATAAAATGAGGCGTCAGCATCTCCCCAGGCCTCTCTGCAGTCCTGGGCAGCTGGGCCCAAAGGCGGGGCTTCCTGGGCAGAGGCTGGGTCTCATTCACCAGCCAGCGCTCAGGCCCCTGTCCCGGGCCCTCTCAGAGGCTATGCTCCAGTCCTCCCTCGCACGCAGTACCACTGGAGCCCTTGGCTCTGACAGCACCAGCAAGAACTCCCTCCCCCTAAGAGAGGAAACCCCACTCAGGCTAAACCAAGGACTGCCTGCTTCGAGAGGGCTCCGACCTGCCTATGGGATTTCAGAGCCTGCTCCAGAATGTATAACTGGGAGGGATTGGGGGCTGCCGGAGCCTGCTTCCCCCAAGAGTGAGATGCTGAGCGTCATTTGCCTCAGACTGAATCGGTCATTTGTCCACAGCAAAGGCTAGTGGGGTTAGAGATCATGGGGATCTCTAACTTGGATCCCCAGGGGTTCCCTCTAGTTGCTGCCACCAAACTTGCCTTCCAAGGGTCTTCTGCAGGTCTGGGTTCCCACTAGCTCCAGCCCCTCTGGTAGTGGTAGCTGTCCCTACACCTGTTCTTGCCTGTTGAAGCCTGCACTTCTGAAAAGGGAAATGAGAACCCTTGGCTCTGGATATGGATTGCTGATGTAGACATGCTAGTATAGACAGGGACTCGTCTCCATCCAAGAATGACTACTTAAAAGATAAGCACGCTTGATCTTTGTGAACAGCTGGGTAGATGTTTCCCTTTTTTGTCTCTACCTCTGCCTCCCAGTCTAGGATAGGACTCTTGCTTCCCTTCCTCTGGGCCCCCAAGGGCTGGAGCCTGCTCTCCAGGCATGAGGCAGGATTGCTCTTCCAGGTCCTCTTGTGGTTGGGTGGAATCATGTGACCAGCTCTGTCTGACCAACTAGCTGTGAGAGCAAGTGATATATGTCACTGCTGGGCCAGAGTACTTAACAGCAAGTGTGAGACCTTCCAGAGTTCTCTCCTTTTGCCACATCTACCTGTAGTGTTCATGATGGTGGGTGCTCCAGCAGCCTGCATCCCAAGGTGAGGACACATGGGGCAGGGCCCCCACTAATCCACATGTCGTATGAGCAAGACAAAAAACTTTGATTATGGGCAGCTGGGTGGCTTATTTTTTTTTTAAGATTTTATTTATTTATTCATGAGAGATACACACACACAGAGAGAGAGAGAGAGAGAGGCAGAGACCCAGGCAGAGGGAGAAGCAGGCTCCATGCAGGGAGCCCAACGTGGGACTTGATCCTGGGTCTCCAGGATCACACCCTGGGCTGAAGGTGGCGCTAAACTGCTGAGCCACCAGGGCTGCCCTAGAGGAAGGTCTAATTTCTTTCTCTCTTTCTTTCTTTCTTTCTTTCTTTCTTTCTTTCTTTCTTTCTTTCTTTCTTCTTTTTTTCTTTTTTTAAAGATATTATTTATTAATTCATGGGGGGGAGGCAGGGCAGAGACACAGGCAGAGGGAGAAGCAGGCTCCATGCAGGGAGCCCAACATGGGACTCGATCCCAGGTCTCCAGGATCACGCCCTGGGCTGAAGGTGGCGCTAAACCGCTGAGCCACCAGGGCGTCCCTCTTTCTTTTTCTTGAGAGACACAGAGAGAGAGGCAGAGACACTGGCAGGGGGAGAAGCCCGCTCCCCACAGGAAGCCTGATGGGGGGACTCAATCCTAGGACCCTGGGTGGGATCACAAACTGAGCCAAAGGCCGACTCTCAGCCACTGAGCCACTGAGGCACCCCCTTCCTCCTTTCTTATTAAGATTTATTTATTTAGTTAGTTAGTTAGTCATTTGAAAGAAAGGGAGTGTGCGCGAGTGGGAGGGGCAGAGGGAGATGGAGGGAGAGACAATCCCAAGCAGACTCTGAGCCGAGAGTGGAGCTCAATGTGGGGCTCGATCTCAGGATCCAAGCCAAAACCGAGAGACAGATGCTTACCCGACTATGCCACCCAGGGACCCCAGGCTTCTGATTTCTTTAATCCATTTAAAACAAGCCTTACTGATCAACAGCCTTCAGTTTCTCAGGTACATAGCTAGATTGACCCTCCAGACCTGACTCTTTTCAAGAAAGATCTCCATTTTAAATGGCAATAATGATGTTTCTCTGCCCCAAATCCAGACCAAGTTGGGGACTCGCTCCTTCCCATCCCCTCAGTGTATGTTCTGAACAGTTGATTCCTGCTTAGGACCATAAGGCATCAGGGGAGCTAAGCCTGAATCTTTTAATTTCTAGCGGAAACTGGGTGCCTGGGTGGCTCAGTCAGTTAAACTTCTGCCTTCGGCTCAGGTCATGATCCTGAGGTCCTAGGATTGAGTCCCACATTGGGCTCCCTGCTCAGCAAGGAGTCTGCTTCTCCCCTTGCCTCTCTCCCCTGCTCATACTCTCTCAAATAAATAAATAAAATCTTAAAAAAAATTTTTTTTTACAGGAAACCATTTCTGTTCAGAGAAGAGGCCACTGCTAGTGATATAAGTAGCAGAGTAATTCCACACACATGGGGAAGTAGGTCCACTGGAAACTTCTGCCAAGGATCAGTGTTGGTTCCAGGGGCCAATCAAGGCCCACAGGCTTAGGAGGAGGGAGTGTCAGGACTCCATTGAGGTTGTGCAGATTGAGATGGATGCAACAGCCTTTGATTAATGGTTGGGGGTCAGACACGGCCAGGCTGTGCTGGCTGAGGGGTGCATGCCCAGGCTGTGAGGGAGGCGACTCGGGGGCTGGGGGCGCCTGGCATCCGGCTCCTATGAGTCAGACGCAGCACTCTGACTGCTCGGGGTATTTCACAGAGAGGTCCCAGGGATTTCTGGGGGCAGAACATTTGCTTTCTAGGTGTGTATATTTTAGTGTGGGGGTGTCCTCCTAGAGGGCATGGAGACAGAAAGGGGGTAAGTGGTGGGTGGAGCGAGCTGCTGAGCAGCAAGCAGCGAGCAAGGGAGGGAGATAAAGCACAGAGTCTGGGAGAGCTGAGAGCAGGCCTGTGGGAGGCAGAGCCACTCAGGAGGTCTTGCTGCTCGGCCACGCCCTGACCACAACGACCCACCGGGTCCCAGGAGGCGGGCAAGGAGCCACCGGGCAGGAGCAGCTGTGGAAAATGGGCCTGAAAGGAGGATCCAGCACATTCATTGACAGTTTGTCTTGAGTTGGGCTTGTTTAACTTAAATGCTTAGAACCTCTGAGTAGCTTTTCCCTACAGCACACAGATCAGGCTGGCCTCGATAATGCCTAGGCTCGAGGCAGGGGGAGCCTTGCCTCACTGGCCGGGCCTGTGTCCTGCACTCTGGGAGTCCTGAGTGACCCCCTGGCTGGTTGAGGGTCCTAGCAGCGCTCCCCCCACCCCTTTGAGGCTTCCTGCACCCCCCTCACCGCTAGACAGAAGGTGGACAGGGTGTCTCACGAGGCTTTCTGGGAGAGTTGTGGAAAGAAAATAGCCAGAACAGAGGTCAGCACCAATGAGAAAACAGTCTATGCAGTTTCAACCTGATTGGCTTTTAAAAATAAGTCCAACAGGAGGCTTAAACTGCATGATCCTCATCTATCCTTTGGCTCTCTGCCCTTGGTCCTTGGGCCACCATCCTTCTTCCCTTCCTGGCCCTGGGGCTGCTTCTCCGAGCCCGTTGCTGTCCGGTCCTCCTCTGCCCACCCTGAGGAGCTAGACCTTCCTCTGCCCCTTCTCTCCTTTTTTTTTTTTTTTTTAAGATTTTATTTACTTATTCATGAGAGAGAGAGAGAGAGAGAGAGGCAGAGACACAGGCAGAAGGAGAAGCAGGCTCCATGTAGGGAGCCCGATGCGGGACTCGATCCCAGGACTCTGGGATCACGCCCTGAGCCGGAGGCAGACGCTCAACTGCTGAGCCCCCCAGGCGCCCGTGCCCCTTCTCTCCTCTCGTGCCTGATCCCTCAGGGTCACCTGTTCCCAGGTGTCTCTCCTGATAGCTGACTTCTTCATCCACTGCAGCCCCAACAGCTCTGTCCCCTGAGTAGTCCCTGAAGCTCTGGACATCCTCCATGCCCTGCTTCTTCCCATCAGCACCAGTTCTGCCTCCCTCACCCCTACTATACGTTCCCACGGTTATGGCCAGATCAGGCCCCGCCCTGTCCCACTGAGACGCTGCACAGCCACCACCTGTCTCCTGGCAGCTGGCCTCCCCTCCTCTGGTCCACATGGCAGCTACTGGGATCTTTTTAAACTTTTCAACTACACGGTAGACCACACTACTCCCCTGTTAAACTTTTCAGTGGCCTCTGCTGACCCCAGGAAGACGCCCAAGCACCTGGCAGGGAAGGGCAGCATCCCGATCGCTCTGCATTGCCTCAGACTTCTGAATTCCCAGGGCCCCTGTGTAGTTCCCCACCACAGCCTTCTAGACCTCCCTGCCTTTGCTGGGGCTGTTCCCTCCTGAGCTCTCCTCTGTGTGCTGGGATGAGGCCCCAACAGGGGGCTCGGGGTTTGAAAGTCACAGTGCCCACCTCTTACTAAGCCCCAGCCAATCCCCTACTCTATGGCCCCAAAGATAACGAGAGGACCTTTGACCTGGCTGAAACAGGTCATTTCTCTCGACAGCTGGTGGTTTCTGTGCATTTATTGCTCATGTTTGCTGTCTGCACACCAGAAGGGGGACCAGCCCCCCACATCTTGAGATGTACCAAGCTAGAAACGGAACTGAGAGAGGAGCCTGAGCAATGGTGACACATTCTATTCCTCAAAGCAAAGGGAGGAAGAATCAGAGGTGGCCTTATGGATTGTCTCTGCAGACCAGGGACTCTGCTCTTGCGATGGACAACAGCAGCCCTGGAGCTGCTCACCGCCCCCCTCCACCTCCAGTCTCAGAGAATGCAGGTTTTGTTTTCTAACTCCGAGGCCTGCGTCCTCCTGCAAGTACTTAGTATTTTATCCCATCACCAGACTCTAGCTGTGTTGGGGACATAGTAGGCAGATAATAGGAACCCCTGATGCCTGAGAAGTGTCAGCACCCCCCTCTTCCACCCCACCTCCCGCCCAAATCTCTTTCCACCAGTTGTTTGACAGTGCTTGTTTCATAGCAACTTTACCAGCTCTGGGTTTTAAGCAATTAAAAAAAAAATTTTTTTTTTCCAAAATAGTTTAGTGGGTAATGATAACTGGTTGCATTTCCCAAGATCTTTAAATTGTATTCCTTCACTTTGGAGAAGTGCTGCCTCAAGTGTTCCCCATGTATTGAAGGAGTTTGTGTCTTCTCCATCGATTCGGGTGGGTGAGACACACCCCTCCACGGGCACTGTACTCGGCTGGGGAGCTCCGGGTAGGAGGGGGGCCAGCCCCGACGGCTTACCCCAGCTGTGTTCCCAGACCTTTTACCCAAACAGCAGAACCTTTTCTTAGGCAATTCCGCACGGCCCCTCTTTATACACAACACGGCCTGAGGGGCGGCCCGCACGGGCACTCGCCCCTCCAGAAGCCCCTGTCTTACCTGAGGAGGGGCCGCTGGGACCCTCTCTCTTCGTCTGAAGAGGGGGCGCCACCGCAGTCAGGACCTGAAAGGAGAAGAGCGGTTCACCGAGGTGCCGGGAACTCAACCGACAGCTACCCAGCAGCCCAGAACAGGTGAGCCAGGTGCAAAGACCAAGGGGCCCCACCTGCGCCCGAGGCAGCGCCACACCCTCCACGTCGCCAAGGAGAGGGTGTGGACGCGGCTGTCCCCGCGAAGTGCAGCCGGAGGGGGTGGGGCGGGGGTTCGTGCGACAGACCTACACGGGCCTGGGGGGACGAGGGCTGACAGGTGAGGAGGACTCCGCCTGGCGGGGGGAGGGAGGGGGTCTCCAGGTGGACAGCTGGCCGGGCCAGGCGGGGACGTGCGGGTGGCGGCGGCGAGGGGCTAACTCAGGGCCCAGCCTCGGGGCCTCGGTTGGATCTGATAGCGGGAAGCCAGAACAATCGGAGCCTCCCCCAGGAGCTGTGTGTAATCTCGCAGAGATACGTGGGGTGGGGGAGAGCCGAACCCAGGCCGTAGAGGAGGGACAGCGGGGTGGGGGAGGCAGGAGGAAGCCGCATTGGGGGAGAGAAGGAGGGGAGGGGAGGCTGGCCCGGGGGAGCTCAGCAAACACCCGGCCACCTCAGCGGGTCTCCTTAGGGGACGGTGGGGAGCACACTCGTGCGAGTGGAGGCCTGGGACACGATGCCGCCGGTCCCCTGCATCCCCGACCGGAGCAGCTCCAGACAGGCGCCCCGGCGGGCTGGTGGGCGGGGCCTCGCGCTCTGGCCCCGCCCCCGCCCGGGCTGGCCCCGCCCCTTCTCCCAGGCCCCGCCCCCACCCGGCCGCTCTTGCACCGCGCCCCCGGGCTTCAGGCGCACCTCGGGCTCCTTAGTCCCGCCTTCCAGCCCCAAGTCCGCCCTCGACTTTCCAGCCTGGGAAGTTCAGCCCCGCGCCCGCCCAGCTCGGAGGGCTGCTCCTTGCTTGACCCTCCACCTTTTGAAGCCAGTTCTGCTGCCAGACTCTTTACGACCGTCGCATCTCCGAGGCAACCGTTGCTCCCCAGCGCTCCCCTGGACCAGCTCCCGTCATTTATATACACTTAATTTGCACATCACTCAAACTGTATTTCAGAAGAATCTGAAAATTTAAGTCCCAGTCCCTCGGTCCACAAGCCAAAGATGTTGCAGAAGGGCTGGCAAGAGTGTTTCTTCACTTGGCAAATATCTGGCTCTCTCTTGCTTAGAAATCTATAGGGAGAAGCTCCAGAGAGACCTGAATTCTAGGGCTGGGTCTGCTACCTGTCTGAGCATCAGGTGCCCCCTTCCCTGTAACAGGGGGTCACTCCAGGGTCTTGGACAGCCACGAGCATGAGTACCTGATGTTGCCACATTAGAGTGGCAAGAAGGAAGCCACAGCCCCTAGGTCTTCTGCTCCCCTAGGGGCCCTTTCTCCCCTGTGGACACCCTAACTTGTTTCCTCTGAGTTTCCACCTGGTAGGCATCCTTCCCCACCCAGAGCCTGGGGCGTCCAGATGGGGCCTGCTGTTCTGGCCTCCAGGAGAGGTCCCATCCCCTGTACCTGGCACGTCTGTCTCTTCACCCTCCGTAGGCTGATGACCTGCATGCACCTCTGTCCGTATACTCTCTGTGGGCTGACCTGACCCTAGGCCACAGACTGGCAAACATCTAGAAGAGAACACGAAGGAGGCAGCCCTCTCCTGAGCCATCCCAGCCTCCGAGACTCTCAGGCCCCACTAACCCTAGAGTGGGGAGGAGCTCACTCTTCATCCATCTCTCTGTGAGAAGCTTCTCGAGGAGACCCTTTGTGGTCAGACCTTCCCCAAACTGTCTCCCTCCAGCTACACAACCTCCCTCCCTCACCAAACTCTTCTAAAAAAATTCTCTGCACATTTTTTCAAAATAGAATTAAATAACAGCAACTGGCTATTTAGGGAGGGGCTCCCAAGGGGCAAATGGGATCTCTACAACCTTGAAATTACAGGACTTCTGTTTCCTCAAAAGAAAAGAAAAACACCTCAGATCATTGATATTCTCAGCCAGACTGTGTTTTGAAATATGCTCTCCTCTGTCCTTTCACCAACTACGGGCTTTCTGCCTCTTTGAAAATAAGATCACATCAAGTCAGGGATTAGAAATAGGAAAAATTCAATCAGAGCCTCCCTCGGGCCCGCTACACATCTCAATACACTCCCAGGCCAGCAGAATCAGCTCCCGCTACAACCCAGCTCAGCAGCATCATTCAAAACGCACCGGTAGGATATGGTGAAACAGAAGGACCTTTCATCCCCGAGTGAGCGAGGCCTGCAGGGCTGCTCTCCTAGCTCCGGAAGCTGGCGGTGCCTGGGCCAGTGGAGTCGGGGCCTCTTGCTTAAATAGGCAGTGGGGCAGGGCGGGCCTGGGGGGCGGGTGTGGAAAGTGGGCTGTTTACCCAGCACAGTGCGGCAGTGTCTAGGGATCCAGTAGTGGTCCTGAGCACGCGCCTGCCTGCTTGTCACCAGGAGCCTCAAGGCCGCAGGCCCCTGGACCACAGACTAGCACCTGGGGTGACCTCTGATGGACGTGCAGCCCCAAGTGAAACCATGTCCCTAGATGCTTGGTCCAGGTTCCAGGATGCCTCTACGTCCCCTGAGACACAGCCCAGTTAGCAGAACCAGCTGTGGAGCTGGATGGACCTGCTCCCCAGACCAGTAAGTGCTGGCCTCAGGGCATCTCTCCAAGCCTCAGTTTCTACCTTATTTCTTTCTTTAATATTTTATTTATTTATTCATGAGAGACACACAGAGAGAGGCAGAGACACAGGCAGAAAGAGAAACAGGCTCCCTGCGGGGAGCCCAATGTAGGACTTGATCCCAGGGCCCCGGGATCACGACCTGAGGCAAAGGTAGATGCTCAACCACTGAGCCACCCAGATGCCTCAGTTTCTACCTTTTTCTGCAGTTTCTCCTTTCTTTCTGACTTCTTAGATCCAGAAATCATGTGTGCAAAGGGCCTGGCACCTCAGAGATTGATTTAGTTATTCACATGCTGATGCTGGGGCCAGGTACTGTCAACAAGGTTCAAACCCAGAGATATTTGGAAACATATGTAAAGTGACACAGTCCTCCAGCTGAGTGTCAGGGTCAGGTGTCATGCAGAGCTGTGACTAGGTTGGGTTGGCAGAAATCCCTTGGGCTGAGGGTGAAAAGCAGTTGCTGGGCTTGGGAAGGATCTTGACTGTACTCTGGTGAAGGAGTTACCCCTACACCTCCAATACCAACGCAAGGGGAGAAGCATGGTTGGACAGGCTTTTCTGTGCATTGGTGGAGACCTTAATGGCTGGGTGCAGAAGAACCCCAGAGTCACTGCTAGGGATGGCTGGTGAGAATGGGATAATCAGACCCACAACTCAGCAGAGAAGTCTGCTAGAGCAGGATTTGGGAATTATTAGAGTGTAAGTTAAATTTTAGGAGTGGCTGCATTTTTGTCAGACCACTTATTTTTTCTTTTTCAACTGGTCCATTCTATATATTTTTTAAAGATTTTATTTCCTTATTTGTCAGAGAGAGAGAAAGAGAGAGCATAAGCAGGGGGAGAGGCGGGCAGAGGGAGAAGCAGGCTCCCCGCTGAGCAAGGACTCAGGGATCATGGGCCCAGCTGAAGGCAGACACTTAACCAACTGAGCCACCCCAGGCATCCCTTCAGCCAGTCCATTCTAATTCCAATGTCTTGTTATATCAGCTTTTGTCTTTCATATTTTTGTAAAAAGTCAGACATTCCCTCTCTCTTTCTAAGTATAATTATGCATAAATCCTCCCCCATTTTTCAAATGAGTCTGTTTTCTTCTTACACAGAGTGAGTCTTAGGACTGCCATGTGGTTAGGGCACTCATGTGTGGTTCAAATGGCACATTTCTTCCTGAGAGTCATCTTGTCTTCTCTATTTGTGATGTCAGTTCTCTTGTCATTCTTATCTGATTTCAAACGAACATATCTCCCTTCAGCTTGCCAGATCATTTATCATTCCGAATTGTAACTAGCAAATACTGATTTCTTTCTCTCAGGCTAACCTTGAAAGGCACGGTGTGCGTTCTTTATTTCTAGGCTGAGCTGTTTTTTTCATCTCTCGAAACTTTTCTTGTATTGTTTCTTTTCTGACATTTCCTTCATCGTGTGCCTCACCCCGTTTATCTTTCTGTCACCTGCTGTAGGGCTGTGACACCATTTCTCATTTCCCAGTGGGCTATTTGTACCTCTGATTGTCTTCTTTGTCTGCATTTCTGGTTTGACATGTTACTTTATAGCCCGGACATCACTGCTTTCTTTCTTTGCTCTTTTGTTTCAGTTATCCCGACTTCTACTGACAGACATGTTTCTTTTCTAGTGTCCACCATGGAATTACAGCTTTTTTGAGGGGCTTGGTGGTGGGGGTTCTGATCTATTCTGTTAGTAATATTTTTTGGTCACATTTCTTTCACAGCAGCTATTACTCAGTCCATCTCATTTGTTCCTGAAGCCTTTCAGATTCCACCATTTAAAAAACAAACTGATTGACATTTATTGAGGGCCCACTGTGTGCCGCTGCTGCTTTGTGTTTAGCACTTGTAGGAGCCTGCTGCTCTTCTAGGTTTGGTACAGCAGAATTCTGCAGGTAGAACTGCTTTGAAGCAGGTTCTGTTAACTAAGATTTATTCCATCTTGTTCCAAAAAAGACTTAAAATGTGTTCTATGTACAAGATAATAAGATTTTTTTTTTTAAAGCAGTGAGGGAATTAGAGCTAAGAGAAAATAAAGGTAGAAAAAGCAAGTAGAAACCGAGCACAGATCCAAAAGTAGTGTGCAGGGGGTGAGTGTCTCTGTTTTCTGATGGCGGCCTTGGTGGGCACAGACAGGCCATGTCTTATGACCAAGGCTTCTCCTTTTGATCTGTGTTGGTGGTGTTGACCCTTTGTTTTAAGTCCCTTGAAAGTCTGCAGCACAGAAGAAGCCCCCTAGGTGGGGAATACTTACTTAAAATTTTTTTCCCAATAGGGATGGAATTGGACAGAGACAGAGGCAAGATATACCCGTGATGGTGTGGGTTGACTCTATGTAGACAGTAGGACAGCCACCTCCTGCTCTCTTTCAAAAGTTGGTATTGATTGAACAACTAATCAGCTGTGTATTCCCTATGCTCTGAATCAGGTAGCTTCCCTGTTTTGGGGTACCAAGTGTAATCTGGGAGTGGAAGGCTTCTCGGGGTCTCTCTGTTCCCACAGAACTCCAGAGTGGCCTCATTTCACACCTCTCAGGAAACAGTTTTCCAAGTGACAGATTGATTGGTGTATGGGTGGTTACCAAAAAAGAATCTATTTTATTAGCTATTTGTCTTGCAAAATGAAATCGTTTTGTAAAACTTGATCTTGGGGTGCCTGGGTGGCTCAGGTCGTGGTCTCAGCTTTCTGGGATCCAGCCCCACTCCACGGGGAGTCCGCTTCTCCCTTCCTCTCTGTCCCTGTCCTCAGCCCCACTCTCAAATAAATAAACAAAACCTTTTAAATAAATAAATAAATAAAACTTGATCCAAATGTCAACATCCTGGGGTTTAAGAAGGTGCCCTCTGGCTTGGAGAAAAGATCTGTAGACCCTACAGAGGAAGAGCTCCATGTCAAGCCCTTGGGTGATGAGCCTGGGTTGTGCCGCCCAGCCTCAGGCTCTCTGGGGAGGGCGGGGCGGTACGAGGGGCAGCTGGGCACCAAAGCGGTGTTGTAAAAGCTCGTCCTGATGCCTGAAATGATTTTTTTTTAAATATACCAAGGAAAAATGAAAATCTAGACATTTACACAGATGAGAGACCATGTACAGGAAATTTTGCTTCAACTTACTCATTTTTTAGATTAAAAACAAGGAACTATATCAGACGATTAAAAAGTATTTGGGGGACACCTGGGTGGCTCAGCAGTTGGGCTCCTGCCTTTGGCCCGGGGCGTGATCCTGGAGACCCAGGATCAAGTCCCACATCGGGCTCCCTGCACGGAGCCTGCTTCTCCCTGCCTGTGTCTGCCTCTCTGTGTGTGTCTCTCATGAATAAATAAAATCTTAAAAAAAAAAACCAAAGCATTTGGTTTTTCTGTTGGTGGCAGTTAAAGATGAGAGAAAGACAGAGGGGGAGTGAAAGCCATGGAGGAAAGGCGGAGGGGAGTTCTGCCCCTGGAAGCCTCGGGGGGCCCAGCCCCCATTAGCCGGGCAGCGGGCAGTGGGCAGAGGCTCTGCTCCCGGCCTTCCCTCCGCCACCCCTGTCCCATCCAGAGTCAAGGCCAGTCGCTTCCAGCCTGTGGTCCGTTTCCAGTCCCTGCTGCTCCTCTGCCCTCCGTCCCTGGGCTGCCTCACTTCTCTGCACAGCTCCAGGCTCGCCTTCGGGCTGGCCCCCGGCTCATGTCCAAGCTCGGGTCCCCAGCACAAGCCACTCTGAGGTCATCTGCCCCTTCATCTATCCAGCACTGGAGCTCCCTCCGTGCAACGAACAGATCCCTCTACCCAGCCTGGTCCGGGGGGACCTTTGGTGCCGGGCCCAGCCCCCCTCTGCCTCATTCCTGCCGCTCCTCCCCTCCCACTGGTTGGTTCTGACGGCTCCCACCCCTAGCTCTCCTCTTACCTGGAACACACCGCGCTCTTTCACGCCTGCGTGCCTTTGAACATGCTGTCCCCAGTGTCCGCGACACCCTCCCCGTTGGTCCACCTGGCACCCATCTTCTGCGGCTCAACTCTGCGGCTGCCAGCCCGCGTGCTTCAGTCGCACCCCCACCGGGCATCGGACTCGTAAGCCTAGGACCCCCTGAGCGCTGAGCCCCGAGCCTGATCCCCGAAAGGCACTTGGGGAACCAAGGTTGGATTAACACCATGGCTTCTGGCCAGGCCAGAGTGTCAGTCAGAACGTTCGATTCCCTCTGTAGGTACCAGGTGGCACAGCAAGGGCTGTGAGAAAACTTCGCAGGTGTTTGAAGTAGGGCATCAAGTAGGCTGCTTTGTGTAAAGGAAGATTCTGGAATCACATAGCGAGAGTGGCAGAGCCTAGACTCTGAGTAAAGACTTGTCCATGGCCCCATCCTGGCTAGTGTTTTGAGCCCACAGGGCTCCCTAATGCTCAGAAGGCACCCACAGGCAGGGGAGGAACCCCCCAGGAGTCTGGGGAAGGCTGGTGGCCACCGCCTTTCCCTCTTTGCTGCCACCCTCTTGCGTCCCAGAGGGATTTGAGGTGGATGGTGCCACTATTTGCCCTTAACATCTGAGTGTGACTCGGTCTGTGGGTTGTTCTGTCTGGGCAGAGCTTGGGCGGCCGGGAAGGGTAAGCCAGCAGGAGCCAGGCAGCTACTGTTGGGGGGTCCCTGGGTGTCAGAGGGCCATCCTGGCCAAGCCTTATCATCTCTCATCGGGTCCTTCAGCCTGGTCTCCACCCTTCATCCTCCACACAGAAGCCAGCGTCCTCTTTCTCCTTGCAAACCCAAGCACCTCCCAGCTGGAAACACCCCCAGGATGAAACCCATGTCCTAGGTCCACCACACCCTGCTGTGTCACTGCTCGCCAGTCTTATCCTCCCTCCTCGCGCCTCCACAGCTCTCCTGCTCCCTCCTGCAGTCCCTGGTCTCTTTCAGGGCGGATGATCTTTCCTCACCCTGTCCCCCCACCACCCTGGAACCCCCTCTGACCTGGCTGGCTGCTCCTCCCCTTCAGGCCTGAGGGAGGCCTCCCCAGTCTCCCCTCACGTTTACTATCAGGGAATCTCATAGGGAGCACCCTCTGCTCCAGTCCCTGCCTCTGAAGGTGTCACCTGTCAGACAGTCCTGGCCACCAGCATACAGACAAGGTTCTGGGGGGAGGAGTATGCCCCAGATGTGACCCTCCAAAGGGAGACATCAGACCTGGTTCTGGGCAGTTGGGGGCCTTATTGGAGGAGGGGAACTATCCAAGAGGCAGGCAGTTGCGTGGAACGTGCCTGAGCTCCGGCCACGTGGACGCTGCACTGAAGGCTCCCTTGCGGACGAGGGCCGGGGAGGGACAGAATGGGGTCAAGGACAGAACCATGGGACGCATCCCATTTTAGCTTTGGTGAGGAAAGAGGAGCCAAAATGAACACTTGGGAGAAGGCGGAAGAACGCAGAAAACGTGGCTAAAATAGAGCTCTGTGTTTTTTTGTTTTTAATGTAGTTCTCAGATAATCTTACTTCTTTTCTTTTTCACTTAGAATAGCTGGAAAAGGAGGGCCCTATGTGGCAGGCCCTGGATGAGAAAACCATGTGTCAAAGCTGTTGCCGGCTCCCTCATTCTATTTTTGCCTTCCTGACACTACCTCTTTGAGCCCCGACCAGGGATCCTGGTCTGAGGTGGCCAGCCCTCACTTCGTTCTCCAGAAACCACCAAAAAGCCAGCTATTCACTTCTCTTGACCAGAAATAAATAAATGCATTAGACAAATGTTCTCAGGCAACCTTGAGGGATGTGAACACAAAATTATCCCATGAATTATTTTTGTTTCCTTTCCTCAGTTGAAAGTTGGGTGGTTTTTTTGTTCCCATTAGTACACTGAAGTTGGACAGTAATTAATGTTCTTAAAATAGGACGCCCGTATTCCCAAGTTTAGAAAGAAAAACCACCGAGGAATGAAAGGACGTGGACATATGTGAAATGCCATTTCTATCAGCCACAGAATCTTTTATGAGCCTCGGTGGGGAGCGCCTGGCGAGTGGGATTTGTGGCGGAACACGCCGTGGCAGACCGTGTCTGTGGTTGCTTTTCATTCTGTTCCCAGCTCCAGGTCAAGGAAGCCTTTGACATCGTGGCCAGGAGCCGTGGGGGTTCACCAACCTCTAATTACAGCCCTTTTTTAAAAATATTGATGAACGGTCCCTCTGTTGATTCAATCGTTTTTAAACACCGAGGCTGTAGCGGTTGGCTCTGCGCAAGGGGAACAGACTCTCTGGGCCTCCTCGGGCCACAGGGCCTCTTCCCGCACCTTGAGGCTCTGGGACTCTTTCAAACACTGAAGTAAGAAAACTGTCGCTCTGGGTAGGGTTGGGGGAGGTCACTTCAGGATTCAAAATCAGGCTTGGCTAGGCTGCAGGGGGAGGCCCCGCTTTCCCCAGATGGGGGCTTTTGGCCTCTGCTGCTTCTAGACTGGGTTCAGGGTGGAGGTTCGGAGTTTGGCAGGAGGAGCCACCATCCTACTCCCACTGCCCCACGGCCTGATGCCCCACTGCACATTTGGTCACCCTGTCCCTGACATGTCTGCCATCTGAGTTGGAGGGAATCAGTTCTAGTCCCATAGGGTCCAGAAGAGCTAAGTGCCATCCATCCCATCTTGGGCACACCCACACCGAAGGAGCTTGCAGACCCAGCTCCCCCAGAGGCCACTGACTACAGTGTGAGGGTGGGTGGTGGTCCCCATTCTCCTGGGGGCTTGGAGCCCAATCAGCTACTTCATGCCCACACTACCAGCTTTTCATAGCCTGTCCACAATCAGGTATTGACATGGCTTCAGTAGTAACCTTGTCTAGAGAAGAGCACCTCATTATAAATGGGGAACGTCTGTGTTGCCCGTGATACCCCAAAGCTCCTGACTCCGTGGGGCTGAGGCCTAGTTCCTGAGGTCATCACACTTCCCCACATTACAGCATAGCAGAGTGGCTACTATTGTCATCATTTTACAGATGAGGTGGCCAGGGCTCCGAGAGGAGTGCATGCTCCCCAAGATCACCATGGAGGAGGTGGGATTTGAATCCAGCTCCGCCTTACTCTGAAACCAGAGCTCTTCTCAATCCACTCTGCCACAGAGCCTCCTGGTCCTACTTCCTGCCTTTGGCAAGTGGCCTCTGGAAGGGGCACCCTCAAATACATGCCACGTGGCCCTGGGTGAGGGTGTCATGAGCTCTGCAGAGGTGCCCACAGCCATGGTACTTCTTGTCAAATGCTTCCCAGCTCTGCTGGGGTACCCCCTTAATAGGGGGTTGTTGTTGACATGACCCATTTGGGCTACAATTTTAAGAGGTAATTATGGATCAGCTTGGTGACCATCAGGCCCTTCTGCTACATCCTAGGAAATGGACCTAACCCTGTTACAGGGTAAATCAGATATAATCAGCTCCTAATTCAATATGGTGGCTCTAAAGCAACATTTATCAAGATTCAGAAGCTGGTCCAATGAGTTAGACAACAGTGGTGGTTGGATTAGACTCAGACAAGAGGAACCCATTTGCTGATAGTTTTAAAAAGATTAGAAAGACAAAATTTTTCCAGTATTGCCCATTATTAGAGACACACATTCATGCATTCTAGACACAGACAAGGGCATCTTTCAGACTGGCCATGTGCACACCTTGGCCTCATCCTGCCATGGTTCATCCTTCAAGTCCTGACAAAAGTGCCCAGACACCTGGGACACCTTCCTGTTCAAAACTGAACCTGGGCGAAAAGCCAGCAGGGGAGGCTGGCCATTCCTGCCCCTTCCGTGCCCGAGAATCCTAAAGCTCTCAGCTACAGAGCACAAGTATGTGGCAAACTTCTGACCGGCTCTGCCTGGGATAGAATCTCTCTTCTAACTGGTGGTTAGGGAGTCACATAGGCCAAAGAATAATCAGATTATTGGATGACTGATTGGATCTGTTACTTTTGCATTGGATGGAACTTTATGTCCCTACCTCCTTCCCGAATGCCAGCCAAGCTGACCGACCACAATCCCAGGCCCACACCGGGTACTTCTCTGCAAACTTACGGAGGCAGTAGCCCCCAAGAGCCAACAGCGGTCCATAGACTCCTACCCTGGCCTCCCTTAGCTCTGTGGACCTGCCTCCCAGACCTCTGTGCAGGGCTTGACCCCCTTCACCCACACTAGGGCTGGCTAGTGACCTTCCCCTGACCCATCAAGTCCCCTCTTGGGCTCTTGCTCCCCCAGATCCTCTCACAATCGCTAAGGCCTAAGCCTTATAATAAATTCCTTATTCCACCACATTTACGGTGATTCTGCCTCGATTGAACCCTGAGTGATAGGGCACCCACCTCTCCGGGTAGACCTCATTTCTCTCTCCTGGAAAACGGGGATGGTGTGAGACATGCCAGTTCCAGGAGCGGGGCTGAATCCAGGCGCGAGGCCCGAGCCTGGGACAGACTCTGGAGTGTACATTTGTCATAATCTGCGGACAAGCTTTGGGCCAGAATCATGACTTGGTTGGGCTTTTCATCTTGACACCAGCTACAGGGGCCCCACACACCAGGACCCTCATGAGCTCAGTGGACACGTTTATGCTGGTGGCAGGTGATGTGGGGTGTCCTGCCAGTGGTCGGATCTGCTCCGTGGCACTGTGGATGCCATGACGGCGTGTTTAAGGCATTGCTGCTCCGGGCCTCTCCTGACGGGACACTGCCGTCTGGGGTGGGAATGCAACCCCGCCTGGGACATCATTCTCCCGGGAAGTCAGTGTGTGCTGAGTTAGGAGGCTTCCAGGAGGCTGCTGAAAAGGCGAGAATGGCTCTTGGGACAGAGAAGCGCTCTGCTGACTTGCTAGTGAGGAGGCTTTTCTCCCCTAATGACGACGAGCTGGAGCGTGGATGTGTAGACGCTGGATCAGGGTGCCGCACACGCAGTGCCTTGCCTCCTCTGGGCCCAGGTCTGGGCTCCCACTGTAATACCCTGCCCCCAGATGTCCACACGGCCCATCCTTCACTGCATTCAGCTCCCTGCTCAGATGCCACCCCCTCGGAATAGTCTGTGCCACCCTGCATGAACTAATGCCCCCTTCCGTCACCCTCTCTGCCCTCACCTTCTCCATTTTTCTTGCCAAAATATCACCACTTAACACATGATGCGTTTCCATTTGTCTTTCTTCCTCTCCTAGAAGGTAGTGCTCCTGTCTGTCCACTGCTGGATCCGCGACACCCAGGACAGTACCGGGCTCATAGGAGACACCACTGCAATCTGCGGCAGCTCAGAACTGATCTTTGCCCACAGAAGTGTCCTGATCTCACCTCTACCTCCGTCTTCATTTGTGCTGGAAAACACCAAAGATGGCACCCCCAGCCTGGAGGAAGACCGCTTCCTGGTGTCAGGAAGGCCAGTGTGATCAGTGAAGTACCAAACGTGAGTTCTCAAAGCCAGAGGTTTAGTCTTTTCTTCGTATCATTACTCTTGATCTTAGGATCTGTATCCATTTTGGAAGTGGATTTGGTGTGATTAAATTCTTTTCTAACCTAATACTTTATGGAAAACAAAAATTTTAAATGGAGTGAATTAGAATGGATTTGCTGGTGTCTGATTGCTTGCATGATGATTCACCCCGGCTCATTTCAGAACCGGGGCTGGGCATCAGGCCCTGAAGAATATTCCAATGGATCTTGTAACTGAGGAGACTCTCATCCTTCGACTAGAAAAGCTGTGCAGGAGTCAGAGGGCCCACGGCCTCTGAGGAGCAGAGCTGTTGGAAAGCTCATGCACTTTATTTTGCAGGGAGCACCATCCCTCCTGGCAGGGCTACAGCATGGCTAGGATGGGGGGCAGCGTTACAACCCCTGGCCTGGGTTCTCTGTTTTCTCCTGGAGTCCTCAGGACCGCAGCTTAGAAAACACAAGGATGGGTGTGCAGGGGGTGGCACCGGAGGAGGGGCCGACAGAGGACATTCGGTAGCAAGACTGAGGGTTAAGCTGAGGTCTCTCAAGGAGGAGGATGAGGGGAGTCACCTGTGTCCCAGGTCCACCAGCCACTGAGGCACGAGATCCCAGAGGCTGGTGTGTTTCCAGCTCAGCCCAGTACAGAACCTGGGGGTATCATGACAGCAGGAAACAACGTTTCCAAGAATATAAGATAGAAAAGAAAGCGGTCCGCCCAAATTGGAAACAAAAAGGCACCAGTACTTGATGGGATGACTCGTGACCCAGAACCTGGTGGGAGACCCTGTTCGTGGCAACACTAGAAGTGGGGAAGCCGGGAGTTTCCTCTCTGTAACCCCAGGCTCCCATGTGCAGGCTTGCCAGGCCCTGTGGGCTGAGCTGGGCTAGAACCTGGCTTTTACCTGGATATTTGGTAACTTTCAGAAAAAGAGATTTTGCTCTTCTGCTGATTTGATTTTTTAACTTTGGGGATTTATCACTTTTTAATCTCTAGCTTTTGGATGTAGACAGCAGGGTTTCTTCCCCCAAGACAGGTGTTTTGATGAGGGCTTGGGGTCAGGTCATAGCCTTGGGACTCACGGCTGCGTCTTCTGTCCTGCTGGCCCGGCTGGTGACGTTCCCACTCCTCTCTAGGCTGCCTGCCAGTCTTCACGGGAGGAGACACCCAGGATCATTCTGTCTGAGAGGTCTTAGGATCCATTCCCATCGTGAACCCAGCTACACTCAGATGAATGTGGCGGCTTGGGGTAAAACGCTGTGCCAGACGTAGTGCCACGAGGCTCATCTCACTCAATCCTCGACCCAGGCCTAGTCTGAGAAGCCCTCAGAGGTCACAGCTTTTGACCTTGGTCACAGCAAGACTGAGATCTGAAGCCTCATGGGTGTGTCGATAGAGCCTATGCTCTTAGCCAGCCTGTCACTCTTCCCATGGGGCCCATTTGATGATTCATTTCTTATTCTATACCCAGAGACAATGAGGCGGAAACCAGAAGAAAAGGGGGCTATTATGATATCACTATTTGCCGTTTACCTAAATTAGATCATAAATCACGGAGCTACTTGAAAAATATACATGTCAACCTCCTGAACATCTAGTTATCACTTAGTGCCATTTGATGGTACGCATGGCGTAATTAACGCTTTCGTATAGAAAATAAGATATTTTCTGTGAAATGGGAAAAGGAATGAGAAAGTGAGTTTCACCTGACCCTCCTCTTCCTTGGAGACAGAACGAGGGACCGTGGTGGTGGGCGGCTAGGGGCTAGGGCAGGCAGGTGGGGGGTAAGCATTCCCAGCCCCCTCCAGCCCGCTCCAGCCCGCGGGGTGCACTGGAAGGGGAAGCCTGTCACCTAAGTAGCAGCGGGCCCAGCTGAGTGATGCTGCCGAGCCCCAAATAACTCCGTGCCCATTCATCAGCCTCAGCATAATTGGGCATCTGCCACTGGCATCTCCAGATGTTTGCCTTGATCAGACATCGATGCAGTTCAGTGTTTTCATTGAGAGCCTCATAAAAAGCTCTAGCTGGTTGGGGACGCTTATTGTTCATTTTATTTGAGTTCCTTATCATGTGCAAAATGTTCCAGGCACCATTAGGAGACACAAAAGACTCAGAAAACACAGTTTCAGGGGGTGGAAGCTCAGCCTTGCGTGGAGGAGACACGGCCACCGAAATTTACAAACATTTGCTGAACACAATCAGCTGGTAGGATTGAAAGTGCTCGCTAGCTCGCAGCAGCACATGGGGCGGGGCGGGGTGCGTGTGCCTGTGCGTGTGTGTGTGTGTGTGTGTGTGTGTGTGTGTGGCTGAGACTGAGGATTTAATGCTCGCCTGAGGGAATCTTCTAAAATCAGATGGGTATTCCAGGCTGTTTGCTCATTAATGTGGTCTTCAAATGACTTTTCAGCGAAATCATGGAGTGTGGGGACCCGACCTGGGGCAGAATGGGGCAGAAACCCAGCAGGGGATTAAAGGGGACACGAATCTTGCTTGAGGTGAAACGTTTGAGGTGCAGGTCTAGGCACATTATAATGATTGCTTACCCATAAATGTATCTTGGCAAGATACATTGATTTGCACATAGGTTGCTAAGGGCCTTTAATGGAAAACAGACCATAGGCAATGAGAACTGTCCCCATCAATTTACCAAATTCATGTCTGAGCATCATGGAAGCTCAGAGAACTCTGCTCATAGGCATAAATGAAGTCCATCTTCCTTGGAAAAGGATAATTTAAGTGATCAATACCCTCTTTTGCAAGAATACTTTGAGGCCATTCCTTCTAAAAAAATGTCTTCATTTTATTCTCTTCTCTAATCAAAAAAGGATTTGTAGAGGTTTATAACAAAAGGTACGACAGTGAGGTTATTAAAATTGAAATGGGAAATCAGAACGCAGTCAGCAAAGAGAATACAAGTTCTCTAACTGTAATGGCCAACCTGACTTCTGTGACCAAGGTCTAAATTAAGCTCTGAGCTTCCTGGAATCCAAGGCGAGAAGGGCAACATAATTAATTAATTACATGGGTTGGACTACCGAAATGGATAAACTATGTCAATTCTTGACGAATTATTCGTAAATTTATAAAAAAGCAAGAGAGGCAGAGGAGAATTTTAGGGAAATGGGGGAATATTTTTTAAATGTTTGGAAGGGAAAAGATGGGTTTTGACTTTTTTTTTTTGAGAGGCAAAGCTTGGGCAACAATGACAGACATGCCCACTAAGATCTGGGTGAAACTAGAATAAGCTCTCGTTCGATCAATTCGTTGCTGAATGAACGCTTCGGACCAGGACCCAGGCAGGCAGCCTGTCCGGCCTGTCCTCAGGAAGAGGCTGTGTTCCATTTCTCGGCTCTGCCTAGACAGGGCCTGGTTCATTTTGCACCAAAGAGCTCAAACATGGCTTTGTCTCCCCTGGATTGAGAACTCCAGGGGGGCAAGGACACATTCCCCGCACCCCCTGGGTATCTGCCTGCTACAAGTAGCCACTAGACATTGGATAATAGCTCACTAACTAAAAATGGGAAAAGTATTCATAAAAGGACAAACGCCTTTGGCAACATAGTGGGAGCATTTTCATAGCTCTCAGGGACAGCCATTGAATCTTCCAGTTGTCGGCCTTTGCCGTGGAGAACTTCTGGATGAACCTGCTCAGAGGCAGATGGGCTGTTACAAAGCTTTAGAGGTGTCGGTACAGTTGCTTCTGGACTTCATTTTAGAAGGATCTGCCATGGCCCTGGTGATGGGGAGCTCGCTGGAGGGCTCTGCTTAGGCAGACTCGTAAGATCTCACAAGGGCCTATCAGTAGGAAGGTGGGGGCTTGGGGGGGGACCCTCGGTAACAATGCTGACCTGTCTCCAGCTGCACTCCCAGCAGGCTTTAGGGTGGGATTCCGGCAGGCACTGCATTTCACAGTTGGTTTGCAGTCACCTTTCATCCTCAATCACTCAGTGCAGATTCCTGTGCTGCTCTAAAGAGCCTTTGTGTTTCACCATTTTGTTTGAAAAATCCCTAGAGGGTTCATTTGGGTCCCAGCAGGGAATGCCTTTCCTGGGAAATGGAGTCCTGGGCCTGGCAGGCGGGGCCTCTGGAGGTTCCCGAGGTCTGAGATGCAGGCCGAGGGGAAGGGCACTGGGCAGGGAGGGCAGAAGGCCGTGGCCTGGACATCAGGCCCTCAGGAGGACAGATGCATCTGCAAGCAAGACATCGCTTGTGGCAAAGGCAGGGTGTTTGGGTCCCTCGTGTCTGGGGGGCGGTAGTAGCCTCAAGAGCAGTGCTCTGAGCAGGGGCCCTGGCTCCGGCACAGCAGCCGGTCTCCTGCCTGGCTGGGAGGCTGTGGGTAGGTCAGGTTTCCCCTCCAGGCCTTGCTTTTTCTTCATCTCTGAAGTGGAGATTTTTTTTTTTTTTTAAGATTTATTTATTTATTTATTCATGATAGAGAGAGAGAGAGGCAGAGACACAGGCAGAGGGAGAAGCAGGCTCCCTGCAGGGAGCCCGACGTGGGACTCGATCCCGGGACCCCAGGGTCGCGCCCTGGGCCAAAGGTAGGCGCCAAACTGCCGAGCCACCCAGGGATCCCCTGAAGTGGAGACTTAAATAGTACGTCAGTCACAGCGCAGCAAGGTGTCCCCAAGATAACGTGCAACCCCAAGTCCTGTCGCAGTGTCTGGCTCAGAGCCCGCGCTGGGGGGGATTGTGGCTCCTGTGCTCATTACCCCGTCCTGGAGGCCGAGGGACCCGCCAGCTCTCCCCGGCATCTCGTGCCCCTGACATAGGCTTGACACCCCGGGAGAGGAGGTTGACCTGCTACCTACGCAGGTGTGCCTCGTGGCCTCCCTGACCCACCGGCGGAGATGGGGCATCCAGGAGTCCCACCTGTCCCCTGAGTGCTGTGGGAAGGAAGCCCCCGAAGGCCCTGGAGAGGGTGCCCCGCCCCCCAACTCCAGGTCAGGAGGCCTGGAGACAGCCCTCAGGAGAGCTGCGGTTCGGTGCCACACACACGTGCCCAAGTGCCCACGGGGGTTTTACAAACTGCCTACGCTGTGGGTATTATTTGGGGAAGCACAGGGCTCAGGGGGCAGAAGCTCCTAGGGGAGGGCTGGGGGGGAGGGCCTTGTCCTCCATAGACCTGGGACAGCCCCACCAACCTGAACACTGCTGGTGTTGTCACTGCAGATGCCACCCTGAGTCAGGCGCAAATGAGGCTCGAATTCCCCTCCCTGCCCCACCACTGCCACCCCCAGCTTCAGCGGTAGGATTGTCCTTTATTTATTTTTTTAGGATTATCCTTTATTTTTACTAAATCTGGCACCTGTAAGCGAAGGGATTAAGAATAAACAGTGGAGAAGCTACTGGATTTAAATCAGCCTGACTTTGGACACCTAAGTATCCTAGAAAGCTGTGAGTGCCCGAGTAGTCCCGGCTGCAAATCCTCACTTCGCAGCAGGGTTCAATGGAGAATCATTTTACCTATTTCTCTGCCACCATGGATGGGTATCCTAGAGTAGATCTTGGTGGTTGTTGTTGTTGTTTAAAGATTTTATTTATTTATTATTTATTGATGGAAGGAGGGAGAGAGAGAGAGCACGTGCACACAAGAGCACAAGCAGGGGGAGCGGGAGAGGGAGAAGCAGGCTCCCCACTGAGCAGGGGACCTGATGATACCAGCCCATCCCAGCACCCTGGGATCATGACCTGAGCCGAAGGCAGATGCTTCACCCACTGAGCCACGCAGGCACCCTGGAATTTTTGGTTTTTAATTCAGAAGTTTCCCAGACATTGAGAGGGACTTATAAGCCAGAGGAAGGCTCCAACACTCCTGTTACAAGTAGTGTAGGTAAAATAGAGGGACAGGCCCTGGCCCCCGTCCATGGAGAATTGAGGCAGAGTGAGGACTGCTAAGGGCAAGAGCATGGCACCTGAATGTCAGGCCGAAATTGGACTTTGCAGTAGGTGCCAGCAATTTCTAAGTGGGGAATCAGCTGGGCATCACTGTCCACCGTGGCAGAATGGGAGGTGGCTGCTGTTTGGCATGAAAGTGTGACGTTGGAGAAGCCAGCAGGACGAGATCGTGTGGCTGTATTGCTCGGAGGCCAGAATGCCCCTGTGGGCACAGAAGAGGGCAGCATCCAGGCAGAGCAGGCCTGTGTGCAGCCCCTCGGGTGGTCAGACCAGGCGAAGCTCAGCCTGGTCCCGCCTTCCCGGGCCTCGGCCTGTCTTCCTGCCTGGACCACTTGAGTCCAGTGACAGAGACACACAAACTCCTTGGGGACCTGGTATTCAGGCGCCGCTGCAGGGTCGGAGTGGGGAGCTCCAGGTATTCGGGTCACACTGCCTGGCCAGACAGGGGCTCAGAGCTGGGGCCGACGCCCTCTACCATCCGCTGCCAAAGTGACCACTCCGGTTCAGGCTGGAAGCCTGGGTTTGTGGGACCCAGCCTGGCCCTTGTCTCCGTCAGGCATGAGTAGAGGAGTGGGGAGTAAGGGGTAGAAATGGGGAAGTGGGGAGTGGGGAAGGGATAGGGGACACACAGGCTGGGCTGTCCAGAGTTGAGGTTGGGCAGGTGGAAATGATGATGGATAATGAGCAAAGAAAATGGGGCCCATGCCCAGCAATGGAGGAACACAGCCAACATGTGCCGCACCCTCAAAACTAGCAAGCCCCGTGCTTTATCTTGGCTTTTGACCCTGTGAACAGGATTCCTAATGCTCTCCCAGGGGAAGTGGCTGTGAGGCTCTGGGGATCTCGGGCAGTGGGGCAGCCATCAGGGAGTGCTGAGGGTGGGAGTTGGGCCCGGAATGGAAATCCAGGAGTCTGGATCTCGGGTTTGGAGACTGAGTGGCCAGGAGGCCAGGGTGCCTTGTGCAGAAATGAGGGTGTGGGGAAAGTAAGGTGTCTGGGGACATGATGCGTCTGAGAAGGTGGCAGGCAGCTGGGAACGTGGGCCTGGACCCGGGGGAGCCGCAGAGGCCGAAGGTAGGTCAGGGTCACTGGCATCAGGAGGTTTGTACGCAGCCGAGGTGCATTTGCTGAGGAGAGAAGCCAAAGACAGTCTCGTGGGGGAGGGCGGGCACCTAGAACCAGCAAGGAGGCAAGAAGGAGGAAGGAGGATGCTGGGAAGACGCAGCGCATGCAGGCTAGGGAGGCAGAGGCAGTTGGCCCTGGGCACACCTGTGCCGTCCGCCGTCCTGGGAAGCAGTAGGAAGGGGGGGCACGGAGTACAGAGTATGAGCAACGAGTGGGCGGCGTGGCCATGGCAGGTTTGCCACCACGTGAGCCCCAGCAGCCCGCTGAGAACCCTGAGCGCCCAGGGGCCCCGGGCCTGGTGCCAGGATCCACGGCCTTTCCTGGCTGCCAGTGCCCGGGTGCCGCCCGCAGCCACCAGGAGCCCCCCGGCCCATAAGAGATCGAACCACTTAACACCAAATACCTGTGAAAGGTCAAGATCAGGAAGTTCGACAGATTTCCAGCCACATCTCCCTCCCCAAACGTAGCTGTGGATCTGGAAGTAAACAGGAAACATTTCTGCGCAAAATGGCCATGAGAGCGCCTCCGGAACGGGCCTCCGTTACGCCAGGAGGCACCCCGAAGCCCTCACTCACGGCCAACCTGCTCTTACTTAGCACACAGTTCTGATAAGCATTGTTACCTGGTTTTAACCAAAAAAAAAAAAAAAAAATCAAAATCAAGAGAAAAGGTACAACATAAGTGGCTCAGAAAATCTCAGCTGTGTGAGCTCATCACGTGAGGATCAGCCGGGACAGCATCCCCGTTCCCGCTCAGGACTGATATTCTGTCATTCATTCATTCATTCATTCATTCATTCATCCATTCATTCATTTATAAAGATTTTATTTATTTATTCATGAGAGAAAGAAAAAGAGGCAGAGACAAGGCAGAGGAGAAGCAGGCTCCCCACAAGGAGCCTGATGTGGGACTCGATCCCGGACTCGGGATCACACCCTGAGTCAAAGGCAGATGCTCAACCGCTGGGCCACCCAGGCGTCCCTGTAGTTCTCATATTTAGTGAAGAAGATCCTCAAGTTATGAAGACATTGTGAAATAATGTTCTGTCTCCATTGCTCAAGAAGGCAGGGTAGTGTATGGGGCAGGAAGTTGTTCTTTAAAAAACTTTGGCTTGGGCAGCCCCGGTGGCGCAGCGGTTTAGCGCCGCCTGCAGCCTAGGGCGTGATCCTGGGGACCCTGGATCAAGTCCCATGTCAGGCTCTCTGCATGATGCCTGCTTCTCCCTCTGCCTGTGTCTCTGCCTCTCTCTCTCTCTCCCTCTCTCTCTGTGTCTCTATGAATAAATAAATAAATGATCTTAAAAAAAAAAAAAACTTTGGCTCTTGGGGCACCGGGGTGGTTCAGTGGTTGAGCGTCTGCCTTCGGCCCAGGGCATGATCCCAGAGTCCTGGAATGGAGTCCCACGTTGGGCTCCCTGCGTGGAGCCTGCTTCTCCCTCTGCCTGCGTCTCTGTACCCCTGTCCCCTCTGTCTCTCATGGATAAATAAATAAAATCCTAAAAAAAAAAAAAGCTTTGGCCCTTGAAGAGGAAATGGAGCCACATTTATTGAGCATCTACTACAGACTGGCCAGCTTAAATCTGTTAAGTTCCTAACAATCCTACAAGAAACTACAATCTTTATTATTTTACGGAAAAGAAGTAGACTTAGCGGGCTGAAGTGATTTGCCCCCACTCACGCTGTGAACGTTTTTCTCGCTGCCCTCTACTTCCCTCCAGGTCCCCGCGAGCGCCTGTGGGGACCACCTGCTCTCTGGCAACAGGCTGCCTCCTGGGCCTGAGCTCCAGGATGCCCTCAGCGGAGCTGGTGATGCTCTGCTCTCCATCTGGCCTGTGTTCCTGGCCTGGCCTCCATAGCTTCGGCTACTCTGGGGGCTGGGGGTGGGGGCCTAGCCCTCCTCCTACTCCTGAATCCAGGACAAAGCACCCTTCTCCTCAGGTGTAGACCATGAATGGTGAAGTCCTTGCAGCTGGAAGATAAATGGCTGCGGGAGCCCCATCACGAACGGGTAGTTTTGTGAGCCCTGTCCTGCAGGGGAAATTACTCCTGAAGGACTTTGGTGGTGACAGGCCCTGTTTTTCATTCTGTAATCATTCAGAAAAATACATCCATTTCAGTTTATTCAAAACAGTGGAAAATCATTGAGGTTTTTCCTGTGTAAAGGTCAAACTATAAAAAGATAAGTGGCCTCAGAGAAATCCAGGCTAGTCATGAAAACGTGGCAATGTATTAAAATGGATCCAAAAGAGGATTTAATCCTCCTCTGGAAACAGCTCATTATAATCCCCCCTACTCTTCCCTATGTGTATTAAATTCCTGTTTTCAGGTTCAAGGACATGAGGTAAGTGACTTCCAATGGGTAGAACGTGGACTGTACAGACCACGGTCCTGAATCAGAACCCCTGACCAGCTGCGACATGCCAAGTGTGAGAGTTGGAGCTGGGCCTCGGGTCCCTCACCTGCAGATTCGGGAAGCTCCCCCACTTCCATGCTCTCCTAGAGGTCTAGCGTGTGGCCTGGCAGGGTTCAGGCGGGTGGATATTGAGAACCTTCCACTGTCCTGTCCATGACTTCCACCTGAGGGGGCAGATGAGGCCTGGCTTGGCCTGCTGGCAATGGGGACCCTGAGCAGGGTCCTGCTGGACCTCCGCCTGGGGACAGATCCCTTGAGCTGGCCTCCTTCCCTGCCTCTGGCCACCGGATGTCCCTAGACTCTAATGGGGCTCTACCGAATGTGGACTTCGGTGACCTGGGAAGTCCTTGCAGCCGGGGAATAAACAAGTGTCTGTGAGATCTCCATCACGAAGACATTTTTATTTTATTTTTATTTATTTGATAGACAGAGTGCACATGCACAAGCTGGGAAATAGCAGAGGGAGGGAGAAGCAGGCTCCCCGCTGAGCAGGGTGCCCGACACAGGCTCAATCCCAGTACCCTGGGATCATGACCTGAGCTGGTCAGATGCTCAACCAGCTGAGCCACCAGGTGCCCCGGGAATGACAGTTTTAAAAACACAGCCTGGACAGTAAAATCCTCACTTTCCTCTTTACTAATGAAGAACGTTGAGGTCTTTAGGAGTCCCTTTGGGAAGACAACGAGCAGCTGTGTCTCCTCTTCTTTATTGAATGAGCTCCGTCTATGCTCAGTTGTGTGCAGCCCTGCCTGCGGGGTAGCCTCAGCCTGGTCTCCCACGTCAGCCCACCCACTGGAGAGGAGGGGATTTGGGATACGGAGTCAGGGTTCCTGGGGGTAGTCCCTGGGCCTGGGAAGACTCCCAGCCCCACAAATGGGAGCTGGCTTTTGTTTCCTGATATGTGTCCAACTAGAACAGAAGGAAAGGCATGGGCGAAAATCTACAGGGGGGAGCGCCGGCTCCTGGGTCCGGCCCGTAGGACGTCGCAGGAGATGGAGGGGGCTGGCAGCAGCCAGATCCCGCAGACATCAGATCCAGTGAGTGACATGTCTCATTTGTGTTCTACAAAGGTCACCCCGGCTGCAGGAGTGGAAGGGCTCAGAGGCAGCACAGCCGGGCAGGGGGTGGCCTCGGCCAACCAGAGACGTGGTGGTGGGATACAGGAGACGACGTATCTAGAAGACGGACTGGTGTGACACAGAGGGCAGGGGGAAAGGGGATCCTGGGAGGAGGTGTCTCCTGCCTGTGGCCTGGGCACTTGGGGGGATGGTGATGCCTCAGTAGATGAGCTGGGGTTGGGGTGGCATGGATTTGGGCATCTGTGAGGAGCCCGAGTTGGGCAGGTAGCCCCAGAGCTGATGGAGGGACGTCCAGGTGGCCCTGTCCATTGGAGCATGAGACACAAAAGTGCAGCTGAGTAGAGAGTCAAGTATGAGAGGTGGATGAGGCCAGCACACTGGGAGCTGAGGGCAGAGAGTGGACGAGGTCCCACGGGGCGAGCGCAGGGTGAGGCCCAGAGGGCGCCAGGAAGGGAAGTTCCAGGAATCACTGGCATTCCAGTTAGAGGAAGCGGACCCGTATAGAAGCCTAAGGGGCCTCCAAGGGGCGTCTGGGAGGGCAACGACCCAGGGGGACCCCAGGAGTGTTGCTGCAGAGCTGTGTGAACCCGTGCACGCCCAGGGGCGCCCAGCCTGGTCAGCAGTGCTGAGGTTCTGCTGTGACTTCAGCCAGCGCGGCAGGTGTGAGCGTGGCTTGTTTTCCTGGATGGAAGGTTCAGGGCGGGCTTGGGGATTTCCAAGAGATCTGTCAGCGGAAACTTTATCCCACATCTTAACTTTCCCCCCTGCTAGGACCTTTTAACTGTAGGTAACCTGAAAAGTGTAACCACGGCTACTGTGTATCTAGTATTTTAATCTCGCCTAGAAACAATATTTCTAG
Source organism: Vulpes vulpes (assembly GCF_048418805.1). NCBI lineage: Eukaryota > Metazoa > Chordata > Mammalia > Carnivora > Canidae > Vulpes > Vulpes vulpes. The sequence continues at coordinate 182,488,377 of NC_132791.1, read as the reverse complement.
CAGACGCTTGTTTTAAACGGCAAGAAGAGGTTCTATTTTACTATCCTGTATCCTCTTTAAATGAAGAGCCTCCTTTGAAAAGATCTACAAATTACCTGTACAGATCTTGGAGAGTCTACTTCTTCAGCTTTTTTTCCCTTTTTAGGTCACAAGAGACCCATCTCAGACCATCAGGGATTTAATGTGACGTGTTCTGCTTTGCAAAGTAAAAGAGAGAGGGTAGCTTTTGGCTCAGAGACAGCAGCTGTGCCCCAAAATGTGTCCAACGGCCCGATTTAGTATCAGAGCTCTGGAGGAATTGATTAGCCATTAAGTTGGCTGTTTAGAGAGTTCATTGCATCACGTCCAAACCGACAACGTTGGCGCTGCCAGGCCCGGGAGAACCAAAGGGAGTCTGAACGGAGCCTGGGATCCCAGCTTCCGCGACGCTGTGCGACCTGGCCTCCGTTAAGGGAAGTGACAGGTTGCTGTCACCGCTGTGCCTGGTGAGCAGGCCTCTGCTGGCTGCACCCTGCTGGGCCCAGGTCACAGGGCTGCTGCAATCTCACGCCCTCCTCCCCGCCGTCCCTGCCACTTGTCCCCTCCTGCCCGTCCCTGCCACTTGTCCCCTCCTGCCCGCAGGAGCTGTCCCAGGCCCGCGCTGCCCCCCCCCCCCCGCCAGCCGCGGCGGCCTCCCCTGCAGGCCGTACCCCAACCCCAGCCTCCCGACCTCCCCTCCAGCGGGGCACTGGCAAACCCGCAGTCTGGGTCTGAGGCCACTGCTGTTTTCTCTGAGCCCTGCAGGCCTCCTCTTGCCGGCGCCACCCAACTGGTTCCCTGGGTCTGCGTCCTCCTTGTGTGCTTAGCAAACAGTTTACCTTGGCCGGTTCACCAGGAAGCAATCATGGTGCTAAAGCCAGGCGCCTGATGGACCTTTTACTTCTGAAGTTGTGTGTGTGCAGGTGGGTGTGCCCTAGGCGGCTGTTGAAGTTTCCAGGCCGAAGTTACCCTGCTGCCCTTGCTCACAGGGGCTCCCTCCGGACGCAGCCCTGTCGACCTGGCTGTCAGAGACCCCCAGGGCTACCTTCCAAGGCCATGTTGGCCGGTCCTAGTGCCTGACTTGTCCAAGCCTTGCTGGGAGGCCCGTATCCTTGGAGGATGCCTCAGCCCCCACGAGGGCTCTGGGGCTGGAGGGGCTCCTGGGTGGCTCAGTCCATTAAACGTGTGACTTGTGATTTTTGGCTCAGGTCAGGGTCTCATGGGGTGTGAGTTTGAGCCCAGTGTCGGCTCCACGCTCACTGGGGAGTGTGCCTGAGATTTCCTCCCTCTGCCCCTCTTCCACTTGCTCACATGCACACATTCTCTTTCATTCTCTCTCTCTCAAAAAAGGAACTGTGTGGCTGGAAAGCTCCCCACGGATTGCTAGGGCTCTCCGTCACAGAGGCTGCCCCCACAGGCTCTTTGTCGTGGGTGCTGTGGGTCCTGGCTAGACCCCATCTTTGGGGCCGCCACGTCCATCCGCTAGATGTTCTCAGAGCTGCGTCCCTCCCTGGGAATCGCCTCGCGCCGAGGGGAGCTGCAGCCCTCACTCAGGTTGAGGCCCCCTCCTGGAGGCTGGCCTGTGGTCAAAGATTGGTCTATGGAGAGAAGCACTGAGGCTGGACCCTTGGCCTCCACCTGGGGCATCTGAGGGGCCATCTCAGCTCCTGAGTTCCTTGTAGAAATGCTGAGGCCTCATGCAACCACAGGCCGGGCCCTTGCTCTCTCTGCTTGATCCTGCCCTCTTCCTTTCCTTGAACTGACCAGCGAATCTGCACACAGCTTTGGTTCCCCAGTCTAAGACAGCTGCCGTGACTTGAGGGGGCGGGGTTGGGGAGAGAGGCTGGGTTGGCTCATGGCCCCTCCCATCCCTCCTCCCCCCTCCCCCCCACCCCGTGCCACCCTGGCCACCTGGGCTGCCAAGATGCCTCAATTGTTACACTCAAGTCTCCATAAGAGGTCACTTGGGAGGCATTTGTTTTTTGGACTTGAACTTAGGAAAAGCTGGGTCTTTGGTCTGTTTGATTCGTGATTATGCTACCAGCACCAGTAACTGGGGAAGAGGTTGGGCTTTCTTTGCTTTGGCTGCTAGGAAGCTCGGAGCCTGGTATAAGGTTCATGTGTTAGATGACACCCTGTTGCCTTCTGAGTCCCCTTGAAGCACCTGTCTCACCGTTGCTATTTGTGTTGTTTTGCTGTATCACCCAGCTCCCTCTGAGCTGCCTCAAAGTGTTTGGGATGAGGTGGGCTCTAAATGAGTAAACACAGGCAGCCAGCCATAGGGGTGTGTTGTCAGAGAGACCCGGCTGCCAGTTACCAGCTCTGGGACATTTGCCAAGTCACAACTTCCCTAAACCATAGTTTTTTTCAGCCAGGGAGTGGGCCTGATGCCTGCACCACAGAATTATTTTGAAGATACATACAGTAAGCACGTGGCTGGTGCATATCAAGTACTCAATAAATGGTACACACTAATAACAATATTTTTATAAAATCACATAGCTCTCATGAATCTGCCCTACCATGTGGTGGGTCGGAACTTCTTCCTTCCTGGCACAGGCTGGCTGTCAGCCAAGATGCATTTCTGGCCTGTTGGGTTTTATTTTCTTATGGGAAGAAGCTGCCCACCCAGAACCCTACACCTCACGGGAGACCGTACGGACCAGCAGAAGGACCAGTGGGGATGTTTGTTGATTGTTAATCCAGGCAGGTGGAGACACAATGAAAATGCCCATGACATAAACGAACACATACTTGGCTAGAGAAAAACGAAAACTAAAACTCTTTATGCAAATCAAGCCTTCAGAAAATAAAAAAAGGTTGTAGACGAGGGATCGGTGATGAGTAATTTAACCAAGACGATGTAAATCTAGGCCTTTGGCTACTTTAAATATAACCATCTGATATAAAAAGAATTGCACTAAATTTTTTAAAGCTGAGATCTTGCCTAGAGTGAGAGACTCACTCTCCCGATAGGGCCATGTTCCCCAAAAGACAAGTGGGGAAGGCACAGAATAACATCCATGTTAGCCTCCCATCCCCCTCCAGGCAGCCTGGGAGGTGTTTATGCATTTCAGTGTGCAATAGCTCCTCATAGGCTATATGTTACCTTGCAAACCAGTTTAGAACCCATATTGGGACAGAAAAGCCCATTTCAAGTGGCAGGTGGCTTAGAAAAGCCTTTCTTTTGTCCATTTCTGAGGAGTGCATGCTCTTTGTGGGGAAGGACAGCCTGGAGGCAGGTTGGAGGGAAGGTGGCCTGGGGGCCAGCCTGGGCACCGAGCAGAGCAGGCCCCGTGTCATCTGTAGGCTGGTCTGTAGGCGTGGGCCTCAGGAAAGGGGGCGAGGGACGCAGGAGTGAAGGGAGGCGAAGGGGCAAGAGTGAGTGTCTGGCCGGGCTGTGTAGTCCTGCAGGGGTGAGGGGTCCTAGGCCGCACCCTCAGGCTGCGGTCCCTCCTAAGGTCCCTCCTAAGGTCCCTCCTAAGGGACCAGGTGGTCTCGGAGGAAGTGGCCCCAGAGCCCCTGTGGTGCCAGAGAGGCAGGAGGAGGCTTTCAGGTGGAGGCTCTTGCGCCCCTTGCAAGGATTTGCCGAGCACATTCATCAGCCTCAGGAGCCTTCCGCTGGGGGATCAGCTGGTGTAAGGAGGGCAGTCGGTGCTGGGGACAGAGACCTCCTGCTCTGCCTGCTGTCTGTCCTGTCGCAAGTGGAGACAAAGACTGAGGAGGGGGGAGGGAGCCTGTGTCTTTGCCTCCTTTCTGGGCAGCTGTGGACCCTTCTCCCTGCAAATCTGTTGCCTACACGTTTCCTCACATGTCCAGAGTGTTGATGGGTGAGAAACCCCACACACCTCACCTCTAGCTCCGTAACAGTTTCCTCCCTTCCTATGGAAGACAAAGGACCAGAGAAGACCAGAGACGGCCGCACCCCTTGCCTGACAGGGCACAGAAGCCTCTGGGTCATGTTCCCAAGCACAGGCTGGCCCATTTACCCTAGTTGGTGATGATGGTGATGGTGATGGTGATGGCAATCATAACTAGGCACACAGTCTTGTTCCTAAAATGAGTGTGACGGCTACACTGATAAAGGCGGTGTCTGAGAGTGGACGACAGACTAGATCTTGCCGCCAGGAGGCCCTGGGCCCCTATCCTGGCTCCGCTTTTCACTAGCTATGGGAAACCTGAGGTCACTTCTTTATGCTGCTGCTTCTCGCTTGTCTATAATACGGGGCTCAGGGTAGCTAATTAGGAGAAAGCCTGCCATGGGGTAGTGTCCTTACAGCTATTTCTATTGTTATTACTATTCTTACTCTTGATCTCATTACCGTAGGCATGAGGCCTATTCACGTGCTGTCATTTGAATCTGGCCATCCTGTAAGGCAGGGGGTGCGATTATTACCATCCCACTGTGCAGATGAGGAAACTGAGGCTCAGAGAGGTTGATGGGCTTGCCCAAAGACACCCCGCCTGATACAGAGTCCGCACGCCCTTCCACCTGCCTCACCTTGGCAAGGCTGAACAGCCTGGGCACCAGGGATTAAAAAAGACACTTGCCCATTACCTGACAGTCCTCCCATTAGCCCTGCTCAGTGGGGTGGGAGTTTTATCACCTCTCCTTAATGCACGGAGATAACAGCCAGGTGAGTTAAGTGGCTCCTGCACAGGCCTGCCTCCTCCAGCTAAGCTGCTTTTGAGCCGGCTGATCAGGACCGCTCTTCAAAATCGCAATTTAACTGCTTGCCTGCGTCCATTGTTCTACGCATGGAGGCAGCTGCCCACAGGCCACCCCACTTGGTGCTGTGGCAGTGATTAATAAGGACAGTCTGCGTTCATGTGAGGCCTCTCAGCTGAGGCCTCAGAGCACTTTGCAAGCATTAATTAAGCTTCATGGTGGTGGCTCAGGTAGGTGGGGGCCCTGGAGCCACTTTACATGTCTTTAGCTGATGCAGACCAAATCATTCCCCCAGCAAGCCATGGCCTTCATGTCTGCGGGGCCCTGGTGGGCATTCCTCATCTCTGGAGTTTGGCCAAAATCACTTGCAGAGAAAAGACCTCTTCACTTGTCTTTCCAGACCCCAAAATAAGAACTGGCCCTCAGAAGCCATTTCCCATTCAAGTTAGGACCAGGCCAATAGCTCCGTGGCTGGGCCCTACCCAGGGACTTGTGAGATGAGGCCTGTCCCTGCCCTACCATCTGCACAGTACTCCTGTCCGCTATCACTTATCTAATTCACTCCCATCCCTGGCTCTGCCCTCACACATCTGCCACCTGCCTCCTGGGGTTCTGGCATCCTGGAGCTTACTGGGACTTGGGGAGAGACCGTATAACTGAGCTTAAAGAGCTTGGAGGTCCCCCCAGGGATAAGAGGGAATCACGCAAGGGAAGACATGGTCAAATTTGTGTTCTGTGATTAAAATTCAGGGAGCTATGTGATATGAGGTGAGGGGCAGGGAGACCGGAGGAGGCAAGGAGCCAGGGGAGCACGGATGGAGCTCCACTTGGCCAGGGCAGTAGGGTAGAGAGAAGGGGCTTGAGGGGCACTTAGAAGGGAGATGGCCAGGGCAGGGTGACTACCTGGAAGTGAGGATGAGGGAGAAGGAGGAAATCTAGACAAAGCTTCTGGCCGGCAGACCCACTCCACTGGGCGGGCATTTGTGCCCTCTGTGTCGGGCACTGGGCTTAGTGAGCTTGTGACCTACTTGGCAGTGTTAGTGCCAACCAGCTGCCCCAGAGACACCATGTCAGGTGGAATAACTGAGCCCAAACCCTAATTGCTTTCCTATAATTTCCCAGGCACTATCCTGTCTAGCTTGGCCAGGGGGTGAGGCCTCCTTTGCTGGGCCATGGACATTGCAAGGCACCACTGAGTTTGACCCACACAAGGGTCTGGAGGGTGGGGATTTGGTCCCCACTTGGCCGATGATACCAAGCCTCTGGGGTTAAGTGACCTGCCAGCGGTAGGCTGAATAGAGGCCCCTGACAAAGGTCCATGCCCGAATCCCTAGAACCTGGGAAGAAAGGGAGTCTGCAGATTTGATTAAGTTAAGCGTTCTGAACTGGGGAGATTATCTTGGGTTATCCAGGTGGGCCCAGTGTGACCCCAGTAGCCCTTATAAGAGGGAGGCCGGAGCACCGGAGGCCAGAGGTGGGGATGGTGCAAGATAGAAGTGATATACTTGGAACATGGAGGAATGACCACCAGCCCAGGACTTCAGACAACCCCCGGAGGTTAGAAAAAGTGAGAGGAAATGGAGCTTCCGGAGGAACACCAACCCGGTGACCCTTTCATTTTAGCTCAGTAAAGTTGAACCCGGACTTCTGACATCCCGAACTGTAAGGTTAGTACAGTTGAGTAGCTGTAAGATAATCCTGGGCACCCCCAACTACAGCAGAATTTATCGGCAGGAGATACAATGTGTTCTGGGCAAAGGAAAAGGTTTATTCTGATTCCGCAGAGGCCTCAGGGGTTTAGAATCAACCTTTCCTTGGCCCAGACTGGGGAGGCCGCCCACCCTGGGCCTGATCATCCTCGGGGCTGTGACTGGGGTAGCGCTTGGGCAAGACGGAGGGAGGCCCCCCCCCAAGGGGCTGGCAGGGTGTGGGAGGCAGAGGGCAGCAAGATGCCCGAGGCGGGAAGCGCCTGTTGCTGTTGTCCCTGAAGCGTGAGCCCGGGCCGGGCGCTAGGGGTCTGCGGTGAGGGGACAACCAAGGGTGAGGCGTCCCAGGTCCTGCCGAGGGTTTCCGTTGCGCTGTCGCTGAAGATGTGCGGAGAAAGAGGAGGGAACCTCTCTCCTTAGCCACAGAGCTGAGGTGGCTGCAAATTGCCCCTGTGTGGTCTCAGCTTAATCCCCAGGGAGGAGAGGGGGAGGGTCTGCCTCCTGGGGTGGGGGTGGGGGGCGCCCTGGCTCATTCCAGTGAAACCCCTTTCAGCTTAAAATGTCGGAAAAGAAACTGTTCCCTGAAAAGCCATTGTACGTATATACAGTCCTGCCTTGGTTTACGGGATTTTAGTTGTGATTGTTGACATTCACACAGTCTTCAGGGGGCTTTTGGGTCATTTTCAAATTAGCCCGTGGATCTTCACAACAACCTCTGAGGCAGATACTGGTGTCCTCCCATTTTGCATTTGAGGAAACTGAGGTTCAGAGAGATGATGTGTTTAGTTAGTTGTCAGCCAGGATTTTGACCCAGCTTTTCCCACCTCCTCCTGGCCTTCCTTATGACCCAAAGATCATCCTGTGCACCCCGGTTCTGTGACCTTGCTCGGTGAGGCCGAGGGCCTTTCCTGGCATACCACAGGGAGTCCACCCGCAAATTCGGGTAGGTCTTTCTTCTGAGGGGTCTTTTTCCTGCACCCCAGACCTCTGCTTCAGGCGAGGATGTGGGGCCTTGGCCCACCGCATTGTTCACCCACTAGCCAGTATTTCCCAAACTTGATGCTCTTGCCGGCTCTGGGGGTGGCTCTGAGTATGGAAGAACAGACTGACACAGAAAGAGCAAGTCATGGAGGCTGATGTGGGTGGTTCTGGAGCCCAGCAGTGCCTCTGGGGGTGCTGCAGGAGCCATCAGGGTGGTGCCAACCAGCAGAGCCGTGCTGGGACAGGGAGCATCTAGAGGCCTTAGGAGGGGTGGGCAGCCCACACTGAGGGTGGACGTGGCCCAAAGTGAGCAGGTAAGAGGTTGGGGAGACCAAGGACCAAGGCTGGAACTGATGAGGGAGGACCTCTCCTATTCAAAAGAAGTAGGCTGCTTGGGGTAGAGGTAGCATGGACAGGAGCCCTGTATGTATGTCAAGAAGGTCTTCTCTGGCCAGAAGGTTTGAAGATACCATGTGAAGTCGGTGGCCTGGTTTACCCCAGGGGAAAGGGAACGGGCCCAGCTTCCCCATATCCCCAAGATTATCTTTGGCTCCTGAAGCATATGGCATGAGTGGGGCAGCAAACTCCACTGGATGCCATAGGAAGCAGAGAGGTCCCTGGCCTCTGGAGCAGATCTGGGATGGGGAGAAAGAAGGACAGAGGCAGAAAGGTAGAGGCCCCAAGGGAAGCATTCAGTCCTAAATTCTTCGGATTATTGTTAGAGCTGCAAGAAGTTGAAGATGGGTGAACCTAGAGCCTGGGAGGCTGGTGGACACTCAGGTCTGGCTAAGGCCCGGCCCAGGCTTATGCTGAGTCGTGGGGATCTGGGAAATAAGGAGCTCTGCTGAGAGAGAGGGAGTGCTACACCACCCGGAAGGGAGGCACCTGGGTTTCCCAGTCCTCCTCTCCTGTGCTGTGCTGCAGGGAAGCTGGTCACACATGCTTCCCTGAGGTCAATGACATACTGTTGGCACAGAGCCTGGTATGTGAAGTGTGCTCAGAGGGGTGCCGAGTGAGGGAGATGGACCAAAAAGGGAACAGGGACCCCCGGTACTGACCATGGGCCAGGTTTTCCTCAAGGAAAGGAAACTTCAGAGAGTAGAACAAAGGGGAAACCAGAGTAAAGGCTCTATTCTAGACTATCTTATCTACTGCACTATTAATAATCCTGCCCCAGTTTTGCAAACTACGTAGCATAGTTCTAAATAGGATCTTTATATGATCAGCCATCCAGTCAACATGTTTGCTTAGTGTCTACTAAGGTTTCATGCAGAACCAGGCCCCATGAGTGCCAGACACAGGTGCACCCACAAGGAAATGAATGCTGATTCAATAACCTCATTTGATCTTTGACAACCCCATTCATTATGTCATTATGGGGATGGGGCCCTGGAAGAAGAAGAAACAAAGGGTGGTAAGCCGGCTGGCCAAGGTCGTGCTAACAACGAGTTCATGACCATACAAAGCAGTTCCTCTGGGTCTCCCGATGGTGACCTCGAGCTGACCCTGACTGGCCTAGCAGCTCCCCACTTACTGTTTGGGTCTTATAGAAGTGACTCATTGACAGGGGTTTCCAGTGGTAGCTACTAATAAATATCTGAGAGAGAGACAGAGAGACAGAGAGACAGAGAGACATGGTTCATGAAACTGTGAAGCAATGAAAAGCCCTTAACAATTGATTTAAAATCCATTTGGCAAGGCACTAGCACTAAAAATAGAAATATCCCCAAGAGGCCAAGGGGCTCGATCTCCACTCCTCATTGCTATTTCTGTCACTGTACTCATTTCCCAATCCTGACCATGTATGTGCATTTAATCTATCCCACGGATCCAGGCCTCAATCCCGTGCTGTTCGACAGGGGATTATCAATAACAATAACAAAACAAAACAATAACTTTTTTTTATCCATAACAAGAACAATAACTACATTTATGGGCTGCTGCTCTGCCAGGAACTTTACATTTGCCCCTTGAATCCTGCTATCAATCTACTTAGGTTGATAAGATTATCCCATCTTACAGATGAGGAGGCTGGAACATCCTAGGGACACTCAGTTCCTAGGTTTCAATCAGAGATTTAAGCTCGGGCCTTCGGATCTAAACAAAGATGGTCTTCTTACAGCTCTATGGTCATCAAACTTGTAGGTGACAGAGAAGAGCCTAGAAAAACAGTAAATTGGAATGCTTGCGTGGCTCAGTGCTTGAGTGTCTGCTTGTGGCTCAGGGCGTGATCCCAGTCCTGGGATGGAGTCCCACATCGGGCTCCTTGCGAGGAACCTGCTTCTCCCTCTGTCTGTGTCTCTGCCTCTCTCTGTGTGTCTCTCATGAATAAATAAAATCTTTAAAAGAGAGAGAGAGAGTGAGAGAGAGAGAGAAATGGTAAATGAGTTCAAGGAAGGAATCAGGACCCTGAAATATCTTGCAGCCCTGGGCAACACTGTTCACGAGAACTCTCTGCCATGATGGAAATGTTCTTTATCTGTGTCCAATATGGTAACCACTAGCCACACGTGACTATAGAGAACTTGACTATAGAGAACATGTGGCTAGTGTGACTGAGAAATGAGATTTTAAATTTTACTTAAATGACTTAGCCACATGTGGCTGGTGGCTACTGTGCTGGACCATACCAGACTTAGGGCTATGGGCAGAAGCCAACAGGATGACTCTGGGTCAGGATATATACAACTCTTGCCTTTGAGTCATAGGAACAGGACAGGGAGCCAAAAATAACTGGGGGACCCTGATACACCATGCGCTCGGGCCTCAGTGCGTGACGCCTCGGCAGTCACCTCTAAATGTGGGAGCTGAGATGTTAAATCAGACAAAGAGGGGCACCCGGGTGGCTCAGCGGTTGAGCATCTGCCTTTGGCTCAGGGCGTGATCCGGGGTCCTGGGATTGAGTCCTGCATCAGGCTCCCCGCAGGAAACCTGCTTCTCCTTCTGCCTATGCTCTGCCTCTCTCTCTGTGTGAGTCTCTCATCCATAAATAAATAAAATCTTTTTTTAAAAATCAGACAAAGGAAGGAGAGAAGGCGTGGGTAGGGCAGAGGGGAGAGATGGGGCTTGGAGAGTGGGGACGGGTACAAGAGGGCTTCACTTGAGGACCCTGTCCCTAGTTCCCTCTGCAAAAACCCCAGAAATGCAAAGGAAAGAGGTCTTTGTAGAAAGACCTCAATGGCAGCTAGTGGGCCGGCCCCAGAAGAAAGCACCTTCCCGTCCCCCTGCTGGATGCCCTTGACTTCCTGTCGGCTTATGACCACTTTGGTCTGCTTCCTACTTCTTGTTTGCCTTGGAGCATCCAAACAGCCTATGCCTCATCCTGGGAGCAGGGAAACAAACGTCACCGTGGAGACAAAATCACTTGACTCCACTTACAGTGGCTGACGGCCCATGATTTTCCAGCCTGAAGGCCCTTTTGCTTCTGTGAGCATTGCCCGAGAAGATTTGGCCGGTGGAAAAAGACTTTAGGAAGCTAAATAAATTGTGATCAGAAAGACTACGGACAGATCCCCGACGGGGACATTGGAAGCCACGGTTCGAATAGGACAGCCACACAGATGCTTCAAACAGCTACTCTCCCTCTGCGGATTGAAAGCTCCCTGCAGCCAACTCCCACCCACCCTGCAGACGCAGGTGCAGCGGCACAAGGGCTGAGACGGCTTGCTCCAGAGGGGGCTTCTTGCCTTGGGCTTTCAAAGGAGAGGGTGGGCTTACCCTCTTGTCCTCATACTGTCTTGAGTCTAGACTTCAAAGGGCAGGAGGTGGATAGCAGAACTGGTCACAGGGAGAAAGGGCCTTTCTAGGAAGTCATGCTGTGAAGTAGGAGAGCTAAGCCCTTCTTTTCTGTTCTGATTATGGACAGAGAAGAAAGGTAAGCTTGGGAGGTTGCAAGAGGCCATTCCTGTGGTCCCCACATCATTAAGCCCTCCATCTGCACCTGAGCCTGGACTTGGGAGAAGAGGGGGTCAGATGTGGTCCCTGCCTAGAGGAGAAAGACAGACATGGCCACAGCATGGAGTGTGGAAACAGCCCAGAGGAGGCCATGATCCAGCAGGTTCTTGATTCTGGGAACCACTGTACACCAAAGGCCCAGCACCACCTCGGTGGCTATGGCTGGAGCAGGCCAACCTGGCTGAGCCAGGGAGGAATTTCAGTGGCATAACAAAACCTGGCTGCCCTGCGGGAGATGAGCCCTCTGTGAAGGCTGCGTATTAGGTGAGGCAGACGTGGGTGAGGGTCTCGGTCATTGCAGCAGGGTTATAAATCTGGAGTCGGTCTTGGCCTACCAGGAACTCGGAGGTAGGGCACATGGAAACCCTAAGGCTAGATTTCTGGTGACCTGGATTCAAATGTGGACAAAGTCAAGGCCTATCTGCTTTCCTGTCAGACACAGTGGGCTCAGCCCAGGCAATCTTGCCTGCCAGGTCCCACACTCGGAGCAGGCCTCATTATAATAGGGGCTTCCAGAGTCAGGTGCCAGGCAGAGTGGTATGAGGACTGGTCAGTGCTCTGTGCTCGAGCAGTGTCGTTCTGGAAAACAAGGAGGCCTCTGTGGCTGGTGACCCGGGAGCTTTGACTCCTCTGGCAACACTGGTGTAAGGCTGGGCCTCCTGAGAAGGACCTGGGGAGGTTGAAGGGGAACAGTGGTTTCTGCTCTCAACATGAGCTCGGGGCAGGGCAAAGGCGCTTGAGGTACACGTGCTGGCCACAACAGGCTCTCCTTCCCTGGCCTGGAAGGACAGGAGTGGGGCCCTGTGGCCCAGGGCTGCCACCAGCCTGCCTGCTCATCCTGGTCAGCAGCGAGTCTCTGTGAGCCTTCTGGGCTCTGCTGTGTCCAGCTCTTTTCCAAATAAGGGACTTGAGGACCAACATGGGGAAACTGTTCTCTGGACTGAGCAGTGGCCCCTGTCTTAGGAGAGAGGAATGATGTCCGGGTCTGCAGTGAGGAAAGGAACTGAAAGTGGGGCCAGGCTCCCAGTTTGGGTGTAGAGGAGGTGACTCTCAAGGTCAACTTTGACTGGAGAGCAGCAGAAGCTGCCTAGCTCCTTCTCCCCGACCTGTTCCTCTCCCTTTCTCTTCTCTCATTCTTCCCAGGAATGCCTGAGAATATTTTCCAGAGAGAACACATACGTCTCCACAGAGCCCACCCCGGGGCCCTCTGTGAATATTTGGTACAGATGCTTTCTACTGCCTCCCCCGTCATGCTTTTTATCAACTGCAATGCCAGGGCCACGGGTTGTGATTCTGTGGTGAGAATCAATTTCATAGATGTCAATAAACTAAGAAGACGATTAATTCAGACTCTGAGGCTGAGCATGACAGCTATTTTGGGTCAAGTCCACATTTTGTTCCTGAATGGACTCTGGCTTCCGCATTCTTTCCTCAGTCCAGCTCCTCCGCCTTTGTTTTGAGTTCAGCGCACTGAGTTTGGCCATGTGCCCATGAGGAAGCCCTGGACTAATTTCCAGTTTTGGGGGCCTTTTCCCATCATCTCTTGCTCTTCACTGTAAAGGCCAAGCAACACAGAGAATTTAGAAACACATTGGGCAGAGTCCCTCCCCTCTTGTAGCAACAGATACTCTTCGGCTTTCCCCTTCGATCTGGGTCCGTGTGTGTGATGGCTGGACAAGGACACTCGCTTTATGGTCTATTTATTCAGTTAATGTTAGATGTGTCTCCGTGTGGCCTTTGAGGCTTTGAGCGCATCATTTCCAGTGGCTGCAAAATGTCGTGTCAAGTGGATAGACATGCATTATTTAATCATTTGCCTTCTGTGCACATCATTGCTGGAAGCCAGGTCACCTGACCTGATTTTGGCTCATAATGCACATTTGCTAGTCCCAGTGCAGGGAGGTGCAAAAGTAGGGCCAGAATTCAGACACATTTATTTATGAAACATTTATTAACTGTCCACTAAAGGCCAGGAACTATACCAGAGAGATGGTGAGGTTTTGAGGGGGGAGGAGGAGGTAAGAAAATGAGGCCCTAGGTACCCAATTGCTTGAGAGTCTGACTGGGGCCAGGAGACAGGTCTTTAGGTCTCACAGGATGAGGGGCTGTTAGGGCTTGTGAGAAGGGAAGTTATGATATGCCTGGTTCTGAGAACCTAGGTTCTCAGATAATTGGGATGTGTCTTTTAGACACTGGTGAGTTCCCCTTTATTTGTCACTGATGATAAAGTAGTCAAGTTTGGGACTAACTTGCCTTATAAAACCAAAAAAGCAAAGATGCTAGGGGCTTTTCCTATTATCACTTCAATTTTAGTTATTTGCCTTCAGATGTTCCTCGAGTGAGAGGAGAAAGGATATGGAAATAAAGCTGTATGGCTGGAAACTATGGGAAATGCAGGAGCTTTTCCAGAATGACTTGTGTCCATCATGTGTAGGACCAGGAGCCACAGAGGCTAAAAACCACTACTTGATAGGAGAATAACTGCTATGCTTACTGAGCTCCTGCTGCAAGACACACGGGACTAGGCGCTTTATGTAGGGAACCGTGAGTTTCTTTACAACAATATTTTAAGGTAGATATGACTGTCTTTCACTTTATGGAGTTTGAAAATTAGGATAGTTAAGTGACTTGCTAGAGGCGACTTAGCACTACCTCTTCTCTAGAGCCAGGTGGCTGCGTAGTATTTTATGAAACCCTGTTTCCAAAGACTGGTCCCAGGCATGTTTGCCTTTCAAAACAAAATGGTAACTGGATAGCAACCCAGACCTAGGAACGCAAGAGAAATTATATGTAATAATTTTAGAAAGCTCTCTTAAAGTAATTTACTTCCCATTGAGAGTATATACTTAGAGCTGAGATTGATAAGAATATATGTTTAGGGTTAGTAGTTAAGTTTATTTTTGTCATTTTCAAAAGAAATTGTACCTTAAAATTAACATACCACATTAGTGGTATAAGAAACTGATCTCATCCTCAATCTTTTTGCTGGTAGATTAAAGACTTTGGGGTATTTACAGACTTTCTGTCCTGCCCTGAAAAGTCAGGAGGCCAGACCAGAAACTACTGCCCAGTAAATTTTAGTGGTAGAGCCAGGTCTGTCCGCTGAACCAGTAGCTGGATGTGTGTGATGGGCAGAAGAGATTTGAGGGATCCCATGTGAGCATTCCAAGGGACAGGACAGTCTGGGCCTGCTTTTTGTTTTTGTTTTGTTTTTAAAGATTTTATTTATTTAGTTATGAGAGACACAGAGAGGAGGTAGACACAGGCAGAGGGAGAAGCAGGTTCCACAGGGAGCCCAATGTGGGACTCGATCCCAAGACCCCAGGATCACGCCCTGAGCCAAAGTCAGACCCTCAACTGCTGAGCCACTCAGGCGTCCCTGGGCCTGGTTTTTAAATTTGACTTTGTTGTTTTTCTTGATTACAGCCACAATCCTAACTCATAGCCCTGTACACCAGAGCTGTAGGTTCTGCTTTCAAATGGCATACGGGGCACTGGGCTCAAGATGATGATTTATCTAATTCTTTCACGGAAACCTTCTTTTACCTCTGACTGTGGATGCCTTACATGCTCTCATCACTACCCCTTGGCATCCTTGCTTCCCATTCAATCCCTGTGCCCTATGTCACGTGCTCAGAGGGGCTTCACTGACAATTTCCTCTGCTGGCAGGTCTATCATGCCTGCCCCACATTTTTCCATTGACATCCAGTCTGCGGGCTGATGCACACCCTTGAAACTCTGTGGTGAATTTGGGGCTGGAGACGCATTCTTGAGTCCTTGGCATATAGAGGGGGCTGCATCCCTCTCCAAGAATAGGTGTGGTCATGAGAGGGATGGGTGGAGGGGAAAAGCAAGGAGACCAGGGTCTGTCTTGGGGGAAACCACAGCTGAACTGTCAGTGCAGGTTGGAAGGGTCATAAAGGCAAAGTAGATGAGATGGGAGCAGAGCTGGGAAAACACAGGTGCCCCAGGGTTTTGAGGAGGGAGTGAGTGACCAGATGGATCTAGAGGGGCCAAGATCCCCAGGCTGTGTGGGGCCTGCTGGGATTCCTGTCTGCTGTTCTTATTAATTTTACCCAAATCTTAAAAATCGTAAACCCTATGCAATGGGGATGAGTCTAAAACTATTTTTTTTTCAGTTTACCTTTTTAAACTCATAGAATATTATATGATCATTAAAGAAAGTATGGAGGAAAAAGTAGAAAGAAATTTTAAATACCTAAATTCAAACCTTTCTAAACACACCACATGCCAACCTTTTGGTATATTTTCTTTCAGTGGCTTTTCAGTGGCGTAGGGTTTTTAAAGTTGTGATTATATATAAAGCTGTACTCAATTTAACATATATATCCCAAGTACCTATTTATGATGGTCTTTTAGAAACATCATTCACACTGGTACAGAGTTCAGCACTTGCCTTCAATCTTCAGAATATTACTCCTTTCTGTTGTTATGTATGTTTTGGCTACTAGATGTCAGATACTGAACGTAGTATGTAAATTTATGTGCACGATTGTCTTCATCTCATATTTCCAACAGCAATGGGTTTTCCCTCAAGTGTCCTGATACTAAAATCGAGAGTATACAAATGTTCAGGACAGTTATGCTTGCACAATTGCTCCTGTGAATATAAAATTGCCCTTTTATCCTGCTTGGTGCTACTTATTACCTTAAATTGTGCTTTGTCTGATATAGCCACTCACGCTTTTGCTTTTGTTTGCATTTATCTGGTATAGCTTGGCCTACCCTGGCGTTGTTTAATTTTAGTTGAGTGTCTAGTATTTATTTAATCTGGGAGCCTTTGTCTTGTAACAAGGGAATATTAACTACTTAAGTTTATTGTCAGATTCATTTTGGGTAGCCTCCTGTCATCTTGTTTTATGTTTTCTGCATTTCCTTTCTTTTCTGACTTTTGCACCAGAGTAGATGATTTCTTTTATCTTCTGCTGTGATTTAGGCAGGGAGACATCTTGCTTCTCACTCCACTGATCTGCATTCTATTGCCTCCAATGAATGTTTTGATTTGTCTCTGTGTTCAGTTTCTAAGCAGCTCTGCTTATCTCAGCCTGGCCCCTTCTCATCTCTTTTGGTGGAGGCGACATCCTCTGCAGAATGGTTTTAAAGGCCCTCTGTAGTTTTTTATTTGCTCACTCTGGGAAGGGAGTCCTGCATAGGTACTCAGAGGCGTTTCCTGCAAGATGAAGGGACCATCCAGGCCCCAGCCAAGGGGGAAGTGTGTTGGGTGATGGTGAGGGGGAGGGGCAGGAAGTGTCCTCCCCACTGCAGAAGCCCCAGGAAGAGGTGCCTGCTGACCCTTAGTGGTGAAAAGCAGCCTGTGCGCATGTAGCCCCAGCTGACAGGGATGAGCTCTCTGCAGAGAGAGGGTCCCAGGGTTAAGGGACCAGAGTGAGAGGGGATAGAGGACCAGAGTTGCCTGGGTCTTGGCTCTGGCCTGGGAAGGTGGTTCAGAGCCTGTCAGTCTTATGCATGCAATTTCCTGGGCACTTGAATTATTTGAAAAAAAAAAAAAAAAAGGATTTTTAGACTTGTAAAAGGGATTTCAGCAAGGGCTTTTTCAGTGCTTCCATTTGTCTACTCTCTTAACTAGGTATTGCTCTAATGTATTGTATATTAAAACTCTCTCTATGGGGCAATTAAAACCTTTAAAACATTTGCTTAAATTTAACACTCTGGCTTTTTTTTTTTTTTTCATTTATGCAAGATAGTTGCTCCTCTGTATCCCCAACACAGAGGGGCCAGTTCTGGGGAGGGCATTGCCACACCTATAGACAGGGCAGTAGTGGGGTCTGGGAAATGGAGTGTGGGGTTGGCTGGGGAGGACAGCCTGCCAGGGTCGAAGAAGGTCTCCGGAGGGAGACACATCTTGGCTTTATTGAAATATTATTGACATATAACATCTAAGTTTTTTTTTTAAGGATTTTATTTATTTGTTCATTTCTGCTGGACGCTAAAGGCTGACCCCTCACAACGTCAAGTTCCTCTAGGGCTGGCATCTCAGCTGATCCTCCGGAATCTCTTGGAACATTTCAGCCAGAATCAAGCGGGTCCAGACAAGCAGGTTCCCAGGAGGCCTTGGGACTGGGACCAGTCCAGGCCTTGGCCACTGAGATCAAGGTCATCACCCTAATCTCCATACCACTCCAGGCCCACATGGTCAGGAGAGCCACTACCAAGCCCTTGGAGGACCAGATGGGGAATCTGAGCTCTAGAGGTGTAGATGATACATCCAAGGTCACTCTACAGGCCAATCCCAATTCCCTTCAGTGTCCTGAAATATCACACTTCTATGTGTGCTGGTGTAAACCCTCTGACTTAGGCCTTAACATCTGGGTCAAGCTTAGGCACGTGTGTGTATTATCACCCCCTCACTGCCCCCCGTCAGTCAGTCACTCCTCTGTGCCTCTAGTATGCTCTTTTCATCCCCCCATCATACCACTTATTTTGCTGTACAACAATTATCTGTGTTTGTCCTCCTTGCAGGAGGCACTACCTAACGATGGAGACTTTGTGTTGCTCTTTGTATATAGTAGACCTACATGAATTTTGTTAAATGAATGTCGATGAATTCATAATTCCAGTCACATAGGTTACAGTGGTTTGGTCCAATTAAATGTGCAGTCCTTTTATGATCCATTAATGCAAGATCATGTTCTTCTGAAGGTTAACAAGTGAAGAACTACTTTGCTCAGCATATCATGCCCATGAGGAGGCTGCTTGGACCAACTGCTTCGTGATTGCTTCCTGTGGCCACATGCTCTAATTGCAGGCAAAAGTTCTCAAGAGTGGGTCTTTCAGATGAAGCATTTTCACTAGGTGTACCCAGCAAGTTTCTGCAATATACGAGCCTCTGCCTCCTTTACCTTCATGCTGCTACCTCAGATGCCACAGCTGGACCTACTCAGATTTGAGGTGAGAGGAAGTTGGCAGTAAAAGATCCCAGTTTGGCTCATCTGCTGGGCTACCTTATTCCAGAGATATGAGGAAGTATCTAGAAGGGAACATCATGGGTGACCACGTTCACTTGTACATTTCCTACAGTGCACTCCTTGTTCTGCTTTGGAATTGACTAACCCCATAAGGACAGGCACTAAGACTCATTCACTTCCATCTCCCCGATGCCTGGCACAAGGCTTAGCACACAGTATGTCAAGCGCGTGAGCAAACTATGAACACTTGGTGAGCACCTACTATATTCTAGGCCCCAAGCTGGGGGCTGATCACAGGAACATCTAAAAACTGGGGTCAGAATGATCAGATAAATGGCACCTGGCTGGTAAAGATATTCTAAAGTAAGCACAGCTGTACTTTCTGATGCCCGCCCACTCTAAACATCCATACCTTTATTATTATGATTTCCCAACTTGATTTTATCCTTCAAAAGTCACCATTCCACCCTGTTGCGTCCAGTGTTTGACACATCAATTGTTACTGGGGTCAGTGGCCACAGAAGCCCTTAACATTCTATTACCAAGTGTTTGTCATTTCTTTTTAAATTTATTTTTATTTATTTAAATTTTTATTTATTTATTCATGAGAGACACACACAGAGAGAAAGAGGCAGAGACACAGGCAGAGGGAGAAGCAGGCTTCAGGCAGGGAGCCTGACGTGGGACTCGATCCCGGGTCTCCAGGATCACGGCCTGGGCCAAAGGCAGGCGCTAAACTGCTGAGCCACCTGGGCTGCCGGTGTTTGTCATTTCTTATTAATGATATATTTAAAATCCCTAGGGACTTGTTCTTGGCTAACTTGTCAAGACCCCTGTGGCCTTGCTGACCTGTTTATTTATCCTTCCAGAACTGTGGAGGGCATCACTTTCTAGAGAAAACATAGTATGGCACCATGATCTCTTTCATTTTTTATCATCTTGCACATCAAAACTCCTTTACTTATCAAGGCGCTCTCTCATGACTGTGGAAGTTCCCTCCCCATGACCTCACACCCTTCACAGAACTGCAGGGGCCTCTAGGAAGAAATGCCACATCTGGGCCCCTCTCCCTTCCTGTCTTTGTTTTCCATTGTTATTAGAAGCATAGAGAAATCTGGTGGTCAGCAGCTACTGCCGCCATTAGAAAGGATAGACTTTTCTTCTAACCCCCTCTAAGGAGAATGGGGTTTGGTCTCTAATCTCTGCAGTTTGCAGAGAAATAAGCACAGCGAATTTACAATGGCAAATTCAGAAACATTTCATTTTGTGAAACAGCTCTCTACAAAGGAGGCGGGGGGCACTGGCCGACAGGTGCTGCATCCAAAGGGGACTATGGGATTTGCAATGACCCTGACACAGGCCCTCACAGCAGCCACCCTGGGAGGCTGCTACTCAGGCAGGGGTGTCACTGGGAAATCAGATCAAAGGATAACACTGCCTGCTTCCCAGAGCACAGAGAAAAGGACTCAGCCCAGTGGGCAAGGCTTCTGCCTGCCCCCTACAAAAAGGCCTCCAAAGCTTTTTTCTTGAGTTTGAGCACTGCAGCTGTGCTTGGCATCTGTGTTCCTGGCAGCCCATGCTGCCTGCCACTCGACACAGGCAGCAATGCTGGTAGCAGACCTCCCACCCTTCTACTGCTTAGGGCTTTTGTGAAGATCAAGTGAAAGAAAAGGCTAGGCACATGGTTTGGAAAGCAGAGAGCAATGGTAGGAATGCTGGATTGTGGTGTTGTCTGGCCGCCCTCTCCGCAAACTGGCTTTGGGCATGCATGGTCACCTGCTCCACACGGCAACCATATGCCCAAATTCAGTGAGCTGCCTCCACCTGGTGCCTTCAGATTTCACATCCCCTCTTTTGCCTATGAACTTTTTTGGTTTTCTAGCTTGTTAGCTTGACATCCAAGACTTTCCAAACATCTATTTCGTATTGAAAACCTCTTCTCCATTTCAGGGCCCTCAGCACACCTCATTGGTGTTCCCAGCCCTATTCATTTGATCATAGCTTTTCCTTGTCTTCCCTCTTCACTGTACTCACCCTTCAGAGCCTCTCCACATTGTACCCCTTCTTGAAGACCAAGCAGAAGACCTCTACACAGGCTAATCAATGAATCATCTTGCCCTCTTTCAAAATAACAGTTATTGGGTTCCTGCTGACCTTGAATCAGAGAGGACATTGATCACAGTGGTCAAGAGAAGGTTTTACAGTCAAATTGCCTGGGTTGGGGTCCTGGTTCCACATTTTACTGCTTGTGTGACCTTGAGCAAGTTAAAGTATCTGAGCATTGCTTTCCTCAGCTATAACGTAGGATAATAGTGGTATCTCTTTTATACATATAAAGTGCTGAGCACATTGCCTGATGCACTGTAAGCATTCAATAAAAGAAAGTTAGTATTACCTTAAGAATTTTCTTATAAGTTGTCATGTAATGGCCATAGCAACCCAGGGAAAGTAGGTTTTATTGCCCCAGATGAGAAAAATGAGGCTCAGAGAGGTTAAAGCACTTGCCCACCACATTGGTGGTGAAGCTGAGTGAGATTCAGATTCAGGTCTGTCTGACTGGGATCCATTGCTTTAGCCAAATGCCATAGCCAACCCGCCTTCATCAGGCCTCTTGGGCTTACTTTAGCCCTTGTTCCTTGGTTCACTCTGTACATTAACATCTCTCTTCTCCTCAGCCAGACCCTGGGCTCTTCCAGAACAAGGTTTTCCAAAATGTACCATCCTGCATCTGTTGAGTGAACAAGAGGGAATGGATGGGGGGAAACGCATTTTAAGATCAGAACTTATCCCAAGAGAACTTAGTACTGGTACTTAGGTCTCTGGAAGTCATGGGTCTCTCAACAGAACCAGGGGTGAGCCTGCCTGCAGGCTCTTCCCCACCTCAATCCACCCATCATACTTTAACCCCAGACATCTGACTATGTTGTTCTCACCTGCCAAAATACTTTCAGGGATCTCCACACTTGCTGTAAACTAGTCTGAGTGTTTTCTCTAGAGTCCGATCTGCTTTGTCAACAGAAGTCCTCATTCAGCTTAACATACATTTCTTTGGTCCAGAAAGCAAACTTTTGGAAGAAGAATAGATATTCAAGGATAGCAGTAATGTGCTGCCTCAGAGCTGTGCAGTGGGTGGACCCATGGCCTGCTCTAAGAGCCTAGAGAACATGGTTCTCTGGGGGCTGTGGTTTCTAGATTTATGTCCCATTTATTTTTAAAGCAAAGCTGCGTGTAAAGTGCTCTAAACACTAAGGTCAGAATGTCAGAATTTGAGAAGAAATATGATGGAGAACAATGCCCATTTTGCTACTTGCTTTACCATCCCAGGAAAGAAACTTCACATGTGTTAATAGGACAGAGAGAAGAGCATGAAAGATGGTGTAGGGTGCCCAAAGTTACTGAGAACCTACATTTTGGTGCAGACACACTTATCAGATGAAACTGTCCTTTCAACCTCCTGTTAAAGAATATCTGAAATTTCATTTCATGAAAGCTACCATTTTTGAGCACTTACTATGTACAGGGTGTTTTATTTGCATTATCTAATACAGTCCTTACCACAACCTGCAAGAGAGGTGGTGCTAGCTCCATTTTATAGAGAAAACTGATACTTTTTAAAAAAAATATTTTATTTTTAAGTAATCTTTACACCCCATGTGGGGCTTGAGCCCACAACCCTGAGATCAAAAGTCATATACTCCACCAACTGAGCCAATCCATGTGCCCCTACAGTATCTTGATCAAGGCCAATGGGGAAAAAAAAAAGGCCAATGGGTAGCAGAGTGGCTTTGACCTCACATGTGTCTGACTCCACCCAGGATCTTTCTCCTAGAGCATAAGGCTTATATTTCCCTAGGAATCTTGGAGTCAAAGAGACTTAGAGCTCTTGGGTCATCTGCTCTTAGTATACTTTGATCATCTTCTTCCTCAACTCATTTAGCAGAGGTCAAGACCTGGGCATAATGCAATTAGCTAATTTGTTTATCCATTGTATGCTTATGTAAATGGCTTGAAATCTTTCCTCAGTATCATTATCTGCCAGAAAATTGGGGCCACATCAAGGTAGTTCATGAGCTTATACTGAGCAAATATTTCCAGTCCTGTTTTAAGTAGTAGTAAATCTTTTCCTTTATTTATCTGAAAATTGCTTGTTCTTTCTGTTGCCTCTGCCTTGTAAGATTCTCTAAGCCCCTTCTGATAATAACAATAGTTAATATTAATTGAGTATACACTATGTACTAGCCACTGTTCTAAGGGATTTGACTCAACCAAAGAGGTAGGCTCTGTTATCATCCTCATTTTACAGGTGAGGAAATAGAAGCACAGAGAGATCAATCAACTTGTTCAGGGTCACACAGCCCAAGTGGGAAAGCTACTATTCATCTTAGGTTGACTGATTATAGAACCTCCTTTGCTAAATGCCTTAGTTTGTAAAGAACATTTCCTCCTAAGTGGAAGCACTCTAGAACAGCATTATTCAGTAGAAATATGAGCTATAAATGCAAGCCACATATATAATTATAAATTTCCTAGTATACACATTAAGAAAGTAAAGGAAACAAATGAAATTAATTTTAATATATTTTATTTAAACCCAATATATCAAAAATATTACTTCAATCTACATTAACATTATTAATGATATACTTTATATTATTTTTTCATACTAATTTTTCAAAATCTAGTGTATATTTTATACTTACAGTGCATCTCCGTTTGGACTAGCCACATTTCAAGTGCTCAATAGCCGCATGTGGTTACTATCTTGGACAACAGGATATAAACAGGCATTCTTCTTTTCGTATTTCATCTATGATTTGTTTCTCTTATAACTTTAAGTTTTGCATTAAGATTAGATCAAAGAAGGCTATGTTAATGAAAATGTGCCCTTTGGATAATTTGGTGAGCAGAACAGTTTACTTCGTACAATGGAGAGAAGAAGCTTTAGGAATTACTAAAACCTGGGTTCTAATCTCCATCTTCGCTACTCCAGGGGCTGTGTGTGGCCAGTGGCAACCCCAATTTCCCTCAGCCTCTTCATGTTAAAAAAGAGATGATGGTTTATGATTATTAAGGTTCTTTCCATTTCTAAAAACTATTTACAGCACACACCCTTGTCAGGGGTTCTGCCTCTGTTTCCACTTTCCATTCAAGATTCCTATATGACAGAGCTTATCCTAAGTTGGACTGTGTTCACTATGACCAGCTCTGTGCTTGGCACATTGCAGATACAGGAATATTCATTGGATGAATAAAAATTCTTGAGACCCCTGGGTTTCCCAGTTTTTGCCAGAATAACTCTAGCAGTCTTGTCAATTAATTACACTTTTATTTCCTTTCTCATATTGGCATAAAATCTTGATCTAAGTTTTCTGAAGGGTCATAGCCAGAATTAAAAACCATTTCCTGGTCCTGTTAGCAAAGGAGATGGTGCTCAGCTGTAGGCATAGCTTCCTAGAGACCCCCACAAATAGCTTTCCTCTTAATACATGCTGTTCTGATGTTGAGGAGAGTTAATTAATGACTCTAAATAAGAAAACAATCAAATCTGTCTGCGGTCATATGAGTCAGAGCAGACCCAGATGGGGAGCCAGGTCCTTGGCCTCCAAGTGCCCTCGGGAACAGCAATAGCAGCCTTGCTCCATGCATCAGAGTCTTGCAAAGCCCTAACCTAGAAGGGGAAAGAATGACTCAAAATGGATTGGAGACCCAGCCTGATTTGAGGCATTTTCTTAAAAGGTGAGGGCCCCTATCTGTGTGTTGTGCAGACTGAGATAGAGAGAGGAGAAAAAGCAGAAGTCCGTTCCTCTCTATTCTCTTCAGACACCTAAACAACAGCTACTGAATGGGGAGTTCTCAGGCAAGGCCCCTTGTGCATGTGGCAAGATTGGGGCAGTTGCACTGCCACCCTAGGAGGACCAGAGGACATGTAGCTTGAAGCATATCAAACCCCAAACCTGCCTCCCTTCAGGCATCCTGCAGCCACATATGAAGACAGGACAATGGTTATGATGACATAAAGGTAGAAATGTGATGCTTCCCTGAGATTAGCTGAAGTTTACATTACAACAATGAAAACTTTTATTTTGGAGTTAGAGACTTTGCTGTAAATATTTGAGAATAGGAATATGGGGAAGGAACCCCTTAACAATATCCAGGTGTCCTCATCATTGGAACTGGACAGTGGCAAATGAAGATAAGCCCTATTTCTTTGGTTCTGCATGTATTCTGTGAAATAATATCAGCCTCCTCATTTTCCCACTATTCTTGCAGATTATTTTGATGATGGCATTTTGATGCCATCTAGGCTTAGCTTCTTGTGAAATTGTTCCATTCTGGAAAGAAAACTCTGAAACACTGGCCATGAGGATCATTATACTCCCCTTTCTCCTCCTTGGTAATCAAGTACAGGTATCCTTTTTGCAGGATAATATGTAAAGTATTGTGGTAATATCCTTGATGCATTTGAAAGGACTCTTTATGGCTTATGTCTGAATCTTTGTTGGCCCCCAATCCATTCCTCTAAAATTTGGTTAGAATCTCATAGAGGACAGTTCAAAACTTCAATTTTGCTTCTACAATAGCAGTAGGAAAAAATAGTGGTAAGAGCAACCTCTGCAGTTTAAGAGATCCAGATTGGAATCTAAACTCTTTTTCTTCTGATCTGTATAATCATGGGCAAGCCCCTTTCCTCTCAAAGCTTCATTTCCTCATCTTGAAAGTGGAAACTACCACTACCATCTACCTCATAGGACTGTGAGGATTAAATACATTCTTACATTTGAAAAGCCTGACTCAGAAATGTTTCCTCTTATTAGCTTGTAATTCTTTAAATAGGGTTTGCCAATGGGTTCATTTGAAGCGATGCAATAAAAGTCTTTATAGCTCTGTTGCCTCCTATTTCTTTCTGTGATGATGAGCTTTAGGGAAATCCTCACAGAGGCCATGCTCGTCAGAGCTTGCTTCTACTCCATGCCCTAAATCCTGCCTTCCCACTAGTGGGGTGGAAGCCAGTGCTCCAGAACCTCGGACAGCTCCACTCCTTTGTGACTGCTGGCAGCCCAAAGGAACTGGAGAGATTTGGGGGATTTTCCCAGAAAGGCTGCATTAGTGTTTGGAATTAGGAATCTCAAGGGCTTCATTCTCATTCGCAGCATGCATGCTATTTGCTTGCATCCTCAGATTCTTCAACATGACCAGTTGTCCTGGAGAAATTCTGAGGAGCCTCTCCTCTTCAGAAACCCGTTAACTACACCCATAAGATTTACTAAATCTTCACCCCCTTTCCTTCTCTCCTGTGAACTCCAAGGATTTTTTTGAGCCCAAGAACAGAAACACCACCCACATCTTCCTGTATCTGCTGATATTTAATTTGTTTGGCTTCTGTACAAGGATTAAACATTCTTGATTAACTTCAAGTGAAAGTAATAATGTATGAGCATGAAGAAAGGCTTTACAAGACAAAGAGATTCAGGTATGAATTAAAAGAAACATAAAATAATGTTATTGCCTGTAGGTGATGTTAAGCGCCATTCTCTAATCAGAACAAGCAGGTGGTTCAATTTATGAGATAATTTAGCTTTTCACTCTTCTAATGCAGAACACAACACACATATGCAGTCACCTTCTGAACAGGCAAGGAAGAGATTAAGTCCTATTTTTACTTTATGATACTGAGTCACATAGTTCAATGCAAATCACATGGATGCCAAAGTAAGAACAATACCAGGTATTTAAATACCTCCTTTCCTTTGAGGAGCTCTAAAGATTTTGTGTCTGTGTGAAATCCCTTCAGAGTAATTCTGGGAGAAGAGACACACGTCACCAGACGAGGATTTAAGACAGCATGTTTCATCCATCTCCCCTACTGCCATGATTTCACGATTAGGTCTGGAAGAACCAGTGTTTGCCAGTTCTTTGCACTTAATAGCCTCTTGATTTCTACATTTTCTGGGCCATATTGTCAACTAGTGAAAGAAAGCTTATCTTTGAAAATATGTTATTGACTAATTTAATGATGAGGAAGAGAGAAGGATAAAATGGAATAAGAAGGGGAGGTGGGAATCATAGTGGGTGAGGAAGAGATAAATAAGATACCTAAAACATCCTGAGCTTGATAAGATTTTTCCACGCATTTTCCTCATAAGCAGATTTGATGCCCACCCCCCCAAATGGACAGAAATGTGGACAAAGGCATTTTGGCCCTCTTCAAATACTTCTTCCTTTTTTTTTTTTTTTTTTTAAGATTTTATTTATTTATTTGACAGAGAGTGAGTGAGAAAGCACAAGCAGGGGGAGTTAGCAGAGGGAGAAATAGGATCCCTGCTGAGCAGCGATCCAGATACACATGGGGCTCACTCCCAGGACCCTGAGGTCATGATCTGGGCTGAAGGCAGACCTTTAACTAAGCCACCCAGGTGCCCCTTTAAATAATTCTATATGGGCAAGGACAGTGGCAGTTCCACAGCTTGAACTAGTTTGAAGGAAATGCTATTAAAAACATCAACCTAGGGATCCCTGGGTGGCGCAGCGGTTTGGCGCTTGCTTTTGGCCCAGGGCGTGATCCTGGAGACCCAGGATCGAATCCCAGGTCGGGCTCCCGGTGCATGGAGCCTGCTTCTCCCTCTGCCTGTGTCTCTGCCTCTCTCTCTCTGTGTGACTATCACAAATAAATAAAAATTAAAAAAAATAATTTAAAAAAACATCAACCTAGGACTCCAAAGGCAGACAGGGAGCCCCCAAATAGAAGGGTTTGTGGTTTTTACCTAACAGGGCCCACACCCACCCGGAATCTCCACCCTACGGGAGAGTGTTAGTTGCAAAATTACTACTTTTCCCAGTAGAGGTCGCTGTGGGTACCGGCAGTGGATACTTGTTGAGACTGGACCAGGCAGGGCTGGGCTGGATGGTGGCTCCACTGCCTGGTAACTGCTCTTCCTATGGTTCCACTGACAGCAGTCTAGCCCCTCATCCTACGGGAAGGAGGTCTGTGGTGGGGATTATCTCAAAGCTATACAACGCATTTGCTGTAAAAGCACAATGAAACTGAGGTCACTTGCTGGAAATGGGCATGTCTGTGGGAGAGCTGTCATCCTCAGAGGTGTCCACTCACAGTAGTATCTCTGTCTCACTAGTGCCCTCTCTGTAGTATACCTGGTATTACTGAGAGGCTACCTGCCAATAACCAGCAACCTAGACCTATGGCCCTTCCGGACATGAAAGCCAGACTGAAAAAATTTGCCTTGCCACAAAATCTCACACCCACATCATAAGGGACTGTGCTGATGAGCGCCTCAAGCCCCATCTGGAAGCCCACGTGGAGGGGTAGGGCGGAATTCTGGGCCTCAGGGGGCCCATTACAGCAAGATAAGGTTTCTCGGAGATGGGAAAGGCAGGACAATGGTAAGGAATGTTAAGGTCAGACCTGAGACCCCAGAAAGGCTGAAGAGGGCTCCACATACTTGTAAGGTCCTATCTTCTAGACCACACCCCTGCATGCAGGCTAGGCCGAAGGCAGCCTGAAGCTACCTTCACCCTGAGGACACACACTGAGACCTTAGGTTATTACGGTGGCTTTAGAGTGGAAGGGGCTACTACCCTGCCTCCACTCCTAGCATCTAAGGTCAGCAGTAAGTGGCTCCTCTTCTCACAACCACACACAGCCAGATTCACAAGCTCACCATGACACACACATGAACACTGGAGCACACACTGGCACATTCACCCAGTCATACATGTTCACACTCTGATCCATGCAAACACCTTCGGAACCCGGAATCAAACTTGACCTAACGTGGTTGATGGGGCACAGGGGCGCCCAGTCAGGATGGCCCTCCAGACACTGGCCCACTTAGGTCTCCTGTATCCGGAGCCTCCCCCCCCCCCCCACGCCCCCGCCTGTCCGCGTCCTCGTGGTCACAGGTCTTGAATGTCTCCCAGAAGGGACCCTGATTACCATCGCACACACGGCATCCTGGGGTGCCGGGCCGGCGTAGGGGGTGATGTGCCGGAAAGAAGGGTGCGGGGCATAGTACCCAGCCAGGGCGCAGCCGCCTCCTCCCTCGGGATTTTCCATCCCGGCTCGCGCAGGCCCGAGAGGAGCGAGCGCGCTTTGTCTCCCGCCCGGCTCCTGGCGTGTTTCCGCGGAAGCTCTCTCCGCGCCGCGCCCGGAGCCCCCCCTTCCCTGGCCGCGCCCCCCGCCCAGCGGGTGGCGCAGGCCCGCCAGTGCAACGACCGCCGCTTTGTCCTACGGAGGATGCTTGGGCCGAGCGCAAAAGCCGGGTCCCCGAAGCGGCCGCCGCGCGCCCTAGAAGCAGGTAGCCAGGTCTGGGGCGCGCCTTGCATTTAGCCGAGCAGCCCCAAAGGTCTGGGGGCGCAGGGGAGTCTCCCCCGAGCTTCGGAGTGCCAGAAAGGGGACCCGCCCCGTCCCGCCCGCACGTGCCCATCCTCGTCGGGCTCCCTGCAGCGGGCGAGGCGGGACGGGGCGGGGCTGGGAGGGTCGTCTCGACTTTTGGCCCTTGGCCCGGATCCAGGTAGAGAGGGCCTAGGAGGTAAGGCTCAGGTAGGGAGAGGTAGGGAGGATCCCCTCCACGCCTCTTACTTTCCCCCACCGCACATCCACACCCAGCCCACTCGGACCTTAGGCGAGGGGCCCTGAGCATGAGCATCGAGGACCCCGAGAATCCGCCAGTGCCCTCCGGTGCCGGCCACTTCCAGCACAGTGGAGAAGGTCTCCCAGCCTTAGTCCTCACATCCCAACCCCCTCCCCCCAATAGCCTAGGCGGGTCCAAGTGGGAGGAGGAAGAGCCCCCCGGCTCCATCCCCATCCCGTTTCTCCTCTTCACAAAAACCTAGGCTTCAGGAAAGGGGTGGCATGGAAAGAAAGCATCTATCTGACATCCCAACAGCCCCCCCCCAATAAGCCCGGGCAGGTCTGAGCACAGGAGGAAGAGCCCCTCGTTCTCATCCATCGTACCCAGACCCCCTTTGTAACCTCAAGCAGTACAGGTGTGGGGAAGGGTCCGCCTGCCTCAGAACCTTTCATCCCGTAACTCTCCCTCCCGTCTTCAATGATCCAAGCAGCCTCGTTTTCAAGCACGGGGGTGGGGGAAGCTCCAAGCTCCCCAACGCCCTCTCGGTAGAGATGGGGGGGGTCCCTCCAGCCCTTGCCCCTCACACTCTCACACTGCGCCTCCACCATAAAACAAAAACTAACCCAAGCAGCTCCGACTTCAGGCGCCGGGCCACAGGGAGGCCCTCGAGTCAATCAGCAGCTCTTCGGGACAGATGGTCTTGGGGGCGGTGAGGAGAGGTCCCATGAACTCCCCAGGCCCCCTCATATCTCAGTTCATTCCCTCCCCAGTGAAACAAAAGCGAACCCAGCAGCACCGACCTCAAGGAGGAGGGAGGGCTGTCAGCGCTCGGCAGCGCAACCAGCTCCTCTGGGCTCCTCACTGCCCGGCTTTCCCGCGGTGGCTCTCGCGGCGGCGGCGGCGGCGGCGGTGGTGGCGGCGGCGGCGGCGGCGGCGGCGGCGGCGGCAGCGGCGGCGGCGGCGGCCACCGCAGCTCTCGCGTCCGGAGCCTCCCTCGGACTCAGCACCTGGAGCTGCGAACAGCTCCGCGCCTCATTCCGCTGACTCCGCCTCCCCTGCGCCGCCGTAGCCAATGGCGATCTTGGCCCCGCCCACGAGGCCGCCCATTGGGGGCGCCTACTCCGTTCTCTTCTGCCCAGCCTGCTGGTTTCTCCGGCTCTCCGTCAAGACCGCATCCCCCAGAGACTGCCGGAGTTTTTGCACAGCCTTCTGGAACTTGTAGTCCTTTAAGGACGCGGAGGGGGCTTATGCCGCAGGCAGGTAACCGAAGGTGGACTTCATTTCCCAGGGTGCATGGAGCAACCGAGGCGCTGAGGAGGGCGGGAGGAACTGTTTCCATAGCAAAGGCGGCTGGTTGGGGACTGCTGACGGAGAAATGGGGCAGGCCGCGGGACCGTCGGGTTGTGCGTGACTTCGGGCAGCCTCTTGGGAGGGCGTTTCGATTTTTTTTTTCTTTTTTCTTCTCGATACCCATCACTGGACTTTGGGCCTCAGTTTTCCTATCTGAGAAGAAGGGCTTGGATCCGATCCGTCCTCCTGCCCGCGCGGTCCGCGGGCATGGGGCAAACCGAGGTCGAGCCCTTTGGTTTGCCGAGCAAAGGTGAGAGAGGACGGAGGAGACCTGTGGCTTCAGAGTGTGGCATTCTGAAGTTTATCCCTTTATTTTTGTCTCGATTTATCATGGAAGAGCGCTTTACTTCTAGTCATATCCCTTGAAGCAGGCCTTCTCCCCCCGGTCTATCCCCTCCCAGACTGGCCTCCCTACACCACCCCCGATACCGCAACATCTCCCCCGGGGTCGCCAGAGGGCGCTACTCACGCTTCCGATTGCCTATGGAATTAAGCCCACACTCCTCTCAACGTTGCTCTAAAAGCCCTTCTGAATGTGGTGACCACCTCGTTCTTGCACCACCCCGAACTTCTTGGTAGCTGGGAAGCCTTAGCCACCCGTGTTCTCTCGCTACGGTGGTTCCCTCCACCCTTGCACTCGACTAACCGCTCGCCCTCTTCAAGCCCCAGCCTAGGCGTTGTCTCATCCGTGAAGCCTTCCTAGATGCCTGGCTGCATATTAGGTACCCCACCTTGTGTGTGTGAACCGCGCCCTCTACTTCCCCTATCTACTTGCGTGTTTGTGTGTGTATCCGTTTTCCACATTAGTTTGTAAGATTCACAGAACAGGGGCCATGTCTATATTATTAATACTTACAGTCCAGTGCCTATCGTGTCTGGCACGTAGTAGGTACTTCCTAGATATTTGTTGAGTTGAAAATGAATCGAACAGTAATTGAATTTTATTCACACCTCCATGCTCTTCCATTTCTTAAGGTTGCATATTTCCCATTGCTGGAAGGATTCAACCAGAAGGATGCCACGGCGGTGAGGAAATGTTTATGTCATTCATACAGTGGATTGGAATTTTGCCTGAATGCTTTGGGAGCCCTTACAATCCTATGAGCTAGCGATTGGTAGATTCATGCCAATCATTCCTTGGAAGTCTTGTCAATTCTCCCCTAAATGTCATCAGTTCTTCATGTTCCTCTATTTCTAGCTGTTTGCCCTTCTCCTTTTTTGTGCCTAAATTCCCTGCCTCCCACTCCCTTTCTGGGAAAGATCTTCTGCCCCTGTCAGTTATGAAGTAATGACAGTCTGAGATCCCTGCCCTTCTTCAGTTCTCTGCTCAGCATCATAAGGCTCTGGTGCTGATGTCCCATCTTGATAACTAATTTTTTTTTTTTCTGAATCTTTTCCTCTCAGGGCTCTGGTGTTGGCCAGATGGTCCAATTAATCCCACACATGCTTCATATGTCACCCCATCCAGACTTTTGGGTGTATTTCAGCTAAAGCATTCTTGGGAGAATGCCCTAATATATGGGTATAATTAATTCATGGCCAAAGAAATAACCAGGGGGACTATTACCCTGAGCCTGATTCAAAGCAAAAAGACAGATCCTGAGAAAAAAGAAACTGTCATCCTTGAGTTGATGACATCCACGAGGGAAGACTAGGATTGTTGAAGAAGTAAAATGGGTTGCATTGGGGGAAGCACTAACGGGACCTCTAAGAGGCATGGCAAAAGGGCTTTGATCCAGGCTAAACCCTGAGGGAAGATCACTAGAGCTAGGTAAACAGATGAGGCCTCATTACTGAAGATGAGAAAACTATAAGGAGGCGGGGGAAATGGGATTTGTGCTGACACAGAGTGTCTAATTCTGTAGAAGCAGTGAGAGTAGAGGTTGTCAGAAAAGCAGGTGGGGGAAGACTAGGCCACAGAGTGGGCATCAACAGAGCATTGGCAGAATATCAACAGAAGGCTAGCAAAGAACTGCCTGTAGCCACAGCTGAAACTCTGAAGGTCAGCTTAGCACTTAAGGAGTAATGCTAGTTTTCAGGAAATTGTTGCAAATAGTGAAAAAGCCAGGGTACCATGATTCTTCCAGAAAGCAGGGATTAAAATAGCACTGGTTCAGCCAAGTAGGGTAAGGAAAGCCGGGTTCTAATTCTGACTTTGCCTCTGATTAGATGTGTGACGCTGGACTGGACCTGATTCTTCAGTTGTAAAATGCTATATTGGTGTTAGGGAGCAGCTAATAAGATGGAGATAGGGAATCCAAACCCATTTACTAGCTAGGTGACCTTGAACAAACTACATTATCAGATCTGTAGTTTGCTTATTTGACAATGTTGTAATAGATAAGTGAGGTAGCTTATGTAAAGCACTTCACAAATATTAAGCACTTAACATATGCTATTCATCTTCAATTATCAGAAATTGTTTTGACTATGAATAAACAGGCATGAGGTAATGTCCTGAGTAGCCTGGATTCAAATTTCCGTTCTCTCTCTTATTAGTTGTATGGTTTTGCTTAGGCATATACTCAATACCTTTGTTTTATCATTTTTTTTAAAGGGTGGCCTTAGAGCAGAGAATGGAATTCTAGCTGCTTGGAAGCTAGAGTTATAAAGGATTCCAGGGGAACATTAAGCTAGCCTCCTACCTTGTTAAAGGGGGAAGTAAAGGTCTCAGTGAAATTCCATATGTCTTCTAATTAAGTAATGAGGGGATTAACCAGAATGTTGAAGGGTTGAAGTGATTAACCAGGGCTGAGTGTTGAAGCGCTTAGTATACTAGGCTGAGGAATATAGCTTTATTCTAAAGATAATGAAGGTTTTTATGGATACATGCGTTTTGTTTTTTTGTTTTGTGTTTTTTTTTTTTTTTGAGACCTGCATTTTGAACAGTTCTAGGGCCTGTGTGGAGAATGGACAGGAGAAGATGAGGCTAGGATGTAGGTCAGAAGCTGCTGTAGTGATCCAGCACAGCATCTATGAAGATAGAAAAGAGGGGGCAGATCTGAGATGTATTACAAAGGTAAATATTCAAAGGACTTTGTGAGTGATGAGCTGAGTGCACAGAGGAGAGTGGTGAGTCAAGGATGATATCCAGGTGTCTGTCTTGGGAAATTTGGTGAATGGATGGTGCAACTTTCCCCCAAGGTGAGGAAAAGTTAAGGAGCAGGTGGGTTTGAGGTGAGTAGGAGACATCCAGGTAAGATGTCCATTAAGTGACTTGGAGTTTGGCTTAGGAGAATGCCTTAATATTTAGGGATTCATGGCCAAAGAAAAAACAACCAGAGGGACTATTACCTTAAAACTAATTCAGACCAAAAAAAGCAGGTCCTGAGAACCTTTCATCTTTGAGAGATGAGAGATGTGATCCAGAAAAAGAATCTTAAGCTATCAAGTTGTGAGCATATACATCATAATTGAAGCCATGGGAATAGATGAAATTCTTTACTAGAGAAGATCAAAGAGAAAACCAAAACCCCTTGGGAAATACCAATATAGATAACACTTGGGAATGGTTTTGAAGAGGAAGAGGGAGAAAACCAGAAAGAATGTAGAATTGAGAGACAATTTTGTTTTAAGTTGGGAGAGATTAGGACATTCAAAAATGCTGATGGGGAAAAGTCAGTAGCAGTATAGTTGAGGATGAAGGAATGAGAAGGGTTGACAGGTGAACTGAGATCAGTTAGAGGGTAGGAGGTGGTAGGGTTCAGAGTGAGTCTCAGGTAAGAGGAGGGCCCACTTTTCCTTTGATATGGGAAGGGATAAAGGAAGGAGGAGTTGGAGATGCAAGTAGGTTGATAGTCAATGGGTAGGTGGTTGGGAGGTGGGCTCAGGAAATGGAGGCACTTCATACCTAATGGCCATTACTTCTCATGGGATATCAGAGGCAAGGGAATCTGCTCAGCATGAGGAAATGAGTTGGAATGGAAAGCTTGGAAAAAAAGTGAAAATGTTCAAGCTAGCTGCTGTGGAAAATAGGAGAGAAAGCTAATAGCAACCGACAGGCACTGCAGAGCAGTGGTAAAGACCTGCTGAGCTTAGAGGTGATGGATTTGTAGGGGCAGTAATTTGCGGGGTTATAGGTTTTCTTCAGCATCCTATTAGTCCTGAGATATGCATGGAGGAGGCCCCTTGTGAGACTGATCCAGGTCTTGGCTTTGCTGGACAAGGGAGATAAGAAAGCAAGGAAGTTGGAAATGTTGACAAGAGAGTTAGAAATACTAGTCCGCCAAGAGGAAGGAGGTGAAACCAGGATAGCGTGGGCAGATGAAAGGAATGGGGTTCTCAGTGTAGCAGAAGATAGATATGATGGGTGGGAGGGCAGGGAGTGCAGTGCTGATCGGAGGTAGAGGAACTCTGGTCAAGGGCACTGGCTGGAGTGGACAGAGAAGATCATGGGAAGGTATTGAAGACAATTTTGTAGGTCACTGGCAGGTCTTCCAGAAAGATGAAGGAGAGAGGAACCCCAGTAGCCCTTGTCAAACTGTTTAGTGAGTGGGAAGTTAACAGATGGTAAGGAAAATAGATAGGGTGCAAGATCTCTGACATGAGTGTCACAGAAACCAAGATGTTGGAGAGCTAAGAAGCCCTCTTACCCTCATAAAAGCCATGAGCTTTCTTAGCAGTATCATTTGAACATCATCTACACATGATCAGTTTTATACATACCTAAATCGCAGAATGTCTAGGGATAAACTTAACAAAACAAAAACCAATTCTAGATTTCATGATGAAGTTGTATCAACCAAGTTCAATGTAGTGATTCCTGCAATTTATATTTTGGTATAGTTTGTAGATTTGAGTATGTGCATATCAACTAGAAAATGTGTTTAAGAATTTTGCAAATTTCATTTCTTAGCAACGATTTGTTTTCTCATTTTAGAACATAAATTAGAGAACTTGTGTTGATTTTTTTTTAAATGTAGAGTTTAGAGCTTAATTCATGCCTTTGAAATGCCATGAATTTGAAATGCAGCCATTTTCCTTTCTGCATCCTTGAAAAGGATTACAAGGATTTTATTAGTTTTTCAGATAATCTTGCCAGCACATACAGCCTTCCCACAAGGGTCTCCTATCAGTAATGTTGGGTTGTGATTGACGTGGTAGGAGTGTTGTATGTGAGCTTTGTAAGACAAGTCAAATAAGCAGCCAACTTCAGGATTTTCCAAACAGCAACTCAGTATACAATTATGGGAGTTGGCATAGAATATGAAATGTGAATCTAAATGTTTATTGAGAAAAATGATCTTCCTAATTTTTAAAGAAAAATGACAAAATCAGTTAATTGCATTGAGCAATCTTTGTCTTTAAAAAAAGCAAAATTACTTAAAAATATTTTTGTATGGTTGATATGTCTTTGTAATGTTGGAGTAGGTTTGCTATTCCAGCCCCTGGGAACAGTGGGTGCTTAGAAAATATTTTGTAAATCAATTCATGAATGTTATGATAATCTGTTCATTGTTCAAAATTCTTCCTTTTATCCTAAACTCTCTCCTAAAATATTCTTGTAAAAGAATGATTCTTTTTAAACATGAGTCAAATCATATCACACCTCTGCTCAAACTCTTCTAGTGGCTTCTTTGTCTTGAGAGCCAACGCTGAAGTTCTTATGATGGCCCACAGGACCGTGTATACTCTGACTCCTGTAGCATCCATCTCTGCCTTGTCCCGTTGGCACCCCGTGCTTCAGCACATAGACCTCCTTGCTGTTCCTGAGTACACCACCTATACTCTGGCCTCAGGGCCTTTGCACTTGCTATTCCCTCTACTTGGAAGCTCTTTCCCTAAATATCCTTATGGGCATCCCATCTGCAATGGCAGTCTTTCCTCTTCTGGCACTCTCTATTCCCCCTTTCTGTTTTGTTTTCTTTTTCCAATAGCACTTATCACTATCTGACATATTATACATTCTCATATGTGTTTATTTTCTGTCTCTCTCCCATCCTCACTCCTCCAGTAACCCACTATAATAAACTATCCATTAAGGTATAGACTGTCTACTTTTTTTTTTTTTACTGCTTATTCACAGCATATGGCACAGCACCTGACACATAATAGGTACTCAGTGAAACATGTTAAATGGATAAGAATAACACATCATCCTTAGTATATAATCCTAACATCTTTTTATTTTTCCACATTACAGTCTACATGTAGGACACACACACAAGTCTTTCATCTTCTAGAAATCATAGTTTAGATATAATTTTGAGTGCTGCTTTTTTTAATATAAAATGTAATAAGGATTTTCTCTTGCTAAGATTGAATTCATTTGTTCAGTTGTTCATTCACTCATTCATTCAACAAATATCTAATGAGCTGTTTTGTGTTCCAGGCAGAGCTGGATCTGTAAGTGGTAAACAGGATGCAGGACTTGCCCTCAAGGAGCAAAGCTTCTTTATAAACACCATCTGTAATGATTGCCTAATATTCCATCAAAACCATACTATACTTAATTTCTTCCCTATTTAAGGCTTACTGCTTATTATTAATAATGGTGTAATGAATATTTCCAAGTTTATAGCACTTATCCTTTTAAATTGTTCCTTAAGGTAAATTCCTAAGTGAACAGTTACTGAATGAAAGTATTAAAAATAATTTTGGTTTTTGGTACTACTTGCCACATTGATTTCCAAAAAAGTGGTCTTCATTTTACCCAATCACCATCATGAATGTTCCAGTTTTATCACAACCTCTCCAGCATTAGGTATCTTTCTGTTTTAGCTAGTGTAAAGTATAAAATTCTTCTTTTTATTTTTACATGTAATTGGTATCTAATAAAAGTGCCTTTTTTTTTTTTTTGGTCATTGATTAATTCAGTGGGTCCCTAGAAGACTCTTGGAGGGCCATTGTCCTATCTTATGGATCATAAATGATGTTTAGCACACATTGGAGGCTTATAGCATCTTAGAGTTGGAAGGAATTGCATTCATCATCTAATTCAACTAAAATTTTTGGTAGATGATTCTCTAGCCTGTTTGCATATCCCTGGTGATGGAAACTTCACAACCTCATGGGGAAGTCTGTCTTCTTTTTGCCAGGCCTTACAAGTGTTGAAGTGGCAATGGGTCCCAATGGCTCCCACGTGGCCCCAGTTCTATCCCGTGAAGCAGCAGAGCCCACTTGCCAGATGTTAAGGAACCTCTCTACCTTGGCTGTCCCACTCTGCAAATGTGGCCAGACTAGAATGTTTAATCCAAGGTAAGTCTGGCAGGCCCAGAGGCCAAGACACTGTCCTGCCCATAAGTCTTTGCAGTGGTATGTCAGCAGCCTCTTCAGCTGGTTCATATGAAATTTAAGATTAACTGAGATTCTAAGACTATCTTTAAGTGACCTGTTGCCAGACTTAGTTCCTTATCTCACACTTCTGTAGTTGAATTTTTAACCTGAAAACAAGACTTTGCTTTTCTCTCTATTTTATATCAATATATTGATAGAGAAGCTGCACTGGTCACATTCCTGCTGTCTAAAATTGGAATAATAAGAGTCATTCTGGCAACTTCATGTATTGGTGTGATGATTGAGTTGGACATTTGTCAGTCATTGTGGTTGCCTGGCAGCTAAGCCTCCTTCCTGTGCTTGAGGAATCCTATGCCTCATCAGGTGGAATCATCTTCCTTTACAGCTAGGGTGTGGGCATAAGCTTGAGGCTCTGGCTCCTCCGGTCAGACAAGCCCCCTCCTCATGCAACACTTCACCAATTTTGTGTGTGTGTGTGTGTGTGTGTGTGTATTTTTATTGGAGTTCGATTTGCCCACATATAGTATAACACCCAATGCTCATCCGTCAAGTGCCCCCCTCAGTGCCCGTCCTCACCAATTTTGAATTGGAAGCCAGGAACAGCAAAGGAGTAGGGTCTGCTTTGTAACCCTTTTAGTGATTTGATGGGTACAATCTCAGTTTCCAGTGACAGCAATTTTATGGGCAGCACCCAGTATGAGGGTGTCTGTAGTGTAGGTGGCAGGAATGGTAGTCCAGATTCAGTGGTCACAATGATGTCTTCTTAGACTACTGTTGAGTTGGGGTTTAAGGCATTGTTTCTGACTGTGTGCTTCCAAGCCTGATTTTTCTACCTTCTTGGAGATTTTGTGAGCTATTCACTCTTTTAATTTATGTCCTTTGCTGCGCATGTCAGCCAAAGTTAGTAATTTTTGCTTATGACTAAAAATCCTAACCAATACATTCAGGATATGAAAAGTGTATTGGAAGTGCTAAGCACCACACACATACAATATATTGTTGTTTGGGACTTTGATTCTTAACTAGTAGGTGTGAGGGGTGTTAGGGGAGGTAGGCCTGAACTCTGTACCTGCTGAGAGTTCAGACAGGTCTAGCCATGCCTGAAAAGCTGGCTAGTGGGAGGGTATAATGGCAGGAACTTGTGGGCTGAACACTGGCTCAACAGCTAAAGGCTGACCTCTGACTCAAAGGCAGCTGTTATGAGGATGGAAGCTGCCAGAGGGCCTGCTGGACACACATAAGTAGATTGGCTGCTTTCTCTCTCCTACCCTTGGACAGTTACCAACAGCCAAGGCCAGGAGATGGGGCTAGACTGTTAAGCAGGTCTCTTGAGGTTGTGTAGCTGCCCTTGGGTGTCCTCATTGGGGTAGAAGAAGAAACCTGTCTGGATATGCTCCCCACCCCTGGAATCACAAGAGGGATATGAGTGGGTTGGTATTCTATCCCATACTACCTTTAGGCTGCCATTCATCCCACTGAGCTATAGCTTGGCTTTCCAGCCCAGCCTAGCTGTGGCTTTCCAGAATCCTGCCTTGCATACTGCCATCTGAACCTATCAGTCCTGGTGTCCCAGTGTGGGGCTGAGGCTGGCACTTCTCTTGTGGTCAGTAACAGACCCTTGGGAGCTTTGTGACATTGAGATTAACCTACCTGGGGACTTTCTGC
Organism: Vulpes vulpes; assembly: GCF_048418805.1. NCBI lineage: Eukaryota > Metazoa > Chordata > Mammalia > Carnivora > Canidae > Vulpes > Vulpes vulpes. Next base: position 182,449,261 of record NC_132791.1, on the reverse strand, counting down.
TGTGAACTCCAGAGGACCCCCAAATCAGCTCTGTTGGGTGTGTGTATGGGGGATGGTACTCCTGCCTTAGGGCATTCCCTGATCTGAGTATACAGTGAGCACTCATGCTGGCCTGATCTCTGCCATTGCCCATACCCTGGTGCACCTCCAGGGAAGACAAAGATCATGATGTTAAGGGTCATGTATTGGACCCGGACTATGGTCATATCTGAAATGTGGTAGCACTGAGCATTGTTCAAAGAAATCCTCATAGGAAGCTGTAGGTCCCTCCTATAGCATCTGATTTTGTGATGTTAAAATCATAACCACCAATTTTAATCCTCTTGCCAAATATGACTATATATACATAATATTATTTTCAAATCAAAACAAATAAAATAAAATCCACTATAAAAACAGCATAGAAAATAAGTTCTTAAACTTTATCATTTGATTTAGGTTGGCTTTCAATGCCAAAGTTACTCTGTGTCAAGTAGTACCCTGGCACTTTCCGTGCTTTCTTTTGCTAATCTTCACCATAATTTCATGAACAAGGTACCATTTTAGTTCCTATTTTACAGACAAGGAAGCTGAGGCCCATAGAGATTAGAGGATTAGCCCAAGGTCACACAGCCAGTAAGTGGAAGAGCTGGGTTAGCCATCTACTGTCAGAGCCTGAGAACCGCCCTTCCCTCAGCCCATTCCATTGTGGAACATCTCTGGCTATTGAAATTTTTCCCCTCACATGGAGCTAAAAATCTGCTTCTTCCTTAGTACCACTTCTGTTTCTGCTTATGTCAGTAGCCCACCATAGCAACCCCTCATCTCCCAATCTTTTAGCTCAGTTCTCTTAGTCTAGTAATACCTGAGGGCACGTCAGCTTCTTCTGGGAACGTCCTAACTAATACCTGAGGGCACGTCAGCTTCTTCTGGGAACATCTGAACTAGTTTGTATTAGCCAAATCCTTAAGACAGTCACTTAGGAAGGTTATTATGGCTGGGAAGCTCTCTAATTTTCTGATTACTTTGACTCCAAAGATACTGGTGTGCAGTCTTTCCCACTACTGGCAAGGTCATGGCAAGAAGGGGCAGCCCGGGTGGCTCAGTGGTTTGGCACCTGCTTTCGGCCCGGGTCATGATCCTGGAGACCCGGGATCGAGTCCCATGTCAGGCTCCCTGCATGGGACCTGCTTCTTCCTCTGCTTGTGTCTCTGCCTCTTTCTCTGCATCTCTCTATGTCTCTCATGGATAAATAAATAAAATCTTAAAAAAAAAAAAAGGTTATGGCAAGAAATAGTGAACCTAGCCACAAGTCTTAAAAAAGGACTTGGGGGGCAGCCCCGGTGGCACAGTGGTTTGGAGCCGCCTGCAGCCTGGGGTGTGATCCTGGAGACCCGGGATTGAGTCCCGCGTCGGGCTCCCTGCATGGAGCCTGCTTCTCCTTCTGCCTGTGTCTCTGCCTCTCTCTCTGTGTCTATGAATAAATAAATAAAATCTTAAAAAAAAAAAAAAGGACTTGGTAGAAAGTTCTTCTCTAAGAAAAATGTTAGGAAAACAGTCTAAACAGTAGAAATAATATCAATATAGTGTTAAGGATTGTACTGCTGAATGGGAATCTTCTGTCCCCCTGTCTGGAAGCCAGGCTTCATGAGGGTGGCAATTTTTGCTAGTTTTGTTTTCTGTTTGTATCTCCAGGTGCCTAGAATTGTGCCTGGAGCATAGTAAATATTCAAATATTTGTTAAATGAATTAGTACAGTTCTACCTCTGGTGTCACTTCCTCGGGTTACTAAGTTGTTTTGGAGAATAATGTGATCTCCCAAGTGCATGGGTTTGAATTTCTTTTTCCATTACCTCACCGGCAATTTTTCTAGTTTTGTTGTGATCTTGATTCATAAGAAGGTAACCTTAGCCATATGTAAAGTACGTTGGATAAATAACTCTGCTTCAAAAACAATTTGGTTTGTTCTTGTAAACTTAAGTATAAACTGGAAATTGGTTCAGCCTGGTAAAGGGCAATATGCAGGAATTATTGGATTTCTACTTTCCTATCTTTTGGAAAAACATTCCGTGGCTTTTTGTCTTGAATGTTGAGCTTGAATTCAGAATGTGAATTCATTAAGAAAAAGCTAAGTGAGAGGATTGTTGTCCTTATGTTTTTCTCTTTGTTTACATACAATAAATGTTCATTGTTAAAAATGAAAACATGGATAATAAAAATGATGAATATAGAAACTACTTATAGTTCTATCACTCAGAGGTGATCACTGTTACCATTTCTCTGTTTATATCAAATACTGAGGGGTGCCTGGGTGGCTCAGTCTGTTCAGTGACTGCTTTACGGCTTAGGTCATGACCCCAGGATCGAGCCCCGTGTCGGGCTCCCTGCTCAGCAGGCAGCCTGCTTCTCCCTCTCCCTCTGCTTCTTCCCTCTGTTCGTGCTTTCTCTCTCAATCTCTTTCTCTCTCTCTTTCTCAAATAAATAAATCTTAAATAATTTTTTAAAAAAAATAGTGAAATTAGTTAACATGGTTATTGGTTCAGGGAAGGAGCCCCATTTTTCTGATGAAAAAGTGAATGTAGGAGATCTGGTTCCGGCCCAGGTCCACCTGTGCTAAGAGCAGCAACAGATGTGAGCCTCCAACAAGACACAGTTGACAAATGGATAGGGTCACCCCCAGTTCACATCCCAGAATCTGACCTTAGAAGATGACCCAAGAAGTAGCAGAAGGCCAGACTGGGAGGGAGTAAGGAAAACAACTTTGGCCTGGCTGAACATCCCAGATGTGACAAATTTCACCAAGTTTTCCTAGAAACAGAAGTGTCTTTTCCTCAGAATTGAATATAATCTTGGGAGAGTCTGCCTGGGGATAGCTCGAAGTCAGAAACACAGACCGTGCAAGCAAGGCTCTGGGGACAATGAGGGTGGTAAGCACGAGGACTCACTGGGTAATTGCCTGGTTTGTCTTCGACACCAGTTTTCTTCTACATGGATTTTCTAGGGAGAGGCCTTGTCACTTCTGGTTTATGACTCACAGCAGGAAAAGGTGGACATGTGTGTGAAGTGCACCTGAGGTCATGTCCTTGGCATCTTCAAGCCGCCCTGTATGGGATTCCTGGGAGGTCTGGAGCATGGCCCTAATGACTTAGGATTTTCTTTAAACTTTTATACAAATTTTATATTTTCTTCCATATTTGTCTTACTATTAAAATAATATATATATATATATTTAAAGATTTTATTTATTTATTTGAGAGAGAGAAAGAGAGAGAAAGAGAAGGGGAGAGGACAGACGGAGAGGGAGAGAGGGAGAAGCAGACGTCCTGCTGATCAGAGAGCCCAATGTGGAACTTGATCCCAGGACCTCGAGATCATGACCTGAGCCAAAGGCAGATGCTTAACTGACTGAGCCACCCATATGCCCATAAAATAATATTTTAAAAATTCTTAAATGAAATTGATGTTCCAGAGTGTTAGGTATATAAGCACTTTATGTGAATGTTGGCTGAATGAATAAATGTTCACCTCAATATCCATAATATTCTTGCTCAGGTTGTAGAAAGTCTGAAAAGACATGATGGGACCACTGGGCTGGGAGGTAAAGAAATGAATACTCAGACACCTGGGTGGCTCCGTTGGTCAAGTGTCTGCCTTTGGCACAGGTCATAATCCCAGGGTCCTGGGATTGAGCCCCACATCGGGTTCCCTGCTTAGTCTGCTTCTCCGTCTATTGCTGCAGCTCCACCTGCTTGTGCTCTCTCTCTCCCTCTCTCTCTCTCTCAAATAAAAAAATAAAATATTTAAAATAAAAAATTAAAAATAAATGAAATTAATACTCTACTTGGCACCACCTATATGCCAGCTAAGGTGCCAGGTGTTTTACCTACATAGTCTCAGTTTAATCCTCTGACCTTACAAGAATCCCTATATTATAAGCAAGTAAGTGGAGAATCAGAGAAGTTAGATAATTTCTCAAGGTCTGGAATGGGTCAGAGCCAAAATGAAAATCCTGGTCTGTCTGGGCTTCTGCTGTCTCCATATACCATGCAGCCCCCTGAGGCCCATCAATTTCTTAGAAATTTCATGGGGAATGTGGCCCATTGCTGTGTCCTGGGGGCATTAAAGAAACTCTCCCTGCTCTGTCTTCTTGTACTTAAGGCCGAAAGTACAGGGCTCCCAGGACTCCCATAGTGGGCAGAAGAAGGCAGCACCTCTGGGGGCCTGGGGCACTCTCCTCATTCCTGAACAGGACAAATGGGAGTACCCTGGGATGCTCCATGCAGACAAGGGCCCACTTGCTATGTTATTTCAGGATAACAACCATTCAGGGTGGTGGTTGGCATTTTTAGCTTGTTCAATCTTTTGAACTCTGTTCCTACTGTGTTATGGCTCAGGCTCAAGTTTCACTGTCTCCACTCATCCATGTGTTGAGTATCCCTGGTTGAGGGACCCACCACAGCTTTGTGGAACTCTCCAAAAGCACAAATTACAAGGTTGTAGATTATTCACAGATGTCCAGGGGGGTTGTTAACATGATTGTTCAGTGAGGGCATTGTGGTCCCTGGAGCAGATGTGGCCATTTCACCTTCCAGGGAGAGCCCATGGTGTCTTTCTTCTCCTTAGGTTAAGCTCAAGGCACCCTCTACTCTTTCTTCCAAAACTCTTTCCCTGAGGTACAGGGCAGGCAGGTGGATAGGGCACTTGAGCCCTGAGAGCTGGATTCCTTAAGGCAATTATAGGTGGTTGAAAAAAAAGTAAATATGGTGTGAACCCACTGTATATAGGTTAGAGAAGGAGCTGGAAGACATGTTCTTGCATATTCACTAGCTTCCAGTTCTCCTTTTACCTACCTGTAGTTTTACATTTTTCCAGCATGAACATACATTGTTTTTCTCATAAGAAAAAAGGGAACTAAAAACAAATCCTATTGTTGAATATTTAAGTAATTCTGATTTTTATGAGTATAAACAGTGCAGAGTAGGAGTAACCAGCTGAAAATGAGTTAAAAATTATAAAGCACAAAAAGTCTATCTCTAAATTCTGAAAAATGGATAAAGTTGCTTGAAGATGTTTAAGAGGCTGATAAAACTGCTGCAGTCTTCAGCAGCATGATTTCTATTCAAAAAGCAATGACTAGACATAACAGGGTTCATCCTGCTTATCCAGTAATAGTTCATCAAGTTGACCAAATTACTGCATTTTAGGAAATTGTAAACTTATCTTTCTAAGCACTTTCAGCACCAGTCACCTGCACAGGGGTGGGAAGTAAAGGTAAGAATCTCAGCCTGTTGTCACCTCTGAGTTTGTGGGGTGGACATAAGGCCAAGAGTTGTGGCATGTGCCCGTAGAGGCGTTTGACTCTGGTCACTGATGCAAAAGCAAGGTGGGGTGTGTGTCGCTACTTTGATGTTGAAAACATCAACTCCAGTCGTTTGAATGGCTTTTCTAACTACTATCTTTTAAGTTACAACAGATTATTTTCTCTTCTATAAAACAAAACTGGAGGGCCGCCTGGCTGGCTCAGTCGATAGAGCATGCAATTCTTGATCTTAGGGTTATGAGTTCGAGCCCCATGTTGGGTGTAGAGATTACTTAAAAATAAAATATTTAAAGAAAAAAATAAAAGAAAGAAAGAAAACTGGAAAAGTCTCTATTATCTGCCAACGCCAGCTGTTCCCAGAGCTGCTATCATCTACCCAGCATTCTCCATGGCCTTAAGCCCCGTGTCTAGCTGTACCCTCCCTGTCTACCCCAGCCTGGAATAATCCAGTTTCCCATCTTGTCTGAAGGACTTCAGAGCTGTTAGATTCTACTGGAACAAAAGAAAATTTGCACCACTGCAGAGATGTGATTTCCAGTTCAGCTAGCTCTTTGCCCCTCCTTTTATTCATACCTGGCCAGACACTAATTCCACTCCCCTATGGAGCCTGTTTCCTGTTTGTCCAACTCTCCTCAAATTGTCCACCCCACCACTGTCTTTATCACCAATGACCTCAACTTCTACTGCTTCAGGACAGTGAAGCCTATCAGGTTCTCAATTCCTCTCTTCCCTGCTTCTAAAAGGATCCACATGGCATTTCCAAGACAAATCCTTCTAGGTGCCCCCCTCCTATCCTTCTCTTGCCTCTTCCAAAATCCAGTACAATAAATCACCCTCTTTCTCAGATTGTCTAATCCTTCCTCTGTGTCTGTTTCCTTTCCTTCACCTTGCAAGCATAATTCTTTCTCATTCTGGACATGTGTCCTTACCTTTACTTTCTCTTCCCAGGCAGTTTCCACCCCACCCTTTATAAATAAACTTCTTGCAAGTAGCCCACATTTTGTGCCTCCATTTCCCCATCTTCTTTCATCCCCCACAAAGTTGGGTTCTATCACCATCATCTTACCAAAATTGCCCTTGCTAAAGTCACCAGCAGCTTCTTAATTGTCGAGTTATTAAATGACATCTTTTTCACCAGAACTGACCTTACCCCTGTGATATGTGATCAGTTTCTATAACTCCCCCTTAACACTCTTGTTTCTTTGGCCTTTCTTGTCCCCTAATGCTTTCTACCTGCTTCCACTGACCTCTCTTCATCTAACCAATCCTTCAACACGGGTATACCCTGAAATTCTGTCCTTGACTCAGCTTCTCAGCCTTTCTATCTCAGCTTCCTTCCATGAGCTTTTTAATGATAAGGGATTTGGGCTGTGGCCAGTGGCTGCCCAGCAGAGTTCTGTAGATCTGGAAACCATCGGGTCTCTTTGATCTCTAACACAGCACATAGCCTTGACACCAAGGAGTAAATTTCTAATGATGGAAATTTGCCATTGAACCCTTGGTGGATTGGATGAAGTAGGTCTTAGAGGTAACTGATATTCAACTATAAGAAGCCATTCCATTCCCTCATCCAGGATTTAGCCAACATGGGGGACATAGAGCTGACACACATGACGGTTTTATGCCCAAAGAAGGTAATTTATTGTACTGCTTCATGTTATAGTCAAGAGTTTTCTTTGTTGACACATGTAGCTCTAATTATTCATCTTTGTTGTTCCAAAGTATTCCATCATGTGGACATACTACTGTATCTACTCTCCCGAAAAACATTAAGCTTATTCCTATTTTTAAAAAATATTTCCCACAATGATCTGTAGCACTCTCATACTGGTCCCCTGTGCATACGTGCAGAATTTCTCTAGAGTGTGTGTGCATCTGGGACTTTACAGTGGATATGAAGTTGCTTCCCAAAGGTTGTGTCAATGTGTACTCCCACTGGCTTGCATAATAGTCCCCAACATTTGATACCAAAAGTAAAAATGAAAACCCCATCTGCCCCAATCTAGCCATTGACTTTTCTTTGCTCGCAGGCAGCTACCTGTTGCTGGAACACCCTACATGGCCATGTGGATATGATACCAGACCCCAGTGTCTGCTTTCCAGCTTTGCCTGGGCTCTCTGTGCTTTTTGGCAGACTTCTTGCTTAAGCCCTACTGGGAGAAGTCCCCGTGCTCCACATTGAAGCTATTTTCACCTTTTCCAGGATTGGAACTTACTCCTATAAAGTGCTTGTTGGCAAGCTAGTTACATAATTTGTGGGAAGTGGGGCCCCTTGTTCAAAAAGCAGGAAAAAGCTTTTTTTGTTTTGTTTTGCAGTTTCTCTCTCCCTTGTCTGTAGTGGTGTTTCTAATTCGGTGTTTAATGTTGCTCTTCCTCAGGGACAAGAGTTGTTCACAGTGCCTGGGGCCCTATGGTATAGTGTGGTGCACACACCCAACATGACCTTCCAGGGCTGATGCGGCCACTGGAGGAGGATGGTGGGCAGAGCAGAGAACCTGTCCCGGGGTGGGGGGTGGCACTGGGGGAATCCAAGGTGCCTAGCCCTTGGTGTGTATTCTGTTGTCCCATCAGACTTTGTTTACAAAATATCAACTCAAAGATAAAATTATTGGGGACTTTGAAGTGGCCACAATCGAGCATTAAATCCTGAGTACAGGGCCCAGTACAACTGTACTGGTTGCTTGTCCATGGAGCCAGCCCCTCAGGCCACACCCCTCAGACCCAGATGCCAAGTTCTCCTTGCCTGCTACACTCTTGATTAGCTGGAGAACCCACTGTGACTGTATTGAGTTTTATTGACATGGGTGTCATGTTTTTGCAGAGAAATCCCCAAATTGTTAAGTTTGTGTCTGTTTGGAGCTTGCATTCTTCCTTTTGTCCTCAATGGCTTTAGCCACTTAACCTAATTCTTCTCTTGGTTCTCTTTGCTTTAATAATGTAAGAGTATTTTTTGTTTACTATGGTTAAGCCTTTAGGTACCAAAATAATATCTAAAACTATTTGATGGAAAAGAATGGAAACTCCTTCTAGAGACTAAGCCAGCTATAGCTCTATTTGGTTAATCCATTGTGTGGTTCTTTGTCTAATCTTGTGAAATACAAAATCACCATGATAATCACCAGAAAAATAAGGGAATTTTGACTAACAAAACTATACTCCAACCGTAATAATGGTAAGGCATGATAATAAATAATGTAAAAGCTAGTTTTGAAATATTTCTGAACAAAATTGTTTTTAAAATTGTAAGACTAAAAAAAATTGTAAGACTATTTTCTTAACAAATATTGAAAATAAAAAATAATTTCATATTTTGTTCAATACGAGTAGAAGGCACTTTCAAAGTGAACTAAAATTGGATTTGAGTCAGAATGGAAAATTTGAAGTTCTAGGATTTCCTGAGATTGCGTAGCTAAAGACTTTGTAAGAAAAACCCTGTGTGTGTGTGAATATTCTTGCTGTTTTAAAATATTGGCCCCCAAAAAGGAATTTCTAAAAATAAATTCCATGTCAATTTTGTTTCTTCTTTTTCTTCTCCTTCTTTTTATAAAAGATTTTATCTATTTGAGAGAGAGAGAAAGAGCACATGGTGCACAATGTGCAAGCAGGGAGGGGGTGAGGGAGAGAGAATCTCAAGCAGCATCTGTATTGAGCATGGAGCCCAATTCCAGGCTTGATCTCAAGACCCTGAGATCATGATCTGAGCTGAAATCAAGAGTTGGACACTTAACTGACTGAGCCACACAGGAGACCCTCTTCTTTTTATTTTAATTAATTAATTAATTAATGAAAATATCTCTCTTCTTCTTTTTATTTTATTTTTTTTTTAATTTTTATTTATTTATGATAGTCACAGAGAGAGAGAGAGAGAGGCAGAGATACAGGCAGAGGGAGAAGCAGGCTCCATGCACCGGGAGCCCGATGTGGGATTCGATCCTGGGTCTCCAGGATCGCGCCCTGGGCCAAAGGCAGGCGCCAAACCGCTGCGCCACCCAGGGATCCCTCTCTTCTTCTTTTTAAAAGTTATTTGGGCTAACATAATTTTTTGCTATCCCTAGCCATTGAAATTTTCTAAAATACTGGGGTCTGTACAGCTACTAGTAAAGTTTGCTTAAAAAAACAACAAAAAGGAAGCAGTAGGGAACACCCACATTCTTGTTTATTTATAATGTAGCTACACATTTTTGCAGTCATTTATTAACTGATTCACCCAGAGCCTGGGGGGCAGATTCTGAATTTGTCTTATGATAAACAAAGAGCAGAGCAGCTGCTTGCCCTGCTTGAGGGGACATGGTAGTATGGTGACAAGGAAAGCAAGTTACATTTGTAGGGTGTTTGTTATGTGACACTTATTTAACACATATGCTTATTGAATCCTCACAACCCAGCCACTTGCAAGTGGGGAAACTGAGGCACAGAGCAGGGCAGTCCCTTGGCCAGAAGCCACAGAGACTATCTGGTTCAAACTCCTCTCTCCCTCTCAAGAACAGCAGGGAGCCTGGTGGTACTGAGCCCTGTGGTCTGGGGGAAGAAACTGAATGTTCTCTGAGGGCACACATGTCTCTGGTCTGGGTTTCCTTTCTCTGTTCTCTTCCCAGCTAGCTGGCCTTGGTCACTCAGGGCCACATGGATAAAATAGGCTGCTTTCAAAGGAAGACTCTGAGTGCCCTGTGTTGGCTGAGTCTTCCATGAGCCACAGAGGCCTCGAGGGAGTTCAGTTTCTCTGATGGGAGAAGATGAATGGCCTAGACAACCTTTACCCAGAGCTCAGCCCATGCAGGAAGAGCCACGCTCCACAGGCAGGACTCCCCCAGGTAGTCTGACACAGGGCAGAAGGGTTTTACAGATCCAGAACTGAGACCAGAGGAGAAGTGGTCTGCGTAGGATCTTGCAGCAAACTGTGGCAGAGCCTGGCTCAGTGCTGGGCTCTCCGCTGCCTTTGCCCTGGTTAGCATGTGCCATAAAGCTACAGATGGCTGTAGACAGCACTTGTGGGACTAGCAGGTGTTGGCATTGTGGTACCATTCTCATTCATTTGGAGCCCATGCTCCCAGCCCATGCTACTGAACCTCTGGCCCAAGGCTGGTGCAGGAGCTGCACTGCTAAGGCCAAGAGCAATGCATCAGGCCTTCAGGAGAGGCCCTGGTGTGGCCCATGAATTTCTTTAGACCTTCTTGGTGCTCAGCCAGCCTTGGCCACTCGCCGAACCTGGCCAGGATTCACACACACACACACACACACACACACACACACACCACATATACCCCCTCCCCCCCATATCTATTTCCTTTTGGCTGACGTGTCAGCTGTTGCTTCCTGTATCTGGCCCTACCCTGTCCTGTCCTGAATTCTTTCTCCCTTCACTTAGGGATGGAGTTCTGAGCTGCTTCTGGCATCCCACCTGGTCAGCCCTGTTCTTGCTTCATGACCTCTCAGGGTTAATGCTACAGGGCTGAGGTTGTGAGAACCTTGAGGCCAGGGGCCTCATCTATCTGAATGATGCTGAATCCATAGTGCCAACATATAGTAAGTGCCTGATAAATATTTGAACAAGGACCTGAGTTCCTAATAGAAACGTAGGTGACCTCAGGGTCAGGGCCCTGATGCCCGCTCCACCACCCCCCACCCTGTGCTGCACAGATGTACGTCTCTGTGTTGTACATGTTAAACACCAGGTATTGGGGTACTGGGCTAGATAGCAAAACCCCATGTCCTTCTCCACATGACTCTGCAGTTGGTCTTTTTTCACACCCTCATTTCCCTGTATGCCAGCAAGGGATAAAAGATCTGTTATAACACAAGTGGGAAATGTGCTGTGCCAGTGTGAGCCCTGTGCAAGTGCTTGGTAAGGAGAGAGGTCTTGCAGTTTTGCCTTGCCAACTGGGGTGGCCATTCTGGGCACTTGATTTCAATGAAAATTCATCAGGAGAATTCGCTTGGTTACCTGGCCAGGTGGTGAGTTGTTTTCTGGAGTCTCCTGGTGAGAGATCTAGAAAGCAAGCTTTTCCCACTGTTTGGATGGCTGAGCTCGGTCAGAAATGTCTGGGAGGCTGAGGAGTGCTCCCTAGTTCTGAGCCTAGAGAGACACTGGGCTGAGGGAAAAACACGGATGTGGGCCTGAGCCAGAGAACAGAGCAAGGCCTGTGGCATCCACGAAGGGCAGTGGGGGCATCGGTGGTGACCTAGAGAGAAAGTTCAGACTGTCTGCCATGCACAACCCTTTGTCCCTGCAGCCTGGCCCCTCTCAGCATTGAGGTGAACTTTCTGAGGAAATGGAGCCACAGAAAAACCCGGAGGAGAGGACGACTCTCACTGGAAGAGTTGCCCTGCTTCTCAGGCATGCCTGAAAATCCACCTGCAGGCAGCTTCTGCAAACCAGATCATTTTATGAATGCCTGTGGGAGAATGTGTGATTTAAAGGAACACCCGGAACACCTGTCCATCAGGTGTCTAATTCCTTTGTCATTGTAATGTTGTGATATAATAAGAAATAAAAAAAGAAGAAGAAGAAGAAGAAAGAAAGAAAAGAAGTACATATTTGGTCTTTGTCACCGGTTCCTGGCACAGAGCTTCTCAAATCCTTGTAGCTTCCTGAGTGATAAAGGGGGGGGGGTATTTTTTGTTATTCATATAACAAAGGCTTATATAGCCCCTTGAAACCACATGTGGTTTCATGGTTTTATGCTGGTGAGGTGGCTTGAGGTGGGGGGATGGGAGCTGGTTTCTCATGTGATGAGAACCTTGGAACTTTCAGTACCCACTCTGGCCCCCACACCCAATCTCTGAGGAGGGGAAAGGGGTTGGGGGTTGACCTTAACACCAGTGATCAATGATTTAATCAGTTGTGCCTGTTCCTGCATAAAATGTGTAAATAAAAGGGTTCAGAGAGCCTCCGGGTTGATGAACACATTGAGGTGCTAGGAAAGTGGTGCACCCAAAGAGGGCTTGGAAGCTCCGTACCCTTTCCCCATACCTTGCTCTGCACATCTCTTCCATTTGGTTATTCCCAAGTTGTAACCTTTACAGGACACTGGAAACAGTACGAAGTGTTTCCCTGAGTTCTGAGAGCCATATAGCAAATGATGGAACGTGAAGAAGGACTCATGGGAACCCTTGATTTCCAGCCAAGTTGGACAGAAGTGTGGGTTACCTGGGCACCCACTACTTTTACTTGGTGTCTGAAGTGGGGAAAATCTTGTGGACCTGAGCCCTCAACCTGTGGCATCTGCACTAATCCTGGGTAGTGTCAGAATCGCCTAATGTGACACTTTGGCATCCAAAGTATTATGAGTAGAGAAAACAGTTTTTCCTTTAGTCATGTGAGTAATAACCCCAACACATATGCCCATTTTATGGTTGTATTTTTTTTTTTTTTTGAATCCAGCTTTCCTTTAGTGAGGCTAATGCTACCAAGGAAAGGCCACAGGGAGTAAGGGCAGGTCCCACATGTGGGCAGGCCTGACAACAGAGTGGAAGATTGCATTCTTAGCCTAGCTGAATGCCACAGAAATGAACTCCTTCGTGTAGAGTCAAGTGTTTGGCCCTCTGGAGTCCGGCCCTCAAGAAACTTCAGTCAGGCCAGCATGGTAAAGATCGGAATCTGGGTTTAGCCAATTGGAGGAGTGCCTTGCACATAGCTTTGGCTTCCTGGCTTCAGAATTTCATGATCATTGTAGGTTATGTAATGGCCATCTTGTCTGACAGCCTTGACCTGAATGGTGAGCCCTGGTAGTTCACTTCCTTCACGAGCCCCACGAGTGGTTCAGCATCTCACTTCTGCCTTATCCAGTTCTGCAGCCACGTTGGGAGAATTCCCAGAGCAAGTTGTTGCACATTCCACAAACGAGGCAGGAATGACAGGGGCCCACACGCTCCATGGTTGGGTGAATTCTTCCAGGAGCCCAGTGTGATCACCACTGGCCTCCTGCTGCTGTCCAAGGAGCCTGGTCCATCATTGTCATCCTCCTTCTCGACAGAAGACTTGACACAGAAGACACGGTTGAGAAACCTGGAATAAGTGAGGGACCTGGATGGCAGAGGAGACATAGATTTTGTGGACAAACTATACCCACACCCCACCAGGAGAGCACAGGAGTGACTGGTCTTTACCAAGGGGCCAAGGGCTGACATCTTCTCCTGTCTCCTTTGAACAGCTTTATTGCAGTAAAACTGACGTAAACTGCATATATTGAATGCATACAATTTAATGAGTTTGACACATATCTCTCCTGTGAAACCATCACCACAGCCAAGACAAGGAATGTATTACTCACTCATTTCCCTGTGCCCCTCTGAAATCCTTCCTCCCTGCCCTTCCTGCCCTACTTGGCCAACCACTGATCAGCTACCGGCAACTGTAGATCGGATTACATCTTCTAGAATTGTATATATGTGGAATCGTACAGTATGTGCACTTTTTTTGGTCTGCCTTTCATAACATCATCATTTTAGGCTCCTTCCGTGTCATTGCATGCATAAATTGTTCCTATTTACTGCTGAGTAGTAGTCCACAGTGTGGATATATTGGGACTACTACACATATAGCTCCTATGAATGTTCATGTGCAAGTATTTGAGTAAATATATATATTTTTAATCTCTCTTGGGTAATTACCTAGGAGTGGAATGGCTGGCTCATATGGCAGATGTATGTTTTAACTTTAAAAAACTGCCAAACTATTTTTCCAAAGTGGTTGAATCATTTTACATTGCTATCAGAAATTTCTGAGAGTTATAGTTGCTCCATATCCTTGACAACACTTGGTATGATCAGTCTTTCTAATTTTAGCCATTCTGGTGGGTGTGTAGTGGTATCTCATTATGGTATTAATTTACATATCCATAATAACTACTGATGTCGAGCATCTTTCCATGTGTTTACTTGCTATTTATATACTTTCTTGGATAAAGGATTTCTTCAAATGTTTTGTCCACCTTTAAAACTGGGTTGCTCATATTAATATAATATACAAAATAATTATAATTTAAATTATGTTCTACATTAAAATAGTATATGTTATATATTATAATTTATTACATATTATCTAAAAATTATATATTATATATAAATATAAACTATCCACCAAAAGGCTTATATTTCAAATATATATCCAAATATGTTCTATACCCCTTTGGAATTTATTGACAAGTTCTTTGATGAATTGGCTGAAGGTAACGCCATGTTGAAATATCAAGGAAGAGACTAAAGTTTATAGTTTGCTTATTGGTGGATATATAGTTTGCAAATATTTTCTCCTAGTCTGTGACTTACCTTTCCATTTTTGTAGCAGTGTATTTTGAAGTACTAAGTCACAAGATTTTTAGGCCAATATATTGATTTTTATCCTTTGGAGCCTGTGCTTTTGTGTACAATGTAGGAAGTCTTTGCCAAATCTGAGGCCACAAAGAATTTCTCTGGTCGTTTTATAGTTTCAGTTCTTACATTTAAGTCATTGATCCACTTTGCTTTTTGTATCTGATGTGATTGAAGAGTCTAGGTTCATTTTCTTTCAGGATTCCTGGTGCTCTGGGTCAGTATTGTCTTCTCTCCACTATATTTCCATCTCCATGTCTTCATAAAGCCACCATCCTGTTCTTATCTCTGATGTCTCATAAGCTATTCAGCCTCTGACTTCCTGCTGTACACTCAAGCATTTGGTGGGTATAGCATTCTGGGTGCCCTGGAGTTTCCAACTGGCGTTGATCAGGGAGGCAAAGAGCAGACACTATCCTTTTGAGGTCATTCCACTCTGATGGTTGTTTAGTTCTGGTGACAATTTGCCTTCCCTTACATCTGTCTCCTGCAGTGACAGCCAAAGGATCTGGAACTCCCCAGTGGGAGAGATAACTGCTCTTAGGGTTCTAAAAACCAACTGGAATCTCAACTAGCCTGACATCCTTGTTGGCACTTGGCAGCAACCCTTGTGTGTGGAAGGGAGGCAGCCTTGCTGAATGGGGCCAGCTGTTGCTGTTGTCTTCATACCACGAGTAGGCAAAGTGAAGTTTAATAACATTCAGTGACCTGCCCAAGGTCACCCAACTGGCTCACCACAGAGTGCCTTAACCCCTGGGTCCAGAAAGGACCCAGACTCTCAGGCCAACAATTTCCACTCTCTCAAATGCTGCAAGTTGCATGTGGAACTTTCCTGCCAGGAAGACAAACTGCAGCCCTGTATTCTTTTATGGTTTCAAAGCAAAGCAACTTCAGTGAATGAAAAGTTTCAAAGGCATATTTAAGGTCTTGGGTGCAAGTGAAAGAACTAGGTGTGGGAGAAGCTGGTTTTCCCTTTGTCACATGGATCTGGGCTTTATTTTTTCTTCTTTTATTGGGTCCAGAGGGAAGTGCTCCTGTAGGGTTCACATCACTGAGACTGGAGGAAAGAAAGTAGGGGCTGCCTGATGTGCATTCCCTCCGGTCCTGTATGCAGCAGGCCCTCCACAGTCTTACTGTCCACATCAAGACCCAAGTTTCTCAGCCTGGTATCTTCAGCCTGGCCCACCTCCAGCCTCAGCCCTTTTTACTTGGCCCTTTCATCTGGCCTCTGTCCATCCAGCCAGGCTGGCGGCCTCAGGGATATACACACCCTTTACCCAGTGTACGCTCTTCTCCTCATCCCTCAGTTTTGTGTACATGAGTACCCCTACACTTGGTCCCCCAAAAACCAGCTTACATTTCAGTTTCTGTCACCTTGATGGGCCTGCTTTTGCCCTGGCACCCTCAGAGTACTAAGCCTGTCTCTAAGGCTCAGTTTTGCAGAACCTCTTCCCCCATGGCCTGAAACTGGTAATTAGGCCTCATTCCACTCTGCATAGCTTTCCTATGTAACTTATCTCCTTACCCAGATTGTAAGCTTTTGGACATGGACAGGCCTGAACCTTCCTCATTCTATTGTATCTCCTCAGCACCTGGCATCATACCCACAGCACAAAATCTATACAGATTGCTTCGGTTTGATGTTCCTGGATCTGAGTCTTGGCAGGAAGGTGGTAGGTTTGCCGGCTGCAGCTTATAGTTTTCCTATGAATTCTGGGAAGAAATGGTGGCACAAAGATGCATACCACTGTCAAGGCCCAGCAAAAGACTGCTGTCTTTTGACCCAACAAAAGCAGCTTGAGCTTCATAGAAGCTGGTGTTCACTTCTGAAGGTGAGAGGAGTAAGAGGGTCCACTGAAGAGAAGCCCTAAACTCAGAACCAGCCCTTAAACCACCCAAGAGTATGCCTGCCCATAGAAACTTCTCTGTTGCTTCACACAGGGAGAGAGCATGTGGCTGGGATAATTCACAGCATGGGTATGAATGCTCTATATGACAAGCTCCAGGAGAATGTGCCCCATCCTCCGAGCTGTGCTGGTTGGGAAAGAATCTACTTGGGTGCAACTTCTACCTGTCTGCTTGAGCTGAATTTAAAAAATTCAAAAAACGTGCCTGCCATGCACCATAGAGGGTACTTCTGGGGATGACCAAGCATGGTCCCAGCCCCCAGTAAACTCACACCCTGGCAGGCAGGTGACACATGGGCACACTGAGCATGATACAAGTCCTTGACAATCACTAAAGGCAGGAGTTCTTTCCTGAGGAGGAGACATTTAGGATGAAATTTCCAAAAGGATGGGGTTGGAGAAGGAAATTTCAGGAGGAGGTATTGGTGTGAGCAAAGGCAAGAGTTTGGATCATGCAGAGCATGTTCAGAGAACAGAACAGTGAGCATTGGCTGAGTAGAGGCTGGGATGGGAGCTTGGGACCAGTCTGTATAAATCCTTGAAAACCAAGAGTCAGAAAATAGAATGGTGGTTGCCAGGGACTTGGGGAAGGGGGCAGTTGTCTTTTAACATACAGTTTCAGCTTTGTAAGATGAACAGGGTTTGGGAGATGAATGGTGGTGATAGTTATCCAACAATGTGAATCTACTTCAATGCCACAGTACTAAACACTTAAAAATGATAAAATCATATATTTTATGTGTATTTTACCACAATTGGAAAAAAAAAAAAGAAAAACCTTGAAAGCCATCTTAATGCTTAAGGCCATGGGATCTCTGAGTCAGACAAGCAAACCCAGGTTTGTTGCTTTATAGTTAGGCAATCTGGGCAAGTTAATTCATTTCTCAAAGCCTGTTTCCTCATCAATGAAACTGGGGTGATGTTAAGACCAGCTTGTGGAGTAGCTGTGAGGAACAATAAATGAAGGTATTGCTGTGCCATGAAGTTGTTAATGCAGTATCTGAGTCTCTTGCCTCCGGGATCCTAGCACTGCTGTGGTTGCCCGGGAGGCCACCAGAAGGGGCAGGCTGTGAGGCCTGGTAGTGTTCAGACATCTAAAGTGGGATCTGTGTCAGGAAGTAGTGAGGATGCCCTGGGGATGGAGGGCGACTTTCCATAGCCATGTGGAACGCTGAACAAGACCCAGGTCCATTACACACACACACACACACACACACACACACACACACACACACACAGGTGTGCGCACAATATGATGTTAAATCCGGGCAACCAGGACACCTGGGTGGCTCAGAGGTTGGGTGTCTGCCTTTGGCTCAGGGTGTGATCCTGGAGTCCGGGGATCGAGTCCCGCGTCGGGCTCCCTGCATGGAGCCTGCTTCTCCCTCTGCCTAGGTCTCTGCCTCTCTCTCTCTCTGTCTCTCATGAATAAATAAATAAAATCTTAAAAAAAAAATCTGGGCAGCCCGGATGGCTCAGCCATTTGGCACCGCTTTCAGCCCAAGGCATGATCCTGGAGACCCAGGATCGGTCCCATGTTGGGTTCCCTGCATGGAGCCTGCTTCTCCCTCTGCCTGTGTCTCTGCCTCTCTCTCTCTCACTGTCTCTCATGAATAAATAAATAAAATCTTTAAAAAATATATGATATTAAATCCATTATCCTATTTGGTGGTTTCTGTTTTTCTCATCTTTTTTCGTGTTTCTCTTTTGGACTGATTTTTTTTTTTTTTTTTGTTTACTATTGTCTTTTTTCTCCTCTACCACTTAGAAGTTATATGCTGTGTTTCTTTTTCTTTTTCCTGTTAGTGGTTACCTAGAAATTACTGTACACATACTTATCAAGGTCTAAAGTTAGTTACCTTACCTTCCTCTTTGGTAGTGCAGAATCTTAAAACATCCTAACTCTATCCCCCCCATTATTGTTTTGTACTTTAATTCTGCTTTGTTTTGCTATAACCTCCCAAGACCTTATCATCATTATTATTATAGTAAAAGCCAATGTTTGTTTGGCTTTATGCACATATTTACCACTTTTTTTGACTCTTCATATGCTCTTATATCTTAGATCTTCCATCTGGGATCATTTTCTCTCTGCACAACATACCTTCTTTACAATATTCTTTAATGAGAATTCCCCCATTGCATATTCTCTCAGTTTTTGTTTGTCTGAAAATATGTTTGCTTTGTGCTCCCTCATGGAAGATGTTTTCACTGGATGAAGAATTCTGAGTTGTCAGGTCCCTTCCACCCCCAGCTTCTAACTGTTGCCATTACTAAATCAGCTGTTAGTGGAAGATATACTACTTTTTCTTTGCTTTTCTCTTGCTCTCTCTTCCTCTCTGTCCCTGTCTCTGCCATTTACTCTATGTGTTTAAGCATATGTTTCTTTATTATCTTCTTCCTTTTTAAAATCTTGTTGAGGAGAGCCTGGGTGGTGCAGCTGGTTAAGCGTTGGGCTCTTAGTTTCAACTCTGGCCATGATCTCAGGATCCTGGGATCCAGCCCCACATCGGGCTCTGTGCTCAGTGAGGAGTCAGTCTACTTAAGAATCTCTCTCCCTCTCCTTCTGCACCCCCCTTCCCCACACTCCCTCTCGCTCTTAAAAAAAATAAATACAATCTTGCTTGAAATTCCTTGAGATTCTTAACGTCTGTGATTGGCATCTCTTATCAATTCTGGAAAATTCTCACCAGTATTTCTTCAAGAATTCCCTGTCTCCATTTTCTTTTCTCTTCCTAGAACTCCCACTAATCATAGGCCACTCTTCTCCATGTCTCTAAACTCTTCCTCTATATTTTCTATCTTTTTAAAAATACATATGTTGGGGATCCCTGGGTGGCGCAGCGGTTTGGCGCCTGCCTTTGGCCCAGGGCGCGATCCTGGAGACCCGGGATCGAATCCCACGTCGGGCTCCTGGTGCATGGAGCCTGCTTCTCCCTCTGCCTGTGTCTCTGCCTCTCTCTCTCTCTCTGTGACTATCATAAATAAATAAAAAAAAATTAAAAATACATATGTTTATAGCAGCATGCTTCTAAGTAGGCAAAAAGGTGGCAACGACCCAAATGCCCATCAAGAGATGTATGGACAAATAAAAGTAGTAGTGTCCACACAATGCAATATTACCCAGCCATTGTAAGAGTGATGTACTGACACATGTTGTAACATGGATCAACTCTGAAAACTTTTATGCCAAATGAAAGAAACCAGATACAAAGGCCACATAATTGTTTGACTTCATTTATATGAAACATCCAGAATAGTCAGATCCACAGTGAAAGTAGAGAGAGCAGGGAGTGACTACTAATGGGTATGGAGTTTCTTTTTGAGGTAGTGAAAATGTTCTTAAATTAGGTAGTGCTGATGGTTGCACAAGTCTGTTAATACGCTAAAACCTACTAAATTGGACACTTTAAAAGGATGAATTTTGCAGTATGCAGTACGTGGATTCCATATTTTCCATCTTTTGGTCTCCCTCTGCTCATTCCTCTTGCCTTCTTTTAATCCATCTGTCAGTTTGCAAATGGTCCCTTTAGTTAAGTCTAATCTTGCACTGCGTTTTAAAATTCCAATTATGCTATTTTTCATTTCTGGGAGTTCTGTTTGCTTCTTTCTCAGATCTGTTAGGTTGTTCTTTATAGTTTCCTTTTTTTTTTTTTTTTGCAGATATTTCCAAGCTCGTCTTCTATTTCATTAAACATATTAAGTAGGGTTGCTTTATAATCTGTGCTTGGTAATTCCATCATCTGAAGGTGTCGGGTCATGCTTGCTGTTTGTTGTCTCTTGGTTCTTGTTCGTTGTTTCCTTGTGTGATTGGTTATTTCTGGGTTGTACCACTCAGTATACTGGAGAATTTAGTAATGGGTATTTGTTGAGGCCTGGGATGAAGATGCCTTCCCCCAGAGAAGATTTATACATCCTTCGGCCAGGTGTCTCAGTATATTAGCAGTGCAGAAGTACTTTGAACTAAGTCCATGATTTAAGGTGTCTTGAAGCACCCCAATGATGTGAATTTGGCCTGCTCCTCTGCGTGAAGATCAGCTGGTGGCCTAACTTCAAGACAGCCCCACCCCCTTCTTTTGCATTCCCTGGGTAGAAGGCCTTTTAGGGTGCCAGCTTAATCTGGGAAGATCTTCTGGTAGATTCCTCACCTGGGACAGGTCCTGAGTTTTGACATTTGTCCACATTGCTGCTCAAGGCCAATGAAATGGAGGTTCATATGTGCCTGTATCAGCAGACGCCTAGAGAACCAGAAGAACTCTGGTATTCTTTCCTTCTCTAGATTGTTGCCTTTCCTTCCGTTTTGACCTTATTCCTTTCTGCCTTGTCAGTTCGTCAGTGTTCTCAGGAAGGCATTTTTCATGTTTCATCCAGCATTTTTGGTTGTTTTCAGCGACTGTATTCCCCCAAACAGAAATTGGCAGATCTTCTTATGCTATTTGACTTTGAATAGGTCACTTCCCTTCCCAGGAGAGGCACTGACCACCAGCTCCAGTGCTGGGGAGCATGAATTCTCTTGGGGAGTCTGGACTGCGACCTCAGTAGTATCTCCCGAAGTGCCACCATCAGGCCTGTGAGGGTGTTAGACTGCAGTTGTTTGGGGGACTTGGGTTTACAAGCTGAACCTCTGAGAAAAACTTTCCCCCTGGGTCTAGGAGGCCACTGGTGAGTGTCCATTCCCAGAGGAACTGGTTTCCTGGGGGCAAGGTGCCAGGAGTGTCCATCTCTACCCTGGGAAGCTGGAATAAAGGATTCCCCTGGGGGCTATACAGGCTCTTCCTAAAGTTAATTCTGACCTTTCTTCCCTATTCCATTACAGTCCCCCCACCTGGCCAGCCCAGCCAGTCCAGGTTACAGCAGCTCTCCCTGACACCAGAGAGTTTTAATGTGTTTCCAAGGTCATTGGCACTGTTTTCTGTGGATAACATTTTCTGTTTAATAAGAATTCCCAAAACTCAGAGGACACTGCAGTATCCTGTCCCCTTAGCCCTTTTGGTGTTGGTTAGGGAATCCCCTGTCCTTTCCTGAGCTTAACTCAGTCATTCCTATCCTTATGGCCCTTATACCAGTTCCCTGGGAGGTGAGGTCAGTCCCAGCAGGCTGGACACAGTCACTCTGACAGTGTGCATTACATAGTCCCTGCCCAGAGATACCTTTCTACATTTCAATTAGGTAGGGTGGACACCAGGTTGGAAGTCATTGCATTGGCTATGGAGCAGCCCCGGTCTGGAAGAAAGAAAAGTTCTGTGACCCTAAATCATTATAGACTACATTATAGAATGCAACCACACCCTTATCAAATGTACTTTTTGCCATTTTGCCCACATATGTGTATAAAATAGCCCTTTAAATAAGCTCAAAAGAAAAGGTGCAGGCCTTTACAAAATGGAAAATGAGATTCAAATGCAGATAAAATGTATCAATTAAGGAGCCCTAGTCAGTCCCTGGGCTGCCACAGTTTATACCTTTAGAGAAAACAACCATCCTCCAAAGATTAGGCTACATCCTAATTATCCAGTGGGGATTTGGTGTGTCTTTGGAGAAACACATTTTTAAGGGCTTTTAGCATGAGCTATCTCCAAGAAATTCCCTGCAGAGGCAGAGGGAGAATGAGACCAGGGCCAAACAGGCACACATTCTTATATCAAAAGGCAAGCATCACTGCATTTTTTTTTAATCTGGGAATTTCTCTGGAATTCTTTGAATAGCAAAGTTTGTACTTCTTTTAAGCCACTTCTTATCTCATCATAAGATATTTCTCTGAGATTTGCTCATGTTTTCTTGGCCTGGGCTGTCCTTATGCCCTTTATCTGCCTGGCAAACTTGTTTATTACTCAGAGACTGTTCGAGCAGCCCCTGCCCACAAAGCCTTCCCTGACCCTTAATACTCCCAGTAGAAAGACAAGATCATCTAATTCTGCTGGAGAGTGAGATGTGAATGAGAATGACATGAACCAGGTGCTATTCCCACTTTGCTCCCGGTACACCTGTTCTGGAACATTCTTTGATCAGTTCATAGAGCACTCTGAATTGTGTTGTGTGGCGTCTGTGCTGTGAGACCTTTACCCTCCCCTCACTTTCCACATCCCCAAGCACCCTCACTGGACCTGGCTTTCAAGCTTTGAGGGTCAGTGAGTGTCTGAAAGCTGACTTCGAGCCTCCATCTGGTAAGTATTTCATTTCTCTTCCTTGAGATATCTAGTACAGGGCCCCACATGCAGCAGGTACCTTAAAAATATTTGTGAAATGAAAGACAGGAAGTGAATTACAGACCCTTTGCAATGGAAGATACTGAGGTGCCGAGAGTCTTAGTAACTTTTCTAAGCTAGAGTGTGTGGGCTTTTTTTTTTTTTTTTTGATTAATACTCCCTTTTAATCAGCTAAAAAATTGCCAGGCAGCCCACAAAACAGGATTTGATTTAAGACTAACCCACAGAGTTAGTTGATGGTGCTGGGACCTGCTGGACCAGGCCATCGTAGTATTTTTTAACCAAATGTCAAGAGCATTAAGAAGGTCTGGGCTGGAGGTGCAAGGTGTGCAGCAACAGCTGTGGAACCTCCATGATGTGACTGCACATCTCCATCCTCAAACATTTGCAGAGTGATCACAACTGAGAGGGGACATAGCTGTAGATGGGCATTCCCAGGGCTCCAATATGTGCACACAGTGACTGGGTGGGGGGGCAACAGGAGTTGGGGAGTGGATGGTCAACAGGATACCTGTTGGCATGGCCATAGTGGTCCCAGATACCATGCTCATGGTGATGCCATTGCCTCTAAGTGGAGGGATGAGAGCAGGGTATACCATCACCAGCATGCGGTTGGGCTGCAACACTGTGATATGGTGGATGGGGTGACTAGGCGGGGCATACTGGTGTGTGTCGTACTTGCCTTGTGCATAGGGGCTCTGCTGGGGGTAGGCACTTCGCATGGGGTACAAGCAGTCTGGGAAGGGTTGGGGGAAGAGGAATATGGTGGCACTGCCCTGCTGGTGGGGGAACAGGATACTTTGTTGTTGTTTTAAGATTTTATTTATTTATTCATGAGAGACATACAGAGAGAGGCAAAGACATAGGCAAAGGGAGAAGCAGGCTCCCTGCAGGGAGCCTGATATGGGTCCCGATCCTAGGACCCCAGAATCACGCCCTGAGCTGAAGGCAGACGCTCAACCACTGAGCTACCAGGCGTCTCAGACAGAACACTTTGTAAGGTATGCCAGGAGTGTAACCTGTTTGGGAGCTGCAGCTTCGTAGCCTATGGGGAACTCAGTTGGATAACTAATTCCTTTGGCATTTGCATAGGGAACCCCGGAAGAACCAGGGCTCTAAACAGGATTCATGATTTCAAAAACTGTCCACATGCTCCAGTCTGCACCCAGCTCTGCTTCCCTTGGGCCTCCAGTGGCTGGTCTGGGCCAAGTAAAGCACAGCCAGAGTTCCTCTGCCATACACCTGCCCTGGCACCAAGCGACCCTGAGCTGCATGTCTGACCTTGGCACCACCTCTAAAGTATGTGGGCCTAGGAATGAGTTTGTGGGATCTTTCTTTGGGATGCCACCTTGAGAAACTTTCCAGTGATGTGACATTAGAAGGCCCATCTCCAAGGGAAGTGCCATGGGATACCTTCTAGGAGAGGCTGATCTTGCGTAAGCCCTTTGGTGGGAAACCTGTTACTAAACCAGCTTGGATGGAATCCAAGACCAATGGGCTCATGGCTGGTTCAGCTCAAGAGTAAATAATGGGATCAGCCCCAGTGGTATCACTTGCATTTTTGAAAGAACTTTTTCATTTATGATCACCTGCCTGTGGCATCAGAAAATAGTTTGATGGTCATTGAACAAATGATGCATTTCTGCCTTGGGTCCAGGCTTGTTACCCTCTGGGCAGTGCCTCTGGCCCTTGGCTGTCCTTCCTCTCCAGTGTGCTTCAATGGTGCAGGGACTTTCAGCCCCTGGCACACACATGTGTCTCTAGTTACCAACCTAGAAGCTTGTGGGGGCATCATTTCTGGGTATTTATCCTCCCAGGTTTGATCCCTGAAGAATGATCTCCCTTGGTGGCCTTAGCCTTGGCACTGTTCCCTGATTAACCAGGAAAAGTAGGAGCTCTTTTCCACCTGTGTGGCCCAGCTCCCAATATAAAGACCAGTTCATTCTTAGGCTACAGCTGAATGGGAACACCAAGGCTACAGGGCTAGGTGGAGAAAGGGTCACCCTTATACAGTCATCCAGCCAGAGGCCTACTTAGGACCCCTGAAGCCATGGAAGAGGGGTAGGCCTGGACGGCTGGGCAGTTACCCAAGGCATCATGAGCTCAGAGGGTTCCCTTTGCAATAGTTCTTTCTCACTGTGTTCAGGAATCACTGAGGGGTCTGCTGTCCATTCCACTATCCAAGCTGCTGACTGTAGGTATAGTCTCTGAAGCCATTTTTCAGCAGATGTGGGGAATGCAGACAAACAGATGAGTATTGGAGCAGAGGCCTCAGTCCCCAACCCCATCCCTGTGGCAAAGCTCCTGACATGGGGAAGCAGGGAGCCTACTTTACCGAACCCTACCTAGCTGAGGCTCTAGCTGAATCCTGATAAGTGCAGTTTCTTCTCTTCCCAGGGGAGCAGCCTGCCTCTCCTTGAAGGCTGTGCCTTCTGCCCTTCCTGACTCTTCCCAACTCTCAGATCCTGTTCTGGATCTCTCCTACCCCACCCCATGCTAATCTACCCCACCTTCTTGGGCATATTGAATTCACTGAATAAAGCTTCATGGATGCCCATGGGCCTGACACAGACAAGACAGGGATGGATGTGACACTATCCCTAGCCTCAAGGAGCCCCCAGTCTGCCCAGACAAACAGATCCTAACAGCAAATTGGGCACTTGGCTGTGGAGCAGAGAAGAGAGCTGTTCATAGTGACCTGCTAGCGTTGGGAAGGCTTCTGTGGAGAGGGCAGTTCTGAGCATGGCCTTGGTGATAGAGTAGGAATTCTCTGGGTGGTTGAGGCAGGAGATGGACCTACTGGTGGAGGGGACTGCATGCACAAGTGTAAAATAGCGTGGCACATTCAGGGAGCCACAGCTGATTGATTACCACCCAGGAGAGATGTGAGAGATGAGGCAGGAGAGGGTGACCAGGCTGCTGGAAAGGCCTCATGGACCAGGTTGGGTGCTCATTGTAGCCTGAAGGCAACAGAAGACTGCAGTGAGAGTATGAGGGCACTCTGTTCTTTCTTTCCTTCTTCTTCCTCTTTTTTTTTAAATAGCTTTATTAAGTTATCATTAATATATATATATAAACTTTATTAAGTTGTATATAGTATTTATTAAGTTATATATAATATATATAAACTGAATGTACCTAAAGTGTACAATATGGTGAGTTTTAACATACATATACACCTGTGATACCACCACCATAATCCAGATAATGAATATACACCACTCTCAAAAGTTTCCTTGTGTCCCTTTATCATCTGTCCCTCCCACCCCCAATATCTGTAGGCAACCACCCATCTGCTGCTCTGTCACTACAGATTAGTTTTGCATTATCTGAATTTTTCATAAATGAACTCATTCAGTATGGAATATTTTTGTTTGTTCTCTTATCACTCAGCATACTTGTTTTGAGATTCATCCATGTTGTTGTATATATTAACAGTTAATTCCTTTTCATTGCTAAGTATTATTCTCTTGTATGGATAGACAATTTGTCTGCCTCTTCAGCTATTGAGGGCCGTTTGGGTTGTTTCCAGTTTTGGCCTACTACAAATTAAGCTGCCATGGGTATTTGTATGCAAGTGTTTGTGTGGATGTGTGCTTTTATTTCTCTTGGGTAAATATCTAGGAATAAAATGGTCATGTCATATGACAGATGTATGTTTAACTTTTAAAGAAATTGCTAGACTTGCCAAGTGTCTGCTTCATTTTATAATCCTATTGCGTTTTACATTTCCATACATACATACCTTTTTCTGACTGGCTACAAACTGTAGATGAACCTTCAGAACTGAGTCTCTGTTTGGATTTGCCCAGCTAGTTACTACAACTGAAGCCCTGAGACATGGACTTCTTGGGACCAGGAAAGGGAAGCAGGTGATCCTGGAAATCTTTCCCAAAGATGATGTCAGAGGCTTGGCATCACTTTGAGAGGCTTGTTTGTCATCGATACTGCCTCAGGAGCTCCGGGAATTGAGTAGCACCGAAGGATATGAACTAAGGGCATCTCTAGCTCAGAACTCGAGAAAATCCCTTTAGACCTAACAAGGCCACAGTCCCACAGATTAAAGCCCAAATTCCACAGAAATGAATTTTTGTGTAAATAAATGATTTCAGCATCTGTGGGGGCCCCAACCAGTTGTGGGAATGGCTGTGGTCTCTGATTCAGAGCCTGTACCAGAGAGGTGGCATCCCAGATAGATAGAAGGAACCATAAAACTGAGGGTTCTAGAGCCCTGGGGACATCTCAGGTGAAGGTTGCTAATCTAGGTACATTCCCCAGAAGTGGGAGCTGTGGAGCAGCATCTAGGACTAGAAGGCAAGACCAAAGGCCATGTCTTTCTGGCCACTGCTGGGGCCTGGCCTTTCTGTATGCTGAGATCTGTAGGGTGTGAGCCCCACCAGAGTTATGAGTATGCTATTTATTCTTTCATATTCATTAGTGTATCCTTGGAACCAGAGATGACTCAGGCAAATTGGGGTCAGGTTGTGAAATCCTCCAGTCTCTGCCAGGTCTTTGGATGGATTTTATGGAAGGGGCACAAAATGGTGATTAGATCAGGCTTGTGATTTAGATAGGGGCCCTGGCAGCCAGTGTAGAGGATAGGCTCAAGTGTGGACAGGCTGTGGGCATGGAAGTCAAGCAGGCAGGGAGGTCATTAGAAATAGGCGAGGGAAGATCTGAGTAGCCAGCAGCAGTGGGAGGACAAGGGACCTGGGACAGATGTGTAGTTGAGAAAGAGAAGAGTCAGCACTGCGCCACGGCTGCTAGCTCTCTTCTTTCATGGTGCTAGTGACATCTCCTAGTTCCCACCAACCACTGATGGCATAAATAATAAATACACAGAGGGATGTTTGGAGGGATAGAAGGATGGCTATGTGGCTCAGGAGTGAGCCAAGGTGTGCATCTCTGCACCCATACTTCCATCACCTGCCTAAACTGCCATGCTTCACTGAGGTCAACATGGGGACTGCAGGTGTCCTCCTGGCTCAACAGAATGTCACTGACTCACATGTGACAGCTCTCAGCAGAGACTGACTCCAAGAGGCTCAGTTAGTCACCTGGGAACCAAGGGCACTGTGGTCCCTTCTTGCCCTGGATTCCTAAAGCAGCGGAGGACACCCCAAGACTAATGCTTTAAACCTCTGAGAAGGAAAGGCCTCAATTTCTCATGAAGACCTTCTCCTCAGGGGCAAGAGGAGAGGAGAAGAGAAGCTAGAGCCTGGTAGGGAGGTCAAAGGTCTCAGCTTGATGCCTGTGAAGGAATTGGGTCTCAACTGTAATCACTAAGTGTTGATATCATGTGACGTTTGTCTGGTTAAGCACAGTGAGTATAGCACTGTTCTGGTACGTTTGTGATTTTTACTGACCTGCTAAAAGCTCCATCCACAGGGACCTCAGAATGGTGTTCACCATAATCAGAGTTTACCCTCAAAATAGTATGCAGGGGCAGAGGAGGGGGATGGAGGGGTTCGGGGCAGGGGTCACTGGATTTGTGTGATGTGGAGGAAAGAGAGCTGGTGACATGTGGGAAAAGCCTAGAGTCCTGGATTCCAGTCCCCTGTGCCACCTCTCCTAAGCGACCACAAGAGAGAATCACTTCACCTGTCTGAGCCGATCTGGACTCTGATCACAGGTGCTGCAAGTCAGCATCTATGTCTGTGTTCTGTTGTCTTCAGTCTGGGCTCCAAGAGGGTCAAGGCACTGGGCATAGACCCTCTGAACTGGGTTTGGAAAGGTAGATCAAAGATGTTCACTCCTGCTTCTGCTCAGGCTGCAACTTGTTAGCAGTTGATGCCAAGTGTCAAAAGTGAGGGAAGGGCTAGGGGATCCCTGGGTGGCTCAGCGGTTTAGCACCTGCCTTTGGCCCAGGGCGTGGTCCTAGAGTCCCGGGACTGAGTCCCACATCAGGAACCCTGCGTGGAGCCCGCTTCTGTCTCTGCCTCTCTCTCTCTCTTTCTCTGTCCCTCATGAATGAATAAATAAATAAAATCTTAAAAAAAAAAGAAAGGGAAGGGCTAAAGTTCTAAGTTTGGGGCCCAGTCCTTTGCAGGAAGCCCAAATTCCACAGAATTTGACAAATTGCAGAGGTTTGATTTGGTCACAAGGAACACGATTGTGTGAGGTCATTTGCTCCTGGCCTAGGGGCTGCTCACAAGTCTTTTGAGTCACCTGGAGTTTTAGTCTTAGTGTTTCAGAGCTGAGAAAGCACTGAGTGGCTTCCTCTCGACCCTTTGTTTGATGTAAGAGGAGCCAGAGGCCCAGAGAGGGTAGAGGAGCAGCTGAGGCCCTGGCCAGAAATGACCAAGCTTGTCCACATGGGCTCTGAGGGCTCCTGAGGGACCTCAGTGCTTGGTGTTCTGGGCCACTGTACAGGAGGCACTCAGTGGTCCCTGACTCGGAACAGCCTTGGCCCTGTTCCCTGCCCTGTGGCACTGCCAGCAGGGCCCTCCTGCCCTTGTCCGTTGAGAAAAGAAGAAAGCCTGCCTGGTCATGCCTACTTGGTGAATGGCCCTCCAGTCTGCCAGGCCACTGCAGCAATAGCAGCAGCAGGAGTGGGGAAAGTGGTTCACGCACAGACAGTGGAGGTGAGGAGCCCAAGGGTGAGGAGGAGACAGCAGAGGCTTAGTACTAGAAGATAAGGTTTATAATGATCGGGGCAGTGCCTGACACACAGAAGTTAGCCCAGTTGTTGTTATTCTCAGTCCAGGGCACTGGCCTGGATTTGATGATAAAAGCCAGAGCCAGGCCCCAGGTGGTGGTGCCAGCCTGAGAAATCCTGGGAAGAAGGCCTGGCGATGAGGTGTTTGGCCCCAGGCCAGATGGAACAGCTGGGCATCCCTAGACCCAGGGCATGAATTCCTGCCAATGACTAGGGAACTTTGAAGCAGAGGGCACCCCGTAAATCTCCACAGCTCTGCCAGGAGTCCTACCCAGGGTGACTGCCTCAGGTGAGTGAGGAGGAATGCGGAAGGTCTGGGTAGGGCATGGCCGGAGGAGGGAGGCTGTGATCTGTGTGCTGTATTTGTGCAGCAAACCTTCCCCCAGGCCTCCTGGTGCCACCTGGGAGCTGCAGGTGTGGCGTGTACAGTCCAGAGTGGCATGAGTCACCTACACTCTGTATCCTCTATGCCTTACCTTCTCAAGGGAGAAAAGATGCCCCTGGCTGCTTGCTCCATGATTGATGGAAAGGGAGGAACAAGTGGCCACAAAGGGGGCCCTTGGCTCCCAGGCCTCCAACCCACAAGCATGGGAGGAAAGGTGACCTAGAGCTCATACATGGCTGGGTTGGGGGATGGTGGGGGAAATGAGTGGGCTGGATGAGCCCCTGACCCTGGCGTTCTGATGGTTCCTGAGCACTTCCAAAGTTAAACCTCAGATCCTTCAGATGTGAGCAGACATTCCCTCCTCCCTCCCCTTATGCCCTTATATCGCAGCAGTGCCCTTACACCTGGCTCTTTGACCATATTTTCTTCCCTCTTCCAAACCTTCCCTTCTCCCTGACCCAGCTCAGTCCTCTGACTCCTGCCAGAAGCCTTTCCTACTATACCAGGCCTTGCCTTTATCTGTTCCCATCTCTATACCAGTCTCAGGTAGAGCAGGTAGCTGAGGTAGGAAGCATCTAGAGAAGGAGGGTAAGAGGAGAGCAAGACCCAGCCAGCTTATCTGTAACTGAGTAGGGGCCTGGAGTAGAGAACTACTGAGAAGGCCTGAGGAAGTAGTCCTCTCTCTGGAATCTGTACCAGCAGGGATAGACAAACAATGGGAGCCCTGGTCAGAGGGCCAGGCTGATAGGGACAGGCAAGTGTTTCACTGGGGGTAGTAGCTAGGGCTGTGATCAGTGGAAGAGACAGCAAAATAGAGGAAAGGCCAGAGAGGTCTGGGCCTTTCTGGATGGTGAGGCAAAGGCTGAGGCCCTACCACAGATAACCTCCCTTGAGATTCTTGGTAGCAGGAGCCGGGCAGTAGGCAGGGTGACAAGATCTGATCATGAGTCACCAGAGAGCCCATTTTGGGTGCAGAAGCAGACACCCCAACCCCCCCTTGTGGAGCTCTCCTTATTAAATGGGGTAGTACTTCTTTGTGGCAGTTCTGGAGTGGCACTCATTGGAGGCAACCATAGGGCCTTTAGCATAGGCAGCTCCGCCCCATCCTTTACTCTCCTTCCTGGTACCACAAGTACACCTACACCTAGGAAGGGCCATTGTGGGTGGCTAGAGGTATTCTCAGCACCAGTTGTCATAGCCTGGCCCAAGTCATTACCTAGCCAACCAGCCTATCACAGATGAGGAACTCAGCATGGTGGGATAGCAGACACCCATTCATTTTGAGCGAAATGGGGCTTCCAGCATAGCTCTGAGCATATGAGCCTGAGCCTGCTCATATGAGCCTGCCTTGGTCCTGAAAAGTCCTCATGCTATCCTGGGTTCTCCTAGCACTTCAGGGGAGCAGTGTCTGGATCTGAAGCCCTGGCTAGGCACAGGCCACGTGCTGTAGGATTGACTGGCAATAAAATACACCAATTTAAAATCATATGTGAATTGCAGATTAAGACCACAAGGAGATACCACTACATAGAATTAGAATGGTCCAAAGAAAAAAAAAAAAACAAATAAAATCAACCCCTGGTCAGGATGGAAAGCAATTGGAACTCTTAGACATGTTTGGAAAGAATGCAAAATGGTGCAGCCACTTTGGAAAACCCTTTGGCATCTTCTTATAAAGTTAAGCATTCAGTGATGCCTGGGCGGCTCAGTGGTTAAGCATCTGCCTTTGGCTCAGAACGTGATCCTGGAATCCCGGGATTAAGTCCCACATCAAGCTCCCTGCATGGAGCCTGCTTCTCCCTCTGCTTGTGTCTCTTCCTCTCTCATGAATAAAATCTTAAAAAAAAAAAAAAAAAAGTTAAGCATTCATTTACCATATGACCCAGAAATCCCAATCCTACATATTTACCCAAGAGAAATGAACTTACCTTTACACAAAAACCTGTATGCAACCACTTATAGTAGCCTTATTCATATTTGTCCCAAACTGGAGATAATCCGAATGTCCTTCAACTGGCAAGTGGATAAACAAACTGTGATACATTCATACAGTGGGATACTCCTTGGCAGTGAAAAGGAAATCAAACTCTCAAATGTATGATATGATATGAGCAAAAATAGGGATCAGTCCCAAATGTGTTATGCTAAGTGAAAGAAGCCAGACTCAGAAAGCTCCATGATGTTATTCCAGTTACATTTTGGAAAAAGCAAACCTATAGGGACAGCAGACAGATCAGGAGTTGCTGGGCCTCGGTGGAGGTAAAGGAAGAGGGGATCAGCTACAAAGGAGTACAAGGGAACCTTTTGCGGTGAAGGAAATATTTTATATGTTGATTGTGGTGGTGATTACACAATTCTGCATTTATCAAAACTCATAGAACTATATACTGCAAAGGGTGGATTTTACTGTCTATAAATAATACTGCATTCAACCTAACTTATACACACAGGCACACATTAATCACAGCCACTGTTTCCAAGCACCTACTAGGCCCTGTGCCAGGGGCTCTGAGTGTTTTCTTCTGCGTCCACTCACTTGCTCACTCACTCAGCAAGCATTTATTGATGGCTCCACCAGGTGCATAGTACTAGTTACTCCTCCCTAACACCTTCAAGCCACATGGCTCCCTAAATTGTGTTGGTAAACTAGCAGGAAGATGTGGCCAAAGCCCAAACTTGGGGGCCTATAGGTTAGCTTGAAGGCCCTCTGTGGGTACATTTCCCCGGGGAGAGGGATTCCTAGTTTTTGTCACCCTCTCATGGGATTCTGCAACTCAGAAAGAGACACCAAGGTGAGGGACAAATCATAAGGACCTGGCGGGGGGGGGGGGGGGGTTGCTTCCCTCTCTGAGGTGCTGGTCTTGTACCAGCTGGCCAGGATATGCCCCTCACAGCTCTGAACACAGAGCCTGAACTGGGATGGAGAATTGGGGCTCCAGGCCCAGTTAGGACAGTTATTTGTTTTGTTTTGTTTTTTTGCTAGGTGGCTAGTTCTCCGCTTGGAAGCTATCTGTGCCCAGCTCAGATGGGAGTAATCCTGGCTTCTCTGGTAAGAATCCAAATGTGGGAACCCCCTGGATAAACCCAGTATATGGAGTATACAGTCATGGGATCACTATATGGCAGTAAAAATGAGCAAACCAGAGTTGCATATATCAACAAGGATCAATCTCAAAAATGTGGTGTGAAGTGGAGAACAAATGACATGGTAGGCAATATATGACACAATTTAAATATTTAAAAATAGTTGAACACCTTGTATTTATATGTGCAGATTGTTTAAAGAGATCAAATTACATTTAAAAATGCTTTTTTCAAAAAAAATTAAAAAATAAAAAATGCTTTTTTCTGTTTTATTGAGACAATTGACATACAGTACTATAGAAGTTTTAAAGTATATAGCATAATGACATGACTTACATATATTGTGAAATGATTATAACAGTAAGTTTATTTAACATCCATCATCTCAGATGAATACCAAAAAAAATATTTTTTTCCTTGTGATGAGAACTTTTATGACCAGCTCTCTCAGAAACTTTCAGATATACAATATGCCAGTGTTAACTATAGTCATCATGTACATTAAATATATTTTAAAGACACAAAATTGTACCATATATTATTATGGTTATAAACTTAAAAATATAAAAGCATTAACAAGAAAGATGCATACTAGCTTCAGAACTGGATTAGTTCTGGGGAAGACATTACAAAAAAAAAAAAAAAAAAAGCAAATACAAATACGGCAAAAGGCTAACATTTAACAAATTGGAGATGTACAACTTAAGTCAAGGCGATGTGTTGCATATTGCTTTCAGTTGAAATGTTTCATAATTAAAAAATAAGCCAGATTGGGCAGCCGCAATGGCCCAGCAGTTTAGCGCTGCCTGCAGCCCAGGGTGTGATCCTGGAGACCCGGGATCAAGTCCCACGTCGGCCCCCTTCATGGAGCCTGCTTCTCCTTCTGCCTGGGTCTCTGCCTCTCTCTCTCTCTCTGTGTCTGTCATGAATAAATAAATAAAATCTTTTAAAAAACTATTAAAAAATAAGCCAGAGTGAACCTTGAAAACATTATACGAAGTGAAAGAAGTCAGACACAAAAGAACACATTTTGTATGGTTGCACTTACATGAGGTGTCTACAGTAGAAATATACACAGAAAAAGAATAGTGGTTACCAGGGGCGGGGGGGGGGGGGGGGGGGGGGGGAAGAAGGATGGGAAGTTACTGTCTAATGAGTATAGAGTTTCAGTTTGGAAAGATGAAAATCTCCGGAGATAGATGGTGGCAATGGTTGCACCACAACATGAACATACTGCGTGCCACTGAACTGGACACCTAAAAATGTTACAGTGGTAAATTTTATGTATATTTTATCACAATAAAAATAAAATAAGCCCAAATAGGCAAATCTATATATAGAGAAAGTAGATTAGTGGTTGCCTAGCGTTGGAGAGGATGCCAGGAAAAATGGGGATCATGGGTAAGGAGGGCAGGGTTTCTGT
This sequence comes from Vulpes vulpes, assembly GCF_048418805.1. Classification (NCBI taxonomy): domain Eukaryota; kingdom Metazoa; phylum Chordata; class Mammalia; order Carnivora; family Canidae; genus Vulpes; species Vulpes vulpes. Next base: position 182,414,990 of record NC_132791.1, on the reverse strand, counting down.
TTGTGGTAATGAAATGTTCTGAAATTGATTGTGATCATGGATGCACAACTCTGCAAATATACTAGAAGCCATTAAATTGAATGCTTTCAATTAGTGAAGTCTGTATCTCAATTAATCTACTTAAAAAAAAAAAAAAGCTAACAGGTACCTGGGTGGCTCAGTCGATTAAGTGTCTAACTCTTGATTTTAGCTCAGGTCATGATCTCAGGGTCGTGGAATCAAGCCCCGCATCAGGCTCCATGCTCAGCAAGGAGTCTGCTTGGAAATCTCTCTCTCCCTTGCTCTCTGCCTCTCCCCCTGTACTCATGTATCCCCTTCTCTCCTCAAATCAATCAATCAATCTTAAAAAAAAAAAAAAAAAGCCAAAAGAAGGGAAATCCTTCCTGTGTGAGTTACTCTAGTAGAAGCCAAGGTCTTTCTGGTCTGAACCTGGCTCTGACACAGGTTTCTTGGAGTCATCAGGAGCCTCCAAGCCTCCCCCAACCCGTATGACATAAGGAAGGAACCCTGTCAGCCTGGCTCCTGGGGCTGGAGCCATTGCTACATCCATGGGGTTCTAGGAAGGAAGCAGAGTCATAGCCTCTGCAGAATGAGGTTAATGAGAATCTACTCCAGACTCCAGGGGTTTTGAGCCTTAATTAATACTTGTGAGGCTCTCGGTGATTGTGAAATCAGAGGTTTTATAAATCTGTACAGCAGTGGCCTTATTAGTACTGGCTCATTACTCCAGAGAAGGAAGCCAACCTTCTTATCACTGACTTAGTTCCTTGGAAAGACTGGGCCCCGGGTATCCAAGCCACACTGAAGCTCCTCCTGCCACCCCCCCGTCTTCCTTTGTAGGCCACCCCTGGGGGCTGACTGGTCTGGATCAGTCTGGGGCATCAGGGTGCCCCCCTCCCTGTCCAGAGCACTGTGGCCAGGCTCCTGATAGACAAAGACCTTCTCTGCCTGGGGGTCCGAGGAGGGAAACTAGACATTTCCCCCACAGCAGTCTTGGTGATTTTCGCTCTAGGCCTAAAGAAAGTGGAGCATTTCCTTTTCTATAAGTCTCAGGACTCTGATGAGAGCACCTGACACCTTCCCAGGTGGTCATCCTTTCTGTATTTGATGTGCCTCCTAGGTAGGATTGATCACAGGCAGGCTCTGTGGGTCCCTGAGGGGAGGACTGACTCTGCTCTCCACGCAGAGCAGTCTAGGGGCATGGAACCATCCCATTTTGCCTTCGCTTGTGTCTTTTCTGCCTACTGGCTCCTTCCTGGTCCCCTCAGACACCTTCCCCCAGCAGGACTCTGTGGCATAGCATCTTTCCTCCTTTGTTCTGGCACTGTCCACTAGGATAGATCCTCAGGTCACATCACCTCACACCAAACTCAGAGGCCCCTATTTATGCTAGGCATCTTGATGCCATGCAGAACCACCCCTACCTGGCAGAGCCTTGTTGCTCTTGGACTTTATATGGACTCATTTGTAACCACTGGGATGGTTCTCTGGCCAGAGAGGTGGTGATAAACAGAGGCACAGGCTGAGAGCCAGGATCTATGACCCCAGGTGCCCTCAGCTCTGGGGCTGGTGACACTTGACTTTAGGGACCCTGTAAATCTATGAATCTGATGATCTGTAGTCCGGGTTACCTCCCTCAACCCAGAGACCCATAGCCTCCAGTGCCTGTTGACCCTGGGGCTGTGACCCTGGGCCGGCCAGTGGCATGTAGGCCTCTCTAACCAACTCCTTTGATGAGCCCTGTTAAGACCTGGCACATGGGGTGCCCGGCTGGCTCAATCGGTAGAGCTTGTACATCTTGATCTTGGGGTGATGTGTTCCAGCCATGTTGGGCATAGAGTTTAATATTAAAAAAAATAAAAATAAACAAATAAAAATAAATTTGTTAATGACAACAAAAGCAGACCTGGCACGGCTTTCTCCTACATTCAATCTTGTTTCTGAGGACTAATCCCTGCCCTCCACATTCGCCTAGATATGTTACATCCTGAAGGTGCAACTTGTCACTCCTGCTGGATTGCTCTGAGGATTGTGAACATCATGTTCCATGTCAGCAGCCCCTCCCTTCCACTTGCCCTCTTAGCTTCCTGATGTACTCCAACATTGCCAGCCCGTAGCCAGGGCTGGTAGAGGTCTCTTCCACAGCGTTCTCACAGGATCAGTGTAGTATCATGGTTAGACCTATAGGCACTAGAGACACTTCTTGGGTTCAAACCCTGTCTCTACCTTTTACCTGCATGTGACCCTGGGCAAGTTGCCTAACCTCTCTGTGCATCATGTGTAAAATAAGGGCAACCATACTACTACTGCACAGAATTTTTGAGAGAATTAAATGAGATTATTGATGGGTAGTGCTGGGCCTGGCATACAGTAAATACCCAAGGAAGGTCAGTTGTCAATGATGCTGAACTTGCTGTGTCTGAATCTCCTTGAACCTCCATGGTCCTTATTTAAGAATATGAACTGCGTGTGTGTTTGGGGGCTAGAATATGTAGTGAGAGGGCACTGGGCATCTTGCTTAAGCCAACATGACCCCCATCTACAACCTATCCCCAGGCCTGTACCCAGCCTCTACCCCAGCCAAGGGAGCACTACCCACAATAGTTGGATGCTGAAACTCCCTCCCCAAAAGCTTTTCTGTGCAGCACACTCAGAGTAAGTGCCTCCCTGACCCTGCTGAGCACCTCACACTCCACCCAGCTGACTCTGAGGGTCCAAGGTAGGACAGTGAGGCTGCTTAATGAGAGAGTACAAGCTTTTGCCTAATCGGACCATCCCGGAGAGCTTGGAGAGGCCAGCTTATATTTATAGTTAAACTTCTCTGCCATTATGGGGCATCTCTAGTTTGGGAGCTCTTTTATTATGTTTTTTTTATGCCTTCTTCATGTGGATGAGCGGAAAAATAAATGAAAGGGAAAATCACAGTTTTGTGGTTAGGAAAAACTGCCGGGGCTAGGGCGGGGAGTGGTGGCAGGCTTTATGTTCATTGCCTTGATGGCACATCTAGGGTGTCCTGGGGCGTCAGCACAAGACATGACCTTTCCTGGGCATGGTTATGGGGTGCTCATGAGGCAGGGTGCCCTTGGTTATGGGAACAGACTGGAGCTTGAATCCTGGCTTTGCCATTTCCTCCTTGGAAGCCCTTGGGTAGGTCCTACCTCTTCAGGCCTCACCTGCCATACTTTTAAAATGAGATAACAGGCTGGCTCAACTTCCTGGTGGGCTGGAATGCACAGTCCCCTTGGAGATAACAAAGGGCAGCTTAGCAGCAAGAGCAGGAAAGGCTGGAGGCCCAATTCTGGCCTGCCCTAAGTGCGCAAGATCCCTGTCCGCATGCCTTTTGGGATGCATAGAACTGCTACCCCTTCCCACTTTTGTGTTGTGACCACTCCGCTGGGAGCAGGGGAGTCCAGGGTGACCAGACCAGGATGAAAAGAGCAATCCTTTCTGGAATGGGGACTGTCCTGCAGCCCCTCATGGAGATGCAAGAGTTAACATGGTCATAGTGGGTCACCAAGTTGCAGTCACAGATCTCCTTGGCGCATAAATTCATTTTAGGAGGGTGGCCTGGCACTTCTCACTACAGAGCAAGGCCTGGCTTATTTTAAGCTGGGTGGAACAAAGGGCTCGGTGTCTCTATGGCTTGTGGTCTGTGCACATGGCAAGGCTGTGGTGGGAAGGACATCAGGAGGCCCAGCTTTCAGCCCTCATCTGACCTACTGTGGGTCAGCATGCCTGCTGGGATGCCTATTCTCCACCCCAAAGGCCCAGCTTGACTCCCCTCAGGCTGAGTGGACAGGGAAGGTCCACCCATAGCTCCTACCTGAGGCACTGGAGCAGAGCAGGGCAGATACTAGGGATTGGCTGGATAGCCAAAGTCATGTCCAGAGGCTGTGGCTGGGTCAAAGTTACTCAGCCATGGTCTGTTCTGATCTTCAGTGGAGGGACTGGGACCATTTTGTGAGGTGGGAGAGCTGGGGCAGGGAGCAGGCAGGGGAGGGCTGAGGAGGGGCAGGAGGAGTGGGTGGGTATAGCACACAGCTGTTATACTTGAGCCAGACCACCTGGCTTTAAGCCCCAGCTCAGCCACTTACCGGATATCCAATGACCTTGGAAAATTACTGAACCTCTTTGTTCCTCCATTTACCCATTTATAAAATGGGGATAATGACAGTGACTTATACCAACAGCCACTGAGAAGGTTAAATGAGCGCAGTGTAAATCACTTAGAAATAAGCCTGGAACTTGACCAGTCCTCTGTGGCCGGTCCCTGCCCTGACCCTGCTCCCTGACCCTTGTGAGTAGATGACCAGACAGTCAGTCACCTGCAACCCTCTCCTCTCATAAGGGAGGAAGGGAAGGACTCTGGCCCCTAGGCCGGCAGTAAGGCCAGGGCAGACTGCCAGCTGCTGTGGCTCCACCTGGTTAGGGCAGTGAGCATGTGTAGGATTTGAGCCCATCTCTCCCCATAACTTCTTGGCCCACATTCTGCTGCTCAGGAAGGGACCTCGGCCAGGTTCTCAGCTTTCCTCCACAACTCTTGTCCTCGTTGTTCTTGTCAGTCTGCACTGTGTCTGGTGCCCTGCCGTGTTATTCAGGACCCTCAGTGACTCTCTGACACTTTGACTTTTCCTCTCAATGGTCCCTGGTGAGGGTGTATGCGGCTGCCCATTAACACACCCGATGTCCTTCATGGGAGCTGCTGCCCTTGACGTCAGCAGCTATGTCTATCAGTGGACTCAGGTATGTCTAGGCTAGTGCCCCCACCCCCAAAACACACCTGATTCCAGGCCAGGCTGTTTCACTACCCAGATGTGTGGCCTCCAACCAATCACTGGGCTTGTGGCCTCCAACCAATCACTGGGCTTCTCTGAGCCAGGCTTCTCCCTGGCCATGTAGGGATGATGATTTCTATCTCAAGAGTCATTTGAGGATTGGGCGAGAGAACAAATGGAAATACCCTGCCTGGGGCCTGGCATGCAGTAGCTGCTCAGCTCCTCCCACAGACCTCAGTGACTCATTGGGTTGCAGGGGACCCTAGGACCAATATAGCATGCCGTGCCAGTTTCATTTCCTTCATTTCTTCACACACGCACACACACACACACACACACTCACCAGCTCTACCAACTTTGTCCTTGTTCTGGCCTCTTTGCACCTCTTTTCTGACCACTCAGCCATTCTCCACACTCAGAATGAACTTTAGGACACGTGAATCAGATTGTGATGCTCCCTGCCTACAACCATCTATGGCTTCCCACTGTCTTCAGGGCAAGGTTCAGGTTACTTGACCAGACCCATGAGATTAGCGTGATCCATCCCTGCCAGTTACTCATCATTGTTTCCACAACTGCCCCCAGAGTATTCCGTATTCCACAAGTTGCTTGGAGTGACCTGTCCCTTGGACATGCCTTGCGCTCTATATCTCCAACTTTCATGTCGGCAGTTTATGGAATGAGCTGGGTTTGGCTTCTGCAAACCTCCTCTCCCTCAACTCTCTGTAATGGAAAAACTCAGGTAGTCATGAAATCTTTTCCTGCCACCACTGCATAATCAAATATATATCCTACTCACACCTCTCCCTACCTCACCATGGGAAGCCTCCAGGGGGCACCGCAGGTTTCAGTGTGGCTATTTTCTTTCTTGCTCCAGCTCATCTTCCATTTGCTAGCCACTTTGTTGCCCCTGTCTTTGTGGTTGGTTAAGGTTGGAAAGTGAAGTGGAGAGAGAAACAAGAGGTCCCAGAAGGGCTTCTTTTCCCTGGAGCTAGGATCTGACATTCTGGTTTTCCCTGTGGCACATAGATAACTTCTAGATTTTTCCCAACTGGGCACTTTCATGAGTGCCTCAGAGATCCTTCTCCCCTCTTCTCACTAGGAACCCCCAATCACAGTTCTCTGGCATGGGGTTCCTCTTCCAAGTGGCTACCTACCAATGGCCCACCCCAACCTCTTTCCCTGCCTTCTCACCTGGAAGGATGCTCTCTTGGGCAGGATTCATTTTTAATGACGTCTGTTGGTGGTTTGGGAGTGAGTGTGGAGCCCATGTATCTGTAAGCTGCTGTGAGAAGTTTGCATGTTAACATTCTAAAAATGTGGAGGATCCCCCAGATGGATTGTGAAGCAAGGGAGTGATCTGATTGGTGTCTCCTGTGACAAGAGTCTTTTGTCTCCTGGCAAAAAGACTATGGTGTTTTCTCTGGGATGGGAACTGCAGAAAACAGAGGAGCTGGCTGAAATGGTGGTGGGGCTGATGGACTGGCTACTGTTTTAGATGTAAAGAGAAATGAAAGGAGAGGAGTCCAATGTTTTTGGATTGAGTAACTGGATAAACAGAGGTGCCAATCATCGAGAGGGGGAAGTCTGGGGTGAAGCTGCCTGAGAGGACCAGAAATCAAGGTTCATTCTTAGTCATGCAGTGTTTGAGATGCTTGTGAGATACCAAGTATAGCTATCCAGGGGGCAGATAGATAAATGTAAGGCTTCCACCAATCCATATGGTGCCTTTGTGCAAATGAGAGAAGGACATCCCTTCCTTTAGGCAAATGTAGCCACCTACCAGGGCACATGGCATGGTGAGCAGAGCACAGCTGGACTTCAGCCCTGTGAGTCACCTTGGCCATGTACCCTGTGGCCCCAACAAACTACAATTCTGCATGGTAGCCCTGGATGTGCAAGTCTGGAGCTCAGGGGGGCATCCAGGACTGGGGAAGAGCCTTTAGCTTGTAGGGTGCTTATTTGGACGCAGGGTAGGTTAGTGGCTCACCAGCCAAAGTAGGGAGGAAGGACCAGGGATGTGCCCAGGTAAGTGAAGAGACCTTCCTTGTCAGAGCCAAAGTTCTCCTTCACTTCCTGCAGATGAAAACCTCTTCCTTCCCTGCAGGGCTAAGTAGCTATGAGCCCTTTAGTTTTGCTTTCTCTGGATTCATCCTGAGGAGTGACACAAAGGTGGGGCTTCATTCTCTTTCCCCTTGCACTTTCCATCCTAAATGCAGGGATGTTAACCTCTGTCACCATGCTGATGGTTGCAGTGCCCCTAGATGGGCTCTAAAGACAGGGTAAGCACCAGGTGGGGGAGGGACATTCAGAGTGTCCCTTGGCATCTCACAGGAGAGGAGCAGGAGTAGTCAGCCAGGCCACAAGGCTGAAGAAGCAAGCAGCCAAGTGTTCAATTGAGGGGCGATTGGCTCAGGCTGCTTTGGTTCAAAACCCAAGGCCAATTGTTATCACCTGGGTGACCTCAGTTATAATACAGCATCTATCTCATAGGGCTATGATGAGAAATGATTGAGTTTTCTAATGTCAAGCACTTAGTACAGTACTTCAAATCGTAAGCACCCAGTATTAGCTTATATGGTGTGTATGAGGAAGGTCCTTCCTGAAGCTCCTGCTAGTTGCTGACCAAAGCAGGCAGCAGAGGAAATGGCCTTGCTGAGCTGGTAAAGCTGGAGATGCTTTCTGCCTTCTCAAATTGGGTCCTTAAGAGGTCATATCCCCAAAGCCTTATGATAGTTGAGCTTGAGTCATGGCAACTGTTCAGGGCCTCTCCCCTTTGCAAACACTTTCAGGGAAAGTGATTTCACAACTCATCAGACCTGGTCCAGCACTGCTTAGCTCCCACCCCCTCTATTTTTTTCCTGGGATTGTGCCTGAGTCCTGATCTCATGGTTGAGCACTTTTTAATCTTCAGAGTAATAGGGAAGTAAACTCAGTGTGGGTCCCTTTGTTGCACCACCCTACACCTTCTCTTCAGCTTGCATGGGTCCTGATGAGTGCCTTAGACTCTCTGAGAAAATGTCTCCCAAATACAAAATACAAAATTAGTAAGATTCCTCATCTTTTAGGAAAGATCTGTTATAATTTAGTGGTTAAGTGAGCTCTGGAGTTGAATTTCCTGTCTCAGTGCTGCTTCTACTATGTACTGACTATGAGAACTTAAGTTACATGGCATCTCTAAACCTCAGTTTTCTTATCTTTAAAATGGAAGCAGCAATGGTGGCTCTTCCATGAGGTTTTGAGAGGATTAAATGTGGGGTAACCAATTCGTCCCTGTTTGGGACTCTCCCATTTTCACATTGAAAGTGCTACTTCGAGGGAAACCCCTCAGTGGTTGACAAACTAGGACAATTGGGCACCCCAGTAATGACATAATGCCCAGAAAGCAATTGGCTCAGTGCAGGAGGTTCATCCGGTTTCCATTCCTGTTGGCTGATACTATTGGTCTTTTCCCTAATTAATCTATCTGATTGGAATGTTGCCTGGGGGATATGGAGCCCAAGACTCTGTTCACTGTTCTGTCCTCCTCCACTCTAATGGCTTCCTGGACACCCCTCCATCCTCCCTGGGGCCTCAGTTTGTTCACCCATCAAATAAAGGATATGAACCTGAGAATCACTGGGGATTCCTCCCACTAAAGCCTATGAGATTTATTCAGGGATGCCCTCCCAGTGCCTGGTAAGGAAGCCTTGAATATAGATGGTACCATGCATGCATTTGTCTGCTTGACATGTCATTGAGCGAAGCCCACGCACATTCTAACAACACAGTCTGCCTCAGGAGAAATCTGAATTGGAAGTTTCATTTGCACCTTGATGGTGACGTTTTACCTACAGCTAGGGCTGATTTGACTCTTGGAAATCTTGACCTACGTGTTGGGGGGAAATGACAAGATAATTGATGTTCTTGTGTTTTCATGAGTTAGCAGTCAGCCCTGGGAATGAGTATGCCATCAAGAAGTGGAAATTTTCCCCCAGGAAAGCCTTTTCCTTGAGGGGATGCAAACAGTTGCTTCTTTTCCTAGGCAGGTGGAATCTAGGTTTTAACCCCTCTTGGCGGGACCCACCTCAATAACCAGATCTCAAGTCAAGCCAAATGTCCCAGTGTCCTGGACAGTTATGGGTATTTACGGGGTCCCCCAAGATCTGGCGTTGGTGACTCCTTGAGAGCATAAGTCCTAGATTATCAACCTCCCTTAATTGTATATCCTAGTATAGTACTGGACTCACAGAAGGTGCTCAGTAATAGAGCTGCTTTACTTTATCATTCCTGGGCACTTTCCTGTTTGGGGCCTCTGCATATATCCTGTCGAGATGCCTGCAACAAGCTCAGATGAGAAGGAGAGCTGTTTTATTTTAGCTCTAACAAGGAGGGTACTGCCCAGGTTGAACAGAGCTCCCCGGACTTTGGGATGTGTGCCCCTCTCAGATAATTTGATGATTGTCTAGTTAGGTCCTGGAGGATGAGGAGCAGTTGCCCCTGAAGAGAATAATTGGCTTAGGTAACTATCCTGGGAATGATTAATTTTGAGGCCAGAAATGAAGCTAGTCTCAGTACTGGAGGAGAGAGTGACTTCTTTTCTCTCTGGGGCTGCTTGAGAGGCCTCTAGATTCTGAGATACAGAGATGGGAGTTAATCATTCTGGTTTGCCTGGGACAGTCCCAATCTTAACACTGAAAGTTCTGCATACCAGGAAACTTCTCAGTACCAGACTAAGTGAGACAGTTGGTCACCCTTCATGGAGATGTCTGGGTGGTTCCAGCAGGGGACCAACTGCCCACATTGAGGCAAGAAATAGCAGGGGAGCTGATAATAGAGGCCCTACCAGACAGCTGCTATGGGTGGCACTTGTGGCAGCACTAACAAGTGCCCACAGTGGAGTCCATAGCAATGGCCAAAGACAAACCATTTCTGAAGCAAATGATTTTAGAAGACCTGACATCTGGCAAAGAAGCTTTTCAGGATTGATCTCTTGGCTCCAAGAAAAAGAAGAAGCCAAGTGGGGCCTTAGAGGTGCCCAAGGAGGCCACCAGTGTTCAATGAGTGGCCATCTCAGGGTCACTGGCAACAGACAGCCTCATAGCCAAAGAGCTGCCATATGTGTCTAGAGCACAAGTAAGTTACCAGGAAACTCACAGATTTTCAGAAGGGTTCACTTAGATAGGGTGCTAAACCCAGCCAGAGGCTTGCAGGAGTTCAAGTTCATGCTCTGACATGAGGCATGGGAGAGAAGTTTCACCCTAACTTTGTTCTGAGCTGGTACAGTAGACTGAATAATAGCCTTCCCCTTTCCCCCAAAGGTATCCCTATCTTCATTCCAGAACCTGTGAATGGTAGCTTATATGGCAAAGTAGATTTTGAAAATGTGATTAAGTTAATGATCTTAAGATGGGCAGATTATCCTGGGTTATCTGGGTGGGTCCTAAAAGTAATCACAAGTGTCTTTAGAAGAGGATGGGGAGGTCACAGAAGGAAGTTGGAAAGGTGATGTGATGTCAGAAGCAGAGGTTGGAATGATGTGCTTTGTAGCTGAGGAAGGGGCCACAAGCCAAGGAATACAGGTGGCCACTGGAAGCTGAGAAGGCAAGGATTTTTCCCTCAGGGCCTCTTAAAGGAACTAGCCATGCTGACACCTTGACCTGAACCCAGTGAAACTGATTTTGGACTTCTGACCTCCACATCCATAAGAGAATACATTTGTTTTAACCCTGAAGTTTGTGTTCATTTGTTATAGCAGCAATGTGAAGCAAATACTCCTGATGAGTTAGGAGTCACAGCATGGCCATGTGCTATTTCTCACACTTGTCTTCATAGTGCACCTCCTCACAGGGCTGAGAGAAGTGAGAGAACGCAGAGATCCTTTTCAGGATTGACCATCCTGAGGAATAGGCTGCTCAGAGTTTTAAAAGACCAGCACCTAGAACAGAACTTGAAACATGGTAGTTGCCAGAAAAAAATTGCAAAGTCAATAAATACTTTCAGTCTGGTAATTGAATTGGAATAGCTCCTGAAAGGAGAAGAAATGCCCACCAGGCATGACCAACATGGACTCTCATTGGAAACCATGGGTCCCAACCCTAAGAGTGCCCCTCTTCAGAGTCAAGGGCTTCAGGGAGTCTCACTGAATGAGTCAACTAGGGAAGGATTGCCAGGTAGTTTCAACCAAAACTTTGAACACACTTGAAAATTTCTCAACCAAGACACACTCTGTAACAAGAGAAGATTACTGAAAGTCCCCATTGCATCTCATATTTCACATGGTGCTATGTGACTTTTATTTATTTATTTATATTTTTTTAAGTTTATTTTTTTAGTAATCTGTATGTCCTACGTATGGCTCAAAGTCATGACCCCAAGGTCAAGAGTTGCATACTCTTCCAACCGAGCCAGCCAGCACCCCTGTTTCTGGGAAAATGGGAACTGACTTTAGGAAGCCATAGGAGGGGCAGCCCGGGTGGCTCAACGGTTTAGTACCCCCTTCGGCCTGGGGTATGATCCTGGAGACCCGGGTTCGAGTCCCATGTCGGGCTCCCTGCGTGGGGCTTGCTTCTCCCTCTGCCTGTGTCTCTGCCTCTCTCTTGTGTCTCTCATGAATAAATAAATAAAATCTTAAAAAAATAAAATCTTTTAAAAAATTGCTTAAAAAAAAAAAAAAAGGAAGCCATAGGACCCCTTCTTGGTGCCCTGACACCTGACTTGGGCATCTGCTGGCTCTTGACATTGAACACACAGCCACTCTGGAACTGAGCATAGAGATTAAAACGGTTTTCAAAAACTTGGTGGAACAGATTATTTGGCTGAAGATAAAAAAGTTATTCTTCCAGGCAGCCCAGGTGGCTCAGTGGTTTAGCATTGCCTTCAGCCCAGGCCTTGATCCTGGAGTCCCGGGATCAAGTCCTGCATCAGGCTCCCTGTGTGGGGCCTGCTTCTCCCTCTGTCTGTGTCTCTGCCTCTCTCTCTCTCTCTCTCTCTCTCTCTCTATGAATAAATAAATAAAATCTTTTTTTAAAAGTTATTCTTCTTACTAAGAAGAGTTTTGAGGGAAACATTGTGTCCAAGGTACCAATTTCTTCATAAGGAAAATTAGGGAGGTACCCTTTCCTCTGAGCCTTAGCAGCTAAGGTGACAACATGCAGGTTTGGATTGGTTTGTCACACATCTCTAAAAGGAGAGTCCAGAATACCCAGCTGCTATGTGAGGGCACCTAGGGGCTCATTTTGGCTGTTGAGAGAGAGGTCTGAGGTGATGCAGAGAGGGCAGCAAGGGGGCTCCTCCAGCATCTGTGATGAAGTTCCCACTATTTTTGTTCTGGCTCTGTTGTGACCCTTGCCCACCAGGGTGGGTACCCACAGAGCTCAGACTAGCTGTGCCTTATCCACTATTAAGCTCTGCAGTGGATTTGGCAAAAGTAGATGTTCCATAAATGCTTCCAGAATTTCATTGAATTATTCCTGCAGCTTGGGTAGTGGATACTTACATGATAAGCCACATGGTTCTGCTGGGAAAAGCTCTTCTTTCTCCTGGCCTCCTCTGTGGAGGACGGCATGTATCACTCTGGGCCCCAGGCCCCAACCAGCCAGCATCATTGATCCCAGAGCTGTCCTGGTCCATTGACTCATCCAGAGCCCCAGAGCACCTGTGCCAAGCAAATGGGAAGTTGGCTTTCCTGTTTCTTCCTCTCTTTGCTCCCTTCTTTCTACTCATACTGGTGGATCATAGGGTTGACCAGCCAGTGTTCTAGGTGCTAGAGATATAAAACAGGCAAGGACCTTGCTTGGAAAGCTCTTTATTGAAATGCACAGAGAAAGAAGTTTATCTTTGCCTCCCAAATAGATAAGCTGAGGAGACTTTATTATAAATTACCCAGAGAAGTGGATATTCACCATTTTGAGCCATCTGGCATCCATTTCTTCTTCCCTTTGTTTGTTTTTTTTCTTCTTCCCTTTGATGGTGTACTCCATATTTTCTTTGAATGTCCATCCTTCCCCCATGCAGCCCCTGGACTTCCCACCCTCTGCAGCTGCACAGGCGGGCCTTGATAGAATGAAGCCAGTCAGCATATCCCATCCACCTGGCCCTAGCGACTGGCTAATGGTTGGACACCAGACACAACCTGGAACAACCGGACCAGAGAGATTTTTGATGGGTCCCTGGGAAGATGTTTTCTTGATCGTCTGGAAAAAGACCCACTGACTCTTCAGGATGGTCAGAGTATGGACATAGTTTTGAAACAGCTTTGACCTCTTTATGGCTTTAAGGGTGGTTAGGCTGGGGATTAAGCCTGTATCCAGAGGCAGTCAGGCCTGAGAGAATCCCAGAACCTCCGCTGGAGCTTCAGCCACCCCAGGACTCTGAGGTTATGTGAGCCAATCCATACTCTCTTTCTTGTTTGCATTAGTTCGGATTGGGGTTCTGTGTCCTGCAGCTGAGAACATACTAGCTGATCTTACTAATGAGGAATTTCAAATCTGGCTGCAAGGTCAAGACCAAGGCAGTCTGAATATAGGGGAAATAGGGCCAGGCACTGGCTAGTGATCCATTCAAGGATCAACAGCCTTGTACTCCCAGCTCAGGAGAAGTGGGAAGGAGACCTGAATAAGGACAGAGGAGCCTAGGCAGGTGGGTGAGGAGAGGGCTAATTGTCCTTAGAGAGTCCCTTGCCTCAGCCTTGGCTGGCAGCTCCCTTAGTTTTAACTCCACCTGACTAGTAAATGCAGAGTGCAGTCCACTTAAAGAAATCAGAGCAGCTGCCACTTCAAAGCAGGAAAGATGTGTGTAGGTGGGTGGGGAGGAGGCGGATAATTATGCAGGGAAAATAGTTTTCTTGATATTCTTCTGGAAATGTACATGAAGCACAGGGAGCAGCAGGAGAGATGACAGGAAAGGGAAAATGTATTAGTAGAGGATGTGCACTGTGCCTCTCCAAAGGCGCATAGGATGGAGTGTGCAGCACACTGCATGCTTATTTGACCACAGCACCCTTTTCTGGGGAGCATCCCCCATATATGGGACTTCATCCATGGGTGACTAAAGGATTTGTTGCAAGGGATTGAGTCCTCCTTTTGTGTGTGTGTTTGTACAACACACTCACTTCCTAAGGACCAGTGGGTCTGGGTGCCATTTGCATTTCACACCTGGACTTTTCATGTTCTAGGAAAGGTAAAGGGAACTTATGCCTAGCAAGAGAGAAAATTGCAGCGTTCTAGGGAGAGCTAGGAGCTCTATGTGCCATCTCTTTGCCTTCTTGGGGGTCTGCCCACAGATTCCATGTCCCCTGCATGCTTTGAGTGGCAGAGGGATAGCACCAAACTTTGAGAAGCAGCTCTGAATCTGTGAACGTTGGATGCCAGTAATTATCCAGCTGTGAGTAAGCTGAACATTTCTTAGGGCTATTTCTGTGTAATTATAAATATTTGAGGGTATTAAACTCCCAGGTTACACATTGAGGGTGTTATTTGAGCAATGGCTGGCTGCAGAGTTGAAAATGCAAACATCCTTTCATTCTCCCCCCTGGAGCACTTAGAATATTTTATGGGATTCAAGAGAAAAAAAGTTTCAGTTGAGAAAAAACAAAAACAAAAAACCCAACAACCTGGAAGCAAAGTCAGTTGCTAATATTTCTAAATAGCTCTAAATCAAAAAAGAGGAATGTGACCACTTTACTTAATTGTGGTGGGTTTTTGATGCATTTTCTCTATGGGTTAGGAAAGCAATTACCATCAAACAACCTACTTGTGCTTCCGTTGTGATAAAATGTTCCCTCTAATGGGGCTGACATGCCAAGCAGAGGGCCTTTTAAAGCACTTAATTCTCCCGAAGTGCTCACACGTGTGTGGCTCCTTGGCGTGCACTGACTGGCTCCCTTTAAGGACTCTAAGGACTGTTGGGGTGCAGGGGGTTCTCAATAGGAGATAGGTCCTTTGAAGCAGCGGCTGAGGTCCGGGACACGAGCAAGGTCTGTGTTGCCCCGCTCTATCCAGTGCCCACATGAAGCCTTGGGAGCTGTCCAGCCTCCTACCCTCATACCCTTGGGCAACCTATCCTGTCCGTCCATCCCTTGACGTCTCCTATCTCCTCACCTGCTCCTCATCTGCATCCCACCCTCCCCTGGAAAACAGGGGCCATATGCCATAGACAAATGCACAACCTGTCCTCCCATCGTCTGCTTTGAACCTGTCCTTTCTTGCCACAGCTTCCCCAACAGTCCCTGGGGTTTGCCACTCATCTCCAGACCCCCAGGGCTCCCCGAGACCATGGCTCCTGTGCCCTTGAACAAACCCCCCAGCCTTTGAGGCTCCTGCATGCTGTTCCCCTCTTCTCGGCCCTTGTTCTGGGCTCCAGCTCACCCTTTCCCCCCTCAAATAACTGCCTTCATCTTGGGTAACTTTAACAGGGTGTGAATGGCCCACAGCCCGGGCCAGGTCACAAACTTTCTTGATGCCCTTCCACTTCCTGTCACGTCCAGGTTGCCGTGTCCAGACCTGACAGTCTTGGCCACTAGGGGACACCGTGGCCACACGGAGCACCCTGTGTCTCCCTCACCCTCGGCTCCTGCAGAGGCCTCTGCTCCCCAACCCCGAGGATTCTGTGGCCTCATTGCTGGCAGGGACCCTGTGGCCATCCCCCTGCCTCCCTCTCAGGCCCCTGTACCCCATCATCTCCGTCGCTCAGCCCCCGTGCCGACACCCAAGGCCCCTTAGCCAGCCCGGGAGAGAATCCTGACCTAGCAGCCTCCCTCGCCCCTACCCTGCCTTGCCTTCCGTCCCTAAGGTCGCAGCGAGATGCCGGTGAAGACCTGTTAACGGTGAAAGTTCTAAAGTGAAATAAGCAGACACCCCCCCCCCCCCCATGCGGGCAGCCGGCAGGGGCCGTCTTCTGAGACACCAGGGCAGCACCCCCGCTTGCTTCCCAGGGGCGCGGGCGAGGCGGGCGGAGACCAAATTCAAAATCGGTTTGAAAGCTGGAGGTCCTCACACAAAGGTGGGGGTGCGCGGGTCCCCTGCGATCGGGAGGCAGCGCTCCCCAGACGGCGCCCCAGCCGCCGCGCCGGGCCCTTTTCCAGCTCACCATCCTTGGATGAGGGAGCAGGAATAGGATCCGGGACAAAGAGGACCAACCCAGGTGGACCCAGGTCGCGGCTCCCGCCAGAGTTGTCTGCCCAGACGTTCGCGGGCCACCTGGTCCCCGCAGCGCGGGCCCCGGACGCCCCCTGGAGGCTGTGCGGGCTGCGGGCGCGAGGCCCAGACCCGGGAGGCTTGCTCCCACGTGGAACTTCCTGCTCTTCAGCTGGAAAAATTACCCCCATAAAAGTGGACAAAGGACAGGAACAGAAACATTTGAAATGAAATATAAATGCCCAATAAAAGTTTAATCTGACGTTTACATAGACAGGATCTGTTGCAAGCCATTACATGCATTGACTCCTTTACATCTCTCAACAGCACTACTAGGGAGAGACAGAGTACTCCCATTCTGTGAATGAGTAAACTGAGGCACAGGACTTGCTCAAGCCCACACATAACGTGTCAGGGCTAGGATGTGACCCAGCAGCCTAACACCAGACTCTATGGCCTTACTTGCTCACTACATGAGACTGAGTCTCAACATATGAAAAATATACACTCAGGCTAAAAAATAAAGTGTAAATTAAGACATTTCATTCAATAAATTTATTCTTCAAGTATTTACTGGATGGCTACTGTGAGCCAGGCCCTATTCAGGGTGCAGGGGAATGGATACCGAAACACACAAAACATTAACTTCTATTTCAGAGGGGAGAGACAGACAATAAATAAATATGAAACTAAAATGTACAGCAAGTAGGATAAGTGCTTGGGGAAAAATAGCAGGGTAAGGGGGAAAAGGAGAGCTATTTAAATCAGATGCTCAGATCCTTTTTTTTGAGATGGTGACACTTGAGCAGAGACCTAAAGGAAGTGAGGGAGGGAGCCTTGTGACTATCTGTGGGGAGATTATTCAAGGGAGAGCAAGGTCCCTGAGGCCAGTACTGAATGCACTGTCTGCATAGTCATCAGGAGGTGGTGGGCTCCTCTCCAGCTACTGCGGTCCATTGCCTGTGCCCAGGGCTGTGCTAGGTGTTTGAGGAGGAAATCTTGCTTGATAACCATTCAGCAGGGGTGTTCACTCACTTCCCTGCTACTTGGCCCCATGTGACAATTGTCCCTTATGAGTCTCTGCAGAAGGTGGGATGATGTGGAAGTGGAAGGGAGCGCCCCTACTAATGTTTGGGTGAGAATAACTGACCTAGATTTCAGGTCTCTGGGCTGAGACAGCAGCAAAATTTAGCCCTTTAAATGTGTTGAGAGAAGTTTCATTACTGGGGGGACCATCTAACCCTCCCCCAGACTCTGAGAGGGCAGCTTGCACAGAGGCCTGAGGGAATCTGGATGAGTACACCTGCACCTCCCAATGAGCCCAGCAGGGTCCACATGCTCTTGCTTCTATGTTCCCTTC
Organism: Vulpes vulpes; assembly: GCF_048418805.1. Classification (NCBI taxonomy): domain Eukaryota; kingdom Metazoa; phylum Chordata; class Mammalia; order Carnivora; family Canidae; genus Vulpes; species Vulpes vulpes. The sequence goes on along the minus strand of NC_132791.1, from coordinate 182,397,741 downwards.
CCAGGTCTTTCTGGTCTTTCTTCCTGACTAGATCTTGGAGGCACCTGGAGGTGCCACAGTGAGTGTCCCTTCAGTGAGCGTCCTGTCTGTTGGCCCAGGGTAGGAGGGCCAGGCTATGACTATAATCTGCATGGTCTCCTTTCCTCCAGAGACAAAAGCCCAAGAGTAAGGGTGGAGGGAGACCAGGTAGTCCCAGAAGAGCCAAACCTGATTCTTTCCCAGTGCCTGCTACCTGCTTCTTGCTACGGCCAAAAGGTCATGCTTTCCCTTACTGGTTTGATCTAATTTCATCCGTTTGAGATTAGATAAATTACTCTCTAAAAATTGCTTATGGAGCACCTGGGTGCCACAGTTGGTTGAGCACCCAAATCTTGGTTTCGGCTCAGGTCATGATCTCAGAGTCCTGAAATCCATCCGTGAGTTGGGCTTCATGCCCAGCTCAGAGTCTGCTTGAGATTTTCTTTCCGTCTCCCTCTGTCCCACCCCGCTGCATGTGCACGCACGCTCTCTCTATAACAGTAAATACATCTTAAAAAAAAAAAAAAAACCCTATAAAATTGCTTATGTTTTATATAGTGAACTGCTCTGTAGTTCAGTGTTGAAAAGCTTTTATTGATTCTTATGTCCACCTGGGCTCTTTCTGAGTCATGCTGGGACCACCTTAAGAAGGTGTGAACTTGTTTTCAGAATGAGCACAAACCGAGGCAGAACCTGGAGCAGAAGGTGCTGAGAGTAAGGGCTGCTGTGGGGGCTGGCCAGTATCGCCATCTCCCTCCCAGAGTCACACAGTGTCTCTCTGAGCTCACTCTCTTTTCTTCTCAACCAACGGCGACTCTGTCCTCCCTCCTTTCACTCTGAGTTCCCTTTCCCTGTCTCCTAATCTCTGTTTCCCGAGTTTCTGCTTTCTCATATCTGAACACGCCACTGAGCTGAACATCTCCTGACCTCTCTGTCTCCCCCTTCCAGCAACTGCACCAGCTACCAACCCCCTCATCCCTGGAGTTCTTCATTCATGTTCCCAAGACAGCTCATCTATTTTATGCCAGGGCACGTCGTATATCTCTGGACAGTCCCATCTGGGTTCAATCACTGGGGGCAAATAGGGAGGGCATCAAGGGAGCCAGCACGGGGCTGTCCCTTCAGCCGGTGCTCAGGCTGATGCAGGCACCACTATTAGACTGTCTGCTACAGTTCCATTTCATTTTTAAATTCAGTTTACCCGTGCTTGTGTTTCAATTTTTCAATTTTGTTGCTGTCTAGAGGTCTTTTAAGAGTCCTTAAAAATTCCGCAGGCACCCAGCCTGGTTCACTGCAGATGGTCCTACCCAGATGCTTGGCGGGGGGAGGGTCATTCATAAGTTAAACAGGAAGTCCCTCCTTCCTCCCACTTTAGTATCACCTTCCATCAAAAAAGGGAGGGGAGACCATATTTAATAAACACCATCCATTAGATTAGATCGACGGTCTCCAAATACTGCATTTCTTCCAGAAACAGTATCTCTTGCCCTCACAGAAGAGCATGTGGTCAAGAGGAAATTGAATAAAGTCCTTTAATCAGCCGCAGTAGTATTTGAATCATTTAATTTAGGATCTGACAACCACAAATTACTTTATTTTCCAGGCCAATTTTAGCTGACCAGGAGAGCTGGCCTAGTCCGACTCATACTTTAATAAATCACTCCCTTGCCTGAACGTGGGAAGTTTGGGGAAGAGATTTTTCTGAGGCTTTTCAAACATAATCAAAAACAATCTCCCATGCTGTGTGTGCCTGACATGAGTCCTTGGCCATGCTCCCTTTGCATGGCTTTGTGACTGTCGAGTGAATGCTCCAGCTGAGAGAGCCAGGGACATGAAGCGAGGAGCTGTCACCTCTGCAGCCTGTGCTTTTTATTCCTGGCTCCAGGTTTTCATGGCTAGGAAAACAAGTCAAATCAAATTAGATGCCAGACACAAGCTGCTTATTGCAGCTCACCCTCTGCTGCTCAGACTTTTCAACACCTGCCCAAACCCCTTCACTTGAAAAAATGAAAGAGGAGCTTCTGACTCGAATAACACCAGTGGGACACCCCAGATGTGGCCTCTTCCAGAGTCACGTAAAATCACCTGTGAAGTCCCAGTGGTTTCTCCTTCAGAACTAATCTAGCCAGACGCCTCCTCTGGCCCCCCGGGCAGATGTAGCTGGGCTGAGAAAAACCCCTGGGGCTTCATTCTGTCCCTACTGCAAGCTACAGCCATGTGTCTGTATGAAGGTCTCGCCTTTAGGCCACTCTGCTTATGTTACTCATTTTTCTCCATTGATTCCAAGAAAACAAAGTAGCAAGTAGGAGGCTGGGGGGACAAGGCAGGATGACTGGCATTCTTGGGGGCATGTTGCATTCCTGGAGTTGTAGTACAGATAACTAAGTGGGATTAAGAGAGGAAGAAGCTTGTGTGGGCCAGTGCATGCAGGGAATTTTAAATTTTAATGAAATTCAGTTAGGGTTTTTTTGTTGTTTTGGTTTTGGTTTTGTTTTTTTGTTTTAGAGTTTCTGTCTTAGTCAAGGATATGTTGATGTGAAAATAGAACCATCAACAGCCAAGGTTACAAGTGGGGGGCCATGTGCCTGCAGAGACCCAGGGAAATCCTGGGATGGAGCCAAATGTGAGAGCCCTCCAGGCCTCCTGGGAACTGTATGGTCACAGGCAGCATCTCCCTGGCAAAGACCCGGAACTGCTCACCGATCTCCTGGCTCTGGGCACCCCTCTCTTTGTAGATGGGCCATCAGTTCCTACTCTGCCTGTCCCATCAAAACTTCAAATCACACAAACATGGCTCTGGGTTCATCGGGTCATGACACTTAACCCAGTAGTTGGAGAGCCAATATCAACCAAGGAAACTCCCTCTGGCCTCTTTGTAGGGGGTTTCCAAGGACAGAGTACCCCATGCGCCCTTGTCAAAGTCCTGGGCAGCCTTAGGGCCACTGTGCTATATAGGTGTTTGTCAAGAGGCCCACCTGATACCTGTCTAAACAGCAGCTGCCCATACTTAAGAATAGGAGCAGAGATGGAGCTTTGGGGGAGGGCTGCTGAAGCCCCTAATGCCTCCCATTGTTACCACCACTGCCTAACTTATCTAAAGAAACCTTGACTCTCCTGTTCACTCTTGTGTAACTTTGAAGCCCTTTCTTAATTTCTGATGCTCAGAAGTAAACAGGGATAAATAACAAGAGCACTGCCCTTCCAGGGTTGCTAAGAAAGTTAAACGAGATAAGAGTTCAGAAGCATAAACTATTTGGGAAATAATAAAGATAATAGATCTTTGCAACGTAGATGCAACTGGAGATCCTGGAAAATGTAGATGAGTGTAGACTGGAAATATGATCTTGTTCTAGAAAGATGAATATGTTTCAAATCGACATAAGAGTGAAATACAAAAAAAAAAAAAAAGAGTGAAATACATTTCATTGAAGAAAAAAAATGTTAAGTAATTTATGTGTAGCCCTATAAACATGACTCATAAAATTTAACTGGAAAATAGTTGGTCTTGCCCTTGGATGAAATTTAAGCTAAATCCCCATATGACCCCTTTTTCACCCTTTGGTCTGGCAGTAATTTTCTTTCTTCCTCCCACAGGCTTTCTTGATCAAGCTCTAAAATGACCCTGTGCTCATTGTCTCATGTCAGCAGCCACCTCTGGTCTACTGGAAACATTCACTCATCTCTTGCCCTCATGATCTCTGGGCTTGTAGGCAGATTCCAATGTGGCTACCCTCCTAGCTGTACTGCAAGGACATCTGGCCAGCTTGTCTCCTGCCATTAAGATTTCTCTGACATAAATTGCCCTAGTTCACCGTATCCCTGAAGCTCCAATGACATGTATTGAGCCTTCTGAGTGATACCACAGAATCCCCTTTCCCAAAGCTTGAGGTGAAGAACAAGCATCCTTCACAGCCCCAACTCCCCAAATATGTCCACAGAGCCCAGCACACTCCAAATGCTCCAATAATGGCAGCCATCCCAGCCTTCTGACCCTGCCTCCCTGGGCCCCACCTCTCAGTGGCCACCTGGGCTTGACTGCCCCTTTCCTGAGCAGCTCTAAGCCCTAAGTCCCAAGGGCAAGCCCAAGTCCCTAAGTGACACAGTTATTGAGAGGACAAACTGATTCCACTCCGAGCCAAAATATTCCTTTCAGGTCTTTACCAACTCCCTCCAGGGGGAACAATCTCTCTACCTCTACATTATGAGGCTGGATGGGCAGGTGAGGAAGAAGAAGGTGTCCAGCCAATCACAGTAATGTGATGGCTATGGCAGTGTCTGAGGCAAGCATCACATAACTCCCACATTGACTGCTGGATATTTTGTCTCATTATGGACTTTCTCAGAGAACTCAGGAGAGAAAAATTATAAGGCCCCTTGCTCAGTGTGACTAAAGGGACCTTAGGAAGTATGAGGCTGAGGCAAGATAAAAACCATGCCCCAGGAAACAGAAAGGAGGAGGCTGGAGAGAGGAAGATAATGAGTATGGGGAGAAGGGGAGGACCCTGAAGTCAGGGATTACCTGGGGAGAAATCTTGGGTCTGAGGATCAGCCCAGAAGCCCTGATGGAGGGCTCCATGCCCTCTTCTCAGAGTGGCCCAGGAGGAGACAGATGGTCTGGAAGGCCAGGAACATCCACACCAGTAAGCCTATCTCAGATGATTAAAAATGGCAGCAGATAAATTTAACTAAACATGAGTAATGGGGACACAAAGGGGAAGTGAAGAGAAATAGAATATTTTAGCAACATAAGGAAATGAGAAGAAAATGACTTTGCAATGAAATGTCAAACTTCTGTGCCTGGAGGAGATGTAATCTGGTCATTGCAGGCTCAGGGGAGCGGGGGAGTCTGTGGTTATTTCAAGCCAATTTTAATTCACTCTAATTTAATAACATATGGCCAAATTCCTTTGTGGCAGTGTCAGGGGATAGAAACGGGAGTCAGAGAGTTACCTGGGGTGTTTATTTTTGTTGTTTTACAAGGAGCTCTGTGTGTATTCATCCATCCATCCATCTGCCCATCCATGCATTCAGAGAGTAAATGTTAAAGTCTGAGGATTAGAAAAACAAAAGACAGCCCTGTCAGCTCCCACCCCCAGGATATCCTGGTCAGTTGGTGAACAGAAAGTTATAGTATAGGGCCACATTCTGGGTCTAACACTTGGTGTTCATTAGAAGTTTGTGAATTGAATGCATGATTGAAAGGGTGGTTCTGGGAAGGCACCAGAAAGGAGTGAACATCAAGCTGGGTTTTTTTGGATTTTTAAAAAGATTTTATTCATTTATCCGAGAGAGAAAGAGAGAATGATGGGGGGGGGGGGGGGGGAGGGGTAGGGCAGAGGGAGAAGCAGACTCCCCACTGAGGACAGCATGATGTAGGGCTCAATTCCAGGAACCCAAGATCATGACCTGAGCTGAAGGCAGACACTTAACCGACCAAGCCACCCAAGCACTCCTCAAGCTGGGTTTTGAAGAATAAGTAAGAGTCTGGGTCCTGGGTGGCTCAATGGTTGAGTGTCTGCCTTTGGTTCAGGTCATGATCTCAGAGTCCTAGGATCAAATCCCACGTCAGGCTCCCCACAGGGAGCCTGCTTCTCCCTCTGCCTATGTCTCTGCCTGTGTCTCTCATGAATAAGTAAATAAAAATCTTTAAAAAAAAAAAATAAGAGTCCACCAGGTAGACAAGTAAGTTGTAAGCAACTCAGGAAGAAGAGACCACATGTAGCAAAGGAGTGCTGGTTACAGTCCTGGGGCTGGAGGAGATAGCCCAGGGAAAGGAGACAGAGGAGACACAGGACCAGTGGACTTCAGATGGAGAATAACTCTCTCAGAAAGGCAGCTTCTGAAGACCTAAAGCCTACCTTCCCTGAAATCTCTATTCCAGCCTAGATACCTACTCATCCTTCCAGCCTCAACTCAACATCATGTCCCCCAAGAAACATTTCTTTCTGATTCAGGTCGAGGTGAGTCCCTCTTCCCCATGCATGCTCCCAGGACACCCTGTGCCACCAACCCTGTCACTGCCATCCCACTCGCATATGGGGTTAGCTTGTCTATATGCCTGCCCATCTCCCAACTGAGGTTGCGATGCCCAGCTCTGGTGATACTCACCCACCCCCAATACTAGTGCCTCCCTAGAGTCTAGCCAGGCTGTCCCATCCATTCCATCCCAAGGATTGTCCATCCAGAGAAGTGGCCCTAGAAGCTAGGGTTGCTGGGAGGTGTGCCTGAGAGAAGGGTGTTTTAATTCACATTGTGTTGGACTTTTCTGCTCTTCTAGAGGGATTCTGGAGTGTCCTGAGTAAGAACCCTTTTTAAGCCCCCAGGAACCTGGCCTGAAGGGGTGGGTGGTTAGGACTACTGGGCCTGAGAGACAAAGCCAGCCACACAAGCCTGGCCCCAGGGCAGAGAAGCTGGAATGCCTGGAAAAGTCAGATCAGGGCCTAGCAGTAGAGATACCCATAGGGAGCCATCTCCCTAAACAGAGCTGCCCCCAATTCATTGCCAGAGGGAGATGACAAAACTGTAGGTGCCCTGGACGTCCTGGTTGCTAGGCGGCAATGGAGGCTACGCCAGCCTGCGGGTCACCATGGTAACCACAGAGCCCCATTGAGCTGTTAGCCCCCTATACCACCATGGGGTGGGGGGCAGGAAACGCCCAAAGTGTGGCATCTGGAAAGCTAGTGGATGGGTGGCAGTCAGGTCTAGGCAAAGGCCCAGGCCAGGAGAAAAGACCCAGCTGACTTTCACTTCCATGTTTTCTTGCCTCCCTGCAAGTCACACCTGCATGTTTGAGCCAGGCATAACAGTTGTAGGAGAAAAATAAAATGGAGCTTTGGATCAGCCAAACCAGATCTTTCATTTTACAGATGAAATAGAACCCAGAGAGGGAATGACACTTGTTGGGTGACCACACAACTTCAGTCCTGCAAATAGGGCTGAAGAGAAAATGAAAAAGAAGAAAATGATGCAAATGACCAAAGACCTAATCTAGAATGTGTTCTATTGTTTAAATTATCATTTTTAAATTTAAATTGTTTTAAACCCCAGGATTCATCTGATAAGTTAAAAAAAAACAAAACACCACAATGCCACATGTAACCTATGAATCTCCTTTAGCTGATCATATGAATCTATTTCTTCTTGTACCATTTTCTTTTTTTCTCCAACTAACATCTTTCCCTCTTTGGGCTTCTATTTCATCCTTAGAGTGAAGGAGCTGGCTTAGTTGACCTCAAAGCCCATTACTCTTTATAATAAAGCAAAGCCTTCATTTCATAAACTCAGCCAGGTTAAGGGGGCACACGTTTACTGGGCATGCAAGTGGGTAAGATTCTCTTGGGGCTACAGTCCACTTAGCAGTCAGATGTCTCTGTAACTGGGCCCCCGGCAGGCTCAGTCTAAGGACAGCCTAGCCTGGGACCTTGGATTCATGTATCTGGTTGTAATGTTAGAGAACATTAGCCATGAACAAAAATTACCTTGTTGAGAATAATTGCAAGTTAATTAACTTGCAAGTTTATTTTAAAAACAAAAACTCATGGGTACCTGGGTGGTTCGGTCAGTTGAGCATCTACCTTTGGCTCACGTCATGATCTCAGGGTCCTGGGAACAAGCCCCGCATTAGGTTAGGTTCCCTGCTCAGCAGGCAGACTGCTTCTCCCTCTCCCTCTGTCATTCCTCCACATGGCCCTCTGATTCTATCTTTCTGTCAAATAAATAAAATCTCAAAAAACAAACAAACAAACTCAGAGGGGTCCCTGGGTAGCTCAGTTGGTGAAGTGTCCGACTCTTGATTTCAGCTCAGGCTATGATCTCAGGGTCATGAGATCTGGCTCGGTGACTGGCTCCAAGCTAGGCATGGAGCCTGCTTAAAATTCTTTCTCTCCCTCTCCCATTGCCCCTCCTCCACCCCCCTAACAAAAAAAAAAAAAAAAAAAAAAAAAGGAAAGACACAGTTCATCCAAAAGTATGATGTGAGAACAATCTTGTTTTAATTTCTAATCCCTCATCTTTTCTCTGCCCTCCTTCCATATCCTGTCTTTGGATCATTTTAGAACCACTTCTTGGTTTCTAAGCAGAGTCTCCTGTGTTTGACTGGGAAAGCCCTCAGATGCCATTCACATCTTGGAGTGCCTGGTCTTCCCACACTCAGGGGATCCTGAAGACTCAGGATCGGTCTTCCTACACAACTAACCACATCCCAGTCATTGAACACCCTTGTCTCAGATAACAGAGGTATCTATCTGGGGGAAAGCCCTTCCTTGAATAGACTTTTTCATTACACCATGCCCACGAGGAGAGGGTGGGACCAGGCCACAATGCCAGGCCAAAGGTGGGATGCTAGCGTGCACCTGGGGCTCCACAGAGAAACAAGAGACTTGATAAATAAGGGGGGGGGGGGGGGGGCAAGTGACTGGGAGAGCAAGATGGCTAAGCCAGAAGCTAAAGTGAGGTCTTTTGGCGCCTGGCCCTTGTGACCTTTGCAGGGACTACATTGCCCTTGAAGTGTCACCACTTGGATCCAGCCTGAGTCGATGCAGCTGGGATGGAGCAAGAGTCTGTGGGTCGCTTCAGCTCAGTCCAGGGTAGCAGGAGACCACCAGGGAGGTTTGGTGCGGAAATCAGGGCAGTAGGGCTCAGAAAACGTGGGCCACATAAGTGTTCGGTGAAATTTTGTCGAAGTGAGAAGTATTCAAGAAGTGAGAGGCTTCAAGCTTGACGTGAGGGTAGTCGGCAGGGTCAATAAAGGTCCGGAAGCTGTCAAATTAACGTTCGTATTGTTAGGCAGCGAACTTTGCCAGAGTAGAGGGTCCCAGTGGCCAGCAGGTGGCGCTAGAGCCCAGCGCTCCGGGGACTGATGTCTGGACGTTCCAAACTGTAGCCGGTGTAGGTCTGATGTGAGAGGACCCGGCGCTGAGAACTGGCTTCCCCTCCTGTGTGACTCGGAGCTCGGCCTCAAATCTGGCAGTGGATGACTGAAGCTACGCAGCTTCCACTCGGCGTCTCAGTCGTGTCCTCCTGGCCTCAGAGTGCATGGAAGACAGTCAGGGGACCCGAAGCCCGTTGGTCCAGATCGCTGGTTCTCTGGCTGAACAGAGTCGGATCTGGGCGAGCTACCTGCGTCAGGTCCCATTTTCCTTCTCACGAATTCTCATGGGAACCAGGAGATGGAACATTTTATGAACTGGAACTTGGATATTCTTGTGTTGTGGGGTAGGCCCCAGGAAGAAGGCTTGAACCCACAGCGGGCGAGTGAGGAACTGAAGGAAGGCCAAATCCAGGTGGATATTAAAGATAGAGCAGGTAACATGGAAGGCATTTGGCATTAACGACGGGCCTTTTCTCCTCTGCCCTCGCTGGCACGAATCCCGCTGAATAGTGCACCATCCGCTTCCCCAACACAGGGGAGGCCTCCTGCCCCCGTGTCGCGGGGTGTGAAGAGGCTTTGGAGCTCCCCTCGGGCACCCGGGGGCCCCTGCCAATCTTCCTGGGCAGGACCTCAACTGGACCTGTGAGGTGGTCTTTTCAGCCACAGTTCTCCAAGTCCGGACCAGACGCCCAGGCGGTTGTCATGGAGACCGGAGCGCGGGGGGGGGGGGGGCGGGGAGAATGTCGCTCCTGGTTGGCTGCGGGGCTGGTTAGCGCCACGCCGGCCGCACAGCCTCAAAGGTGTGGACTGGTCTCGGGGAAACTGGCCGCTCAGCCGTCTTCGCCCTGTGGCCGGATGACATCAGCCTACCAGGACACCTGAGCTTCCGCCGCAGAGCCGCAGAGCCCGCAGGGTAGGGCCGCGCTTCTCCGGAGAGGAGGCTGCCGCTCCCCTCCCGGTGCCCTTGGCCTTCCCGGCCACAGCGCAGGCCCTGAACGGAAAGAAGGGGACCGTGAGAAACGAAGCTCAACTTTGCCTCGTTTGGCAAAATCTTGCAGGTGAAAGCTGGCTTTCAGTGCTCCACCCACCACTCTTGTCATTTTTGCTCTCTGTGTATTCCTTACCAATTTTCCAGGGCATCAGTGCAATTAAAAACGTTTTAAAACGATTCCACCCAGGGTTCGAGTTGCTTAGCCGCAGCGGCAGATACGCGAGTGCAGTTGTGAGTTCCCTGGAGGAAACCCACCAATACCTGATTGAGAGATCTGGCTCCGGTTCAACCACTTCCAACCTCCTCAGCTCCTTCTCACATCCAGTTAGTTCCGCACCCTTGTTAGTATTGTGAGCTACACCCCCCTCCCCCCGCCCCTCCCAAACCGGAGCCTAAAGCCCCATTGTTTTCCCAGCGTATCTACTCACTACACAATGAGAATTCAGGTTGCTCTCATTACACACAGCCGGTTCTCTAACCCCCTTTCCCTTTCTCTGGACGGCATTGGGGGTAGTTTATGTGACCTCCCTTTTCCTGGGTGTTCTCGACGTTTGAGACCTTTTCTTTGGGAGTGGAGGTAGAACATTGCAATACCCCCTAGGCGGAGGGCTTGCATTCTGAGGAATTATTTTCTTTCCCGTTTCTAGTTTCCTTAGAGGGCTTGCGAAAGAGGGGTGGTGTCGAGGCAACGGTTAATAGCAACAGGGCAAATTCAGCACCCGGATTCCTTTTGTAAGACCTGAGGGTGTCTAGCTCCAAATGGCTTTGTCTTTCTTCAGAATGCGGAAGAACTAAATCCTCAGCTGAGTCGCGGTTACCAATTCTGGGACAACAGGAAAAGATTCTCTTATCCACTTGGAGTAATAAGTGACTCAAGTATCTTAGTCGTAGTAGGTGTGGTGTGGGGAATCAGTGTCCAAACCTTCAGTGGTGAGCCACAGGTGAATATGGCATAGGAGAGGCAACGGAAATAGCATCTTGTGATGAAGACGCAACGCTGCCCTGCTCCCTTCCCCGTCCTACTCCTGGAGCCGAAGTCAGTACTTGAAACATACCTTGTGCATATGTTTACGGTTTTATTGTTGGCCTCGTCCGCAGCAGTGCACACCAGCTCCCCGAGAGTAGGGTCTTTCCTTCCCCATCTACCGCTGAATCCGCCCCTAGCAACATGCCCCTAGCACAGAAGAGATGCTCAGTGCCTATTATTGGAGATAATGGACACACGCGTGCCCACGCCACACGGCGGACCCCACCGCAGCCGCCCGAGCGTGGTGCAACGACCCCCCCAGGCCGCCTTCGCGGGACCCACCCGCGGGGGCCTCTGGGAAGTGTAGTCCGTCACGGCCCGGGAGTTGCGGGCCGAGGCTCCGCGTGCGCAGGCGCACTTCCGGCTCTGCCCCGCCGCTGCGGCCATTGTCCGGCCCCGGTGCGGCTCAGGCCGCGGTGGGCCGTCCTTCCGCGCATCAGCATTGGAGGGCACTGAACCTGCAGCGGGCGCAGGAGGAGCTGGCGGGAGCCCCGGCGGGCCCGAGGCCGCGAAATCCGGGGTCCCCAGGAGGCGGTAACTCCGCGTGCGCGGGTCGAGGCGGCACCTCCCACGGGTTTGGCTCGGATCCGCCGGGCCGCGCCCACCCTCCTGCGGGCGGCCCTGGGCGTGGCCAGACGACGGGGTCCGGGACGCGGCGAGCCCTTCCCCGCGGCGGGCGGGACGGCAGGCCCACGCGCGGCCCGCGCAGCTCGCAGCCCTGGCCCGGAGAAGCGGCTGAGGGGAGGAGGCGGGCGGGCGCGGCGGGAGGCCCGGCGGGTGCAGCCGGCGAGCGGGCCCTGTCCTCTCTCCCCAGCCCCAGCCTGGGAGCCGGCCCCGGCGAGGCAGGAATGGCCCCGAGGCCTCCGACGGCCGCGCCCCAGGTGAGCAGCGCGTTCCTCACTCCCCGGGGCGCGCTACAGCAGTCATTGTTCTCCGGCGGTGCGACTGCCTTTCCCAGCTTGGTCATCCCTTGAGAGCCTCCCCGCTGCGCGAAACCCAGCAAGTCCGAGGGGGGGGGGGTGGAGGGGCCGCCCTGGGGGAGAGGGGACGGGCCGGTGAGGTTCTGCGGGAAGAGTTGAGTCAGCGTGTGGGGAAGTGTCACTGTTGAGAGTCCTGAGTGCCAGGCCAACTCCTTGAACTCCGTCAAGGACTGGAGAGGGTAGGGTGTCAGGATAGAGAACTATAGACGAGGTGGTTAACTGTTAGTAAGGGAGATAGGGACCCCAGCCTCTGACGCAGGGGCCAGAAGACCGTAAGGAGCCGAAAAAGTTTGGTCGGGATTTGGCTTGGAAGAGGCTGGAGATGGGCTTTTTTGGGCCAGGAGGGAAACAAACAAACAAAACCCATACGAAAGAGGAATGACTTCTCCCATAGCTTTTCGTGTTCTTTTTTGCTTTAATAAAAGTATAATAGTGCACACCCCCAGATGTCCAGCGCTCAGCTTCATTAAGATGAAGCTGATTTTTAAACTCATTTATTCTTGTGAGGGAGGAGGCATTTTCTAGAAGCATCACAACTCTGAGGTTATGCATTGATTTACGTAGAGTATATTGGTGAAAATAAAACAGGGTTCAGATGGTATTTTAATCCACACTCCTTAGAATGAAGGAAAGTGAAAGATTATAGTTGCTAAGTGTGTGAGACTATCAAAACCAACCCAGGGGCACCTGCCTGGCACAGTTGGTCGAGCATGTGACTCTTGACCTCAGGGTTGTGAGTTTGAGCCCCACAGTGGATATAGAGATTACTTAAAAGTAAAATCTAAACAAACAAAAACATAAAAATACTGGCTAGTAATGTCCTATAAAAGCAGTTCACAGGGAATTAGGGGTGCCTGGATGGCCAAGGTGGTTAAGCATGGGACTCTTGATTTTGGCTCAGGTCATGATATCAGGGTCATGATATGGAGCAGGAGCCCCCACCCCCTCGTGTCCTCTGAGCTCAGTGGGAGTCTACTTGAGATTCTCTCTTGCTTTCCCTCTGCCCTTCCGCCTGCCCGTCCACCCACGCACGTGCGCTCTCAAATCTTTTTTAAAAAGCAACTTCTAGTAAGTTAAACACAGTATGTGTAATGCCTTTATATCTTTTACTTGTTGAATGTTTTTGTTTTATAAGCATAGGGAGTAAAACAAGTGACAATAATAGAACAAGACAGTTTGGTATGAGGTGAGCCAGGGCAAATCACTGGTCATCAATGCCTGTCCATATAAAGTGCTTCCTCAGCAGGCTGTGAGAATCAGGGTCGCTTAACACACTTAACATCTCTTGGAGGTGATGATCCTGGGCAGGGGGGTCGGTAATAATCCTTTCCATTGGGGTCGCCTTTTTAATGGTGAAGTGGGTTTGTGTTCTGAGCAGTGAATTTTAGGCTGCTTTAAACTACACTTTCAAAGCTTTGTTGTCCCAGAACTCTAGTTCAGTTATATTCTCATGGAATGTCTTGACAGTCCACCTGGGTTACCTAACCCAGACTGCAGATAATGACCCTGGAGGAAGGACAGAACAACTGACTCTACAGAGGAGGCTTTTTAGGCAGAAATTTCCCTTTGTAGGCGGTTCCCTATCTCTGAGTGTGGCCCTCTGGGGAATGCAAGAGATGAGTAATTGAGTCATGTGACTGCTTATCCTGGAGGTTAACAGTGAGGGAAGCCTCCTGCACAAGCATATAGCACAAGAGAGGTAGTGTTAGGTGTTGTTTCAGAGGTTCAGAGGCTGCTATGAAGACAGGAGAGAGGAAATTCTGCCCGTGGGAAAAAGTCAGTGGAGATGTACTTTTGAATAGGAGCAGAGTCCAACAAGTGAAAATGAAAGGAGTGGAGATAGAGCTGATTGACTTTGTGGGTTAGGGGCATGTTCATGAAACTGTTGTCCTGTGTGACAGTGGGTGTGGGCTGCAGGCAGTGTGTAGAGGAAAATAGAAAGGAGTTTGGACTTTTTTCATTTTGGCCCTGGTAACCCTTTCATTCATTTACCAGCCTGTAGCCATTGAACCCCTGTGATCTGCAGACACTTTTCTAAGTGGTTGAGATACATTAGTGAACAAAATTTATAATCGTTTCTGCTTTCATGGGACTTACATCCTATAAGGAGGAGACAGAAAAATGCAGTCAGTAACTTTTTTTTTTTTTTTTAAAGATTTTATTTAGGGCAGCCCGGATGGCTCAGCCGTTTAGCTCCGCCTTTAGCCCAGGGCCTGATCCCAGAGCCCCAGGATCGAGTCCCACGTCGGGCTCCCTGCGTGGAGCCTGCTTCTCCCTCTGCTTGTGTCTCTGCCTCTCTCTGTCTCTCATGAATAAATAAATAAATAAAATATTTTTAAAAAAATAAAAAAATAAAGATTTTACTTATTTATTCATGAGAGACAGAGAGAAGCAGACACAGGCAGAGGGAGAAGCAGGCTCCACGCAGGGAGCCCGACGTGGGACTCGATCCCGGGTCTCCGGAATCATGCCCTCAGCTAAACCGCTGAGCCACCCAGGGGTCCCCAACTTTTGTAATATTCTAGAAGCTGACACTACAGGTGTGGGGGAGAAGGTAGAGAAAAGTAAAGGGGATTGAGTGGGGGAGAGGGTGGGCTGTGGTAAGGATACAGCTTTTAAATAGCCTTCTTCTTAGTGAGATGGTGACATCTGGACAGACCAGAAGGAGGTTAGGGAGCCAGTAATGCAGAGGTCTAGAGAAGAGTGCTCTGAGCAGCAGGATGTGTGTGTCTGATGTGTTCAGGGAGCTGCAAGTGTTTGGTGTAGCTTGAGTCACTGTTGTTGCACAGGAAACTAAGATGGTTGCTTCTTAGTTTTAAAGATTGCTGTGAGTGACAAAGTGTAGGGGCAAGAGTCTGAAAGTCAGAGCTTCCGAGAAGAGGTGATTGGCTAGCGGTACCTTCCTCCAGCGTTTGGCTAACAAATACCTACCTGAAATGGCTCCAAGCTGGAGGGGAATTGGAGCAGAGGGGTTACCTCGAAAATACTTAAGATCATAAATAGCTATATTTGTTTAAACCTTATGTATCTTTTTCTTCATTGTATGGGCACTGCATTTTTAGTTAGGAATTTTAAAAGGTGAAACCACCATAACAATAAGAAATGGGGAAAGTTTTGTAAGAAAAAAGCTGCATATGGAGACCAGGTTTACCTTGAAGGGGAGGAAATAGGAACCAGGACCTGGTCTCCACTGACTCCAGATCCCAAGAGCTCTGTGGTTAGACCAGCATAGTGAACAGGCTCAACCAAAGCTAGCTCAGGTCTCCCCAACTCAGACAGGATGCTTCTGGATCCCCCAGGGGCAGCCAGGCTACTTGTTGGACCAGGTCAGGATGTTTGCAGCCAGGAATGTTCAAGCTCCTTCTGTCCAGAGACACCCTTTCTTAGCCTCTGCTGAGCTGACTGGCGTTGAGCTTTAAGCCTTAGCCCATTCTTTCTCCCGGGTCAGGTTAGGTGCCTCGCTCATGCATCCTCACAGCTGTTTTGCACCACTTTTATTAAAATATATCTTATGGGATCCCTGGGTGGCGCAGCGGTTTGGCGCCTGCCTTTGGCCCGGGGCCCAATCCTGGAGACCCGGGATCGACTCCCACGTCAGGCTCCCTGCATGGAGCCTGCTTCTCCCTCTGCCTGTGTCTCTGCCTCTCTGTGTCTCTGTGTGACTATCATGAATAAATAAAATCTTAAAAAAACCAAACCTTTAAAAAAAAAAAATATATATATATATCTTATGAGGGGCAGCTGGTCCAAAATTAGGCCCCTTTGATTTTCTGTTCCTTCTCTTGCTCTTTTCTCTCACAGTTTGCTGGCTTTCTCTCTTTTAAATAAATAAAATCTTTAAAAATATATATATATATGTATAATCAAAGCATGTGAGTTCTATATAATATACTTTTTTTTTAAGATTATTTATTTATTTATTCATGAGAGACAGAGAGGCAGAGCAGAGACAGAGGGAGAAGCAGGCTCCATGTGGGAGCTCAATGTGGGACTTGATCCCAGAACTCCAGGATCTCACCCTGGGCCACAGGCAGGCAGGTGCCCAACCACTGAGCCACCCAGGCGTCCCTACTTTCTTTCTTTTTTAATAGGAAAAAGTAATTTGTGATCCCTCTTTAGCACCTCTGCATTTGTTGTGATGAATTGTCTTCTCTTCCTCCCTATGCATGTTTTCCCTTAAGTATTTCAAATTTCATATAATTTTATGAGGATTTTTCTTTTGTTTAAAAAAATACTTTTAATTGCTGTTTTATATTGGTTTGCATGAACAATCCGAAATTTACTTCTCATAGGTTTCTAAAATTTTTATGATTAAATAATATTAGGATAAGATTCTCTTGGTTAGGGATCCCTGGGTGGCGCAGCGGTTTATCGCCTACCTTTGGCCCAGGGCGCGATCCTGGAGACCCGGGATTGAATCCCACGTCGGGTTCCTGGTGCATGGAGCCTGCTTCTCCCTCTGCCTATGTCTCTGCCTCTCTCTCTCTCTCTCTCTGTGTGTGACTATCATAAATAAATTTTAAAAATTAAAAAAAAAAAGATTCTCTTGGTTACAAATGATCTTTTTTTTGAAAATACAATTTCAAAAAATTATTTACATCTGTGTTCTTAAGTGAAATAGCCCTTAGAGAGAAAGATCTTTCAGTGGTTTGATGGCATGTTTATCCTTAACTTAGAGAAGTATTCAGATTGCTTTTCATTTTTTCTGCCTTTTGAAAGAATTTACCTATAAAACATTTAGATCTAGGATTTTTATTTAATTAATTTTTAAAAGATTTTATTTATTTATTCATGAGAGACACACAGAGAGGCAGAGTCATAGGTAGGTAGAGGGAGAAGCAGGTGCCCGGCAAGGAGCCTGATGTGTACTCAATTCCAGGACCCCAGGATCACTGAGCCACCAGGCATCCCTAGATCTAGGATTTTTATAGAGAGGATGATTTGGGGACAATTTGCTTTATTTCTTCCTCAGTTATTAAGGTTTTTACTTTTTTGCATCAACACTGGTAATTTAAAATTTAAAAATTATCCACTTCATTAAGATTTTCTACATTTCTTATACCTGCTATATATTTTACTGGTTTATTCCCTTTAAAGTCACTTATTTTGTTGTTGTTTCTTTTTAAGATTTTATTTTATTTTATTTTATTTTATTTTATTTATGATAGTCATACAGAGAGAGAGAGAGAGAGAGAGAGAGGCAGAGACACAGGCAGAGGGAGAAGCAGGCTCCACGCACCGGGAGCCCGATGTGGGATTCGATCCCGGGTCTCCAGGATCGTGCCCTGGGCCAAAGGCAGGCGCCAAACCGCTGCGCCACCCAGGGATCCCTAAGATTTTATTTTTAAACCATATCTACACCCAACATGGGGCTCCAACTCAGAACCCTGATGAGACCAAGATCGGGAGCTGCACACTGCACTGACTGAGCCAGCCAGGCACCCTAGTTGTTTCTTTTCGTATGCTAGATTTGTCAAAGGTTTTTCTGTTTGGCTGGTATTCAAGAGGAACCAGCTTTTGAATTTGGCTCTTAACAACATTATTTTTCTGTTTGCCCCTGCTTTTTATTTTCCAAAAATTTAATTCCTTTAATTTTTTTTTTTTTTTTTTTTTGATCCTCAAAACGACTCCTAATTTTCCTTCACTTAGAATGACCCAGACTCTGTATTCGTTCACTCAGCAGACATTTTTGGAATACTTTCTCTGTGCCAGGCTGTGGTTCTTATTAACAAGGGTCACACTTCATAAGTAGTCAGGGGAAGGCACCTGCTTCCTTTAGGATGGCAGTAGAGCTTCAGTGAGGAAATTTAGTGAGAAGATGCACATAAATGACCAAGCTTGGTGCCTGGCCTATAGTGAGTGTTCACTGAATGTTAGCTGTTGCTCTTTTATAATGAATCACCTGAGGAGTTTTAAAAAGTTGTTTGTCAGGGCCCTCCCTGCATGGGCAAGCTTTCTAAGTTGCTCCAATGATTCTGGACAATTCCAACATGCTTGGTTTTGGAGATACTGAAATGAAAAGTTTGAGAAGGTGTTGAGAGAAAAAATGTGAATAAATAGCTGCAGTTCTAGGAACACTTGGCTGCCTCAGTCGGTAGAGCATGCAAGTCTTGCTCTCAGGGTCATGAGTTCAAGCCCACATTTGGGGGTAAAGATTACTTTAAAAAAATAAAATCTTGGGATCCCTGGGTGGCGCAGCGGTTTAGCGCCTGCCTTTGGCCCAGGGCGCGATCTTGGAGACCTGGGATCGAATCCCACGTCGGGCTCCCGGTGCATGGAGCCTGCTTCTCCCTCTGCCTGTGTCTCTGCCTCTCTCTCTCTCTCTGTGTGACTATCATAAATAAATAAAAATTAAAAAAAAATTAAAAAAAAAATAAAATCTTAAGAAGTGCATATAGAGTTTAAAAAACAAACAGCTACAGCTTTGAAATGGAGATGTGGGCCAGTTGCTGAAGGGGATGCAGGGCAATGCAGGATCTGGAAAAGCTTCAGAAGGGAAGGAACCATTGATTTGCTTCTAGAAAGGTGACTAGGAATTTTTCCTGTTGAGGGGGAAAATGTACATGGTGGTCAGAATAAGATGTACAAAGGAAAGGAGCCTTGAAAGAGAATGATGTAATAAGGGCAAAAGTCCATATGGTAGACATAAAAGGGCGTATGGCAGAGGCAAAATTTGAGAGAAGGATGTAGGTCTGTATTACTATAAACTTCCCTTTAGAACTGCTTTTGCTGTATCCCAAAGATTTTGGACTGTTGTGTTTTCTTTCTTTCTTTTTTTTTTAATTTTTACATTTATTTATTTGAGAGAGAGAGAAAGAGCATGAGCAGTGGGGCGAGGAAGAAGCAGACTCCCCGCTGGAACTGGGAGCCTGACATGGGGCTCAATCCCAGGACCCTGGGACCATGACTTGAGCCGAAGGCAGACACTCAACCAAATGAGAGCCACCCAGATGCCCCGGACTATTGTGTTCATTTTCATTTGTCTCGTGTATTTTCTTATTTCCTCTTTGATTTCTTGGCTAACCCACTCACTGTTTCTTAGCATGTTATTTAACCTCCATATGTTTGTTTCTTCCAGATTTTTTCTTGTGGTTGATTTCTAGTTTCATTGCATTGTGGTTGAAAAGGATGCATGGTATGCCTTCATTCTTTTTGAATTTGTTCAGACTTGTTCTGTGGCCTAACATATGACTATCCTGGAGAATGTTCCATGTGCACTTGAAAAGAGTGTGTATTCTGCTGTTTTAGAATGGAATGTTCTGAATGTATCTGTTAGATCCATCTGGTCCAATGTCTCATTCAAAGCCACTGTTTCCTAGTTGATTTTCTGTTTGGATAATC
Source organism: Vulpes vulpes (assembly GCF_048418805.1). NCBI lineage: Eukaryota > Metazoa > Chordata > Mammalia > Carnivora > Canidae > Vulpes > Vulpes vulpes. The sequence continues at coordinate 182,378,515 of NC_132791.1, read as the reverse complement.
TATCCATTGATGTAAGTGAAGTGTTAAAGTCCCTTAGTATTGTATTACTCTTGATTGCTTCCTTTATGTTTTTTATGAGCTGCTTTTTGTATTTGGGTGTTCCCATTTTGGGTACATAAATATTTATAATTGTTGTATCTTCTTGTTGGATCGTCTCCTTTATGATTATATAGTGTCCTTTTCTGTCTCTTTTTACAGTCTTTTGTTTTAAAGTCTATTTTGTCAAGTGTAAGTATTGCTACCCCAGCATTTTTTTCACTTCTATTTGCATGATAAGTGCTTTCCTATCTTTCCACTTTTAGACTGCATGTCTTTAGGTCTGGAATGAGTCTCTTGTAGGCAGCATATAGATGGGTCTTGATTTTTTCCTCCATTCCGTCATCCAATGTCTTTTGATTGGAACATTTTGACAATTTACAATCAAAGTAATTACTGATAAGTATGTACCTAATTGCCATTTTGTTACTAATTTTGTGGTCCTTTTTGTAGTTCTTTTCTGTTCCTTTCTTCTCTTGCTCTCTTCTCTCACAATTTGCTGGCTTTTTTTAGATTCCTTTCTCTCCACCCGCCACCCCCCCCCCCCCCGCCTCTTTGCATATCTGTCACTGGTTTTTGATTTGTGGTTACCATTAGGTTTGTATATAGAATCTTATGCATGTAGCAGTCCATATTAAGTTGATAGTCACCAGAGTTTGAACCCATTCTTTACTCCTCTTCCCTCACATTTTAAGTATATGGCATCATTCTTTGCATCCTTTTATTTTGTGACTCCCTTGACTGATTTTTTTTTGCACATATACTAATTTTTTTTTCGCATACTGCCAGGTTTGTGGCACTGCTTTGGATGAACTCCCACCGAGGATATATAGGAGGGAGCAGGTCTGCGGGAGAACTAGAGGGTGGGGCACATAGTTACAGTAAGGTTCCTTGCTGGTCTGCTGTGGGAGGGAGACTGCAGCATCCTGGGAAAACTCCTGCTCAGGCTGGGATGTAGGGGGTGAGGCCACAGAAGAGCACTGGAGCAGCGTGTACTGTTAGCAAGCTAAGTGGAGAGTGTTGGCACTGCACTGGTTCCCACAGGTGTCCATGTATTGAGGATGAGGAGTGGGAGAGGGAATTGGTGCCTGCCAGCTCTTTTGTTCTTGAAGAAGTCTCTGAAAGATCCCTGCCCCTCCAGCACATGCTCTGAGATTAGTAAATATATCTCCTACCCCTGTACCCCAGGTGTTTTTCAAACTGCTCCTTCTGTGATCTGCCTCTCTGGGGCTCTTTGTTGTGCTGTCTCTTTAAGGGCAGGAAGTCAGTTTCCTATCACCCCTGTCTGGCTCTTTCAGAGCTGAACCCTCTGGGTTTTTTTTAAAGTTCCATGTGTTAAGTCCCACTTATTGTAGGAACTCTGAGAGTTAGGCCCCTCTGATTTTCAAAGCTGAATGTTACAAGGATTCATCTTCCTAGTTCAGGTCCCATGTGCCTGGGGTGCCTGGTGTGGGGGTCTACTTCTCTTCTCTCTCTGTACCCACATTGTTCCTCCCTCCTACCTACAGTCCCACAGATCAGTTTGGCTCACCAGTCTTCACCCTTTCTACTCTCTTCATTGTGGCCTCTTCTCTACATTTCACTGTGGAGAATCTGTTTGCCAGCCTTCAAGTCATGTCCTAGGTTACTTGCATGGATGCAGGTGCTATCTAGGTGTATCAATAGGGTGAGGTGAGCCGAGGATCTTCCTATCCCATCACCTTACCCAAGAAAGAAAGATGATTCAATAGAAGAGTGGCTGAGGTGGAGATCTAGGACAATCTAGAATATTGTCCAAGAGAAATATAAATTACATATATAATTTAAAATTTTCTGGTAGTACAATGTAGAAAGAAATAGGTGAAATTAATCTTAGTAATACATATTATTTAACCCAATATAATTGAAATATTTCTACATGAATAAGTATTTTATTTATTTTTTTAAATTTTTTTTTTAAGATTTTATTTATTTATTCATGATAGAGAGAGAGAGAGAGAGAGGCAGAGACACAGGCAGAGGGAGATCCCTTGAATCAGTATTTTAAAATTATGAATGAGCTGTTTTATTTATTTCTTTATTTTGGTGCTAAGTCTTTGAAATCCATTGTGGGGATCCCTGGGTGGCGGAGCGGTTTAGTGCCTGCCTTTGGCCCAGGGTGCGATCCTGGAGACCCGGGATCGAATCCCACGTCGGGCTCCCGGTGCATGGAGCCTGCTTCTCCCTCTGCCTATGTCTCTGCCCCTCTCTCTCTCTCTCTCTCTCTGTGACTATCATAAATAAATAAAAATTAAAATTAAGAAAAAAGGAAATCCAGTGTGTATTTTATACTTGCCACACATCCCATTTTGAATTAGCCCCATTATATGTGCTTATGTAGCATGAGCATGAGCACATGTAGTGACATGTTTCTGGTGGCTACCATATTAGCATAAATCTAGAAAATTATTGCGTGGCTTAATGGTATCGTTGACAGGGGAGGATTTGAGCAGGATTTGAGAGATGAAGGGACTCTAGGTAGGAGATGCTTTTTGAGGGTCTTGGTGATTCCAGGGCACAAAAGAAAAATGAAGAGTCAAGGTTTCCAGGTAGGATGCTATGGATAATAATGTCCTTAGCCTAAGTTGGGTGTGTGTGTGTGTGTGCGTGTGTGTATGTGTGTAAAGGCTAACAGTAAGAGTGTCTTCTCTCTGTACTTTATCATTAGATACGCTGTTAACCCAGTTTGCCAAGCTATTATTGGTCTGGTGTCAGGGAGCACAGACTACTTGAGTGAAAACCCCATACTGTGTCCTAATTGGGCAAACTAACTTTGGTCTTGGAGTAGTTTTTATAAATTTGGTTGTTTTAACTTATAAGCTACCGTTCTCTGGTTTTCAGCTTTGTAAAGATTCTAAGTTACAAAGTTTTCTGAGTTAGAATTTGAGTGGATTTCTCCTCTAGAGTTGGCACATGTTAGAGTTGGAGGGGTATCTCTTTATATTTACAAGTGTGGTCCTGTAGAGTTGGAAGTGTCCTTTGACCTTTCTGCTCTTAAAAAGCCTACATTTTCAGTTCAGGGAACCCAGATACAGATGTTATAGATGAGAAGATTGGACCAAGAGTCTGATTTATCCAAGGGATATTGCACATGATTAGTGTACCACTCTTTATGGGCCCAGGAAATTGAGTCTTCTCAACTTAGTATATGCTCTTTCTAGTTCTTTGGACTTTTTATGTCAACATGAAGAAGGTGAAATGATACTTGATACTTCATGATAACTTTGTTAATTTTTAAAAGGGATTGATAATGAGGTCCAATTTTATCTGGAAGGAGGGTGAATGCTGTAGAGTTGAGCCCACTCAGAGTGGCTCACTCACACCAGGAGTCTCAGTACATTTTACCTATTTAATCTTGCAAGATCTTGATTGTCTTTTGTGTACCAAACTGGTTCTGACCTCTGGAGATTCAGAGGTGCCTGAGACAAGGTCTTAACCCTTTCCGAGTACAGTGAATAATAGGTAACAGACACTATAAGGTAGTGTCTTATGAGCATGCTGGAGAGGGCCCCAAGGAGGGGGTGGGGGGCAGGGGGTTGGGACAAGGCACTTGACCCATACCTAATGTTAGGGGAGGAGCTCCAGAGGAGAGAACTTTACCAAGTCCTGGTGAGAGAATAAGTGTTACCTAGGCAGAGGAGGGAAGGCCAAGCATTTTTACAGAGACAAAAGAAATGTTTAGTTTCAAAGAGTTGTAACTCTTCTGCAAGCCGAATTACAGTGTCCAAGGGAAGGAGAAGCCAGAGCTGAGGCTGTGGAAGGTAAGGTGGGGACAAGGCTATAAAATTCTCTGAAAGTTGCATGAAGGAATCTAATTCTTAATTTCAAGAAAAACATTTTATTGAATATTTCTCAAACACCCACTATGTGCCAGGCCTGTTCTAGGCAATGAAGAGTCATAAAGAAAATAAATAATAGTCCCCGTTTCCTGGAGTTTACATTGTACTCTGCAAAACAGACTATAAACAAATGAAAATATGTGTCAGCTGCTAAGGACTATGAAAAAGAGAAGAGGGCAGCCCTGGTGGCTCAGTGGTTTAGTGCCGCCTTCAGTCCAGGGTCTGGACCTTGAGACCCTGGATAGAGTCTCACGTCGGGCTCCCTGCATGGAGCCTGCTTCTCTCCCTCTGCCTGTGTCTCTGCCTTTCTGTCTCTATGAATAAAAATCTTTAATAAATAAATAAATAAATAAATAAATAAATAAATAAATTTTTATTCATGAGAGACACAGAGAGAGAGAGGCAGAGACACAGGCAGAGGGAGAAGCAGGCTCCATACAGGAAGCCTGACGTGGGACTCGATCCCAGGTCTCCAGGATCACACCCCAGGCTGCAGGTGGCGCTAAACTGCTGCGCCAGTGGGGCTGCTGAATAAAATCTTTAAAAAAAAAAAAAAAAAAGAAGAAGAAATCAGAGTGACAGTGCAGGGTGGGGGTGCTGTTTAATGCTGGGTAGCCAGGGAAGTTTGCCCTGATGAGGTAACATTTGAACAAAGAACTGAAGCAAGTGAATGGGGAGCCACATGCCCATCTGCAAGAAAAGGCTTCCAGGTCAAGGGAACAGTCAAAGTAAAGGCTCCAGAGCAGAAACATGCTTAGTGTGTTCCAGGAACCTGAAGGAGGGGCAGGGTAAGTGAAGGGGAGAGAGCAGTGGGTTAGAGATGAGGTTCAAGATGAAGTTAGGGAAGTAGCCAGGGACCAGACTAGGGGAGGGGATGTGTAGGCCACTGTAAAGACTTTGGCTTTTACTTGGAATGAAGTGACATCCTGTTGGAGATTTTTAAGCAAAGGAGTGACTTGATCTGACAGGTTTTAACAGGATCACTCTGGTTCATATATGGAAGACAGACTTGGGAGCAAGACATGAGTGGATAAGGAGAGAGACAAGTTAGAAGTTGTAGCAATGGTATGGGTAAGAGGTGTTGGTGGTCTGGCTTGTAACATGATCAAAGAATTGCATCTTAGAAAACTGACTCTGATAGTGAGTAGGAAAGAGGGTTTGTGGGACAAAGAGTAGAACAGAAACCAGTTGTCCTGTTGAGGCAAGAAATGATATTTGTTGAACTTGGACTAGATATTTGTTTACTGGTTAGGACATTCTTTACCACATGTGCAATCTATTTGAGGAAGCAGAAGAAAACCAGAAGACCATGTTTTAAACTGGGGACGCCTGGCTACCTCAGTCAGAAGAGCATATGACTCTTGATCTCGGGGTCATGAGTTAAAAGCCCAGACTGGGTGTAGAGATTACTTAGTTAATTAAAAAAAATAATAGGGGTACCTGGCTGGCTCAGTTGGAGGAGCCTGTGACTCTTGATCCCAGGCTTGTGAGTTCAGGCCCCATGTTGGGTGTAAAGATTATTTAAATAAATATTTTAAAATAATAATAATAATAATAAATAAGAGGGACCAGTTAAGCAAAGGAATCCAGGTTGGCTGACAACCAAAGGGGCTGTATGTGTTTACCTGATAGAGTAGACAATGGGGAGAAAGTGTTACTTCTTACAACCTAATTTAAAACGCCTGCCTTGACAACCCCTTTTTCCCTGCTGGCCATGCCCAGCCCAATCTCAGCCTCTCTTTTCAAGCTTGGTAATCCCTGGATTGGATTCCCACTTTTCTTCTTCCATTCAGGTGGTACCACTGAATTACCACTTCAGGCCCAGTGCATAGCCTGCCTCAAGCTTCTCTCTCTTCCCTCATTTTCCCTGGTCTGAATGCCTGGGGCACCTTGCTTTACCATGGATCATCTCATTATCATCCCAGGACCCTGAGATCATGACCTGAGCTGGAGGTAGTCACTTAACCGACTGAGCCACCCAAATTTATTTTGCTGAAAATTTTCTTCTGGTGTGATTTTCTTCTGGTTGGATGTGTCTGGCCCCAGATATCTTTTCCAGTTTTCCTGGTGCCTCTCTAACTGGCTAGTAACATCCCAAGTGCTTTCGAATGTGGCATGTGAATCTGTGCTATGGGATCCTTCAGCTATGCTCTGTTGCAGATGTGATGATTTGACTTCAGGCCTGGTCTTCCAGTCTGAAAAAAATCCAAAGTGCAAAAGTCCCCTAATTCCCTCCTACTGAAATTAACTGCTATAGTAGGAATGGGAAAGTGAAAGAGATATAAACTGTGCATGATTTGTTTTTGAAATTGGTCCTATAGTTGGGAGAGAAGACCCAAAATGAAGGAAAGGAAGAGTAAAAAGAAATGACAGTACAGACTGCAGAGCCAGAGTGTATGGCAAGTCTAGAATGAAGAAGCCACCAAATATTTTTTAAGCATCCACTCTGTGCTGGGCATATAACCCATCAGCATAGATAAAATCCCTGTTCTTGTGGAGCTCATGGTAGGGGGAAGAGAGAAGCTAACAAGTCAGCTAATCTCAGATTATTGTTAGAAGTACGGTGTCCTTTTTACCTGAATCTGTTTGGTTCCTAAGTTCAAGTGGTAGAAATTTAGGTGAGAGAGATTACCATGGTAATGTGATGGAGGGTCAATTTGAGGGAGGTGCCAAGACAACTTTTCCTAGGGGGTGTGTCGAGATGAGGCCTGGACAACTAGAAACTTCGTTTTCAACCATGTGGAGATCCTAGAGGAAGAGGGAGTAACAAGTATAAAGGCCTCAGGGTAGGAGGAAGCTACATGTATTCAGGGATGAGCAAGAACAGCCTGGCTAGAGTCCAATAAATGGTGGGGGATGTCTGAATCTTATCCTCAGTACAATGGAGTACTGTTGGTTTTAGGCAATGAATGTGTTATGATATAGCTATATATGGAGTACTATGAAGCAGTTCAAAGGGATAAGGTGAAATCATATGTACCCCTATGGGAAGACCTCCAAGATACAGAGTTAAATGCAAAAAGCAAGTTGTAGAACAATATGTAAGGTATTTCACAAAACAAGACTGTGTATGTGTGAATGAAACCTTGGAGAAGGGACTTTTGCATGTATCTGCCAAACTGTTAACAGTGTTGATGTCTAGGGAGCATAGTGGTATTGGGGGGAGGGGTGAAGGAAGGCTGCTACTTTTATTCCCTGCTATGTTGGGGTTTTGTAACAAAGGAAGTACATGGGCAGTGTGGAATTGCTGATTGTGTGACAAGGCTTGGCTTTATAGGAAAGCAAGATAGCTAAGTAGGAATATGAGATTAGAGAATATATTGCCCCTCCTGACTTTCCTGCCTGGCATACTGGATTCTTTGCAAAAACAGTGCCCCCTCAGGATGTCAAACGTGTGCTCACTGTTTCTGATGACCCTACAGTATGTTCCCAGTATTGCCATGGGCACATTTGTGGTATTGATCCCTAGTTGAACAAGAATGTGATCCTCCAGGAATCAGTGACATTCAAAGATGTGGCTGTGGACTTCACCCAAGAAGAATGGCACCATGTGGATGCTGCTCAGAGGCTCTTGTACAGGGATGTGATGCTGGAGAACTATAGCCACCTGGTTTCTCTTGGTAAGGACCAATTCAGTATCTTGCCTACTGGCAAGTTTTTCCTTTCTCAGGTGCTAAGGTGGTGGGGCTTGTAGATCATGTAGATCATGTGGCAGGGTGTTCATGGTTAGTGCTTGTTCTTCTCTTTGGGACTCAGCTTTATGGTTTTCTGAGCCTGCTCTTTAGGTAAAGTTCTTTCTTTTGCAGAACTGGAAATTAGGTCATTTGATTTCATGACTCCTCAAGTTGCACCTTTTTTTCCCTTCAGAGTTCCTGAAGATCAAGGACTAGTACTGACTTGTAGGAGGGGGTCTTTGTCCACTTGTACAAACAACCAATCTTGTGTATTTACCCACGAGCAGGATATCAAGTTTCCAAGCCAGAGGTGATCTTCAAATTGGAACAAGGAGAAGAGCCATGGATATCAGAGGGAGAAATCCAAAGACCTTGCTGTCCAGGTAAATGAGGGGGGAGACAGGCATGCAGGAATCAATGTAGACATTACCACAGCTGAGGGAGGGGGGAGCACCTTCATGTTGGTGCCTTGGGAGCTCCTAGACCTGCAGAGGAGACTGAGCCATCTCCAGGTAACACCTCTATCTCCCTTCTCCAGTAGGGCGTTCCTGCTGCTGACCAGTCTTAGAGGAAACCCAGCTGGGTTTTCTCCTCTGGTGTCCTCAGTCTCCCTTCATGATTAGAAATCCCTTTTCTTACTCATTCAGACATTAATTGAACTCCAGGGTCTTCTTGTCTTGGCTTGCTGCTTTTTATTGGCCCCAGACTTGTAGGAAGTACCATGGCTTTGATTCTCTGCCTTTTCATAACTTTCCTTCACACTTCTTTCCCTGACCCTACAACACCTGTCTGGGGAGGAGTTACATCCTCCTTCCATTCTGTTTTCATGCCAGTTTGCTTTATTGCCTCTCTGTGGTTCCTGGAGTGTCATCCTTGCCTGGTTTCCTGGCTTACTAAGTAAGTACCTCTTGGCTTTAGGTCTCTGACTTTGCTGGGTTTCCCCCCTAAGCGAATCTGCCTAAGGAGTCTGCTCTTCAGCTTCTTCCCCCTCTTTCTTTTGGTATTACCACCTTAAAAGGGTACCTGCCTTCTGGTAGTTATAGCTCTTTATTCTATGCTTTCGACTCATAAATCATCCTTACTTGTACCCTGGTCACTTTTGTCTCTTCTCACAAGACCCCTCCTTGTGGAAGTCCCATGCAATTAAATACCTAAAATCCAAATTAATCATTTTTTATCCCCACCCAGCACATTTTACTATGTTACTCATTACCCATTTCTCCCCTACCCATTAGAAACCACTGGATCCCTAATCCCTCGGGCCAAACACCCCAGTCAGTTTAGACTTTTTCTTATAATTCAGATTATTTTCCTTCTACACTAGGCCCCATGTGGAGATTACTGTAGTTCTCAGTTGAAGTTGCTCACTCTGTATTTTCTTTTGTAACCCACATTGGATTTTTAAAATCATACCTTTTTTTTGAGATATAATTTACGTACCACAAAATTCACCTTTTTAAAATGTACAATTTAGTAGTTTTTCAAATATTTACTGAGTTGTGCAACCATCACCAATATCTAACTACAGAACATTTCAACATTCAAAAAGAAACCCCATACCCATTAGCAGTCATTTTCCATTCCCCACTACCCCTGCACCCATTAATCTTTTTATCTCAGTGGATTACCATTTCTGGGTATTTTATGTAAATAGAATCATATAATATATAGCCTTTTGTGACCAGCTTCTTTCACTTAGCATATTATTTTCAAGGTTCATTAATGTTGTAGCATGCAGTAGTACCTCCTTAGTTTTATTGCTGAGTAATATTCCATTGTATGGACATACCACATTCTGTTTATTATTTACTCATCACTTGGTGGACCATATTGGGTCTCAGTGCTTTATCTTCATAAACCACCTACCTCTGACAAAACCTTACTGTTACTCCTTGTACCTCATGATAGGAAACAGAAACTCCCCCTTGATTTAAAGGTCTCCTATCACACCTTCCAGTATTCTCTTTCTTTTCCCACTAAAACAAGCTCCACTTGAGTTGAACTTCTTTTTAATGTTTTCTGTGAGTAGTGTATACTTTCCCTAATTAGATAATGCTTTCTACCTATCCAGAGTTCTCTCTTCCTTAAGTTCAAGGTGTCTATTCAATCTCTGAATATAATATGTATTAATATATTTATTTCTTCCTTCCTTGATCACAAATACACCATTTATATCATCTTTGCTACACAAACTGAGATTTTAAAATATACCATCTGATGGTTTTCCTTTTTTATCAAAAGATTAAGTCTTGTTTCTAAGACTTCAGGCTCTTAGAGAAAGAGTCTGTTGTATATCTATATATTCTATGTGTTGTAGAGCACATAGAAATCAGTAGGAATTACCTGATTGTTTTGGAATGTGATTGAGGAGAGAACTTTCTTACTCATTCGTATCAACAAGCAATTCTTAAATATCCCTCTGGGAAGTATCCTAAAAGAAATACAAAGCATTTTCTGTCATTGGGAAATTGGAATGTAGTCTTGTTCCAGAATAAGGAATTTTGAGACTTAGGGTCCCCTGGTTGTTGGTTTTTTTCCTCTCCTAATATTTTATTATGAATATTTTCAAATGTATGGAAAGTCAAAAAAATTATACTGTGAATACCATATACCTACCACTGAGATTCTGTAGTTGTCAAATTTTTATTATACTTGCTTTATCACATATTCTTCATCTATCCATTTATCAGTCTTTTTAAAAAATCTGTCTTTTTGATGCATTTCCAACTAAGTTGCCAACACAAATACATTTCCCCCCTTCATACTTCAGCTTACATATCATTAACCAGAGTTCAATATTTATGGTTTTTTTAAAGAAAAATATACATACAGTAAGATACACAGTTCTTCTAAGTACCACCAAATTGGTTTTGACAGATGCATTCACCCATCTAATCCAAATTCATTTCAGTATGGAACATCTCTATTACCCCAGATCCCTCCTTCCTCTTATTTTTTAAGTTACCATTTCTAGAACCTAGAAACTAATTAATTCTCTGCTATTAGTATTATAAGGTTAAACAGGGGTTTAGAGATCAATTTACTAGGCTGAGTAAAATCCTTTTTGGTTGAGAGAAGTGATTAGTTTATTTTTTTTTTTTTTGAGAAGTGATTAGTTTAGAACCAGACTCAAATAGGCTAAAACCACAGCCCTAATTGTAAAGGCAAGGATGATTTGCCTCCTGAAATACTACTTTATGTCAGCTTGTGAAGTATAGCCATTGGTCTCCAAGTATGTCAAAGAATAATTTCAGTTACATCAGTGGCTATGGATTTTCTCTGTCAGATTTGAAGAATTTGGAGCCTCAAAGGGGACTTTAAAGAAATTGAGAAATGGCTGTATTAGGAAAACAGATTTGGGGATGATTTGTAAAATGGACAGGAAGCATGGGAAGCAGATAGGATCTTGCAAGACAGACCATGATTTTATTTCATTTGTATCTGTGCCTAACCTTCTCATGCTCATTTATGCCCTTACTTCCTAACCAGCCCTCCTAGGTGGGCTTCTTCATTCTAGACTTGCCATACACTCTGGCTCTGCAGTCTGTACTGTCATTTCTTTTTACTCTTCCTTTCCTTCATTTTGGGTCTTCTCTCCCAACTATAGGACCAATTTCAAAAACAAATCATGCACAGTTTATATCTCTTTCACTTTCCCATTCCTACTATAGCAGTTAATTTCAGTAGGAGGGAATTAGGGGACTTTTGCACTTTGGATTTTTTTCAGACTGGAAGACCAGGCCTGAAGTCAAATCATCACATCTGCAACAGAGCATAGCTGAAGGATCCCGTAGCACAGATTCACATGCCACATTCGAAAGCACTTGGGATGTTACTAGCCAGTTAGAGAGGCACCAGGAAAACTGGAAAAGATATCTGGGGCCAGACACATCCAACCAGAAGAAAATCACACCAGAAGAAAATTTTCAGCAAAATAAATTTGGTGAAAACTCTAGATTGAACACAGTCCTGGTTACACAACTGAACATTCCTTCAAGGCCTGCTGAATGTGATGCACTTGGAAGCAACTTGGGACATAATCCAGACATACTTAATCAGAATAATATCCTTGCAAAAAAGAAACCTTATAAATGTGATAAATGTAGAAAAGCCTTTATTCATAGATCATCACTTACTAAACATGAGAAAACTCATAAAGGGGAGGGAGCTTTCCCTAATGGTACAGATCAGGGGATTTATCCTGGAAAGAAACACCATGAATGTAGTGACTGTGGGAAAACCTTCCTCTGGAAGACACAGCTTACTGAGCATCAGAGAATTCACACTGGGGAGAAGCCCTTTGAATGTAATGTTTGTGGGAAGGCCTTCAGGCATAGCTCATCACTTGGTCAGCATGAGAATGCTCATACGGGAGAGAAACCTTACCAGTGCAGTCTCTGTGGAAAAGCCTTCCAGCGCAGCTCCTCCCTTGTTCAACACCAGAGAATTCACACTGGAGAAAAACCCTATCGATGCAATTTATGTGGAAGATCTTTTAGGCATGGCACGTCCCTCACTCAGCATGAGGTCACACATAGTGGAGAGAAGCCTTTCCAGTGTAAGGAATGTGGGAAAGCCTTCAGTCGGTGTTCTTCCCTTGTCCAGCATGAACGGACTCATACAGGAGAGAAACCTTTTGAATGTAGCATATGTGGGCGGGCTTTTGGACAGAGTCCATCCCTTTACAAACATATGAGGATTCATAAGAGAGGCAAACCTTACCAAAGCAACACCTACAGCATAGATTTCAAGCACAGCTCATCTCTTACTCAAGATGAAAGCTCTGTCACTGAAGTGAAATCCTATCATTGTAATGACTGTGGGGAAGACTTCAGTCACATTACTGACTTTACTGACCATCAGAGGATCCATGCCGGACAGAATCCCTATGAATGTGAGCAGAACTTTAATCAACAACCTATCTCTCATCCTGGAGAGAAACCCTATCAGTGTAATGTATGTGGGAAAGCTTTCAAAAGGAGTACAAGCTTTATAGAGCATCACAGAATCCACACTGGAGAGAAACCCTATGAATGTAATGAATGTGGAGAAGCCTTCAGTCGACGCTCATCACTTACTCAACATGAGAGGACCCACACTGGAGAGAAACCCTATGAATGTATTGACTGTGGGAAAGCCTTCAGTCAGAGTTCATCCCTCATTCAGCATGAGAGAACTCATACTGGGGAAAAACCCTATGAATGTAATGAATGTGGGCGAGCCTTTCGAAAGAAAACCAATCTGCATGATCATCAGAGAATTCATACTGGAGAAAAACCCTATGCTTGTAAGGAATGTGGGAAAAACTTCAGTAGAAGTTCAGCGCTAACTAAACACCAGAGAATTCATACACGAAATAAACTGTAGGAGCCCTGAAATTAAGGAATGTGCAGAAAACTTTAGTTCAAATATTGTTTATTCAGTGTCAGAGAATTCTTACCTGAGAGGAAGTTTAAGAATGTAATGGTGTGTGTGTGTGTGTGTGTGTGTGCACATTGTGTGTGAAGAAAGCCCTGTGCTAGTAGACAATGTTTTGTTTTGTTTTTTTTTTTAATAAATAGAAGCCACATTCTCAAATTGATTACAGACGTTTGTAAAAACAACTATAAACATATATATAACCAATTGGAAATGATATGCCTATGTATTGGACTTTATAAAGCTTTTGAATATGTATATGCAGGAGATCATCAACTTGGAACAGTTTGACTTGTAACTCTGTGTTTACAGCCTTTTTTAATAAAACTCCTGCAGCAGTGACCAAAACTTAACTTTTTAGATTGTTTGACAACAGCATTCAAGTGCAGCTCTTACATTAAATTCACCATGAAAACCAATTCCACCTCCCGGAATTCACCATTCAAAGAATGAGATCAACTGGTCCAACCACTTCATTGTACAGATGAAGAAACCAAAACCAAAGATGTGAAGTGGTTTGCACAGTGTGATACAGCTTATAATGGCAAAGCTGGGTGGAGAGTAGGTCTCCTGGATCTTTGGCCCTATGATCTAGCCACTGAAAAGGTATCTTAGAATTCAGAGGGCTTTAAAGTAAATCTTAAAATAAATTAGATACAAAAATTAATGAGCACTCGAGTCGGATACTCTGGGAATTCATAAAAGCAGAAGAGGCAGCAAAATACAGATTTGTCACAGACTTATTTAAAACAACTGGTTGGAAGCTTACGTACCAAAGTGTTAACAAAAACTGAGTAGCTCAACTGCTGGTAACTTGTTTTCCTTTTCCCAAGTGTAATAGTTATACTTTGAATTAACATATCAGTTTCATAAACCTATTAGGTCCTCTTATTGTACTTTGTATGACATTCCCATGAGAAAGCACGGCCCCAAGCTTCCCTAAATGGCTCAAAGGGAAAACAGCACAAAACTAAAGAGGAAAACTTTTCCCCAAATTAATTTTACTGTGGAGAAGTAGAAATGTAATTACCCATTGTCATAAAGTCTAGTCTGTCTTTAAGTCGTTAGAGAACCCATGTACTGATCCATTTTGTGTGCCAAGGAAATACTTCATCATAAGAAATTTAACTTTTTAAATTCTATGCTGCTCTTCCATCAGTAAAGCATGAGATAAGCATCAGTAGCCCACTCCCATCCCTAAAGTTCTTTCATGCCTCCCGTGGGTTTTCCTAAAGGAATCTCAAAGGTGCCAACAGTGGAGATAAATTTGGAAGCAACTGTGGACCTTGGCCCCTTTCACACAGGAGCCTCTCCTCTTAAGTAAATTTTCCCACCCTAACAAACCATGATAAGAATGATATGGGTGATGTTGATGGTAAACCTTTCCTGTTGTCTTCTTTGCATGCCAGGTAGCAGGATCCATCATCCTTGTCTCATCCTAGACAACAGGAGGAGGCTCCCAAATATTCTTCATAGAATATTTGCATAGAATATTTCTTTGCATATTCTGCATAGAATTTTTCTTTGCAGAAAAAATGTGCATGGGGACTGAAATGTGTGATGTCTAGCCCGATGAGTCCATCACAAATGGAACAAGATGGAGACCTGCCCTTCTAAGACCTTAACCATTCAAAAATACCTTGTTTGTGATGTTTTATGCTTAACACACACACACAGTGCCAAGACCATGTTGCTGTCTGATTCATAGTTTGATAATGGGTAACTCTACACAAACCACCCCCCACACACACACACATTGAGTGGCTTCCATGCTTATCAGGAACTTATTTGCTGCTGATTACTTGGGGATCCCCATAGTGGACTGTTTCTAAGAATGACATATTGTAACCAGTTGAGTGCTATCCTACTTTTATAGAAGTCTGTAACGACTTAATTTCAGAAGACTCAAAACCACTGGTTTGTGTGTGGAACTTGGCCTAGATCCAACCAGTCTCTGAATCTCAACAAATGCACTGACAGAAGGAGCCCAAAATGTACATGGTATGTGTGGTTGTTTGAGGAGAGGATTCTGTAGTTCCAGCAACCAGGTACCACGCACTTACGAACACCCAGCTTTCTAGGCCACATGAAATGCATCCTTGTAACATCATTGTATTATTTCAATAAATAGCCTTCTTAGTTGAATGGGAGTCATTTTGTCTTTTTCAGTTTTCAGAACTTGGCTAAGATTAAAATATGGTGCGTCAAGGAAGAGGGATTAACTGCTAAACTCAGCATGGTCAGGTGAGTTAATACGAGCTACCATTTATTGAATGTGTACTACTAGAAAGAGATCATGTGAAATATGTCATAGCCATCATTTCATTTAATCCTTACAACTCCTAGTTCTAGGTCTTATGGTAGCTCTTATCTCTGCCCAGCATTTTTTCTCCCTTTCTCTTGTAACATTTCTGTTACAACACAGGAACACAAGTCAACAGCCCTGGGGCTCAGTGATAGTTTTAGGAGCAAGCTTGTGACCTTGTTGAGCCAGAGTCCTTTGCCAGATAATGTTCAAAATAGATTTGGCAGGGATATTTTAATTTTGTGTTGCTAGGCTGGAAAAGTGAAGGTCTAGAACTGCTTAAAGCCCAGTTCCTTATCAGAGGGGAGGTCTGTTTTAGAAGGGGATGCAGCTGACAAGATGGTGTTCTCATTTCTAATCCTGGGGTCCTTGGACCTGACTCCGTTTCTGAAACCCTTCCTGGGATTCAGTGGACTCCACACTGTCAGTCCAATTTACCCCTTTTTGATTAAGCTAATCTGTCAGATTTCTGTTGTTTGCATTAAAGAAACCTAATACATGTATCCTTGTTTTCTAATGGGGGTTGGGGTGGCCAGAGAGGTAAATTAATTCCCTTAAGGTAGTATTTCCCATGCAAATTCAGGTTTTGAACCCAGGACTGGCTACAAAGGCATAGCTTTTTTTTTTTTTTTTTTTTTTTTTAAGATTTATCTATTTATTCATGAGAAACAGAGAGAGAGAGAGAGAGAGGCAGAGACACAGGCAGAGGGAGAAGCAGGCTCCATTCAGGGAGCCTGACGCGGGGCTGAAGGCGGCGCTAAACTGCTGAGCCACTGGGGCTTCCCAAAGGCATAGCTTTTTACCTCTAACTCTTGTCTCCAGAGCAGTTATGTTCAAGGAGCTGCGTATAATGCAGCATTGTTTGGGGGAGGAGTAGATGAAAGGATACGGTGATAGGTTAGGTTGGAGACCAAGCAAAGACAAAATGGTAAAGGGCTTTGGAACACTTTCCCTGACTAGTAAATTAAATGACCTAAAATCACCCATAACCCTCATACCTTAATATATCACGTTATTATTTATATTTGCCCATACTATGAGTAAGTCTTGTAGTTTTTTTGAAAAGCGCCATTTTTCATAAATATTTTTCATGTTACTACACAGTCTCAAGAGCTCCATAAGTCCCTTACTGTAGGGTCACATTTGGATTGGTTTTGGTATTGGTTTTTATAATAACATTGCTTTTATCTTTTGAAGATATAGATCTCGACTAAATTGATCACCCTCTTTTAAATTTTCATAGATTATTATTTATTTATTTATTTATTTATTTATTTTTTTTTTTTTTAATTTACGATAGTCACACAGAGAGAGAGAGAGAGAGGCAGAGACATAGGCAGAGGGAGAAGCAGGCTCCATGCACTGGGAGCCCGACGTGGGATTCGATCCTGGGTCTCCAGGATCGCGCCCTGGGCCAAAGGCAGGCGCCAAACCGCTGCGCCACCCAGGGATCCCTTCATAGATTATTATTAATGTGCTTTATGTTACCACAGTTTGTATTTGTGATTATTTGGTTTTTCCCCCATCCCCACCTCACACTAGGTTGTGAGTTACAGGAAAGCAGGGTCTATGTTTTGGTAACTTTTTTGTTCCCCTACTAATCACAATGCAGACACCTAGTAAGTTCGTAATATAATCTTGCTAAGTGAGCAGTGGAATGGAGATCTGTGGTTAGATAAAGGCTGGCTTATAAATGAAAAGGTGCTCAATCTTGAAATCAGAATTTTGCAAAAGAAGGCAATAAAATACTATTTCATACCCATTAGGCTGGCACAAATTTAGAAGTCTGGCAGGGGGAAAATGAGAACCTGTGTACACTGCTGACAAGAGGATAAATTGGTATAGTCATTTGGAAGAGTAATTTGGCAATATCCAGTAATAGCGAAGCTAGGCATACCTCATGGCCCAGCAATTCCACTTCTAGATATATATCCTAGATTAGAAATTCTCCTGTGTGAGCACAAAAACATGAGCAAGGATTGCCGCATTGTCTGAAATAGTAAAGACATGGACACAGCATAGATGTCTATCAGTAAGTGAAGGGGTTAATAAATTATTAATATATTGTGGCATATTCTTATAATTTAATGCAATATTAAGATGAAGGAACCAGAGCATCTTGCCAAAAATTAAAATAAAAACATTCTAGTTCTGCCTATACCACTCCTGTCCTCCAGATGGCTAGATGTGGTTGCAGAAAAACAGCCACAGTGACTGGTCCCATTTTAAATTCCTGACTTCCAGCCTCAAGCATTTGTTTCCCTACCCTAGTCCAGTCATTGTCCCAGTCTATAAGTTCCTAGCCTCCTGAACTATAATTCTACAGCTTCTCTCTTCTCAAGCTCCAGCATTTCACCCAGGCCTCACTCAGCTGGTGGCCTGGTTTCCTAGGTAACTGAGAAATGAAAGCAATCAGAAGATAACTACTATCACCTGTGTGCATCTTGTCTCTGTGTTCTTCCTTTCCTTCTTCTTCCTACGGGTGACACTTGGTTCTCTTATCTAAGGTCAACTTCTCTCCTCTTGTATTAGATCCTATCCTTAAACTAGGACATCGTTCTTAGAAGTGTCCTCAGCATTTTTTTCCCCCAGTCTACTGAATCTTTCCCAATGGCGTAATAATGTGTAGTTTTCTCATCTTAAATATATGTATTTGTAAATATATGTACTGCATCCCTCTCCACTTGCCACTCCCATTTCTTGTTTCACTTAAGAGGAATATTCCTAATCAGGTCTTTGTTTCTCTTCTGGCTGAAGGGCACTGGTCTTTTTCCAGTCCTTTTATTTGACCTTTCAGCATTATTTGGTACAGTTCATCACTTCCTCACCCTTGACATTTTTTTCACTTGGCTTCTGGGTTATCACACTTTTCCTCGTACTTTATTGGTAGCTACTTCTTCCAGTTTTTTGTTTGTTTCTCCAGACATGAGAATTCTTCTAGGGCTCAATCTTTAGACTTCTCTTTTTCTATAGTCACTCTCATTGTGACTTTCATCCTGTCTCATGGCTTTAAATATCTACTTGCTGGCAACCTCAAAGTTTGTATGTCTAGCCCAGGATTCCAGACTTACATAATTGACTGCTATGTGACATCTCTGCTTGGATATCTAACATACTTTGAATTTAATGTGTCCAAAGATGAACTAATTCATAATCTGTCCCTCCCAGCCCTATCATAATCATGTTCTTTCCTCAGCCTTTCCTTTTGGGAAAAGATCCTACTTTTCCTGTTGCGCAGGTCCCAAACTGGGAAACCGTTCTTGATTCTTTTCTTTTGCACCCCACATCCAAGCTTCAGTAAGTCCCATCTGCTAACTATCAGGATGGATGTGGATGACAATTTCTTGTTCCCTTTCCCACGCTAGCTCAAGTCATCATCATCAACCATCTCTGGCCCAAATATATGCAACAGCCTCCTGATTGGTTTCTATCCTTCCATCCTTGCCTCCCTGTGGTTGCAGTTTAGCAGCTAGAATGATGCTATAATAATCTAAGATTGTGCCATTCGTCTGCTCAAAGTCCTCAAATAGGTTTCCATGTCACTGAATAAAAATGAAAGTAAAAGCTCTATGTAGTATTACTACCACCTACCACCTGGTATTATCTCTCTGACTCACCATATCTATCTTCTCACTGCTCTGGACCCACTGACCTCCCTTGCAGTAACACACAACAAGCTTCCATCTCAGAGCCTGTACTTTTGCTGTTCCCTTTTCTGGAGTCCATTTGCCCTACATGTCACATAATTTAGTCCATCATCTCCTGAAAATCTTTGCCCAAGATTTTTCTTAACAGCCCTTTTTTGACTACCCTGCCAAAATAGCATGCCTCTTCCTTGGCACACCCCATCTCCCTTCTCAGCTTCATTTTTTTTCCATAATACTTCAAGCACCACCTAAATATTTTACTTGATTATTAAATGTCCTCCTCTAGAAGGTAAACTGAGAGTAGGGATTTGGAGGGGAGGAGGGCGGGTAAATTTCACTGAAGCATAACCGACAGGAAAGTGCACAAATAGTAAATGAACAGTTTGGTGATACAGGGCAGCAACATTTGTATCTTAGTGTTGTGTCCTCAGCACAGGAGATACTCAAATATGTAATAAATGGTTGCACTGGCTCTATCTGTATTACTAAGGCTAATGTTGAAAATAAGGGATACATAAAGTATGATGTTATAACTTTAAAAATATTAAAACCCATTTTAATAAACTCTAAAAGTAGGAAAGTATTAAAATACAGCTTCAAAGTGGTTTCCTCTGGAGCTACAGGGGAAAAGGGTAGGATGGAATAAAAGGAAGCTTAAACTGTCATTTTAAAAGCAAATATGGCAAAATATTAACATGTTAAAAGAGGATGTTGCATACATCTTTGTCCTACATGCATCTCTGAATGTTTAAACTCTTTTACAGTTAAAATCTGTCTCCCTGCACTTATCGGGTCCCTCAACGCACAAAGCCACCTGTTTGGTTTCTCAGGGAAGGAGCCTGTTTGACCAGTACATCCAGCATGCCTGAAGGATTTAGGAGAAGGAAAATGGGCATTCATTTTCTCAAGGGTGAGAAGCTGATCTAAGCCTAAGAACAAAGAAAAGGGTCTTGGCACTGTCAAGACCAAGCAAAGTCATTGCCAGTCCCTATAAATATCTCCTTAGGGACCAATTAGAAAGGGGGAAGAGCAAGGGAGCAGAGCAGAAGACTTCCTGTAGTAGAAATAGAACCCAAGTGATTATTTGCAGTATTTGGTGGAAGAAGAAAACTGATTTTTCCTAATAAATTTCAGTAAAAACCCTGTAACTTTGGAAAAGCACTTTTTAAAAAAGATAGATTTATTTATTTATTTATTTATTTATTTATTTATTTATTTGTTTGTTTGTTTATTTATTTATGAGAGCGAGAAAGAGGCAGAGACATAGGCAGAGATAGAAGCAGGTTCCACTCAGGGAGCCTGATGTGGGACTCGATCCTAGGACCCAGGGTCACGCCCTGAGCCAAAGGCAGACACTCAACCGCTGAACCACCCAGGCGTTCCTGAAAAACACTTTTGGACAGTTTAATGGATAAAGGAACTGAGAAATTTGGACCTAAAATATACGTGGTGTTTTATTGTGCTATGAACAGTTAAGTATTAATTGTAATAATTATTAGGGTTTTTGTTTTACTGTATGTATTAAGAAACGCAATTAGCAATTGTTCTTGATGGTTTTCAGAAGAGTTATCACAGGTACTTTGACAGGAACTTTTCTATTGGCTTGGAGTTGCTGATAAAACCCCAAAAGTAAAATCTCATGTTTTCCTGCATTTTAAAGGGTACCACAAGGCCTGGATGCCCTGTCCCACAGGAGTCTCTAGAAGGTGTAAGATTTACAGAATCTCTTGCTCTTGGGCCTCCACTGACATGTTAGCATATAACAAAGTTCAGATCCAGAGAGGAGGGGCCTTGTCCTGAGATGAGGCCTCTGCCCTCTTCTCAGGAACTAGGAGACTCCAGCGCCAAGAGAATAATAACGAGATATTAGGGGCATCTGAGATCACTAGAGCTTGGTGTGTGCATTCCAGCAAACAGACCCCCTTCTTGGGAGAGCTTGCCATGTACCCCTGAAGAGTGTGTAAATGCTTAGTAAGAGGGTGGGAAGGAACCAAACACAGGCAGGGGCCTGAAAAGATCACAAGACGAGATTTCAGTAGATCTGAAGAGGGCGACCGTATAATTGAGGGTTGAAACCCAAACCAAGACCCTCGAGAATGAATGGAGAGCTAACCAAACCAGAAGCCTGCGGGGGGCGGGGGGTGCTCGAAAACCGGGACGAACCTTTACTCTGCCTGAGGCTCCCAGAAAAGGGGAGTTAGAGTGGGAGGAGCCACACCTAGGGCTGCGTCCCAGGGACGGCTAGGCCAGGACCCACCTGGAGAGGGCTTAAAGGCGAGAACTGCACAGGGCCCCAGAGAAGGAGAGCGCCCCGCTGTGAATGGACGCCGGGCACTGGGGTGCAGCCCAAGGCCGCTGCCACACAGCCGCGCCTCTCTCCCGGTTGGGGCGGGGAGGGGGGGGGGGGCTCCCGGCGGACCCGCGCGTCGGAGCGAGCAGGGCATGCGGCACCTGTCAGTAACGGAGGAGTTTGAGTTTCACAGCGGTCTAGAGTAAGTTTTATATCCGTAAGGAAGCGCAAACTTGCTTTCCCTGAGGTTCAGGGATCCCGATGGGGGGATCCGAGAGCGTCGCGGGGTCAGAAGGCCTCTTAATGGTGACACCACGCCGGTTAGAAGGGTTTGCACCACCAAATTTCGAATTAATAACAGGAAGAGCTGGGCGTGCCCTCTAAAGCTGTGTCACAGGAAGCCCACTTGGGTCCCCCCACTTCACACGGCGCTGGGTGGGAAGGGCAGTCCGCTCGGGCGCGAACCTCCGGCCTCAGAGCGCCCGGGAGGCGTGGCGCGGCCGGAGACTACATTCCCCGAAGGCCTCCGCGGCGGCGCACTTCCGCCTCCGTAGCTGACGTCTTCCGGCGCTGACCCGGCGCTCGGCGCTCGGGGAGGGATTGCCTAGGTAAGTGGGGAAACTCCGGGTAACCATATCTGATCTCTCTGAAAAAGTGTGGCGTTCCTTGAGGACGTGTGTTTGTACTCCACTGAAACAAGGTCGTAAAAACGGGCAGCGTCTCTTCCTCTCCTCCCTTCTGCTCCCCCATTCTGGATAGGAACGGTCGTGCGCAGGCAGGCCAGAGGGAAGGTGATGAAGCCTCGAGTGAAGGCCACGCTCCCAATAGTGGTGGCCTAGGTGATTGGGCCACCTCGCCCACAGAATATAACCTGAGCTGGTTGCGGTGTTGAGAAACGGCAGCCTTGCGGAGAGCTAACAAGAGCGTGGAGAACTAGGACTCAAACTCTAGGGGAAGCAAGAGACTGAGTGCGTACACCCATCACTTGGGCTGCTCTTGCCTGAAGAGACACCTGAGAATCCCAGCTTTAATGTTGGCGGACTTGAAGTATAAGGGGTGCAAGTGTAGGGACACCTGCGTGGCTCAGTCGGTTAAGCCTCCGACTCCGGTCATGCCCTTAGGGTTGTGCGATCAAGCCTCACATTAGGCTCTGTGCTGGGCATGGAGCCTGCTTAAGATTCTCTCTCATTCTCCCCCTGCCCCCTTCCTGCTCTCACTGCCTCTCTCACAACAAAAGTATAAAAGTGCTGAAAACTTGGAGTCTGAATAATCACCCCACATTTGAGCAGAGAACCACAAATGAAGGTACCCTCAAGAAAATATTGAACTGGCATAGGCATTTCTCCCAAATTCAGGTTATCTTGGAGATGTAAGGAGCCTTAACCTTCACGGTGGACCAGACTAGTGGTGTGCCCAGGCGTTGACAGAAGCAAATGAAAATACAATACCTTATAGAAATACTTTAAAGAAAGCTGTTGTCATCTCAAACATCCAAGTATTCACACACACACACACCCCTTTTCTTAGTAACTTCCAGCACATTCTCAAAGATAATCAAATATTCAGGGAAGTAAGACATCATGAAACACATGCAGAAATAGCAGAAAACAGGGATTCCTGGGTGGCTCAGCGGTTAAGTGCCTGCCTTCAGACCAGGGCATGATCTTGGAGACCCGGGATCAAATCCCACGTCAGGCTCACTGCATGGAGCCTGCTTCTCCCTCTGCCTGTGTCTCTGCCTCTCTCTCTCTCTCTCTCTCTCTCTCTCTCTCTGTCTCTCATGAATAAATGAATAAAATCTTTAAAAAAAAAAGAAAGGGATGCTGAGAGGAGGACAAGGGACAGAGGGATGGGAGCCAGAAAAATACCCCCAGGGAACCCTTCCTGGGAGCTCTAGGTTGCTCAGTTAGGTGGGATCTTGCACAAGCTACAGGAATCCTTTCCTCCATGCCCATCCACCCCTACCTTTAGCCAGGCCAAATCAGCTGTCGGGAAGGGTATTCTGGGTCTTTCCCCCCCTTTCAATTTATTTTCCAGTTTCACAACACAAACACTTTGACGGGTAGAGATTAAGGAATCACACCCCTGACATTGCCCAACCCACCTGGATGCCTCGACTTTATACTACATGTTACTTAAAGGAGAGATAATGGGTGGGAAGACTGTCCCCAGGCATTTTACAGGCTCCTCTTTCTACTATGCCTCAAATACAAGTCAGTGTTGTTACAGCTAGGGAAATATAATTTATAATTTATTTTTTAAATACCACTGAATTCACAGGAGATTTGGTCATTGTGTAGTACAGTGGTTTTCAAATTTGAACATACATGAGAATCTCTTAGAGCACTGGTTGAAACAGATTTCTGGGCCCCAGGCTGCTATTTTCTCATTCAGCAGGTTGGTTCCAAAGCATTAGCAGTTCTAAAAAGTTCCCAGATAATGCTGACGCTGCTGGTCCAAGGACTGCACTTTGAGTACTGCTAATCCGAGTTATCAGAAATACAGCTGCTTTTAGGGATGTTCTGTTTGTTTTGTTTTGTTTTGTTTTTTCAAACTCTCTCCTCTAGCTTATTCAAGACTCTTAGCCATTTTTTTCTAGCCTTATCCCTTCCTCAAATATGTCCAAACAACATTTCATGGAGGATATAAACCAGAATAGTAACAAGAATAGCAAGAATGAAAATGAAACTCCAGATTCTTTTTTTTTTTTAAGATTTTATTTATTTATTCGTGAGAGACACACAGAGAGAGGCAGAGACATAGGCAGAGAGAGAAGCAGGCTCCATGCAAGGAGCCTGATGCAGGACTGAATCCCAAGATTGTGGGATCACGCCCTGAGCCAAAGGCAGATGCTCAACTGCTGAGCCACCTAGGTGCCCCAAAACCCCAGATTCTTAAATACAAAGAACAAAAACTGGTGGTTGCCAGAGGGGAGGTGGTGGTGGGGATAGGCAAAATAGATGAAGAGGATTAAGAGGTACAAAGTTCCAGTTATAAAAATAAGTCAGGGAAATGATAAGTACAGCAAAAGGAATATAGTCTATAATATTGTCATAACGTCAAATGGTGACTACAGTAATCTCTGTGAGCACTGAATCAATATTGTGTACACCTGAAACTAATAAAACATTGTAACATTGTCAATTATTTTTCAATAAAAAAATGATACTCAAAGTGTATATATTATGTACAGCTAAAGTGTATCAGTTATACCTTAATAAAGAGATGCGGGGGGGGTTTTTTTGCTTTTTTTTTTTTTTTAATGAAAATAAAACCTTGTGCTCTTCATTTTTCTGCAGAATTTCTACAAGTATCTTGTTTGACCAGGTAAGCTGAAAAGAAATAGAAGTGTGTTGGCAGAGAGGGGCAGTCCTGGGCTGGTCCTGAGAATATGCTCCAGCCCCAGCGGCAGTGACAGTACAGTGCAGGCGCCCTCCTGGTGGGTGCTAGGCCTGGCTTCCTTTTTTTTTCTTTTTTTTTTTTTTTTATGATAGTCACACACAGAGAGAGAGAGAGAGGCAGAGACATAGGCAGAGGGAGAAGCAGGCTCCATGCACCGGGAGCCCGAAGTGGGATTCGATCCCAGGTCTCCAGGATCACGCCCTGGGCCAAAGGCAGGTGCTAAACTGCTGCGCCACCCAGGGATCCCTAGGCCTGGCTTCCTGAGATGGCCCCTTTGCCCTGGGGTCTCACCCAGGTAAGAAAGGGTAAAAAATCTCTCACAACAAAGCAGCAGGCCTAAGTCTAGAGCCTTCCTAAGAAGTCCTGTGTGGCAGCAGGCTTGGGAAGCACCAGAAGGAGGGAGACGGTGAGGACCAGGCAGGGGGGCAGTGGGCTTTCCTAGGACTGGAGAAGGGAGCCTGAGAGCCCCACGTGGCAGCTGCTCCACACAGGCCCAGGCTTGGCGGCAAGGAGTTAGTTGCACTTGTGGTCAAATGGCATTCTCTAAAAATCAGATTGAATCCCCAGATAATTTTATTAATTAAGAGTGTGAATTTTGGGATCCCTGGGTGGCTCAGTGGTTTAGCACCTGCCTTCAGCCCAGGGCATGATCCTGGAGTCCCAGGATCGAGCCCCACATCGGGCTCCCTGCGTGGAGCCTGCTTCTCCCTCTGCCTGTGTCTCTGCTTCCCTCTTTCTCTCTCTCTGTCTCTCATGAATAAATAAATAAACCTTTAAAAAAAAAAAGAGTATGAATTTTAATTCATGTCTAACATGCTATACTCCTGAGTGACTCAGTGGGTTAAGCCACCTACTCTTGATTTGAGCTCAAGTCACGTTCTCAGGGTCTGTGCTGGGGGTGCAGCCTACTTTAGATTCTCTCCCTCTCCCTCGCCCCTCTCCAGCTCTCTAAATAAACAAACAAACAAAAGCAAAAAAAAAAAAAAGAAGAAGAAGAAGAAGAAGAAGAAAGAAGAAGAAGGGGACCTGGGTGGTTCAATTGGTTAAAGTGTCCAACTCTTGATTTTGGCTTGGGTTAAGATTGCAGGGTCCTGAGCTTGAGCCCCAACATGGGGCTCTGTGCTCAATGCAGAGTCCGCTTGAGATTCTCTCCATCTACCCCTCACCCCACCACTAAAAGAATAAGTCTTAAAAAAAAAAGATAAAATGCTACCCTTTTCTGAATTTCTCAGGGGAATGGCAGTGCCCTCTTTTTACTTTTCTTCAAAGCAGATGTTCAGCTAAACCTTAAATTAGGGCTTACCAGTGTGTTACCCCTGCTGGCAGGTTGTAGTGACCCTGTTTGTATTTACTTAAGCTATCCTCTTCTCCCCTACAGGTGGT
The DNA here is from genome assembly GCF_048418805.1 of Vulpes vulpes. Taxonomy (NCBI): domain Eukaryota; kingdom Metazoa; phylum Chordata; class Mammalia; order Carnivora; family Canidae; genus Vulpes; species Vulpes vulpes. The sequence continues at coordinate 182,352,503 of NC_132791.1, read as the reverse complement.
CAGTCGTTCAAGTATTTTTTTTTTTTTCTGACTGATTTAAAAACCATTTTCCTTGTTGAGGATCTCATTTTCAGTAATATGTTTCTTGGAAATAGATTTCTTCTTTGCAATTTTTTCAGTTTCGAGGTAATAGCATCATTTTGTCCTCCTCCATGCTGCACACTCAGATCTTAACTCAGGGCCCTCCACCTAGTATGTGCTCGGTAAAAATTTATGGACAGAGGTAATGACAATTGTAAATCTCCCTGATGCCTTCCTAGTCAATACTTTGCTCTCTTGAGTGACCTGGGACAAATTTATTAATACTTTGTGTACCTCAATTTCCTCAACTGTAAAATGGGCACATTACTAGAACCTACCCCCTAGGGTTGTTGTTGACTAAATGAGTTAACATGTTGGACAGTGTGTGGCTCAAAGCACTGTAGATGTGTCTTGCCACTATTTTGTTGTAATTATCACATCATCATCATTAGAAGTAACTGTGTTGTAATGGGCACAGCGTTGGACCTGAGTTAGAAAATGTGACAGTAGCTGTACAGTCTTTGTGCACTTCACCTCCCCTCCCTGCCACTCATTTTGTCCTTAAAATGGGGACTGCCATAGTCCCACATACAAGGAAGAGCTGATGCTGTGAGGATTTAGTGAGTTAACATCTGTAAAGCACTTTGCACCAGGCTCGACTCCTACTTGGTGTTCTTTAAGATGTCTGGTCCTGGAGGCCCTGGGTGCTGTGGTGGGTTGAGCTTCTGACTCTTGGTTTTGGATCAGGTGATGATCCTCGGATGGTGAGACCCAGCCCCACATGGGGCCCTGAGCTCCGGGAGGAGTCTGCTAAAGTTTCTCTCTCCTTCTTCCACTGCCACTCCCCACTCTCTCATTAAAGTGAATAAATAAATCTTTTTTAAAAAATGTGCAGTCCTAGGGCAAACAGGCTGGGATTGTTGGAGCGCTGGCCTTCGGCAGGGGGAGCTCTCCCCAGGAGTGCCCTGGTAGGGGCGGAGGCCGCAGGGCCCTGCTCACCTCCCGCGTGGGTGCCGCATACATTCGGGCGGCCACCAGGGGGCGGTGCCAGACTGCAGAGGGTGCCAGGGGTGAGGCAGCGCCTAGACCAAGCCAGCCTCGGTTGCCAGCCATCCTCTCCTTTTCTTCCTTCTCCAGTGTTTGGAATTTCATAGCGTGGAAGGAGGTACCGGCCCTTGAGGCCTCTGGCTCCTGCAACAGGAGCACTTGACAAGAAGGGAGATTGGCGTTGATGTCAGCTATGGTAAGGCCTGCTAATCTAAGGTGCCCCTGTTGTGATAATGTAACTAAAGGGTGCCCAGCAACTCTGAGAGCAAAGGGTGTTTTATTTTTTCACAACTTCTTCTTTTGAAAGATTCCAAACCAATAGAAATGTTTTTGGGGCACCTGGGTGGCTCAGTTGTTGAGCTTCTGGCTTTGAGCTGGAGTTGTCTGGGTCCTGGGATCCATTCCTGCATCACGCTCCCCGCAGGGAACCTGCTTCTCCCTTTACCTATGTCTCAGCTTTTCTCTGTGTCTCTTATGAATAAATAAATAAAATCTTTAAAATTGTGCAACAAACATCCTTGCAACTTTCATCTGTATTCATCAATTGTCAATATGCTTTACCAAATTATTTATACACACCCATATATTTTATTCTTGGCTAAATTATGTGAGAGTTACTTGCAGACATTCTGATACTTTACCCCTAAATACTTAAGCCTGCATCTCCTAAGAACAAGGACATTCTCCCACACAGCCACAACGCTATTATCACACCTAAGAAACTCCACATTGATATATTTAAATATATATGGTTCCATATTTAAACTTCCCTAATTGGTCCATTTATATTTTGTATAGCTGTAGTTTTGTTTTGTTTGTGATCCAGGATCCTGTCAGTGTTCATCTCATTTTTTCTTTCATGACATTTTTGAAGAGTCTAGAGAACTTGTAGAAGATTTCACAATCTGAATTTGTCCTATTTATTCCTCAGGGTTAGATTCAGGTACATCACTTTTGTTAAAATACTACAGAGGCCTCGTTATCTACTTCCCATTACATCCTTATCAAGAAGCCCGTCTTGTAGACTTGTACCATATTGGTGACACTAAGCTGGGTCACTGGGCTACATATGAATTTCCTATCCTTGCTTTTATCTCCCCACCAAAAGACAACCAGATCAACACACTATCAGAAGCAACAAACTAAATTCAGGATGTAAGACAAATATCAGTTTCTCTAACCATCTATGGAATGGAATAGGTGGGGAGGAGAAGGAAGGGCTGATTTATTTATCTATCTGTCTATCTATCTATCTATCTATCTATCTTTAAAGATTTTATCTATTTATTTGACAGAGCACAAAGAAGGGGGAATGACAGGCAGAGGGAGGGGGAGAAGCAGACACCCTACTGACTGAGCCACCCAGGTTCCCCAAAAAAGCTGTTTTAGAATAAAAGATTTAAGAGTCATATATATAGCTACAAACATTGAATAGATCTTGTTTGAATCCTTTTTTAATTTACTTATTTGACAGTGGGAGACAGACAAGAGACAGAGAGAGAGAGCACAAGCAGGTGGAATGGCAGGCAGAGGGAGAGGGAGAAGCAGACTCCCTGCTGAGCAGGGAGTCCAACTCAGAACTTGATTCCGGGCCCTGAGGTCATGGCCTGAGTCAAAGGCAGATACCGAATCAACTGAGCTACCCAGGTACCCCAAAACACTTTTTTTAAAAGATTTTATTCATGAGAGAGAGAAAGAGAGGCAGAGACACAGGCAGAGGGAGAAGCAGGCTCCATGCAGAGAGCCCAACATGGGACTCGATCCTGGGACTCCAGGATCAGGCCCTGGGCTGAAGGCGGCGCTAAACCATTGAGCCACCCGGGTTACCTGGCCCCAAAACACTTTAAATTGTAATATATTCATGCGATGGATTATACAGCAGCAAAAAATAATGAAAAAAGATTTATCATGCTGGAAAAATCTCAGAAATAACGAGTGAAAAAAGTAAATTTAGAGTGATACAATTGATATACCAAAGATAACATTGCATATATATATATATCATATATATATGATATGATACATATATGGTACATATATGATATATGATACATATATATGATATACTGGATTTCCTTTCTTCTCTTTTATTGTGTTAAAATACATATACAACTTGCCATCTTAACACTTTTTAAGCATATAGTTCAGTGGTATTCAATACATCCATTGTTGTATAGCCATTACCACTATTCACCCCATCCCCCATCCATCCTCACCCATGCCCTAGCGTCATAACTCTTTTCATCTTGTAAATCTGAAACTCTATACCTATTAAGGAATAATTCCCTGTTTTCCCCTCTCCCCAGCCCCTGGCAACCACCATTATACTTTCTTTATGTTGACTACTCTAAATACTTCATACAAGTAGAATTATTCCGTATTTGTCTTTTTGTGACTGGCTTGTTTCACCTAGCATAATGCTTTCAGAATTCATCCACATTGTAGCATGTTACAGAATCTCCTTCATTTTTAAGGTCAAATAACATTCTATGGGATGTATATACCACATTTTGGAAATCCATTCATTGGTTGATGGACACTTGGCTTGCTTCCATGTTTTAACTATTGTAAATAATACTGCTATGAACACGGGGCTCTTCAAGACCCTGCTTTTCCCTTCTTTTAGGCATATACCCAGAAGTAGAATTGCTGGTCATATGCTAATTCTATTTTTTAATTTTTTGAGGAAACTGTATACTGTTTTCCACAGAGGCTATATACCATTTTACGTTCTCACCAACAGTTTACAAGTGTTCCAAGTTCTCCATACCCTCACTAGCACTTGTTGTTTTCTTTTCTTTTTCTTTTTCTTTTTTTTTTTTTTTTAAGATTTATTTATTCAAGGAAGAGAGCAGGAGGAGGGGCAGTGGGAATGGGAGAGAGAATCCTCAAGAGACTCCCCACTGAGTCTGGAGCCTGATTCAGAGCTCAATCCCAGGGTCCTGGGATCATGAACTGAACCGAAATCAAGAGCTCCCCACTTAACCAACTGAGCCACCCAAGCTCCCCAGCACCTATTGTTTTCTGTCTTTTAATAGTAGCTATCCAAATGGATATGAAGTGGGGTCTCTTTGTAGTTTTGATTTGAATTTCCATAATAGTTAGTGATGTTAAGCATCTTATCATGTGCTTCATGGCTGTTCATGCATCTTCTTTGGAAAAATGTCTGTTCAGATTCTTCGCCCATTTTGAGGCTGTTTGTTTTTTTGTTGTTGAGTTTTAGGAGTTTTCTATATATTCTGGATATTCATCTCTTATGAGAATTACATATTTATTTCCTGAGAAACAGTGCTAGAGACTGTTTATGGATACATGCATATAGAGTAAAAATATAAAGCCACGTATAGGAAAGACCAACACTATTCAGTGAAGGTTAGGATAGGGAAAGGCACATAGGAAGCTTCTGTCATAGCTGTTGAGTTTTATCTCTCTTTTTTTGAAAGATTGTATTTATTTATTCATAAGAGACATGAAGAGAGAGGCAGAGACACAGAGGGGACAGGCGTCCTGAGTTTTATTTCTTAGAGTCGATCATAAATGAGAGCTCATTATGTTATTATCTTTCCTTTCTTGCATTCTCCTGAGATTATTTAACATATTAAAAAAAATAAAGTATATAACAGGTCCCTTGGCTGGCATGCAACACTTGATCTCAGGGTTGTGAATTCAAGCCCTGTGTTGGGTGTAGAGATTGCTTTAGAAAATACATAAAATAGGGGATCCCTGGGTGCCTCAGCGGTTTGGTGCCTGTCTTTGGCGCAGGGCGCGATCCTGGAGTCCCGGGATCGAGTCCCACGTCAGCCTCCGGGCATGGAGCCTGCTTATCCCTCCTCCTGTGTCTCTGCCTCTCTCTCTCTCTCTCTCTCTCTGTCTATCATAAATAAATAAATAAATAAATAAATAAATAAATAAATAAATAAATCTTAAAATAAAAAGAAAATACATAAAATGTAGCTTCTTAAAGAAAAAAAAAGACTTTAAAAAGAGAGCAAAAAAAGAGCAACTACTAGATTCAAAAAGCTTAACATAGGGGACCTGGGTGGCTCAGTGGTTGAGCATCTGCCTTTGGCTCAGGTCATGATCCTGGAGTCCTGGAATCGAGTCCTGCATCAGGCTCCCCACGGGGAGCCTGCTTCTCCCTCTGCCTGTGTCTCTGCCTCTCTCTCTCTCTCTATCTCTGTGTCTCTCATGAATAAATAAATAAAATCTTAAAAAAAAAAAAAAAACTTAACCTACATTATCTACTTTAATCCTCCCCTTGTTTCTCACATCATCTGTCACCACTCTGTCCGTGCACACTGCAGTCGTACTGACCTCCTTACTGCCTTTTTTCAGAGCTTGGCATTGTCCTGCCACAAGACCTTTGCACTTGCTGTCCCTTCTACCTGGAATACTTTTCCCCATGAAAAGCATGGTTTCCTCCTCACCTCCTTCAGGTCTTTGCTCAAAGAACACCTTTCCAGCAAAGCCTTCCTTGACTAGCCCATCTCCCTTACCCTGCTCTACTTTTTCCTCATAGCAATTGTCAGCTTCTGACAGATCATATAATTTACTGACTTACTATCTTTACTGTCCATCTCCCCTTACTAGTATGTAAACTCTGTAAGAGCAGGGATTTTTCTCTGCTTTATTCACTGTTGTATTCCCAACACCTCAAACAGCTCAGCACATAGTATAGCACTTAATAAAGATGTGCTGAATCAGTGATTGAATGTATTTGTTACCTACTACTGCATTACAAATGACCCCCAAAATTTAGCAGCTTAAGCCACATTCTCTCACATGGTTTCTGAGGGTCATGCATCTAGGAGCTGCTTAGCTGGGTGGTTCAAGCTCAAATGCCCCATGAGACTGCAGTCAAGCTGTGGGCCAGAGCTATAGCAGTAGCAAGGCCTGGCTGGGGCTGTAGAACCTACTTCCAAGCTCACAAACATGGTTTTGGCAGACCTCATTCCTCTCTGGCCGTTGGCTGGAAGTTTCTGTTCCTAACCCTGTGGGCCTCTCCACAGGGCTGCCTCTTTCATGGCAGCTGGCTTCCCCCAAAGGGGTGAGAGAGGGAAAAGAAAGAAAAGAGGAAGGTAGAGAGAGTGAAAAAGAAAAGAGGAAGGTAGAGAGAGTGAAAATGAGGCAGGGAAGAGAAAGAAAGAAAAAGACAAAAGAGGAAGGGAGGGGATGGAAGTACTTGAGACAAAAGACACAACTGAGCCACCTGATCACAAAAGTGACATACTATCCATGGCAGAGAAAATAATGGTCCCCAAAGACGTCCAAGTCCTAATCCCTAGAACCTGTGAATATGTTACCTGACATGGGGAAGGGATTTAGCAGATTAAGTTAAGGATTTAGTTGAAGTGGGGGAGATTATCCTGCATTGGCCACATGGGCCCAATATAATCACAGGGTCCTTATCAGGGAAAGAGGGAGGCAGGACAGTTGGTGACAAAAAAAGAGGTGGCAGTGGGAACAGTGGTTGGAGTGATGTACTATGAGGATGGAAGGAGGGACCACGAGCCAGGGAACTCAGGCCTCCTTCACAGGCTGGAAAAGATAAGGAAATAGATTCCCCCTGGGAACTTCCAGAAGGAACACAGCCCTGCTGACAACTTGGTTTTAGCCCAGTAAGACCCATGGCGATGTCTGACCTCCAGAATTGCAAGGCAGTAGCTTTGTGCTGTTTTAAGCCACTAAGCTCGTGGTGATTTTTTCCAGCAAGAAGAGGAAATGATTATAGCACCACTCCCACCATATTGTACTGGTTAGAAGTGAATCAGCCCACATTCACAGAGTGTGAACACCAGGATGCACGATTGTTGGGGGGCACTTTAGAGGCTGCTTACTATAAGGAATGAATTCTTTTTTTTTTAATATTTATTTATTTATTTATGATAGACATAGAAAGAGAGAGAGAGAGAGGCAGAGACACAGGAGGAGGGAGAAGCAGGCTCCATGCCGGGAGCCCAACGCGGGACTCGATCCCGGGACTCCAGGATCGCACCCTGGGCCAAAGGCAGGCGCCAAACTGCTGAGCCACCCAGGGATCCCCAAAGGAATGAATTCTTATTAACCCTACTTTACAGATAAGTAAACTGAGGCTCAGAGGAGTGAAGTAACTTGCCTGAGGTCGTATACCTAATGATGGTGGAGTGGGTTCATCTGATGCTCAGAATAAATTCCAAATCCTTTTGACAAATAGCTATGAGGGCCTATCCCATCTGGGCCCTGCCGGCCTCCCCAGTCTCCACAAACACAGTTCCTTGATTCCCACCAGAGGAGATTTTACACCTGCTGTTTCTTCTCCAAAATTGCTCTTCAGTGAGCTGGCTCTTTCTCACCTTCAGGTCTCAGTTCAAATACAAGTCTTCCCTGATAACAAAATAATTTTCTCACCCCTTTTTACTTTATCTTTACTTCTTTAGTTTGTTTACTGTCTAACACCTGTTTGCATTATTCCCAGCCCTCATGAGGACAGGGGTTTTGCCTGCTTTGTCCATTGCTGTTTCCCCAGCACTGGAAGGTAGTAGGTCCTTAGTAAGTCTTTGCTGAACGAATGAATGAGTGACTCCACAGGAAGGTGAAACAGATAATCTATTCAACTCACTTCTCAAGGCATCTTGAAATAACAGTTCTTACCTGGCGAGCTTATAAAGATTAAAAGAAATAAAAGAAGTCACAAGGCCTAGAGCCACAGGATATATATATTTTTAAAATGAGAGTTTCAGTTCTCTGACCACCAACAGGCTGGACCTGGGGGTGTTCACGGGGCTCTGGGCTGAGAGTCCTTTGTCTCCAGAGAAGGCAGATCCTGGCAGGAGGGGTAAGCAATCCACCAGCACCACTATTTGGGTAATAACTAAGCCTTGTCTTCCCAGGCTGGTTCTGCTGGTCCCCACACCCATTCCCACAGGCTAAAATCTTCCCTACTTAGCCAGGAACTGGAGCTCTCTGAAGACTCTTGCAGGTCAACTCTGGATTGAATGAGGCTTGTCAGAGAGAATTGATTAGGGAGGCTGGGTCCTTAAGATCTTGGACAAAGAACCTGTTTTCTCAATCTCTCTCCCTCTTTTTGGAGGGATAGGGGGACTTGAGTAAAGAGAGTTGAATTATCTCCGTTCACTCCCATAGTTGGTTTATGCAAGACTCCCCACCTCCTCTACTCTGTTTAATAAATATCTTTTAATTTGTATGTCCTCTCTCTGCCCCCTACTCACTCTCTCAAAAAAATTTTTTTAAGATTTTATTTATTCATGAGAGACACAGAGAGGCAGAGACATAGGCAGAGGGAGAATCAGGCTCCCTGTGGGGAGCCCTATGTGGGACTCGATCCCAGGATCCTAGGATTATGTCCTGAGCCAAAGGCAGACACTCAACCACTGAGCCACCCAGGTGCCCCTCAAAAAATTTTTTTTTAGTTATATCATTTGTGGATTCACCCAAGTTTCTTTGAATTTATCTAGTTCAGGAGTCAGTAAAGTTTTTTCTGTAAAGAGCTAGGTATATATGTTCAAGGCTTTGTAAAACTCAGCTCTGCTGTGGTAGTGCAAGAGCAGTCACAGACCATAGATAAATGAACAAGCATGGCTGTCTTCTAATAAAACTTTGTGGATGCTGAAATTTGAATTTCATACAATTTTTATATGTCACAAAATATTATTTTTTTTGAGATTTTATTCATGAAAGATGCAGAGAGAGAGGCAGAGACACAGGCAGAGGAAGAAGCAGGATCCCCGTGGAGCAGGGAGCCCAATGTGGGACTCAGTCCCAGGACCCTGGGATCACTACCTGAGCCAAAGGCAGATGCTCAACCACTGAGCCGTCCACAAAATATTCTTTTGATTTTTTTCCCCACCATTTAAAAATGTAATAATCATTCTTAGCTCTTGAGCCAAGCTGCACAAAAATAGATAAATCAAAAAAAAAAAAATAGATGACAAGTCAAATTTGGGCCAGAGGCCTCTGTGCATTGACCCCTGGTCTATATCATTGTTTTGAATGCTGCATAATTATCTCATAGTTTCCCAAATATTCCATACTTTATATATCTATTCCCTTTGAGGGGCATTTGTTTACCTCCTACTCCCAGCTACCATAAACAACAGCTGTAAGGAACATTCTTGGTCATATGGGAAGATCCCTGGGATATTTACCTGGAATTGCTGGGTTTCAGGGTATTAGGCTACACTCTGCAGTAGTGCATGAGAGACCCATTTCCTCCACATCCTACTGACATGTGGTGTTTTCCAATTTTCTAATGTTTGCCAGTCCAAATTGGTATGTCCTCCTTGTTTTGGCTTGGATTTCCCTACTAGCTAATGAATGTGAACATTCCTTTGTATACTAGCACCCATTCAAGTTATCTCTCTAAATTATCTATCCATGTTCTTTACCCATTTTACTATTAGATGTTTCTGACTTTTTCTTATTGGGAAGACTTCCTTTTCCTGGGCCTGTTTCCCCCTTTGCACCACAGTTCCCTACAGGGCTCTTCTGAAATGCAGTTTCCAGAACAGGCTCTTCATCCCTGTTTCTGAAATTTCATGTTTCAAGTAATGAGAAATGGGCCTTGGGTTGGGTTTTTATGTGTATCATCTGATTTTAGAAATTGAATACTCAGGACTATATCTGAGACTTCTGGGTTCAGGGAGGTTGATTACTAGCCCAGGACCACCCAGAGGGATCCTGGGGTTGAGCAGATGCTGAAGCTGAGCCCCATTAGGAAGAGCTTAGACCACAAATCAGAATAAGATAGCAAACAGCACTTCAGGGTCAAATTGGAAATGTTTCTAAATGAGAGAAGGCAAGACACTGGAGAGAATGAAGGTTTCTTTTTCTAGCTGGTGCAAGTGAAACTAGTTCTAAACCGTTCTGAAGGGCAGGTTGACAATTATGTGCCAGAAGCCTAAAACACCTGCAAACCATTTGACTCAGCAAACTTCCTAGGAATTTGTCCTGAAGCAATAACTGGTGAAAGGCAAGGAGAAAACTGTTTAGTGGTGGGGGGAAAAAATCACTCCTAAAAATATCCCACTTTAGGAGATGGAATACTACATATGCTATCATAAGAAAGATATTCTCTCTCTCTTTTTTTTTTAAAGATTTTATTTATTTGAGAGAGAGAGAGAGAGAGAGAAAGCAAGTGACCAAAAGCAGGTAGAGCTGCAGAGGGAGAAGGAGAAGCAGACTTGCTGATCAGGGAGCCTGATGCAGGGCTCAATCCCAAGACCCTGGGATCATGAACTGAGCTGAAAGGGGATACTCAACCAACTGAGCCACCCAGGCACCCCTTTAAGAAAGATATTTTATAGGGGATGCCTGGGGGGCTCAGCTATTGAGTGTCTGCCTTTGGCTCAGGGTGTGATCCTGGAGAAGGGGATTGAGTCCCACTTCGGGCTCCCTGCATGGAGCCCGCTTTTCCTTCTGTCTATGCCTTTGCCTCTCTCTGTGTGTGTGTCTCTCGTGAATAAATAAATAAAATCTTTATTTAAAAAAAGATATTCTATAGGATTTCTAATGCTACGGAAAAATTTTAATAATTCACTTAAGATGGGGGAAAAAATCCACATTATAAAATAGTGGATCCCGAATGATCTCCTTTTTGTAAGGAAAATACATATGTGAGTAAAAAATGCTGGGAAAATGCATTAATGTACTGGGGCCACGTACTGTTTTTAGTGATTTACAGCTTCACACTTAATTCTCACACAGTTTGGGTAGGTGCTGTTGTTACTCCCATTAGTTAGTTTTCCAGGTGAAGAAACTGAGGTCAACAGAATGCCTAGGTGGCTCAGTTGGTGAAGTGTCCGCCTTCAGCTCAAGTCATGATCTCAGGGTCCTGAGACTGAGCCCCACATCGGGCTCTCCACTCAGCAGCGAGTCTGCTTCTCCCTCTCCCTCTGTGATCTTTCTCGCTTTCATGCTCTAATAAATAAGTCAATGAAATCTTAAAAAAAGAAAGAGAAAGAAAGAAAGAAAAGAAAAGAAAAAAGAAAGAAAAGAAAAGAAAGAAAAGAAAAGAAAAAAGAAAAGAAAAGAAAAGAAAAGAAAGAAAAGAAAAGAAAAGAAAAGAAAAGAAAAGAAAAGAAAAGAAAAGAAAAGAAAAGGAATAGGTCAAGAGAGGTGAAATGAACTGCCCAGAGTTACACAGATGATAAGTGATGAACCCAGGATTTGAACCCAGGCAGCTGGCTCCAGAGCCACCACAAAATATCCCCAAGGTTACCAGCATATTTGCTCCTGGGGAGTGAGACCAAAATGATCCCTATTTATCTTTGTTTCCTGATTTTTCTACAATTAATTTTTTTTTTTAATTTATCATAGTCACAGAGAGAGAGAGAGAGAGAGAGAAGCAGAGACACAGGCAGAGGGAGAAGCAGGCTCCATGCACCGGGAGCCCGACGTGGGACTCGATCCCGGGTCTCCAGGATCGTGCCCTGGGCCAAAGGCAGGCGCCAAACCGCTGCGCCACCCAGGGATCCCCTACAATTAATTTTTTAAGAGGATTCTCTACCCTACCCTCCTTGTAGTGGTTGAGGCCTTTGGAAATAACGCCAGGAGATGTTGGGGTAGGGAGCATTGTGGGGAAGAGAATTGGGAATAGGATGGAGCTTTGTTTACCTCAGATCCTACCCTAGCCGGAAACCCTCTCTCTTTTCATTCATATCAAGGAAATCAGAGGTCAGATATCAGCTCTACAAAATCAGACCCGTTCCTCACCCCTCCTGAGCCCTAGATATGTCATAGGGACCCGGATTTCTGGAGAAGCCTGCCTGTTCCCCCTCCCTTCCCAGCACCCTGAGTGAGGCATAAGGAGGAGAGCTCTGCTCAGTAGTGCTGGGAAGGGAAGGAATGAGAGCAGGGAGGGTGAGGTCCAGGGAGGAGTCTGCTCCTATCATCTCCTCTCCCCTGGGGCTTGGAGGGATGACTACCTAGGCTCTGCACGTAACTGTGGGAAGGTCTGTGCTGCAGTGAGCGCTGCAGACGGAGTTTAAAGACTTGCGTTCTGCTCACACATCACCTGTCAACAAGTCACTCCCTTCTTGAGCTTTGGCTTTCTCCAAGGTTGAAGCTATTAATGCCTGGCCGTTTGTGACAGTGCGAGGAAAGGTGCTTTGTGAGAGGATAAACAAACACGGGCCGCCCATGTCAGGTCAGCACACCACAGTGCACCTCCTTTTTCACAGCCTTATCTCCATCTAATCCCCTACCCACACAGTTCACCCATTTAAAACGTACACTTCAGTGGATTTTAGTATATTCACAGAGTTGTGGTACCATCCCCACAGTTTTAGAACATTCTGTCACCCCAAAGGAGAACCTGTGCTGTCACCCCCAGGCCCCTCACCCCCTCAGCCCTAGGCAACAGCTCCTATGCTGTCACTACAGGCATTTCCTCTCTGTGTAATCATACAGTGTGCCCTTTGTCCTTCACTTAGCATGTTTTCAAGGCTCATCCATGTCGGAGCATATATAAAACTTATTCCTTTTTACAGTTGAACAATATTCCATTGCATGAATAGACCATATTTTGTTTCTCTGCTCATTAGTTGATGGACAAGTGTGTTTTTCTCCTACTTTTTGGCTGTTGCTAGTGGTGCAGCTTTACACCTTGATGTACACAATTTCTATGGACATGTTTTCATTTCTTTGGAGATAGGAATGGAGTTGCTCAAATAGTAATTATATCACATTTTGGAGATAGGAGTGACACTGATCAAATAGTAATTATATGTCACACTTTGAGACAACACCTGTTTTATACAGTCCAGGAACTAAGAAGGGTTCTTATATTTTTAAATGGCTGGGGGGAAATCAAAAGGAGAACAATACTTTGTAACATGTGAAAATTACATAGACATCAAATTTCAATGACCACTAATAAAGTTTCATTGGACACCGCATCATTTCTTTGTGCATCATCTGTGGTGCTTCTGAGCTACGATGGTAGAATTGAGTAAAGTGACAGGCTTGCAAAGCCTAAAATATTTACCATCTGGTCTTTTATAGAAAATATTTGCCAACCCCTAAACTATGGATTTGTGTTGTTATTATTAATTATTTATTGTTTGGAGGAGACAGCTGGGGTATGTACTGCCTTGATGGGAGCGGGACTCAGGTCGGCAGCCCCGCTCTGCCAGGAAAGGAATGAGAGCTCACGGCCCCATTTTCTGGACTGAGAAACCGAGTCCTGCAGGAGGGCTCAGACTCATGCAAGATGAGGAGGCAGTGAGGGCACCTTGTTCCTCCCCGCCAGTTAAGAAGACCAGCTGTGAATAATTCATGGTTGGCGTTTGCAGAGCACTCCGTCTTTTCAGAGTACTTTGATCGTCATTAATTAGTCAGAACCTGGCTCCAGCTGTCGCCTATTAAAACACAAACAGAAGTGGCTTTGATGGTTCCATCTCTATTCCAAGGCTTTGCACCACAGATTATTTCTCTCTGCCCAATACCCATCACCTCTTAGAGACCTAGAACCCACTGAATTGGCCCCAAAATCTGGCTTTTTAAAGGAAAAATGGCAGTGCCAGGGTTGGAGCCCACCCCTCATAGATGGTGTCTTCTGAGAAGTCACATCCTCTCTCTGCCCCTCGGTGTCTTCATCAGGAAGATACAAGTAAAGATGCCTATCTCTGGGGTTGTTGTGGGGATTAACCAAGTTTGTACTTATAAAAGTGTTCTGAAAGGATCTCTCATACACTGCCAGTAGAAAGGTAAAATGGCACAGCCACTTTGGAAAATATTCTGAGGGTTCCTCAAATGATTAAATGTAGAGTCACTGAATGACCCAGCAATTCCACTCCTAGGTGTGTATTTGGGAGAAATGAAAAACCTGTACACAGATGTTTGAAGCAGCATTACTCAAAATAGCCAAAGAGTAGAAATGGCCCAAACGTCCATCAACTAAAGACAAATAAAATGTAATATATCCATAAAATGGAGTATTACTCAGCCATAAAAAGTAATGAAGTTCAAAAAAAAAAAAAGTAATGAAGTTCAAGCAATAGATATGTGCCTCAAGGATGACAAACCCAAAAACAATGTTAAGTGAAAGAAGCCACTCATAAAAAGGCCATGTATGGTATGACTGCATTTATATGAAATTCCAGAATAGGCAAATCCATGAAGGAAATAGGTTAGTGATTGTCAGGGGCTGGAGAGGAAATGAGAGTAACTGTAAATGGACGTGAGATTTCTGTTTGGGATGATGGAAATGTTCCAAAATTGATCATGGTCATGGTCACCCAACTAAGTGAATATATTAAGAACCAGCATGCTTCACATGGACAAATTTTATATGTAAAATTGGTCTTTCTTTAAAAAAGATTTTATTTATTTATTTGTTTATTTATTTATTTATTTATTTATTTATTTATTTATTTATTTATGAGAGACACAGAGAGAGGCAGAGACATAGGCAGAGGAAAAAGCAGGCTCCACTCAGGGAGCCCGATGTGGGACTCGATCCCAGGACCCGGGGATCACTACCTGAGCCGAAGGCAGATGCTCAATCACTGAGCCACCCAGGTGCCCCTATATGTAAAGTATATCTTAATTAATCTGTGGGTTTTTAAAAAGATTTTATTTATTTATCTGAGAGAGAGCATGAGAGAGATCACAAGTGAGGGGGAGGGGCAGAGGGAGACGCCGACTTCCCACTGAGCAGGGAGCCTGATGCAAGACCCCATCCCAGGACCCTGAGATCATCATGAATTAGTCAGAACCTGTCCAGCCGAAGGCAGGCAGATGCTTAACTGACTGAGCCACCGAGACACCCCTAAAGCTGTGTTTTAAGAGGGCTCTGAAAACTGTAAAGCAATGAGCACAGTGATAGTCACCTGCCTCGTGGAGGATCTCGCCTAATGGATGGATGTGAGTGTTCTGACCAGTCGGTTTAGGGCAGTTCTGAAGACTTTAGAAATCAGAGATGCCTGGATATCTTGCTATCTATGACCTCAGGCAAGTCACTTAACTCTCTGATCTTCAGGTTGCCCATCTGTAAAACTGAGACAATAATCTCTGCTTCGGGGATGGCAGGGTGTCAGTTAAGCATCCGACTCTTGATTAAAGCTCAGGTCTTGATCTCAGGGTCCTGAGTTCAAGCCCTATGTTGAACTCCACCGTAGGCATGGAGCCTACTTTAAAGAACAAAAAAAAAAAGAATCTCTATCTCTTAGGACTTTTGTAACAATTAATATTGTAGGAACATGCTGAGCTTGGTAAATGCTGATTTGCACGTGGAGTTACCTGACACTCCCAGCTGCTCCCAGCTGCTTCAGGGAGCAAGTCCACACACTCTTTCCATCCCCTCAGAACCTGCTGTTTCCCAAACTTGGTTGATCATAAAAGTTGTTTGTGGCATCTGTTAAAAATACAGATTCCAGGGCAGCCCCGGTGGCTCAGCGGTTTAGCACTGCCTTCAGCTTAGGGCCTGATCCTGGGGACCCGGGATCCAGTCCCACGCCGGGCTCCCTGCATGGAGCCTGCTTCTCCCTCTGCCTGTGTCTCTGCCTCTCTCTGTGTCTCTCATGAATAAATAAATAAAATCTTTAAAAATAAATAAGTAAATAAATAGTTGTGAACACTTTTTCTACATCATTGAAAGTTCTGCCCCAGCATTATATTTAATGATTTCAGAGTATTGCACTCAAAAAAAGTACACCATAATTTATCTGTCAGCATTCTGTTGGACACATAGCTTGTTTTCCATTTTTCCATATTATGAATCATACTGCATGAACATCCTCTGAAGCAAGAAGCAGCACAGGATAGCAGTTAAAGCACAAGCCTCAAAGCTACCTTACTGGATATGAATCCAGAATCTAACACCTGCTACGTGACTTTAGGCAAACTGCTTCATGGCCTGGTGCCTCAGTTTCCCCATATATAAAATGAAGGTGATGATAGTCATGATAATGGCACCCATGTTATTTTTTGTTCTAAGGATCCAAATGTGTTAATAGAAATATAGTGCTTAAAACATTACTTGGCACAAAGCAAATGCTCAGTAAGTGTTAGCCACTGTTAGGAGTCATTGGGAATATTTCCTAGAAGTAAAAAAAAAAAAAATTAAGTTGACCCTAAAAGGCATTCAATTATTCCCTTTCTGTATGGTATCTGTTGGTAAAGTCACTGAGTGGGATTCGTGTCACAGTAGGATGAAGTGAGAAAGGCCCAGACTGGAGGGCACAGAAGTCTGTGCCCCACCCTTGGCTTGTTAGTGAAAGAGCTGCTGTGTGATCTTTGAAAAGTCCTTTGATGTCTCTGAGCTCTCATTTCCTCATATCTTTGAAGAACTGGGACTAACTTCAGCCTATGGTATAGTATAAAGTTAATTAGGCTGGCTTTGGGGGTCATGCAGAACTGAGTTTCAATTCTTACTCTGCCACTTACTCTCCTAAAATCCTTGGGTAAGTTATTCCATTTACTTAAACATAGCACTACTATATAATACTAATTTTTAAAGTATGTCTGTATATGTTTTCATAGAAAAAGAATGGAAGGAACCTAAATTGAGGCACATTTTATAAAATAACTGGACTGTATAAAAAGAAATGTCAAGGTCAAGATAGAAAAAGTCTGAGACACTATTCTCCTTTAAAGGACTTTAAAATGATATGACAACTAAAAAAAATAATAAAATAAAATAATATGACAACTATATGCAAATTAAGATCCCAGCTTAGATACTGGCCTGGGGAAAAATTATATATATAGAGAGAGAAAGCTGATTGATTTAAATATGGACTATAGATTATTACCGTTAATAATAGTACTGTTGCAATACTAAATGCCCTAAGTTTGCTAATTGGTCTGTGGTTATGGATGGGAATCTCTTAGGAAATTCACACTGAGGTATTTAGGGGTTAAAGGGCGTGATGTCTCCTATTTAATCTCAGGTTGTTCAGAAAAATGCACACACCCATATGAATATTTATACAGAAGGAGAAAATGATTACTGCATATGGTAAACAACTGGTTAGTACAGGTAGACGAGTTTCTGGGAGTTTATTGTGCTATTCTTGCAACTTTTCTGTAAGTTTGAAATTATACCAAAGTTACAAATTACTAAAGATGGCAGGGAGGGGAGGACAAGCACATAAACTAATACTTCTGGGAATAGAACTAAAAAACAAAATTGGAAAAAGACAAGTTTTTTCAAATAGCCTTCTTAAAGTAATAAAATAGTGGCATGCTTTCCTGAAAGGAACAGAAAATGGAGGGCAGTATACCAAGCATGAGCTGTGTCCAGGTGGTAATATGACCCAGCAGTGACATGCACGACCTCTGGCCCTAGGTAGCTTGGATTGAATCCACACTCTGCTATTTACTAGACGTGACACCCTGGGTGAGTTACATTCTCTATGTCCCTTTTCCACCCCTCCCCTGTGCTGTGGGGATAGCCTACTCACGGGGGAGTCACATGAGTCACTGGAGTATAAAGCATTTGTGACAGTGTGGGCTCATGCCCTGAGACTTATGTAAATATCAGCCACTATGTCTGATTGGTGGGATTAGGGGTGAAATAGTCAATATCTTTTTTAATTGGGATTAAATTGACATATAACATTTAATTGGGATTAATTGACATATAACATTATATTAGTTTCAGGTGTGCAACATAATGATTCAATATTTGTACATAGTGTGCACTGATCACCAAAATAAGACCAGTTCACATCCATCACCATACGTAGTTACAATTTTTTCCTTGTGATGAGCACTTTTAAGATGTACTCCCTTAGCACCTTTCAAATATACAGTATTAACCATAGTTATCATGATGTACATTACAGCCAAGACTTACCTACCTTATAACTGAAAGCCTGTAACTTTTGACTTTCTTCACTCATTTTGCCTGCCCCATCTCTGACTGCCACCTGTGTGTTCCCCGTATGTACGAGTTCGGTTTTGTCTTCATTTTTGTTTTTAGATTCCACGTACAAGTGAGATCACATGGTATTTGTCTTTCTCTGACTTATTTGACTTAGCATCATGCCCTCAGTGCATTTTATAAACTCCTTAAAGTGAGCACACACTAATTTTGTAACCAGAGCAACAAAACAGGAAATAAAAATATCATAAATAGGGACCCTCGGGTGGCTCAGCGGTTTGGCCTGTGCCTTTGGCCCAGGGCATGATCCTGGAGACCTGGGATCGAGTCCCACATCGAGCTCCCTGCATGGAGCCTGCTTTTTCCTCTGCCTGTGTCTCTGCCTCTCTCTCTCTCTGTCTCTCACGAATAAATAAATAAAATCTTTAAAAAAAATCATGAATATTTTTTAGAGGATGAGGGGAGATGCCTTCCCAATGGCTCTGCTTTTCCTTTTAGTCTTCCTTCTCTCTCTCACCCCCACTCTGATTGTCTTTCCCTCCCAGTCCCCTTCCCTCTGCCCACCAGATTGCATTCCTCACTTTTTTTCCCCAAAGAACTATAATTAAGCTCTTACTCTGTAATTGCCATGTCATGGTTCCCCATCTGAAATCACAGTCTTGCTTAGCCTGGTTTCCATCTCCTCAGCCTTGGGAAGCAGAGGTAGGATATGACCCCTGCTTGTTGAATATTTGCTCTGCATGCACTGGGAACACTGTGTGTGATCAGCTCCTTCCCTGCATAACTTTGTTTAAACTTTGAGGAAACCAAAGCTCGAGGACATAGAGCAAATCACCCAAAGACCTCGCCAGTAGTTAATGGAGCTGGCATTCAAATCCAGTTTGATCTGGCCTCAAAACTAGGAAGTGAGATTCCTGCTACTTCAAGTAATGTGCATATTCTGAACTCCCCACATGAGACACCAATGTCGTAATGGTAGTTGGATCTCAAAACTGACTATCCTGACCCTTCCCTGTGTCCTCACCCTTCATAATATGACTTTGCAGTCCTCCATCTAAAATAAAAGGTGGAGTCTATTCTGCAGCCCTTGAATCTAGACCAGACTTGGAGTGCACTGGAAGTGACAGTGTACCACATCTAGGCCCCAGGAAACCTTGCCTACTTCTGCTCTTTCTCTTGGCATACTGTCCCTTCCATGGAAACAGGCCCAGGCTAGACTGTTGGAGCATCATGACCCAGTCACCCCTGCCACGTACCCAAAAGCCAGACGTGTGAATGAGGCCATCCTAGACCTACCAGCCACCGGCAGCCTGCTGGCTGCCTGTAGATACATGAATGGCCCCGGTAGAGATTAAGTGAGCCTGCTCAGCTCAGCAGAATTACCCTGCTGGCCCATAGAGTCATGAGCAATTGTTTCAAGCCATTGAGTTTTGGGGTGGTTTATTATACAGTAATAGCTAGCCAATACAACACTTTAGAGAAAGGACAGAGTGGGAGGTGGTTCCTCCAGTATTCCAGAGGAAAGAAGACACTTAGCAAACATCTATTTAATGGTTACTGTGTGCTGAGCATTTTAATTCAATCCTCACAACAACTTTGTGGAGTAGGTTCTTCTATTGTCCCTATTCTATATAATGTATTTATTTTATTTTATTTTAAGTAGGCCCATGCTCAATGTGGGGCTTGAATTCATGACCCTGAGATTAAGAGTTGCATGCTCTACCAACTGAGCCAGCCAAGTGCCCCTGTTGTCCTAACTCAATAAATGGGAAGACTGAGGCAGAGAGGTAAATAATTTGCTTAAGATCTCACAGCTAGTAAATGACAGGCATTCAGTCAATTAACAAAATGTAGAAAGTATAAAGTAGAGTCCAGAAATCTACCTTGTGAATCTACTGGAGGCAGAAGTTGGACTTTCAGAAGCCTGACGATGGAGGGATACCTGAGGGCCTCAGTTGGTCAAGTGTCTGACTCTTGATCTCAGCTCAAGTCTTGACCTCAGGGTCATGAGTTCAAGCCCCACATTGGGCTCCACTCTGGGTGGGTAGCTACTTAAAAAAAAAAAAAAGAAAAGAAAGAGACCTGATGATGGAGGTATTTCCCCACCCAGGGAAATGGGTTCTTTAAAGAGAGAATAATAATTCAATTTATGAATATTGTGTATTTATTAAACCTTATTTGTATTTATTAAATAAATCAAAATCGCCTCAGAGGCTAGTGAATGAGGAGCAGATGAGGGGGTGCAGAGTTAGATACCATGTTAGTCAAGGTTCTTCAGAGAAATTGAACCAATAGGATGTGAATATACATAGAAAGAGATTTCTCTTAGGGAATTGGCTCACACAATAGCAAAGCCTTGGTGAGTCCAAAGTCTGGTGGAGGAACCAGTTGGCTGGAGACACAGGAAAGATTTGCAGTTCAAGTCCAAAGGCAGTCTGCTGGCAAACCAGGAGGAGCCAGTCTTGTGCATGAAATCCAAAGGTGGTCTGATATCAGAATTTCCTCTTGCTCAGAGGAGATCAGCCATTTGTTTTATTCAGGCCTTTAACTGATGGGATGGGGGCCGTCTAAATTATGGAGAGCAATCTGCTTTACTCAAAGTCCACTGATTTAAATGCAAAGCTCATCCAAAAACACTCTCACAGAAACACACAGAATTGTGTTTGGCCAAATATCTGGGCACCATTGGCCTAGCCAAGTTAACTCATAAAATTAACCATCTCACAGATGCCAAGAGAGGCTAATGACACTGGGAAGCAAAGTCAAAGCTAGCAGAGCAGTGACCTCTGGATTGGCAACATGGAGGTTGTTGGTTGCTAGAATGGATTCAATGCAACAGATAAGCCAAAGTTAGCCAGTGCAGAATGAAGAAAGGAGGAGAGAGGGAGTGATCTGTGGGCAGAAGCTCTTTTGTGAAGGGGAAGCATGCTAGAAGGCAGGAAAAGTGGGGTTGAAGGAGGACTACTTAGTTGGCCTTTTCTTTTTTTTTAAAGATTTTATTTATTTATTCATGAGAGACACACACAGAGAGAGAGGCAGAGGCAGGGGTCTCCAGGATCAGGCCCTGGACTGAAGGCGGCGCTAAACTGCTGAGCCACCCGCTAAACTGCTGAGCCACCCGGGCTGCCCTTAGTTGGCCTTTTCTAATGGAGATAAAAGAGTAGTGGGTGCTTCAAATTGTGGGTTTTGATCCTTTATCAGGTCAGTTCAGTGGGTGATGACCAGCACCTAAAAACGAAAGAGGGATGCCTGGGTGGCTCAGCCCTTGAGCTCGGCCCTCGCCTCAGGGCGTGATCCTGGGATCCAGTATCCGGGATTGAGTCCCACATCGGGTTCCCTATGGGGAGCCTGCTTCTCCCTCTGCCTGTGTCTCTGTCTCTCTATCTCTGTCTTTCATGAATAAATAAATAAATCTTAAAAAAAAAAATAAAAGGAATAGAACAAAAAGAAACAATAGAACACATCACACACAGAGGAAGCACTGTTTCGTGAGGCCTCTGTATCCTGACTTCTAACACCAGAGACTAGTTTTGCCTATACTTAGATTTATGTAAACGGAGTCATAATGCTATGTACCCTTCTGTGTCTGGATTCTCTCACTCAGCATTAGGTCTGTGAGACTTATCCATGTTACTGCGTGTCCTTGTAGCCCATTCATCTCATTGCTGTGCACAGTTCCACTGAGTGACTGTATCAATTGATTTATCCATTCTACTGTTGATGCTCTTGAAGAGAACGCAGTCTTAGCAGTGGCCCAACAAATGAATAGAATAATGTGTGGCAGGTGCCCTTATCTGAGTCACTAGGCCCTGTTCACCTGAGGGTAAAGATAGAGTTGCCAGGATATGTGTGATACAGAATAGGGAGGATTTGGATGAGAGGGAATTGAGGACATGACCAGAAAGGTGGATGCTTCCAGAAGATGCTGTAGCTCCCTGGGATTACCTTTATCCTATCATTTACCATGTATTATAGAAAATGTCTGTTCATCTGTTTGACTTCCTACTAGGATGATGAAGACTAAGTCTTATTCATTGCTAAATCCCCATCCCTGAGCCACACCTCAGGCTGGCACACAGTGGGCTCTGGGTTTGGGCCAATTTAGGAGAGCCTTCATTGCCAGGAGTTGGACTCAATACTCAAAGACAATAGGAGCAATAGAAAGTTTTTGAGCGTGAAGAGGTCACAATCTGAAGAGGATTTTAGAAAAATTAGCCTGAGCAGCAGCAGTGAGGAGCTGGATGTCTTGGAGAGGGGGAAATTGCAAGTGGGCTGGAAGGCAGGGGAGCTGGTTAAGAAGTTAAGAAGCTGTCACAGAAATGAATAAGGACCTGAATTAGGGTTGTGGAGGAGGGAAAAGAAAGGAAAGGGCCACATTGCTTTTTTCAAAATATGGAATACAATCTCATTTTTATAAAACCATGTATTATTTGTGTGTGCCTTTTAAAATATAATATATACTAAGAATCTTATAAATCTCTAAGCTTGACAATAGTCAAAGAGGCTTCTGGGGGAAATGGTGTTCTATGTGGGTGTATTTTTTTTTTTTAAATAACCATGTATTATTTTTATCCTTACAAAAAACCCTGTGAGGGAGGATGTTGTCAGTTTCACTTTATAGGTAAAGAAACTAAGGCTCAGAGTTTGAATCACTAGCTCAAGGTCACACAACTAGTACTCTTACTACTCCAGTAAGCCTTCCCCAGAGATATTCAGAAGGAATAATCAAGGACCCTTCATGATTAATTGGATGAGGGAGAAGAGGAAGGGAAGAAGACATGAAGGGATTAAGAATAACTAGGACACTTTGAGCCTGACCAAGTGGAAAATAATGAGTAAATCAGAAGGGAGTACTGGGTTACTGGGGGAAGGTTTAAGCCAAAGGAATTAATATCTAATTATAGGATTTGGTTTAAAAAAGAAAAGAAAAGAAAAGAAAAGAAAAGATGGGATGCCTGGATGGCTCAGTGGTTCAGCATCTGCCTTCGGCTCAGGTCCTGATCCTGGGATCTGGGATTGAGTTCCTCTCGGGCTCCTTGTGGGGAGCCTGCTTCTCCCTCTGTCTTTCTCTCTCTCTCTCTCTCTCTCTCTCTCTCTCATGAATAAGTAAATAAAATCTTTAAATTAAAAAAAAAAAAGATGGAATTTCTCTAAGTTCAGAACTTAGACAAAAACCCTAAGTATACTTCTTACTAGCTGGCCCTGCCACTGAGCACCTGAAGCCCCCTAGCAACTGGGCATTTTCAAGAGAAAATAAAAAAATTCAACCCCATACTTCCAGGCAAGTGGTGAGTTCCTCTGAGTACTTAGATCCTTCTGCATCAGCAGCTTGTACTTTCTGTGGCTCTATGTGGCCTGATTTATTGACCAGGCTTAAAAAGCTTGCTGTTGAATTTAAGATCTCAGGCTTCCAGCCTCTATAGGTCATCAGCAAAGACCTAAAGGCCTGGCATGAACTCGAGGTTATTATTCACCCAAGAAGACATTATAAACCACAAGAACACAAACCCAGCAGGCAGGAATGGCTGCCCAGCTCACTGGGCACACTGTGTTCTCATCCATCCATCTAGCATGATTCATAATTAAATCTGCAGCAGCCAGGAAGCAAACTAGAATTTTGCGTAAACTGGTGCTGGGGAAGCACTTTGACTACAATTTAACTTCAGAGTTCTAGAGCTCCAGAACTTGAAATGCTTGTGACATTCTGAGATGAGGCTATCCCTCCCTACCCTTCCCTGGGACCACGCCTTGTGGGGGGAGATGACCCAGAGGGGGAAAAAAAAGTTGTTGGGTCACTGGGCATATTAGCTAGAATTCTCTAGAGAAACATAACCAATAGAACAAGGTTTCTCTCTCTCTCTATCTCTTTTTTAAATATTTATTTATTTACTTATGAGAGAGAGAGAGAGAGAGAGGCAGAGACACAGGAGGAGGGAGGAGCAGGCTCCATGCCAGGAGCCCAACATGGGACTCGATCCCGGGACTCCAGGATCGCGCCCTGGGCCAAAGGCAGGCGCCAAACCACTGAGCCACCCAGGGATCCCCCCCACCCTTTTTTTTAAGTAAACTCCATGCTGGGCATGGAGCCCAATGCACGGCTTGAATTCAAGATCCTGAGATCAAGACCTGAGCTGACCTCAAGAGTCAGATGTTTAACTGACTGAGTCGCTCAAGTGGCCCTAGAACGAGATTTATTATGAGGGATTGGCTCATGCATTTATGGGGCTAAGAAGCCCCACAGTCAGCTCTCTGTGAACTGCGGCCCAGGAAAGCTGGTGATGTGGTTCCAGTTCTAACCCAATGGCCTGGGAAGTGTGAGAGGCAATGGTATAAGTCCCAGTTTGAGTCCAGAGGCCTGAGAACCAGGAGGGCAGATATCTGAAAGCAGGAGAAGATGGATGTCTCCAGCTTAAGCAGAAAGCAAATTCACCCTTTCTCTGTGTTTTGTTCTATTCAGGCTTTCAATGAATTCGATAATGTCCACCACTGGTGAGGACAGTCTTCTTTACTCAGTCTACTGATATAAATACTAATCTCTTCCAGAAACACACTCAGAGACACATCTAGAAGTAATATTTGACCAGCTATGTGAGGGCTCAAGTTGACACAAAATTAACCATCATACTAGGTAAGGTTTAGGTTTGGAAAATTGTGGTACTGAAATGTCACATGCTCAGGCCCCATGTGTTTCTGGTTAAATATATTATGAAAAAAGAAAACCAGTATGTGGGCAAAGTACATGGAGAAGTCACAAAAGGAAATCCAAAAGGTATGTAGCCATATTACACAACTCCAGGGGGGGCAGCATTCGCATTGGATTCTATTCACCGAGATGCACACTGTGATGGTTTATCAGAGAGGACACTCAACCTCTCCCATAATGAGCTAAATGCCCATTGAAACAATAAGGTACTGTTTTTCATGTGTTAGATTGGTAAAGTTCAAAGAGTTGCTACATTCTGTACTGCCGGGAGTGTAATATGATGTCACCTCTGGAGGGCGTAGTACATTGGCTTTCTCCAACTGGCTCATTCCACCCTCTTCTAGTTGGAAATGTAGGAAAGCTAAATGCTACACTTCCCATGCTCCCTTGCAGTTAGCGTTCCATCCACATGAATGAGACTTCCTTCTGCGACTCCACATCCTTTTCAGCATTTGATATTATCAGCATTCTGCCTTCCTGCCATTCTCATGGGTGTGTAGTGTTATCTTGTTGTTTTAATTTGCATTTCTGGGACGTGTTGGCGGTTCAGTCCATTAGGCATCTGCCTTCGTTGGGCTCAGGGCTTGATCATCAGGGAGTCGGCTTCTCCATCTCCCTCTGCTCCTCCCCCCACTTTCTCTCTCTCTCTCTCTCTCTCTCTCTCACACACACACACACACACACACACTCTCTCTCAAATAAATAAAATCTTTACAAAAAATTTTGCATTTTCCTGATGGCAGGATGTGAAGCATCTTTTAATATGCTTATTTCCCATCAGTATATCTTCTCAGGTCTTTTCTTGTTGAATTTTTGTATATTTTGGGTAAACAGTTCTTTACCAGATATGCCTTTTGCAAATACAGTCTGTGATTTGTCTTTTCATTTTCTTCAAGGACTTTTTCACAGAGCACAACTTTTTAATTTTAATGAAGTCTAGTTTATCAACTCTTTCATGGATCATGGCTTTGGTGTTCTATCTAAAAAGTCATTGCCAAACCCAAGGTCATTCAGATTTCCTCCTGTGTTATCTTCTATGAGGGTCTTACAGTTTTACATTTTACCCTTAGGTCTGTGATGCATTTTTAATTAATTCTGGTGAAAGGTATAAATAAAGCCTGTGTTTATATCCATTTTTATTTTTATTTTTTTTACATGTGGAGGTCCAATTGTCCCAGCACCAGTTGTTGCCTTTCCTTCTTTGGCAAAGATCAATGGACTATATTTATGTGGGTCTGTTTCTGGGCTCTCTATTCTGTTCTATTGCTTTATTTGTCCATGCTTTTGCTGATATCACACTGTCTTGATTACTGTATATGAATATTAAGTCTTAAAATCAGATAGTATCAATTCTCCAACTTTGGTCTTCTTCTTATTGTCTTGACTCTTCTGCGTCTTTTTGATGCAGGTTGGTTGGGTCTGAAACCCAGAGGGGCTCCTCCAGGACCAGCCAAAAGTTCTTGGCTTCACCCAGAATAGAAATCTATTCCAAGCCAAGAGGAAGTGAGAGCAGAAATTATTAAAGATATATAGAGAGGCCAGATAGGGCCAGAGTGTCCAGAAGACTCAGAAAGGAAAGAGCCTCGTCTTTGCTCTGGATCTGGAGTTTTTATTGAGGATTGTGGTCCAGTGATGTATCTTCTCAAGTATCTAGGAATGGTTAAATCAAAGTGTTTAGGTCTCCTCCATAAGCCACTTAGGCCCTGGAGCTGGGGGTCTTGTGAGTATGTGGTCTTGGAAAATGAGGACCTTGACCAGTCACTCCTTAAATGTTATCTCTTGTGCTGGAAGACTCCAAAGAAATCATTAGCTCCTTGACCTCTACAAGGAGGACATGCATTATTTCTACCAACAGGCATGTGTAAAGCAGGGGTGTAGGTCCTAGCAAGAATAGAGGCACCAAAAAAGCAGTCTTTGATGGGGCTCCTTCAGTTTCTCTGTCTCATTTTGCTCCTCCATATAAGCTTTAGAATCAGTTTGTCAGTATCCACAAGTATGACTTGCTGGGATTTTGATTGGGACTGCATTGAATCTATAGATCAAGTTGGGAAAAACTGACACCTTTGACAATATTGAGTTTTCCTATCCAGGAACATGGAATATCTCTTCATTTATTTAGTTCTTTGATTTCTTTTATCAAAATGTTGTAGTTTTCTTTATACAGATCTTATACATATTTTGCTAGATTTGTATCTAAGTATTTTATTTTGGGGAGTGCTAACTTAAATAGTATTATGTATTTCATTTCAAATTTTACCTGTTCATTGCCAATACATAGGAAAGCAAATATTATATATATATATATATATCTTCTTCTATCTTTTACATATATAATATATATATTATATATATATTAACCTTATATCCTGCAGCCTTGCTATTAATCATGTAGTTCCAGGATGTTTTTTGTTGATTCTTTCTGATTTTCTGCTTGATCATGTCCTCTGTGAAGAAACACAGTTTTATTTCTCTCTTCCCAATCTGTACCCTTTTTATTTCCTTTTCTCATCTTATTGCATTAGTTAAGACTTCCAGTATGATGTTGAAAAGAAATAGTAGGAGGGGACATCTTGCCTTTTTCATGATCTTAACGGTGAAGCTTTAAGTTTCTTACCACTAAGATGTTAGCTACAGGTGTCATTTTTTAAAAAAGATTTATTTATTCATGAGAGACAGACTGAGAGAGAAAGGCAGAGACATAGGCAGAGGGAGAAGCAGGCTCCTTGCAGGAAGCCCGATGCAGGACTTGATCTCGGGACCCCAGGATCACGCCCTGAGCCAAAGGCAGGTGCCCAACCACTGAGCCACCCAGGTGTCCCACCGCAGGAGTTTTGTAGATACTATTTATGCAGTTAAGGAAGTTCACCCCTATTTCTAGTTTACTGAGAATTTTTGTCATTAATGGATGTTGAATTTTGTCAAGTGCTTTTTATGCATTTATTTATTATTATTTTAAAGATTTTATTTATTTATTCATGAGAGACACACAGAGAGAGACAGAGACACAGGCAGAGGGAGAAGCAGGCTCCCTGCAGGGAGCCCGACGTGGGACTCAATCCCGAGATTCCAGGATCACGCCCTGGGCCAAAGGCAGGTGCTAAACTGCTGAGCCACCCAGGGATCCCCCTCTCTCTTTTTCTTAGTTAACCTGGCTATAGGCTTATTGATTTTATTGATCAAAAAAAAAAAAAAACAGCTTTTGCTTTTATTGATTTTCTTTTTAATTTCCTGTTTGCAATGTCATGATTTCTGCTCTCATTTTTATTGTTTTTTTTCTTCTCTTTATTTTTTTAAAGATTTTATTTGTTTATTCATGAGAGACACACAGAAAGAGAGGCAGAGACACAGGCAGAGGGAGAAGCAGGCTCCCCTCAGGGAGCCTGATGTGGAGCTCGATCCCCAAACTCCAGGATCACACCCAGAGCAGAAAGCAGAGCCCAACCACTGAGCCATCCAGGCGTCCCTCTTCTCCTTATATTGGATTTAAAATTATCTTTTATTTTTCTAGGTTTTTTTTTAAGATTTTATTTATTCATTCATGAGAGACACAGAGAGAGAGAGACAGAGACTCAAGCAGAGGGAGAAGCAGGCTCCCCGCGGAGAGCCTGATGTGGAACTCGATCCCGGATCCCAGGATCAGGACCTGAGCCAAAGGCAGACACTAAACTGCTGAGCCATCCAGGTGTACCTATTTTTCTAGTTTCTTAGGATGGAAGCTTAAATGTTTTTTTTTTTATGATTGGTTTTAAATCTTTCTCCTTTTCTAATATATCATTCAATACTATAAATATCCCTGTAAGCATTACATTTGCTCCATCCCACAAATTTTGATAAGTTGTGTTTTCATTTAGTCAAAATATATTTTTTTTTGCATTTTAGTCAAAATATTTTAAATTTATCTTGAGATTTCTTCTTTGACTTCTCTTCTTCTTTGTTCTCTAGAAATATGTTGTTTAATCCCCAAGTCTTGGAGACTTTTTCAGCTATCTCTTTGTTGCTGATATCTCATTTTAATTCCATGTGGTCTGAAAGCAGACATAGTATGATTTCTATGCTTTTAAATTTGTTAAGGTGTGTTTTACAGTCCAGAATGTAGCCCACTTTGATGAATGTTTCATGTGAGCTTAATAATGCTATAGACGTTGGATAGAGTGGTCTATAGATGTCCATTATACCAGTTGATGGATGGTGATGTTGAGTTCAGTTGTGTACTGACTGATTTTCTGACTGTTGGGTCTGTCCACTTCTGTTAGAGGAGTGTTGAAGTCCTCAACTATAATATTGGATTCATCTATTTCTCCCTGAAGCTTTATGAGTTATTGCCTCACATATTTTGATGCTGTTGTTAGACATCTATATGATAAGGATTGTTCTTTCTTCTTGAGGAAGTGACCCCTTTATCATTATGCAGTGCCTCTTTATACTTGAAAACTTTTAAAAAAAGAAAACTTTTTTTAACAGTTGTATTACTTTTATTATGCCAGTGTTGTGCACACATGTGTGCATATACACACACGCAACACATACATCACATGATTTAATCTTCACAACCACCCTTTAAGTTAGATTCCATCATTATCTGCAACTTATGAGAAAAATGAAACATAAAGTTGTTACTTGCCCAAAGTCACACAGTTAGAGAGTAATGGAGTCTGTCCCCAGATTCTCCAGTCTTAATCAATATATTAATGTTGCTTGTTCATAAAACCATGAATTTTTTTCTAAAATATATTCTTTAACATTTCTTGTAGTTCAGGTTTACTAGTGATGAATTCATTCTTCGTATATCTCAATATCTTCGTATATTTTTATTTTGCCTTCATTTTTTTCCAGGAATATTCAGTAGGTATAGAATTCTAGAATGCCAGCTTTTCTTGTGTGTTTGTTTTCTCCAATACTTTTGTTTTGTTTTGTTGTAGTATTTCTTTCCTTCCAATATTTTATTTAAATTCAAGTTAGTGAACATATAGTATAGTATTGGTTTTAGGAGTAGAATTTAGTGATCATGGAGCACCTGGTTGGCTCAGTTGCCTGGGCATCTCTTTTTTTTTAATAATAAATTTATTTTTTATTGGTGTTCAATTTGCCAACATACAGAATAACACCCAGTGCTCATCCCGTCAAGTGCCCCCCTCAGTGCCTGTCACCCATTCACCCCCACCCCCCGCCCCTAGTTCATTTCCCAGAGTTAGGAGTCTTTATGTTCTGTCTCCCTTTCTGATATTTCCCACACATTTCTTCTCCCTTCCCTTATATTCCCTTTCACTATTATTTATATTCCCCAAATGAATGAGAACATATAATGTTTGTCCTTCTCCTATAGACTTACTTCACTCAGCATAATACCCTCCAGTTCCATCCACGTTGAAGCAAATGGTGGGTATTTGTCGTTTCAAATGGCTGAGGAATATTCCATTGTATACATAGACGACATCTTCTTTATCCATTCATCTTTCTTTTTTTTTTAAATTTTTATTTATTTATGATAGTCACAGAGAGAGAGAGAGAGAGGCAGAGACACAGGCAGAGGGAGAAGCAGGCTCCATGCACCGGGAGCCCGACGTGGGATTCAATCCCGGGTCTCCAGGATCGCGCCCTGGGCCAAAGGCAGGCGCCAAACCGCTGCGCCACCCAGGGATCCCTATCCATTCATCTTTCGATGGACACCGAGGCTCCTTCCACAGTTTGGCTATTGTGGACATTGTTGCTATCAACATCGGGGTGCAGGTGTCCCGGCGTTTCACTGCATCTGTATCTTTGGGGTAAATCCCCAACAGTGAATTGCTGGGTCGTAGGGCAGCTCTATTTTTAACTCTTTGAGGAACCTCCACACAGTTTTCCAGAGTGGCTGCACCAGTTCCCATTCCCACCAACAGTGTAAGAGGGTTCCCTTTTCTCCACATCCTCTCCAACATTTGTGGTTTCCTGCCTTGTTAATTTTCCCCATTCTCACTGGTGTGAGGTGGGATCTCATTGTGGTTTTGATTTGTATTTCCCTGATGGCAAGTGATGCAGAGCATTTTCTCATGTGCATGTTGGCCATGTCCATGTCTTCCTCTGTGAGATTTCTCTTCATGTCTTTTGCCCATTTCATGATTGGATTGTTTGTATCTTTGCTGTTGAGTTTAATAAGTTCTTTATAGATCTTGGAAACTAGCTCTCTATCTGATAGGTCATTTGCAAATATCTTCTCCCATTCTGTAGGTTGTCTTTTAGTTTTGTTGACTGTATCCTTTGCTGTGCAAAAGCTTCTTATCTTGATGAAGTCCCAATAGTTCATTTTTGCTTTTGTTTCTTTTGCCTTCGTGGATGTATCTTGCAAGAAGTTACTGTGGCTGAGTTCAAAAAGGGTGTTGCCTGTGTTCTCCTCTAGGATTTTGATGGAATCTTCTCTCACATTTAGATCTTTCATCCATTTTGAGTTTATCTTTGTGTATGGTGAAAGAGAGTGGTCTAGTTTCATTCTTCTGCATGTGGATTCCAATTTTCCCAGCACCATTTATTGAAGAGACTTTCTTCCAATGGTAGTCTTTCCTCCTTTATCGAATATTAGTTGACCATAAAGTTCATCTGACTCTTAATTTTGGCTTAGGTCATGATCTCAAGGTCATGGGATTGAGCCCTGCATTGGGCTCCATGCTCAGTGTGGAGTCTGCTAAGATTCTCCTCCTTCCTCACCCTCCCCTCGCTCACGCTCATGCACACTCTGTAAATAAATAAATAAAATCTTTAAAATTTAGTGATTTATCACTTACTTATAACACCCAGTGCTCATCACAAAACATACCTCCTTAGTGCCCGTCACCCATTTAGTCCATCCCCCCCACTCTCCTCCCCTCCAGCAACCCTCAGTGTGTTCTCTATAGTTAACAGTCTCTTATGGTTTGCCTCCCTCTCAGTTTTTATCTTGTTTTCTTTTTCCTTCTCTTCTACTGTGTTCATCTGTTTTGTTTCTTAAATTTCACATATGAGTGAAATCATACGGTATTTGTCTTGATTGATTTATTTCACTTAGCATAATACATTCCAGTTCCATTCACATCATTGCAAGATTTCATTCTTTTGATGGCTGAGTAATATTCTGCTGTGTATATATACCACTTCTTTTTCCATTCATCAGTCGATGGACATTTGGGCTCTTTCCATAATTTGGCTATTGTTGATAGTGCTGCTATAAACATTGAGGTGCACATTCCCCTTTGAATGAGTATTTTTTGTATCCTTTGGATAAATACCTAGTAGTATAATTGCTGGGTCATAAAGTAGTTCTATTTTAACTTTTCTACAAATCTCCATACTGTCTTCCAGAGTGGATACACCATCCCTGGATATTTTTTTTTGCTCTGAAGTCTACTCTGTCTTAAGTTAATATAGCTACTCTTTCTTTTAATTAGTATTAGCATAGTACATATTTCCCCATCCATGTACGTTTTTTTAATGGTTTTTGAAAAAAAGATTTTATTTATTTGAGAAAGAGAGTGAGTGAGAGAGAGGAGGAGGAGGAAGAGAGGGCAGAGGGAGAAGCAGATTTTCCACTGAGCAGGGAGCCTGACAGTGTGGGGCTCAATCCCTCAGATCATGACCTAAGCTGAAGACAGTTGCTTAATGGACTGAGCCACCCAGGCACCCCAGCCATCCATTTACTTTTAATTTATATATGTCTTTATATTTAAAGGAGGGTTCCCATAGATGATATATATAGTTGGATCTTGTTTTATGATACTCTCCAACAATCTGACTTTTAATTGGTACATTTAGCCCATTGATGTTCCAAGTAATTATTGATATAGTTGGAGTAATATCTGCCATATTTGCTACTGTTTTGTATTTGCTCTCTTTGTTCTTTTTTTTTTTAAGATTTTATTTATTTATTCATGATAGACACACAGAGAGACAGAGGCAGAGACACAGGCAGAGGGAGAAGCAGGCTCCATGTAGGGAGCCCGACATAGGACTCGATCCCGGGATCTCGGGATCACGCCCTGGGCCAAAGGCAGCGCCAAACCGCTGGGCCACTGGGGCTGCCCGCTCTCTTTGTTCTTTGTTCTTATTTTTGTCTTCCACTCTTTTTCTGTCTTTGTGGATTTTATTGAGCATTTTATATAATTTCATTTTCTCCCCTTTCTTGGCATATTATTTTTTAAAAAGATTTAATTTTTTATTCATGAGAGACACACAGAGAGAGAGAGAAAGAGAGAGAGAGAGAGAGAGGCAGAGGGAGAAGCAGGCTTCATGCAGGAAGCCGGATGTGGGACTCAATCCCCAGACTCTAAGATCACCCCCTGGGCCGAAGGCAGGCGCCAAACCGCTGAGCCACCCAGGGATCCCCTTTTCTTGACATATTAGTTTACTTTTTTTTAGTAGTTGCCCTTGAGTTTGTAATACACATTTATACCTAATCCAAGTTGACCTTCTTTTTTTTTTTTTTTTTTTTTTTAATTTAATTATGATAGTCACAGAGAGAGAGAGAGAGGCAGAGACATAGGCAGAAGGAGAAGCAGGCTCCATGCACCGGGAGCCTGATGTGGGATTCGATCCTGGGTCTCCAGGATCGCGCCCTGGGCCAAAGGCAGGCGCCAAACCGCTGCGCCACCCAGGGATCCCCCAAGTTGACCTTCAAATAACACCATACTGCTTTATAGGTTGTACAAATACCTTATAATAATGACAATATTTTTAAAAAAATCACTAGTCTTATTTTTTATTTTTTATTTTTTTTATTTTATTTTATTTTATTTTTTTTTTTTTATTTATTTATGATAGTCACAGAGAGAGAGAGAGGCAGAGACATAGGCAGAGGGAGAAGCAGGCTCCATGCACCGGGAGCCCGATGTGGGATTTGATCCCGGGTCTCCAGGATCACGCCCTGGGCCAAAGGCAGGCGCCAAACCGCTGCGCCACCCAGGGATCCCATAGTCTTATTTTTTACAAAATTTTAGGTAGTTGATATACAATGTATTGGGTTTTATTTTATTTAATTTTATTTATATATTGATATTGGGTTTTTTTAAAAATTTTATTTATATATTTGACTAAGAAAGAGAGCACAAGCAGGGGGAGCAGCAGGCAGAGGGAGAGAGAGAAGCAGGATCCCTGCTGAGTAAGGTCCCCAGTGCAGAGTTCTATCCCAGGACCCTGGGATCATGATCTGAGCCGAAGGCAGACATTTAACTGACTAAACCACTCAGGTGCCCTGCAATATTGGTTTCTAGAATAGAATGCAGTGATTCATCACTTACATACAACATCCAGTGCTCATCATAACAAGTGCCCTCTTTTTTTAAAAAAAAAAGATTTTATTTATTTATTCACGAGAGACACAGAGAGAGAGGCAGAGACACAGGCAGAGGGAGAAGCAGACTCCATGCAGGGAGCCCGATGTAGGACTCATCTCAGGACTCAAGGATCACGCCCTGGACCAAACAGAGACTCTCAACCTCTGAGCCACCCAGGTGTCCCAAGTGCCCTCCTTAATATCCATCACCCATTTAGCCCAACCCCCATAACAAAATAATCTTAATTCTCTCTCTTGTTCTTTGTATCATTGATGTTATTTATTTGGCATATACATAAACATACACAAATAGGGCAGGCCTGGTGGCTCAGCGGTTTAGCACCGCCTTCAGCCCAGGGCATGATCCCGGAGACCTGGGGTTGAGCCCCACGTCGGGCTCCTGCATGGAACCTGCCTCTCCCTCTGCCTCTCTCTCTCCGTGTCTCTCAAGAATAAATAAATAAATTCTTAAAACACACACACACAAATACATTGTTGCTATTTATTATTTTGAACAAACTCTCATATGTAGATCAATTAAGAATAAGAAAAAGAGGGGCACCTGGGTGGCTCAGTGGTTGAGCATCTGTCTGCCTTTGGCTCAGGTCGTGATCCTGGGGTCCAGGGATTGAGTAGTGCATCAGGCTCCCTGCAGAGAGCCTGCTTCTCTTTGTGCCTAAGTCTCTTCCTCTCTTTGTGTGTCTCTCATGAATAAATAAAATCTTAAAAAAAAAAAAAGAATAGGTAAAAGAAACTGTAAATAGGCTGTAATATGGCAGGTAGGTGTTGGGAGAGAAGTGTTCTATATTTTACATTCACTTATTCCTTCTTTGATGCTCTTTCTTTCTTTATGTAGATCTGGACTTCTAATCTATATAATTTTCCTTATTTTAAAATATATTTTCCTAATAGATTTTATTTATTTATTTATTTGTTTGTTTGTTTGACAGCACATGAGCTGGAGGGAAGTGGAGGGTAGAGGAGGAGAGGGTGGGAGAGAGAAAATCCCAAGTAGACTCTGCTGAGCACAGAGCCCAACACAGGGCTCAGCCTCATGATCCCAAGATCATGACCCAGTCTAAAACCAAGAGTCAAATGCTTAACTGACTGAGGCACCCATGCACCCTTATGTTTTCTTTTAGATTTAGAAGCTTCTACTGAAATATCTTCAAGCTCAGAGAGTCTTTTCTCAGCTGTGTCCAGTCTACTAATAAGCCGCCAAAGGCATTCCTCAGGGATCCCTGGGTGGCACAGCAGTTTGGCACCTGCCTTTGGCCCAGGGCGCGATCCTGGAAACCCGGGATCGAATCCCACATCGGGCTCCCGGTGCATGGAGCCTGCTTCTCCCTCTGCCTGTGTCTCTGCCTCTCTCTCTCTCTCTCTGTGTGACTATCACAAATAAATTAAAAAATTTAAAAAAAAGGCATTCCTCATTTCTTCATTTCTGCTACAGTGTTTTTGATCTCTAACATTTCTTTTTGATTCTTTCTTAGAATTTCTAGCTCTCTGCTTATGTCATCTCTTTTTGCATGCTGTCTACTTTTCCATTAAAGTTGTTAGCATATTAATTTTAGTTGCGACAAATTCCTGGTCTGATACTTCCAACATCCATGCCATATCTGAGTCTGGTTCTTTTTCTTTAAGACTTTCTTTCTTTCTTTCTTTCTTTCTTTCTTTCTTTCTTTCTTTCTTTCTTTCTTTCTGATAGAGAAAGCAAGAAAGAGAGCACAAACAGGGGAGCAGCAGAGAGAGGGAGAAGGAGGCTCCCTGCTCAGCTTTTCCCAATGTGGGGCTTGATCCCAGGGCCCGGGACCCTGCTGAACCAAAGGCAGGTGTCTAACCAACTGAGCCATCCAGACACCCCTTTGAGTCTGGTTCCGATGCTTGCTCTGTCTCTTCAACTTATATTTTTGCCTTTTAGTGGTTTTTTTTTTTTTTTTTTTTGTAGCTGGACATGTCCTCTGGCAAAGCTGAGGAGGTTGTACTCTGTAAAAAGAACTGTCGTAAAAATAGGCTGTAATATGGCAGGGGGGTGTTGGGGGAGAAGTGTTCTATAGTTCTGTGATTAGATCTTAGTCTTTTTGTGAACCTGTGCCTCTGGACTACAAACTTCACACATCTCAGTTGCTTCTGTCCTATAGTTGGGACATGACGGCTAGGGTGGACTGAAGTTGGCTATTTCCCTTCTTCTACATGGAAAGCTAGATCAGCTGGAGTTGTATATTTTTTATCATAATACTTTCTAAAAAAATAAAATTAAGCTCATGCCCCCCCTTAATTCCAAGAGTCCTGGAGACTCCTTTTCTTTGCTCTTATTTTCCTCTCTTTCTGTCTTCACCATGAGAATTAACTCAGGAGCTTTAGTAGGCTTGTGGTGGGAGCTGACCTATTTTGACAAAATTTCTCTCTCCTGGAAATTTTGGTGAAATGAGAAAGAGGTCTCAACAAATTCCCTGGCACTGGTTTGTGAAAGGAGAGTATATTAGTTAGGCTTTTTTGGACAGCAAGGAAGAATTCTGCCTGCCCAGATGTCCTTGTGGGATCGATGAGGGTTTATTACCAGGACAGATGGGGAGGTGTGGAAT
Organism: Vulpes vulpes; assembly: GCF_048418805.1. Classification (NCBI taxonomy): domain Eukaryota; kingdom Metazoa; phylum Chordata; class Mammalia; order Carnivora; family Canidae; genus Vulpes; species Vulpes vulpes. Next base: position 182,316,048 of record NC_132791.1, on the reverse strand, counting down.
AGCCAGAAACTACTCCCTTGGCTGGGGCAATCCACAGGCAGCATGGAGAACTGAGGTCCACCTCAGCTTTGCCAGCTGCCCTGAGCACAGCTGCCCTGCTTCCTTTTTCAGTATTTGTGCTTCCTGGGGGAGCCAGTGAGGCTGCCCCTTTTCTCTTCAGCCACATCTAGTTCTGAGAGAATCTCAGCTCACTGTCTCAGCTGTTGTTGCGTCTCATGACTCCACCACCTAGGTCATGGCTGATTGAAGGGAGGGTAGACAACAGATGCAAGGAGACACCAACTCTCAGGCCATGCTGAACCAATCAAGCTCCCTGTCCTAAAAATTTAGGACCCAGAGATGAAGTCAGTTAGTGTGCACGAAAGGAAAGGCCAGGTAGTGTTGGAGCTATGGAGGCCATGTTGGGTCAGGTGAGGTCAAGGGAAGGGCCACCAAGAGGAGAGACAGAAATGATAGTGCCTGGTGACTCTGACAGCACAACCTTGGTTCCTGACTTTCTGGTTCTGTTTCCTAATAGCCAGCCTTATCATCTTCTTTCCCTGGATGCCCCAGGGAAAGAGTAAACCTCTCTTTATTTGAGCTGACTTTGACTCTCATTTCATTAGATCATACAGCTTCTTCCCCTCTTTATGACAGATATCTACAGACACAGGGTCACTCCTCATTCCCTGAAGGTTTTAATTTCTGGATCACTGGCCTGCTCTCTGATACCAAGAATCATAATTTTTAGGCATTCTATTGTCAACAAAGAGGATGACCTTTGAAAATATGCTCAATGAAAGGAGCCAGTCCGAAAACACCACATATTATAAGATTCCATTGATATGAAATACCAAGAGATAAATCCATAGAGACAGAAATCGGATTACTGTTTGCCTAGGGCTGGGGATGTGGATAAATAGGGACTGATGGTAAAGGGGTATGGGTTTCTTTTAAGAGTAATGAAATTTTCAAATTGATTTTAGTGATGAATGTACAACTCTGTAAATATACTAAAAGCCAGTAAATTATATACTTTCAGCAGGTGAATAATATGGTGTGTGAAGTATATCTCAATAAAGCTGTTTAGAAAAATCTTTCGGTTTCTTAATCTCTCTTCTCTCAATAAACTTGTCCTTTACCTCAGCTCAGCCATGGTTTCCTTCCATCTTCAAAGCCAACAATGGTTGATTGAGTCTTCTTCAAACGGCATCACATCTCCTTCTCTTTTTAAAAATTTTTTAAAGGATTTTATTTATTTGACAGAGAGAGAAAGAGAGCACAAGCAGGGGGAGTGGCAGGCAGAGGGAGAGGGAGAAGCAGGCTTCCCCTTGAGCAGAGGGCCTGATGTGGGGCTCGATCCCAGGACCCCAAGATCATGGTCTGAGCTGAAGGCAGACATTTAACCAACTGAGTCACCCAGGTGCCCCATCTTCTCTATCTCTGCTCCTTACTCTTCCACAAATAAGGACCCTTGTGATTACATTAGGCAGACCAGATAATTCGGGATAATCTTACCTTCTCAATATCCTCAATTTAATCACATCTACAAAGTCTCTTTTGCCTTGAAAGGTAACATACTGTGTTCACAGGTTCCAGGGATTAGAATGTGAAAATTTTGGGGGCAGGGGAGAGTTACTATCCCATCTACCACAAGTGTTTGCCAAAAAACTAATGAAACTTGAGTTCAGGCCCACTAACACAAACTTCTCCTAAGACCTAGGCAAGGGCCTTAGCAGTGTGTTCATGTGGTCATATGTTTTAAAAAATTTACAAAGATAAGATATTTTAACTGTAATTGGTGATTATCCAATTTATCTATCCCTTTCCATTCTGATTTTCCTTCACTTATACTTTCCTTTCTGTAGAGTAGCATTGGCAAAGACCTGGGCATTTTTGGAATTTAGTCAGTAAGAGGAAGTTGAATTAGGGATACATTTAGTTTGAATTTAGTGAGATATGTTTATGTGGTTTGTAGTAACTTCCATGTATACTTAAATTATTGCTAGCTTTCCTGGTGTAGTAATGGTTTCAGAAATACCATTGCTACCCAATGTTGTGCGCTGAAGTTGCAAGCCCAAAGATCCTCTTGCAACGTGAACAAATCCTATGGCACCCACATCAAAAGTATATGGTAGTAGAGAGAGAAGATTTCAAATGTAGAAAAGCAGAAATTAGTCTACGGAAAACTCTTCCATTAATCAGATATATAAAATGGTAAGCAGACAATTCAGTTTTCATCACTGCGTAGCCAAAACAGAAGTGCTTTCCTATCAAGAATATAATCTGTAAAAAATATATATATATATAGTCTGTAATGCATTACATAGTAGATCATTTGCAAAGATGTTCACAATAATTCTTCACATCATTTCACAAACGCCTTTTACAGTATGACATTGTTGCTCTTCCCATTAAGCTGTGGAGCCTGTCCCCACCTCTTGAATCTCAGCTGGCCATGTGATTTGCTTTGACCAACAGAATGTAGGAGAAGTGGAGCAGGAGTTTCAAGCCCAGACTTCAAGGAGCCATGCTGCTTCTGTTCTTGGCCTTTGCTATATAAAGAAGCTCTTCCAGGGCTCCTGGGTGGCACAGTCAGTTAAGTGACCAGCTCTTGGTTTTGGCTTAGGTCGTGATCTCAGGGTTGTGAGATCAATAGCCAAAAAGTAGAAACAGCCCAAATGTCCATCAACTGATGAATGGAAAAACAAAATGTGGTATATCGATACAATGGAATATTACTTGAAAATAAAAAGGGGGGATCCCTGGGTGGCTCAGCGATTTGGCGCCTGCCTTCGGCCCAGGGCATGATCCTGGAGTCCTGGGATCAAGTCCCACATTGGGCTTCCTGCATGGAGCCTGCTTCTCTTCTGTGTCTCTGCCTCTCTCTCTGTGTGTGTGTGCCTTTCATGAATAAATAAATAAAATCTTAAAAAAAAAAAAAGAAAAGAAAAAGGAATAAGAAAGTACTGGTATATGCTACAACATGGATAAGTCGATCATACATAAAGTATGATTCCATTTAGATGAAATATCCAGAAAAGGCAAATCCATATTCTGCAGATCGGTTGCCCGGTGGTGAGAAGTTTGGAAGGAAGTGAAGACTACTAATGGATAAAGAGCTTCTGGGTGTATTTTTGGGGGTGATGAACATATTCTAAATTTGATTATGGTGATGGTTGTTCAAGTCTGTGAATATACAGAAAATTGTGCACTTTAGATTGGGAAATTTTATGGTAGATTAATTGCATCACAAATAAAGCTATTATTTCCTAAAAGCTGAAAAAGAAAAGCACACCACAGGTTCCCTAAGGGTCTGTTACTGCAGAACACCTCATGTGAGCATGTATCACGGCCTGACACTGAGACCAATCAGACCACAAATGACCCCAGCCAATCACGCTTGGCAATGCTTGGTCACGCTCTGGTCACACGGAGCTGTCGGTACTTAATACTGGTCATGGGAGCTTGGGCTGACAAAGTTAATTATGCATAGCATGTATAGCAGTGGCTAAGGGCATAGGCTCTGCAATGAGACAAACCTGAATTTGAATCTTGAATCTGTCTTACGACCACTGGCGAGTTAGCCTCTCTTGGCCTTAGTTTCATCTTCTGTAAATTAGAGATGATAATACCTACCCCACAGGGAGGATAAGGGGATTAAATGAAATACTGCTGTAGAACAATTAGCACAGTGCCTACACCTGGCTAAAGGATCAGTCAATGATAGCTAACATCATTTTTAATAATGTATATAATAAATCATGGAGCACAGTGCCTGGCTTATAGGAAGTGTTCAGAACATGCAATGAGGGATGCCTGGGTGGTTCAGTGGTTTAGTGCCTGCCTTTGGCCCAGGGCATGATCCTGGGGTCCCAGAATCAAGTCCCACATCGGCATGGAGCCTGCTCCTCCCTCTGCCTGTGTCTCTGCCTCTCTCTCTCTCTGTGTCTCTCATGAATATAAAATCTTAAAAAAAAAAAAAGAACATGAAATGATAAAAGTTATACTTTTCACCAGAAAAATGTTTATGAGACAGAATAAACTTTACAGACAAGGACAGAGAATTTGACTCTGCTGCTTAAAGACCAAAGTAGGTGACTTTGGAAAGCTGCTACATGCTCTGCACCTGACTTTCATCAGGCTCCTCTGTGACAAATACACAGCCCAAAGCACTGGGCTCTGCCCTGGAGCCTCTTGGCCACCCCCACCACATCACTAATGAGCAAATCCAAGCTTCCGGAAGCCTCTAAGAGAACATTCCAACTAAGAAACTGGAGTTTTTGATGAGGACCCAGAACAGGAAATGACATTGACCCTCCAAAGCATAATCTAAGACAGGGAGCTAGAAAAGGAACTCAGAATAGAAAATAATTGCAATTGGTTGTCCCAGGAATGAAGAGGCATTTCAACAACAGAAAATCTATAAATGTAATACACCACATGGTATGGTTAAAGGAGAAAAATGTGATCATCTCAATAACTGCGGGAAAAAGTAGGTGATAAAATTCAATAATCATTTATGATTAAACATTAGTAAACCCGAATTAAAGAGAAATTTTTGTTTCTGATAATACACATATCAAACATCATACATAAAGGTGAAATGATAGAATTATTTCCAAACTAGGAACAAGGCCAGGATGCTGGCTATTATTCTTATTGTTTGATATTATCATGGTAGCCAATTGATTTTCAACAGTGATCCCAAGACTACCCACTAGGGAAAGAACAGTTTTTTTCGGCAAACTGTATTGGATATTCAAAGGAATGATGCTGGACATTCCTTTGGATATCCATATTTAAAAATGAATTAAATTGTATCACCATACCTCACACCATATTTAAGAATTAACGAGAACTGTGTCAAAGACCTTCATGTAGAGACACCTGGGTGGTTCAGCAGTTGAGTGTCTGCCTTTGGCTCAGGGCGTGATCTCGGAGTCCAGGGATCGAGTCCCACATTGAGCTCCCTGCGTAGAGCCTGCTTCTCCCTCTGCCTGTGTCTCTGCCTCTCTTTCTGTGTGTCTCTCATGAATAAATAAAATCTTTAAAAAAAAAAAGACTTTCATATAAATGCTAAAATATAAAACTTACATATTTTTTAAGATTTTATTTATTTATTTGAAACAGAGAGAGAGAGCACAAGCAGGGAAGAGGGAGAAGCGGGCTCCCCACCAAGAAGGGAGTCTGACATGGGGCTCCATCCCAGGACCTTGGGATCATGCCCTAAGCTGAAGGCAGATTCCCAACCAACTGAGCCGCCCAGGCACCCCTAAAACTATAAAACTTTTAGAAGAAAACATAGGTGTAAATTTTCATAACCTGGGATTAGGTAATGATTTCTTGGATATGACACTAAAAGCATGAGCAATCAAAGAAAAAGTAGATATATTGGACTTTATCAAAAATAAAAACGTGTTTTATTTTTTAAAGGTTTTATTTATTTATTCGTGAGAGACCGAGAGAGAGAGAGAGAGAGAGAGAGAGGCAGAGACAGGCAGAGGGAGAAGCAGGCTGCATGCAGGAAGCCGGATATGGGACTTGATCCCGGAACTCTGGGATCACGCCCCAAGCCAAAGGCAGACACTGAACCTCTGAGCCACCCAGGAGTCCCAAAACTTGTGTGTTTTAAAGGACGCTATTGAGAAAGTGAAAAGACAACCCACAGAATGGGACAAAAATATTTGGACATCATATATTTGACTAGTCTACTATCTGGAATATATAAAGAACTCTTACAACTCAACAATAAGAAGACAACCCATTTTAAAAGTGGACAAAGGATTTCAGTATACTTTTCTCCAAGGAAGGCATGCAAATAGCCAATAAGAACACTAAAAAATTCTCGACATCATTAGGCATTAGAGAAATGCAAATCAAAATCAACGATGAAATAGCACTTTACACCCACTAGAAGAATGGCTATACTTTTTTAAAATGGAAAGAAGCAAGTGTTGGCAAAGATTTGGAGAAATTAGAAACCACATGAATTTGTTGGTAGAAATGTAAAATGGTTCAGCCACTGTGGAAACTAGTATGGTACTTCCTTGAAAAGTTAAACATAGAATTACCATATGACCCAACTCTAAAATATATATACCAGAGAACTGAGAATGTGTGTTTGTACAAAAAGTTGTGCGTGAATGTTCATAGCAGTATTATTCATAGGAACTGAAAAGTAGAAACAACATAAATATCCGTCAGCTGATGAATGGATAAACAAAAAGTGGTTAATCAATACAGTGGAATATTATTCAGCCATTAAAAAGGAATGAGGTACTGATACATGCCACCATGTGCATGAACCTTGAAAACATTATGCTAAGTTTAAAACCCAGATACAAAACACTATGTATTGTATGATTCCATTTATATGAAATGTTCAAAATAGTTAAATCTGGGCAGCCCTGGTGGCTCAGCGGTTTGGCGCTGCCTTCAGCCCAGGGCCTGATTCTGGAGACCCGGGATCAAGCCCCACATCAGGCTCCCTGCAGGGAGCCTGCTTCTCCCTCTGCCTGTGTCTCTGCCTCACTCTCTCTTATGAGTGAATAAATAAAATCTTTAAAAACAAAACAAAAGTTAAATCTACAGGTGTTTGCCAGGGGCTGAGGAGGAGAGAAATGGAGATTGATTACTGAGTTAGGGGGTTCTTTTTGGGTTAATGAAAACGTTCTGGAGTTAAATAAGAATGATGGTTGCACAGCCTAAAAGCTCTTGAATTCACCCCTTTAAGATGATGAATTTTATGGCATGTGAATTATATTGCAATAAAAAAAACTGAGTAATTAAAAAACCCAAGTTGGAAAATTCAGTTCCAGCAATTCTACTTCTTGGTACACACTTTAGAGACACACACCTCCTTTACACCAGAGGTGTATACAAGGATGAGTACTTTAGTAGATTTAAGATGGCCACAAATTCTTTGCATTCCCTCTCATCAAAGATGGGGTCTATTTTCCCGCCCTTTGAATCAGAGCTGGTCTTGTGATTTTCTTGAACAGAAAGAATGCAGCAGAAGTGGCTGCTGCCAAGAACTTACAGCTTCTGCTCTCACTCTCTTGGAACATTTCCACCACCTTCTGAAGAAGTCCAGCTGGAAAGAGAAGGCCAAAAATCCCAACTGAAGCTCCAGATTGAGGCCATCATAGGCCAATTAGCCAAGCTGCCTGCTGACCACAGCTACTGAGCGAGTCCAGGTAAGATCAGAAGATGCATTTGTCAACCCACAGAATCATGAGAAATAGCCAACTGTTATTGTTTTAACCCACTATGTTTACCCAGCAATAGCTAATTGATACAATACTGGGGCCACTTGCCTGAAAGATCAAAACTTGGGAAACAACCCAAAGGCAGGCTGGATGGTACAGTGGGTAAGAGCCTGAACTTTCATCCTAGAATTGGGCCCCAAACCACACCCTACCACTTACCAGTTGTGTTAATGATGAGAAATTTTATTTATCTTTATTTCGTCCTAGGTGAAGAATTCAAGGGGTTGATATACAGAGTGGACTTGAGATCCTTTCTGGTAGAGAGGAACGCTATTAAGTTTTGGCCAACAAAATGTGGTCCATGTATGTGCTGGAGGTGGTAAAGGAGTAAATCATGGGCAGCCCCAGTGGCGCAGAAATTTAGTGCCGCCTGCAGCCCGGGGTGTGATCCTGGAGACCCAGGATCGAGTCCCACATCGGGCTTCCTGCATGGAGCCTGCTTCTCCCTCTGCCTGTGTCTCTGCCTCTCTCTTCGATCTCTCTGAATGAATAAATAAATAAAATTTTTTTAAAAAGGAGTAAATCATATATATCAAATTGGACAGTTCTTAACAATAAGATTGTACAGAAAAAGCAAGTTGTCAGGCTATTACGATTATGTAAAAGTATTTTTTAAATGTAAGGAGGAGCACATAAACCACCTCAGAGTGTTTGCCTCTTTGAAGGTAAAGATGGGAATGGATTTCTAAGTAGAAATCAAGTATTTTTGCTTTAATCACAGTATTATTATTTCTTATTATACAAAAAGGACACTGGTTGCATCATTTTGGGAGAAAACGAACACTGAAACTCCAGCATTGGTTAATTTGGTTTGGTGGGAATGTTTTCATCTTCCTCGTCCCTCAAATTCCTGTAATTAATTTAATTACAATGGTTCCAAATTCTTCCTTCCTGCATGTAGCGTGGGGGGCTAGCCTTCTCCAGCCAGCCCTGACACCTGTCTCATCACAGGCAGGCTCAGCACGGTATGCACAGCACCTGGTACTGCGCTCCAGGGCCCCCCAGCTTGGGCCCACCCATGCCCACAGCTGGCTGTATTCTTGCCAGAGTTTCAGATCTCAGGCTTTGGTCCTCAACGTGCTTGAAGAATATCAATTCATTAGGTTCACCTGACTGAATATAAGGGGTTTCTCAATCCCCCAACTCCTCTGCAGAGGGCCCTGACACCCTCCTAAAAGCAGCTGAGGGTAAACCGTGGGGAGGAGTGTTTGTACAGAAGGTGTCTGGAAAAGGCAACACAACAGAGGCACATGCCAGAGGCGATATCCTTCCGTGGCAGATGCCAAATGGAGGATTTTATCAGGCTCTTTAAATTTTTAAAGACTTATTGGTGATGTTTTGTCTTGCTGTCCCTGTTTTAGTGAATTGGTTCTGGCGTCCTTAACTATTGTGTATGATGATGTGAGAGCAAAGACCGACAAAATGCAGATTAGCAGGTGGGGGCCTGGGCTCTGGGACTCAGGAGACCTGCTCCTGGATTCTCCTGTTTGGACCCTTCTCACTTCTCAGGCCAGGGTGTTACACCCAAAGGGAGATCCTAAAGTTGTTCTTTCTGATTTTCATTGATAAGTTCTGGGTTAGACACTCTGGAAAATTGGAGTTTGGATAAGACTGGTTTTTGCTTTTGTTAAGATTTTAATTTTAAGTAATCTCTACAGCCAATGTGGGACTCAAACTCACAAGCCTGGGATCAAGTGTCGCATGCTCTACCAACTGAGCCAGCCAGGAGCCCCGGATAAGATGGGTTTTTAACTCACAAATAACACATGCTCTGTGTAGAAAACTTAAAAAAAAAAACAAAACCCACATATAAATAAGCCAAAAAAGAAGAGACAGAATACCTATCATGTACTAGCACTGTGCTAGGACCAGGGATATCATGAGCAGCAAACTGTTAATTCCATGAGGACACACCCTTTGTTATGTTTAAAGGCTGACACTGGACTCCCAGGGTGTGATCCTGGAGGCCTGGGATCGAGTCCCACATCAGGCTCCCTGCATGGAGCCTGCTTCTCTTTCTGCCTGTGTCTCTGCCTCTCTCTCTGTGTCTCTCATGAATAAATAAAATCTTTTTTAAAAAATTTATTTCTCAATTTTTTTTGATATAATACAATCTATTTCTCAATTTTAAAAAAAGAAATGTTCAAAAAAAAAAAAAAAGAAATGTTCTAAGAAGTATTTCTCAGAGTATAGTCCTGGTATTAGGTGGTTTTAAATCACATAGACCGGGACTCCTGGGTGGCTCGGTGGTTGAGCATCTGCCTTCGGCCCAGGGCATGATCCTGGAGTCCCGGGATCGAGTCCCACGTCGGGCTCCCTGCATGGAGCCTGCTTCTCCCTCTGCCTATGTCTCTGCCTCTCTCTTAGAGAGAATAAATAAAATCTTAAAAAATAAATAAATTACATAGACCAAAAAAAAAAAAAAAAAAAATTCCCTGGAATTCTCTTTCAGTCCTCCAAGGAGAAAATCTCACTTTGATGTTGATATGTCTTCAATGTCTAACACTTACTGATTTCCCTTTTTAAACAGAACCGGTCCTAGGCTCAGCCCCCAGCGAGCAATAATACCCAGCTGAAATGGATATATGACATGTTTTTCATTTTCTTCTTTTTTTTATGAAGTAAATTCTACACAGAATGTGGGGTTCGAACTCACAACCCCAAGATTAAGAGCTGCATGCTCCACTGACTGAGCCAGTCACCCTCATATTGTTTAATTCTCTTTGAACTGATTTTTTATTTATGGCAAGTGTGTATTGGTTTCTCATGTGATGTTGTAATATTGCTTTTTTAGAATAAATGCTTCAAGCAAATTTAAATTAAAAGTGAGGGCAGCCCCGGTGGCTCAGCGGTTTGGCACCTGCCTTCGGCCCAGGGTGTGATCCTGGACACCTGGAATCGAGTCCCACGTCGGGGTCCTTGCATAGAGCCTGCTTCTCCCTCTGCCTGTGTGTCTGCCTCTCTCCCTGTGTCTCTCATGAATAAATAAATAAAATCTTTTAAAAAAGGAAAAAAATAGAAGTGAGTTGATTTTTTAAATTTATTTATTTATTTATTTAGTGATGTCCGGGACAGGAGTTGGGGCAAGAGGGAGAATCTCAAGCAGATCTGTGCTGAATGGGAAGCCCAACTCGGGGCTCAATCTCAGGACCCCAAGATCATGACCTGAGCTGAAATAAGAAGTCGGCCGCTTAACCAGCTGAGCTATCCAGGCAACCCTGAAAGTGAATTAATTTTAAGACTAATTTTAAATGTAGAGCACCCGTGGTGTAAGGATGGGGCAGAAATAAAGATGATTCTTCAATGACTAAAGTTTGGAGGACACTGTTCTAGTAAATTCTATCTAGAAATAAAATAAACCCTCACATGACTCCACACACATCTGTAGCTACACCCTTGATGAAGAAAAACTTGTAAAGAATTGTCTATCCATGCTTCTCACCTCTATTTACTCTTCTGTCTAATCTAATCTAGTTTCTGGGTTGATTTTCCAGTGAAACTTTGCTCCCAAAGACCTCAAGCAGCCAAATTCAATGGACATCTCTCTGACCACATTGTTCATGGCCTCCCAGCAGCCTTGACCCAGCTGATGATTTCGTCTTTTCTGAAACTCTTTCATTTTTGGACTTCAATCGTCTGGTTTTCCTTTCACCTTTCTTAGTCCCTCCTCCTCTGCCCAGTCTTCAAATACCAGAGCACATCAGGGCTAATCCAATGTGTATCTGTGTCTGGCTAGCTCCAACTTCACAATCCAGATGGAACTCTTGATTCCTCCTGCACCTGATTCTATTTCCATAAGTAGCAGCATCTCCTCCTTTCCTTCATCCTCAAAATCAATCTATCATCAAGTCTTGTCGACTTCACCCCAAAGCTCTATCAAGAATCTGACCACTCTACTCCATCTTCCCCTATGGTCCTAGGCAAGCTCATCATCTCTTTTCTGGACCCAGCACCAGCCTCCTCTCTTGTCCCTTACTTTTATTCCTCCTGCCCACGGTTCATTCACACAGCAGCCAGAAGGATTATTACAAAATATAAATCAGTCTATGTTCCTCCTCTGCTTAAAATTCTTTAGTAGCTTTCTTTTTTTTCTGGAATAAAGGACCACTTTCTATGACTGCAGAGCCCTATATGATCTGGCTCTCACCTATTTCTCTAATCTTACCTCATTTCTCTCTCACTGACTCGTTCTGCTTCAGCCACATTGACTTTTTTGTTTCTGGTGTCTAAAAGTTACTTACCTCAGGACCTTTGTACATGCTGTTCCTTCTGCCTGAAATACTTTCTCCCCACTTTTCCATGATTGGCTCCTTTTCAACCTTTAGGACATAGCTTCAGTGTTGCTTCCTCAGAACATCTGACCATTCTATCAAAAATGGGCTCCCCCAGAGACTATCTTGTTACTTTATTTTCATTTTAGCACCTTTAATAGTCTGTAATTATCTTGTTTTTTTACTTATCTACTTTTTTAAATTATAAACTCCATGAAAGTAAGGACCTTGTTTATTCGATTTACTGCTGCATGCCCAATGCCCAAAATAGCATCTGACATGTGGTTGGCCCTCAATATTTCTTGAATATAATGGAGAGGTAAGAGGTGATTAGACTGGGTGGAATCTTGACAGAGCACAGTGGGGAGGCCTTTGGGAATCTTAATCAGAGAAACAAAGTGATCAGACATGGCAGGGTTTTTTTTTTCTTTAAAGATTTATTTATTTAAATTAACCACTCAGGAAATGAGATGTTGGCTGGGATGCGGAGAAAGGGGAACACTCTTACATTGTTGGTGGAATGCAGGCTGCAAAAAAAACAGTTACTTAATTTTTTGAGGAACCGGGGATGCCTGGGTGGCTCAGCGGTTGGGCATTTGCCTTCGGCTCAGGGCATGATCCTGGTCTGGGGATCAAGTCCTGCATCAGGCTCCCTGCAAGAAGCCTGCTTCTCCCTCTGCCTGTGTCTCTGCCTCTCTCATAAATAAATAAACAAACAAACAAATAAAATCTTTAAAAAAAAATTGAGGAACCCTATCACCCAGCAATTGCACTACCAGGGATTTACCCCAAGATACAAATGATCTGTGATCTGAAGGGGCACCAGCACCCCAATGTTTATAGCAGCAATGTCCACAATAGCTAAACTATGGAAAGAGCCCAGATGTCCATCAACAGATGAATGGATAAATAAGATCTGGTACACACACACACACACACACACACACACACACAGTGGAATGCTACTCAGCCATCAAAAATGCAATCTTGCCATTTGCAATGACGTGGATGGAACTAGAGGATATTAGCTAAGGGAAATAAGTCAATCAGAGAAAGACAATTATCATATGATTTCACTCATATGTGGAATTTAAGAAACAAAACAGAGTATCACAGGGGAAAAAGGAAAAAAAATAAAACAAGATTAAATCAGAGAGGGAAACAAACCATAAGAGACTCTTAACCATAGGATGCAAACTGAGGGTCGCTGGAGGGGTGGGGGTAACCAGGTGATGTAATGAGCACTACGTGTGTTTTTTTTTTTTAGCACTAGTGTTAGATAAGACCGATGAATCACTGCCTTCTACCTCTGAAACCAATAATATATTATATGTTAATTAATTTAAGTTTAAAAAAGATTATTTTAGAGGTTGAGGGAGATGCCGAAGAAGAGGGAGAGGGAGAAGGAGGAAGCAGACTCCCTGATGAGCACAGAGCCTGATGCAGGGCTCAATCTCACTATCCTGAGATCATGACCTGAGCTGAAATCAAGTGTCAGATGCTTAACTGACTGAGCCACGCAGGTGCCCCCAAGACTTGGCAGTTTTAAATGATCAGTCTGACAGTAGTGCAGGAAACACGTTGGAGGGAGACTACGGAAGGCTATTGCAGTCATCCAGGAGAGAGGTGATAGAATACGGTGCACAAAGCAGGGGCAGCCCTGGTGGCTCAGCGGTTTAGCGCCGCCTGCAGCCCAGGGTGTGATCCTGGAGACCTGGGATCGAGTCCCATGTCAGGCTCCCTGCATGGAGCCTGCTTGTGTCTCTGCCTCTTTCTCTCTCTCTCTCTGTTTCTCATGAATAAATAAATAAAATCTTAAAAAAAAAAAAAACAAAACAAAGCATTCAGCAGTTAATGATATGGAATAAGGGTGAGTTACTACCCCCCATGAAGCAGGCAAGTAAGGGATGCTTGAACTAATGAGTAGGTAAAGTTCAGAGTCCAGAGATAGATTTGTGTATCCTCTGGAATTTTTGAGCTTCCTTCAGTGAATGCTAGAATTTCTTACCCGTATCAAGTTACTTGAGCTGAAGTCTGATAGTTTATCCTCCATTCATATTTGCATCCTCCTACTTGTGTTCCTCCTCATTGCCATGAGCTGGGAGGGAGAATTTCAAGGAGCGAGCTCTAACACTTCTCATTAGCTGTGTGACCTGGTAAGTCACCCAGTCTCTCTGAACTCAGTTTCTTCTTTTCCTCCTCCTCCTCCTCCTCCTCCTCCTCCTCCTCTTCTTCTTCTTCTTCTTCTTCTTCTTCTTCTTCTTCTTCTTCTTCTTTCTTTTAGATTTTGTTTATTTATTCATGAGAGACACAAAGAGAGAGGCAGAGACACAGGCAGAGGGGGAAGCAGGCTCCCTGTGGGGAGCTCAGTGCGGGACTCAATCCCAGGACCCAAGGATCACAACCTGAGCCAAAGGCAGACTTTCCACCACTGAGCCACCCAGGTGCCCCTCAGTTTCATCTTCTGTAAAATGAGGATGCTGATATCTATTCTGTCCATTGCAGGGATCAGGGAATAACTGTACAAAAAATGTTTTCAAAATGCAAGAAAAAGTATTACTATAATGTCATTCAATAAATATTTATTAAGTAGCTCCTGAGTGCCAGCCACTCTTGGTGCTGGGAGTATACCAATAGAGTGCAGGGCGGAGACAAAAATTGAGCCCTTATGGGGTTGGTTTTTTAGAGGTCCATTTAGATTCTGGGATTTTTGGATTTTGATCATAGTTTCCATATTGTCAGATAACCTTAGACCCCTGTTGAAAAGTATAGATTCTTGGTCTAACCACAGTCTTGGTCAGAATGGGGAAGGTAGAATGGAGGAAGGATTCATGAACTCTTCAAAATTATTCAGAAAGGACTGATGATAAGAGATTAAGTGGATTAAACTGCCTTTTTTTCTTTTCCAAATTCTGATCAGCTGCTCAGCAATCCAGCAATCCAGTATGTCTGTTCATACACTGAGTTTTCCAAAACATTCCTAATAATAAGTGGCTTCAGATGGCTCCTAGGGAAAACAAGTCCAAACATTAGAACCAGCCACGTGACCTTGAAGGAGCAGAGAGCAGAGGTGCTGTCCTCGGCGGTGTTTTTGTCTGCCATGGAGCTTGCTGTGCAACCGTGGGCAGGTCACTTTCCTGTTCTGGATCTAGGTGTCCTCATCACCAAAACAAGGTCACGGTTTCCTGACTACCAGTTCACGGAGGAGTGCTGGGTTTGCTGCTTCAAAATCACCTGGGAAGCTTTTAAATATCCGGATTCCTGGGCCCTGTGGACCGGCAAATATGATTCAGTAGAGCTAGGATGGCATCCATCAGCTTCTCTATTTGTAATTAGCTTTCTGGGCAATTTTTGATATGCATCCAGATTTGGGATGTTACTTAGGGTAGGTCAAACTCTCTGTGCCTCAGTTTTGTAAAACGTAAATGTAAAATGTAATCTGTCAAATGTGATCCTCAGATGGTGGATTTGAGTAAGTTAATTTCTATAATGAGCTGAGAACACTGGCCCATACTGGGTACCATGGAAGTTTTAACTCTTCCATCCAATCGAGAAGGCAAAACCACCGTGAGTCTTTAAAGCAGAGGGAACCAAATGCAGACATGATGGAGAGGCTGAGAAGTCAAATAGGGGACAGGGATGCAACCTATAGATTAGGCAGAAAGATGTCATCCACTACCTAGCAGGAAACGAGGGAAAAGGTGGTGTTACTGGAGCCCAGATTCTGGATCCACAGAATGGACCCGCAGCTAGAACTATAGACAAGACACAGCCATTGCCAAGACACTGCTGCAGGAGAATGAACACCCTGGCTGGTTGTCCCACGCTCCAGTCTCCTACTAGTGCTTCCTACTTACTGGCTGACCCCAGCAGGAAGTCCTCTCTCAAGTGAGCTGGGGAAACCTCATCTGCAGGTCACCCATGCCCCTCAGGGGAAGGATGAAGAATGGCTTTGAGAACAGATTATTATTATTTTGTCATTGTTATTGTTACTATTATTATTTTCTTTAAGTCTCTTTTGGCCATACAGGTCTCAAAGTTTCTAGACTTTAGCTAGCCACTCGGATCTTCAGGGCTTTGTGAGTGCTTATTGATTAATTGATTCTATGCACTCAGTGTACACACATACATAAATGCTCGGCCTCTGATCTCTGGAAACTGACAGCTCAGGTCTTGGCAAAAATTTACTGATGCTGAAGGCTGCACAGCCCCTCCCAAGACTTAAGGAAAGGGAAGGTATATGAATCCGGTTTCCTGCTGGGGATCAGTAGCCTCAGCACTTTGCAGGCTTCAGAAGTGATACATGGGAGCAGCTGGCCAGTGACATCACCAGACCAAAAGGAAGGACCCAGAAAAATCAAGAACAAATATAAAGAAGCAAGACCATGGAATCATTTGTGCAGAGCACTGGGCAGTGGAGGAGAGGGACAGGAAATAGGGCCTCACCTAGTTTTAAGACTACTTCCTAGAAAAATCTGCAAAACACCAACTTGTCTTTGGGACACATCCCCCTAAGTGTGCTGTGTGGGAGTGGAGATGTGGGAATTTTGCTACCAAAAATGGGCAGAAAAGCTCTTCCTAAATGTTTCCAGGAGGACCCAAAATTTAACCTTGAACCAGGGGCAAATATGTTCATCTTAAGAGTTTTTTTTTAAGAGAAAGGACTGGATATTGTGGAATTCTTCCTAATATACCAAAGACCTGCTTCACAGATTCGTTCTTTCAGCAAATATTGATGAATAACGGTTTGGCAGCTAGTTCAGTGAGCTTTGGAGTGAGGCAAAACTGGGTTACACTATGGCTTTGCCTCTGCCTAGCTCTGGGGTCTTGGGCAAGGGACTTTACCCCAATTTCCTCATCCGTGAAAGGGAATAATATGAACTACCGTGTAGAGTTGTGAGGATTGGAATGAGTTCATGCATGAAAGTAATTAGTACAGAGTCTGAATCCAGTGTGTGCTCAGGAAATGGTAGTAGTTCATTTTATTATGACTCGTGCTATTTGTAGGATACTTCTCAAAACACTTAACCCTATATTAGCTCATTGGATCTCACCTCAGCTCTGTGAGGTGGGTCAGGCAACCCACACTGGTTTTGCTTCTACTATGCATCTAGCACCCTGTCAGATGTTTATCAGTTACATCCTGTTGATTTCATCCATTCAGTATGTATTTGATATTTTATGCTAGGCTGTTCTGTGCATTTAGGCTACAACAGTGAGGAAAGACAAAAACCCTTATCTTTCATAGAGGATACACTCCATGAGGGAAGAGGGACAATAAACACAGTTTAAAAAACACTTAGGTTTATCATGTTCTAAGGTGTTTTATAGGGATGCCCAGGTAGCTCAGCGGTTGAGTATCCGCCTTTGGCCCAGGGTGTGATCCTGGAGACCGGGATCAAGTCCCATGTAAGGCTCCCTGTGAGCAAGCCTGCTTCTCCCTCTGCCTGTGTCTCTCTCATGAATAAATAAAATCTTAAAAAAAAAAAAGTGTTTTATAAGTAGTGGCTCATAATCTATGAGGAAGGTGTTATTTTGCTTATCCCATTCTATAGATCAGCATACTGGAGCACAAGGGAGTTGGAAGTCACTTGCCTAAGATCTCATAGATCAGGAGAGCTGAATTCAGGATTTAAAGCCAGACAGTATGACTTTGGAGTCCTTGCTTTTTTTTTTTTTTTAAGATTTTAAATTTATTTACTTGTGAGAGAAGTGGAGCAAGCACGAGCAGGGGGAGGAGCAGAGGGAGAAGGAGAAGCAAACTCTCTGCTGAGCAGGAAGCCCAACACGAGGTCCATCCCAGGACCCTGAGATCATGACCTGAGACAAAGTCAGTTGGTTAATCAACTGAGCCACCCAGGTGTCCCCTGCCCTTTTTTAAAGTAGGCTCCACACCAAGCATGGAGTCTAATGCAGGGCATGAACTCATGATCCTGAGATCAAGACCTGAGCTGAGGGGCACCTGGGTGGCTCAGTCAGTTAAGTGTTTGCCTTTGGCTCAGGTCATGATCTCAGGGTTGGGCTCCCTGCTCAGTGGGGAGTCTGCTTCTCCCTCTCCCTCTGCCATTCCCCCTGCTTGTGTTCCCTCTCTCAAATAAATAAATAAATAAATAAATAAATAAATAAATAAATAAAATCTGAGCTGAGATCAAGAGTCGGATGCTTAACTGATTGAGCCCCCCAGGCACCCCTGGAGTCCTTGCTCTTAATCATTACTGTGTGTTGCCTCTCACAGGAAAAAATATATATGTACTAGTAAATCAGGGTATGATAAGGATGACCCAAGAGAGGGAAACACAGCTGCAAAGGCTGGAGACAGGCCACACCTGGTGTGTTCTGAGAAGCACAAGGGAGGCGAGTGCTGGAAAAGCAGAGTGAGCATGTATAAGATGAGCCAGGGAGCGAAAGACACCTCAGGTGGGAAGGATGCTATTGCCTTTTGCTGAGATGGACAAATTGTAAGAGGAGCAGGTTTGTAGGAGCAGGTCAGGAGTTCAGTTTGGGATAACAGGAACAACTAGCTGCAGAGGGCTTTGAGGGATTAAACAACTCACCCTAGGTCATCCGGGCAGTCGTCTTTAGAGGCAAGCTTCAGACCCTTGTCTGCCAACCCTAACTTCAGTACCACACAGGCCTTTTCCTGGGTGGGTGTCATGGGGAATCTGCAGAAGTTATAATCTGACAGTCCTAATCCCTGATCCCAAGGAGCTTCCAAGGAGGGAGAAAAGAGGTGCTGGAGAGTAAGGGAGAAAGACAGAGTAATAATGCCACAGATTCCACACCACCGTAAAGAGCATGAGCTTATTTTTTTAAGAGATTTTATTTATTTACTTGGGAGACTGAGTGAGAGAGCATGAGTTGAGGTGGGGGCAGAGGAAGAGGGAGAAGCAGACTCTCAGCTGAGCAGGGTGCCTGATACCGGGCTCGATGTTGGGACCCCAGGATCATGACCTGAACAGAAGGCAGATGCTGGGATCCCTGGGTGGCGCAGCGGTTTAGCCCCTGCCTTTGGCCCAGGGCGCGATCCTGGAGACCAGGGATCGAATCCCACGTCGGGCTCCCGGTGCATGGAGCCTGCTTCTCCCTCTGCCTGTGTCTCTGCCTCTCTCTCTCTCTCTCTGTGACTATCATAAATAAATTAAAAAAAAAAAAAAAAAGGCAGATGCTTAACTGACTGAGCCATCCAGGCACCCCAGGAACATGAGTTTAAATGTGAAATGCAGACAAGAAGCACAGAAAAAGTGCTTCTGTTTTTTTAATCAGGGAAAGGTTTACTTTTCTTGCATTTCTTTTTCTTTGCTCTCTCATTTTGTGCACTTCTTTTTGAAAAAGCAGAGTGAGGGTGCCTGGGTGGCTCAGTCAGTTCAGCATCTGACTCTTGGTTTCAGCTTGGGTTGTGGGGTCAAGCCTTTTGTTGCGCTTCACACTTGATGTGAAGTCTGCTTGGGTTTCTCTCTCCCTCCCCTTCACCCACACTCTCTAAATAAATAAATAATATCTTTAAGAAAGAAAAAAGCGAGCAAAGAGTGAAAGACTTAAAAAAAAGTGTGAAAGACTCTTGGCTCTGTGTGGAAGGTGTCAGGGACAGTACAAACATCTCAGTGTTGACGGCCCAGCTCTGTCTGACATGGGAAAGCCCCAGAGGCTCAGGGTGCTACGCAGGCAAGTCTTTCCCCACAGATTGCCCCAGTATTGATGCTTTCCCATCATGACAAACGCATATTCCCAGGCCAGGCCTCTCTCCTGAACTGACGTCTCCAACTACAGCTTCCTCAATATGCTGCTACCAGGCATCTCTAAATACAACCCAGTTTGAAGTCCTGATCTTCCCCCAATCCCAAACTTGTTCTACCTGCAATGAGATGCCAAGAAGCTCACCCTGCGGCAAGGATTCGTGTGACTTACTAAGGAAGGGTTCCCAGGAGGAACAGGGAAAGAAGTGGGAGAAATAAGATAGAGAAGGCAAGAAGGGGAACACCTGGTTGGCTCAGTCTGAAGAGCATGCAACTCTTGATCTCATGATTGGGGGTTTGGGCCTCATGTTGGGTGTAGAGATTACTAAAAAGAATAAAAAATAAAAAACAATAAGATAATTTAAAAATAATAATAATAAAAAAGAAGGGGCACCTGGGTGGCTCAATCGATAAAGCATCTGACTCTGGATCTCAGTTCAGGTCTTGATCTTAGGGTCTTGAGGTCAAGTCCCGAGTTGGGCTCCATGTCCATTTTAAAAGAGCAAGGGTAAAAAAAAATAAATAAAAAATAAAATAAAATAAATAAAATAAAATAAAATAAAATAGCAAGGGTGTTATTTTGGGCCGAGTCTCCGCAGGGTAGTTTCAGCCTGACCCCCAGAGGAATGCTGGATGTAATTACCTCTGGGAAATTGGCAGGTGAAAAGGGGGCTGGGCTTCCCTATTACAGTATTAGTTGGTCACTGGCTAAGGGCTGGGAAGTGAGCCCCTGGGCACTTCCTTGCAAGTCCAAAGGGACCCCAATAGCAGATGAGCAGATCTCTGAAGAGAGTCACATGTGCAGGCTACTAGAAGCATCAGCACACAGAAGCCAAGAAGGGGGAGCTCAGAAACCATCAAAGGGACCCCAGGGAGGATCTGAGCAGTACCCTGACAGTGTCTACCATACACACCTTCCCAAACTCAAGAAATGGCACTGCTCTCCTCCTGGTTGCTCAGGCCCCAAACACTGGAGTCATCCTTGACCTGCTCTTTCTCTCATGCCCATATCCAATCTTTTGGTCAATCTTACTGTTGGCAATATCTTTATTTAAAAAAAATTTTTTTAAAGTAATCTTTATGCCCAACTTGGGACTCTGTCTCTCAACCCCTGAATCAAGAGTCTCATGTTCTACTGATTGAGCCATCCAGGCACACTCTGGCAATGGCTTTAAAATAAACCCAGAATATAATCACTTTTTTAAAGTAACTTTAAAAATCGTGGTAAAATTCATATGACATACAGTTCAGTGGCATTAAGTATATTCACATTGCTGTTCAACCATCACCACCATCCATCCACAGAATTCTTTTCATCATACAAAACTGAAACTCTGTACCTGATGAACATTTTGTTTATTCACTTACCTATGGATGGACACTTGGACTGCTCCTGCCTCTTGGTTATTGCAAATAATGCTGCTATGAACATGGATGTTCAAATATCTGTTTGAGCCCCTTCTCTCAATTCTTTTGAGTATGTACCCAGAAGTGGAATTGCTAAATTATATGGAAATTCTATTTTTAAATTTTTTTAGTAACTGCCATGTTGTTTTCCAAAGTGGCTGCACCATTTTTCATTCCCAGCAGTGCACAACTGTTCCAATTTCTCAACATCCTTGCCAACACATTATTTTCTGCTTTTTAAAAAATATTTGTTTACTTGAGATAGAGAGAACATGAGGGGGGTGAGAAGGGAGAAGGAGAAGGAGAAGCAGACTCTCCACTGAGCAAGGAACCTACCTGCCTCAACTCTGACTCCATCCCAGGACCCAGAGATCATGACCTGAGCTGAAGGCAAACAGGCAGACATGTAATCAATTGAGCCACCCAGGCACCCCTCTGGGTTCTTTTTAATTTGATAATTTTTATCCCTTCTACGATCTCCACCCTAAACCAAGCTGTTTAAATTTCTGCCTGTTGTTTGCAGTAGGATCCCAGCTGACCTCCCTGCCTCTACTTCCATTCCCTGTGGTCTCAATGCCACTCCTCTGCTCACAGTCTCCAATGTCTTCCTCCCCTCCCACTCAGCAGAAGTCCACGTTCTTACAATGGCCTATGATGCTCTGCAAGATTTGTTCCTCAACTTCCCAGCTCTGACTCATTTCCTACTTGTCACTCTACCCCAGCCATTCTGGCTTTTTTTTTTTTTTTTTTTCTGTTCCAAGTAATCTACTGCCTCAGGGCCTTTGCCTGGGTTTGTCTGCCTGGAATGCTCTTCCTTCATATCCTGGGTGTAACTTGCTTCTTCATTTCTTTCAGGTATTGTTCAAATGCCCATTTCTCAGGGAGGCCTCTTGGCATCACCCATTGTGCACCCACCCCTCATCAGTTTTCTGCCTTTCTCCTCCTGCCTCATAACTGGAGAGAATGATCCCTGGACACTGTGCCAACTGAGCTTTCTTGCCCTCAGGCTTCTGGGTGGGTTTGGCCCACCAGGAGATGAATGGCAAAAGGAGGAAGATGCTGAAGATTTCCTGCATCTTACCTGCTCTTGGCATTGAGTGAGTGGCAGGACATGGACTGCATTTGGGAGAGGTAGTTCTTCCTCCACTCTCCAGCTGCCTGCCAACTCCCAAGTATCAGTGACATCATTTCCTCCCTTGGCTCTTCATTCCTCAAAGTTC
Organism: Vulpes vulpes; assembly: GCF_048418805.1. Lineage (NCBI taxonomy): Eukaryota > Metazoa > Chordata > Mammalia > Carnivora > Canidae > Vulpes > Vulpes vulpes. Next base: position 182,294,167 of record NC_132791.1, on the reverse strand, counting down.
TAAGGCCTCTCTCTTATTGGTCCCTCAACATCCCTTTTGATTCTCTGAACCCTGCCCATTCCTTTAGTCCCTTCACTGAGACTTGAACCACCCAATCTGGAGTCAGTCTCTTGTTGGCCCCCACTGAAACACCTTCCAGATCACATTCTGTATAGTCTCCAACCCTACCTTCTGTCTCATGTGTTTTTTTTCTTCCTTCCTTCCTTCCTTCCTTCCTTCCTTCCTTTTCTTTCCCTCCTTCCTCTCTCTCTCCCTCTCTTTCTTTCTGTCTCTTTGCCCATTGCAGGGCTTGAACTCACAGCCCTGAGATAGAGTCCCAGGCTCCACCAACTGAGCCAGCCAGGCGCCCCTACCTTCCATCTCAGGAACTGGCACTTCCTATTTCACCCTTCTTCATCTACACAGCACATATGGTCTTAAAAAAAAAAAATCATTCATTCATTCATTCGAGACAGAGAGAGGCAGCGACATAGGCAGAGGGAGAAGCAGGCTCCCTGCGGGGAGCCCGAGGCGGGATTCCATCCCAGGAGCCCGGGATCAGCTCTGAGCCCAAGGCAGATGCTCGACCGAGCCACCCAGGTGCCCCACAGCAGGTATTATCTAACACACATTTACTTCTTTGGTTATTTCCCCCCCCTCCCCCCAACTCTCCAGGCTGCAGATTTGTAACAGTTTGCTCAGTGCTGCATCTCCAGTGCTCGGCAGACAGAGGCTACCGGCGAGGGCTTCCTGAGCGAACGAAGGGACCGGCCCAGGGGCCAGGGGCAGGAGCGGAGAAGCCCGCAGCGCGGCCCCGCGGCGGCAGCGCCGACTCCCAACTTCTCCGCCCGCCCCGCCGCGAGGCGAGCGCCCGGGAAGCAGGCGGAAATGAGCGCGCGGCACGGCCCTCCCGCCGGTGTGTACTTGGCGAGGGCCTGCGTCCCGGGGCTCGTCTGCGGTTAACGGTCCGCTTAATGGCATCCTCCGGCTCCGGGCGGGCGCAGCGGCATCTGGGGCCGAGGAGAGGCGGAGCCGCTGGTGCCACCGGGGCCTCCGCGCCGCGGCGCGCCCCGCGGGGACCCAGCCTGCCCTCCCGCCGGGAAGGCGACCCCCGCGGGGCCCGGGCTCTCCCGGATACTCGGTGCCAGCGACTTGCTTTTACATCAGCTGCGGAATTCAAGGGTCACATTTCCTAGTGTGGGGTATGCGACGGTGCTAAGGACAGAAACCACGCCCCGGGGGGGGACAAATTAGGCCGATGTTTGGCCACTTGCTCTGGGCTGGGTACTGAAGTTAGCGTTTTAAATGTATTGATTCTTGTTTCTATGTATTGATTCATTTAATCCTAACGTAGGGACACCTGGGTGGCTCAGTGGTTGAGCCTCTGCCTTCCGCTCAGGTCATGATCCCCGGGGTCCTGGGATCGAGTCCCCCATCAGGCCCCTGGCAGGGAGCCTGCTTCTCCCCCTGTCTCTGTCTCTACCTCTCTCTGTGTGTCTCTTATGAATAAATAAAATAAATCCTAATGTATCAAAACTTTAGAGGGCAGATGTCCCATTCATTTAATGTATGTAGAACTGAGCCTCAGAGAAGTTATTTCACTTGCCTGAGGCCCTAGTACTGATCATGGTGCAACACAGGTTCAAACACTGGCATTAGGGCACCAGAGCCAAAGCTCGGCTGGAGAGAGGACTATCATGGTCGCAGCACAACCTTCCTCCTAGCCATAGGGCCTAGTGGTTGGAAAGACAGCAGGCCACCGGTTAGTCCTTGAGGGCCAAGGAACCTATAATTGCAATCTTCAAACCCCTGAATCTGAGCTGGGGAGGAGGAAGGAGAGGGAAGAGGAGGTGTTAGCCTGGGTTCTCAGGGCAGCTGGGGAAAGTGGAGAGACCTCAGGGAGCGCAAGGTTGGGAAAGCTCAGCCAGCTGGGGAGACAGTGCAGCAGGGTGGGGGGATTGAGTCTCAGGAGGGTTTCTGTGTCCGGGCTCCACTTGTGTGTCCCGAAGAGGAAAGCACTTCAGGTCTAAAGTAGAGGGATGAACTCCAGCTCATCCACGTTTCTTTCAAGAAGGGGGGGCGGCAGGGTTAGGGGAGCTGCTTATGTGGGAGGCTCACTGGAAGGCCGCTTGCATCGCAAGTGCAGTTTTCACTTAGACTCTATTCAATATTTCAGACGAAACAGCCAAGGCTTTTTAAATGTCTATTTTTTTTTTTAAGTATTTGCCTTTTACATGAAATTGAGAAAGTGTCATTTATATTTAGTGGGGAAAGGCGTCCCTGCAGATACTGGGGCTGATAACAGCCCCTCTATCTCGCCCCCTTTGGCGCCAGGACAGCCTCAGAGCTCCGGGCCTCCTCTCCCAGCCTCCATTTACTGGGCTGTGCAATGGAGGTACCGAGTGTTCCGCAAGTTGCAGCAAAGTCTGTAACGCGGCCTCTCTGCGCCTCACCGCCAGGTTTAAGCCCTACTTAGTGTCTTCAGGGCGGGCTGGCGTGGGAGACGGAGGAAGAGGCAGGGGGCAACCCCCCCCGTAGCCGGTTGTGGGGCGGCCACACCCGGCCTCCATCAAAGCTTTGGACAACAGAATGCCTCGGGGGGTATGAATGGGGCGCCTCTTGTTTGCAGTCGGGTTCAGATGCGTCTCCATTTCTTTCCCCCACTGCAGCCTCAAGGCACAAAAACATTTTTCTTTGCGTGCTGCGGAGGCTGAGAAGCGGGGTGGTGTTTTGTTTGGTTTCTTGTCTTGCGTTTTCCCCCTAGAACCCAGAATCTGCGCGACAGAGCCTGGGTTCCCGCCGGGAGCGGCTCCAGGCAAGCCGGGAGGCCACAGCGCCTGCCGCACCGCGCGGGCTGCGGCCCCACCTGCGAGGGGGCGGGACCGGGCGGCGTCCGGCCAATCAGCGCCCACCTGCGCTCACCTGGCCCCCGCCCGCTGCCGCCCGCGGCCCGCGCGCTCAGAGGGACCCCGAAGGCTCCGCGAAGCACCGGCCGGCCGTCGCGGCAGCTCCTTCGTCCTTCATCCCGCAGCCATGGGGCTCCCCAGGGGGCTCCTCGCGGCCCTGCTGCGCCTCGCCCTGCTGCTCCAGGTACGCGGCGCCCGGCCCGGGCGGTCCGGCTGGGCGGGGTCCGCGCGCGGCGGCGGCGTCGAGCCGAGCGGTGCGGGGGCTGCTCGGGGCCGGGCGGCGTCTGGCGACGGGCGTGCGGAGCGGGGCACGCCTGCGAGCCACCCCTCTGCCCCTTCCCTCCGGCGCAGGTTTGCTGGCTGCCCTGCGTGGCCTCCGGGAAGGCTGACGTGACGCTGGAGGCGCGAGGCGCGGAGCTGGGGCCCGGCCGGGCTCGGAGGAAAGGTAGGACCTTCCCGGGGGTGCCTGCAGCGCCGGCGGGCCGGGGGCTCACGTGGGCGCGCGACGGGGAGGTCGGGGCTCGAGGGCGGTGGAAGGGGAGCGGCGCCCCCCGACCTCGGCTGCTCCCGGCCGGGCCGGGGCGGCTCACCTAGACCCCCCTCGGGGTGCGGGGCGGTGCGCTCGGCCAGCCCGGACCCGGGCAGCTGGGCCGCAGTCCTCCCCCCGCCCCCGCGCAGGTGTGCGGGTGAGCCGTGCCCCGGGCAGCCCCCGCGCCCCTCTCGGGCCCCCTTTGTGTACCGCGCTTTGTGTCTCCGACAGACAGACCGGGTCTGTTTCTCTTCTCCGCGCTCCCCTCCCCGCCCCCCTTCTTCCCCGGCAGCTGGAATGCGCTCTTAACCCTGCCCTGCCCGGAGGGCCTGCGCCCCTCCGCCTGCCTGGAAACTGGGCCTGGCACACCTGGGCCCGGGCCATCGCGCTCGGGGATACTCCTGCCCCCGCCCCGCCCGCAGGCTTGGACTGGAATGTTGGGGGAGGGGGGCTCCCAAGCCCGAGGTCTTGAGCTGAGGCCAGAGTGGATGGGAGATCAAAGCGCATTTTTGATCACCCCATTTACTTGGCCCTACCCCACCCCCCACAAGTTCAAAAACTTGAGAACTGGGAGTCACTTTGGTGCGGACAACCAGGGTGTTGTGAGACCCAGGCAGCTGCCGGCTGGTGGGAGCCTCTTTCCCTCCGGCCAAGACAGGACAGAGTGTGTGTGTGTGTGTGTGTGTGTGTGTGTGTGTGTGGTGTGGGGGTGGTGGGATACTCCACCGATCAAACCAAGTTCTTAAACAGAGGTGTAACCCAGGATCCTTGGGTGGGGTTCAGGGGATCCCTAACCTATGAAAGTGTTTAAGAACTTGCATGTGCATCTTCCTGGGGAGGGGGATCTACAGTTTACCTGGCCTTCAAAACAATTAAGAACCTTTGCCACTTAGCATTTTTCTAATGCCTTCATCAGCATACCTCTCACCCCAGGTACAAATTACCTGTTTGAATGGAGAAGTGCCAATGCCTAGGGGACAGAATGGCTCTCCTTTGTTTCTCTAAAAGAGGACTGAGGTCTGGAGTCCGTAGGAGCCTCCCCCCCCCCCCCTTCTTTTCCCAAATAACCCTGCAGATTGACAAAACAATTAACACCCAGGCTAGGCCAGGCTCCTTCAACTCTTGGCTGTAGGGAGCCAAGCAGAGGCATTAAGAGGCCATGCCTCATAAACTTTAAATTCTTGCACATGGGTTTATTACTGACTGGCTAACAAACTGCAGCTCAGCCAACCTGTAAAAATGTTAACTTGGGCAGGGCCCCAAATCCAATTCCGGCTCCCTGAGGAAGCTTTATTGCTAACCAGACCTCTGCCAAATCTGTACTCCCTCCCCGTCATTGTCAAGTTCTCTGACTACAATCTCAAGGCTTTTGAGTGTTGACTGTGCCTTATCTTTCTTACTGAAGCAAGAAATAGCAGATTAACTGTCACTTCACTAAACTCCAGGTTGTTGAGGGGAAGCCGTGATCAGGTTTTCGATTTCATGGTCCAGTTGGCGAGTGTTTCCTGGTGACGTCAGGCATTTTAAAACTTTTGAGAAAATTCTGCTTTCTTGGATGTCTGGTTTATGATTGTGAAAACGGTGGGTTCATGCCAGGAGCACACCTGGGTTATAAAACAAAGGGTAGGTTAACGTGCTTAGCTAACTCCGAGCCTCCCTGCAACATGACTGGTTCTTAGAGTAGTTTTCCTGTGAAATAAATAGGCTGCTGCCGCCTTTTTTTTAAGCAAGATTCTGGGGCGAGTTGGTCCCAATAAATTGAGACACTCCCCACAAAAAATATTGATATTTTTCTCCTTAACTCTAAGCTGCTGACATCTTTCTCTACCTCCCCAGTTTTCTGTTTTCAGTGCATAGGATGGATCCAGCCACGTTGAAAGGGTTATCCTGAGGGTACATACAAACTCTCAAGTTTGGCCAAGCAGACAAGTTTCTTTATTGCTAAGGAACAATTGCCCCTGTTGTTCGCCCCTGGGTTATGAATATCATAGGTGTCTATGAAGTTGAGCTCAAAGAAATGATCTGATATAATTAATACCTTGTTTGCATGTGCACTTTACTCTTCAAAGCACTTCCACAACTCTGAGCTTGCTTTGTCCTCCTGACACTCTCTTGAAGCTGGTAAGGTAACTATTAAACAGCTTGAGTTCTTAATCTCAGAGTTGGAACTTCAGAGAGCCTGTAACCCCAGCCCTGCTGGATGTTTCAAAGGTGGAGACACAGAAGCAGCTTAATGGGTTCAATTTGCTAGCCTGAACATTTCAGGAGCGTCCTTGAGGGTCACAAACATGATTTTTACCTTTAGGTTTAGTCCCAGGCAGGACCTGATACTTCACAGGATGCCCAGTAGGTATTTGCATGAATCATGATCATCTCATGAAGGTCTGCCTGCTTTGCAGATGAAACCTGAGCGGTTGTGGCTTCACCAAAGTCATTACTACGGTGACCAGCTGAGACTTGAATGAAATTTGTGACTCCTAAGTTCCGTGGCAATTTTTACTACCAGAAAGTGGGAGGTTGAGGGGCGTCTAGGTGGCTCGGTTGGTTAAGCATCTGCCTTCATTCCGCTCAGGTCATGATCCCGCTCAGGTCATGATCCCGGAGTCCCTGGATCCAGCCCTGTGTGGGCTCCCTGCTCATCCTTCTCATCAGGGAGCCTGCTTCTCCCTCTGCCCCTCCCCCTGCTTGTGCTCTCTCTGCTTTCTCACTCTTTCTCAAATAAATAAAAATAAAACCTTAAAAAAAAAAAAAAGTGGGAGGTGGAGGAAATGAAGTGGAGTGTTGGAGCACCAGATCCCACAGATACCAATAACAACCTCTGCCCTAAGAGCAATTAGTCATTTGTTCGTTCTTATCAGAAGGTTTTCCAGAAACATTCCTGTAGGGAAACTGGCTTAGATACAGTCTCTCTGTGTCCTAATGATGAGGCTTGGGTCAAGTGAAGCTGGGCTTGCCTGGACCAAGAGCAAGAGGTTAATCTGGAGGGAGGCACTGCTGGAATGTTTCCCCCCTACCCCAACCCCACAGTCTGAGAGGGTGCCTTCAAGTGTGGTCTGGAAGCAAAGACAAAGGAGAGGTGGGAGGAAGGAATTTGCGTGGTATTAGTTAGTACAGTGATTAAAAGCAATTGACCTAACTTGGTCTATACATCCTAAAGGACCAACAGTTGAGAGAAGCACCTTAATTGCACTAAAAGAAATCCAGTACTTCATTATGGCTCCTCAGCAGGTTCAGCTCACCCTTAGTGTTTGAGTAAGATTAAAGGTAACCCACATTAGCTTTGGTAGGAAACTGCAAAGTTCAGTCATGAATCTGACTGAGCATGAATTAACTTCAAGATGATCTTGCTTATTTCAACTTGTGTAAAAATTACCTTTTGTATTAGAGCCTCCATTCTGGACCATGCCCTCTATTTATATTTTATTCTTTCAAGATACATACATTTAACATCTGTATGTGTCAGGCAGTGTTCTAGAACCGCAGCTAAAGTAGTGGACAAAAAGTTCCTGCCTTTGGGGAGCTTATAGTCTAATATTTTTTTATGCTTATGATCACCTTGTGAAGCAGGTGGTAGTAACTCTTTTTTGCTGTAAAAGGAGGTAAGCAGCTTGGCATAAGGTCAAGGCAATCAGCAGTGAGGCCAGGATTTTATTTATTTTTAAAATTATTATTATTTTTTTTTAAGTAATCTCTACACCTAACATGGGGCTCGAACCTATGACCTCAAGATCAAGAGCCCTATGCTCTACTCACTGAGCCTCCCAGTAACCCCAAGGTTTTATTTTTTTATTATTTTTTTAAATTTTTTATTTATTTATGATAGTCACAGAGAGAGAGAGAGAGAGAGGCAGAGACACAGGCAGAGGGAGAAGCAGGCTCCATGCACCGGGAGCCCGACGTGGGATTCTATCCCGGGTCTCCAGGATCGCGCCCTGGGCCAAAGGCAGGCGCCAAACCGCTGCGCCACCCAGGGATCCCAACCCCAAGGTTTTAAATCGGGGGGGATTCCATAGTAAATCTGCCTCAGTAATGAATATTTGGGAACTGGGGCTTTGAGCCTGGCTGGCCGCCTTCCTCACTCAGCAGCTGGCTAAGGTTGGTTGCTGAAGCCTGTTGCACATCACTGTTAGCTTGTGCCTGGGGAGCAGGTCCCAAACCTCTAGTCTCTCTTCCCACCTCCTCACATGGCACTCTGTTCCTAGGTTACCCAGTGCAGGGTGCCCTCAACCTCCCTGCTGTGGGGTAAGGAAGGCATTGCTTACGATGAGCAGTGAATTTCTAGGGCTGCAAACTATAGCTCTGCACAGCATTTGAAAGATGATGGAGGAGAATGAGGGAGAGGAGGGCCTCCCCTGCCCAGATCAGTTGAGGCTTTGGTTCTGAGGCTGAACTGTCTCCATTCAGAGAACCACTGTATTGAAGAATAACAAATGTAGAGGAAAGTGCCCAAATGATAAGTGTGCAGCTCAGTGAACATCACAGATGTAATACACTCACGTATCTGTACCTAGATCAAGAAACAGCATTACCGGGGCTCTTACGTGGCTCAGTCAGTAAGCATCTGACTCTTGATCTCAGCTCAGGTCTTGCTCTCAGGATTATGAGTTCAAGCCCCATGTTGGGCTCCACGTTGAGTGTGAAGCCTACATGAAAAGGGAAATGGGTAGCAGGGTGGCTCAGTTGGTTGGGCATCTGCCTTTGGCTCAGGTCTTGATCCTAGGGTCCTGGGATCAAGCCCCACATCAAGCTCTCTGCTCAGCCCCTCTGCTTCTCCCTCTGCCCCTCACCCCATTTGGACACTGTCTCTCTCTCACTCTCTTGCGCTCTCAAATAAATAAATAAAATCTTAAAATAGCATTAGCAGCACCTCAGATGCCCCTTCCTTCCCATTCTCTACCCTCTCCAGCTGGAGAAGCACTATCTTGACTTCTAATACCATAGATTAATTTGCCTGTATTTGAATTTTATGTTAAAGAATCATACAGGAACACCTTGGTGGCTCAGTGGTTGAGTGGCTGCCTTGGCTCTGGTCATGATCCCAGGTTCCTGGCATCGAGTCCCACATCAGACTCCCCTGCAGGGAACCTGCTTCTCTCTCTGCCTGTGTCTTTTCCTCTCTCTGTGTATCCCTCATGAAGAAATAAAATCTTAAAAAAAAAAAAAAAAAAAAAGAATCCTATGAAATATTCTCTTGGGTTGCTGTACCATGTTAGATTCTTCTATAGTTCTGGAGATACTTGCAGGTGATTATTAGTGTCCTATCGTATCCCATTTTGTGATGATTGGTGCTTCTACTGTTGATAGGTATTTGACGAGTTTCAGGTTTTTGGCTATTAAGACTAGTGCTGCTGTGAACGTGATTGTTCCAGTCTTTTGATGAAAAGTCTTGGTGTACACAATCTGTTAGGTACGTACCTGGGAGCAAAGCTGCTGGGTTAACTGAGGATTGCCTGAGGATCTCAGTACTGTGACTGTGTACTGAGACGACAGCTTTCCTCTGCCTTGAAGTCACCAAGTCTCTTGTGGGTTCTCCTATCCCCTTCCTCCAACAGTGTCCTCGCCGGACCCATCCATTCTGGATTCTTGATTTTTTTCCCTTGGTCCTATCCTAAGAGGCAGCAAGTCTTTATTTGTTTTTGGTCACATCCTTTGCATTGGGGGAGAAATCCTTCCCTTTATTTGTCCTTAGCTGATGCTTGTTATTCTCCCCCAAAATAGAAAGGGAATCTGGAAGTGGACCTGAATTTCTTAGGTGAGGTTTTCTTCCCGGGTAAATTTAATCCTGGACAGTACAGTGTATGAGTGGGGAGCAGCAGCCTCGAATGGGCAAGGTGGTCAAGTCCAGCTCCTCCCTCATTATGGAGACAATGAGGTATCTGAGACCCAAGGACAAGTTGATTGGTCATTCAGCCAACAAATGTCTGAGTACCTACTGGGTGTTAGACATTCAGAGATGACAAAGACTCATTAGTGTCCCTGAACTCCGCGCTTAGAGGAGGAAGCAATCAGCCACTAGGCAATTTTAATTATGAATCTGACATTCGGGATCCCTGGGTGGCTCAGCAGTTTAGCACCTGCCTTCGGCCCAGGGCGTGATACTGGAGACCTGGGATCGAGTCCCGCGTCGGGCTCCCTGCATGGAGCCTGCTTCTCTCCCTCTGCCTGTGTCTCTGCCTCTCTCTCTCTCTCTCTCTCTGTCTCCGTGAATAAATAAATAAATCTTTAACAACAACAACAACAAAAAGAATCTGAGATTCAACAAATATTTATTCAGTTACCTACTAAGTGCCAGATACTACTGTTCTAGGTGTATGGTTACATTAGTGAGCAAAACATGCCTAAAACACAGGCTTCATGGGCCATTTACCTGCTAGTGGAGGAAGACAGAAAAATAAGCCCTATATATAATAAGTGTATATATACTATGCAGCATATATGATATAATATATATTATGTTTTATATGTACATACAATAGATAACATATGTTGTATATACATATGATCCAGCAGGAGGTGGGGGAGATAAATATGAAGACACGTAGGAAGGGCTGCTGACATGTTCTCAGGGGGACCCATCTCAGGAAGTGATGTCCAAGTGGAAGGCTGTGGAAGATTATGCAAGGGAGTTGGGGCAGGAGAGTTCCTGGCAAGGGAACAGTATGGGGGCCAGGCCCTTCAACATATTTAGTCTGGCTGGACCATGGAGTGTAAGGTGGGAAGAGGCAAGAGGAGGAGTAGGGAGGGTCCAGTCCAGCTGGAGTTTGTCCCACCCCATCAGAGAGGCAGGAAGGTGTTTGGGAGAGGCAGGTGTGGCTGAGGTCCCAGTTATGCCTCCTGGAGACCAGCGTCTCTGAAGTCTCCTCTGGAACCAGGACCCTGGGCCTCAGCTCTAGCATCCCTTCTTGCCTCCCCTTCCCGGCTTTCCCCAGACCCAAGCCCTCCTTCCATTTAGTTACCTGTCGTTGCCAGGCCGCGGGGCTAGCCATCAAGGAAGGCCTTCCAAGCAAACAAAAAAAAAGGCAACCTAAATACCATTTACTGAGAGCTTACTGAGTTCTAGAGACTACAGTATGTACTTTATGTAATAAGCCCTTTTAATCCTCCTCAAAGCCCAGGGGGGCCGGGGTGAGGGTGCTTGGTGGTGTGGAATTGGCTTCATTTAACCGGATAGGAAACCCAGGCTTGTAACTGTGTAACCTCTCCAAGATCACCCCGCTAACAAATTGTGGAGTTAGGATTTGAACCCGGGTTGGGCTCCCTAAGGGTGAGATACTCCGCACTCTCCTGAGCGTGGGGGGGCGCGGAGGCTGCGAGCCCTCTGGCCACAGCCAAGCTAGAAGAAGATCGGAAATAGTTAATTCCTGACCCAAGGGCTTGGAATTCCTGTTCCCTCCACAGGCCTCCCTGGTAATCACCAGGAGCTGGAGCTGGGGGGAGGGGGCACCGCTCTCCAGGACCCCTGGCCCCCTCTTGAGGGCGTGGGGGGTCTAGGGCTGGCTCAGATACCAGGCCCCACAGCTCCACGGACAGCCCTCAGCCGGACAGCCCTCAGCCGAGGCCGCCCCCTCTATCTCGCCGCCCCGCTTCCCTCCCCTTGCCCCGGGCACCCTCGCCGTGGTGGGTCACCGGACGGGCAGTGGGCGGCAAGTCCCTCAAGCTGACGGAGTCCCTCGAGGCTTATGGGAGCCGTGATGGTGCTGAACTTCCGGGGTGCTGGGATGCTGTGGCTCTCAGGGAACCAGAATGCCGGACCGGGACAGAGCCAGACGCCTTCCTTTCCCCTCACCCCACCTTTGAACTCACGACTCTGACTCTGGCTGTCTGACGGCTGAGGAGAGGGCTCAGAGCCAGGGCCCCGAGCCAGGAGGTGGGCGAGCTTCTTCCCCCTCGTGAGAGCGTCCTAAGCCGCACAGAACCCCCGGGAGGGGGAGGTGTGTCCTCCACAGGACCCCAAGGCCTCTCAAGGGCTGGGTGGGGAGAGTGGGCCAAGGAGGCACAATCCTTTTCCCTCACAATCTCAAGACCCCAGTTTTTGCTTGACACACAGGTAAGCTTGGTTCAGTGTTCCGGCCCTTACCAAGAGCCTTGACCTTTGCTGGAGGCTACAAGTAGGTTGACTGGCCCAGAGTTCTGATCTCAGGGTCTCACGTCCGCCTTAGGGGGTCTTGGCTCCCTGGAATTCACTGCGGGCGTGCATACGGCCTTTTCTGAGAAGATTCCTCCTCCTGATTTGGAAAACGTAGCATATTCCTCACCGTCTCCCCAAGCCCCCCAGCTCGGACGCATTCAGTTCTCGGAGTCTTGTCAAGTTCAGCAGACAGCCCGAGCCTCAGTAGGTATCTGTGCCCGGGAAATGGGGTGGGAAATGGGGTCCTCGGCCCGGTTCCTCATCCCGAACGATGTGGCCTGAGACAGGCTACTCGGCTCCCAGCTGCTCGGCCTTGAGCCCTAACTGTCCTGTGTGCGAGAAGTGGCTTTGTGTCCCTGGAGCTAGGAGAGGGTGGGTCGTTGGCTGGTCACAGCAGGGCAGGCCGGAGCGCTCGGCTGCCTCCTCTCCACGAGTCCCATCTTGTAGCTGCAGGCAGAGAGGAGCTGCTTGTGGGCTCCTCGTACACAAGCCGGAACAAGATGCCAGGCCCACACCCTGCCCTCTCCTCGTGGAGTCGGCCTCAGCCGGGGCTTCCCATCAGGACTGCGTGACCTGCTGTCTTCTTGTCTTTTATGGTCTTTTTCCGCTTCCAGAATGCTCTTGCATTCCCCAGCTGGTTCTCAACCACACTCCCAACTGGTTTACTGGTCTTTTCTCCTTGACTCAGTAGTTTGCAAACTTAGCTGAATATCAGAATTGCTTAGGGAGGGGTGCCTGACTGGCTCAGGTAGTGAAGGGTCCGTCTCTTGGTTTTGGCTCACGTCATGACCTCACCTCATGGTCCTCAGATTGAGCCCCGTGTCAGGTTCCACACTCAGCAGGGCATCTGCTTTAAGATTCTCTCTCCCTCTGCCCCTCCCCCTGCCCCCCCCCCCCCACCGCATATGCACTCGTGCTCAGCGCTTTCTCTTTCTCTCTCCTCCCCTCTACAATAGCAGGCGCTAACCGCTGAGCCACCCAGGGATCCCCTAAAATAAATAAATCTTTTTTAAAAATTGCTAGGGTGCTTTTGATTTTTATCACATCCCCCTCCATATGTACTATTTATATTGTTTTTATAGAGTTGGGCTTGTTGGTTGGAATTTTACATTAATACGTGAATATATGTTTACTGTTAAGAGCATGTTTTTCTTTTTTTTTTTAATTTTATTTATTTAAAAAAGAGCGTGCGCGAGAGAGGCAGAGACACAGGCAGAGGGAGAAGCAGGCTCCATGCAGAGAGCCTGACGTGGGACTTGATCCCAGATCTCCAGGATCACAGCCTGGGCTGAGGCGGCGCTAAACCGCTGAGACACCCAGGCTGCCCAAGAGCATGTTTTTCGATAAAATATGCAGCACTTGGTATGTGACAGGTACAGCTCTTAGCATTTTATGTGTATTAGCATGTGTAATCACCATAACATCCCTTGGAGTAGGTAGTATTATTATCCCCATTTTACAGATGAGGAACCTGAGACCAGAGGGGTTAAGTAACTTGCCGAAGATCACACAACTGGTAAACAGCAGAGCTTGGATTCAAATCTTAGCAGCCTAAGCTTTAACCACTGAACTCTGCTGCCTCTCAATAGAAATAAATCAGAAATAAACAGAGGAAAATTCTTCTCTTCCTCAGTTTTCCTGCCTAAGGATAAGCATATCCAGTGGTTTAATGTGAATCCTTGTGGACTTTTTTTTTCTTTATGAGAAGCTTATGTGTGCATTCAGGGATTTTTATTTATTTTTAAGATTTCATTTATTTATCCATGAGAGAGAGAGAGGCAGAGGGAGAAGCAGGCTCCCCTCAGGAAGCCCGATGTGGGACTCAATCCCAGGACCCTGGGATCATGCCTTGAGCCAAAGGCAGCTGCTCAACTGACGGGCTACCCAGGCATCTCTATTCAGGAATTTTTAAAACAAGAATTGGGCTCTATCAAGCCTATAAACACTGTAACTTGATTTTTTAACTCTCTTGAATCACGGGCATCTTCCTGCATATTGTTAAATAGACATCTATCTTGTCTTTAACAGCTCCATAGTCTTCTCTGTGGAGGATATACCATGATTTATGTAGCTAACCCCTTGTTTTTATCTTTTACAGATGTGGAAGTGGGGAGGAGTTTAACATAAAAACTGTAAAGTGTTTGGATTTTCAAGAAACCTAACTATCAGAAATCACCTTATTAGGAAAGACTGTTGTAGAAGGATGATCACATGAATTGTTCATTTTAACCGAATTCAGATAAATTAAGCTTTTATGTTTGAATAATACCTTTAAGATGACAGGCTTTGCAATGAGCTTAATAAGGGTACTATGCCATTTAAAGCCTAGTAAAAAAAATAATAAGAAATAAAATAAAAGCCATTAGTTTTGGGGCACCTGGGTAGCTCAGTCGACTAAGTGCCAGACTCTTGGTTTCAGTTCATGATCTCAGAGTTGTGAATACCGGCCCCTGTGGACTCCCCGCTCAATGGGGTATCTGCTTCCCTTCCCCTATGTGCAATGCTCTCTCTCTGTCTCTCTCTTTCAAATAAATAAATCTTAAAAAGAATAATAAAAACCATTAGTTTTCACACTAACCATTGTTTGAGGACTTAATTATTTGAATGTTCCAGAAGCATTTGAAGTCATGAAAATTTTTAAAATGTAAACTGCTTAACAGAAGCTGTCAAGTCTCTTAGCACTTGCATTATTTTCCTTGGATGTTGAGAATTTGAAAGAATTTGCTTCTGTCAAAGCAAAAAATGAAATTTTTCTCATTTTTCTTTAGATTTCAGATTGTTAGCAAAATTTGATTTGTTAGCAAAATTTGATTGTTAGCAAAATTTGATTTATTTATTTATTTATTTATTTATTTATTCATTCATTCATTCATTCATTCATTCATGAAACACAGAGAGAGACAGAGACACAGAGACACAGGCAGAGGGAGAAGCAGGCTCCATACAGGGAGCCTGACGTGGGACTCAATCCCGGGACCCAAGGATCACACCCTGGGCTGAAGGCGGTGCTAAACCGCTGAGCCACCAGGGCTGCCCTGATTTCTGTTCTTAAAGAAAATACTTACTTATGATCTTATTTTCTCCCAAGAGGTGCTATGGGCTTTTTCTTAAACCTAAATATTGCTATAATAAATTATGTTGTATAGGGCAGTGGCATGATATAAAAGATGCATTCTTGAAAATCTCAAATAATTCATAACTTCCATGATTGAAGACTTAGGTTCTCTTGTGATGTATGTGAAGAGTATGTGTGTGGGGCAGGGAATCTAGAGGGGTACTTGCAATTCACTAGTGTCTCTGATTGTGAAATTATGTGACTTTATACTATTTGGGAGATTTGCATTTCTTCAGACTTTGCATACAAAGTGTGGCTCGAATATTTACGGTACCGTTTCAAATCTCTACAATTGAAATCATAAAGTACAGCTATATTGTAACGTGTAGAATTCCTGAGCCGGAGTTCCATAGTGCCTGGGTTAAATCTATTTGTCCATTTAACTAGCTGTGAAAACTTGGGTAAGGTGCTTCACCTGTATGCCTCAGTTTCCTTATCTGTAAAATAGGGATAATTATGGGGGTCACACAAGCCTCTAGTATGGATTAAATGAATTAGTACACGAAAAAGCATTTAGTAAATAAATAAGTGTTTAGGTGTTAGCAGTGGTAATAATTAGCCTTATTGTCGCAACTGGAATAGTTTACATATTTCTTTAGAATGCATTCCTAGAAGCAAAATTGCTGGGTCAAAGAACTTTCCTAGTTCACTCAATGTTATTGAACACCTACTTTGTATCAGCCACTGAGCTAAGTGTTGAGATATGGTGATAAGCAAATTCTAACATAGTCTTTGCCTATGGGCATTATTGAAAGTTGTAAGGGAGATAGGCAATTAGATAATAGCAAGTAAACATGTAATTACACTTGTAATGAGTTATATGGCAGGAAGTTACAGAGAGCTTCCCTGAGAAACTTGCTTTGGGATCTGAAAGATGTTAGGAGTTAACTGGGTAAGCTGGAGTACGAATGTAGGGAGACCCTGTTCTAGATGGGGTGGGAGGGCAGCACATGCAAAGGTCCTGTGATGAGGGGGTTATACTGCATTTAAGAGTAGCTAGACAGTGGAGACAGGGAATTGAGCACATTTAAGATTTTGTTTTTGTTTTTTTTTTAAATAAGATTTTGTTTTTTATCCTAAGAACAGTGGCACACCATTGATGAGTTTCAAATAAGAAATTGATCTCATTTCACTTTCTCAAATGTATCATCTGTTGCATTTTAAAACATCCTTTTTTAAGTGGAGATTTTTGCACTCATTTAAACTAAATATGTTGTATTTACTAGAGCATTGTCGGTAGAGATGAAGAGGCATGAATCTTGATGATTGACTGGGAAGGGGTTTCTGAAAGAGAAATGGTCATGGAAGATGATGATGCTACCTCACCATTGCCAGGCACTGTGCAAAGTATTAATTCATTTAACTGGTAGATATTATTAATATCATTCCATTTTATAGGTGAGGAAACAAACTTGCCCAAAGTTGGAGGTGGAGCCAAAATTTGAGCCCAGGTACTCTAGACTCAGACTCTGAGACCCAGATTTTGGGTTTGAGTAGCTGAGTACGTGATATATCATTCTCTGGGAGACCATGGGAAAGGACCATATTTGAGCAAAGAGTAAAGATCATGGATTTGGGGCAGCCCCCGTGGTGCAGCGGTTTAGTGCCGCCTGCAGCCCGGGGTTTGATCCTGGGAACCGTGGATCAAGTCCCACGTTGGGCTCCCTGCATGGAGCCTGCTTCTCCCTCTGCCTGTGCCTCTGCATCTCTCTCTCTCTCTCTCTCTCTCTCTCTGTCTCTGTGTGTGTGTGTCTCTATGAATAAATAAATAAAATCTTAAAAAAAAAAAAAAGATCATGGATTTGCTTTTTTACATATTGATTTCAAGATGCCCTTAAAACATCCAGGGAGAAATACTGAATAAACAGATATATGTGCTGTTGAGAGGAAGGATCTGGACATTTGAAATCTTGATAATGTCTTTTGAAGTACCTTCAAAAAGCCTTTCCAATTTACCTACTTGGAGAAATAAATGAGACAATTAGAAACTTTTCAAAACCAGTAAACTGCCTCCCTGAGATTATCTCCAGAAACTGATTCAGAAGAAGTGATGGGTGGGCTGGAGGTAGGGAATATTGATTTTTTTTTTTTTTTTTTTTTTTTTTTTTAGTCCTCCAGGTGAATCATTCAGCTTTGTTTGGGAACCAGTGCTTTTACGTACCAGACCATTCACTGCTATTCCAGATAACCCAGGGTGGTCACTAGGATCTCTGTTCTGGTACAGGACTGGAGGGTGGGAATCAGTAAGCCAGGCAGCACACCCCATGATAAACCTTGAGTCAGCTCTATTCCGAACTCGCAGGGTGCTGTGCAGTACAGCCGAGCATGGGTTTTTCTCTGAGGTCAGTGAGGAAGAGCCCTGCTCCCAAAGGTAAGGAGGAACCTGAATAATGCAGCTCTTTGCCAAGAGTTTTCAACAGAGAGACAACAAGAAATTCCCAAGAAAGAATTGCTTTCTCCCCAACAACATGGGGTTATCATACAACTTTTCTAGTAAGGGGAGGAGGGGACCTCAACGTCTCATTCTGATAGCAAATCAAATCATGTTTAACTGCACAAAAACTGGAAAATAAGCAAAATGGAAGCCCACCATCTATAAAGTAAGTTTGTCGTTTCATTTCTGTATTTTTTTAAGATTTTATTTATTGTAGCACCTGGTTGGCTCAGTCGGTTAAGCATCTGCCTTTGTCTCAGGTCATGATCCTGAAGTCCCAGGATAGTCCCACATCTGGCTCCCTGCTCTGTGGGGAGTCTCTTCTTTCTCTGCCTCTGCCCCTCCCCCATTAACTCTCCTCTCTCAAATACATTAATTTAAAAAAAAAAAAAAGATTTTGCTTATGGGGCACCTGGGTGGATCAGTGGTTGAGTGTCTGTCTTTGGCTTAGGTCGTGATCCCGAGATCCTGGGATCGAGTCCCACTCTAGGCTCCCCGCAGGAAGCCTGCTTCTCCCTCTGCCTGTGTCTCTGCCTCTCTCTGTGTCTCTCCTGATTAAATAAAGATTTTATTTATTTATCTGTGAGAGAGAGCAGGAGCAGGAAGGAGGGGCAGAGGGAGAGGGAGCAGCAGACTCCTCCCTAAGCAGGGAGCCCATGGGGAACTCAGTCCCAGGATCCTGGGATCATGACTGGAGCTGAAGTCAGCTGCTTAACTGACTGAGCCACCCAGGCGCCCACCTTTATCGTTTCGAATGAACATTTTCAATGGGTCTTTCAGGGCCATTTCTCTAACCAAGTGTGCCTTGACCTCTGATCTGAGGGAGAAGGCCAGAGTTCCACGGCTTCACTGCCCTACAGCTCACCCTCCAGTCCTGCTCTTCTGACAATCCAGCTTCATCTTCTACTTTGGGGGGTAGGAGAAGAGTTCCATGCCGAAGGCCTCTAAATCTTCCGTGGACCCCCTCTGTTGGAAGATCCAGGTCCAGGGAGAGTGGTGCTTTGAGGGGGACCATCTGTCAGGTATAGCAACATTCTGCCAGGGTCATGCTGTCATCCAGGAGCTGGTTGTCTGTGTAAAGCCACTGCTGCACCAATGGCCACTTTATTTTTTTTTTTAATTTTTATTTATTTATGATAGTCACAGAGAGAGAGAGAGAGGCAGAGACACAGGCGGAGGGAGAAGCAGGCTCCATGCACCGGGAGCCTGATGTGGGATTCGATCCCGGGTCTCCAGGATCGCGCCCTGGGCCAAAGGCAGGCGCCAAACCGCTGCGCCACCCAGGGATCCCTAATGGCCACTTTAGAATGCCTTCCACCAAGCGCCTCACCTCCAGCCCGGTGCCTAACCCGAAAATGGTGATCGTGTGGTGATGAACCACCATGAACACCTCCATGGCAGTGAGTCGGCTAGCTCTGCTCTCAGCTTTTGGAAAAAAGAGTCTGGGTCCTCTGAGGATAGCTATGGAGCCGCCTTAAGCACTTTATCTTCTGGCAAGGCACTGGGTGCCTTCCAGGTCAGTGAAGCCCTTGGCTTCTCAGCATGCCTTGCGGACTCTACCCGGCCCCAGCATCCTTCGCCCCCATTCCCTCACCCTGTTGAGTGCCTTAGACTAGTCTTGCTCACCCTCCACCATCTCGGGTTTCTTTTGCTTCTGGGATCATTGGTTCTAGGGAAAGCTAGGCTACCTATCCTGGTGTCAAGGCTCAGCCCCAGTCTCTTTCTGTCTTTTCTCTCCACATCCCCCCTCTTTTACAAGTATAAAAATATTAATAATTTATGTTTTAATTGTCTATATATGACTATTTTGTGGGACACCTGACTGGCTCAGTCAGAAGAGGATGCAACTCTTGATCTTGGGGTTGTGAGTTCAGCCCCTTGCTGGCTGTAGAGATTACTAAAAATAAATAAACTCATAAATAAGTGGCTGTTTTGTGACCTGGGTTTTTTTTTTTTTTTTTTATTCCCCTTCAGCAGAACACTGTTTTTTGTTTTGTTTTGTTTTTTAATTCATTTAAGTAATCTTTACACACAAGGGTTGGGCTCATACTCATGACCCTGAGATCAAGAGTTGCATGCTCTTCCAAACTGAGCTAGCCAGGCACTCCTATAGGTTTCTTTTATGACATTTAATGCAGTAGATGAGACATTTGAGTGACAGCACACATCATTATTCTGTTGAAATTTAAGTTATTCTTTTTTTTTTTTTAAACAATTTCAGCAGCAGTTATGAATATCCTTCCAGTTACGTTTTTGTCCTGTCTGGAATGATTTTCTGGCACAATTCCTGGGTCAAAGGGCTTGTTTAAAGGTTCTCGATTTTCAGAAAGGTGCTGATTTACACTCCCCCAAAACCTATTTCCAAAGTATTCCACAGCACTCATTCTTTTAATTTGTATTTTAGTGAACTTTTTTCCTATATGTAGTTTTACTCAGGAAAATGCCAGAATGTTCTTTTAAGGTAGTCCTGCATACTTAGCCAATGCATCTTGTTATCCCAGCCCCTTAACAGAAGGCGATGATAGCTATGAGCACACATTTGTTTGCTTTATGAGCTAGATGTATCCCTAAGCCAAGCCAGGATGGAGACTTGACGATCTCTAATACTTTATAAGTGATCATACTCTTCCTTTCTATTTTAAATGCCCAAAGATCAGCTGGGAAACTGGCCAAGGTTGGTCACTTGAAGGACATTTTATTCCCAGAGAGATGGGTGGTTTTATTTCGTCAGAACATCCAGTAAAGTTGGACATTGAGACAATATAGCATCTTTATGTCGTGGCTGAGAAGACAAGCTTCTGACCTTCAAGAGTGTTCCCTTGGCAGTTTGGAGGTGTATAGGCAATTCCAACCTTAAGAGCAGGACTGGAATGAATTCTCAGCTCAGTATCGATCAGGTCTTATAAGTCTACTTAAAAAGTGTTCTTTTTTTCAGTAGCTCTTGTACCCCCAGGGACTTGACTCTTCCCACCCAACTTTTATAGCAGTGCCAGTTCACAATCTGAGGCCGGGCTTGGCAGGATGATCTTTAGGAAGGAGCTTTGAGCACAGGCCAGGGACTCCTGATTCCATAGGATGTCTTTCTATCTAGTGCAGATACACAGAGCTCTGATTGTTATTTCTCTAGGCGGGAGTCTCAAGTTACTAACTGCCTTCCCCAGCAATATTCTAGGAATCATGTGCTAGGCTCAGTGCTGAAAGCTGTCAATTCATATTGATACAAATACCTAACTCTCCATCAGGTTCATCGGCTTTATGATTCAGAATCTCTTGAGTCTAAAGTAGTTAAGTGACTTTAAGGCCCCAGGTAGATGCAAAAGAACTATGTTCAGGTGTTTTCCAGTCTTAAGAGCTGAACTATTAACCCATGTGTTCATCAGTGCTCATCAACATACCCCAGAAAAAGGTTGATTCAAGCCCATTCATGCCCTTATGATTTGGCCAAGATGTGTGGCTTTGTGGAGCTAGACTACAGTCAGGAATGGGAATCAGCTTGCTTCACTAGCTGTTAGAAGGTGGGGTAGAAGGGGATGAATGATGGTGAGACCTGGTTTCAGATCAATTTCATTTTGAAACCAGTAGTACAAGCCAGTGGTGCCAGGAAGTATCAGGGAGGAAGTTGTAATGATCCGCCCCAGGGCTTACCATTTGCCAGCCTCCCTGTGACTCATGGCTTGCAGGCAGAACTCATGTTCCTACTGGTGCCTCAGCAAGTTTCCCTGGGCAATTTAGCTTGTCTGTGAGGTTGCCATCCTCTGCCTCCCCCAGTAAACCATGGGGCACCCCTACAAAACCGTTGTCTCCAAATGCAGACTGAGCCAGGTCCCTAGTAGGCTCTTTGGTCCTATGTGTCTTTCTTGCTTCAGGGCTTCATCCCTCAGGTAAAACATTTGGCTGCGGCTAATCCCTTACCCACTTTAAGAAATGGTTTCTCTTTGGTGTAGGGAGAGACCCAGAGTTAGAATCAGAAACCTGGGCAGCCCGGGTGGCTCAGCGGTTTAGCACCGCCTTCAGCCCAGGACGTAATCCTGGAGACCTGGGATCGAATCCCACGTCGGGTTCCCTGCGTGGAGCCTGCTTCTCCCTCTGCCTGTGTTTCTGCCTCTCTCTCTCTCTCTCTCATGAATAAGTAAATAAAATCTTTAAAAAAAATCAGAAACCTTAAATTCGTTGTGAATAGATGAGAGGAGCCTTTTACTGAAGGCTTGCTGTGAGCTAGACCTAGTACTCAGTGCACACAAGCGTTGTCTTATTTAATCCTCCAAATAATCTTATGAGATAAGTAGTATTATTTCCGTTTTCAGATGTGGAAACAGCTTCACACATGGATTTTTTTTTTAATTTTTTATTTATTTATGATAGTCACACACAGAGAGAGAGAGAGGCAGAGACACAGGCAGAGGGAGAAGCAGGCTCCATGCACCGGGAGCCCGACGTGGGATTCGATCCCGGGCCTCCAGGATCGTGCCCTGGGCCAAAGGCAGGCGCCAAACTGCTGCGCCACCCAGGGATCCCTCACACATGGATTTGAGCTCAAGTCTTATGGGCTTTAAATCCTATGCTCTGGGCAGCCCCGGTGGCTCAGCGGTTTAGCGCCGCCTTCAGCCCAGGGCCTGATCCTGGGGACCTGGGATCGAGTCCCACATCGGGCTCCCTGCATGGAGCCTGCTTCTCCCTCTGCCTCTGTCTCTCTCTCACTCTCTCTGTATCTTTCATGAATAAATAAATAAAATCTTTAAAAAAAATAAATCCTATGGTCTTCATCATTTATGGGACTTTAGGATTGAAATCTGGTCCTACTGCTTCCTACTTGTGGGGCCTCACCTACTTTACTTACTTCTCTGAAGCTGCTTCCTGAGGCACTTCAATTCCAGGCAGCCTCTTGTTTTCTGAATTGTCAGAACGGGGGCAGTAATATTCACCTTACAGGTTATTTTCTAAGGATTTGGATAGCAAAACACTTAGCTGGGTGTCTCAAGCAGAGTGGGTTGAAGCTTGTTCCTGCCTGCCTGACTCCTGCCCCTTGGTTGTGCTCTGTATCCAACTGAATGCCGGTTAGAGCTGATGGGGCCAGGCCCTCTGATGCAATGGGAGTACGCAACCTGAGTGTGAGGCACGTAGACTTGGGGCACATGACTATTGACTTCTCCTTGAGTGTTGGCACTGTCCTAACAATAGATGGGTAGCCCAACTACAAATATTTGGAGCCATATGATAATGGGAATGGACCAGCAACAGGACACTTAAGTGTACTGTACATTTGCAAGGTGGGGCAGATTTTTTTTTTTTAATTTTTATTTATCTATGATAGTCACACACAGAGAGAGAGAGGCAGAGACATAGGCAGAGGGAGAAGCAGGCTCCATGCACCGGGAGCCCGACGTGGGATTCGATCCCGGGTCTCCAGGATCATGCCCTGGGCCAAAGGCAGGTGCCAAACGCTGTGCCACCCAGGGATCCCAAGTGGGGCAGATTTTGTAGAAAACAGAGGGTTTCTGGGTTCCTGACATCTTTTAGAGTTTGGAGGATTAAGGCTTCTGGTGGGGTTGGGGGAATGTCAATCCATTAGCATCTAGCTGGATAACCTGATAGAAGAGGATGGGAGAGCTCATAGTCTCTTGTTAAGGGAAACAGCTTACAGGCTTACCTGGCCACCCCTCTGTTAGCTGAAGATCTTCCTTAAGAAGAAGGCTGTTTTGAGAATGGGAAACGAGATTGATTTTTTTTTTTTTTAAGATTTATTTATTTTAGAGAGCACAAGTGGGAAAGGTGGAGGGAGAAGGAATAAGACTCTCAAGCAGACTCCCTGCTGGGTTGGAGCCCCAAGAGAGGCTTGATCTCACAACCCTGAGATCACTGCCTGAGCTGAAACCAAGAATCAGACAGTTAATTGACTGCGCCACCCAGGAGCCCCAGGACTGTTCTTTTTTTTTTTTTTTTTATCAGTATTTGAAAAGCTAATGCATTCATGCAGGTCAGAATTTAGAAGGGTATTGGGATGCCTGGGTGGCTCAGCAGTTGAGCATCTGCCTTCAGCTCAATCTTAAAAAAAAAAAAAAATTTAGAAGGGTATTCAGTAAAAAGAAAAATCTCATCCCTGTTCCCTACCTGTTGGTTTTTCTGCCTGTAAGCCCATTTTGGGGGGGTCACCTTCCAGAGGTATTTTTCAAATACAGTTAAAAATACAAATGTATTTTTGCCTGGGTGGCTCAGTGGTTGAGCATTTGCCTTCAGCTCAGGCGTGATCCCAGGGTCCTGGAATCAAGTCCCATATCGGGCTCCCCACAGGGAACTTGCTTCTCCCTCTGCCTCTCTCTGTGTGTCTCTCATGAATAAATAAATAAATAAAATCTTAAAAAAAAAACACCTAAATTGTTGTTTCCATCTAATGTTGAGGGATCTTTGCATCCTTAACATACCTTTAAGGAATGCTGAATCACCTAAGGAGTTTTAGGTATTCCCTTTAAGCTTTTCTTAACTCTTATTACATTAAGGAACAAGTGTGTTTGGTCCTTCCACTCTTCAATAACTCTTAATAGCATGTGTCTCTCCTTTCAAACCAAGGGAAAGCAGGCCTCAGGTACAAAAGTTCAACAAACAATAGATGGTGGGGCCCAGAGAATAAGGCACTTGAATGCCTTACACCAGATCCCCTGAGCAAGTTAATGTCATTGCCTACAGCTGTCTCTGTGTCCACTAACTGCATCCAAGGCAGACCCTGACATAACGCATTCTCTTAGTCCTTTACTTATATTCTCATTTATCAACCCTGTAAGAGTGATACTGTTATTTGCCCCACTCTAGTGCTTTCCCCTAAACATCACACTGCCTCACCGGGCATCTAAAAATCAGACTCCATTATTTTAACTGATGGAGAAGGAGAACAGGTAGTGGGAGGTGGGGAAGAGATAAGGAAAGAAACTCTCAGGTGTATCTGAAAGACACTCAAGAAGGATAATGGTTAAGAAAATGGCTCAGGCCATTCTAGCTCCTATGTAACTTCAGTGAATTCATTTAACCTCTGGTTCACATACTAGAAAATGGATTTTAAATCTACTCCATAGGGTGCTTGGTGAAGATTAAGTAAGAAGGCATTTAAATGTCGGCTGTTAGTATTAATTCAGGAGGGGAAGAATTCCTGACTCCTGAGAATGGAGCAGGCTGTATTAGTTTGCCGGGCTGCTATAACAAAGTTACCCAGACTTAGGAGCTTAAACAACGAAAAGTAATGTGTGGGTAAGGTTGGTTTTGTGTGAGGCCTCTCGCCTTGGCTGTCCTCTCTTCCCTCTGTAACTGTGTCCAGACTCCCTCCTCTTATACGACCACTAGTCATGTTGGCTTGAGCCCTACCCTAATGACATCGTTTAGCTTTGGCACATCTCTAAAGGCTCTGTCTCCATGTACAGTCCTGAGGGTTAGAACTTCAACATATGAGTTTGGTGGGGAGAATGAGGCAATTCATGTGAAGAGAAGAATTTGACAGAAAATTCAGAAAAATAAGTTGTTGGTATCACCAGTCATTGGAAAGGGTCATTTCCTTTCAGTCTTTTGAAATGTGCATAGTTGCATATCTTATATAGGCCTTTCTACATTCCGCTGACTTTCACTTCATAGCATAAGAACTTCCCTAGATAACTTAAAAACTCTACTATAAATATCATTTTGCATAGTTGGATAAATAATCCATGGAGTAAGCATTCCATAGATTATTTAACTGTTGCCCTATATTAAGGTGATATAACCGTTGTCATATATCATTCCTGGTCCTTTTAGCTCTAGGCCAAAGCCAGATGCCTGAGAAGATGAGACTCTAGGGCACCTGGGTGGCTCAGTCGGTTAAGTGTCTGCCTTTGGCTCAGGTCATGATCCCAGAGTCCTGGGATCGAGCCCCACATCAGGTTCCTTGCTTGGTGGGGAACCTGCTTCTCTCTCTCCCTCCGCCTGCTGCCCCTGCTTGTGCACACGCACATGCGTGCTCTCTCTCTCTAAATAAATAAATAAATAAGATAGATAGATAGATAGATAGATAGATAGATAAAATCCTAAAAGAAGAAGAGACTCTAAAGCTGTGTGCAGGAGGCAAAGGGCAGGGTCACCCTGGGAGTCTCGCTTCCTCCAGGACCCTCTGGAGCTGACTCAGACCTAGATTCCTCTCTTCCCTCCTACGGGCCAAGCATGTCACAGCCCTCCACTCTTTGGTAGGGACCTTGGCAAGGGGGCAGCCTGGTTTCTAAGTATCTTCTCTTTGTCACAAGCACATTTCCAGGCTTCTGCCACTGGAGTCTGCCTCTCTGTGAGCTCTTGGGTTCTAGGGAGCTGGCACCGGGCTCTGTGGAGCTTAGGGCAGCTCTGCTGTTCGCCTTTCAGCCTCCCTTCCTTGCCACTTCCATTCACTGAGCCCTCTCCCCAAAGATGACCAGCATCTTAACTTCATTCACCTTGGTTAGCAGTGCCTGTTCTTGAACCTCACGTCGATGCGCTCACACCTGTGTCCTCTTAGATCTGGCTTCTGTCATTCAGCAGTAGGTTTGTAAGATTCATCCGTGTCATCTGTCCTTGTGGTTGATTCATTTCGTTATGTGAATATACCGTGGTGTTTCTGTCCTTTCTGCCCTGATGGGCCTTTGGGCAGTTTCCAGCTTTTCACCATTAGGAATGGTGCTGCTGTGAACATTATAACACATGCCTTTGGGGGAGTGTGTATGTGCTTGTTGGGTCTCTACTGCAAAGTGGAATTGCTGGGTCCTGGGGAATGTGTATATTTAGCTTTGGTAAATACTACCCAACAGTTTTCCAAAATGACTATTCCGTTTTGCACTCCCACATCAGACTTCTGCTGTTTTTTCTTAGTGAAGTAAAATATATGCATAACATAAAGTTGACCATTTTAACCATTTTAAAGTAAATAATTCAGTGGTGTTTTTTAGATTTAATTTTATTTATTCATTAGAGACACACAGAGAGAGGTAGAGACACGGGCAGAGGGAGAAGCAGGCTCCTCACAGGAAGCCTGATGTGGACTTGACCCCGGGGCCCCGGGATCACGCCCTGAACCGAAGGCAGATGCTCAACCTCTGAGCCACCCAGGCATCCCTTTAATTCAGTGGTGTTAAAGCACGTTCATGATGTGATACAACCAGCATCATAATCCATCTCCAGAACTTTTTCATCATCCCAAACAGAAGCTTTGTACCCATTGGACAGTAGCACCCCACTTGCCCCTGTCTAGAGCCCCTGGTAACCTCAAATCTACTTCCTTTCTCTATTAACTATTCTAGGTACCTGGTATACACGAAATCCTACAGTATTTGTCCTTTTGTGACTGGCTGATTTCACTTACCATGATGTTTGCAAGGTTCATCCATATTGTAGCATGTGCCATAATTGCGTGACTTTTGAAAGCTGAGGAGTATTCTGTTGCAAGGACATACCGCATTGTGTTTATGGACACTTGGGTTGTTTGCACCTTTCAGCTACTGTGAAAAATGACACTATGGAAATTAGTGTGCAAGTATCTGTGTGTGCTCCTCCTTTCAGTTCTTTGGGTGTATACCTAGAAATAGAACTGCTGGATCACACGGTAGTGCTCTTTACCTTTTGAGGAGCCACCAAACTTTTTCACACAGCAGCTGTACCATTTCACATTCCCTATGCCAGAGTGTTCCAATTTCTGGCCAGCACTTGTTATCTCTCCCCTGATTTTTAAAAAATAGTTTACTGGGCTGCCCAGGTGGCTCAGCGGTTTAGCACCACCTTCAGCCCCGGGCGTGATCCTAGAGACCTGGGATCGAGTCCCGCGTCGGGCTTCCCCCGTGGAGCCTGTTTCTCCCTCTGCCTGTGTCTCTGCCTCTCTCTGTGTGTCTCTCATGAATAAATAAATAAATAAATAAATAAATAAATAAATAAATAAAATCTTTTTAAAAAAATAGTTTTCCTAGTAGGTATGAAGTGGTATCACATTGTGACTTTGATTTGCATTTCCCTGATGACTAATGATTCTGAGCATCTTTTCATATACTTATTGGCCACTTGTAGATCTTTTTTTTTTTTTTTTTTTTTTTTTGGACAGATATCTTTTCAGGTCCTTTACTTATTTTTTTAAATTTATTTATAATTAGAATGTTTGGTTTTGAAATTCTGTTTTAGGAGTTGTTTCTATATTCTGGATATTTGTCATTTGGAATTCTGCTTTTTATTTTAAGATTTTATTTATTTATTCATGAGAGAGAGACATAGAGAGAGGCAGAGACACAGGCAATGGAAGAAGCAGGCTCCCTGCAAGGAGCCCGATGCGGGACTCAATCCCGGCCCCAGGATCACACTCTGAGTAAGAAGGCAGATGCTCAACTGCTGAGCCACCCAGGTGTCCCTAGAATTCTACTTTTTTAAATTTAATTTTATTTATTTATTCATGAGGGACACAGGGAGAGAGAGAGGCAGAGACACAGGCAGAGGGAGAAGCAGGCTCCAAGCAGGGAGCCCAATGTGGGACTCTACCCCGGCACCCCAGGATCACGCCCTGGGCCAAAGGCAGATGCTCAGCTGCTGAGCCACCCAGGCATCCCCCAGGAATGATTTTTTTAAACAATCGTCATCATAGAGGAAGAAGGGAGTGGTGACAGCAGGGAGAAGAAAAAATTAACCAATCATCATCTGAGACTAAAGGATAATTTTTCAAAAAAGGACAGTTTTTTTTTTCCTGTGGCACTGTCCCTATGGGCCAGGTTGTACTAGAACCTAGTGAACCAGTGTACACCAGTGTCTGGGCCAGCATTAGGGAACCACACGGACAGCGCATGGTGCTGAGGGGCCCAGGTGGGCCCTCAGGTCCCCTCTTTTCATGCTTTAACCACAAGAAAGGGTGGGTAAGAACATGCTCTAGAGAATACTTTGGAGTAAGGCCCATCTGGCTTCTGAACCTCAGTTTTCTTATCTTTCCAAAGGAGCTAATTACCTACCTTGGTTGTTAAGGTAGTTGTAAGGATGAAATGGGCATGGTCTCTAGCTTCCTGAATGGTAGTTATCACCTCAGAGTGCTTCTTTTAAGGGTGGCTAAGCAGGGGGGGGGATTCAGAGGGACAGCTAGAGGTTGTCCAGAATGATCTGTGTGGGCAGCCATGTAGCAGGATGCATATTGCATGTAGGTAGACTCCTAGTCTTCTGAAATGGTGACAGTCTCCTGCCTCCAAGTATGACTTTGGGTTAACCTGTGTCTCATGAGACCACCTGGGGCCGATGTGCTGAATGACTATGATATTGATTCTTTGGTGTCAGGAGCAGATAAGGGCTTGGCCCACAAACCACAAACCTTTGGTCTTCCTCTTGAGACCAAAGTTGGAAGCCCCATCTGAAATTCCTATTTGATCAGAGTGGAGACCAAAGCCAGGTCTCTGGAACAGCCCTTGATCCTGTCAGAGGGCTGTTGTCAGATGTTGCTTCCCCTGATGTAACTTCCAGAAGCCCCCTCCTTCCTAATACTGTCTTTCTTCCTTCTCCACAGTGATTTGCATGGACTGCCCTGGGCAAGAGTCAGCCCTGGTTAGCACTGATAGTGATTTCGCTGTGCTGAATGATAGAACAGTCCAGGTAAGATAGCACGTGCACTAGCAAGGTGGAAGAAACATGTTCTCCTTGCATGCTCAGCTTGCTGCTGGCCGGGACGTCCTGGTTGCTGTGGCCATGGCGAACCACGTTGCCCCTTCAGAGGAGGCCGTGCTAGCCCTCAGCTGCCCACAGCTTGCAACACCCCGATAGAGGCGCCAGAGTCAGGCCCGTGGCGCAAGGAACTGCCTTGGGTGCAATCACCCAGTGCCCGCCCCTCGGATTCCCTTCCCACCTCCGTTTCCTTCTTTTCTTTATCATCTGGCTAAACCCAGCAGGAAAGTGATTCCAACGCAGGGCTGCCAATCCCATGAGCCTCTGGGAAGACAGACCTGAGGCATTTTGTTCTTTTAATTTTTTGAATAACTAATATAGCCACATGGTTCAAAAATTTGAAAATGTTAAAAAGTTACACAATGAGGAGTGCCCGGGTGGCTCAGTCAGTTGAGCACCTGCCTTGGACTCTGATCATGATCTCAAGGTCCTGAGATTGAGACCCGCGTGGGGCTCACTGCTCAGCGAGGGGTCTGCTTCTCCCTCTCCCTCTTCCCCCTCCACCCTCCCCAGTCCATACTCTCTCTCCAAAAAAGAAAAAGAAAAAAAAAATTGAAAAATGTACACAGCAAATAACCTCCCTTTGTTTCTCTGCATGTACCTAATACCCTGTCCTAGACACAGATAACCACTGTTCCCAGGTTTTTCTCCTCCTAAAGTTTATTTATATATTCTATATTTATATTAAACATTATATATTTTTATGTATTTATACATAAAGAGATACACAAATACTCTTTTTCCTCCTGTCTTTTATGCAAAAGCTAGTGTACTATTCACATGTCTGCACCTTCTTTCTGCACTTAAAAATAGATGAGCATACTGTCTCCTTCTGACAGATAACCCTACCTTTAATTTCTTTTGTATATCTCCCCACATTTTGTTTATATACGAGCCACTGTGAATACATGGTCTTATTTTCCTACCCTTTCACACCAAAGATGGTACATATTGACTCCGTTAATTTGTTAAATAAAATACCTTGTTCTTTTTCATTTAATAGCATATATCCAAGATCTTTCCATACCAGCACATAGACTTCCTCATTCCTCATTTTTAGTGCTGTATGGCACTTCCACTAGATGGAAGTATTAGGATGTATTTGATTGGTTCTCTATAAATGAACACTTAGGATTATTTTCAATTTGTCTTTTGCAGTAAGCCCATTTCGGTCTCTCTCCTCACTCTTAACTTCTGTAAGTGAGAGGATGTCGGGTGTCTGCATGTCTGGGTTAAGCGGTCCCCTCTCCTTGCAGGAAAGGAAAGCATTGAAGATCTTTCCATTCGACCGTGTCTTGCGAAGACAAAAGAGAGAATGGGTGGTTCCACCGATCTCTGTCTCTGAGAATGGCAAGGGCCCCTTCCCCCAGAGGCTGAATCAGGTACAATTGCGCCTTCTCCTGTGGAGTCCTTGCTGGCCGCAGGGACCTTCATCGAAAAGCCTGCTGATGGGGTTTCTTGCTCCTTAGAGCCTCCGCCATGGGAGCGGATTCGGATAAGGCAGTGCCTCTCCACCACCCCTCCCCACCTCTGTCGCCATCGTGAGATAGTTGAGACTTTGTCAGCTGACATTTTCTTTTGCTTCTAGCTCAAATCTAATAAGGACAGAGGCACCAAGATTTTCTACAGCATCACAGGGCCCGGCGCAGACAGCCCCCCCGAGGGTATCTTCACCATAGAGAAGGAAACAGGCTGGTTGCTGTTGAATAAGCCACTGGACCGGGAGAAGATTGCAAAGTATGAGGCAAGTAACCTGCAGCATCTGCCAAGAAGCAGGGCCCCATGGCCAGGTGGGGAGGGCGGGGCCAGGCTGACCCCACACCTGTGCACCCACAGCTCTATGGCCACGCCGTATCAGAGAACGGTGCCTCAGTGGAAGACCCCATGAACATCTCCATCATTGTCACAGACCAGAACGACCACAAGCCCAAGTTCACCCAGGATGTTTTCAGAGGGAGCGTCTTGGAAGGGGTACTGCCTGGTAAGAGGATGGGGGAGGGGACAGCTGGAGAGAGAGGTTCCCTGGGCCCAGACAGCCTTGGGTCAACTTCTGGAACCATCTAGAGGTCTGACCAGACCTCTACAGGCTGGAAGAACCCTCCATACCTGATTTCCTCGGCTCTGTATTAGATCACCTGGGATCATCTTAAATATTCAGAGTCTCCCACTCCATCCCAAGATCCCTGAATAAGAATGATCCTAGAGTATGGCCTGGAATCTGTGTATTTAAAAATTTCCCCCCCAAAAAAATAAATAAATAAAAATAAAAAATAAAAATTTCCCAGAAGCTTCAGATGATCAGCCATGTTTGAGAACCACTAGCTTTGGAGCTACAAAGATCTAGATTTGAATCTTGATTTGCCTCTTTACTTGTGACCTCTTTTGCTGTAACCCTGGGCAAGTTCTTTACTTCTGAGCCTCAATCTTCACATCTGAAAATGGGAACAATGGGGGTACCTGGGTGGCAGTTGAGTGTCCAACCCTTGATTTCAGCTCAGGTCATGATCTGAGGGTCCTGGGATAGGGCCCTGCATCAGGCTCTGCACTCAGCATGGAGTCTGCTTATCCCTCTCCCTCCCTCTGCTCCTCCCCCCACTTGCGCTCTCTCTCAAATAAATAAATAAATAAATAAATAAATAAATAAATAAATAAATAAAACCATTTTTTTAAAAAGAAAGAAAATGGAAACAATGTGACCTGCAAAGAATTGTCAAGATTAAGATATAATACATAATGACCTCAAAGACAGATGCTACTGGGGAGGAGTTCTCTTCCTTCCTTTCTGAGTTGTGGAGAATTCAAGAAGTGTGAGTTGGCTAGATTGCCAATATAGAAATCCCCCAAAGAAAAACAGTACCTTAAAGGAGATGGAACCTCATTTTATCCTTATAATAGGAAGCCTACAGGTGGACAATCAAGGCTTGAATGGTGCTTCAATCTAGGCCCCTTCTCTCTAGTTGCTCTGCTATTTGGGCTTTATTTCCAAGATTACCTCGTGGTTGCTGCTAGAGCTCCAGCGGTTACACCTGGAAGTGGTGGGTGAGGAGAATAAGCCCCATCCTCAAAAAAGCACGTTCCCCAAAGTTGTATATACCATTTGTCAGAATTTAGTCTCAAAGATATAGCTAACTAATTGCAAGAAGGGATGGGAAATAGTCTTCGTTCCAGACAGGACTGTGCTCAGCTTAAAATGGTTATGAGGATTTTGTTTCCAAGAAAGACATGAAGAATGGAAAATGAACACCAAGTATCAATCTGCCACAAAGTGGAATAAGGGTCCAAGCTAATGGGCAGGGTGGAGCCTCTCAGAGTTCTGAAAAGTGGGCAAGGCTGGAATTGGAGCTAAAAGGGAAGGGTGCTCGTTCATTCATTCCTTCTCCCCTCTAGGCACTTCTGTGATGCAGGTGACAGCCACAGATGAGGACGATGCCATCAACACCTATAATGGGGTGGTTGCTTACTCTATCCATAGCCAGGAGCCAAAGGACCCACATGACCTCATGTTCACTGTCCATCGGAGCACGGGCACCATCAGTGTCATCTCCAGTGGCCTGGACCGGGAGGTGAGTGGCTCTCAGGGAAAGTGCTGCCTACCCAGGCTTGCTCAGGCTGGAGCCTGACGCTCAGGAGTAGAGCCCCCATCCGTGCCCCAAAGCCCAAGGCAGAGCAGTGAGTATCCAGGTCAATTGGGAATGGCTGCTGCTTGCTGTGTTCCCATGTTGACGTCCCACAGCTCTCTAGAGCCAATGGCGTGGTGCCAAATGATCTCGTTAAGGCTGAGGAGCCAGCTGTAAAATGCAGGCATTTGATATTTTCTGTAGGTTTTCTCATTTCCTCTCGGAATGGCTCACTTAGCATGCACATTTCCCAGATTTGTCCCTTGTGTGCTACAAAGTAGAATTAGCTCCATGGATATTGGAGTTGCCTACTGTTTCCTAATTAATACTGTTGCCCAAATCCCCACTCAAAGCTCCCATTCTGCATCACCCCAGGACCAGGGGGCAATGCCCAGACCGGACTCCACCCCCGGTTGGCCCAGGAGAACTATTTGGGCCTGTATTCCTGCCGCCCCCCACCCCGCCCCTGCCTCTGTTCTTTCCTGCAGTGGGTAAGCAGTGGGCCAGGGATTTAAGAGAACACTGGGAGGTGGGGGACATACTCCCCTTCCCTCCACAGCCATCCATCCAGGGCTATGCCTCTGGGAGCCCAGGCTGAGGGACCCCTCAACCTGAACCTCCTTTCATCCCCAGAGAGTCCCTGAGTACACGCTGACCATCCAGGCGACAGACATGGACGGGGATGGTTCTACTACCACTGCAGTGGCCATAGTGGAAATTCTCGATGCTAATGACAATGCTCCCATGTTTGATCCTCAGAAGGTAAATGCGCTTTCAATCCTTCTTCCCTCAGCAGGTGATAGAGGACTGAAATTTTCCTTTTTTTTTTTTTTTTTTTCTGTCCAAGGTTTTCTTTTCTAATGAAATTCTGAAAGCAGCTCACATTGCTTGCTATCCCGTCCCACCACTTCCTAGTGTGTGACCAGAGGCAAACAGCTTAACCTCTTTGTGCCCCGATTTCCTAATCTGTGAGGTGGAAACCATATTACCTACTGCATTGTTCTGAGTTTTCTTTTTTTTTTTTTTTAAAGATTTTATTTATTTATTTGAGAGAGAGGCATGAGAGAGCGCAAAAAGAGAGTAGCACGCAGAGGGAGAGGGAGAAACAGGCTCCCCACTGAGCTGGGAGCCCGAGGTAGGGCTCAATCCCAGGATGTCGGGATCATCTGAGCAGAAGGCAGACGCTTAACCAGCTGAGCCGCCCGGGTGCCCCTCTTCTGAGTTTTAAATGGCATAATCTCTGTACAGTTCATAACAATCCCTGGTACATAAGAGCTCAGTATGAAAATCCTTGTCGAGGGGCGCCTGGCTAGCCGAGCTTAGTCATCGGAACACATGACTCTTGATCTTGGTGTCATGAGTTCAAGCCTCACACTGGGAGTAGACTTTACTGAAAGAGAGAGACAAAGAAAGAAAATAAGAAAATCCTTGTCGATATGAAAACTTACGATTTGCCTCACCATACTTGCCCACCTTCACCTAGTGAATGCCTTGTATACCTCCAGTGACAGAGGACTCTATGCCAATCGGGATGACACCCACCCCCCTTCCATCTTTAGATAACTCTGGCTACTAAATATTATTTAGGCTTGATTAAAAATTTGTTCTGAGTAACTGAATTCCCATTGTTTGCCACCTGTTCCAGAACTTCCAAAAAAGTTCCTAATCAGTGCCACACAGCAGTCAGGCACTTAGTCTTTCTCACCACCTTCTTCATACCTTTCTGACCTCAGCTGGATGGGTGGGCTATGCATGGCAGGGTTTAGGGCACCCAGACCAGTGAGATGACTGGGGTATTTTGCCCCTGGATGTAGAAAAGGTAGGTTCAAGATCCCTGTGGTCTGTCCCAGCAGCTGATACTCGGGACTATGTGCATGTGTGTGCCCTGAAACCCTGATATATGGGTTGGGCGGTCCCAGAAAGAGTGAGTGGCATGGAGCTCCCCTGGAATTGCACGGAGGATCCATAGCTGGTGAAGAGTGGAACAGTCTCAGGGTGGGTAGAGAGCTCTCTGCTCTGACTATGCTGTGCTTCCCACACCAACAGTACGAGGCCCGTGTACCCGAGAACATGGTGGGCCATGAGGTGCAGAGGCTGACAGTGAGTGACCTGGATGCCCCCAACTCACCAGCCTGGCACGCCACCTACCGCATCTTGGAAGGTGATGACGGGAACCATTTTAGCATCACCACCCACCCAGAGAGCAACCAGGGCATCCTGACGACCAGAAAGGTGAGTCGGTTTGGGCTTTAGACAAGGGCCACCCCTGGGTTAGTCAGGTCTTCAGCCTCCAGTACAAGGAGGTATACCACCTGCCTTGTGACACCTGCTCTGGAACATTCACCAGAATTCACAGGGAGTGTACCAGGCTTCTGACACTTTCCCATCCCTCTTGTGTTAGGGAATGAATTTGTTCAAAGTAAGTCTTACCAAGGGACTCAATTCATAAAAGAGGTCAGAATCCCAGATGTGATTGAGGCACATTAGTGGAGCCACTCCTCCCAAATCCTGGTGTCCATGGCTGCCCCCAATTGGTTTTCTCACACAGAAAGTCTCTGTTTTAGTGGAATTCTTACTAGTTTTACATTTTATCCATAATACATATGTAGGTTTTTGCACAGTAAAATGTTTTAAGTTACTTAATAGTTAGATATGGTTGCCTCTTAAAAAGTCATTCAATAAAATTGATGCTTTAAGAAAATAGGCTTGATCTTTCTTTGATTTCTTTTACCTCCTGGTTTATTTTGAGGAATGGCCTAGTTTGAGAAGCAGGGTCTTATATAATACTTTTTTTATTTTAAAGATTTCATTTATTTATTTGAGAGATGAAGAGAGAAAGCGAGAGAGATCTGGAGAAGGGGGAGGGGCCAAGGGAGAGGGAGAAGCAGACTCTGTGCTGAGCAGGGAGCCTGACATGGGGCCTGAGATCCCAGGACCCTGAGATCATGACATCATGACCTGAGCTGAAGGCAGATGCTTAACCCACTGAGCCACCCAGGCGCCCCTTATATGATACGTTTATCACTATCCCCTTCTTGCACCCAAAACTTTGTAATGCCCTTTTTATATTGTGAAATAAATTTCATTTATAATATAACTTATCCAATTTACACAATTTCTAGAAATGTAGAATTCTCTGTGAAATAAAGGAGGATTTTACAGGAAAAGTTACTGATAATAAGATAGTTCTATATGTAAAACTTGGGTGCATACGAGAAAACATAATGACGTGGTCAGTTACTTGCATCTCTCTGTAGAATCGTCCAAATGCAGTGGATGCTGCGTGTCACTTGGGTGGCTCATGCATACCACAAGTCATACTGATGTCTTTACAGAGTAGCAAAAAAACAGCTTTCAGGGAAAAGCCTGAACAAATCAAATGACAAGCTCCCCTCAGAAGTTGCACTCCTAGAAAGGTCACTATATATTAAAACCACACCAAAAACTTAGTTTATATGTAAAACCTGTAACTATAAACAGATGTTTCACACCCATGCATATGTGAATGTCCAAGGGGATATTGGCAAGTCCCGTGGCCTGTGGGGACAGTTCTTTGCGTCCCTGCCCTAGCCTAGAAATGCCAACAGCATCCCCAGTCATTATGACAACCGGAAAGGCCTCCGAAAGTTTCTACAACAACCCCTACAAGGCCACCACCCCATTGGAAAGCAGTTCTAGGGCTTCCTGGTCTAGGTTTGGTCTGAGAGGCCCCATCAGCCACTCGGAAAGTGCAGGAGGCTGGGGTGCCCAGGAGGCTCAGACAGTTAAGCGTCTGACTCTTGGTTTCAGCTCAGGCCACGATCTCAAGGTCGGGAGACCAAGCCCTGCATCGGGCTCAGCCCTGGAGCCTGCTTAAGATTCTCTCTCTCCCTCCCTCTGCCCCTGTACTCCCTCAAAAAAAAAAAAAAAGTTCAGGAGGCTTTATGCAAAGGACAGCATTTCTATTTGAAAGATTTATTTATTTTAGAGAGGGTGGGGAGAGGTAGAGGGAAAGGGAGAAACTGAAGCACGCTCAGCCCCAGCCTGGAGCATGATGCGGGCCTCCACATGGGGCTCGGTCACAACTCCTGAAACCAAGAGTCAAACGCTTGACTGACTGCACCCCCCAGACGCCCCAGAAAAGGCAGCATTGTTGATGTTGGGAGCCTCGAACCTCTCCCTGTTGGTCCTTTCTGCCATCACAGCACCGCAATGGGTCCTCCTCACAAATTGGCAACTCAGGTCCTCCCTCTTCTTCTCTCTTAGGGCTTGGACTTCGAGGCCAAAAACCAGCACATTCTGTACATCGAAGTGACCAATGAGGCACCTTTTGTGGTGAAACTCCCGACCTCCACGGCCACCGTGGTAGTCCATGTGGAGGATGTGAATGAGGCACCTGTGTTCGTCCCACCCTCCAGAGTCGTCGAGGTCCAGGAGGGCATCGCTATCGGGGAGACTGTCTGCACCTACATTGCGCAGGATCCCGACAAGGGGGGTCAGAAGATCAGGTACATGGGAGCTGGGCTTGGATGCATCCAAAAGCAGTAGTAGTATTGGATGGGCTATTTAGTATGGTCTGCATTTGTTCTAATTACCATAAAGATTGCTAAATATACTGAACATCGCCCCTACACAGGGCCTTCCCTCCTACCCTCCCCAGGGCTGAAGACTGAACAGAGATCCAGGGGGCCAGGTATACCCCCTCCCCCTCATGTGTCCCTGCTGGGCCATCTCCCTGCTGCTCAGGCTCCCATTTAGGGGTGAGGTGCATTTTTCATGTGATCCTGCTTAGGAGCCCTGAGTCCCATGACACCATCTGCCAGTTGGAATGAGTAGGCTTTGAATGACAACCAGAATTCTAAGTATTCTAGGTATGACTCTTCTCAACTTTTCCATTCCAGCTACCACATCCTGAGAGACCCAGCCGGGTGGCTAGCAATGGACCCAGACAGTGGGCGGGTCACAGCCACAGGGGTCTTAGACCGTGAGGATGAACAGTTCGTGAAGAACAATGTCTACGAAGTCATGGTCTCGGCCACAGATGATGGTGAGAACTTCCTCCAAACGCCTCCACTTGGGTACCTTTGGAACCCATGACATAACATATCCCCTCCACAGACATAGCATGGGTACCAGCAAACCTATCTGAAGGGTCAAGGAAGACTTTCAGAGGAGATTTCTAAAGACTAGGATTGGCTGGCTATGGTTTCCCTAAGATCCAGGTGTTAG
Source organism: Vulpes vulpes (assembly GCF_048418805.1). NCBI lineage: Eukaryota > Metazoa > Chordata > Mammalia > Carnivora > Canidae > Vulpes > Vulpes vulpes. The sequence goes on along the minus strand of NC_132791.1, from coordinate 182,256,596 downwards.
GAGAAGGATTTCTTTCGGCCCACGTGTGTAGTTCACTGAGCCCTGAATTGGCCAGTCAGTTTCCTAAACCTTGTGATTTGATTGAAAGGGGCTGCCGGGAAAGGGCCATGATTGATTAGTGATGTCACACCGTGACAGAGTTGGGAGTTGTGATGTGATTTGACATCTCTGCTTGACACAGTGAAGCAAGGCCTGGAAACAGGTGAGAAGTCCCAGCAGGACTGTGAAGGGTGACATCCTTAAAGCTCATCAGCAAACATTGCATCAGTCCTGGGGTGGCCAATAGGTTTCCCTTTGTGATAGATTGGTAGTGGCCATATGGATGAAGTGGCTGTAACTGTCCTATGATCAGTTAGGAATGTCTGCTATCAGAATGATGGCATGATTGCCATGGACTTGCCATCACTGGTTTGACCTATGATGAGACTAGGGCGGGGCATGGAGGGTCTTGAAAAGTTGCAGCTGGGCAGTGAACAGGAACCTCCCTGAGGCTGACTGGGTAGGTCATAGAGCTCAACATTCATCACCCCCACCATGGGCAGATGCTGAAAAGGGATCTATGTGTCATTATGAACAGGGAGCCCTCCCACCACTGGCACTGGGACCCTCCTGCTAACACTTATGGACGTCAATGACCATGGCCCAGTCCCTGAGCCCCGTTGGATCACCATCTGCAACCAAAGTCCTGTGCCCCAAATGCTGAACATCACGGACAAGGACCTGTCCCCCCACACCTCCCCTTTCCAGGCCCAGCTCACACACGACTCGGACATCTACTGGACTGCAGAGGTCAATGAGAAAGGTAACTGAGTGGTGGTGGTAGGTGGGTGTGTGCCCCATATGAGGACCCTGTCCACATTATGGTCTGCGTTTGAAAGTCAACCAAATCCTAGTTATTAACTTAGTTTAAGCCTTCAAGAATGCTCTAGCCCAACCACCTTTCTGTACAGTTTGAAAAACTGCGGTGGGGGGTGGGGAATGTGGACCAGGATGTGTGAGGTATCACATAATGAAGGAGCCAGGACTCCTGCAGTGATAATAGCTCACATGCCGTGAGCATGCTTATTATGTGCTAGACAGCACTTCGGACGCTTCATAGATGAGGTTACTCAATTCTCACAGAAACCCACATCTATGTGCGTATGCCCCGTTTACAGGTGAGAAACCAGGCTTACAGAAAGTTCAGAAGGTGAAAGATCTTGGCAGAGGCATTACAGCTAGAAAATGATGCCACCAGATTTTGAATCCAGGCAGTCTGATTTACCGTTGGTGCGCTGCTGCCTACCATTTATTGATCCCTGATATTACACAAGATGCTCGCCCTTCCTTCCTTCCTTCCTTCCTTATTTTATTTATTTTAAAGATGTTATTTATTTATTCATGAGAGAGCGAGAGAGCGAGGCAGAGACACAGGCAGGGAGAAGCAGGCTCCATGCAGGGAGCCCGATGTCGGACTTGATCCCGGTCTCCGGGATCAGGCCCTGGGCCGAAGGCAGGTGCTAAACCGCTGAGCCACCCAGGGATCCCCTCTTTCTTTAATATTTCTACCACCCTCTGTGGTCAATGTTTTTATCCACATTTACAGATGACAATGAGGCTCAGAGGGGTTAAGTAGCATGCCCTAGGGCACAGAGTGTGTGAGTATGGAGCAGAAGTTGAAGCCACAGTCCCAGGCCGTCACGCACCTGCTTCCATCTACTTCCCTATCCTTTCTCTTTTCCATCCTGCCCTGGCAAGGGGTCTAATGGCGTCAAGTGAATGAGGACCCAGGATATGTGAAAAATCCAGCCCCAAGTGCCAGTAAGGCCCCTGGAGTGAGTGACACTGTTGACTTTGGTTTGAAATGTCCCCCCCACTTCCTCTTGGGGTTGAGGTGCACCAGGAGGAAAATAGGGAACCAGCGCACACAGATTCTGCCCAGAAGGAACCAAATGCCTAATGTCTAGTACTGCACTGAGCACAGCCCAGAAAGGACTCAGGAGACATGCTGCAGACACCCACATTGTGTCAATTTTATGATTATTGTGATTTGAGTATATAATGTTGGGCACCTTGTCTTTAACAAGCCCAAGTTGGTCTCCTGTCACCCCCTTGTGGCCTAGAAGCCATTTTTTCTCCTCCCTGATCTTAGCGTTTACAGACAATGGACTCTGGAACCAGGATGCCTTGGTTCCAGACCCAGTTCCTCTGTTTACCAGCTGTGTGATTATGGGCAAGTTCCTGAACTGCACTGATCATCAGTTATCCCTATCTGTAGAATGGTGCCAATAACTGTACCTACTTCCATCTAGTTCCTGTGAAGATAAAGTAGGTGATTATGCGAGAGGCTTCTTGTCAGTGCCCAATAGATGTGAGCAGCCACCTTTACTAGCACTCTTCCCCAGCGGCAATCACAGATCTGGCTCGGTCAGGTGTGAACATTATGGCCAAAGCCTAGTACCAACACCTGGTTATAGTATTGATACCTGGTTCTTGGGGAGTTCTTTGCTTGTTTTGTTTTTTTAAGATTTATTTGAGAAGGAGGGAGGGAGGGAGAGAGAGGGAATATGAACCAGGGAGGGGCAAGGGAGAGGAACAAGCAGACACCCTGCTAAGTTGGGGGACCCAATGTGGGGCTCAATCCCAGGACCCCATGATCATGACCTGAGCTGAAGGCAGACACTTAACCAACTGAGCCACTCAGGTGCTCCTGGTTCTTGTGGGCGGGTGGTTATTTTTTTAACTTTTTGTATTTGAGAGAGCGAGCAAGCCAGAGAGCACAAGCAGGGGGAAGGGCAAAGGGAGAGGGAGAAGGAGGCTCCTGTCTGAGCAGGGAACTTGATTCAGGGCTTGATCCCAGGACCCAGGGATAATGACCCGAGAGCTAAAGGCAGACACTTAAGGTCTCAGCCACCCAGATGCCCCTGGTTCTTGTTTTTTTAATTTAGTTTTTCTATCTAACCATGTCCTTATTGTCAGGGGAGTTAATCCAAATTCTACTCCTGTGTGACCTCAGTCTGGTTACTTAGCCTCCCTAAGCTTCAATTTCTGCATTTATAAAATGAGGCTAATAGTGCCTCCTCTTAAAGTGTCAGTGAAGATAGAGTAGAGCCTTGTACCCAGTTAGTGTCCCCTTAGTTACCAGCACCACCATCATCACAGTCACCTGAGAAATCCTCCCTCCAGCATGGGGACATGATGGTGGTAGGGATGTTTTGATGAAGTACCCCACATTGACCTCCATGACTTTGGTGGACTAAATATTCAGCCTGCAGAGCTCCCTGTCTACCTTCCATTACTGTACAGGAACATAGCAAATTCTCCCTTCTGTTTTTTTTTTGCTAAGAGGAGCCCAATGTATATGCAGGATCTTTGAACAAAAAGTTGCTTAAAGTCCGTGCTGAAGGGACGGCTGGGTGGCTCAGCGGTTGAGCGTCTGCCTTTGTCTTAGGGCATGATCCTGGTCCCGGGATCGGGTCCCACATCTGGTTCCCTGTGAGGAGCCTGCTACTCTCTCTGCCTGTGTCTGTGCCTCTCTCTGTGTATCTCTCATGAATAAATTAAAAAAAAAAAAAAAATCCAGGGATCCCTGGGTGGCGCAGCGGTTTGGCGCCTGCCTTTGGCCCAGGGCGTGATCCTGGAGACCCGGGATCGAATCCCATATCGGGCTCCCGGTGCATGGAGCCTGCTTCTCCCTCTGCCTATGTCTCTGCCTCTCTCTCTCTCTCTGTGACTATCATAAATAAATTAAAAAAAAAAAAAAAATCCATGCTGAAATACACTGGCAACCCTGAGGGTGGGTGAGCTAGAAAGGTGGGGTGGTTTTTGGTTGCCCCAATGATTGGGGACACTCCTGGCATTTAATGACAAGAATCTGTAATGCTTGGGAGAGTCCTGCATGATGAGAAATCACACTGCACAGGCTAATAGCTCCTTCCGTGAGAAGTCTAAACTGAAGGCCTTTCTTCTGAGAGACCCCTGACCTTATATTTCTCACCCACAAACATAGCCCTCTTCCCCATTTTAGGATGGCCACACCTTGTGCAGCCTCACGGAGGCTTGGGCTTCTGCTTTGTGTCCAACCTGCCACTTGCCCAAAGCCTTTGAAGGCCAGTTAGCACCATGTCCACTGCAGCCTCGTAGCCAGCACCCCTGAACTTGTGTGCATCATGAATGCTGTGACAGCACAGTTTGGAAGCCTCTCTGATCTTCCTGACAATCCCAGTTATATCACCAAGTCCTGTGCATTTGGATTTGTTCATAATTGATGTTCTCAGGGTGCCTGGGTGGTGTAGTCAGTTGAGCATCCAACTCCAGGTTGTGTTCCTGGGGCCATGGGATCGGGCACTGTGTCAGGTTCTGCGGTCAGCGTGGAACCTGCTGGAGACCCTCACCCTCTGGCCCTCCCTCCTGCACTCACACATGCGCTCTCTCGTGCTCTCTCTCAAATAAATAAATCTTTAAAAAAAATTGATAATTTCATAGAAATACCAGTGTTTCAAATAATGAAGTTCCATCAGACCGTTGAGACATAAACATATTTACTATTACTGTAAATGCTGTAATAATAAATGGTAGTGAACTTTCAAATAGGAAAACAAGTGGTCAGTTACTGTGAATATGTAAAGAATGGGGTTAGTTATCTCCAGGAACGATATATTTCAATGTGTTCTTTTTGAGAACAGTCAAGCAACTAAAGTTGCGGAGAACTCTTGCCCTGCCTGCCATGACTTTTTTAAAAACTTCATTATCTTAAAAATGCTGTGACTATTGATTTGATTTTAAGAAAATAAAATGATGGGGCAACCCAGGTGGCTCAGCGGTTAGCGCCGCCTTTGGCCCAAGGCATGATCCTGGGGTCCCAGGATTGAGTCCCACGTCGGGCTCCCTGCATGGAGCCTGCTTCTCCCTCTGCCTATGTCTGCTTCTCTCTCTGTGTCTCTCATGAATAAATAAATAAAATCTGGAAAAAAAAAAAGAAAATGATGAATTTATTTTGTTATCCCAATAATCCTTTCCATGATAGTGAACTTGGCTTTGGCCAAACATTAATCTTTAACACTTGGCGTAAGTGTGCTTTTGGGGCATTTCTCACTAATTGCCCAGATGGAGAGGCAGTCTCCTTAACTCCAACAGGATATGCTCAGTTCCACTGTGGCCTCCCAGGTAAATGTCGTCTGTCTGCTCCAGGAAACACAGTTGCCTTGTCCCTGAAGAAGTTCCTGAAGCAAGACACATATGATGTGCACCTTTCCCTGGCTGACCATGGCAACAAGGAACAGCTGACAGTAATCAAAGCCACCCTGTGTGACTGCCACGGCCACGTGGAGACCTGCCCCCACCGCTGGAAGTGGGGCTTCCTCCTCCCGCTCCTGGGGGCTGTCCTGGCTCTGCTGCGTGAGTACCAGTGCCCTCCCCCCCCCCCCCCCCCCGTAAGGATGGGGTAGTTAGAAGATCCAATTCTACCCTGACCTGCTGGGATGGAGGCATCCCCAACATCACCCATCAGTTCCTGGTACTCGTAGTTCCTGAGTGTCATTCAGGTGATGGATGTTTATGGAGCTTCTGGTATGTGCCAGGCTTTGGGGATACAGTGGTGAACCAACAGACTCAGCCCTGCTGTCATGTCATCTAGAGGCTGGAGCAGTAATTCTGAAAGTGTGGTCTCCAGACCAACAAACAGCATCAGCAGGATCAGGAACTTGTTAGAAAGGCCAGTTCTCAGGCCCACTCCTGACCCACTGATTCAGAAACTTAGGGGTAAGACCCAGAAATCTGTGTTTTAAGAAGCCCTCCAGGGTTCTGATTCATGCTAGAGTTTGAGAGTCCTTGGTCTAGTGGGCAGAAGTGTTTAGTTACAAACCGAGTTCTTTTTTCTAAAGATAGAACCTGTCACATTTACTTTTTTCCACTCTCTGAATTGGTCCTTACACAGAAACACGTTTAATCAAATATGAATTCGGGACACCTGGGTGGCTCAGCGGTTGAGCATCTGCCTTCGGCCTAGGGTGGGATCCTCGAATCCCAGGATCAAGTCCCACGTCGGGCTCCTGCATGGAGCCTGCTTCTCCCTCTGCCTGTGTCTCTGCCTCTCTCTCTCTGTGTCTCTCATGAATAAATAAATAAAATCTTTAAAAAAAAAAAAAAAAGGAAAGAGGTGAGGAAGCAAATCATGCAGATATCTCAGGAACAGCAAGTACAAAGGCCCTGAGGCAGCACTGTGCTTGGTGTGCAGAAGTGACAAATGGCTGGAGTGGAAAAAACAAAAGGGACAAAAGTAGGAAATGAAGTCAGAGAGGTGATGGCTGTGGTGGGGCATCATGTTGGGCCTTGTAGGCTATTGCAAGGATCTGGATGAAATGAGAAGTCATCAGAGGGTTTAGAGCAAACCAGTGATGTGATCGGACTTGATTTTTTATATGATTCCTACTAAACAGACTGGTAAGGGTGGAGACAGGGAGACTGTTAAGGAGCTATTGCCATAATCTAGGGATAAGATGGTGAGAGATGGTCATATTTCAAGGCAGAATCAGTTCGGGTTCATATTTGGTATGAGGAAAAGAACCATCAATGTTTCTAAGACCTGAACAAGTAGAAACTGGAGTTTCCATTAACCAGTTTGGAAAAGATGATGGGAAGAGAATTGCCAGGCAGTCCGAATGGAGATACCAGTAGGCAGATATATAAGCTTTGTTGCAGGTGAAAAGTCCAGTTCACCTCCTCCCTTTCCCCCAGATTCAATGGGGAGGAAAGGAGGAGAAAAAGATTGCAGCAAAGCCTCCATAGGCTGTGCATTCTGAGAACCCGTAGACTCCCCAAGAAGGCTAGGTCTGTTTTCTCTGGCCAGTGATAGACATCAGTTCTGTAAACAGGCCAAAAAAGTGGTAAAGGTAAATAGTGGTTGTATTCTCTCCTACTGAACAGCCACAGAGAGAGCCCTGGAGTCCCTTCTTTATATGGGATTAACTGAAGGTGGTTCTGGCATTAGGGAGAACAGCCAAGCATCAGTTGTCCACTACCCCCATGTCCAAAAAGGCTGTCAGCCTTTCAAACCATAGCACTAAAGGCCAGTCCTCTTGAAATACCAAAACCGTATTTTACCTGTATTCAAATTACTACACCTTATCAGACTTGCAAGGTCTTGCTTTCCACTGAAAGTCTGTGGTTAATTTAGGTGTCACTTGGGGACTGAAAAAGCAGACGTTGAAAAGTAACATCTGCCAGGAGATTCCCATCCCCCAGAGAATTTCCTTGAGGACCTTTATCACCGATGAGAGAAGACTGGCAATAAATGATACAGAATTGCTGGGGGGAACGAAGTCAGGTTGCTGCTAGGAGAAGGCGATAGTAGGCCGAGGCATGAATGGGGAGAGTGTGTGTGTGTGTGTGTGTGCGCGCACGCGTGCGCGCGCAGTGTTCCAGGTGAGGAAAGCCCAGATGAAGATCCTGAAGCAGGGTGGATTTGAGGGACTCCAAGGAGGCCAGTGTGACTAACCCCATGCAGGCATGTGCATATGTGTGTGGAGACAGGCAGAGGCCAATCCCATACACTTGGATAAGGATTAGGGGTTTTCCTAGGTGCAGGGGAGCCATTGAAAGTATTTTAAGCCCTGGCTACTGAGTAGGGGCATCTAAACTTGGGTGAGGCTCTGAAGGCTTGGGGGTACTGGCCAGCTGTGTGTGTGTGAAGGGTGAACATTTACCCTCCCTGACTCTTCCAGTCCTCCTGCTGGTGCTCCTCTTGTTGGTGAGGAGGAAGAGGAAGGTGAAGGAGCCCCTTCTGCTCCCGGAAGACGATACCCGTGACAATGTTTTCTACTACGGCGAAGAGGGAGGTGGTGAGGAGGACCAGGTAAGATATAGGGAGGTCTAGGGGTCGAGAGATGGGTGCCCCAAGGCCACTGGTGGAGATGGCTGAGTCAACCAACTAACCACATCAGCTACTTTGACCAGACTCTGGCCTAACATGTCAATTTTCATGTAGGATTGACTACCAACTCTCCTTTTCTGAGAGGATATCTGGTCCAGTGCTATAGTCCCTTTGATCCCAGCCAAGATGGCCTTGAGGCTATGCTTGATTTCTGAGGAAGGGCTGTGGAGACAAGGGCTTTTGGAAATGTCTGGCAAAGATTGTCTTCTAAGACCTACCCGTGAACCAGAAACCCATGTGGCAGGGGAGTGGGCTGAAACCTAAACTGTGGGGGGCTGCCTTCTCAGTCCCATGCTCTACTTCACCTCCATGAAGGACTATGACATCACCCAACTCCACCGGGGTCTGGAGGCCCGGCCTGAGGTGGTTCTCCGCAACGATGTGGCACCAACCTTCATCCCCACACCCATGTACCGTCCACGTCCAGCCAACCCAGATGAGATTGGAAACTTCATCATCGAGGTGAGGCCTAGGGGGCCAGCCTGGCACAGCCCTTTATTCAAGCACCAGAAGCATGGGATAAAGAGCAAGGGCTTGGAGTCTGGGCATGGGAGGGAGTCTGGGCTCCTTCCACCAGCTGTATGACTTCTGGCATATTTGAGTTACTTCTGGGTTTCTGTTCTCTCCTCCATAAAATCCTAAAGGGCAGAATGGTTAGCAATATGTTAGGAATAATTTATTCATTTATTCAACAAATAGAACAATTGTTAGAAAAATGTGCAGCCAGACTAAGTTTGAATTTTTAAAGGTCCCAGATGACCCCAACGCGGAGCAGAGTTGGGGTCCCTCTATTATAGATTGCCTCTTTTTTTTTTTTAATTTGAGAAAGATCATGAGCTGGGGTGGGGTGGGGGTGGCGCGGGGTTGGCAGAGGAAGGAGAAGCAGATCCCCCACTGAGCACACAGCCCTATGAGGCCTCATCCCAGGACCTCAAAATCATGACCTGAAGTCGGATGCTTAACCGACTGAGCCACCCGGGCGCCCTGTTATGTGTTACTTTTAGGATTGCATCAGTAAGCACCTGGAGCTGCAGTTCCCAAACATTGGAATCTCCTGTGGAACTTTAAAAATTACTGATGTCTATGACTCCCTGCAGAGATTGTAATTTAACTGATCAGGATGTGGCCAGGACTTCGGAATTTTTAAAAAATTCCCTAGTAGGGATCCCTGGGTGGCTCAGCAGTTTAGTGCCTGCCTTCAGCCCAGGGCGTGATCCTAGAGTTCCAGGATCAAGTTCCACATCGGGCTCCCTGCGTGGAGCCTGCTTCTCCCTCTGCCTGTGTCTCTGCCCCTCTCTCTCTCTCTCTCTCTCTCTCTCTGTCTCTCATGAATAATTAATTAATTAATTAATTAAATATTCCCAAGTAATTTAAGTCTAGGAACCAGTGGCCTGGCATGTAGCATTTATTAGGTAATGATAGTGATTTTTTAAGATTTTATTTATTTCTTCATAAGACACACAGAGAGAGGCAGAGACATAGGCAGAGACACAGGCAGAGGGAGAAGCAGGCTCTTCGAGGGGAGCCTGATGCGGGACTCGATCCTAGGATCCCAGGATTACAACCTGAGCCAAAGGCAGATGCTCAACCACTGAGCCACCCAGGCGTCCTGATGACAGTGATTATTGATAATAGCTGAGTGTTTCCAGTGTTTTTAACTCCGATCACATGTTTGATTTATCTGAGAGATTTTGAAAAATAGCAATGCCTGGAATCCAGGGATTCATTTGTTTTTTTAAGCTCTGATTTTTTTTTTTTTTTTTCCAAACCTCTCCAAGCTTAAATATTCAGCCAGGGTTGTGAGAACAACTGAACTAGGTATATAGCAGGTATATGATAGGAGCCTATCACAGGCTGGTATCTCATTAGCAATAAATGGAGATTTTCTTTTCTCTTTTTTCTTAAGACCCAACATGGGCCTTGAACACAGACCCCGAGATCAAGAGTCGTATGCTCTACAGACTGAGCCAGCCAGACGCCCCATAAATGGAGGTTCTTAATACAAGGAAGGATAGACTGATGGAATTTTTTTTAATAGATTTCATTTATCTATTCATGAGAGACAGACAGAGAGAGAGAGAGAGAGAGAGAGAGAGAGAGAGAGGCAGAGACACAGGCAGAGGGAGAAGCAGGCCTCATGCAGGGAGCCCGATGTGGGACTCGATCCCAGGTCTCCAGGATCACGCCCTGGGCCGAAGGCAGGCGCTAAACCACTGAGCCACCTGAGCTGCCCAGTCTCCCATTTTAAAGACAAGACCAAAACAACACATAGAGGTTAAGGCGTTTGCCCAGCTTCACAAACCTAGGGTGTGAAGCCCAAGCTCTGACTCCAGCTGTCTGATTTCAGAGTCCCTGCTCTTGCCCCCTGGCCCGGTGCACAGAGCCCTTACCGTACGCTGGGCTCGGGGCTCAGTGGTTTTGTGTGTAGTTTCATCTCACCTTTCAAAACTCTAATGGAGGGAAGAGGTATCTTCACAGATGAGGAAACGCAGGCTCAGCAGGGCGAACTCCCTCGCCCGAGCTCTCGCAGCTGCTGAGCGTCTGAGCGCTGCTCCTAACCACCCGCTCTTGTCACCGCAGAACCTGAAGGCGGCCAACACGGACCCCACGGCCCCGCCCTATGACTCCCTCTTGGTGTTTGATTACGAGGGGAGCGGCTCCGACGCTGCCTCCCTGAGCTCCCTCACCTCCTCGGCCTCTGACCAGGACCAAGACTATGACTATCTGAACGAGTGGGGCAGCCGCTTCAAGAAGCTGGCGGACATGTACGGGGGTGGCCAGGATGACTAGGCAGGACCAGGGGCTAACGGTCAGCTGCGGCGGCATCTCCAAGGAGCCTGAGTCCTCCCCTCAGCCGGGGACTTGGGAGCTTGTCAAGAAGTGGCCTTAGCGACTTGGAGAGAGGCCCTCAAATCTCACATTAAGGGTTGGTTTCTAAGCCTTTCAGAATGGAGGCACATGGGCGCTTTGATTTCACCTCTGGAAACCTCTCCGCCTGGGCCAGGCTTGCCTCCAAGGCCAAATTTCTGGGAGTCTGTCACCTGCCATAAAAAGCCCGGACCGACTCTGACCACCCCATGCCCCCCAGTGATGATGTTCTCTCTGGAATGGACCTTTCTCCTTCTCCTTAGAATGAGACCTCTTATTGCAACCTGGATTTTTTTTTTTTTTAATGCTGTCTTCAAAACATTAGAGGCGGGTCCTCAGCCGTCCCCTGGATTGCTCAGAAACCCAGGCCTGAGCTGCTCGGCTCACACGCCTTCATGCATTTCTCTCTCCTCTCCGGACAACAGGCCTCCTATCAGAATGAATTCCTGCGTTTTTATACTAAGCGCGACTATGTTGTCCTTTATTTTTTATTTTCCCTGTTGAGTGCTGTAGATAAAGAGTGATGACAATTGTGTAAATGTACTATGACTTTTTTTATTAAAGGAATTTTTCCCAGAGGTGTGTGGGGAGTGAACTACTTTTTTATCGTAGTTTTATTGCAGAGACACAGGCAGAGGGAGAAGCAGGCTCCATGCAGGGAGCCCAACGTGGGACTTGATCCCGGGTCTCCATCATCAGGCCCTGAGCCAAAGGCACCCCTGAGCCACCTGGGCTGCCCCAAGGGAATACTTTTTAACTCTGCTGCCTTCACCCGGCTTCTTCTCGATGGTAGAGGAAACTCAGGAGTCATATGCTTGCCCAGGTGGGCCTGATGACGGTAAACCTACCCTCCTCTCTACAAATTTGTTTTTTTTTAAACGTAATCTCTACACTCAATGTGGTGCTCAGACTCACAACCCTGACTTCGAGTCAGGCTCTTCCAACTGAGCCAGCCAGTGCCCCTCTCTCTGCAAATTCTGAGCTCCCCTTCTGTGTGGGAGAACCATTAACCCTCTTCTCCCTGGGCTGAGCCCCACCAGAGCTACCGGCACCGTCTTTTCTGGAACAGTGGCTGCTCTTGCATAGTGCAGCATGGAAAGATTTCCTCTTCCATGTGGTAGGCTCTATATGGAAAGGCAGGGAGGGGTCTGATTCTGCTCTTCCTGGCAAGTTAAATTTAACCTCTACTTGCCTCACATTTTTCATTATGAAATGGGGAGTTTTTATGGAGATCAAATGACTTAATATCTGGCACACTCTAAGTTCTATTTGTGTTCACTGGTAACAGCTACCACTTATTTAATACTTTCTAGGGCCAAATAACTTTAATTGATTTCCTTCAAACAAATCCTCACAACCACTCTCGGAGGGGATTTTCCTCCTTTAAAGAATGGCCTCATTGTATTTCTTTTTTTAAGTGACACCTGATCATCATCAAAATCAAGCCAGACAGAAAATGAGAGAAGTCACCCAGGATGTCCGTGAAATTGGAACGGTCCTAACAACACGCAGACGCAGGGATGAGGATGAAGAGACAGCAGGGAAAGAACAATAATTCCATGTGTGCCTTTGTTAAAATGAAGTGGAACATTTTCTTTGCAATGAACCAAGAGAAAAGAATGTGAAGTGAAGCCAAAGGGTTTGCTGAACTTGAAATAAAAGTCTTCTTCCCGCAAGAGTGACTAACACTCTAAAGCATTGCTATTCCAATGCAGCTCCTAGCCGGGCAGCATCAGCATTAGCGGCCGAATCAGAGAGTCTGCAGGTGGGACCCTGAAATGTGCTTTCATAGGCCTCCAGGCAGTTCTAACACACTGTCAAGTTTGGGACCAAAGCTCTGAAGGAGGAGGCAGAGGGTGTCCTGAAATCAAAGGGGAACTAAGTTGGGTGAGAAACCCTTCCCACCTCTCCGTGGTCCACAGCACTCCACAGCACCTTAGCCTGCAGGTCAAGGCCATCTCCCGCCTCACCCTCCAGCTGCAGCTTCTGGCTCCCAGGGCCTCTGATTTCCCTCCACCAGAGTCCTGCTGCTCTTGCCGATAAGGTGAGAGGATTAGGTGTCTCAGCCAGCAAACACCTGCTGCCTCTTATCTTCAACTCCTCTCTAAAAAGCCTGAATAAAGCCTGAAACCCTATCTTCAGCCAAGACTAATAATAAAACCAAACAGCCCCTTGTGCAGGCTGGCCTTCCTCCCCTGAGATTTTTGGAGGGCATTGAGGAGGAAAAGTGGCCTCTTCCAGCCAAGCCTGGGCTCTGTGGAGGGATCTAGATTCCCCTGGCAATGGAACGAGGCACCAAACTCTGAGTGATTTGGGGGGAAAAAAATCTGGGCTCTGTGATGGGGATGGATGTTACTCTGGGCCTGCTTCTCCTCTGCAAAATGGGGTTTTAGGACTGTGGTCTTTAGGACCTATAATAAGTCAGCACATGGTCAAGTTACCCATGCTAACCACTCCAGAGTTTAGCCCCCATAAATAACCAGTGTGGCTGGCCATACCAGGGGGGACTGGGTGAATGAGTTTATATACCTGGAATGTTAATCTTTGATATTTTGTGGTGTGAAAATTTGGTATGCATCCTTCCGATCTATACACATACACGTTTCACATACACGTTGCAGTATACATTTCATAACAAGGCCTCGGAGGCTGCCTCACCGTCTGCGACATACCCAGTTGGGATGTGTTAGCATTTGTTTAATAAGCTCACCACCATCCATGGACATTGAGGATTCTAATCTTTTGACCTTAACCATGTTGAAAAAAAAATGGGAAAAAAAAAAAAAACCATGTTGAAATAAAACTCCCTGGAGCATCCAGCTCTGCAAATGCTTCAAAGCCTGTCCTCCAATGACCAGGGATGGGTGAGAGGGGTCCTCATGGCCTTGTTTGGGATCAAGGCTGCCCATTTCCAAGTGGAGGGGTCAGTCAAGCTGACAGCTTCCTGCTGGAAGGACCCCTCATGCTCATTCTGTTAAGTGACACCCCCCCCCCAGACTTAACAGCCAAAGTCACAGATCCCTAGTCCAATTAAAAAAAGAAATTGGGGATCCCTGGGTGGCTCAGTGGTTTGGTGCCTCTTTCGGCCCAGGGTGCGATCCTGGAGACCCGGGATCGAGTCCCGCATCGGGCTCCTGGCATGAAGCCTGCTTCTCCCTCTGCCTGTGTCTCTGCCTCTCTCTCTCTCTCTATGTCTATCATGAATAAATAAATAAAATCTTTAAAAAAAAAAAAAAGAAATTGTGAGGGACCCTGGCTGGCTCAGTCATTGGGGCTTAAGACTCTTGATCTTGGGATCATGAGTTTGAGCCCATGTTTGGCATATCGATCACTAAAAGAAATAAACTTAAAAATTTTTATATCAAATTGCTGGAAGAAGGGGTCAGGTGGCCGAGAGACCTGGCTCTTTGGCTTCCTCTTCTTAGTGTTTCTCCTTAAGCCCCAAACCACAGCACTTTGAAAATTGCCCTCAATTCACCCCTGTTGTTTTTCAGATGGGAAGATAGTTTGCAAAGCAGGCACTCCCCAACATCCCCTCAGCAGGGCTGAGATGGGCAGAGCCCGAGCCTCCCTTCACACATTTTCCCTTGCTGCTGAGCTGAGCTGGGGGGCTGCAGATAGGACCCACTTCCCCGGGTGAACTTTGTCTAGGTCCTTGGGGAGCCTGAGGGAAACGACTGTCCTCCTTGGAAGGTGGGCAAGTAACTGAGGTCTCAATGCACAACCTCTTGTGCTTAACCCTAGGCCCACACAGGGACGACGCAAGATCCAGGCAGGGAAATGCTGAGGGATGGCCAGTCAGGAGGGGTCCTGAGGTCGGCTGGCCTGCCACTAAACGTTTGGGTGGGGACAGTCACTAAGGAAAGTCCCTTTTACAGTCCGTACCTCATATGTCCAGTTCCAAACTCACTGGGGAACTCCACAGAGCCAACTCCTTTTTAGCTAAAGGTAGAGCTACTTTCCACCAAGAAGGCATTGGTTCAGGGCACAGGTTCAAGTCCTACACTTGCAGTGTATGATCACCTTAACTCACTTAACCTTTCTGTGCCTCACTTTTCTCATCTGCAAAATGGAGGAGTAAATGAGTTAATATGTTTTTTAAAGATTTTATTTATTTATTCATGAGAGACAGAGAGAGGCAGAGGGAGAAGCAGTCTCCCCGGGGAGGAGCCTGGTGCCCCTCCATCCCAGGACCGCGGGATCCCCCAAACCGAAGGCCGACCCTCAACCTCTGAGCCACCCAGGTGCCCCAAGTTTAATATGTGCAGAGTGTTGAGCGAGAGTGCCTGGGGTGCGGAGCTGCCGAAGTGCGCTCTGCTGCCTGATGGCTGCGGGCTGGGCCGAGACCGCCCCTGGGTCTCCGCTGCTCGCGCTGCCTGCGGGAAGCGACTCCCGGGACTTCCCCAGGCGCCCGGCAGAGGGCGCTACCGGCCGGCGGGCGGGGGGGGCGGTGCGCGGGGGTGAGGGCCTGCAGGCGTGGCAGCCGCCCGGTGGCTCGGGAGCAAACTTTGGTGCTTCCCCTTTTACTTTTTTTTTTTTTTTTAAGATTATTTATTTATTCGTGAGGGACACAGAGAGAGAGGCAGAGACACTGGCAGAGGGAGAAGCAGGCTCCATGCGGGGAGCCCGACATGGGACTCGATCCCAGGTCTCCAGGATCACGCCCTGGGCCGAAGGCAGGCGCTCCACCGATGGGCCACCCAGGGATCCCGATGCTTCCCCTTTTAAAAGGAAATTGAAAAAAAATTAAAAATAAAAATAAAAGGAAATTGAGGGCACCTGGGGGCGGGGGGCTCAGCGGTGGAGCCGCTGCCTTTGGCTCAGGCCCTGATCCCCGGGTCCTGGGATCGAATCCAGCATCCGGCTCGTGGAGGGGGAACCTACTTCACCCTCTGCCTGTGTCTCTGCCTCTCTATGTCTCTCATGAGTAAAGAAATACAATCCTTAAAATAAATCAATAAATATAAAAGGAAAGGGAGGGTAAAGAAAGTAAAGGCCGTGCACAGACCAGAAGTAACTCAGACATTTTGCTGTACGGGTCTCCTTGATGCCCAAGTACAAGCTCTGGTCGTTCCGTGGGGCCTGCAAGTCTTGATCTTGGGGTGGTGACGTTGATCCCTACCTTGAGTATAGAGATTATGAAAAATAAAATCTTTAAAAAAGAAAAATTGCAGCTATAATGGGGGTGTGGGGGCAGGCAGGTGGTGGGAGAGGGTCTTCATACATGGCCTAGCCCCTCACACAAGGCAGAGTTAACCCCATCTGACCCTGAGACTCTGAGGCTCTGACACAGAAAAGCCACAACACTCCCAGCCACTTCTGGGGTCCCCTAGAGTATGTGAGGGCATCACCCCAGGGCTTTTTTATTCATTTAACAATTTACCAAGCATGTGTGTGTGCCAGGCACTGTTCTAGGTGCCAGAGATACAGAAATGCAGAAAATAATCAAAATCTCAGTCCTGATATATTGGAAGCTCTGGGCAAAATTGTGTGGAGGGCCAACATAGCATATGAGTTGAGTAAACTGTTAAATGAAACATATTCTATCTTCCTACTAGAACAAGCCTGTCTTCACAGCGATCTGGAAGGCCAGGTTTTAATCTGGATCTTCAGATATCTAGTGTACTGGGCCAGAATGTGACTGCATGGCCAGAGTTAGCCCTCAGCCCAGGAGCAATGGTCAATCCATTTTTCTACCCACCCTAGGCTCAATTCCACGCTGTGAGGTTCCTGTGGGTACAACCCAGCCCATGCACCCAAACTTCGTCCACTGATACCCATAGGCAGCCTTCCATCCCCTGGGCCTAGGAATATACACCTGGATTATGCTGGCTGCCCTCTGCACAGCCCTGGGGTGGCCTGGGGCCATTTGAGCAGGGAATGATCCAGAGAGCAAGGAGGGAGATCCAGGTTCTAGCAGTCACAACTCCTTGGCTTCAGGGGAAAGGCAGCGGGGCCAGAGCTCTGGCCTTCGAAAGCACAGAGCAGAGGCCCTTCTTGCCCAGTCTAAGGGTGATCCTGCTGACATTCAATGGGAGACAGGCCATAAACAAGACAAATCAGTAAAATACATGGTACAGTGAGATGTGAAGCTACAGAAGAAGATGAAGCTGGAAGAGGGTGCAGGAAGGACAGGGCTGGGTGCGGGGCTCAGCTCTAGTAGTCAGAGAAGGCCTCCCTAGGAAGGTGACGTCTGAGCAAAGGCTGGAGGATACTAGAGAGTATCCAGGTATGCTTGGATAAAAGGAATAAGTGCAAAGGCCCTGAGGCAGGAGCGTGCTTGGTGCAATTCAGCAGGGAGGCCAGTGTGACTCAGAGCAGAGGAAGAGCAAGAGTACAGTGGGAGATGAGGTCAGACAGGTAAGAAGGGGGGCCGGGCCCAGTCCAGGAAGCCCTGGGAAAAGGCCTGACACAGCAACCTGGGTTCTGTTCCGAAGCTGGCGAAACCTGATTCCCCCTGCTGCATCCTCAGCCACCGAGGAGGCACAGCCAGGACCTGTCCAGGCCTGCGGGCAGCTGCAGAGCTGGCGGGCAGGAGCTGCAGGATTCCTCTCCTTCGGCGGGGGCGGGGAGCCTGGTGGGAAAGGGCCCCCCGAGTCGGTGGGCCGCAGTCCTGGTGAAGAGGGCAGCCCTAGA
The DNA here is from genome assembly GCF_048418805.1 of Vulpes vulpes. Taxonomy (NCBI): domain Eukaryota; kingdom Metazoa; phylum Chordata; class Mammalia; order Carnivora; family Canidae; genus Vulpes; species Vulpes vulpes. The sequence continues at coordinate 182,239,183 of NC_132791.1, read as the reverse complement.
GGCCCCAGGCTAAGTGTGACTCACCTTCGTGCCTCCCCACCCCCAGTTTGCTGAGGCGCCCCTCTCTCGAAGGGCTGGGAGGAGACCGGGGGGGGGGGGGGGGGGGGGGTGACACTCTGAAAGGCCGCGTCCCCACCCCATGCCCCAGCCCAGCAGGCAGCCGGTGGGGCTCCGGGCGCTGGAGCTGGGCCCCACCCACCGCACCCCGAGGCGCCCCAGGCAGGGCCAGTCCGCCAGGCGGTGTGTGTCACCGCGTGTCACCCCTGCCCTGATGGCCTGGGCACTGTTGGAAGACCATATAAAGGATGACAGGAAGCATGACCATTGGAGCTCCTCCGAATGAATGAGGCCCCTGCCGTGTGCTGGGCAATATGCTAGATTTCTTTTTCTTTTTTTTTTTAAGATTTTATTTATTCATGAGACAGCGGGAGAGAGGCAGAGACACAGGCAGAGGGAGAAGCAGGCTCCATGCAGGGAGCCCATGTGGGACTCGATCCCGGGACCCCGGGGTCATGCCCTGGGCCGAAGGCAGCCGCTCCACCGCTGAGCCACCCAGGCACCCCAATATGCGAGATTTCACTCCAAAAGCGGAGTTATAAAATGTCCAAGGATCCAGTCCCTTTGCCTCTGGGACCTCATCTCCTGCTGCTCGGTTCTTCACTCACTGGTGTTCCGCCTGTATCGGCCTCCTGCTCGGCTTGAAGCCCTAGAAGCCCTAGGCCCGCTCCCACCTTGGGGTCTGAGTTTGCTGCGCCCTCTGGCTGACTGCGTTCCTCCAGGCATCTCAGGGCTCCCTCACCTCCTCCAGCGTCCCCCAAATGTCAACCAGGGGGCACCCAGGTGGCTCAATCGGTGAAGTGGCTGCCTTCGCCTGAGGCCCTGATTCCAGGGTCCTGGGAGGGAGCCCAGACCGGGCTCCTGCTCAGCTGCCTCTCCCTCTGGCCCTGCCTGCTGCTCCTCCTGCTTGCACGCTCACAATCTCTCCCTGTCAGATAAATAAATAAAATCTTAAAAAACAGAAACTAAGAACTCCTAACCAAAAAAAACAAAAACAAAACAAAACAAAAAAACAACTAACACAGCAGATATTGGATCCCCTTAAAAAAAAAAAAAAAGAAAGAAAAAATAAAAATAAAATACAAAAGAAAAGTCAACCTGTCAGCAATCCTATCCCTGGATAGAACTGGCAACCCTGCCCCCCACCCCATGCCTCATTTTTCTGTAACATTTATCCTTTCGCACCATACTTCAGCTTTTACCTATTGCCCCATTTAGTTTTTCTCCTCCTCCCACCCTTTGAAGATTAGCTCGGACTTGGACTTAGGAAGGGACTTAACAGTCCCTCCTCTGCTGCTGCATCCTCAACCCACAGAGCAGTGACAGGATTACAGTGGGTACGAGTAAATATTTGTTAAATAAAAGAACTTTACAACTCTCCAAGGCAGGGGCGCCTGGCTGGCTCAGCGGTTGAGCGCCTGCTTTCCGCCCAGGGCCTGATCCCAAGGTCCTGAGATCGAGTCCCACTTCGGGCTCCCTGCATGGAGCCTGCTTCTCCAAGGCAGGTTTTATAAACTCCCCTCTGGGAACTCAGAAGCCGAGGCCCGGGGAGGCCACAGGTCCCCTGTGGTCAGGCTCAGGCGGAAAGCCCCGGAGTTGAGGGGGTCCAGGCCGGCAGGCGGGCGGCACCTGCTCCGCCCCCGACGGCGCTCCGGGGAGGCTGTGATCACACCGAGGCGGAGAGCAGCACGGATGGGAGAGAAAGCTGGTCTGTCCCTTCTGACCACGCTGCCGTTTCCCGGGAGCCGGGCTTCCTGCCTGCGCAGGGCTGCGGGGTGACTTCAGGCCGAACGAGGCAGGGACTGAAGCATGAGATGACCCTAAGTCACAAGAGAGAAAGGCATTCCGTTTTCAGTGCTCCTGCTTGCATCAAGGAGTCCTCCTTTTGGTGCGTGGCAAGTCCAACAACTTAAGACGTAGGTTTCTCTCTCTCTCTTTTTTTAAGATTTTATTTATTTATTCATGAGACACACAGAGAGAGGGAGGCAGAGACACAGGGAGAGGGAGAAGCAGGTTCCACCAGGAAGCCCAACGTGGGACTTGATCCCAGGACCCCAGGATCACGCCCTGAGCCCAGCCGCTGAGCCCCCCAGGGGTCCCGAATCTCTCTGTTCCTTAAGAAGAGGATGATGTGAGTACATTCCTTGCCCGTTACTGCAACAATCAAGTTAATGGAGGTAACACACTTAGAACAGCAAGCACTTGGCTCATAGCAAATACTCAATAAATGTCAATCCTCATAGTTTTTGTTAACTCTAAGTGGGCTGGAAACAAAAAGGTTGGAATCAAGGATGCTGATTAAAAGGCTGTCACCCCTGTGCCTCAGTTTCTTATCTGAAGCCCCTGCTCCCTGGGCGTCCTCCTTTCCGGCTCCGTGAGGTGTGGGAGCCCACGGAGTACTGGAAAGATCAACCACTAGAACTTGGTGCCTGCCTCATCATTCAGCAGATATTTATTGAGCCTCTACTGAGTGCCAGGCCCTGGGGATATGTGGAAAAACAACCCCACCCCACGTCTCTTACATAAATAAGCTCTAGCCTGAGCGGGAGGAGATGAGGAGGAACCAGGCAGTCACAATGCGGGCTGATCTTAGCCTGACCTGGTGTGGAGTCAGGGAGGGCTTCCCGGAAGAGGCAGTACCCAGGCTGATACTTGAGGGCTGTGTAGAAGTTTGTCAGGGGCTGGAGGAGATCGAGAGGAGCAGCATGTGCTCAGCAGGGGCAGGGGCATGAGCAAATTGGTGTTCTGGAATGATCCCTCTAGGGACACATGGGTGGCTCAGCAGTCGGGCACCTGCCTTCAGCCCAGGCTGTGGTCCTGGGGGCCCAGGATCAAGTCCCACGTCAAGCTCCCCACAGGGAGCCTGCTTCTCCCTCTGCCTGTGTCTCTGCCTCTTTCTCTGTGTCTCTCTTGAATAAATAAATAAAATAAAAAAAAAATAGGTAGAATGATCCCTCTAACATGTGACCTACATAGACTTGCATATATACAAAATTCCAGATGGATGAGGCCACTTACTGTTGTTCCATCGTCTGTAAGAGCAAAAGATTGGTAATAACCCTTCATCTGTCCGTGGTGGCGGCGGGGCGGCCACTTAAATAAACTCTGCCACACTCACAGCACGGGATGGATATTCTGCAACTTAAGCAAAGAAGGAGGAAGCTCTTTTTGCACTAACGTGGAAAGATTTCTAAGGTCTCTTGCCAAGTGAAAAAGCAAGTTGGGGGGACGCCCGGCTGGGTCAGAGGTTGAGCGTCTGCCTTTGGCCCAGGGCGTGACCCTGGAGACCCAGGATCGAGTCCCGCATCGGGCTCCCTGCATGGAGCCTGCTTCTCCCTCTGCCTGTGTCTCTGCCTCTCTCTCTCTCTGTGTCTGTCATAAATAAATAAATAAAATCTTAAAAAAAAAAAAAAAGCAAGCTGGAGAACAATGTGGAAAGTGTACTACTTTTTGTGTAAAAAAAAAAAAAGAAGAAAATGAGACTGAGAAATTCTGTGATACAATAGCATAGCCACCCAATAGAATGATCTGTGATGATGGAAATGTTCTATATTTGTGCTGACCAACACTGAAGCCACTCACCACATGTGGCATTTGAAATGTCGCTAGTGTGACTGAGGAACTGAAATTTTTTTCATTTAATTAACTTAATTTTAAGTTTGAATCTAAATAGCCATGGGTAGAGGTGCGCCTGGCTAGCTCAGCCAGAAGAGCATGCAAATCTTGATCTTGGGATCGTGAGTTCCATGTTTGTGGTCGCCTCATGTTTGTGGGGGTAGAGATTACTTAAAAATAAATAAATAAATAAATAAATAAATAAGTAAACAAACAAACAAACAAACAAACACACTTTAAAAAGCCACATGTGGAAAGGGGAATTTACCAGCTCAGAAGACAGTGCTGTCACCCAGTAATGGTGGGTAGAACAAGGGTGTAGACAGAAGTGAGTAGATTCAGGGGTATTTGGGAGGATTGGATGGCTGATTGGATGTGGGTTGATCAGTGAGTGAAAGGATAGAGTTATAAGGGCACATAGTTGGCTCAGTCTTTAGAGCACATGACTCTCGATTTTGAGGTTGTCAATTCAAGACCCACATTGGGGGTACATTTTACTCAAAAAAAAAAAAAAAAAAAGGAGTTACAGACTAGATGTTCAATTTCTGTCCTGGGTGGCTGTTCGATAATGGTGCCACTTTCTGAAATGAAGACAGAAAGAGCACAGGTTGGAGAAGAGCAGTGATGGGTTTGGTTTTGGACATGCCTGCATTTTGAACATTTTGAGGTGCCTCTGGGACATGGGAATGCAGATGCTCAGGTACAGTAAAGTTCCAGCCTCGTGTTTGCACACCTCTACCTGTGGCTATTTAGATTTCATGAATAAATAAAATATTTAAAAATGAATGAATGAATAAGAAATAAAAATAAAATGGGAATAAGAAAGAGGCAAACACCCGAATTTTGAAATCAGGACTTCCTAAACCTGAGGTTCTTATGCTGCCCACTTCTGGGCCCAATGCAGCATTTTCCCTCCCCTGGCATTTCTCACTCCCTCTGCTGTTGGCCCTTGGCCAGTGTCCCCTCCTTCTCTCCTCCGGATACCTCTACACCCTTCTCCACCCTTCCATCCCTACTTTCCTTCCATCCCCACGTCTCAATGGAAATGAAGTCAAGATTGTTTTTTTTTTTTTTTAAGATTTTATTTATTTATTTATGAGAGACACAGAGAAAGGGAGGCAGAGAAGCAGGCTCCATGCAGGGAGCCCGATGTGGGACTCGATCCCGGATCTCCAGGATCAGGCCCTGGGCTAAAGGCGGCGCTAAACCGCTACGCCACCCAGCTGCCCTCAAGATTGTTTTTGATGGAAAAAAAAAAAAAAAGATTGTTTTTGATGGAATGTACTTTATGATCCTTGAAAAATATTTTAAATGTAGAATCTCATGTATCGTTTCCATTAAGGAAAAAACAATAAAATCAAGTCATTTCATTCTTAGAGGTCACTTTTTTTTTTATTTCCCCTAGTAATTCAGTTGACCCTCAATTAAAGAAGAAAAGTTCCCCTAATCCTAATCAACAAGTATATCAGGTTGCACTTGCTCCTGCTGGCTGGGGTCAGAAGCAAGTTTATTTTTCCCGGGGTATTAGACATCTTGACTCATGAATCACCAGGGAATAGCTTCAGGTTTTTAATTTCAAGTGTTTCAAATGGCTGCTTACAGACACTCTTCCGTCTTCTCTGTGCCCACCAGATTTCTTGCTGAGACAATTTGGGGTTTTGCTGCCTCCGAAGGACTACCCCTCCCCCCATTTGTGCCAAAGTGACCTTTCCAGAACATAGATCTCGTCCTGTCCCTTCTCTGCTTAAGCACTTCTGTTCCGTTCCCATGACCTACAGATGAAGTCCAAGTAGCATGTCATGTGAAGCCCTCCAAAAACCCTGGCCTACATTGACCTTACAGCTTTAATTCCTGCCCACTCATAACCTCTCCCCAGGTACAAGCCCCATAAGCCACACTGAACAGTTCACCCTTCCGGAACATAGCCTTTCCTAGTGTCTCTCCTTTGCTTGTGCTGTTCTCCTACCTGGGTGTCTTCCTTTCTCACCCCATTGCTCCCTGAATCTGATAAACTCTTGCAAGCATTTCCCCCTGCAAAGCCTTCCTTATTACCCTAGTAGAGTCAGAATTAGCTGGTCCCTTGACTTTCTACTCTTTATTCTAGCAGAGCTCATGAGACTCTCTTTTTTTTTTTTTTTTTTTTAAGATTTTATTTATTTATTCATGAGAGACACAGAGAGAGGCAGAGACACAGGCAGAGGGAGAAGCAGGCCCTATGCAGGGAACCCGACGGGGGACTCGATCCTGGGACTCCAGGATCAGGCCCTGGGCTGAAGGCAGACGTTCAACCGCTGAGCCACCCAGGCGTCCCGAGACTCGAACTCTTAAGCGTTTTGTGTCCATCTCCCTATTTTGGTCTTAGGCTCACGGAGCGCCTCTGCCTTAACATCCCCAGGCCACGCTTTTTTTTTTTTTTTTTTAAGGTAATCTCTACACCCACCGTGGGGCTCAGATTTACACCCCCAAGATCAGGAGTCACAGGAAGTCTCCCTCCTTACGAGTGTTTCCTTAGCGTCTGCATTAATGACTCATCACCCTAGATTATAAATGCTTCTTTACGTGTCTATCTCCTCCACCTGTCTGAGGACACCTGAGGGCGGGACTGTGGGTCTAGCTCAGGGCAGGTACCTGGTGATAGCTAATAATTAGAGAGCACTTTCAGCGTGCCCACTGTGTTTTGAGCACTTTACATATAGTCACACATTTAAGGAACAGTTTTTTTTTAAGTAAACTCTACCCCCAACATGGGGCTCAAACCCATGACCCAGAGATCAAGAGTACATGCTCTACTGTTCGAGCCAGCCAGGCGCCCCTGTATACCAATTCACTTAAATGCCAGAACAACCCCATGAGGTGGGTATCATTAGCTCCATTTTCCAGAAGAGCAAACTGAAGCCAGAGAGATTCTACACTTGCCCAAAGTCACACAGCCAGGAAGCGGAGGAACAAGGATTTTAATCCAGGCCATCTGGCTCCAGGGCCATCTCCTACCCACTGCATGATACTCATTGCATAAGTGAGTGGACGGAAGTGGAGTTGATGCTGAGGAGCCCGGCACACCCTGGATTCCTGCTCCTCTTCCCCCAGGAGACCTAGACCCATGCCAGACTGCAGGGTGTTGCCCACATGCGAGGCCAAGATCTGTACTAATAAAGCGTTCTTGGTGAATAGCATTTTAATAAAGACTTGTTGTTTTCCTCTGCCAGACAGGCCACCCCATTTCCTGCCACCCCACAGGGAGGTCCTGGGAATGGTTAACATTGCTTTGCTGTTGAATAACCTCTGGAGTAGCTTTAGTAACAAAAGACCTCCCGGCACAAGCCTCCTGCCAAACTTTTAAAGACAATCCCCTCTCTCCTTGTTGGTAGGCCCAATAGATGGCTCAAAATCCTGAAATATGCGCTTATCTTTGTCTCAGTAACTCAAGGGGAGTTACCCTTGGAGAAATTGATCGAGACCTACCATATGATTCATCAAAGGTGTGTATATGAAGAGGTTCCTCATAACATTGTTTATAAGAAGAAACACTGGAGAAAACTCTAGGTAGGTCAGGGGCAGCCCCGGGAGGCTCAGCGGTTTAGCACCTGCCATCGGCCCAGGGCGTGATCCTGGAGACCCAGGGTCAAGTCCCACATCGGGCTCCCTGCATGGAGCCTGCTTCTCCCTCTGCCTGTGTCTCTGCCTCTCTCTCTGTGTCTCTCATGAATAAATAAATAAAATCTTGAAAAAAGAAAAGTTGCCTTGGGGGTGGCGGGTAGGGAACAGAGTGGCTGGGGGATCGGAGAGGAAGAGTTATATATTTTTTTTTATTTTTAAAGATTTTATTTATTTGTTCATGAGAGAGAGAGAGAGAGGCAGAGACACAGGCAGAGGGAGAAGCAGGCTCCATGCAGAGAGCCCGGAGCCCAACGTGGGACTCGATCCCAGGACCCCAGGATCACGCCCTGAGCTGAAGGCAAACGCTCAACCGCTGAACTGCCCAAGCGTCCCAACTTTTTCTATTTTTAGAATTTTTTTTTTTTTTTAAGATTCAGCCATTTATTTGTAAGAGACACAGAGAGAGAAAGAGAGAGACAGGCAGAGACATAGGCAAAGAGAGAAGCAGGCTCCCCACACGGAGCCCCATGCGGACTCGATTCTGAAACCTGAGATCAGGGGATCCCTGGGTGGCGCAGCGGTTTGGCGCCTGCCTTTGGCCCAGGGCGCGACCCTGGAGATCCGGGATCGAATCCCACGTCGGGCTCCCGGTGCATGGAGCCTGCTTCTCCCTCTGCCTATGTCTCTGCTTCTCTCTCTCTCACTGTGTGCCTATCATAAATAAATAAAATTAAAAAAAAAAAATTTTTGAAACCTGAGATCACAACCTGAGCTGTAGGCAGGCACCAAACGGCTGAGCTGCCCAGGGATCCCCCTAGATTTGTTTTTTTAAGTAATCTCTATACCCAACATAGGGCTTGAACTCACAACCCCAAGAGCCACAGTCACATACTCCCCCAACTGGACTCAGCCAGGCATCCCAGGAAGAGTTACTTTTTAATTTTTATTATTAGTATTTTCTAAAATTTATTTATTTATTTACTTATTTTAGAAATCTCTATGCCGGGCAGCCTGGGTGGCTCAGCGGTTTAGCGCCGCCTTCAGCCCAGGGTGTGATCCTGGAGTCCTGGGATCCAGTCCCGCATCAGGCTCCCTGCATGGAGCCTGTTTCTCTCTCTGCCTGTGTCTCTGCCTCTCTCTGTGTGTCTCTGATGAATAAATAAATAAAATCTTTAAAAAAAAAAAAAAAAGAAAGAAAGAAATCTCTATGCCCACTGTGGGGCTCAGACTAATAACCCCAAGATCAAGAGTCCCATGCTCTGCTGACTGAGCCAGCCAGGCGCTCCTGTTCATTTATTTTTAATTTTCCATCCAGCCCAAGGAATAGAACATAAAGATACTGTATGTCTACCTGTGGGAACCCTCTTCCTCCAATGTGCCCCATCCCTCCAGTGATGATCACTCTTCTGATACTTCCCTTTTTAAAAATATTTTTTTTATTTATTTATTCATGAGAGACACAGAGAGAGAGAGGCAGAGACACAGGCAGAGGGAGAAGCAGGCTCCATGCAAGGAGCCCGATGTGGGACTTGATTCCAGATCCTGGGATCACCACCTAAGTCAAAGGCAGCCATCCAACCACTGAGCCACCCAGGCCCAAAAATAAAATCTTTAAAAAATAAAAAGAAAGGACCTTGCCTTTTACTTAGTTCACTTGTATTGTTTTTTTGTTTTTCCCTGACCTTAATTCAATCCTGCCGTGGCTCCTCCCTGCTCTGAGGACCCAGTCTGCTGCTGCACCCAGGGTTCTCCTTTCCTGCCTGTTGGGTCTAGCCTCCTGCCTCTGCCTCCTCCAGCCAGACTGAACTACTTGAAAATGCTGAGCCCTCTTTTCTGGGCTTCTGCCCAGGTGGTGACTTCTGACACTGACACTGGCTATCTCAACTTAGACATCACTTCCCCCAGGAAGCCTTCCCTGAGCCACTTGTGCCCTCCCATCATGGGACTTGTTAATCTTGAATCATTATCACAGGGCTGGTCTCCAACGGATATGGCTATTCTAGTTGCTAAGATACTATATTGAAATGTTTCCATATCAGGGCATCCGGGTGGCTCAGTCGGTCGAGTGTCTGCCTTGGGCACAGGTCATGATCCCAGGGTCCTAGGATGGAGTCCCAGGTCAGGCTCCCTACTCAGCTGGGGAGCCTGCTTCTCCTCTCCCTCTGCTGTTCCCCTTGCTTGTGCTGGCTCTCTCTCTTGTCAAATAAATAAATAAAATCTTTAAAAAAATGTTTCCATATCATTGGTCCCTGAGTCCTTCAAATACTCCCACACCCACGTGCTCCCCACACTCAAGTACTCTCCCATTCCCCCCCAGACTTCCCTGCTGTCCAGTAATCAAAAGGGTAAATAAAGGGCCTGGGGACCCTGCTCTGCTGTTAAGAGATGGTGTTGATTTCGAGGGGCCTGGTGCCCAGGTTCTGGTGCCTGGTGCCCAGTTGTTGAATATTATTAATGTCATTTTTTTTTGAAGATTTTATTTATTTATTCATGAGAGAGAGGGGCAGAGACACAGGCAGAGAAAAGCAGGCTCCCCGCAGGGAGCCCAACGTGGGGCTGGATCCCTGGACTCCGGGATCACGCCCTGGGCTGAAGGGAGGTGCTCAACCGCTGAGCCACCCAGGCGTTCCCTATTAATGTCATTCTTGATTATTGCCCTGGGTTATAAATACCTGGTTCCCTTGTCTATTTATTCCATCAGAGTGAAAACTCCTTGAGGGCAGGAAGGCACTCCTCTCACCAGCAAAGCACTTGGCACATGCATGGCGCCCAGTGAGTGGTTACCAAATGAATGAGTGGACATGCATTTGGTAAGTTTGAAAAGTTGCAGAGTCACCCTGGAAAATTATGGGCCCCTCACTCTCAGTCTGGACTCTGGAGTTCCTTCCTGCCATGGAGACTTTGCTCTTTGCCCAGGTTTTATCACTCTGCTTGTCTCTACCCCTGCAGGAGCTTCCTTCCACCTGCCCCCCCCCCCCCCCCCCCCTGGCTCGGCTTCACCTTCCCTTCCTACAGAGCTTGGACTCCTTGCTGAGAAGTGCTGACCCTGGCAGATGAAGACGATCCCTTTCTTTCATGAACCCATGAATAGACAAGCACACATGTGCACACACACACAAGCAAACACATGCATGCACAGAAGTGCACAGTCAACGTGCTCTCTGGCTGCAGTAAGGTGCCTAACCCAGCCTGGTGTAGCCCGGACTTCTCTGGTTTTAACACTGAGGCTCTGATACTCCAGGAATCCCCTCTATCTGGGGCAGAGATGGCCTCTCTCGCACTCTGTTCGTTGGGTCCTTCTTCATGTACAGTGGAGGGGTGATGGTCTTCAGGAGGGACTTCCTTGTTGCTGGTGCTGAGCCCAGGCCCTGGCCCATGGTGGGTTTTCCTCAGCTCTGCCACTTGCTAGCCATGGAAAATCACCTCACCTCTTGGAGTCCTCAAGAGGCGACAGGATAGGATCTTCCTCTCAGAGGAGCATAAGTCAGTAACAGTAAAAGTGCCTGGTAGGGGGATCCCTGGGTGGCTCAGCGGTTTGGCACCTGCCTTTAGCCCAGGGCGTGATCCTGGGGTCCTCAGATCGAGTCCCATGTCGGGCTCCCTGCATGGAGCCTGCTTCTGCCTCAGCCTGTGTCTCTGATTCTCTCTCTCTGTGTCTCTTGTGGATAAATAAATAAAATCTAAAAAAAAAAAAAAAAAAAGTGCCTGGTAGTAGCACCTGGAACACACTGAGTATTATATAAATGAGAGCCGTTGTTGTTGTTATATATGTGTGTATGAAAAGTTTCTAGATTTTTCCATTTGTGAAACAAACCAAAACAGTAGGAGGTATAGGACTACACAAGTCACCCCTCTGCTAAGCTTGCTTTTAGCAAAACTCTCCTCCCAACTTAGGAAAGAAAACAGCTTTATCCTGATAAAATTCATAAACCACTTAATTCACCCATTTAAAGCATTCAGTTCAGCTGGTTTTAGTGTGTTCCCAAGGTTGTGTGATCATGACCACAATCTAAGTTTAGAACAGATGCCTCTCTCTATTTTTTTTTTTAATTTTATTTATTTATTCATAGAGACACACACACACAGAGAGAGAGAGAGAGAGAGGCAGAGACACAGGCAGAGGAAGAAGCAGGCTCCACGCAGGGAGCCCAATGTGGGACTCGATCCAGGGTCTCCAGGATCACGCCCTGGGCCGCAGGCAGTGCTAAACCGCTGCACCACCGAGGCTGCCCGATGCCTCTCTCTCTAAAAGAAGTCCCATCCCCATTAGTAGTCACTCCCAATGTCCCTCTCACCCCCCCCAGTCCTGCCCAGCCCTAGGCAACCACTAATCTATTCTCTGTCCCTGTGGATATGCCTATTCGGGACATTTCATAAAAATGGACTCATACACTACCTGGCCTTTTGTGTCTGGCTTCTTTTGCTCAGCATGTCATGTTCCCAAGGTTCATCCAGGTTGTTGACTAGTAGTGTGCATCAGAGCTCCATTCCTTTTCATAGTCAACCCCCCACCACCCTCCTTCAATCCATTTTAGATATATCTAGAAAGGGTTCAACACTTAGCATCACCAGAACGAGTTTGCACTTGTAGAGGCAGAGACTAAATGCTTTTTAAATTTTGCTATCTCTGTTTCTGTCTTATTCATTATGTCTCACATTTCCTCTTGCCTTTTCTTACCGCTTTTTAACTTAAAAAAAATTTTTTTTCTAGATTTTATTTTTAAGTAATCTTTACACTCAGTGTGAGGCACTTAGTTACAACCCTGAGATCAAGAGTCCCACACTCCCTTGGGGTATCTGGGTAGCTCATTTGGTTAAGCATGTGACTTGATTTTGGCTCAGGTCATGATCTCAGGGTCATGGGATCCAGCCCCACATCTGGCTCCAAGCTCAGCAGGGAGTCTGCTTGAGATCCTTTCTCTCCTCCCTCTGCCCCACCACCCCTAAACATGTATGCTCTCTCTTTCTCTCTCTCTAAAATAAATCTTTAAAAAAATAAATTTTACCTGTTTATTTGACAGAGAGAGAGAAGGCACAAACAGGGGGAGGGGCAGAGGGAGAGGGAGAAGCAGGCTCCCCATGGAGCAAGGAGCCCAACACAGGACTCCATCCCAGGGCCCTAAGATCATGACCTGAGCTGAAAGGCAGATGCTTAACCAGGAGCCCCTAAATAAATAAATATTTTTATTTTTTTTTTAAGATTTTATTTATTTATTCATGAGAGACAGAGAGAGAGGCAGAGACAAAGGCTGAGGGAGAAGCAGACTCCACGCAGGGAGCCCGATGTGGGACTCCATCCCGGGACTCCAGGATCATGCCCTGGGCCAAAGGCAGGCATTAAACCCCTGAGCCACCAGAGATTCCAATAAATCTTTTTTAAAAAGGAGAAAAGGGTTGTATGCTCCAGCAATTGAGCCCTCCAGGCATCCCTTACATTTTCTTTATCTTTTAAAGGATAATATTTGAAAATTTTTAGGAGAATAAATATATTGCATATACGTTATAAACCATAGTAATATGGGATTCCTCTGTGGCTCAGTGGTTGGGCATCTGCCTTCGGCTCAGGGTGTGATCCTGGGGGACTGGGATTGAGTTCTGCATCAGGCTTCCTGCACGGAGCCTGCTTCTCTTCCCTCTGTCTGTGTCTCTGCCTCTGTGTGCGTGTGTGTGTGTCTTGTGAATAAATAAATAAAATCTTTTAAAAAATTACAAAATAAAACATAGTAATATAATGAGTAGGAGCTGGGGGTGGCTCAGTCATTTTAGCATCACACTCTTGATCTCAGCTCAGGTGTTGATCTTAGGGTTATAATTTCAAAATCTTTAAAAAAAAGAAAGGAAAGAAAGAGAAAGAAAGGAAAGAAAGAAAGAAAGAAAGAAAGAAAGAAAGAAAGAAGAAAGAAAGAAAGAAGAAAGAAAGAAAGAAAGAAAGAAAGAAAGAAAGAAAGAAAGAAAGAAAGAAAGAAATATCTGTTGGATGAGGTTCTGGTGTCCTCACCAAACTTTTCAGCTTCCCTCTCAAGCAATTCCCAATTTCTCCCCCAATTTTTAATAGTCACATATTATTCATAATATTTACATTTTGTTCTGTGACTATAATTTTTTTGAAGATTTTATTTGTTCATAAGAGGCACAAAGAGAGAGGCAGAGACACAGGCAGAGGGAGAAGCAGGCTCCATGCAGGGAGCCCGACGCAGGACTAGATCCTGGGACCCGGGGATCCACCCTGAGCCGAAGGCAGACACCCAACTACTGCACCACCCAGGCGTCCCATGTTCTGTGACCATAATTAAGTCTTCTGTGCTTTGTCTGGAAGTTGAATCTAAAAACTGAAAAGCAATATGCAACATCATGATTCTGCAAGCGTCAGTCAGTGAGAACCCTGACTCTCACGAGCATGAAATGTGAACCTGGTCAGTGACGTGATTTCCAATCTCAAGAAGCTCAAAGTCATAGTTTTTAGAGGCAGAAGCAAGAACTTCCGGGCCAACTGAGTCATTTTACAGACTGGATTTTGTTGGCAGAGGCTGGAGGGTAAACTTTGTCTCAAGTGAAGGGAGGAGGAGGAGGGACTTTCGGTCTCCATCTTGGTGAATGGTGGCTTGGCTCTGGGGGTAGGGGTGGGGCCTTCTCTGCTCTTGGGAGACAGGAACCCCATGGGGCGGGGTGGGGTAGCCCGACTGTGATTCTGGCACCTTATCTGTGATTCTTGAGGAGATGCCAGGTATAAAGATACCTGTGCAAACAGAGGGCACCCGGCCAGCCCCAGAGCTCCCCCTCTTTCCGCAGGCCTAAGAGAGACGGAGAGGCTGGAGGTGGCCTGCCACCCACGGCCTGTACTCTGGAAAAACCCTGAGCACCATGAAGTGTGGAAATAATATTAGTTAATGTTCATTTAGCACTTCCCGTGTGCCACGTTCATTTAGATTCTTTTACCTGTTTCTCACAACTACCCAACAAGGTAGGTGTTATCCTTGTTGGTACAGATGAGGACATTGAGGACCAAAGGGAGTTTAAGTGACTCATTCAAAGGCCTACCACTAGCCGGTGGAAGAGCAGGATTCAGATTCAGGCAGTGAGCACCCACGTCCATGCTGGGGACCATTTTGCCATAGTGCTCTTGGAACTGGGGCGCCAGCCTCAAGCCCTCCTCCGCTATGACCAGGTTTCTGAGCCTCACTCACCTCCTCTGGAAAATGGGGATGGTACGTTCTGTTCTGTAGGCAGGTTGGAGAACCACAGGCACCCCACACCCCCTTGGGCCTGCCGCTCTGGCTTCAGCTCTCATCATTCCCCTCTACCCCACCCCTTGATGTACTGAAGCTCCAGCATGGCTAAACAGTCAACAGCATGACCTATGCTCTTACCACCTTCTCTGGGTTACCCTGGGGTCTGGAATTTCAGGTGAACCCAGCGAGATCATTTCTCACTAAATTAAGCAAGGTTTGCCTCTCAGTTCAAATGGTAACGATAAATAAAGGCCTGCCCTGGCCTTAGCAGTATAACATGGGGATTAAGAGGCTTTGGAGACCGGTGGTCCTGGGTTCAAATTCCAGTTCTATTACCTTTACTGTGTAACCCTGGACAAATCTTGTTACTACTCTGGGCCTCTGCTTCCAAATGGGTAAAATGGACGTAGTGATAGTACTCAGAGGAATGTATGAGGAACAACGAGAGAAAGCATATAAGGCACGATGAGCTCCAAAACATGGTAGGTATCTTTTTTAAAATCATACTATATATTGCAATTACATTAAGCACAATTCCTGGTTCATAGTTAGCGTTCAATACATAAATGGATAAATGTTTACCTGTCTGCATCCCTCATTACCTATGAGCTTCTTTTTTTTTTTTTTTTAAGATTTTATTCATTTATTCATGAGAGACACACACACACACAGAAAGAGAGAGAGAGAGAGAGGCAGGGACACAGGCAGAGGGAGAAGCAGGCTCCATGCAGGGAGCCCAACGCAGGACTCAATCCCGGGTCTCCAGGATCACACCCTGGGTGGAAGGCAGATGCCAAACCGCTGAGCCACCCAGGGATCCCTGCCTATGAGCTTCTTAAGGGCAGGAAATATTTCTTTAAAACTTTGCTTACTGGGGCACCTGGGTGGCTCAGTGGGTCTGTCCTCTGCCTTCAGCTCAGGCCATGATGGAGCCCTGTGTCTAGCTCTCCACTCAGCAGGGAGACTGCTTCTCCCTCTCCCTCTCCCTCTGTTCCTCTGCCAGCTTGTGTGTGTTCTGTCTTTCCCTCTCTAGTAAATAAAAAAAATATTTAAAAAATAATAAAAACAAGTAAATAAAAATAAAACTTTGATTATTTTTTTTTTCTCAGTTCAACTTAATAGAAACAATGAAAGATTGAAAGTGGAGCCCCACTGGACACCTCAGTTGGCCTGCGCCGTAGCACAGCTCAGGCCATTCTCTCCAGGGGAAGAAAGGTTGGCCTCCCCAGCCCCTGCTGGAAAGGCCTGTCCTGTCCCATACCACATCTGCGCTGAGTCTGAAGCCTTGTGTTTTAAGCATGACAGCAGTAGCAAGGAGATTTTGTTTTCACGGCCACCCACTGCAGCCCAGCTCTAAAATGGCCCAGTACTCGCTTCTGCTAAGAGAAATATTTTTTGCTCTTCTGGACACGAGGCTTGATGGTATCACTGCCAGGCTTCCAGCCAGGTGGGTGCACTTCCTCATGTTCGTCAGTGAACTGGGAGGCCTAAACTAGCCTCAGCGTCTCATCCACAGAGCAGCTGACAGGAAGGTCATTCACGGTGATCTGCCAAAGGATATTTTTCTCATCAACAATGAAGAGGCCCCTGAACGAGATGCCTTCATCAGCCTTTAAGATTCCATAGTCCTAAAAAAGAGAGAGAGAGAGAGAGAGAGAGAGAGAGAGAGAGAAAAGACCATAATTCTGAGCGATGCTACACCTGGGGTCTGACACCAAGGGAATGTTCATGGGTCCCAGTCCTTCTTCTTTCTTGGGTGTGTTGATCCATGCCAAGTGATAGAAATGAGAATCCACAGAAGCAGCAATCACTGGGTGAGCTTCTTTTTTTTGTTTTTAAAGACTTTATTCATTTATTCATGAGAGACACAAAGAGAGAGAAAGAGAGAGAGAGGTAGAGACACAGGCAGAGGGAGAAGCAGGCTCCCTGCCAGGAACCAGATGCAGGACTTGATCCTGAATTCCGGGATCACGCCCTGGGCCAAAGGCAGACACAACTGCAGAGCCACCCAGGTGCCCCAACTTGGTGAGTTTCTTAAATTCTTCTGTCCTGTCCCTGAAAGCAATGGTCTCTGTGGGGCGCACAAAGGTGAAATCAAGAGGGTAAAAAAAGAACACAATGTGTCTGCCTTTGTAGTCAGGTGGTGTGATGTCTTTGAACTGGCCACTTGGCATAATAGCCACAGTGTGGCTTTGAAGCTGGGGACAGGGGCACCTGGGTGGCTCAGCACTTGAGGGTTGAGCATCTGCCTTTGGCTCAGCTCTGCCTTTGGCTCAGGTTGTGATCCCAGAGTCCTGGGATCAAGTCCCACATCGGGCCACTGCATGGAGCCTGCTTCTCCCTCTGCCTGTGTCTCTGCCTCTCTCTGTGTGTCCCTCATGAATAAATAAATAATAATCTTAAAAAAAAAAAGTTGGGGACAGGATGCCCAATTTTGGCATTTCCTGAGTACATCTTGTTCTAGACATCTCTGAGACAGAACAGATACCAAAGACCCTCAGGAAGAAGGTGCTTTATTTATTTATTTATTTACTTATTTATTTATTTATTTATCTATATTTTATTTGCCTTATTTTATTTTTTAAAGATTTTATTCTTTTTTTAAAAAATATTTTAATTCATTTATTCACGAGAGACACAGAGAGGGAGAGAGACGCAGAGACACAGGCAGAGGGAGAAGCAGGCTCCATGCAGGGAGACCGATGCAGGACCCGGGGGCTGCTCTGCCTTATTTATTTTAAATAAATTCTACACCACATATGGGGCTTTGAACTCACAACCCTGAGATCAAGAGTTGCATGCTCTGCTGACTGAGCCAGCTAGGAGCCCATAGGGCAGGAAACATACTTTATTTTTGTGTCCACAGTGCTTGTCCACAGTGTTGAGCATAGCACCTAGCACATGGGAGTGCTTAATAAATATTTGTTGTTTGCCCTAAAGAGCTCATAGATCTGGTCAGCCGTCACATATCGTGCTAAAATGACAAAGTAAAAGGCTGATAGAGAAGTTGATAATGGGGAATCAGCTGACTAACTGAATCTTAGTATTCTCTCTCTCTTTTTTTTAAGATGTTATTTATTTTTTTGACAGAGAGAGAGAACACAAGTAGGGGGGGCAGCAGCAGAGTGAGAGGGAGAAGCAGACTCCTCCCTGAGCAGGGAGCCCGATGCAGGGCTGGATCCTAGGATGCTGGGATCGTGACCTGAGCTGAAGGCAAACGCTTAACCAAGTGAGGCACCCAGGGGCCCCTGAATCTTAGTATTCTAATAAAGCCAACCAGACAACTTCTTGCTTCCTGATATGACATTATGGGAAGTATTCAGTACCTCACACGACATATTTTTGTTTAAAAAACTGAATCTGAATCAAATCAAGCCTCTAGGTGTGAGGACCATATAGGATAGAGGGATGTGTTACATGACACTTGTGAGGATGCATTCAACCAAATACAAAACAAGACATCCAACAAGACGGGGGCGCCTGGGTGGCTCAGTTGGTTAGGTGTCTGCCTTCAGCTCAAGTCATGATCCCAGGGTCCTGGAATCGAGTCCTACATTGGGCTCTCTGCTTAGCAGGGAACCTGCTTCTCCTTCTCCCACTGCCTGCAGCTCCCCCTGCTTGTGCCAATTTAATGGTGGATACATTTCATTATACATTTGTTCAAACCCTGAGGATTTTAATGTAGACTTTGGGTGATGATGAAGTGTCAGGAAGATTTACCAATTGTAACAAATGTACCCCTCTGGTGGGGGGAAGCTGCGGGGGCGGGGGGGGCGGGGGCTATGGATGTGTAGTGGGCAAAGGGTAATTGGGAAATCTCTGTACGTTCCTCTCAAATCTGCTGTGAACATAAAACTGCTCTAAAAAATAGTCTTAATTTTAAAAAAATGCAGCGGTGAAGAGACAATATTTAGTACAATCACAAAGTTGACAAATTACAAAAATTGCAAAAAAATAATTATTGGAGCTAGATGATAGCTACGTGGTGTTTCATTCTACTCTACATGGTATGCAGTATACTATTTTCTTTGTGTTTGAAAGAAAAATGTTTTCTGCAGACGTGAGTGGTTGAGCTCCAAGGGGCGGCACCCCTCTCAGTTACCAGGTACCGTTATTTTCACAGGCAGCTGAAGCTGGGTATCCAGCTCCCTCCCCTGGGTGCTGGCGGGCAGCCCCGGGCAGAGGTTTCAGGAGCCCCCAGGAGCAGCTCGTACGGAGCGTGCTCTCCCCACCATCGGGAGCTTGATCGCCTGCAATCCAGCATTTCGATTTCCCGGGGATTCCTCTCCAGCCAGGCGGGGGTTAAGCTCTTCTCAGAGAGGCTTGGGGCCCTCTGAGTACCATCATAACCACCCCTTTACCAGGAGATGAAAGGGAGGGGACTGCCCAGGTTGTTAATCATTAGCCAGCCTCTTTTCTGACCAGTGGCCAGGACACCCAGGCAACGAAAGTTCATCAGAGACACACCCTGCAATAAGGAAACCTGCCGTTCTCATCCCAGTGACGGACGCTTGGTTAGCACCAGGGACTAGGGCTGTCATCCACTGGGAGAGGCACCCAAAAGGCCTCTGGTCAACCTTCCTTTTTGCTGTAGATGACCTAAAATTCTACCGTTAACACTGGACTGGCCCCCAGAGACCTCTAATCTCAAGATCTTGATTCTTCTTCCCCTCAGTTGAGAAGCTAATGAATGCGGTGGCCCCTATCTCCTTCACTGACAGGGTTGCATAGAATCTCAGGGGGCACAGGTACCTCCCAGAACCCATCCACAGACACCACCTTAAGAACCCTGGGCAGAGCTTACCAGATCCAAATGTCTCATTCCTTTGAAAGAAGCCCACCCAGAGCCCTCTTTAAAATGCAAATAACCCCTGTGAAGGTTGAAAAGACTAACATGCCGGTCCTGTCCCCGCACCCCGCCCCCCCCCCCCAGGAGATTGCCTAAGAGATTTTAAGGGTAGGGTGGGGAAAGCAGAGCCTGGGAGTGGGGAGGCTGCATAGGGCTCACAGTTTGGTCTAGAACTGGGAAGGGAATGTATTGAGCCGAGAGTTCTAATAACTAACTCTACAGAGCGCTTACAAGAATCTTGTGAATTAAGTGCTAGCAGCATCCCCATTTTATGGATGAGGAAACTGAGACTGAAAAGGATCAAGTGACATGCTCCCCAGCTAGTGGCAGAGGGGAATGTGAAGCCTCCAGCAACTTGAGATCAAAGGCCATCAGCTCCTTCGATCCTCACAAAGGGGAATCATCTCTTTAAAAAAAAAAATTATTTATTTAGACATGAGAGACACAGAGAGAGGCAGAGGGAGGAGAAGCAGGCTCCATGCAGGAGCCCGAAGCAGGACTCGGAGAACTCCAGGATCACTTCCTCAGCCGAAGGCAGACGCCCAACCACTGAGCCACCTAGGCATCCCCAGGAATCTTTTCTTTAAAAAAAGAGATTTATATACTTATGGGGGGGGGGGGGGGCAGAAGAAGCAGGAGAGAGAGAGTCCCAAGCAGACTGTGCTGAGTGAGGAGATCCATGAGGGGTGTGACCTCACAAACCCTGAGATCATGACCTGAGTTGAAACCAATGGCGGGATGGCCAACAGACTGAGGCACCCAGGCGCCCCTGAAGGAATCTTTTTTTTTTTTTTTAAGATTTTATTTATTTATTCATGAGAAACAGAGAGAAAGAGAGAGAGAGAGAGAGAGAGAGAGAGGCAGAGACATAAGCAGAGGGAGGAGCAGACTCCATGCAGGGAGCCCCATGTGGGACTTTTATCCTGGGACCCCAGGATCATGCCCTGGGCCAAAGGCAGACACTAAACTGCTGAGCCACCCGGGCATCCCTAAGGAAATCTTTTTTGATGGAAGAGGAACTGAGAGCCATAGTCACTCAGTGCTTCACCTCCAACCCCTGAGTGTTCCCACCTCACTCTGGACAGCTGAGAGCGGCAGCCCTTCACTAGTGTCCCCTAGAGCTTGAAGGACTTTCTGAGAAATCTGGAGAGAGTGTCATGCCAACCTGTTTTCACTGCCCCTAATTGTTTTCTAAAATCCTTTTTATTGAATTATCAGAGTGTAATGGAAGAGTCGATGAGAGTCGCTTTGGAGTTACAAGGCCAGGCCTTGCTGGGTGGAGAAAAGCAAAGCCCTAAAGGATCCCTGGGCCGAGCAATGGTATAAAATATGTATTTTTACATAACTGGGAGAAAGAAAATAAACGGACAAGCTGCCCCATGGGGGAAACGCCTCTTTCTGTATTTCCATTATCTTGTTTAATGCACATTCGGTCAGGAGCCTCAGTGGGAAAGGAAATACTGGAGCCCTTTCCCTATGAGCCTCCTAGTGGGTTAAGAGGCAGAGAGAGCCAAAATTCAGAAATCCAAATGGCCTGGGCGTGTACTTAGAAACCCATTAAAACTGAGGGGCCAGGGGTGGCTGCATGGCTTAGTCCGTTAAGCGTCTGCCTTTGGGTCAGGTCATGATCACGGGGTCCTGGAATCCAGTCATGCATCGGGCTCCCCACTTAGTGGGGAGCCTGCTTCCCCCTCTCCCTCTGCTGCTCTGCCTGCTTGTGCTCTTTCTTTCTTTTTTAAGATTTTATTTATTTATGAGAGACTCAGAGAGAGGCAGAGACACAGGCAGGGGGAGAAGCAGGCTCCCTGCAGGGAGCCCGATGTGGGACTCGATCCCGGGACCCCAGGATCACAACCTGAGTAGAAGGCAGGCACTCAACCACTGAGCCACCCAGGCGCCCTGTATTCTCTCTTTCTGTCAAATAAATAAATAAAATCTAAAAAACAAAACCAAACCAAATCAGAAGGGACAGGTGGGGAAACCTATTAAACCTGAGGGGACAGGGTGGGAGGGGGGACAGGCTGATTCAAAACAGCGTCTTGGTTTTCAACAATGCCTCTCCTCTCCTCTGGGTTGAGAAAGTAGCCTCAGGGAGCTCAGATCCCCCCTGAGCTCTGGGTGAAGTATTCTAAATGCAGCCTTCCCCGTGAGAAAGGGGGCAAGGAGGTGGTCCTTTCCACAGAACAACCACCACACCGACATTTACTGAGCGGGTGCTACCAAGTGCCAAGTATTCTGTTCAGTGATTTTCTTGCATAGCTTCCATCAACCCATTTATACAGATAAGAGCACTTAGCTGCCCAAGGTCATGCAGCTGGTGAGCAGCTTACTTCACACAGTGTTTTGCAGTTCCGACCATGCGTGGGGAAATAGCGTCCTTGTCAGGGTAGCCAAACTGCCCAGATGCAGCTGGCCCCTGGCCGTCAGACACAGAAGCTATCTGACCTAACATTTGCCTGTCTATTCTTTTTTTTTTTTTTTTTTGACTCTAAAATTATTTTACTAAGGACAGAATTCTCTAGGGAAGGCAGTGATGGCAATAGTGTGGTGTTAAGAGCCCCAATCTGGGGATCAGAGATTTTAGGCTCTAATCTTGGCTTTGATACTGACTTGCTATGGGACATTGAAACTTACCTGCTAATAACAGGTTTGGATGATCTTTAAAGGGTCTTTTCCACCAAGGACAGGTGGAAAGTCACAGCTCCAGCTCCCAGACGATCTTGGGTTTACATGAGATGAAGCTAATAGAAGAGTCCTGGAATCAGAGGGAGGTGGGTTCCGGTCCTCCACCACTTCCTCCTGGCCTCCAATTTATAGGTCAGGTGCCTGGCTAACGAATCAGGAATAGTAACAGCTCTTGGGGGGCAACTGGGTGGCTCAGTGGTTGAGCCTCTGCCTTTGACTCAGGTCATGATCCCAGGGTCCTGGGATTGAGTCCCACATGGGGCTCCCTGTAGGGAGCCTGCTTCTCCCTCTGCCTGTGTCTGGGCCTCTGTCATGAATACATAAACAAAATCTTTAAAAAAAGAAAAAAACAGCTCTTGGTGTGTTTTGAGACGGTCAATGTTACCGTTACCATCCTTCACATCGTTACAGAGCTTTTATGGCACAGGAAACATTGGTCTTATTAATTGTAGGGCAACCTCATAACAGCATAGGGAGGGGTTTGGTGATTATTCCCAGTTGGAAGGTGGAGAAACTGAGGCTTTGAAAGATGAGTCCTACCCAGTGGTTTGATTTGCACACTCACAATCTCTGGAGACCTGCAGTTAGAAAGACAAAACTCCAGGCAGCTGGGTGGCTCAGTGGGTTAAGTGACCCACTCTCTTCTGGTCTGCTCAGGTGGTGATCTCAGGATCACGAGATAGAGCCCCGCCTCGGCGCTTGACTCAGAGCCTGCTTGAGACTCTCTCCCTCTCCACCTCCAAAATAAATCACTCTTTTAAAGAGGGGGAGAGCGCGCTGGTGGGGCGCCTGGCTGGCTCACTTGGTAGAAGGAGCGACTCTTATTCTCCGCGTCAGGAGTTCAAGCCCCACCAGGAGTGCTGGGCCTACTTTTTTTTTTTTAAGATTTTATTTATTTACTCATGAGACACACACAGAGAGAGGCAGAGACACAGACAGAAGGAGGAGCCCGATGGGACTCGATCGCAGGAGCCCAGGAGCACGACCCCGAGCGGAAGGCAGACGGACGCTCAACCGCGAGCAAACCCGGCGGCCCAGAGTTGGGCCTACTTTAAAAAAAAAAAAAAAGACAAAACTAGTTAAAGAGTTAAAGTCTCTTCTGTCCGGAGTGTTCGTGAGCCTCCGGGTGCCGGGGGAGCTGCCGTTCCCCCCCCCATCCCGCACTCTAGAAACCGCGGGGGGCGGGGCGGGCGCCGAGGCAGCCGGGCCGCGCCGCTCATTGGCCGCCCGCCGCAGGTGCAGCCGCAGCCAATCGGCGGCGCGGGGGGCGGGGCCTCGCGGCTCACCTGGCGGCCGGACGCGGCCCCGCTCAGTGGCGTCGGGCGCTGCGGGCACCTGTGATTCGCGGAAGTCCTGCCGCCTCGCGCCGCCTCGCGCCCGGCTCTCGACCCCCGCCCGCCATGGGCCCTCGGTACGGCGGCGCCCCCGCGCTCCTGCTCCCGCTGCTGCTGCTGCTGCAGGTACGTCGCGTCTTCGGGCTCTCGGGGGACGCCTCCCGCCCGCCGCGTCCCCTGCCCCCTCTCTCCCGTCCGGCCTCCGCTCTCCCGTCGCCCCCTCCTCTTCCGAGAAAGTTGAGTTTCCAGAGAGGCCTGGAAGCTGCGCGGCGCTCTGGGCTCCACCGAGGCGGGAGTGGGGCGGGCGGCGGGGTGGGTGGGGGGGTGCAGAGGAGGGGAGCCCCGTGCGGGTCGGGGGGAGCCGGGAGTGGGGGCGAGCAGCGGGTGGGGTGGGTGCAGAGGAGGGGAGCCCCGTGCGGGTCGGGGGGAGCCGGGAGTGGGGGCGAGCAGCGGGTGGGGTGGGGTGCAGAGGAGGGGAGCCCCGTGCGGGTCAGGGGGAGCCAGGTGTGGGGGCGAGCAGCAGGGTGGGGTGGGTGCAGAGGAGGGGAGCCCCGTGCGGGTCGGGGGGAGCCAGGAGTGGGGGCGAGCAGCGGGTGGGGTGGGTGCAGAGGAGGGGAGCCCCGTGCGGGTCGGGGGGAGCCAGGAGTGGGGGCGAGCAGCGGGTGGGGTGGGTGCAGAGGAGGGGAGCCCCGTGCGGGTCGGGGAGAGCCAGGAGTGGGGGCGAGCAGCGGGTGGGGTGGGGTGCAGAGGAGGGGAGCCCCGTGCGGGTCGGGGGGAGCCAGGAGTGGGGGCGAGCAGCGGGTGGGGTGGGGTGCAGAGGAGGGGAGCCCCGTGCGGGTCGGGGGGAGCCAGGAGTGGGGGCGAGCCTCGCTGCGGGCGGGCAGCAGGGTGGGGTGGGGTGCAGAGGAGGGGAGCCCCGTGCGGGTCGGGGAGAGCCAGGAGTGGGGGCGAGCAGCGGGTGGGGTGGGGTGCAGAGGAGGGGAGCCCCGTGCGGGTCGGGGGGAGCCAGGTGTGGGGGGCGAGCAGCGGGTGGGGTGGGGTGCAGAGGAGGGGAGCCCCGTGCGGGTCGGGGGGAGCCAGGTGTGGGGGGCGAGCAGCGGGTGGGGTGGGGTGCAGAGGAGGGGAGCCCCGTGCGGGTCGTGGGGAGCCAGGTGTGGGGGGCGAGCAGCGGGGTGGGGTGGGATGCAGAGGAGGGGAGCCCCGTGCGGGTCGGGAGGAGCCAGGAGTGGGGGCGACCCTGCGCTAAGGAAGGGGAAATCCGTGGAAGTAAAAGCACCTGCCGTGTAGGAGAAAGCGAGGTAAGCGGGTAGGGAGGCGGCCCTGCGCTGGCAGAGGGCTCGGGAGGTGTCGGGGCGCTGGTGCCCGCGAGGAGCCAGGCTGCGCAGGGGGGCGTCCCCGGGAGAAGGGAAGCGAGGTGGGGAAGAGCGAGGACGCCTCCGGTGGAATTAAAGAGGAGACGGGAAGGAAAGGGAAGGACGTGACCCGGCAGCCCCTCTCCCCGGGGCCCTGGGGGCTTGGCCGCAGCAGGTTTCGGAGGGAAAGGGTTTGGTGCGGCCGCCTGCCCCGGGGGTTGGGGGTGGGGTGGGAGTGAGGGTGAGGATGGGGGTGGGACCCACCCACCCACGACGCCGACGCCGGGAGCGAGGGAGGGGCAGCGCCGTTGGTTTCGGTCTGGGCAGGAAGGGACACCCCCCTCCACCCCCCCGCCCTCCCGCCCCAGGTCACCCCGGTTTCATGCCTCCTGCCCTCCTCCAGGTCTCATCGGGGCTCTGCCAAGAGCCGGAGCCCTGCCGCCCTGGCTTTGGCGCTGACAGCTACACGTTCACGGTGCCCCGGCGACACTTGGAGAGAGGCCGTGTCCTGGGCAGGGGTGAGTCTCGAGCTGAGTGGGGTGGGAGCAGGAAGGGTCTGAGAAATTGCACTGCCACACCCCTGAGAAAGCCCCTTTTTCCTGGTTCAGATGATGACCCTTTGGAGTTTACCCAGACGGAGGTACCCAAACTTCTAGGCTGGTTGAGGGATGATACCCTTGCATGGCCCTGCTGGGGAGGGGGCCTTTACTTGGAGGCCTTCCCTGCACCTAGAGGGACAGTCTGTCACTTGAGACCGCAGACACCTGATGTATGGCAGGGGCGGGGAGGGGCACCACAGTGATTCCCATTTTGCAGCTAAGGAAATGGAGGCTTGGAGGGTGGAGTCCCTGCGCCCAAGGTCAGGGAGCAGTGTCGGTGGCAGGCCCAGGTGCCAAAGTGCACCGTCTCAGTGATGAAGTGCCCTCCTGGTTACCAGGTTGTGGCATTTGCACAAAGAGGTGAAAACATTTAGGTACAGGTACTATTCCCCCTGAGGAATAATGTTTTTGTTTTATTTTTTTAAAGCCTGATAGCTTTGACTCAGGGAATGAAAAGGCACACTATGTATTTCGGGGCGGTATCATTGTGATCATCAGGATTCTAGAGTTTGCTTTAGTTCACTTCACTGTGCCCCAGGAGTGAGAGAGCAGGGAAAGCTTCTGGTTTCATTGATTCCCAGATGCTTATTTCTTACCCAACAACTTCTCCTTCCTCTTGATTTTAGTTGATTGGGTGAGTATGGTAACTATAAAACACTTTTTAAAATGAGAACTCACCCATAATTCCCAGAGGAAATTCACTGCATTTATTCTTCCAGTCTTTGGCCGCGTGAAAACTGTAGCAATCACACTGTTGTGTGAAAATTGTTTGAATTTTGGAAGCTGTTCCAACAGTGGGCGGCATTTTTTTTTCCTTCACAGAAACTGCAGCTTCATTGATTAAACATATTTGCTTTTCTGAGGCCTGTGTTGTGTGGAGGTTTCTATTGAGTCAGAAAGGAAGTGTTTGACTTTCGCAGTGGGTCCACCATTAGTCAGTGGTTGATACTCTGCACCCTGGTGCTGGGCACCCAGGAATGAATTGAGGAGACACAGGGACACCCCAGTCCCCTGTTGGTCTATCACATAAGAGCAGATTATGGAGAATGTTCCAGGACCCACTCAGAGGCCACTGTGGGACATAAGCATTTAGGTGCCAAAGAATGTGGGTGGCCTGCGATGTTTTGTTGGGTATCAGTGGGCAGTGAGGACTGGCTTCTTGGAGAAGGCAAAGTTGACCCAGCCTTGAAGATTGAGGCGGGGGTTAGAAACCCGGAATGTGAGTGCTTGTCTGTATATGTCCCAAGACCAGCGCAGGACACTTTGTTTTCCAGCACCAAGTATTTAGTAGCTCTAAATGTGGGGTAGTTTAATTGCCCTTGCGCTTGCCTCACGCCCCCCCAACCTCCCACACCCCAAGTTGTTGGTCTGACTGACCAATATATGATTATTACATAATATAAATATTACCATTATTATTAATAGAGGCACCTATTCCGTTTTGAACCAGGCTCTGGGGGCAAGTGCTTCCTTTTACCTCATTTAATATTCGCAGGAGCTTTATGAAGGTCCAGGCGCTGTTGTTACTGCCGTTTTGCAGGTGAGGAAAGCTGAAACGTGAAGCAGTTGAGTAATCTGTTCAGAGATGCGCAGCTGGTCTTCCTACGCTTCTCTCCTCTTCTCAGTAATCTCAAAAGAGAGACGGTGGCTGGAGAATTAGTGTCCATTAGGGAGGTACTTGTGGTCTTACATGTGTGCCTGAGAGAGCAGAGAGGTTGACGTGGCACGACCCCAGGAGAGAAGGCGGCGGCGACAGAGATGGGTCAGGCCAGGTGGGAAGAGCAGGACGTCTGCAGCTGGTGTTCTTGGTGATGGAGGCCACCTCTGCAAGCTGCTCCCACCGTTGGTTTCAGTTTCTTTTTTTCTTTCTTTTCTTTTTGTTTTAAATATTTTATTTATTTATTCATGAGACACACAGAGAGAGGCAGAGACATAGGCAGAGGGAGAATGAGGCTCCATGCAGGGAGCCCGATGTGGGACTCAATCCTGGGACTCCAGAATCACGCCCTGAGCTGAAGGCAGACCTGAGCTGAAGGCAGACGCTCAACTGCTGAGCCACCCAGGTGCCCCAGTTTCAGTTTCTTTATATCCAAGACCCACCCCATTCAACCAATTTTCTGACATCTCACTGTTTTGGGCCTTCTAACCAATCCAGTGTAGAAGTGCCCTTCTGGTAAACTCACACATGCGATCTCAGAGAACTGGCTTTGTGATTTTAAAAAGGCAGCCAGGATTTAGGGTGGTGGCCTTACTCTTGGGACAGCCTAAGGAAACGGAGGGATGTGACATGAGGACCAGGTTTAAAGCACTGACAACAGGAACACTGCTCCATGGAAGTTTGAAAATGAGGAACCTGTTACTTTTTGTCTGTCATTGGCCATAGAGTGTCACAAATAGGGTTTGACCAAACTCAGGGGACCCTGCGGGTGGTTTGCTGGGGTGAATGTTGTACTCTATGGGATGGTTGACCCCATAGTCTCAGTCTTGTATTTATTTCATTGGTTTCTCTCCAGGTTCTAGAATGGAGAATGTTTTAAAAAACAAATGACTGGTAAACTGGTTCTCTAGAGTTTCTGATTATTTTTTCTTTTTCCAACACAAGCTGGTTTAAGAAACCCAGGCTATTGGACAGTTTGGGGCCTAAGAAGTGTCAGAGTGCCCTCAGCTTTAAGATGATCGAGGTGTGGGAGGGGAAAAGCAGGCAGGGTTTTAAATTGATGGCTTTCTTGCTTTGTTAACTCCACCACCTGGCTTTGGGCAAACAGGGTTTATGTTTTGGGTTGAGCTCTGGCTCCTTGATGGATTGACCTAGCTCACAAGCATCCCTTGTGTACATTAAATACATCCATTTCCCCTTCCTAAAAGATGTGCTGAAAGGTGGTAGAAACAGTGTGCAGACCTCCTAATTAAACTGGGCTGGAAAAAAAAAAGAAAAATAGAGAAACCTGCTCTGATAGCTCCCTTACATCATCAGATTCCCTCTCCCCCGCCCCTCAAACTCACTTCCCCTTTACTCATCTGTGGTGAGGCTTGATGCAAGCTCACTGAGGAAGGAGACCTGGATTCTCCTGTCCTTGCCTTTGTCTGGGAGAAGTGGTGGCTTCCCACATACTTCCTAGGTAAGGAAGTCTGGCTCCTGATCCCCCAGATCCCCGCCCCCGGGGGCCTGCCTGTTTGCTCTCCCGGGCTTAATATTGGGCGAGTCTTTTCTTCCAAAATGCTCACCTTGGTGTCTGTTACACACTCCCTCCCAGGCGTAGCCCCAGATAAGCCAGACGCTGAAGCAATCAGCTCTCCCATCTCCCAGGAGCTGCCAAAACCCTAAAATCCCCAAGAGGCACTGTCACAGTTCACACTTTCTGGGTTTCCACTCTGCCTCAACTCCCATCTCCTTTCAGGGCTTTAGGCTTTCAAGGAGGGGAATGAAGTCTCTATGGCTGGTCAGTGATAGTTCGCACACCTGAAAGATCCAGGTTTGGGGCCCCTGGGTGGCTCCGTCGGTTATGTGTCTGACTTCGTGATGAGGTCATGATCTCAGGCTCCTGGGATCGAGCCCTGCGTAGGACTCTGTGCTCCTCAAGGAGTCTGCTTGTTCGTCTACCCCTCCCTCCACTGTGTGTGCACGCTCTCACTCTCTCAAATAAAATCTTAAAAAAAAAAAAAATCCCAGTTTGCCTTCTAGCGCCTAGCCGTGTGACCTTGGGTAAATCACTTTATTTCAATGAACCTCAGTCCCCACCTGTGAATTGGGGGTGTGTGTGCAATAATACTCAGCGGTTTGTTGTGAGGTGTAAATGTGCATGTTCGTTTATTTGGCTAGGCCGTAAGCAGGAGTGCCAGCCCTGGGCTAGACTCGGGTTGCGGTGATGAACGTAAGCCCGCAGGTGCGCGCTGAACACAAAGCAAGTGAGATGATGTAAAGAAACAGCAAAGATTCATTAGATGGTGCCTCATATTTCTTAGGGACCGAGTAGGCACTCAGAAATTTTAAACAAGTGAATGACTGAATTAATATTTATTACCCCTCATACATTCTAATTTTCCCCCCTCTTAACTCTTTGGCCTCAGGCCAGCCCTAGATGTTGATCGAAATGGATTGGTTTATTATTATTATTATTTCAATTTTTATTTATGATAGTCACAGAGAGAGAGGCAGAGACACAGGCAGAGGGAGAAGCAGGCTCCATGCACCGGAAGCCCGACGTGGGATTCCATCCCGGGTCTCCAGGATCGCGCCCTGGGCCAAAGGCAGGCGCTGAACCGCTGCGCCACCCAGGGATCCCCGAAATGGATTGGTTTAGAGGGGAGTCTGAACTCTCTAAGACTTGTGTGAGGGCTGCACGCCCAATCATGGTTTCTGGAAGTTGGTCTACCTGGATAAGTGTCCCAGGGATACAGTGTGTGGAGTGCTTCCCTCTGAGAGCCAGAGGCAGGAGCCCTCAAAACTGAATCTGGAAGGGGAAAAGGCAGTCATTTTTAAGTGTTTTTCATCTTTGGTCAGTTAAATTCTTGTGGTGGCTTTTCTTTCTCTCTTTTCTTGCTAATTTAAGTAAATTTACCTTTCATACATCCCAGCTCATGCTTGCTGCTTTTGGGAGGGCTTTAGCCTCTTTTTTACACATTTCCTCTTCCCTTTCCTTCCTCTTATCTGCCTCCAATCCTCCATATACCATCCCTTGCCCCCCCACCCGTGGCTCTGGAGGCACATTTCCTCATTTACAAAGTTCTGAGTCAGGCTGCCTAGATTGAAACCCAGGGAATGCCCCTTGCCAGCTGAAGGAATGTTGGCCAAGGACTTTACCCTCTATCTAAGCCTTAGTTTTCTCATCTGTGAAATGGGCATAATAGTACCAGGTGCTAAGTGAATATTAAATATTAAAGCCCCTGGAGTATTTGGTGCCTTCTGTTTGAGTCTCTACTGTGTGTTTTACCTTTGGTTCAAATGTTAGCCCTGCTCTCCCTCCCACCCAGTAAACCAGCCAAACCAGTTTCCTCACTCTCCCTGCTTCTGTGTTAAAGCAAACACTGCTCTGCAAACAGTGACTCGACCAAAGTGCCCTTTGCTAGGAAAGGCAATTCTGTGGTGTTTTCTTGCTTGCGCTGTGTAGTGTACCTGGGTGGGGCTGCCTGTGGACCGGCTCAGGAATATTGTTTGCAGTTGGTGTGGGAGGAGTGGGGCAGGGAGCAGCTGGGGATGAAAATCAAGATGACCTTGAACTTGTTAGTTTTTTTTTTTTTTTTTTTTTTTAAGTGAAAGGGCTAAAGCATGATGGGGAGAGGAGAGGGAGAAGCAAACTCCCTGCCGATGCAGATTCAGGCTCATGTGGGCTCTATCCCAGGATCATGACCTGAGCCGAAGGCAGATGTTGAACCACTGAGTCACCCAGGCATCTCTTCTGTTTAGTTTTGAAAATTATTTCATGGGGTACCTGGCTGGTTCAGTGGGTAGACCATGTGGTTCTTGATCTCATGACCCTGAGATCAAGAGTTGCATGTTCCACCCATTGAGCCAGCCAGGTGCCCTGGGTTTTCTCTCTATATATTTCTTTCCCCTTTATATTCTTTTAGTGGACAAATCATTCACTTGGTTAATGTGCAAAAGTCTCCCTATCACCCCGACCCAGGCAGTGTCAGAGGTGGGGCTACAGTCCTGTACTTTTATCTTCCAAAACCCATGCTTTCGTTATGCCCCTCTTGTGCCTTGTGGCCAAACTGCATCTCCAGTGGGACCTAAGTCACCTTTCTGAGGGAAGGACTTCCCTCCTTCCTCTTGGGAAAGGTGTCTTTATTATACCTTTTGTATCTCACTCATTTTAACTGTGATGCTGGAATTCAGCTTCTTTTGTTTTCGGAGGGCTGCTTGTCTTTGACGTGTGGGCAGTTTCCAGCCTGGTTCCCTTTTAACTCCACTTCGAAATGAATGTTCGAGGAAGTGCATTTCTTTTCCTTTCTGTCTGCAACTTCGGTCCCTGGAAATGCAGTTCAGTCAATTCAGTTGGCATTAGGAATTATGGGTTGGGAGGGAAAGTGTCTTAATCTGACTAAGGTTCCAACTCAGGCCCGACCTCTCAGGAGACCCAGATAATTCTATTCCCGCTAATCCTCTGAAAACTCCACCACACATTGGACCAGGACTTTTTCAAGGTGTGAGAGAGGTCTGGGCCCGGATCCCTATGAGCTCAGGTGTTCCTGCTAGGACCTAATGGAGCCTGTCTGGAAGGGTTGAACCTGTTCATCGTGAGCAAATCATAAACAGTGGCCAGCACAGGACCCTGTGGGATAATTGGCCAAGGCCTAGATAATAATTAGTGGGCTTTGTAATTAGGAAAGCTTGTAACAAGCCGAAAGCCTTTCAGATTTATGGTACCTGGGCAAGTTGAAGGTTAGGGAGAACACCTGTTTCTGTGGTTTGGCATCAATGTGCTCATACACCTCCTCTGTTCCCAGAAGAATTTCCCCAAAAGAAGTGTTAGTGTCTTCACTTAAGGTATTGCAACAGCCTCCTTTCTAGTCGCCTTGTCTCCTCTGCCCCTCCCCCCAATTTTTCTCTCCATCCAGCAGCCAAGAGTGATGGTTTTTATTTTTCTTAAAGATTTATTCATGAGAGACACAGAGAGAGAGGCAGAGACACAGGCAGAGGGAGAAGCAGGCTCCATGCAGAGAGCGCGATGCGGGTCTCCAGGATCATGCCCTAGGCCGAAGGCAGATACTCAACCGCTGAGCCACCCGGGCATCCCAGGAGTGATGGTTTTTACTTTATTTTTATTATTTTTTAAAAGGATTTTATTTATTTATTCATGATAGAGAGAGAGAGAGAGAGAGGCAGAGACACAGGCAGAGGGAGAAACAGGCTCCATGCAAGGAGCCCAACATGGAACTCGATCCCTGGTCTCCAGGATCGCACCCTGGGCCAAAGGCAGGTGCCAAACCGCTGAGCCACCCAGGGATACCCGAGTGATGGTTTTTAAAGTTGAAGTTAGTACAAATAATAGTATGTTCTACACCTGAAACTAATAAAACGTATGCCAATTATACCTCAATTTAAAAAAAATTAAGTTAAAAATAGAAATCCATCAGTGGCTCCCCATTTCACACAGAATGTAAGTCAAAGTCCTTTCTGTGACTTGCAAGGCTCCTGTGATCTGCCCCCGCCCCTTGCCTCTTGTCATTTCTTCTTGACTGTATCTAGAACGTACCAGGCACACTTCTACCTCAGGGCCTTTGCAATGGCTATTACTGCTGTCCATGATACTTTTCTCTGATATCTGCATGCCTCACTCATTTTATTTTTTTATTTTTAAGTAAGCTCTATGTACAATGTGGAGCTTGAACTCATGACCCCGAGATCAAGAGTTGCTTGCTCTACTGACTGAGCCAGACAGGTACCTCACAGTTATCTCATTTAGGTCCAACTTTTTGCTCACATGTCACCCTCTCAGTGAAGCCTTTCTTGAAACCCCTATTTGAAATAGTTACCCCTTCTCCTAGCACTCCCCTTCCTCCTTCTTTGCTTTATTTTCTTCTGTAGCACTTTTCATCATCTAGGATACTATATATTTCAGTTATTTCTCCTGTCCATTTTCTGTCCCCTCCCAGTAGAACAGAAGCTCCAGAGGCCACAGAATTTCATCTGGTTAAGTTCAGGCTGTATTGCATCCAGAATAGTTAGTGCCTGGTACATATTAGGTACTCAGTGAGTATTTGTTGAATGAATAAATGAGGTTTCAGAGTGTTATGTATAGATCTATACATTTTTTGCGTGTTTAGAAACTATTCCAAGGTGTTTTTGGTTTTAAAGAAAAGATAGAACTTTGTCAGTATAAGCCATAGAAGGACATGAGGAGGGGACATTCCCAGGGCATGTGTCTCTGTTTGGCACTCCTCAGCTTCCCTGAGCCCTGCACACCCCTGGTGTAACCTTACCTAATTGTCTTGTCACAAAACAGCTTGCAATCTAGAGTCTAAAGGTCAGGGGAGCCATTTCTGCCCCACACTTCTTGGTGTAAGGAAGCACCAGATCAAAATCTAAACAGAGATCCGAGCCGAGCCGGCCGGGGCCATCTGTTTGGTTTCCTATTGTCTGGGTAACACCTTCCTTGAGTGAGACTCCCAGATGCACCCAACACCTTCTCCCTGGGTATCTGCAGTATCCTTTGGGGCCATTAATTGTTTAAGACCTGGTATCCATTTTTCCGGTTCTTGGCAACGCACAGAAGCCTGGAAGGAACTTGTGAGATGCAAAAAAAAAAAAAAAACAACCCAAAAAAACCAAAAAAACCTCCCCAAGACAAAAATCAAAAGCCATCTTAATTAGCTCATGGCCAAGATATAAGTCTCACAACTCCAAAATCCATCTGATGAGTAAATATTGAGAAGGTATTGTAGGGCAGTGTCTTAGAAATCATTATGTAAGATATATTGTCACCCTGCTTTCAGGAGGGTAACTGTCTAATGCCCAGTTGCCAGATGTAGCAAATAAAAATACAGGATGCCCAGTTATATTTGAATTTCAGATAAACAGTGACTAATTTATTAGTACGTCCCATGCAATATTTGAGACATACTTACCAAAAAAATTATTTCATCCTCTATTCTCATAAACAACATTGCACTGACAAGCAGTTACTCTGTGTCTAGATCTTCCAGATTCTGTCTCTCTCTCTTTTAAACCTCAACAACCAGTGAGAAGCAACAGTTATAGCTCTGAGAGGCTAAGATAGTGCAAATCCTGGAGACAAGAAAGAGGAGAGCCTGGCTGGGTGTTGTGGTGCCTCTTGGACTCCAGAGCACAGCAGCGCCTGTGCTCTTTACAGCTTGAAAGGGCAACTAGCCAGATGGTCTGTGACCGGCCAGGTGAGGATAGTGGGGGTGATTCCTGCTCTGAAGCTCTCAGGGGGACAGAAGTCCTTCCAGATGATGAGCTTCAGTCTGATCAGTGAACAAATTTGTGTTGAGCACCTGCCAACACTAGTACTGTGTTGAGCTACGGAGGATCTAATGGACCAAAGCACAAAAATCCTTGCCTTTCTGCAGCTTCCCTTCTAATCAGAGGAGACAGGAGGAGACAGCATGGTGATCCGTGGAAGGAGAAAAGTACAGGAGGAAAGGGACAGAACTGTGAGCGTTGGAGTGGAGGGGCTTGGGGGAATCCTTCCTAAATGACATTTATATGAAGACCCCAGAAAGTGAAGTGCTTAATAGATGTTAGGATTGGACTAGGTCTTTGAGGGAGCTGAGCTTCCCACATTCTTTTAAGTCCATATTGGTCCATATTGGTGCCATTTGAAGACAATTCTATTAAAGAGGCCTTGGGTGGCTCAGCAGTTGAGCATCTGCCTTCGGCTCAGGACATGATCTCAGGGTCCTGGGATCGAGTCCCGCATCCAGCTCCTTGCAGGGAGCCTGCTTCTCCCTCTGCCTGTGTTGTGTCTCTGCTCTCTCTCTCTCTGTCTCTGTCTCTCATGAATAAATAAGTAAAATCTTAAAAAAAAAAAAAAAGATTTAAGACAATTCTATTAAAAAAAATGCTGTTCTCTTTAAAGGTACATACTCCCAGTTGTGAAAATAAGTAAGACACAGGATCCACTGTACAGCACAGGGAATATAGTTAATAGTAGCTAACAACCTTATATGGTGACAGATGGTAGTTAGGTTTATCTGGTGATCTCTTTGTAGCCTGTATAAATGTAAATCACTATGTAGTACCCCTGAAATTAATACATTGTATGTCTGAAATTAATATATTGTATATCAGCTACACCTCAGAGGGGGGAAAAAAAAGGCTAATCTCTGGGCAGGTATTTTTCTAGAGGAATAATCCCGAGGGCTAATTGTCCCTGCATCTCCTTTAAAGGGTATCCGGTTTACACCGGGGTCTAAGGTGCTTTCCAAGGCTCCTGCTGGAGAAGAATAGGCTTCTAAATCTGCTTTGCTTAAGCTCTTCATGCTAGAGGGCCGGGATGGCCCTGAAGGCATCAAGGCCCCGGGGGTGGGCTACACGTCTACCGGTGTCCCAAGACCTTAGTCAGAAGCATGCAGCTCTGACTGCGCCTGGTCTCCCTCAGATTCCTCCTCTCGTGTGTGGGAGGGCGGGAAAAGGGAACCTGATGACCGAGTTGTGGTGGGAAAGTCTTGCATTTTCTGTAACGTCACCCCCTGAGTCAGCCTGGGGCCAGGAGCCTGGGCGGACACCCCGCCTCTGGCCAGGTTATCAGGATCCGGGCTGAATCCACTCGGACCCTCACCCTAGGACGGCGCAGTCCTAAATCCCGGGACACTGGCCCTGGGAGCGCTCTCCTCCTAGCAGGAAGACGGGCGTTTTGCAGAAATGACGGGGCTCTGCAGCTGCTGGGTGAAGTTCACGTGGCCCGCTTCATTACCGCCTCGGCTCCTGGGCTTGTAATGACTAAACTTTCTGGAGAATTAGAATTTGGGGGTGTACTTCCCGTACCTCCTGACTTCAGTCTGCAGGGATAAAGAAATGCTCTTGCTTGCCTGGCAGATGGGTGTTTCAGAGCTTGTCATTAGTCTTTGATTGGGCAACTTTCATGTAAATTGCGCTGATTTTTCTTTGGACTTTGGAATTTAGTTATAATTTCTCTCTTTTCTTTTTTTCCTTCCTCCTTTCTGCTAATCCTCTCACCTGAACCGAGGGAGTACTTAAAAACTTTGGGAATTAAATATCTGGGAGGTGGTTCAGCCGAGGAAACTGAACTTCACTTACCAGGTGTGAGGTTGCACTCCCGGCTTCAGCAGGCTTCAGCAGAGATCTGACGTCAAGGTTGTGGCTTGAATCTTCAGCATTTATTTCTCTTTTATCCTTTGAAATGAAGGAAAGTCTCCTTGAGCCCCCTCCAGGAGTAAAGCTGATTTGGCAAAGGCAGTATGAGAAACAGGATTGTCTAGGCTCAACTTCTGATTCAACTCTTGGTTGCCATGTGACCTTGGGCAAGTTACTCAACCTTTCTGTGCCTCAGTCGTCTCACCTAAAAAAGGGGTTAGAATCGCAGCTCCTGCCTCACAGGGTTGAGGGAGGAGGATTCTGTGAGTTACCACATCTAAAGCACTTTCAGTGCCTGGCCTCTAACAAACATTTTGAACTATTGAGTTTTTCTTATTAGATATTTCTCTGCTTTAGATTTGTGTCAAGGGGGTGGAAAAAATGTATAAATATTAGAGACTAAAGGAGCCAGACAGAAGATATTAAGGATGAGGAAGGGCTACATCCCCTTGCCTCTTTGCACCTTGACCTCCTTCTAGCTAAGATACTCTCCAGCCAACATCATTCGAGTGCAAATTGTCTACAAGTCAGGCGCTGCCAACCAGATACACCATCATTAAGCTACTTTGCTTATGGTCACGTCTGTTGGTTCACCCATCCTATGAGCTTGACATGACTCTTACCTCTGCTTTTTATGGAGGAGGGAACTGAGACTCAGTGACTTGCCCAAGACCAAGTTAAGAAATGGCAGACAGTGATATGAATGCTGATCTGCTATCCCAAAGCTTAGGTCACAACCTCAGTACTACCTGTACCTGGCTGGTGCTTTCTCTGTGAATTCCCAACCGCTCAGTCCCTTTCAAAATTACTATTACTACTTAATGTATTTTCTCACTGTTCCTTGAATTATGTATGTATAGATCCTTTTTTTTTTTTTAAAGATCTTATTAATTTATTCATGAAAGACACACAGAGAGGCAGAGACACAGGCAGAGGGAGAAGCAGGCTCCATGCAGGGAGCCCGATGTGGGACTCGATCCGGGACTCCAGGATCACGCCCTAAGACGAAGGCAGCCCTGAGATGAAGGCAGACACTCAATCCTTGAGCCACCCAGGTGTCCTGTATGAATAGATCCTAATGCCACCAGCAGCAGCAGGAGTAGGGGAGGGGCAGAGAGAGAGAGAATCTGAAGCATACTCCCCGCTGAGCATGGAGCCTGATGGGGGCTCTATCCCATGACCCTGAGATCATCCTGAGCCAAAACCGAGAGTCAGAAGCTCACTGAGCCACCCAGGTGCCCTCTTCTTTTTTTTTAAAGATAGATAGATAGATAGATAGATAGATAGATAGATGATAGATAGATAGATAGATAGATGGATGAGAGAGACAGATAGTAGGCAGAGGGAGAAGCAGGCTTCCTATGGGGAGACTGATGCAGGGACTCCATCCCAGGACCTCAGGATCATGACCTGAGCCAAAGGCAGACACTCAACCACTGAGCCATCCAGGTGCCCCTAAAGATTTTTATTTTTAAGTAATCCTATACCCAACATAGTGCTCGAACGCACAACCTTGAGATTAAGAGTTGCATGCTCTGCCGACTGAGCCAGCCAGGCACCCCCCAAGAATCGAGTTTCTTAGTTTATACATGAATTGGCTGGTTCCAGGAGATTAGATGAATGGGCCAGAGTCACGCAGCTGGTAGGTGTCAGAATAGCAATATTGTTAAACTACACTGCACTAATTATGGCAGCCATGTAGTATTCAACGGTTGATGCAGAACTTTGTTTTTCTCCTCCCTACGCTAACCTTTGAGGTAGGGAGTATCACAGTTCCATTTTCAGATGATAAAACGGAAGCCTCTAGAGGCAACTGACCAACCGAGATCACATAGCTAGGGGCACATCTCTAGGCCTGGCCTGCTATTACCCTTACCTGCATTCAGCTCCATTTTTGGGAATATCTGCTGCATTCCAGATTCTACACTTTGGCCTAGAAAGGAGCCTCAAGGTCCCAATGCAGCTTTCAAAGTCCTTTCACCAGTTTCAGCCCTTAGGGTAAATGAAGCTTCAAGATCCCCTCCCCCTTTGGAAGCCCAGCAGGAAAGGGGTGTTCCTGGTGCCCTTGGGCTGCCATTTAAATCTGAATGGTGAAGTGTGGCCAGAGACAAAAGTTCGCAAGCCACCATTTCAGAGTTTCCTAGGCTCCTTTTATTACTGTGTTTTCCTTTTTTAAACTTCTACTTCAAGTCTCTTAATCACGTGGGGGTTTTAAACCTGTTAACTGTGTGAACACCACTCCTTCCTGATCTCCACGCCAGGCAGGATCAGATGGAAAGTATTTTGTTTTTTAAAACCTTAAAGGTGGTAGTGGATAGGGATTATTTTTTTTTGAGGTGAGGGAGTAGTCTTAACCCTCTGGAGGTTGAAACTGACTGACTTACAGATGGAAGGAGGCGCCTGGGGGTGGGGTAAGGAGACGGGGGTGGGGGTAAGGATCCGGGGTTGGGGTATACATGAAATCACCAGTAGGGTATTG
This sequence comes from Vulpes vulpes, assembly GCF_048418805.1. NCBI lineage: Eukaryota > Metazoa > Chordata > Mammalia > Carnivora > Canidae > Vulpes > Vulpes vulpes. The sequence goes on along the minus strand of NC_132791.1, from coordinate 182,200,607 downwards.
GTGCTGTGTGCTCTGTGTGGGGCTCATTACCCTGTTTCCTCTACTTTGGGACGTGTTTGAAATTCCCCATTATAAAGCTTAAATTCTACAAGGAAAATCTGAATAATCTATAATATGAAATTTAAACACCTTCCAAAAATCCCTCCCCTTCTGAGGTGGCTGCTGTTAATGATTTGGTGTATATCCTCCCAGACATTTATTTAAACACTTAACAGCACATGTGTGTCCATATTTGTGGGTTTTTTTCTTTTCTTTTTTTTAAAGATTTTATTTATTTATTTATTTATTTATTCATTCATTCATTCATTCATTCATTCATGGTAGACACAGGAGAAGAGAGAGAGGGGGGCGCAGAGACACAGGCAGAGGGAGAAGCAGGCTCCATGCAGGGAGCTCAATGCGGGGGACTTGCCCCCGGGTCTCCAGGATCACGCCCTGGGCCAAAGGCAGGCGCTTAACCACTGAGCCACTCAGGCGTCCCTGGTTTTTCTTCTTTTAAACTGGAGTTTTCCATAAGTGGAAATATGAATTGTTCTACAAAATGTAATCATCTCCTGCCTGTCCTTTATAATATGTCCTGGAAAGTTTTCCACATCAGCTGGTGAACTTTTCCCCCTTTATTTTCTTCACCCAGAGGAAAGTGTTTTTAATATCTTAGAAGCTGACCAAGTTCCCCTCAGTCAGTGATTGAGGGCCTACTATGTGCTTTGTGTCAGCCGCAAGGTTTCTCCTATCCTGTGGGGTTTGGCCATCCGTCCATGAGTGTTGGAAGATGCTGAGATGCCAGTTTTTCAGACAATGGGCGCATTCAGAATCCAGGTGGGGTGAGACCTGTGTGGGCTGGAGCAGCTGGCGAAGCTGTGGTGGGGAGTCAGGTGGAGCTGGGGCAGCATTGTAGGGTAGCATATGAGCAGGAAGGTGGGGAGGATTCTGTTGTTGGCTAGGGTGGCAGGGGTACCATTAGCCAAGGCAGTTGTGGAGGGATCTTCCCAAGCACATTCTGGGGGTTAGGAACATGAGGAAGGGGATGTTTGGGTGGTATCTCAGCTGACATGAAACTGAGCTTCCAGCTCTGGAGCCCACACTAGAAGCGTGGGGCTGCGAGGAAACTCCCCCTTGGCTTTTCCAGCCTGGCCTCTGAGCTGATAGAGCCTAACATGGCCATAGAAGGATAGTAATGTGGCTGCCGCTGGCTGGCTGGTTGGGTGGGGCCCCGTTGGCAGAGACCCAGGCAAGCTTGGAGAACAGGAGTAACAGGTTCTCCTCCCTCTGCCAGCCCTGGGGCCAGTGGACCAAGTCACTCCTGGGCTCTGCTGGAGCAGTCTGGAGTGAGCCACAGAGAATGAGAAATGAACCACGCCATCCACATGGCCCCCAGAAAAGCCAACATGGTCTGGCCTGGGGGTATCAGATCCAGGGCGTTCACCTACCTGTCCCGCAGCCACCTGAATGCTTATCCAAGGTCTACTCCTCTCCCCCCAGCCTTGCTTCCAGGTGCTCATCTCCACAACTGGTACCACCCATCCTATCTATCAAGTTGTGCATTATTCATTCATTTGCTCATTCATTCAGTAAGTAAGTAATGAATAAGAGCTATTATGTGCTCTGTTCTAGGACTGGGGATCCAGCAGAGAACCAGCCATGTACAAACCACCCAGGTGGAGTTCCTAGTCTAGTATGTTGGTGGGAACAGGCAGTAAACATAATACATATATAAAGCATTTAGGGTGTTGGGGTGGCAACAAATGTTGAAGAAAAGTGAATCTGAGTAATTGTTGGGAAGCAGTTGAGATGGTTTGAGAAGGCCTCACCTAAGGAGGGACATTTAAGCTAAGATCCAAGAGAGGTGAAGGATGAGGCTATGTGGGGAAGGGTGTTCTAGGTCAAGGGAACAGCAGGTCAGACACCTTGAAGTAGAGTAGAAGAGCAAGAAGGCCGATGTGCATGGATTTGAGCGACCAAGCTGGAGGGGGTGCTAGGAGGGCAGAGGTGGATGGTCCAGGGTAGAGGGCCTTGGGATGGTCCAGGGTAGAGGGCCTTGGGATGACTTTAACTCCAGGCTCCCCTCTCTCTCTTCAGTGCAGACCCCCTCTCAGATCTTATCTCTTTGCCTTATCTCTTCCCTTCTCTATTCCAGACAGTGGAATGCTCCTAAGTAGTTGTTTGATGAAAGGCTCTTCAGTGGGAGAGTATTATGCCCGTGGTTCATAGCTTGAACCCTGGCCCCTGACTGCTCAAGTTCAAGACCCTCCAGGGTAAGGTCGATGGATTCACATTTCGAATGGTGCTGCTGGTCTATCTGCCGAGTAGCCAGACTGTGTCCCTTCCACCAGCAGCACTTCATCGTGCTTTCTCCCTGGCTAACTCCTTTCTCAGGTCCAACCCAGTTAGTGCTTCCTTCAGGAAGCCTTCCCTGATCTTTGGTCCTGCCCTCAAGGCGTTGCTCAGGACATCTCCCCCCAGCCCCTTCTCAGATTGAGATCCCCTGAGTTCTCCCTTCCCTTCCCGGTAGGCCGGTAGGCCGGATGCCCCATGAAGTGTCCCTTCATGCCCCCCTAGCATGGCACCTAGAATGTAGTTGGCGCTCAAATAGTGTTTGATGAGAGGCTGTTCACTGGGGAGAATTAGGCTGAGGATCCCTGGAGCCCAGGTGACCTATATCCATCTGTTGAGGACATTGTGAAAGGTGGGGGGGAGCAGTGGGAGATGGCGGGGAGGGAGTGCATTATAATGTAGAAGTCAGATTTCTAGACCTCTTATTTTTACAATTGCATTTTGCTTTTCCTCTTCTGAAAAACAACCCACTTTCAGCTGAGCTTAAATATGTTCGTGATCCCTCCGTCCATTCTTTTAAATAATAGGAAATTTTAAAAGTTTTATCCACCCCCCCCCATGGCTGTTTGCTTCCTAAAGATAAGTCAGATGTAAAAAGCATCTGAAAGTATTCAATTTCTTGATTTTTACATTGAAGGAAAATTACAGTGATAGCTACTACTTTTTAGACTGTTTAGCACCCGCCAGCCGCTTAACTCAAACAAAACTTGGTCACTCTTCAACCTGCCGAGGCTGCCCGCTGCCAGGCACCCTTGGGAAGTCAGGGCTCCAGGTGAACATCACCACCCCCTGTGCAGAATTTCCATTTTAGAGGGTGGAGAGACGACGCACTGAGTAAGTACAATGTTAGAAGGAAGTTGGGGGGAAAAAGACCTGAGTTTAAAGCAGCATGGGGTGGGTGAGCTAGGGGTCTTGGGAGTGGGGGTTGCTCCTGTAATCCCATCATTGCCACCCCCAAACTTGGTGTTTTCAGCCCCTTACGATTACAAAGATGGCAGGTTTAGAGGGAAACGACTGGTGATACCTACCGTGAGTACGGGGACAGTTGAGGAAGTGGCTGGGACCGTGAGCAAAGGAGAGAGACCCCTGGAAGTGGAGAGGAGGGAAGTGAGTCCTGGAGGGGGAAATGTCTCCCCACTCCTTGGAATGTGGGTACCCTGAATGCTCTGCCATTTGAAATGCTGATTAGTTGATTAGCAATTGTTTACCGGTCTTCAGCTGTTATTCTGGGACAAAATTCTCAGTCTTTATTTGGCTTCAAAAACACCCTTGTAACTAATTAAAAATGTAGACTCCTGGGCCCCAACCCCCAGAGATCCCCATTGATACTTCTGGGGGAGGTCCGGGAATCTAAGCCCACCCTGCTCCTGGATCAAGGTCCTGGGATTGCACTTCAAAGGAACCTGATCCACACCTTCCGCTTCCGAACCTGTGCTCACCCAGACAGCTTAAAGTGCAGATTGGAGGGGCCTCCCCACCAGAGATCCAGAGTCAAGAGGTCTGAGGGGAACTGAGGCATTTATTTCATTTTTTATTTTATTTTATTATTATTTTTAAAAGATTTTAAAAAAATTTTATTTATTCATTCATTCATGAGAGAGACAGAGGCAGAGACACAGGCAGAGGGAGAAGCAGGCTCCCTGCAGGGACCCCGACCTGGGACTTGATCCCAGGTCTCCAGGATCACGCCCTGGGCCACAGACGCTCAACCACTGAGCCACCCAGGAGTCTGTTATTTTGTATTTTTTAAAGAATTTATTTATTCATGAGAGACCCAGAGAGAGAGGCAGAGACCCAGGCAGGGGGAGAAGCAGGCTGCCTGCGGGGATCCTGGTGCGGGACTCCGACCCCGGGGTCACGACCCGAGCCAAAGGCAGATGCTCAACCACTGAGCCCCCCCAGGTGCCCGAACTGGGGCATTTAAAAACCACACTCTCTTTGGATGATTCCTGATTGGACTTGGTTGGACTGGGGAATCCACGAACCTACCCTAAAGTAAACAAGATGAATGTGTGTGTGGAAGTGGCCTCGCGGCCGTCTTTGGGTTCAGTGCGTCCACAGCTTTCGACAGACCTTGAGGCGTCCACCTCCCCCTGAAGGGTGCTGGAGGGTGGCTCTGTGCCCCAGAGCCGGTCCCAAGTGGAGCCAACCCCAGGGTCTTACTGAGTCAGAGGGGAAGAGAAATTACGTTGCGCACTGTAAACGTCCCCTATTTTCTTGGAGGAGCAGATATGAGCAAATATGCAGGACGTGGGATGGAGTGACCACAACCCGCCGGAGGAAGAATCTGTCGTATGTGGAGGGGAGAGTCGGGCGGCCAGCGGGGCTTGTTCTCTCCCCCCTCTCCCCCCCTCTCTCCCCCTCTCCCCCGGCCTGGCCTTCCTGCCTCCCCCCATCATTCGTTCCTGCACTCAGGTAGTCACTGGGCGGCTGCTGGCTCAGGACCCTCCGTGACCCAGACTCCAGTCCAGGAAGGGTCTCCCCGATCCTTCGGACTAGTGGATGACGTGATAGCTGAGCTTACCGGGTTTGGGCCCGGGGCGCTAGCACTTGCCCGGCCACCACTAAGATGCATCGCCAAGCCCTGCTGCTGTCCTGGAAAAACTGGCATGAAACTCAAGCGTAGCAGAAAACAGATCCAACATGGAGATAAGGCAGCTGCAGTTTCAGTTTTAAGGTTGGGCCAAGTAAGAATTTTAGGGACTTTCCTTGCTGTGAACAGGGAGTACAGGTGCTTTTCTACTTTGGAGGGGGTGGGGGGGGCTGAAGGTGATTTGGTTATGAGTAATCTACCTGGAGGTTGATAACAGATCCAGCGAATGTGTAAGGCATTTCAGAAATGTGATTCTAAAAGCACTCTTGATATTTTAGAGGGCAATTAATCATGAACCCAAAGACTCATGGGTAATTAAAAAGGTATGCCCTAAAACAGGTGACTTACCTCCTTTAAAAAAAAAAAAAAAAGGTATTTCTGGACATGTCATGGCTTTCAGATACTTAACACTTTTAAAGATTTATTTTTCTCTCATGAGGAATTTCCCTGTTAAAGTTGGATCTGGTTTCTCCTTATATTTTGTACCTTGTTCTCAGCAAATTGTCCTCAGTATAAGTGTGAAATAATTGAAGACCATTATCAAGAACCTTTCTTTCTTTCTCTTTTTTTTTTTTTTTTTTAAGATTTTATTTATCTTCGCGAGAGAGAGAGAGAGAGAGAGAGGCAGAGACACAGGCAGAGGGAGAAGCAGGCTCCATGCAGGGAGCCCAATGTGGCCTCCATCCCAGGACCCCAGGATCACAGCCTGCATCAAAGGCAGATGGTCAGCCACTGAACCACACAGGCATCCCATCTTCTGCCCATTATTTTAGGGTAGTCCCAGTAATTTTGCTTTTGCTTCCCATACCAAAGGAGACATACCTAGAAAAGTGTTTCTTGAGGGGGCGCCTGGGTGGCTCAGTGGTGGAGTGTTTGCCTTTGGCTCAGCTTGTGATCCCTGGGTCCTGGGCTCGAGTTCCGCATTAGGATCCCTGAAGAGAGCCCACTTCTCCCTCTGCCTATGTCTCTGCCTCTCTATGTGTCTCTAAAGAATAAATAGAAAAATGTTTCTACAGCTGATGTCAAAGAGATTACCGCCTTTATTTTCTTCTAGGAATTTTGTGGTTTCAAGTCTTACATTTTGGTCTCTAATCTGTTTTGAGTTTATTATTTTTGTGTAGGACGTAAGAAAGTAGTCCAGTTTCATTCTTTTGCAGGTAGCTGGCCAGTTTCCCTAGCACCATTTAAAGAAACTTTCCTTTTCCCATTGTATATTCTTGCTTCCTTTGTTGTGGATTAATTGACCATAAAATTGTGGGTTTATTTCTGGGCTGTTTTTTTTTTTTTTGTGCCAGTACCATACTTTTCTGATTACTACAGCTTTTTTTTTTTTTTTTAATTTAAAAAAAAATTTTTTTTTAAATTTATTTATGATAGGCACACAGTGAGAGAGAGAGAGGCAGAGACATAGGCAGAGGGAGAAGCAGGCTCCATGTACCGGGAGCCCGACGTGGGATTCAATCCCGGGTCTCCAGGATCGCGCCCTGGGCCAAAGGCAGGCGCTAAACCACTGCGCCACCCAGGGATCCCTACAGCTTTGTAGTATATCTTGAAATCTGGGATTGTGATACCTCCAGTTTTATTCTTCTTTTTTTCAAGATTGCTTTGGCTATTTGGGGTCTTTTGTGGTTACAAGTTTTAGGACTGTCTTGGCCACAGTTAGGTTTTCTTCACCTTTGACTAAGGATCAGTAGTTTCAGAGTTGGAGGGGCTCCTGGGGGCCACTTAGTCCAGTCCTTTCTCTGGTCTAGATGGTCAGGCTAAGCTTCCTATCTGCTGGCCTGAGAGTCTTGCTCACCACCGCCAGGTGTGTGCTCCAGGGAGCTCTGCCTCCCATCCTAAAAATGTTCCCTTCTGGACCCGGGCCTACTTTCCATGGATGCCATCCCTGGCCAGGCCCCCTCTGCCTACATCCTGCCCCTGGGACTGGAAGGACCCCAGATGTAAGGATTTGGGTCTCTTTTCTGTTCTACCCTGACCCCCAGCCCCTAACACAGCATTCAGCACTTAGTAGGCACTCAAGTAATGTTTATAGATGGATGACTGACTCTGCATCTACTCTCAAGTGGACATCAGTCAATCTATGTTTATTCTGGGCCTGCCTTTTGCTGATACTGGGGTACTGCAGAAAGGGCAACAACCAGGCCCATGTCTTCAGGGACCTTTACTTCTAGTGTCTTTTTTTTTTTTTTTTTTTTTTTTAGATTTTATTTATTTATTATTTATTTATTTAAGATTTTATTTATGTATTCATAAGAGACACAGAGAGAGAGAGAGAGAGAGAGAGAGAGAGAGGCAGAGACACAGGCAGAAGGAGAAGCAGGCTCCACGCAGGGAGCCCGACATGGGACTCAATCCCGGGTTTCCAGGATCAGGCCCTGGGCTGAAGGCAGCGTTAAACCGCTGAGCCACCCTGGCTGCCCAGATTTTATTTATTTATTCATGAGAAACAGAGAGAGAGAGGCAAAGGCATAGGCAGAGGGAGAAGCAGGCTCCCTGTGGAGAGCCCGAAGTGGGACTCAATCCCATGACCCCAGGGTCACAACCTGAGCCAAAGGCAGATGCTCAACCACTGAGCCACCCAGGTAGCCCCAATTGTAGAGTCTAAATAGACATTAAGCATGTCAATAAATAGAGATTCCTGGAATGGCACATTCTATGAAGGAAATGAAGCAGAGAAATGGATAAGAGACTAGAGTGGGGCAAGGGCATAATATAGATAGCTAAGACTGGGTCAGGCATGTTGTCACAAGGGAACATGTGTTATGTGTAGTGCTGTAAGGGAGGATGCCATGACAAGAACTGTTGGAAGCAGAGGAAATAGCTAGGACCAGAAGCCTAAGACCACAGAGCACAGTTTACTGGGGAAGGAAGAGGCCTGTCTGGCAAGGGCCTGCTGGATGTGGTGTGGTAATAGTGGGGAGATCCCCCTGGAGGGGTAGGCAGAGACCAGATCTTGTTTCTGGGTCAGATGGTCTCTTCATTCATTCATATTTATTTTTTTATTTCTAAAGACTATTTATTTTGAGAGAGCAAAAGTGAGGGGAGGGAGAGGGAGAAGAGACTACCCCCCCACCCCCGCCCCAGCAGGGAGCCTGACATGGGGCTTGATCATAAGACCTCGGGGATCATGACTCGAGCTGAAGGCCAATGCCCAACCAACTGAACCCGAGTGCTCCCATTCATTCACATTTAAATATATATTTAAATTCTATGTTGTTGCACATGGTAAGATTTCATTCTTTTTTTATTTTTGTTTATTTAATTTTTTTTAAAGATTTATTTATTTATTCACAAGAAACACAGAGAGAGAGACACAGGCAGAGGGAGCCTGATGTGGGACTTGATCCCTGGTCTCCAGAATCAGGCCCTGGGCAGAAGGCAGCACTAACCTGCTGAGCCACCCGGGCTGCACCCCCCTCCCTTTTTTTTTTTTTTTTTTTTTTTTAAATAATCTGTATACACAACATGAGGCTTGAACTCAGAACCCTGAGTTCTGGAGTCCTTTGCTCTTCCAACCAAGCTAGCCAGATGCCCCAATATTTCATTCTTTTTTTTTTTTATGGATAAATATAGTCTCTTGTGAAAGACAGATAAATACCACTGTGTCAGCTTCTATCCAGATGAAGTGATTGAACCATTCCATTCAACTGATGTATCCTTCTGGTTAATCATGGAAACTTTGTCCTCAATTGGAGGAGCCTCTATTTCCTAAGGAAATGATGTGCAAGAGACCAGAACATTAAGTTTATTCAGTGAATATGGCTAGCTAAGTACGGGCTATGTGTCGGAGAGGATTTGGGGTGGATGGCTGATGAAAATTACTTTGTACCTGCTGTGTCCTGCTTCTCAATTCCAGCTAAATCCAACCTCCCCTGGCTGCTGGATATATGTATGGTTTCTTGCTCCAGCTCTGTTTCCGGTAGCATGTGAGTTTCCTATGGGCCCCGGAATAGCAACTCGGGGTCTCTGAACTTATCTGATATCTGAGCCTGTGCTAAGGGCTTTACATGGATTAGCTTGTTGAGTCATCTCACCCCTTTAGGAAACGGGAATCATTGTGATCCTTGCTCTGCAGGTGAGGAAGGTGTGGTGGGAGGAAGTATTTGTTGAGTGATGGAGCCTGGACTTGAACTTAGTCATCTGACCTCTCACCTGGGACTCTAGGATACCTGCCTCACAGGTGACCTTGTACTGCCACAGGATGGCTGAGAGTTTATATCCTGGACTCCTTGCAGACAGGGTCATTGCCTTTATGACTCTTACCCTCCTCCGGCCAGTCAGGGAAGAGAAGGGCTCCATTAGTTCTTTGAAGTCTCATCTCTAATTTACAGTTTGATAGTTGCCACCCCTCCCAGCCTCTTGGGAGAGAAAGATCTCTTTAATTAGTCCACCGAGATTAATAAACCATAGACCTTTCAAGGAAAGGGAACAGTACGTGTTTCCTGAGCATCTTTTATGTACCAGGCTCTGCATTCAGAGTGAGAGACCGTTGTTTGCCAACATTTATTGAGTACTTAACAGTGTGCCCAGCACTGGACTCCCCTCTCCATGCATGTATCCTTTTTTTATTCCTCTTTTTTTAAAAGTTTATTGAAATCTACACCCAGTGAAGGGCTCAAACTCACAACTCTGAGATCAAGAGCCGCCTGCTCCTCCTGAGCCAGCCCTGTGCCTGCGTCTTGTATAGATCTTGCCACAGCCAAGTAGCAGCTGCAGTTACTACTACACTGTAACCAGACAAAGGCCTTCCTGGAAACCACCACACTAAACACCCAGTAAAAACCACAGGGTTTAAGGGAAATGGCTAGGGGCACAGCACTCAAAAACTTCGTTGTAATACGTTAAAAAAAAAACAAAACTTGTGGGTGTAGGTCTGGTGGGGCTGCATCTTGTGAGTTCTTGTGGAAGGAAGATAATCTGCAGTCGATGGAAAGTGGTAACAGCAGATGTGGATGGGTGTGGCTGGAAGATCTGTGTGTGTTTTGTGCATTCCTACCCCTCAGCAGAGTATACTGCTCTGTATTCACCTAGTGTTTCTCCCAGACAAAATTACACACATGAGCAAACTTGAAATTTGAATTATGCTCAAATTGTTCCCTATTAAGTCATTCATGTTGGAACACATTTGCATTTTTGAAGCAAGTATAATAGAATTGACTGTATATTCTCTATGTTGCAGTGAAGTAAACTGAGTCTTGGAGAAGTAAGGTGACTGGCCTCGGGTTATGCAGCTAGAAGATGGCAGAGCTGGGATTTAAGCTCAAGTCTGCATCGATGCTTAACCTCTGTCCCACAGGACTTTTCCTGTTCTCATTCAAGGGAAGCAACTCTCCTGGCAGAGTTGGCCAAGAGCAGCAGAGACTCTGAGACCTGTTTAAGGAGCAAGAATCGTCTTTGGCAAATAGCCAGGAGTTAGGAACATTCAGGAGTGGATATTTTTGGTTTTGTTTTTTTTTTAAAGATTTTATTTATTCATAAGAGAGAGAGAGAGAGAGAGAGAGAAAGACATAAGCAGGGGGAGAAGCAGGCTCCATGCAGGGAGCCTGACACGGGACTCGATTCCGGGACTCCAGGATCACGCCCTGGGCCCTGAGGCAGGCACTCAACTGCTGAGCCACCCAGGTGCCCCCAGGAGTGGATGTTTTAAAATGTTTAATGATGACCAGTACAGCACAGACCCTTTGCAATCAAAGTGGATGCCTGGCATTTATTGTTCAAACAAATAGTGAGATCCTGAGCAGCCTCTGGAGGGAGGACATGGGGGAGGCCCCCAGGAGGCTCAGGACAGAGGCTTCTTACCTACGGAGGGGGGTGGCCTTTGCAGCTTGTCAGCCATGGGTGCAGGCGTGTCAGCACATCCTAGCAGAACATCAGTCCTGATTACATCCTCAGTAACCTGGTCGGTTAGTTTGGTTTGTTCCTCCTCTAGACCCTTTCCCCACTCCCAGAACTTTAATTATGGAAAACTTAGAGCATACATAATAGTTGAGAAATAGTACAGCAAACACGAGTACTTCTCATTTTTACCATCGGCACCGTCGTGCTTACCTTAGGTGTGTTTGCTCTGTGAGCCCTGTGAGGGTATGTCAGACCTCTCGCCACTGCATAGTTTAGCCTGCGTCTGCTAAGAGTAAGGACAGCCTCCTTTTGAACTGCAACTGAAAATCACCATTGTCTCGACAAAGAAAATTTACAGTCTTCTCTAACAGCCACACCATATTCACAATATTCCCAAATCTCCCAGGAATGTCTTTTTTTTAAATTATAGAATCTTGCATGCAGGCCATTGAAAATGTTGACTTCTGTGATCACAGTGTATGCAGTAGGGAATGTGAGAAGAAATGAAGGCATCTTCCCTTCATTCAGAGCCTCTGGCCTCCTTTTGTTCTCCCACTTTGGGAATAGGACTTAAAGCATCTGTGGGATGCAAGGAGAGGATGGAAGTTTGTTGTTGTTTCTTCTTCTTCTTCTTCTTCTTCTTCTTCTTCTTCTTCTTCTTCTTTTTAAGATTTTATTTATATGTTCATGAGAGAGACAGAGAGAGAGAGGCAGAGACACAGGCAGAGGGATAAGCAAAGGCTCCCTGCAGGGAGGCGGATCCAGGAATTCCAGGATCACATCCTGAGCAGAAGGCAGACACTCAATCACCCAGGCATCCCGAAGTTTCTGTTCTTGTGTTTATAAGCACATGAGTTTCATGTAAGCTGTATCCATGTACACACCAGCCGCACATGGAATTCAAGTTTGTAATTTAAAAAGACATATTTCGGGGATCCCTGGGTGGCGCAGCGGTTTGGCGCCTGCCTTTGGCCCAGGGCGCGATCCTGGAGACCCGGGATCGAATCCCACGTCGGGCTTCCGGTGCATGGAGCCTGCTTCTCCCTCTGCCTGTGTCTCTGCCTCTCTCTCTCTCAATCTCTCTGTGACTATCATAAATAAATAAAAAAAATTTAAAAAAAAAAAAAAAAAAAAAAAAAAAAAAAATAAAAAGACATATTTCTTTCCCCTGTAATAAAGCATGGCTGGCGTTTTTAGATCTGCAGCTTTTGTTTTTTATAAAGATTTTATTTATTCATAAGAGACAGAGAGAAGCAGAGACACAAGCAGAGGGAGAAGCAGGCTCCATGCAGGGAGCCTGATGTGGGATCACAGCCTGGGCCGCAGGCAGGTGCCAAACCGCTGAGCAATCCAGGGATCCTGAGATCTGAAGCCTTTTTTTTTTTAATTTAAAATTTTTTTTTAATTATTATTTTTTTTTATATCTGAAGCTTTTGAAGTAAAAAGAGCTGGTGGTGTCAGCATGTGCCTTTCAAAAGGAATAACAGGGGATCCCTGGGTGGCGCAGCGGTCTGGCGCCTGCCTTTGGCCCAGGGCACGATCCTGGAGACCCAGGATCGAATCCCACTCGGGCTCCCTACATGGGGCTTGCTTCTCCCTCTGCCCCCCCCCCCCCCTTCTGTGTGTGTGATGTGACTATCATGAATAAATAAATAAAAAAACCCAAAAGGAATAACAGGCTATATTTTAATAGGCCCTAAAGTTAGACCTCAAGGTCAAGACAGTGTAAGTTCAGTGTGAGCATTTTCCAGAGCATTCATTCACTATACTTGAGTGTTTAACATTAGCCGAGCACTGCTTTTCCTCTTTTTATCTTCCACAAACCTCCAAAAGGGGAGGAATTTAGTAGTGAAAGTTCTTTTTTTTTTTTTTAATTAATTTTAGTAGTGAAAGTTCTAAGCTGCCCAAATACAGTTACTTTCAATTTCTTTTAATGGAGTGGTAGGTAACGAGGACAGTTCATATACTTTTGCTATTTTGAATAAGCATGCTGTCTATGAACATGGATGATAAAGGGCTTAACACGGTGCCTGACGTGCACTGAGTTCAGCCTGAGCCACCGGCCAGGGCACTCACGTGTGCATTGACTCCTTTAAGCTTGAAATGGCACTGTAATGTTTTACATAGTAAAGTCTCATTTTGTCTGCAACTTTGAAAGAACAGGAATCCTTCACCCCTACTTTTACAGGAGAACTCAGCATGTTTTGAGTTATGCACCATTTTTAGCAAAACAACCTGTGCATAAAATCCCAGTCCGACAGGCTTGTATGTGAGCTAGGGTGCTGATCTTTTGCCTTCTGCACTTGCTCATCTAATTCTCAATACAGGTTTCAGATTTAGAGATCACCATGAGACCCATCTCCCAGATGAGGAAACAGTGGCCTGGGGGCGGCAGATGACTTAGCTTGAACCTGGAGGTCTGGGTGGTAGAGCTGAAACCTTACCTGGGTGTTTGTGACTTCCAGGTTGCCACTTGTTATCATCAGGTGGCCCCCACCTCCCAGGGATAGCCCTGTCATAAATGCAATGCTGGTGTATATTATATAAGCCTTATATCATGAGCTGGTTAAGAGAACGCTAGAATCACAATGGGTTCCTTTAAGGTGTGGTGTTCAGGCATTCTGGCAATGTGCTTCCTATCTGTGGAAGGCCTACTGGTCAAGAGCTCTGAGGCCAGACTGTGCTCAAATTCCAGTTTGATGTTAGTAACTTAATAAGCTGTGGGACGTGAGCAAGTTACCTCATTTTCCCCACCTGTCAAATGGAGATAATAATAGCACTGTTATTGTTACTGTGAAAGTTAAATGTGTAATATAATGAGCCCGGTACATAGTGTGTGCTGTAGAAAGTGCCTGTGGTAGAAGCAATAGTAGTAGTTACTGTTAAACCACCACCAAGTGCTTCAGCCTGGGTTGCCTTCAGAGCAACCTTGTGTTTGTGAGGCTGTGATTTTCTAGGAGAGGTGACCTGTTTCCTTAAAAGATCATTAGCAAAACCACAAGATAGCACTTCCCACTCACTAGGGTGGCTATCATTTGAAAAACAGAGGGATGCCCTGGCTAGCTCAGTTGGTGGGACATGTGATTCTAGAGTTGGGATTGTGAGTTCAAGAGTTCAAGCCCCATAGTGGGTATAGAAGTTATTTAAAATAAAATCTTAAAAATAAATAAATAAATAAATAAAATAAAATAAAATCTTTTGGGATGCCTGGGTGGCTCAGCAGTTGAGCGTCTGCCTTTGGCCCAGGGTGTGATCCTGGAGTCCCAGGATCGAGTCCTACATTGGGCTCCCTGCATGGAGCCTGCTTCTCCCTCTGCCTGTGTCTCTGCTTCTCTCTGTGTCTCTCATGAATAAATAAATAAAATCTTTTTAAAACAAATATAAAAAAAAAAACAACAACAAACCACAAAACAGAAAAAGACAACTGTTAGCAAGAATGTAGAGGAATTACAATGTTTGTACCCTACTCGTGGGAATGTAAAGTTTGTAAAATTGTGGAAAACAGTGTGGCATTTCCTCAAAAAGCTGAGCATAATTACTATACGAGCTAGCAGTTTCACTCCTAGGTATATATCAAAGAGATTTGAAAACATGTTCACATGAAAACTTGTACATGAATGTTCATAATATTATTCATAGTAAAAACAAAACAGAAACCAACCCAGATGTTCATCAGCTGGTGAATGGATAAGCAAAATGTGATCCATCCATACAATGGAAGTCTTCAGCCATAAAAAAAGAACAGAGCACTGATGCCTGGTTCAACGTGGATAAAGGGATGGACCTTGAAAACAGGCTAAGTGGAAGAAGGCAGACACAAAAAGCCCCATAATATGTGATTCCATTTATACAAAATGTCCAGAATAGGCCAGTTCATCTGGGAAGGGAATAGAGGAGTGGCTGCCAGGAGTTTGGGGGGGAAAGGAGAGGGATTGGGACCTGCTGATGGGTGCAGTTTACTTTTTGGGGTATGGAAGTGTTCTGGAATTAGATTGTAGTGGTCTCAGGCTGCACATACAACAGAGATAATAGCTTAAAAAACATCGAAATTATATACTTTGGTGAATTTTATGTTATGTGAATTATATCTCAACTTTTTAAAATGCCAAAGGGGGAAGATAAGATCATTAATTAATGAAACAGTTCCTGTTTGAGGTAGTAGAGCTCTCATTCCACAAGGCCCCATCCCCTAAAGAAACCTTGGTTTGCAGGCTTCTCATAAACAGAAGGGATTCTGGGAAACCACAACCACATACCTGCCGAAGGAAATGAACGCCCAAGATAAGTTTGATGTATTGTATAATCAAAAGGCAGGCAGGGTCTCCAGATGAGCCTAATAAGCTAATGGCTTAAAAGGGTGTTTAAATGGCATCCTGACTGGTCTGAACTCCTGCCCAGTCAGCAGAAGTGGAGCATTAAGAATGAGAAGGGAAAGTATTTAAAGCTGGCGACAATGGCATGTGTTCGCCTTGTACAGGGCTTGATAATGCACAGTTCTACCATGGAGTTGATGGAGATAAGGAGGTTTTTCTTTTCCTGGCTCCTCTGGCATGCTTCCTTTCTGTCCGAAGGCAAGAAGTTCTCTGCGAATTAACATCCAAAAGTTGCACTCTCACGTAAGCAATGAAGTCCTTTGGGGATGGCCAGGTGGCCTCTCCAGCTGTTTTTTTTTTTTTTTTTTTTTTTGCCTCTCCAGTTTTGCCAGGGCCAGCGAGCCCCATTACCAGCTAGGTGTTGAGCGAGCCAGCTTTATTTACAGCTCTTAGAGTTAGTTCCTGTGCTGTTGAAATTCCCCGAAGATGAAATTCCCCAAAGATCTCCTCTAACTGGGCCTTGTCAGATGTCAACACTCTGCCTGCCCCATCAGCACTTAGCCTTCTACCTGGAGTGCCAGCTTTAATGAGATGCCCCAGTGGCTTGTCTGGGAAACAAACGGCTCCTATCTGGATCCTGACACTCCCATTTCCTGACCTTGTGCAGGAAGTGAAAGGATAGAACCAGGGAGGAGACTGTTGACAGAACAGATCAGAAGGGTAGGACAAAATGGCTTTGGGGTCGAGTTGGCCTGAGTTCAGTTCTCATCTTTGCCTGTTTGCTAGCTGTGTGACCGTAGGCAAGTCACTTCACCTCTGTGAGTCTTGGTTTATTTACCTGTAAAATGGCACCACAGTACCTACCTTCTAGGATTGTGATGATTGATTGAGAATCTGTATGGTGCTGGGTCACCTGGGTTGTTGCTCAGTCTGCCTTCAGCGCAGGTCATGATCTCAGGGTCCTGGGATGGAGCCCCACGTTGAGCTCCATGCTCAGTGGGGACTCTGCCCCAAACTCAGCTTATGCTTGCTCTCTTATAAATAAATAGAATCTTAAAAAAAAATCTGTACAGTGCTTGTGATAGGGTTAATACTTGAGTGCTTAACTAGTAACCATAGGCATGAAATCGTTATGATAATAGACTGTTTTAGCCTACTTGCAAAGACTCATGAAGTTAAGATGGGTATTCCTGGCTCATGAGCATCTTTGTCTCCCTTACACTGGGGCTGACCCCAAATCCCTTAGTCAGTGTCTAAAACTGGGGATTCAAAGCTCCAGTTCAAAGTCCCAATTGCTGGCCACTCCCAGGCTCCTCCATGGTCTCTGGAAAGTATGTTCACCTCAGTTGGATTACTGTTCAGGGTTTACTTGCTCTCGGATTGGTTTTGGGGCCATCTGGGCCATAGGATCTGACCAATGTTTGGGGAAGACAGAGGCACCATTTATTCACTTGACAAATGTTTATTGAGTTCCTACTAAATGCTTGGCAATGTTGTACATGTAGAGATACAGTAATAAACAGCATTTCAGGGGCAGGCAAAACTCCTGTCCTCATAGAACTTATCCTCTATGGGAGGATATTAGGTAAATAAGAAGTAAATAAGTCTTATTTATAAAGATTTATTTACTTATTAAGTAAGTAAATAGATAAATAATGAGGTGGCAAATGCTATGAAGGAAAAATAAAGCAGAGAAGCACAAGGAAGGAATGAATACTAGAGGCAGTAGAGTGCTATTTTAGCTAGGATGTTCACAGAGTCAACTACGTAGGAGACTGAGCGTTAGATGAGAATTCAGATCTTCCCAACAGATGTGTGTGTGCGCAGAGTGTATAGGGACCATTTTTTTTCTAAAATCAAGGAAACTAAGGCTCAGGGGTTAATGTTCCTGAAGTCATGCATAATTGAGGTTAGAATCCAGGTTTCTTTGGACTCCAGGCTTATGCACCAAACCCCAGTGCTGCATGGAGGCTGCTCCTGCTGAAGCCATTTGTGCTCGAGCAGCTGAGGGGCACTTGGGAGGCTGGAAGCCCAGTTCTGCTTGGGGTGGCTCTTAGCATAAGACATTTCCTTCTTTTCTCAAGTGATCTCACTCTTTCTACTCTCCTGCTGGCCCTTACCGTGCCCTTTGATGCCACTGTCACTGACACTTCTGGAAGGAGTCAGCCCTGCACATGGTGAGGACACACTGTCTTTTCTCCCAGCCCATCCCTCACTCTGTAGAGGGCATGACTTTTGGAAAGAAAGACACATTCAGCATTGAGCTCATTAGATTGTAACCCCGAGAATGTACTTCTCCAACCACAGATGGAATTGGACAGAACAGGACAGATAGCTTCTCATATCCCGGGTGTCTTGTTTCTGATAATGCAGCTGAAGTCTGCATCCAGGGTTTTGGGAAGCCTGGATGCAAGGCTTGCCCGTCAAAGTTAGTCAACTAAACAGCATCGCTCCTTCAGTTTTACTCTTTCATTAAAGAAAAGAAAAATGTCAGTTTTTGTGAAGTTAGGAAGCAAATGTGAACCGGTTTAAATGGTGCAAAAGGATCTAAAAGGGAGTCTCCCACCTGTTTCCCCCCACCCCAGCAGTCTGCTCTCGAGATTCCTAAAGATGTTCTAGGTGAATTCTCCAGCCTATTTTGCCTTTTTTTTTTTTTTTTTAAGATTTTATTTATTTATTCATGAGAGACAGAGAGAGAGGCAGAGACACAGGCAGAGGGAGAAGCAGGCTCCATGCAGGGTGCCTGATGTGGGACTCGATCCCGGGCGTCCAGGACCACACCTTAGGCTGAAGGCAGGCGCTAAACCTCTGAGCCATCCAGGGATCCCCCTTGCTTTTTGTTTTTATTTAAAGACAGATTCCTCCCGTTATTATGCATAGATTTACCTGATTCTTTTTAATGACTATCTTAAGTGTGATTTCTGCATGCCTCTTGCTCATTTAACCTACCCTCTCTTGGTGCTGTTTCTGTCTCAGGGCCCCTCTCACCACACCTGCAGTGACTCTGCAAGGATGTTTGTCCTTGTTCACATATGTGAGTCCCCCTGTGAGATCGAGAATGTAAAATCTGCAAACATGGTCAGAATGGCCTCCACGAGAGGCATACTGGTTCTACTTGCATGATGTCCAAGAAGAAAGCTCTCGAGCTCACATCTTTTGATGAAGTCCAGACTGTGTGTTACTGAGGAGAAAACTAACCCAGGGAGAGAATGAAGGGACTTGCATGAGTGTTCCTCTTCCTGACAAACCCCCTACTTCCTGAGAATCTAGTCCCCTGACTTGGCATCCAGCATTCTTCCCAGACCACCTGACTAGAGCCCTCCTCTGCAGCACCCCTTCCTTCTCTGGTCATGTGTGGGTCATCTATTCCCTTCTTTCCCATTGCCCATGTGAACCCCTCCCTATGGCTTTGCTGAGATTCTTAGAGGGGTTCTGGTCCCCTGGAGACAAGTCCTCTGAGCACTTGCAAAAATATAAATTCTTCTCCTAAAACAATTTATATATGTTCCCTTATAATTCTTCTTTTTCTTTTTTATGGATGAATATGTTCACATGGCTTTAAAATCAACCAATATAAAAAGTATACACATTGAAAAGTTGCATTCCCACTCTGTCCTATTTTGGTCTAATAACAGACCCTTCCTCATTCTTATAATCTTGCTTATTGGTTTCTTTCAAGGTTTCTGTATGCAAACATATGAATCTATATTCTTTTTAAAATATATATATATTTTAAATATTTATTCATGAGAGACACACACACACAAAGAGAGGCAGAGACACAGGCAGAGGGAGAAACAGGCTCCATGCAGGGAGCCTGATGTGGGACTTGATCCCAGGTCTCCAGGATCACACCCTGGGCCAAAGGCAGGTGCTAAACCATTGAGCCAGGGATCCCTGGGTGGCGCAGTGGTTTAGTGCCTGCCTTTGGCCCAGGGTGTGATCCTGGAGACCCGGGATTGAATCCCACGTCGGGCTCCCTGCATGGAGCCTGCTTCTCCCTCTGCCTGTGTCTCTGCCTCTCTCTCTCTCTCTCTCTCTCTCTCTCTCTCTCTGTGACTATCATGAATAAATAAATAAAATCTTAAAAAAAAAAACAAAAACGATTGAGCAACCCAGGGATCCCTGAATATATATTCTTATTCTTGCACTGCTTTGCACCTTTTTCACCCAGCAATATGTCTTAAAGTTCATTTCATTGTAGTGCATAAAGAGCTTTCTTGTTTTATAACCACAATAATATTTCACTGGAAATTGAGAAAATTCTATGATTTATTTAATCTTCTATTAATAGTTGTTTGAGTTGTCTCTATTTGCTACTACAAACAATGCGTTGGTGAATAGCCTTGTACATAGGTCATGTTGCATGTGTACAACATTCCAATTTTGATCACATTGGAAAATGGGAAGAGGCTGCGTAAAAGTTCCATGGAGTCTTGAAAGAGTTGCAACCAGGACAATGAAAATTTTGGGAGGTGCCATGGGGGTAAATGCCCCAGGTCCTTGTGTGGTAGCAGCAACCATACAGCTGCATCTTGTAGGATGTGGCCTGTGGCTGTACTGCAGCTTATGGCAAAGTCCACATCTGGAGCTACTGGGCTGGTCTTCATGTCCTTTTCATTCATTCATTAATGCATTTATTTTTTACTTTTTTGAAACTCTTGAAGTGAGCACCCCAGTCTGAGATATTTCTGCTTTTTCCTGGCACTTGGAGGGATACAGAATTGGTTGTGGAGTTTATTTCTCAGGGGCCCATGCAAAGGCACCCATGGGGGCTGAGCAGTTACCTTTAGAGCCAACTGAGTAGATTTAGTAAACGCTCTTAGAATCTACGGCCTTTTGCATCAATGCTTATTTGTTCTGATAATGAAAAATGATGCTAGCATCTATTAAAAAAGAGAAAGCCTCCTCTTGTAAGCTTTATTGGACAAGCGAGCACTTGTTTCGGAGTCATCTGCAAACGCATGTGACCTAGAGACTGTGGGAAATGCCTAACTTCTGCAACTTTGGCTTCCAGCTGTTCTTTGGAGCCCTTTTAGGAGTTGTGTTGCAAATGTCAGAGTCAGAAGGCCCGTGCTTTTCTAGCACAACCCACATTTGGAAAAAGGTGCAAGCCTTCTCTGTGTGAAAGAGGTTTCCAGTCCTTGTTCCTTAGTTTACTGAATGATTCCACATTCCAAACTCCACAGCAGATTTCCATGTTTCCAACAGCCAGAGTCAGCACATTTCTGTGTCACTCAGGCCTTGGGAATGCTGCCCCAGTTGGGCATGTATATCCTTTTTTTTTTTTTTTTTTTAAGATTTTATTTATTTATTCATGAGAGACACATAGAGAGGCAGAGACATAGCAGAGGGTGAAGCAGGCTCCCTGCGGGGAGCCCTATACGGGACCCGATCCCAGGACCCTGGGATTACTGCCCTGAGCTGAAGGCAGATGTTCAACCACTGAGCCACGCAGGTGCCCCGGGCATGCATTTCTATCTGTGTTGTGTTCTTTACAGAGCCTAAGTCTGGTGTTAGCAGTCTACCTGTATGCTCCGCGTGGATCTGCATCGGTCTCACGTTGCTCTGCTGCCCCTGGAGCTTCTCTCCTTCCTCAAGGCAGAGCAGGTTTAGCCTAATGGCTAAGGCAGTGGTGGCTGGAACTGGGTGTGAATTCCGCTTCAGAGACTGACTAGCTCTGTGACCTTGAGCAAATGACAGAAGCTCTTCTGGGCCTCCATCAGCATTGAGGGATTAGAGAACCCCACCTGCTTTATAGCAGCCTAGGAGTCAAGGTTTGTCAGGTGCTCAGCACGATACCTGCACATAATCACTGTCGTTATATTGGGTATTTACTCTTCTAATTATAAATAATTATTTGTGGCTTCTCTTTTCCCTCCCTACTTCTTCATAACTCAGACTGTGGCAGTATTGGGTGCATGGATTGTGTCTTGTTTTGAACTATGGGACTTTGACTCAAAGGAGGCCCAAGTAACTTATTTTTGTTACAGGATCATCCAGATGTAATTTACATACCACACAATTTACCCACTGCAAGTGTACAGGGAGATAATTTTTATAAATGTACCCAGCTGTGTGGTATCACCACAGTCCACTTTTAGAATGCTTTCTTCAACCCAGGATTTATTTTATTTTATTTTATTTTAAACAAAATGCCTTTAGGAAACGTGAAGAAAAGTTGGGAGGGGCCACAACCTCAGCGGGGGCAGTAGGGACTAACTAATTTCCAGCCTGCCCCTTCCTTCTGGGAACACCTCACACAAGTTCCCAAGTTCCAAACCACCGCCCCCCAGGAACTTAGGGGTAAAAGGAGGCATCATGGCCTCCCAGACCCTTTCTAACTCAAGACCAGGGTGTCCCCAACTGTATCCTCCCCTCCCACTGATCAGCTTTCTCTCTTGTTTTCTAGAATTTTTTTTTAAAGATTTTATTTATTTATTCATGAGAGACAGGGAGAGAGAGAGAGAGGCAGAGACACAGGCAGAGAGAGAAGCAGGCCCCATGCAGGGATCCGGTCACGGGGACTGGGTCGCGGGGACTGGGTCGCGGGGACTGGGTCGCGGGGACTGGGTCGCGGGGACTGGGTCGCGGGGACTGGGTCGCGGGGACTCCAGGATCACGCCCTAGCTGAAGGCGGCACCTAGCCGTTGAGCCACCAGGGCTGCCCTAGAATTTTCATATAAATAAGAAGGTACTCTTTAGTGCACTTAAATAACAACAACAACAACAACAACAACAACAAAAAACTCAGGCCTGAGCCATTCCCCAAGCTAACTGAATCCAGATCTCCAGGGCTGGCAATATTTTCCAGTCTTTGGTCTTTTTCTTTCACTGAATATAATGCTTTTAAGGTTCATTGATGCTCTTGCCCTCAGTAGTGTGTCATTCCCATCTGTGGCAGAGTAGTAATACCGTATCTATCCTAATAACTGCATAGGTTACTATTTTTTAATGGGTCAGTGGAGAACAAGAAGAAAATTAGGTTCTTTTTTTTTTTTTTTTTTAAGATTTTATTTGGCAGAGAAAAAGGGAGCACAAGCAGGGGGAGGGGCAGGCAAAGTGAGAGGGAGAAACAATCTCCCCATGGAGTAGAGAGCCCTACACGGGCTCGGTCCCAGGACCCTGGGATCATGCTTGAGCCAAAGGCAGACATTTAACCAACTGAACCACCCAGATGCCCCAAGAAAGAAGATTCTTAAAAATACAGTAGTGCCCATCCCTAATTTTTTTTTTTTGAGTTTTTCTTTCTTTATCTCCACCCAACATGGGGCTTGAACTCATGACCCCAAGATTGAGTCGTACACTCTTCTGACTGAGCCAGCCAGGCACCCTTATACCCTGACTAAACACACACACACACACACACACCCAACCAGGCTATCAAAGAATTGCAGAAGGGGGACATAAATGAATCACAAGAGGGATGTTGGCCAGAATCTGAGGAACGCATTCATTGCAAGCATAGACAGTATCTTCTCTGGATGAGACCGTGAGGGCTTTGTGCTTTTGGCTTTGTCCTTTTTTTTTTTTTTTTTAAATTAAAAGTTTATATTGAGATATACTTCTTAGATCGTATATTACACCCATTTAAAGTGTAGTGTTGGGTTAAAAGAAGTAAAATGTAGGATTCAATGGCTTTTCAATATATTTACAGTTGTGCAATCACACCATTTTAAAGCATTTTCATCATCCCCAAAAGAAATCTCTCATCCCGTGGCTGTCACCCCTCAGCTCTGCTCACCCCGACACCTCCAGTCTTAGGCAGGTCCTAATTGATTTTTGGTCTATAGCTTTACTGATTCTGGGCATTGCGTATAAATTGAACCATACAAAAACAGTCTTATATGACTAGTTTCTCTCTCAGTGAAAGGTTTTCAAGGTTCATCTGTGGTGTAGCATGTATCTGCAGTCCATTTCTTTTTATTGCTGAATAATGTCATGGATAGACTACATTTGACCCATTCATCAATTGAGGGACATTTGGGTTGTTGCCACTTTTTGTCTATTATGAATAATGCAGCGGTGTTATCTGTATTTTGTTACTTCCTCTGATGGATAGAAGATGCTACTTTTTTTTTTTAAGGTGCTACTTTTTAAATTAAAAACAAAAAACTAGGATTTGGGGAGGGGATAGATGTGGGTAACAGCACCCTGATAAAAAGTGAGGAGGGGCTTCTGGATGGCTGAGTTGGTTAAGCATTCAACTTTTTTTTTTTTTTTTAAGAATTTATTTATTCATGACAGAGAGGAGAGGAGAGAGAGCATGAGCGACAGGCAGAGGGAGAAGCAGGCTCCATGCAGGGAGCCTGATGTGGGACTCAATCCCAGGATTTCAGAATCCCTCCCTGGGCCTAAGGTAGGCGCTAAACCGCTGAGCCACCCAGGGATCCCAGCATTCAGGTCATGATCCTCAGGTTTGTGGGATCGACCCTGTGTTGTGCCGTATAGAGTCTGCTTTTCCTTCTCCATCTGCACCTCCCTCTGCTTGTTCTCTTTGTCTCTGAAATAAATGAATAAAATGTTAAAAAAGTGACTGAGGAAATGTGAAGTGTGTATGTTTTTCCCATCACATTAGCGTCCAGTAGTCCACAGGTTGTGGAGGCTATGCGAGAGTTAAGACTGTGGTCCTGGGGGCAGCCCGGGTGGCTCAGCGGTTTCTCGCCGCCTTCAGCCCAGGGCATGATCCTGGAGACGTGGGATCGAGTCCCACGTCAGGCTCTGTGCATGGAGCCTGCTTCTCCCTCTCCCTGTGTCTCTGCTTCTCTCTCTGTGTCCCGCATGAATAAATAAATAAAATCTTTAAAAAAAAAAAACAAAAACTGTGGTCCTGGGGTTCAACTAGACCAATATTTGCTGTGTGGTCCTGGGAGAGTCACTTAATATCTCTTAGCCTTGACTGATGTCATTGGAAGAGGATCCTTCTCATATTGGTTGTTGTGATAATAAAAAGTGCTTATTCTGATGCTTGCCTTGCACAAAGGGAGCCCTCACTGGGTGCTCTAAGCACCTGGGGAAGACTTAAGGTGTATGCCCACGCCTGAGTATTTTTAAAAGCATCCCAGGAATCTATGTGTAGGACATGTTAGACCCTGGTTGGAGACGATGTTAGAGATACTTTGGTCAAGGTATTTTATTGCACAAGTGGACAACTAGAACCAGCGGAGCCCTTCCTGCTGCATTAGGGCCTATGGCCTGGCCCCTTCCCCAGGCCTGTCACTGCCTTTACCAGTGAGGGGTCAGCAGGAGCTAGAGGGAGGAGCAATTCAGCTGCTTTGGAATTCAGAACAGGGGGCCCTCCCTGGCCTCAGGGAAACCAACAGAAAGGAAAAGTGGGCAGTTACTGTGGTGTGAGAGGGAGCCTTTCCTTTCTAATCAATAAGCAAACAGTTCCTGGAGTTGCCCAAGCTGGCCGCAGGAATGTATCCTGGCCTGCAGCCCTGTGGGAATGATCAGTTAGCGCCTCTGTATTTAGGCAGGTGGGTTGGGTGTTTGTGTACTTAACATGCAGCCAGGAGCTGGGACCGTAAAACTCCAATTTAATATGGAAGCCAGAGCACCCCCCACCTCAGTTCTCTTTGTTCTTTTTGATAAAACCAAACAAGGTTCCCTCCCTAAGTCAGGGACGAAGTCCCAGCTCCACCTCTGCAACAGGCAAGGTGCCAGCTTCTGTTAGAGTGAAGTTCAGTGTTGGCTCACTTCCCCTCCTTAAATGAATTGAAATGAGATTCCTTGCTGGTTAGTGTCCATCCTGGGACATTGAAGCCAAGCCCACTGTCCCAGACTTGAGCCACAAAGCAGCCCCAGCTTCCCCAGCTGAACCCCTGGAGCCCCCATGAAGACAGGAGTATTGAGATTAAACTGAGTGAGGTTTTATCCGTGGGTGCTGGCTCATTTCTGAACTCTCCAGTGGAAGGCAAAAACAAAAGATTTAAAACTGAGTTCTTTTTCTTTTTTTAATTTAAATATTTAATTTATTCATGAGAGACACAGAAAGAGACAGAGGGAGAAGCAGGCTCCTCACAGGGAGCCTGATGTGGGACTGGATCCCAGGACCCTGAGCCAAGGCAGATGCTCAACCACTGAGCCACCCGGTCATCCCAAAAACGGAGTTCTTTTCTGGCCTTGATAACAAAAGGGCAGGGGGAATGGAGGGGCCCTCTGGCCCTTCTGGACTCAAGGAGCAGGAGGCGATGCCGCTCTTGGTTAGGCCATGACATCATTGTCATCGCACTAGAGAGGCAGCCCCGGCAGGGCAGGGCCTGTGTCCTGTTGTGTTCGTGGCTGGGTGTTCAGTACTAGGACAGGAGCTGAGTGTTAGGTGTATAGGGCTTGAGCAGGCCCTGGAACTGTCCCCCACACTGCCACATGGCTCACTGCCTTGCTTTGGCCTGCAGCCAGAAAACCGGAACAGTCTCTTCAAATGCCCCTTCTTGAGGTGTCCCTAAATGCCCTCTGTTAAATTGTGCCCCCCGCCCCCCTCGCTCTGCATCAAGCCTTAGAACTCCCTGACCTGCTGCTTTTTCTGTATTAGCACTTTGCATTCCTGACCCTTAGTTGTTAATGATCTCTTCCTCCCTGGAATGGAAGTCCTCTGAGGGCAAGGACCTTACAGTGCTGTACTTGCCAGGCCTTAGAATGATGCCTGGCCAAGAATAAGGGCTCTGGAACCAGTTGTGGAACAAAGAATCCTTGAAACAATCACTCAAAGGAGATGAGGACGTCTCCCTGTCTCCCTTTCCAGAATACAGAAGCAGATGCTCAAGGAAGGTCAAAGTACAACTTGTTACTGGGATTTGAACTTGACTTGGTTTAACCCCTTCACACAAATGTGCAGCCATAAAAGTATTTGCACTGGTTTTTTACTAACTCCAGAAGTGCCATTTATGACATTTTTTAGTGTGCTGATCAATCAACATCCGGGATATTTGCTCTCTGAGAAATAATGGACCATTAGCCCAAGCAGAAACATGACGGGGAGCAAACATCCACTGCCAGAGTGACCTAGACGGCCATGCCTAACCTTAAAACAAAGCAGGGTGGGGGGATCAACGATGGTGAGGCCTTTAACCTTTCCAGCTCCCCTTGGGAGAGGCCTGGGCTAAGTGTTCCTTGATCTGTAACCTCAGTGTTTTCTGTGCACACCGATGCCCTGCTCCCCACCAGTCTGTTGTGTGTGTTTTGTTTTTTAAGATTTTATTATTAGTAAGTAATCTCTACACCCAGTGTGGAGCCCAAGTTTACACCGTCAAGATCAAGAGTTTCATGGTTTATGGTCTAAGCCAGCTCGGCACCCCATACCTCGATCTGTTTTTTTTTTTTTTTTTTTTTTTTCGATCTGTTTTGATGGAAACACTTGAAAGAGACTGCTCCTCACTTCCTACCCAGCTGGGTTCATTGTTGACATCTGTTTTTAGGGTGTTCATTACATGCAAAGACTATTTTTTATTATTTTTATACAATTTGTGTTCATTTATTTTGTTTCAAGTGTTTATTGAAATTGTATTAGTTAACATATAGTGTAATGTTGGTTTCAGGAGTAGAATTTAGTGATTCATCTCTTACATAAAACACCCAGTGCTCATCACAGCAGGTCCCCTCCTTAATACCCACCACCCATCTACCCCATCCCCCCACCTACTGCCCCTGCAGCAGCTCTCAGTTCTCTATAGTTAATAGTTTTTTATGGTTTGCCTCCTTCTCTCTTTTTCCCCCCCCCTTCCCCCATGTTTATCTGTTTCATTTCTTAAATTCCACAGAAGAGAGGCACCTGGGTGGCTCAGTTGGTTAAACATCTGCCTTCAGCTCAGGTCATGATCCCGGGATCCTGGGATTGAGCCACATATCGGGCTTTCTGCTCACCTGGGAGTCTGCTGCTCCTTCTCCCTCTGCTGCTTCTCCTGCTTGGGTTCTCTCTCTCTCTCTCAAATAATTTATTTTTTTGTTTAAGATTTTATTTCTTTGATTTACAGATGATTCATAGATGAGTGAAATCATATGGTATTTGTCTTTCTCTGACTAATTTCACCTAGTGTAATACACTCTTGCTCCACCACTGTCATTGCAAGTGACAAAATTTCATTGTTTTTGATGGCTGAGTAATATCCGGGTGTGTGTGTGTGTGTGTATAAACTATACCCCATATCTGAAACCACTTATAATTTGTTCTGGCAAGACATAATGGGAGGCTGGGAGAAAGAATGCGGTAGACTTCATGAAAGTAAACTTCTTGTCCCTGAGATCCCTTGGGAGCTGCCTATCAACACGGGAGATTGGGCGGGGTGCGGGCTCCCCAGCCGACAGTGCTCCTGGAGCACATCACCCAGATTTTGTGGACACCAGCTGCAAGTCATGCTGTCTACCAGGAATACAAGCTGCTTATCTTCCTCCAGAAAATGTTTGGGGTTTAAGCTGACTGATGAGAGGAACTTTGACTTACTTTAGCTTATGTAATGTGGTGATCTACAGCGGAACATTCTTGGATCTGAAATTTAAAACTTCCTCTTTCACTTGGCTATCTCCCTGTCCCTGTGTTTTTCTGTGGCCCTGGGACTGTAACAGCTTTCCCTCAAGGAGAGTGAGGGAATAATGCGTGCGTGTCAGGTGAAGGTGGAGACGGGACACGTCGCGGTTACCATCACAGGTACTCCACCTGTCCTGTGGGAACTTAACCCTATGGTATCCATTCAGCTAGGAACTAGTGACAGACGACTTGGATACTAAGGTGGTTAACTCCTGACAGAGGCCCAAACCTCTACATGTCTCTGTGGCTTGGCCAGTTCTCTCTGCTGAGACTTCGGAGCCTCAATTTCCTCATTTATAATCAGTTTCCTCATTTATTAGGCTGCTTAATTCCTACCACCCAGGGCCAGCATATCCCATACAGCTATTAGGTTGTGATGTTAGGTTGCTAGTTGGTAGCAAATGGACACCTATAGAAGTATCTATATACTTGCCCAGGCTAAAAAGACCCATCTTGAATCTCAACATCCCCAGAGTGTGAACAACTTGGAGATCTGATCATCCTTTTCTTCCTATTTTTTTTGAATATCTTATTTATTTGAGAAAGAGGGGGAGAGTGCATGGGCAATGGGGAGGAGCAGAGAGAGAGGGAGAAACAGACTAGCCAAACGTGGGGCTCAATCCCTGGACCCTAACTAAGGTCATGACCTGAGCTGAAGGCAGATGCTTAACTGACTGAGCCACCTAGATGCTCGATGCTCATTTTTTAAACTTTTTTTTTTTTTTTTTTCTGAGCATGAGTTCTCAGTAAACTCATAATTTTTAGTAATTTCATTGACACTCATCAAAGGGAGATGTTCCAGAATCACCGAGTGCCATCAAAGAAAATGGAACCTAGAAAGAAATTTTATAGACAGTGGTATCCATGGAGAATTCGGGCTTTGTGGTTGGAATTAGAAATACCACGCCTACCCAGGAAAAAAAAACAAAACAAAACAACTCCTGCCCTGCCCGGCTAAGTGATTAGTCTGTCTCTCCAGGATTCCTTTTGGCCATCAAGTTAAACCTTCTGTCTTTTATCTTCGGTATGTAAGTCAGAAACCAGAGTCCTTGGTTTGGGGTACGCAGTGGTGACATGACCCCCAGGAGCCTCAGGAGGCTCTCTGATCTTGTTGTGTGTGTGACTTTTTCTTCTTAAGGCTGAGTGGTTGAGTTCAAATGGTCCTTGAAATAAATCTAAATGCAGGGTTCTCTGGTGTTGGCTGTGGGAAGTGTGTTCCAATGAGAGAGAAACAATCCATAATGCGTGCCTTTGTGTGTCGGGTGGGGCAAACACTGCTTTCAAGTAGTTGCTGCTAAGAGACTGGTTTATCCCACTAGTTACCAAATAACTCAACTATGGTTAGCTGGCTTTGATTGTCGGTCCCTGTTCTTAAATCCCAACATCTCCCAGAAATATATGAAGGCTTTGAGACTGTCTGGTTTCTACCCACTCACATTCCAGCTGTGGGGCTTGGCGGGGGCGGAAGTAGAAAGGGAATCCTTAGAGCAGGACTGTTTGAGCCACAACAGCAATTCCAAGCAAGGAAAGGGTTTAATTTTTATCTTAGGCTTAAGTCATTTCTGCCAAGTGAGTTAGCAAATAGGGCTCTTATAGGATGAATAACGCGGGAGAATCACGATGTGTTAAATAGACTTTTAGGGGCACCTGGGTGGCTTAGTTGGCTAAACATCTGCCTTCGGCTTAGGTCATGATCTCGGGGCCTTGGGATCAGGCCCTGCGGCGGTGAGTTCCCTGCTCCGTGGGGAGTCTGCTTTTCTCTCCCCCTCTGCCCCTCTCCCCTATTGGGTTCTCTCTCTCTCTCAAATAAATAAAATCTTTTAAAAATGTATAAAAAAATTTTCACCTTAATATTCCTTTTTATTATTGCTGGGAAGCTTATCCCCATTTTGCAGATGGAAGCAGTGGTGAAGAGCACTCACCTTGGAGCCAGACAGGCCAGCCCCTCCACGCACAAGCATACAAGTCAGGACAGAGAAAGTAGAGGTGGCTGGAGGAATTAAATTGGAATGCTGGACATAAAGAACTTGGTGCAAGGGTCTGGCTTGTAGAGAGTGGTGTGAGGCACAGTAGTTAGGAGCGAGAACTCTCAGACTGCCTGGGTTCTAGTCCCAGCTCTGCACCTTATGAGCTGCCTCAGTTTCCTCACATGTAAAAATGGGGCACTGGTAGTAACAACTTCATAGAGTTCTGGGGTGAAGTGAGTTAATAATATTCTTAAAGTGCTCAGAGTAGAGCCTGACACATATTGTTCTACAAATGTTTAAATAAGGTTACGGGAACAGTAGGCAAAAGGTATCTGCTATTAGTTGAGGCTGTGGTTGGTGATGGTGATGATATTATTGTAGTGAAAAGATTTTCACACCTAGAGATGGCCACTTGGGTTCTTAGCTCTTGTCTCTGGGATTGGTTTCTGGACCTAGTGACCACATGACAGGTTTTAGGAAAGGCAGTTATCCTGACTTAATACTTAATCCCATGCTGGTTTTATTTTTTGTTTAATTTTTTTATTGTGAGACGTTCAAATATACCCAGTCTCCATGTGCTAGTCCTCCTTTCAATACTTTGCTGTTCCTGTTGGACTCCCCCGTGCTGGCAGTAGTGGTCACTGTGGCTCTGAGACACTGCCCAGCCTTTGTCAGGGGTGCAGCAAGCTTCCGGGAACAGGAGATTCCCTCATCTTTCCTATAATTTCTGGTTTATCAGCCCCAGAGGATCATATTGCATAGAAAGGTAATGGGCCTTAATGAGCACCTGGAATTTCAGGTTGGGCTCCTCACACTTCTTTGTCACTTCTTAAGGGGTGGGGCTTAGCCATCATTAAGACAAGATGCCCCAAAGCAGGTTAAGTGTCTTGCATCAAAGTTACTTGCAAAACTATTTTCCATTTTTCAGGCTGCCACCCTTGGCAAGTCCAGTCCTGCCTGTCCCAACTTTCACTGCCCAGATTTGGGCCAGCTGGGGAAAGGAATTAATTTGGTATGATAAATGGGGGCAGCTTTTGCTCCCTGTTTATGTGACAATCCTCCAAATACAGTCCGATTACCCCATTACTTCTGCTGGATGGGTTTTGGGGGGGGGGGAGGGTTATTTGAAACACATCTTGTTTTTACTAGTTTGAGATGGAATTCCTACATCAGACCTAAAAGGCACTATCTGCCCATCCCTCAAGGACGGCATTTCTTCTTGCATCTCTTGTCATTTTCGGTTCATTCGCTTAGCAAATACTTGGCTTCTGCTTGTCTACCCAAATGCACAGAAATAATAATTATCATTTTCTACTCACATTGCTCTTCCACTTTCAAAATTTGATCACATTCACTGTCTTTGTTAATCTTCACAAAAATGCAGATGAGGTAGGCTCCATCCGTGGCTATATCCTTCATGTCCCAGTAGGGGCAACAGGCCCAGAGAGGTTAAGCATGTTGTTTAAGGCCACTCAGCAGGAGCGAGGTGGAATCTGGGTTTATTATCTGACCACAGACTCTGAGACCAGCCTTTGCCTCTTGTCCCTCTTCTTGTGTTTATTACAGCCTTCCTCTGCTCACCCTACTCCCACCCCATAAAGTTTGGGAAGTGAGTTATAAAACCAGCATAAGAGGTGAGGAGGGGTAGGGATGGAGGCATGGTTTTGATTTTTGTTTTTACAAACAGGGAGGAGAGAGTGTTGGGTGGGTGATTGTTTGAAGGACCCAGCTCCCTTCGTATGAACTATCTCTGGCTAGATCTCAACTCCAGGTTACTGTACAAGGTGGCACCATATTTCCCTGGATTGTAGCTAGGAGGCAAAACTGTCCTTAAAACAACAAGGCCTTCACAGGGTCTCTTCAGGGCAGGGAAACTTAATCATGAGACTAAGTAATTCAGATGAAGGGCCGGTCCTAGCTCTGTCCCTCACTAGTTACCAGATACTAGGCAAATTTCTTGTCCTAACTCTGTCCCTCACTAGTTACCAGATACTAGGCAAATTTCTTAAGTTCTCCAAGCCTTAGGATGCGCGGGGCTGCTCACCCTCCCACCCAGTCATGGTTACTTTCTCTGCCCAGGGTGGGACTGTTGACTTCAGAAACATTTGCAGGGGTGTCCCCTGGTGGAAAAGAATGAAAACTGCAGCCCAGGAATTGAGGATGGCTTTGGGGATTTCTGGCAGAGACCTGATCCTCATGAACATAGAGGTGTCTAGCCAGGGAAAATAGGTTCAAGAACAGGAATTTTTATAAAATTCCTTGGACAAAAATTTTATAAAACCACTTGGACAAAATAGAAATTCCACTGGAGAAATGAAAGGCAAGTATTTGAAAAGGATGAAAATAGGCTGCCTTGAGAGTTTCCCATAATTAACTATTCTTCAATTGGCTGTTGCCTCTGCCTCATAGGCTCTTGAGCCAGGTTTCTGGAAGACTTGATCCTTCAGGTCTTAGCTCTGCCACCCCCACCTAGGTTGGCCTGCTCTCACCATCCAGTATGAGTTACACTTTTCTGAATCACCCCCTTTCCCCAGCAATTAAAAAAATTATTAAAACGTAGGCTCCACGCCCAGCATAGAGCCCAACATGGGGCTTGAATTCACGACCTTGAGATCAAGACCTGAGCTTGGGAGGAGGGGTGCTGGGTGACTCGTTCAAACATCCAACTCTTGATTTTTGTCTCAGGTCATGATCACAGGGTCCTGAGATCCTGCCCTGCACTGGGCTCCCATGTGTCAGCGTGGAGTCTGCTTATCCCTCTCCCTCTGCTTCTTCCCCAACTCACTCTCTCCCTCTCTTTCTCATATAAATAAATAAAATCTCAAAAAAAAAAAAAAAATAAGCTGAGCTGAGATCAAGAGTCAGGTGCTCAACCAACCGAGCCACCCAGGGGCCCTCACCTCCTATATCACTCTTGTATCACCCTTTTTAATTCCTTTGTATCTAGTACTTGTCACTACCTGAAATTATTGGTCTCTGTATTTGTCCATGTTTTCTACAACAGTGTAAGCTCAGTGAGAGCAGGTGCATTGTCTGTCGTCTTTACAAGTTTATCCTTAGAGCTCAGCACAGTTTCTGGCATATTGGTTGGTGAAAACCTGTAGAACAAGTCCTTTGGGATTCTGATGTTTAGTGTAGCCTTTTTTTTTTTCTTTTTAAACCACAATACCTCCAGCTTTGGGTGTTGGTAGTTTTTAAGTTTTAATACCTCAGTAGCTATATAGTCGGAAGTAGAGTTTCAAAGTTATTGATCATAACATTCCTCTATCCAAGTAGTCCTTCTCTGTTTTTTTTTTTGCATTTATCTTGCTGCCCTGTGTGATCAATTATCTCCCCTAACAGAAAATAATCAGATTGCAAGCAAGCATTACCTCTGTATGCCTCAGATAATAAGTCTATAACCAGTCAGGAAGTATTTACGATTATCAGTGTCTTTTGTGGAATACTCATGAGAATTGGGTAAATGATTAAGCAAAGCCACATTTGTTTTTAAAGATTTTTTTCCAAGATTTTATTTATTTAGAGGGAGAATACATATGGGTGTATTAGCAATGGGAGGGGCAGAGGGAGAGAGCATCTCAAGCAGACTGTGCTGAGCAGGGAGCCTGGTGTGGGGCTCGATTTCATGACCCTGAAATCAGATCATGACCTGAGCTGAAATCAAGAGTTGGATGCTTAAGTGTGTCACCCAAGAGCCCCTGTTTTTAAATTTTTTATTGAACAAACTTTAATGTAGTGCTTATGACGGACCAGGCATTGTTCTATGTATCTTAAAACAGCCATAGTAGATAGCTGCTCTTGTTGGCTTCATTCTACAGTTGGGTAGACAGAGGCACAGACTGAGGCACCGGGAGATTAAGTAATTTGCCCAAGGTCGCAGAGCTGGGCCTTGAACCCAGATAGTCTCTTCCAGAGCCCACACTCTTAACCATCATGCCAGGTGCCTCATTATCTGCCGCTGTTAGTTGAAATAAATGTAAACTGTTACTTGAATGTAGACTCTCCACAGCGTCTCCCTGTACCTTACAGTCTCTAAGTTTTGGACTTAGTAAGGACTCTTAGTTATCTTGGTGGTCTGTTTTCATATTGTCAAGAGCCAGCTAAAGGAGAGGCCCTTTTTTGGCTTTTGAAAAGAAGTTACTTTCTAGGCAGGTTTCTGTTTGCACTTTACAAGTAGATACAAAAAAAATCAGACCACAATGAACAGTCCCCCTATAATTACGAAGAACATAATGATAATATTGACTACTTGCATATCTTTCCATTCTGTCACCAGTCTGTGTTTGTTTTACTTGTGCTTGTTTTGTATGAGTCAAGTTTTTGGTGGATGAATCAATCTTACTTTTTAATGTTCTTGTCTTTAATCTGCCCCATTTCCTAATTAGTGTGACTTATCCCCTACAGTGAGTTTTGAAGGATGCACCGGTCTACCCAGGACAGCCTATGTTTCTGATGACACCCGATTCAAAGTGGGCACAGATGGTGTGATTACAGTGAAGCGGCCTCTACAACTTCATAAACCAGAGATAAGTTTTCTTGTCCATGCCTGGGACTCCAGCCGCAGGAAGCTCTCCACCAGAGTTAGGCTGAAGGCAGCGACGCACCACCATCACCATCATGTATGTTGTAGTCTTTCTTGGAAGTTCACTATTGTTTTAAGTCTGTTGCCTAATCTGAGTTCTCTACCCTTGGCACCTTTTACATTTGGGCTGGATAGTTTTTGTTTTTGTTTTGTGTGTGTGTGTTTAGCAGCCTCCCTGACTTTAGCCCACTAGACAGATACCAGAAGCCCTCTCCTAGTTGTCACAACCAAAAATGTCTCCAGACATGGCCAATACCCCCCTGGGCAGGGGGTGTGGAATCACCCCTCGTTGAAAACCATTGGTCTAACTGAACTAATTCTCGCTGGGAATTTTTTTGTGTTTGGGTGGGGAACAATCAGGTAAAATGATAGCAAGGTGTTAATATTATTTCTGTGGATAATATAGAATAGTGGGTGAGAGCGTGGACACTGTCTAGGATTGAATCATAGTCCTGCCGCTTGCTACCTGAGTAGCCGTGGGAAAGTTCACTTAACCTGTCTATGCTTGAAATTCCTTGTCTGTAATGTGAAGGAAATAATGACTGCGTGAATTAACACATGTGAAATGCTGCAACTGTAGTAGGCATACCATAAGTACTCAGTAATTGTTGACTTTTTCTTGAAGGAAGAATGAATAAGAGATCAATTCTCTGATCACTTTATTTTACTCTTTTAATTAGTATTTTTTAAAGACTTTATTCTGAGAGCATGAGTAGAGGGGAGGGGAGGGGCAGAGGGAGAGGGAGAAGTAGACTCCCCATTTCTTTTTTTTTCCCCCCCATTTTATTTTACTGTTTGTGTTTCTAGTGGGGAGGGTTTTGGGAAGAGAAGAGAAGAATCATTGGGAAGCTTTTGTTCCATTGAACTGTAATCTGCACAAGATCCTTCCACATTGTATCTGTAGCACCTGGCCCACAGTCTGGCTCCCTCCAGGAGCCCTGTAAATATTGAATGGACAGGTGGGTGGATTGGCCACGAACGAAAGGATATATGTTTGCCCGGTTCTTAGCAAGAATGTTTCTGGGTATTGTTACCCAAGTCAGACACCTTTGCTAGTTTCTAAATTGCTCTCATGGTGCTTCCTATCAAAATGTGTCTCTGGAGGCCATTCTAGTTGGATCCTGGTACTGCCTTAAAAGTATGGAACATGTTGGAAGTACCAAGGCCTTTCAGGCTGGCTCCTGTTTTTCTCCCCAAAGATTGTTGGGATTCCAGGAAGTTAATAGTCCTTGATAGATGTATTATTCTTTTCTCCCTGATGTAATTGGACAGATCAGAAAAATGAAGAGCTTAGTAGCAGTGTATTAACATAACTCCCTAACTCAGGTCTCCAACTGACTCCGTCATTCGTGTAAGTTCAGCATGGTGAGTTCTTGCTGGGCAACTGTGTGTGAAAGGCTTTTATGATCAAAAGACAAGTTTTGTTTTGTTTTTTAAAGATTTTACTTATTTATTCATGAGAGACACAGAGACAGAGAGAGAGAGAGAGAGAGAGAGAGAGAGGCAGAGACACAGGCAGAGGGAGAAGCAGGCTCCATGCAGGGGGCCCGATGTGGGACTCGATCCCCGGACTCCAGGATCATGCCCTGGGCCGAAGGCAGGCGCTAAACCACTAAGCCACCCAGGCGTCCCAAAAGACAAGTTATATATATATATATTTCCTTCCTACTTCTGCCAATTTTGCCTTTGCCTCCATTTTTTGTTGTATCATGATTAAGTTCAAATACATATTACAGAAAACCATGAATAACAGTGGTTTATGCAGAATAGAGTATTTCTCTGTCAAGTTAAAGAAATTCAAGGGTAAATGGCCAATCTGGAGGCCCCACAGTCACTAGGAGCCCAGCTTTCTCCTTTCCTTCCCATTCTGCCATCCTCAGCACATGGCTTCTGTCCTCAAGGGTACCTCATGATCCGAAATGGCTGCTGGAGCTCTGTAATCAAATCTTCATTCTAGATGATAAGGAGAAAGAAAGCACAAAAATGCATTACTCAGCTGTCTGCCTGGCTTTTAAAAGAAGCTTTTGTGGAATGCATTTTTAAAGGATTAAAGATACTTTATTAAGGTAATCTCTATACCCAGCGTATGGAGAACTTAGAACTCCGATCTAGAGTCATATGCTTTTCTGATTGAGCTAGCCAGGTGCCCCCTTTGTGGAATTTTTAAATAATGCTTACCTCTCACTGGTTACAACTTGACCTCATGCCATACTTAGCTATAAGTGCAGTAGAAAATCTCTTAAACACAGTGCTGAATACAAAACAGATATATGGAGAGAGACAGCTACTTTGGGGGGTTTTTTGTCTTTAGAAAGAAAGAAGAATGGATATTGAGTGGTATGTGGCAACACTGCCATAGTTGAATTCTAAGTGCTTTATCTGTAATACTAGTATCTCATTTAATCCTTCTAATGTTATCCCAATTTTTGGTTCTTAGGGAACTGTGGAACAGAGAAAAATAATCTGCCCAAGAGTAGGAAGTGCCATAGTGAGAATTCACAGCTAAATAGCCTGGTTTTATGGCCTGTCCTTGGCTCAGGAGGGACTACTTCTCTAGAATATTAATAATCCAAGGATGCAGAGAGAGAAAAAGTGTGTGGGCATAACCAGTATGTAGAAATGTA
This sequence comes from Vulpes vulpes, assembly GCF_048418805.1. Classification (NCBI taxonomy): domain Eukaryota; kingdom Metazoa; phylum Chordata; class Mammalia; order Carnivora; family Canidae; genus Vulpes; species Vulpes vulpes. The sequence continues at coordinate 182,163,830 of NC_132791.1, read as the reverse complement.
ATACTGGGAAGGATGCTGCGATGATAATCTTTTTTTTTTTTTTTTATTCTATTTAAATACAAGAGACACAGAGAGGGAGAGGAAGAGGGAGAGAAAGAAGCAGGCTTCCTGCAGGGAGCCTGATGTGGGACTCGATCCCAGGAACCTGGGATCATGACCTGAGCCAGAGGCAGATACCCAACCTTTTTTTTTTTTTTTCTTTTTTTTTTAAGATTTTATTTATTTATTCATGATAGACCTAGAGAGAGAGAGAGAGGCAGAGACACAGGCGAGGGAGAAGCAGGCTCCGTGCAGGGAGCCCAACGCGGGACTCGATCCTGGGACTCCAGGATCGTGCCCTGGGCCAAAGGCAGGCACTAAACCGCTGAGCTACCCAGGGATCCCAGACTCCCAACCGTTAAGCCACCTGGCGTCCGATGATATCTGGTCTTCTCTTCTATCTTGTGCATTTTGGATCAAATTTGAGAAGCCAGGAAATAGCACTTGAATCACCTTTGGAAAATGGTGATCAATGATTATGTGGGGTGTGGGAGATGGAACTGTCCTCTGGAACTTTCATGCATTACTGCTAATCACTTTAAAGCACTTAGCAATTTGGAGGATATTTTTCTTCCATCTTCAACTATCTTATTTCCCTGTGTGTGCATAAAGTTGTCTTTATCACACATGAAAATTGTTCAATACAAGTCTCAAAGGATATATTTGGTTCCCATCCCAACAGCTTCTGTTAGAACAAATGGAAACCAAATAGATAAAATAACACAATGAGATTAAAGAATTTGTATTGATCACAAGTAGTTCTTAGTACCAATTCCTTAAACTTAACTCACCTTCACTAAGAGCCTCACTTTGGGGACCTATACCCCTAGGAAAAACATAAGAGAAAATTGAAATGTTTGAATATCCAATTGTTGGATAAACTCTGATATTAAATCAGCAGTGTCATGTTTCATTAAAACCGACAGGTATCATATATTTAGGCTTGTGATAACTTGCAAAATAATACTAAACCCTCAAACATGTAATTGTGTATGCATAATGATTACTTGAACTCTGGACATTAGAAGGATCAAAAGAGAGAACACAGTCTTTATTATATGGCAGAGAGGTTCATTGGGTTGTGTTTTGTTACTAAGTTAAAACTGTTGACTGTCCTCAAGAAGGTTGGGGATGCTGGCTAGGTAGGTGAGACTGTGTGGCCTGTATGTGTCTGTATGTATCCTGAATTATCTGATTTTGTTCTTCATCTTCTTTGTTTTTAGGATGCTCCCTCTAAAACCCAGACAGAGGTGCTCACATTTCCCAGTTCCCAGCATGGACTCAGAAGACAGAAGAGAGACTGGGTTATCCCTCCTATCAGCTGCCCGGAAAACGAGAAAGGCCCATTTCCTAAAAACCTGGTTCAGGTAGAGAAGGAGGTTCTCTATTTCTCTGGGAGCAGTTTGAGAGAGAAGGACCTAAGAGAAAAAGAGGGAAAGCCCCAATGTCAGGATCATTTCTTGATAATTCTGTTTCTTTCTTTTTGATCTTCAGATCAAGTCTAACAGGGACAAAGAAATCAAGGTTTTCTACAGCATCACTGGCCAAGGAGCTGACGCACCTCCTGTTGGTGTGTTTATTATTGAAAGAGAAACAGGATGGCTGAAGGTGACTGAGCCTCTGGATAGAGAACAAATTGCTAAGTACATTGTGAGTATCTCTCAGAAGCCTGCTAATAATCGGGTTGTATCCTTCCAAAATTTTTTGGTCCACCCATGTTGGATCCCTAGATCAGGTGTTCTGGACACATGAGGCTTAATTTGATACCTGTTGACAAGGGGGGAATGACAGAAGAATTGGAAAAAATGGGGAGGGGGGGTTGATTTTTTTTTTCCCCCCATCAGAAATAAAGAGAGAAGAGACCTTATGATCATACATGTTTTTAATTTTTTTTAAAGGTTTATTTATTTATTCATGAGAGACAGAGAGGAGGAGACCTAGGCAGAGGGAGAAGCAGGCTCCCCACAGGGAGCCTGTGGGACTCCATCCCAAGACCCCAGGATCGTGACCTGAGCCAAAGGCAGATGCTCAACCGCTGAGCCACCCAGGCATCCCCATACATGAGTTTAGACCCAAGATACCAACTTAACTTATTCTTGGAGCTAAAAGTCCCTGCCCCAAAGGAAGAGGCCAGTTATGACATTGGGAAGCAAAAGCCATTCCTGGGCCCTGGTAGCAATGTGAACCTAGAGAGCTGGAGGGTAATGTATTGAGGCTAAAGGCAGAAAACTCTGGGAGAGACACTAGATTGGAGCAACCAGAGCAAATTTTCCCCTGCTGGGGAACCAGGGTGTTTTAGGCTCCCTCCCTCTCTTGTGTCTTAGGCCTGGCTCCCTATCCTCCTGTGGGAAATGGGAGCTCTGACCTGCTGGGGTGTTCTATGTCCATGAATCTTTACATATCATGACCTCAATCAGTGTCATGACATCACTGAAGCAGCAGCACTTGTGGGGGGAAATTCTCTTCTGGGGGTGTCCATCCTTGGCTCTTAGAGAGTGGGAGGGAGTACAGGCCTGCTAGAGTTCGAGCCACACGACATCCCATTTTTTCCTCCTTGTTGGGGCCCAAGTAACTCTCGCTTGGCTCTTACAGCTCTACTCACATGCTGTATCTTCTAATGGGAATGCGGTCGAAGACCCAATGGAGATCGTGATCACGGTGACAGATCAGAATGACAACAAGCCCGAGTTCACCCAGGCAGTCTTCCAAGGATCTGTCACGGAAGGTGCCCTTCCAGGTATGGTCTATAACGAGTAGCTGAATACTCAGAAAGACACTTAAATTCTTTGGACCTCAAAGTGTCGGGGCTTGTGTTTGGCATCAGACTCTTCATAGGAACAGAACTTCTTTGGAAGCCTGTGTGTGTGTGTGTGTGTGTGTGTGTGTGTGTGTGTGTGAGAGAGAGAGAGAGAGAGAGAGACAGAGACAGAGACAGACAAAAACATCCTTTCTACAGAAGTGTGTATTATAAAATAGGAGCAGTTTGAAAATCTCCCCCGCCTCCTCCCCCTAGAAAAGAAGAACCTTCCCTGATTTAGAAACAGATCCTTGCCATTCCTGGCCATATTCTTTTCTCACCCCTATAAAGGTAACCACTGCCCTGACTTTTGTGGTAATCATTCCTTTGCTTTCCTTGATCTTTTTCATCATGTGTCTACCTACCTCTGTATATCTTGTTTGTTTTGCATGTTTTCTAGCTTTACATACATGGAATCCCACTCCGCATGTATTTCCGTGGTGTGCTTCTCTCATTCAGCTTTATGTACATAACATTCTTCATGTTGGCGCCCATAGCAATCTAAAAGGTCATTCATTTTCATTGCCGTGTAGTGTTCAATATTTTTGTATTTATATAAAACACTTTGTTCCCCTGTTGATGGAAATTGGGTTTGAGTTTCCTGCTGTTAGAAATAGTGTTCTCAGAGCATTATTTAACATATTTCCTGATGCATGCACACAAGACTTTGGGGGGAATATCCGTAGTAGTGGGTTGCTCAATTGTAGGGTATGTGTCCGTTCATTGTGACTACATGGTAACAAACTGTTTTCCAAACTGGTTGAACCACTTTACGCTTCCACCAGCAATATATATCCTGGAATTGTTAGACTTTAGCTTTGTTGAGTGTGCAGTTGTATCTCTGTACAGTTGCATTTCTCTGATTTATTAATGGGCTAATGAGCATTTTCTATTTTTGCTGGCCCATTTGGGTTTCTTCTTGATGGCTTGTTTCTTCAAGTCTTTTTGCTCCTTTCTTCCCTTGGGCTCTTTATCCTTTTCCTGTGGATCCCTAAGGAATTTTGTTGATGGCATGGGCGCTAGTCTTTTTGCAGACACATGTGCTGTAAGTATTCTCTGCTACCTTCAAGGCCATGATCTCAAATGACCATTCTGTCTGGTGAAGCTGTGCCTGAGGAGCCAGTTGTGGATATTGGTGGGATTTTTCCTATTTTTCACCTCATCCACTCAGTATGAGAAACATTGCACAGTGTTTTAATTTAAGGTTATTTATTCTACATACTCCAGCCCCCATCCAGAATATCTATTGGAAAAGCTGAGTCCTTGGAACACTACTCATTGGGTGAAATGCTTTCTTTCTCCCCTACTACCACTTTGGTAAAAATTTTGGGAATGAGAGAATGGAGAAGCCATGACATGGTACTGTCCCTGGGACTTCTCCTTGAACACTCTGGACAGAATTGAACTGAGCAGTGCTGACTGGAATCCAAAGTGCAGCTCAACTGATTTGTCTCCTTTTGCACTTGCAGGCACCTCTGTGATGCAGGTGACAGCCACAGATGCGGATGATGACGTGAACACCTACAACGCCGCCATCGCTTACAGCATCCTCACACAAGACCCCCTCCTGCCTAGCAGCATGATGTTCACTATCAACAAGGACACAGGAGTCATCAGCGTGCTCACCACTGGGCTGGACCGAGAGGTCAGAGGTCAAGAGCATCTATAGGGTGTTGAGGGCAAATAAACATCAGCTAAATCACACCAACAATGCAAAACTCTGCCGAGGCCAGTGCTACTTACTATGTTTATCGTCTGAGCATCGCATCTAAGCATCACTCTAGAGGATTTGTACCTAGAAAGCCGGCTGATGTTGAAGCAAATGATCAAATAAGGTGTTTCCATGCGCTGGGCTGGGCTTGATGGTGCCATTGGTCCTGACACCAATGTGTTTGATCTCTGCAGGGTGTCCCCATGTACACCTTGGTGGTTCAGGCTGCTGACCTGCAAGGCGAAGGCTTAACTACAACTGCAACAGCTGTGATCACAGTCACTGACATCAACGATAACCCCCCCATCTTCAACCCGACCACGGTAATTCTATAACCCCTTGGACGGTTTCCAAAGAAAGGTCCTCTGTTGTTTTGTGGCTGCTCATGGGCAAACCCTTTGAAAATTTTCCCCAGAATAGTGAACTTTAAGAAGCAAACAGATTGGGATGGCAGTTGTCTCTGTCATCCTCAGCATGGGCTCTGTTGACCTAGGTTTGTGAAGTTGCAAATGTCACCTAGGAGTGCCTGGCTGGCTCAGTCAGTGGAGCGTGTGACTCTTGATCATGGGGTTCTGAGTTCAAGCCCCACATTGGGTATAGAGATGACTTTAAAAAAAATCACCTGTTGATCTCGTGTCTTCATGTTGTGCATCTTGGTAACAAATCCTACCCGGTTTTATTTATTCATTGAACAAATATTTTCTAAGTTTATAACAACTGGAACTGTATTACACACTGGAGATCTTATCACAAACAAGACAGACAAAGGTTCTATTCTCAGTGGAGTTGACAGCCTAACTAGAGAGGTTTGACAACCTGTACAAATTAATATGTACAACTGTATTAAATGCAGATGTGAAGAAGGTACTGAAAGCCACATGAAAAGAACCTTATATCTTAATACATTAGTTAGAAGTAAGCTCAGTGGTTAGTAACAGAGACTTGACTCTTGTGCTTAAACAAGTAGGGCAAACTTTTCCTTGTGTCACAAAAAGCCTAGAGTATCTACGCTGTCAATGGAACCTCCTTTGTCTTGCTGCCCCACCATCGTTGGTGGATGGCTCCCATCCTCAGTGTCCCGTTGTGGCCCTAGATGGCTGAGCTCCAGCTATCTCTGTGCTTCATTCAGGAAGGAGACACGCACATGAAGAGCAAAAGGCATTGCTGTTAAGTCCTCTTCTGTGCAGACCCATCCCGCAACTTTCATTTACCTCCTATTAGCAGCTGCTGTCTTTGAAGATGACTGGAAATAAAATATTCTGTCTGGGCACATTGCTGCCCCCAACAGTATAGTTCGTGAAGAAGGGGTGAGTGGGTGTTCAGTAGGCAATTAGCAGTCTGCCACCTAATGTAGGCATTGTGAGTACAAGAAGGCTTCACAAAGACCATAACATTTACAATAAGACTTGAAAGGAGATTGTCAAATGTGGAACAGGGGACAATGGAAGTGTTCTAGGCAGAGGGATCACCATATGCAAAATGCCCTGAATCAGACAGCCCGGGTCGCTCAGTGGTTTAGTGCTGCCTTCGGCCCAGGGCCTGATCCTGGGACCTGGGATCAAGTCCCACGTCAGGCTCCCTGTACGGAGCCTGCTTCTCCCTCTCCCTCTGCCTGTGTCGGGGCCTCTTTCTCTTGTCTCTCATGAATAAATAAATAAAATCTTTAAATAAAAAAAAAATGAACTGAAGAATAATCTGTGTAGTGAACCATATGAGGTCAGGTCCTATAGGACCTTGTAGTTGGAGGTTAAAATTTTAGAATTTATCCTGGGTGCAACGGGATGTCATCAAGGGTTTTAAGCAGAGGACTGTACTGACCAGACTTTGATGAAAATTATTGGTACCATTGGGAATGATGGGAGAGGAGGGGAGTAGTGGATAAGCCACAATGTGGAATTTGTTGAAGATCAAAGCAACTGGCCAAAGTGTGCTGAGGGGCTCAGGTAGCCGGCTCCTTGAAAGACTAACTCAGGTAGTCTTGAAGGCTGTTGCAATTTGAGTGATCTTGGCTGTTCCACCAATAGGAAATAGAGGCCCAACTGGTGGAGTGGGCACTTCTCCAAGACTCTGCTCTTTGGATCTTGGGCTCAGAAAGGACTCCTTTAGCCCTCTTGGATATGGCTCCTCTATTGGTTGTCAAGATGTCCTAAGTGACCCATCTTCTCCTTTGCTCTGTAGTATCAGGGCCGGGTGCCTGAGAACAAGGCTAACGTCGAAATCGCTGTACTCAAAGTGACGGATGCCGATGTCCCCGATACCCCAGCCTGGAAGGCTGTGTACACCATACTGAACAATAACAATGATCAATTTGTTGTCACCACAGACCCAGTAACCAACGACGGCATTTTGAAAACAACTAAGGTTTGTACGGTGCCTGGCAAGATGCAGGTATTGACATCTTAGCTAGCCGCCCACTGCCTTGTCCCCTGGTGTCTTCTCAGAAGTAGATCAGCATGGCATTGGCGGGCTGGGGGTGGGCAGCTTTCCCAGGTTCTGGTGGACCATTTGGGGTTTGCAGCAACTCTTCAGGCACATGTGAGAAGCTCCTACGCAGCCCCCTGAAATTGAGGAGAAAGAAAGTACCATCTGTTTTAAAAGGCTTTCTCCCTAAACATTTGCCTACCCCCATATCCATTTTGCAAATGAGAGGAAAAATGGTTTATTGGTCTCTGCCATTTTGCCGGATTATTTTAGAAGTGGGACACATGACTTTGAAACCTGAAAATTTAAGAAGTTGGGTGACCTCCTTGTTGAGGTTACTAACAACAGATCACTGAATTCGCCCCCAAACTTAGACTTCCTATTGAGCAAGTGAGCAAAACCATTCATTTCTGCATCACTCACTACATAACCTTATTTCCCACCCAACATTTGATGTCACCATTTTCTATGCTACAAATGAAAGATAGAAGCTAGGAAAATGAGCCCCCGCCAAACACACTTGATCACAAACGTTCCCGGTGTACTCCTTACAGCGACTCTATTTAGTAGTTCCTTTTCCTATGTATTTGGATGTGGAAGCAGACCCACAGGGCTAGGAAATGGCCCACCCTGGCTTTGTTTGACCTTTTTGCCGCCTCATTGGAACCGCATGTTGTCACTAAACTTAACTGAGGTTAGTGAGTTGGACAAGCAGGGTCTTCTGTCCATCTGCTATCACAGAGACAACACGTCACATAAGATATGAACATTCTTACTGGTCTTGGATAATAAATGACTTCCAGTATGAGCATTTCTTACTGGGTTTTGCTGTGAGGTTTCATGTAGTTCGTTTTTATTCTTCTGCTAGGGTTCTCATCTTGAATGTGGTTGCTTGTTCGCTTTTGAAAAACATCCATGGCTGGGCCTCCCTCTCAGAAATTACGATTTACTGGATTAGGGTGCAAGCCTCCCTTTTCTTCTATAGTTCTTAAGTTAATTCTTCCTAGCACAGCTAGGTTTGAGAACCACAAGATATTGTTAACCAACTACAATAGTTAAGGATTTAATCTTTTTTTTTTTTTTTTCCTAAGCTAACATAAAATAGGTTCTTTTAACTCATTTCTGTTCTCTTTAGGGCTTGGATTTTGAGGACAAGCAGCAGTATGTCTTGTACGTGACCGTGGTGAATGTGATCCCGTTTGAGGTCATCCTCTCCACCTCCACAGCCACTGTCACTGTGGACGTGGAGGATGTGAATGAAGCACCCATCTTCATCCCTTCCCCAAAGGTAGTGTCAATCCCTGAAGACTTTGGTGTGGGCCAGGAAATCACATCCTACACCGCCGAGGATCCAGATACATATATGGAACAGAGGATAACGTAAGTGTGGAGATTTTTCAACAGACTAGCAGGAACTGGGGAGTTGTGTGTGTATGTGTATAAAATACTTAGTTCTTAGTATTTTATCATCGTTGGTCTGTGCAAGACCCTTCTCTTGTCTGGCTTGCCTTTTTTTTTTTTTTTTTTTTTTTAAACTCCCATTCCCCACACCTTTTCCATTCCCTCCACGGCCAGCCATTCTACTGTGTTGCTTCTCGAGGTTCATGCAGTGTAGCCGAAGTGTGGTTTTCAATTACATACGAGGTGTTGTATTATTAAGAAGCTCACTATTTCTTCTCCTTTTAAACTGGAAGGCACCTCTGTAAACTAAATCATACCCATGGATGTGCAAACCAAGAGCAACACCCCATGACCATCTAAGACAGAGAAGGTCCTTAATCTTTTGAGGGCTGGATTTGAGTAGGAAATAACTATTTGAGGAAGCACAAATCCAAACATGACACCTGTGTCTTGTGATTTGTAACGTGATTTCCCGGGAGAACAGAGCTTGTCCAATGTGCCCACTTCTTCTCAGAGAAGTTCCTGCCTGTTCACATCTACTTTAGAGGAAACTGTAATACTGAACTATTTATAAAAAACATTCTACAAATCTGGAGTAGCATCTTGCTTACTAATTGAGTATATTTTTGTTTTGGGATGTGTTTGTGTTTTAGCATCAGTACTTTTGACTTCTGAAACTTCGAACTTCAAACAAAAAGAGTTTAAGTGGGGCACCTACGTGGCTCAGCAGTTGAGCATCTGCCTTCAGCTGCAGGGCATGATCCTGGGATCTGGGATGGAGTCCCACATTAGTCTCCTTGCATGGAGACTGCTTCTCCTCCCTCTGCCTGCGTCTCTGCCTCTCTTTCTGTGTTTTTCATGAATAAATAAATCTTAAAAAAAAAAGAAAAAAGTTTAAGTGGGACTTCAGCTTTTAAGATTATTCTGGGAATTTTTTATGCTGATTCTGTCCTGAGCAAAAGAGCTCTTGAATACCTTTAGACCACATATGTGCCCTGTACAGGAGAAATATATAAAGGGTGCAGGTAGTGAGCTTAAGCCTGCTAGAATTGAATGATTAGGTCAGGGATGATGGGGAATTTTTAAATGGAGGTTGATAACCTCCAAGCCTTCTGATTGTTTTCAACATAGTTTTTTTGAATTTTTTAATTTATTTGAGAGAGGGAGAGAACATGAGCAGGAATGGGAGTTGGGGTGGGAGATGTGGGGGAGTGAGGGAGAGGAAGAAGCAGGCTCCCTGCTGAGCAAGGAGCCCTGATGTGAGCCCCAATCCCATGACCCTGATATCATGACCTTAGCTAAAGGCAGATGCTTAAGCAACTGAATCACCTAGGTACCCCTGGTTTTTAACATTTACTAAAAAAACAAAAGGCAGGGACAACACAACATGACATGATGTGCCACTTGATGTGATTCAGTAGCATGCACGGAGTACACTAAGGAAATTTTTTTTTTGGAGGAAACAAAAGTTGGGACAGAATGTAGTCAAGTGTTAGGATCTGATTTCGAAGAAATGCAGAGAATGAAGAAACTTAAATGCCACAGGAAGCAGTCAGCCAAATACAGAATGTGGAAACTATATGACAAATGGTACTGTTTCTTCAAGACATGAATGAATGGCAAAAGGGTGGGGGGGCTGGTGTCGATTAAGAGAGTACTAAGAGGAAAATGAACCAATTGTAATGTGTAGACTACACTTAAATATGGACTCAACAATCCAACTATAAAAACACCTTTGAGTCAATTAGAGATACTTGAACATGGATGTGGCATTAAAATGACATTAAGTAACTATTGTTATTTTTGCAGGATGTGTTAGTGGCATTCTGTTTTTTGTTTTGTTTTGTTTTTAACCATTTCTATATAAGATACGTGCTAAGGTATTTACAGGAGAAATCGTTTGATGTCTGAGATTGCTTTAAAATTCTCTGAAGTTCGGGAACCTGGGTGGCTCAGTGACTCTTGATCTTGGGGTTGTGAGTTTGAGCCCCATGTTGGGTATAGAGATTTCTTAAAAATAAAATATGAACTAAGTTAAATACTCTCATTTCATACATATATTCAATGTACTGCTCATAATCCAAGGATTCTTCCTGTGGTCCAAAATATAAGGGCTAGTAAAGTAAGTGTGTGTGTGTGTGTTTTCCAAGTCCCAAGAAGGCTTTGTTAAATGCAGAGGGGAGTGGATAAGTCCTTCCTAGCTGCTGCTTTCCTCATGGCTGCCAGGACATTGTTCAGCTCCTTTTCCTCTTGGTGCAAAGGTCTCCCCACCTTTTCTTTTTTCTTTTCTCTTCAGATTTTATGTATTTACTTGTGAGACACATACAGGCAGAAATGGAGGCAGAGGGAGAAGCAGGCTCCATGCAGGAAGCCCGATGTGGGACTCGATCCCTGATCTCCAGGACCACGCCCCGGGCTAAAGGCAGTTGCTAAACCGCTGAGCCACCCAGGCGTCCCGTAAGATGTGTTTATAATGAAATTCGAAAAGTATAGTGGAAGGGGCTCCTGGATGGCTCAGTCTTTTAAGCATCTGCCTTTAGCTCAGGTTTTGATCCTTGCGTCCTGGGATCAGGCTCCATGTGGGCCTCCCTGTTCAGCGGGGAAGTCTGCTTCTCCTGCTCCTTACCCTGCTTATTCTGTCTTTTCACTGTTCTCTCAAATAAATAAAGTTTCTTTTAGAAAAAAGGAAAAGTATAGTGGAAAACCACAAACAATACTGTAGGGTTTTTGTTCAGTGATGGAACCTTGCATTTTATGGGTTGATGTCTTTGCCTGCAGTAGTGAAATGAGCTTCCTTTGGGAAGCTGGTCTGAAAGAGTCTACTTTTGAAAACACATAGAGATCATAGTATCTGTTGCTTACTGCAAGAATTATCCACGGATCCTAAATCTAATGAATGACAGCTAGTTGGTGAACAGCATATTGGCACATTTTCTCCCCTTAGGTCATAGATTAATTACCAAGAGTAAAAAGGTACCTTGACTATAAAGAGATCTGGTTGCCTGTCCCTTACCCAAGTGATCAGAGTTAACCTCACCAAGAACAGATGTCTTGTGCCTCTTTTTTTTTTTTTTTTTTTGTCTTTTTTTTGTCTTGTGCCTCCTAATGTGATTGATACACTGAGGACACATGTCACCTACGCAGTGTTCTTCTTCCCCTTCCCTCGCATAATCTACTTAGGGAATAATCAGACCAACTCAAATTGAGGGGCTTTCTCTAAGATAACTGGCCTACATTTTTCTTTTTCTTTCTTTCTTTTTTCAAGATTTATTTATTTTAGAGAGAAAGAGCTGCAGGAAGGAGCAGAGAGGGAGGGAAGAGGGAGAGAGAGAGAGAGAGAGAGAGAGAGAGAGAGACTGAGAGACTCAAGCCAAATGTGTGCTGAGTACAAAGCCCGATGTGAGGCTTAATCTCATGACCTGAGCTGAAACCAAAAGTTGGGCACTTAACAAACTGTACAATCACATCAAGTGGCACATCATGTCATGTTGTGTTGTCCCTGCCTTTTGTTTTTCCAAAAAGTGTTGAGAAAGAAAAGAAAGGCTAAGGAATAATTCCATATTAGGGAAACATGATGTTTAAATGTCACACGCATGGATGGATCCTGAATATGGGCAGGGATGTTCTGGAGGACAGTTTTTGGGAAATTGACAATTTAAATATGTGCCATATATTAAATAATAGTATTAAATCAAAGTTACGTTTCCTGAAATTAAATCAGATGGTGTTATATATAAAAATGCCTCTGTTCTTAGGGGATAATACACTGAAGTATTTATGAATAAAAGAACATAATGTCTGCCATTTATTCTCAAATGATGAATTCAACGATGGGTAAATCCAGGTGAGGGGGACATGGATGGTCATGCTTTCCTGTAGATGGAATAGGTCAACAAAAAGGAACCTTACCCTTCTTCACTTACATGCTGTTTACTGTTCTAAGCCAGAGCTTGTGCCTTTTCAGGTATCGGATTTGGAGGGATGCTGCCGGTTGGCTGGAGATTAATCCAGAATCTGGTGCCATTTTCACTCGGGCTGAGCTGGACAGAGAGGATTTTGAGCACGTGAAGAATAGCACGTATGAAGCCCTCATTATAGCCATTGACAACGGTAAGGGTGCCCTTAGCATTTGGCCTTTGCTGCCTCACTCTACTGGCTAGTTTGCTTCCTTGCCCCCACCCTTCCTTTAGAGGCAAGAATTCATTCTTTTTCTTGTATTCTGGAACAAAAGTATATGATTTTCAAAAGTACAAATAATTAGGTGGAGCAGAGGTTCTTTTCACCATTCCATCTTTATACCTGAACCTACTCCTTCCCCACAGGAGCCAGACTGCCTGGATCTGGATCCTAGGATGAAAGCTTAGGTCCCTCACTTCCTTGTTCTGACAAAATGATAATACCCCATCTGAATTTTTTTTAAAAGATTCTGTTGGGACGCCTGGGTGGCTTAGCGGTTGAGCACCTGCCTTCGGCCCAGGGCGTGATCCTTGGAGTCCCAGGATCGAGTTCCATGTTGGCCTCCCTACATGGAGCCTGCTTCTCCCTCTGCCTGTTTCTGTCTGTGTCTCTCATGAATAAATAAATTTTTAAAAAAATTTTATTTATTTACTTATTTGAGAGAGAGTGCACGAGCAGGATGGAGGGGTGGTGGGGGAGGGAGAAGCAGACTTCCACTGAGCAGGGAGCCTGATGTGGGGCTCAATCCCAGGACCCTGGAATCATGACCTGAGCCCAAGGCAGATGCTTAACCAACTGAGCCACCTGGGCGCCCCCCATCTGGATTTTTAATGAGTTCATTTATATAAATGTGCCCTAGAAGAGTGCCTGCTACACAGTGTATGCTCTACAAGGACTATCATCATTTTTATCTTTATCATTAGGAGTGAATCGTGGCTCCTTCCAGACTGTTCCATGTATTTGATTACATTTATATGCATATAGAAATATAGTATTATGAAGCCACTATCTCCTTTATAGCCTGGTTTTGTTTTTATTACAAAAACTATTAAAATTTTAATTTATTTGGTATTCTTATTATTTACAATATGTCTTTAAGACAGATCTACTTTGACACCTTATAAATCTGAAAATATTATCTTGGATGTAGCATCAATGAATCATTCACATCTTAAAGAGCACTGGGGTGGTTTCCACTGGTTCATTATTTCCATGAGTTTTATAAGTAAATGTCCCTGTCCTTGCCTTTATGTGCAAGTATATCCCTCAGCTAGATATTTAGAAACCATGTGGGAACTGTTCAAACCTGCTCTCTTCCTAGGATTGTGATAGATTCTCTTTCTCTTACCAACTCCCCAACTTCTGGAGGTAGTAACTCCAGGCTTGATGATCTGAAAACACAGCAGGGCAGGTAAGGCCATGATGGAGCTGGACAGGTGGCTGTTGAATGATGCAGCCTCCATCACATTGTGAATGTCCTTGGATAAGTCTGGCCTCGTCATTTAGAATCTGAAGCGTGCTCCTGCAGCTGTAATTTGAAAGCAGGTTAAAAGCAGAGAGCAAGGCAAATAAGTCCATGATGGGGTCTCAGTCACAGAATGCTTTTGCCTGAAGGGAAAGCTAGCCCCTGGCTTCAGCCACACCGGGTGGCTGTCTCTGGCTGCATGGGAACGCTCCAGCTTGGCCTGGAAATAAGTGGAGGAGATGGCATCTGAACATAGGTTGGTGCCTTTACTTTCTGTAAAGGAAGGGCCAAGGGAGTATTTTAGTTTTGTAGACCCATGTGGTCTTGATTGCCTTTGCACCCTAGCAGCAGCCATAGAGGGTGCCTGGGTGGCTCAATTGGTTAATTGCTTTCAGCTCAGGTCATGTTCTCGGGGTCCTGGGATAGAGCCTTGTGTCGGGCTTCCTGCTGCTGGGGAGCCTGCTTTTCTCTTTCCTTCCCTCTCATACTCTCCCTTGCTATTTCTCTCTCTCTCTCTCAAATAGATAACATTAAAAAAAAAAAAAAAAGGGCAGCCAGACAATCTGTAAAAGGGGAATGAGCACAGCTGTGTTCCTAAATTGTTCTGAAAGCATTAGTTTGCTGACCCCTGACTTGATAATAATGACTAAGGTATGATGGTGCCGAATTGTCATAAATAAATATATTTTTAAATTTTTAAAAAAGATTTTAGGGGATCCCTGGGTGGCTCGGCAGTTTAGTGCCTGCCTTCGGCCCAGAGTGTGATCCTGGAGTCCTGGGATTGAGTCCCACATTGGGCTCCCTGCATGGAGCCTGCTTCTCCCTCTGCCTGTGTCTCTGCCTCTCTCTCTCTCTCTGTGTGTGTGTGTGTCTCTGTCTGTCATGAATAAATAAATAAAATCTTAAAAAAAGAAAAAAGCTCAACCCTTTGATAATGACCTTAAAGCCATAGAAGTTCTGAAAAGGGAGAACTGGTAGGGGGGCAATGAGGAATTCTTAGAATGGTTAAAGTTTAATAGATGCATAAAGGTATGTGTAGAAGAGGGAGGAGGATGTCCTTGGTATGAGGATAATTTGAATAATCATTAAAGTGGTGCCAGAGAGCAGCCCAACCTAAAGTGAAGATGACCTGGGATGGTGAGGGCTCCTGGTGATGGAGCCCTGAAGAGCCAAGCCAAGATTGGGATTTGGTCTGAGGGAGGCAGTAGAGCTTCATGAATGAATGTTTCTGAGTTATGGTATTTCCTTTTTTTTTTCCCCCTTAGGTTCTCCAGTTGCTACTGGAACGGGAACTCTTCTACTGGTCCTCTCTGATGTGAATGACAATGGCCCCATTCCAGAACCTCGAAATATGGACTTCTGCCAGAAAAACCCACAGCCTCATGTCATCAACATCATTGATCCAGATCTTCCCCCCAACACATCTCCCTTCACAGCAGAACTAACACACGGCGCAAGTGTCAACTGGACCATCGAGTACAATGACCCAGGTGGGAATTGGAGTCTTACTTCAGAAACTTTGACCCCATGCTTTCCCTGCTTCTAACACTGTCCCCTTCTGAAATTCCCTTCTCAGCTCCCAGATGTCACTGCTTTTGTTTGATGTTTGTTTATTTGCCCCTTCTACTTTTCAGGGATTCCACCAAATGTCCCTTTCCTTTCTGGTATCTGACTTGCAACATACTGCCCAGTAATCTGCAGCCCAAACAGTTCCTTTTTCTTTACCCCAGTATTTATTCTAGAATGAGATTTTTCTTCTCCCCTTGTCCCATCATTTATTTTTGTTGCTTCCTCCAGCTCGTGAATCTCTAATTTTGAAGCCAAAGAAAACTTTAGAGTTGGGTGACTACAAAATAAATCTCAAGCTCACAGATAACCAGAACAAGGACCAGGTGACCACCCTAGATGTGTTTGTGTGCGACTGCGAAGGTGTCGTCAACAGCTGCAAGAGGACGGCGCCTTACGCCGAAGCAGGCTTGCAGGTTCCTGCCATCCTGGGCATTCTCGGAGGAATCCTCGCTCTACTAAGTATGTATGCTTGGCAAGTGTTGCAGCCTTTGGCTTCTATAAAATAGGGGATCTTTATCCCTTACTGAACAGTTCAGAGATAAGTTGGCCAAGACTGGAAGGCAGCCTTATTCCATTAAATTTTAGCAGGAGGGGAATCCCTGGGTGGCGCAGTGGTTTAGCGCAGCCTGCAGCCCAGGGCGTGATCCTGGAGACCCAGGATCGAGTCCCACGTCGGGCTCCCAGTGCCTGGAGCCTGCTTCTCCCTCAGCCTGTGTCTCTGCCTCTCTCTCTCTCTGTGTGTGACTATCATAAATAAATTTAAAAAAAAAAACAAAATTTAGCAGGAGCCCAGTCCTTCTGTTTTGTTCTTTCAGTCCCTCACGGCAGTTCTTCTCATGCTCAAATACCTACAAATCACCTGCATTAGGGTTCTTTTTTTTTTTTTTTTCCTTTTACCTGCATGAGAATTCAGATCCCATGATCTGGGAGGTCTGGGGTGGGGGCCTCAGATTCCACATTTGTAACCAGCTCCCAGGGTGGTTACAGGTGCAGATGTTGCAGGTCCTTGGGCCAACTTGGAACAGCAAGGCCTTGCAGCACTATCCTCACCTGAGCCCATGTACAAACTGGTTCCTATGGTTGATGAAGACACAGAGAAGGCTTGATTGGACTGTGGAGGGCAAAGAGGAGGCCAACATGGCTGGAATAGAAGAAAGTTCTTAGAGGGAGCAGTGGGACCAGCTTGGGGTTTTGTTTTGTTTTTTTAAGATTTTATTTTATTTATTCATGAGAGACACACAGAGAGAGGCAGAGACACAGGCAGGAGAAGCAGGCTCTGTAGGGAGCCCCACGCGGGACTTGATCCCAGGATCCCAGGATCACAACTCAAGCCAAAGGCAGATGCCCAACCACTGAGCCACCCAGGCATCCCAGGAGGTTGGGTACTTCTAAGAAATCTTTTCTCCAAGTCTTGTTTCAATGCAATACTACTTCAGTAGTGTATCCTTTAGAGATACTTGGGCACAAACGCCTATAAAGAAAACACACTGAAGTTTCATACATTTTTCATTCATAAATAGTTTTAAATTTTTTTAACAATTAGTTATTAATCACATGTATCCTCGAAATACCCCAAGATCAGATGAAAACTTAGGAAATTAACCTGATTTTAGAGGTTGCTTACATGATTTTTGTCTTAAGAGAAAATAAGGAATATACAGGCTATCATATGATCTGTGTCACACTTCTTGGAACTGATTAAAAATAATATATATCTGTCAATCACATTTAGGCTGACCCAACCCTCCTCACAGACCTTCAGTGGTTCCAATTCAGAATCAAAGCCAAAGTCCTCCCAGTAGTTACCACATTCCTGCCACCCCTCTAAACTCCTTTTCACTTTCCCCCTCACTAACCCTGCTATGCCATGCTCATCTCGCCTCTTCTTAATCATGCCAATTATACTCCTGCCTCAGGGCCTTTGCCCCTACCATTTCTTCTGCCCTAGAGCATTTTAGCTCAGGTTCTGGGAAATGACTGTTTGGTTTAAGTCCAGTTAAAGACTACACTTGAATTCCCTACTACACTTGGCTACTGTGTTACACTGCATATATTAACTTCAAGTTATGTGAGCATCACCATGTGGGTTGTCTGACAGCCCTCTGCCTGGTGGGCAAGGCAGTGGTGCTCTGTGATAGCTGCATTTTATGGCCTTCTTGACCTGTGGCTCTCCTTATTCTCTCTTCACCACACCAGTCCTGATTCTGCTGCTTCTGCTATTTGTTCGGAGGAGAAGGGTGGTCAAAGAGCCCTTACTTCCCCCAGAAGATGACACCCGGGACAATGTTTATTACTATGATGAAGAAGGAGGTGGAGAAGAGGATCAGGTATGTTTTCTAAACAGTGATAAAAAGCTAAATTGCCATCTCTTTATTTGGAAGAAGCGATGATTAGAAGAAGGTAGACATTTGAAATAGCATGTTCTGTTCGGCGCCCAGATGAACAGAGGCAAAGGGCAGTTAAGCAACTTAGCCAAAGTCACACAGGTAGGAAGCAGTAGAACCAGGTGTCTGACTCCAGAGCTTAGCCTCCTCATCGATGTCCTCAGGACACAAACTTCAAATTATCTTTCACATAAAGCAACTACTCTGTTGTAATATTTTGTTTCCCTTGAGCTTTTAGGTATGCCAAATGTTATTTCCCCACTTTTTGTGGATGTTAAAATCTCTAGCCCTTTATAGATGGTCTTGCCTTAGCCTGGAGTTTTCAGTTTTTTTAAGTAATCTCTGAGCCCAACGTGGGGCTTAAACTTGTGACCCCAAGATCAAGAGTTGGTTGCTCTATTGACTGAGTCAGCCAGAAGCCTTTTGAAGAATTTTTGAAAGTGTTTAGAAAGGGAACTTCAGGCCCCATCTCAGAGTTCTACTTTTGGCTCCGGCCATGCATGAGTGTGTTTGCTGAACTCATCTGGAAGAACAGTCGCTGATTAGAATTTCAGTGCCTGGTGTTACAGCATATTAGGGTACAGAGCAGTGTCCGTCGGGGATAACTGCTGATCTCAGCTGGTGCCTTAGTCTATGTGGGCTGCTATACAGGATACCACAGGTTGCTTAAAAACCACAGAAATTTTTCTCAGTTCTGAAGACCGGGATGTCTGAGGTCAAGGTACCAGCAGATTTGGTGTTTTCGGGGAGGGGGGGCTGCCTCCTCATTCGCAGGCAGCCATAATGTCACGTGTACTTCAACAAGGCAGAAGGGGAGCTCTAGGGTGTCTTTTATCAGGGCACCAATCCTATTCCCAAGGGCTCCGCGTACCATCCTGACTTAATGACCTCCTAGAAGTTGCACCTCCAAATACCTCCTTGGTATTTGCTCCAAATACCACCACATTGGGGGTTAGGCTTCAATGTGTGAATTTTTTGAGGGACACAGACATTCAGTCTATGGCAGCTAGGCTCACAAGAATCTGTAGATTGGTTGGGATTTATCCAATAAGGTACAACAGTCTACATCCACGCCCAGAGTTATTCCTCAGAATCTTTTTATGCTGTATTTTATTCTAGTGATATTTTGAAAGCTCTCAGGTTGAAAGCTGTCATTTCCGATTATATTGGCACATGCTTATAACTATCATGTAGTTGACAGGACATGATCTGGTACATCCAAATATACCCCTGGACTTTTTTTTTTTTTTTTTTTAACTCTTTGCTCTATTTTTATCTTTTTCTCCAAAGGACTTTGACTTGAGCCAGTTGCACAGGGGCCTGGATGCTCGGCCCGAAGTGACTCGTAATGATGTGGCCCCAACCCTCCTGAGTGTGCCCCAGTATCGGCCCCGCCCTGCCAATCCTGATGAAATTGGAAACTTTATTGATGAAGTAAGTCAGCAAAGTCAAAAGCTATGGTGCAACTCATCTCTAAAGTCAGGAGCATCCCAATGATAGATAGATAGATAGATAGATAGATAGATAGATAGATAGATAGATAGGAGCAGTTGTATTGAAAGTGAGGAGAAAGTGTTTAGATTCTTTGCTTTACCATGTTTTCTCCTTGCCTGATCCCTGAATGCTATTTTTTGAGTCTCATCAGAATTTCAGAACTAAAAGCACTTCAAATTGTTCCTAGTGAATTTGCAGTATCCATATGGCAAAACCAAGAATTGCTTGTAAGGATTTAGTAGAACTAGAAATGAAACTAAAGAGATTCAAAGTAGATCCAATTTGGTTTCACTAATGAGTCTTCTTGCCCCTGCATCCCACTGCTGGTTGGGATGTGATAGTATGTGTATATCACAGGTCTACCTAAGGGCCAGGAAAATGGCATCAATTTGTAGATGTCAGAAATACATTCAGCTATAAACTCTCAAAGCTTAAACAGATAGGAGTAGATTAACCCCATGAATCCTTGTTCCCATGCTTGTTGCCACATAATCACAAGATGCCTGCTACACTTTCAGGCTTTGGGTCTGTATTCTAGTCAAGAAGGAGTAGGAAGGGCGGAGCAGAGGCCAAAGAATCTTTGTTCTAAAAAAAAAAAAAGAAGAAGAAGAATCTTTGTTCTAGCAAAGTGTTAATGCAAGTAGGGAATTCATCCCATATGTTACTGGCCAGAACTGTCACAAGATTGTCCTTATCTGCAAGGGAGAATGAGAAATAAGGCATTAAGTTAATTAGCTTAGGGTAAGATGAGGACAAATTAGGGGTCAAGATGAGCAAAGAACCAAGTAAGCTAATAGTACAGCAGGATCTATTTCCTTAAACAATGTTCCCTGATCACTTGCACAGTTACTAAATGATTTTCAGGGCTTGTCTGTATGGTCCAGTGGCTCTCAGCGAGTCTTCCTGGTAGAGGCTGGTTTTGCTTCAGTTTCCTATGGTAGTTGTCACCAGGGACTACACAAAGCACGCCAGTGTTGGAAGTGAGCAGGCCACATTGATTTTAGCCAATGGATCTTCTAGAAAGCTGGGATTAGAAAGGTCCAGTTAAGGGATCCCTGGGTGGTGCAGCGGTTTGGCGCCTGCCTTTGGCCCAGGGTGCGATCCTGGAGACCCGGGATCGAGTCCCACGTCGGGCTCCCAGTGCATGGAGCCTGCTTTTCCCTCTGCCTATGTCTCTGCCTCTCTCTCTCTCTCTCTCTCTCTCTCTCTCTGTGTGTGTGTGTGTGTGTGTGTGTGTGTGTGTGTGACTATCATAAATAAATAAAAATTAGAAAGGTCCAGTTAAAACCTTCCTCTTAGGGGATCCCTGGGTGGCTCAGCAGTTTAGCGCCTGCCTTCAGCCCAGGGTGTGGTCCCGGAGTCTCGGGATCAAGTCCCGCATCGGGCTCCCTGCATGGAGCCTGCTTCTCCCTCTGTCTGTGTCTCTGCCTCCCTCTCTCTCTCTGTCTCTCATGAATACATAAATAAAATCTTTTAAAAAAACAAAACAAAACAAAAAACCTCCCTCTTAGGTAAATCTGAATTCAGGTCCTTTCTTCCATTCACATTCATTTGTGTATCGTCACATCTGATAGTAGCTTTATTTTTTTAACTTACAATATTAATGTCATTGCATTACTTATAAAATAATATAATAATTTTATTATAAATAAATATATAATAAATTTGTAAAATGTACATAAAGAAAAAAATGTAATCCTTCCTTACTGCCTCCAACTCTATTCTCTAGAGTTAACCATTAACAGTTTGGCATTCATCTTTCCAGACCTTTCCAGGTGGCGATGCTGTATGAACCAGTATGACTATCCTCATTGTTTTCAGCCTCTGTCCATCCCGACTGGCTTCTCTCCTGCCTACATATAATTTATCATTAGTTTAGGGGAAACATTCTGCATATTTATCCATAATTTTTCTTTTCATCAAACAACATATTGTTTATCCTCCTTGCCAGTTTGTATAAATTTACCTTATTGGTGCGGATTGCTCCTTGTGTTCTCTAGGATGGTTGTTGCGTTATTGTGCATTACATGCTGCTGCTTGAGGCACCTAGAGAAGGCATCTTGCCTGACAGGGGTGTGATTCCTTTCATTAAAGGATCCTACTATCTTCCTTCTTTTTTAGAACCTGAAGGCAGCGGACACTGACCCCACTGCTCCTCCTTACGACTCTCTGCTCGTGTTTGACTATGAAGGAAGCGGTTCTGAAGCTGCCAGCCTGAGCTCCTTGAACTCCTCAGAGTCAGACCAAGACCAGGACTATGACTACCTGAATGAATGGGGCAATCGCTTCAAGAAGCTGGCGGACATGTATGGAGGTGGCGAGGACGACTAGGGGACTTGAGACAAATGAAGATGAGTCCTTATACCATGTGGTAGAAAATGCGGAGGTGACTGTTTTCAGCTCCCATTTCATCTGAGAGGAATTTCTGGAGAAGAGAAAATGCACAGTGATATATAGTTAGGATAGTTAGGATTTCTACTTTATAGATCTAATCTGTGTGTTTGTTAGAACGATTTTGACCTATTCTTTGAAGCTTTTTTTTCTTTCTTTCATCATTCTTTAAATGGTGATGCTATCCAAAAGACCCCCCACATGTTTATATTTCAAAAGAATAGCTAAAGCCTCCAGAAGGTTCTGCTAGCAATTTGCAGATTGCCTTATTGACTTGTCTCATTTTTTTAAAGGAAGGTAGGGCTAAACTACTCTATTGTGTTTGTTTGTGTGTGTGTGTGTGTGTGTGTGTGTGTGTGTAATTATTTTTAATTTGTGTTCTTTTTTCTCCTATCACTGCACTGGTGTCCCGTGTTCTAATAACCACTCTTAACTCCTTCTGAACTTACATTGCCTCAGACAGGAGTTCTCTGCTGCAGAAATTATTGGGCCCTTTCAGGATAAGAGACTTGGTCTTAGTTTGATGGTAGTGTGACTGGGTATTATGGACTCGTAAGGACTTTAGTGGTTCTCCTTTATTTCCTAAGTACATAAATTGAAATTCATATCCATCCACTGACTTGTTCTGCATTAAGTGTGTTTGTCAGGTGGAAGTCATTATTGGGCTACTTTGGTTCTGAACAAGGAGCATTGACCAGAAAAGGTGGTGAATTTTCAGGTGCCACTCAACTTCTAATGCTCACTTATCACTCAAACAGAAGCGTGATCTATTCTGATATTTAGCGTAGTGCCTGCAGTGCTGCAGCCAAAGATTGAAGGAGGTTTGTCACAGCCAAGGGCAACGTGAAAAGTGGACTTGGAGGTGGCAGGTGGGATCGGTCATTGAGCCTGGCGTTTTAGCAAACTGATGCTGAGGATAACTGAGGTGGCTCTACCTCTAGTCCTGAAAATTCTGAAGAATGGAAGAATCCCGACAAGTGTGTCCTATCGCAATCCTTAGGCCACAGTTTGTATCTGAGGCCAAGAATCCCCAGGTGCCTGCTTTTGTTAATGTCTACCGAAAATGCAGCCTGATCTGGACTCAGGTGCCCCAATTCTAAGTGTGCATAGAAAACTGACAATATTAGGAAATTCTTTTTTCCCCCCCTTAGGAGCAGGAAGAAAATATGACCCTAAAGGGTGTTGGCAAAGGGAGGGTGGGGAGAGCTTTGACTTGGATCTTTTTTAAATTGAAATGTGAACTTCAAGGAACTTTTGACAACCATGGGAAATAATTTTATCTTAAATTGCTTTACTGTCTGTCAGCTGTTTTTCAAAGAAAAAAAATCATCCCTGCAATCACTTCTTGGAATTGTCTTGATTTTTCAGCAATTTAAACTCTAATTTAGTCCTGTATAGAGAATGTTAATGTAGTTTTGAGTGTATATGTGTGTGGGTATGGATAATTTTGTATTTTCTTTAGGTCTGGAAAAGGAAAACAATTTAAGCTGCGAAAATTCTTAAATATTCATTTTTATAAATTTTATTAAAGAATTTTGTTAAACCATTGTCAAACACTTGTTTTATATGATTATACCACAATTCTAGGCAAGACCAGTGATAGTTGAGCTCATTCAAAACATGGGGAAGGAAGCTTCATGTTGAAATTACTCCCCCAGAACTTTGTGTCCTTCTATTTGTGGGCAGAGTACAGGAAACTGCATTTAAAAGGTCACTTGATTTGAAAAATAACTATCCATGTGGTATATGGAGAAATCATTCTCTTATTGATGGAAAAACTGTGGGCGACACTGAGGGACCAAAAAAAGTTGAGCTTCAGACAGTATTCAGTGGGTCAGCAAAGTTGGTGTAGTTCGGGGGTCTACCGTCAAAGATGACCCTAGCCTCTCCCCAGGGGACATTGGGCAATTTCTGGAGATAACTTTGATTGTTGCAACTGAGGAGGTGCTACTGGCATCAAGCCCAGGCCAGGGATGCTGCTAAACATCCAGTAACGCATGAGACAGCCATGCACAACAAAGGACCACCACGCTCAAGATGTCAGTGGTGCTGCTGTTAAGAAAACCTGTTCTGTGACTTGACTTTGTTGGAGGGGTATAATAGTGTGTGTGTGTGTGTGTGTGTGTGTGTGTGTGTGTGTGTGTGTGTGAATTTTTAAATGGGGGTGAAATATATATATATATAGATCTTACTTGACTTACAGTGTGGTTATATACCAATAAACCATCATAAGTTAAGAATATTTCAAGGGCAGCCCGGGTGGCTCAGCGGTTTAGTGTCTGCCTTTGGGATCGAGTCCCACATCAGGCTCCCTGCATGGAGCCTGCTTCTCCCTCTGCCTGTGTCTCTGCCCCTCTCTCTCTCTCTCTCTCTCTCTCTCTCTCATAAATAAATAAATAAAATATTTTAAAAAAGAATATTTCAAAAATGCATTTAATATGCCTAATCCACCAGACATGATAACCTAACCCACTTTTTTTTTTTTTTTTTTTTTAAGATTTTATTTGAGAGAGAAAGCACAAGTTGTAGGGAGGGGCAGGTAGAGAGTGGAAGGATGTGGGGCTTGATTTTGGGATCATGACCTGAGCCACCCAGGCACCCCTAGCCTAATCCACTTTCAATGTGCTCAGAACATTTACTTTAACCTACAGTTGAGTGAAAGCATCTCACACAAAACCTGTTTTGTAATAGTGTTGAATAGCTCCGACAGTGAGAAACAGAATGGTTGTAAGTGTATCAATTGTTTACCTTCCAGATCACAGGAACAAGCTGTGGCTGCCACTGCCCAGCATCATGAGGGAGTCCGACCATATTTTGCTAGCCCAGGAAAACATAAAAATTTGAAGTATGGTTTCTACTGAATGTGTGTTACTTTCAAGGGTACAATTCAGTGCTATGAAGTACATTCAAAATGTATAACCATGTTTCCAGAACCTCTGCATCATCCCAAATTCTAAAACCATACGTGATAAGTCCCTGTTCCCTCCTTTCCCAGCCCCGGTTACCTCCATTCTACTTTTTATCTTCATGAATTTCACTCTGCTAGGTATTTCATATTAGTAGTGTCATGTAATAAGTGTCCTCTTAATTTTGGCTTGTTTCACCTGGCTTCATGTTTCCCGGTGTCCTCTGTATTGCAGCCTGTGCCAGGACTGCATTCCTTCTTATAGCCGACCCTTGTTTCATTGTGTCTATGTACACCAAATGTTACTTATCCATTCATCTTGGGTAGTTTCTACCTTGAGGCTATTGTGAATGATGCTGCAGTGAACACTGGCATACAAAAACTTTTCAGGGACACCTGGTGGCTCAGTGGTTGAGCGTCTGCCTTTGGCTCAGGGCGTGACCTGGAGTCCCAGGATCAAGTCCCACATCGGGCTCCCTGCATGAAGCCCGCTTCTCCCTCTGCCTGTGTCTCTGCCTCTGTGTGTGTGTGTGTGTGTGTCTCTAGTTAATAAATAAATAAAATCTTAATTTTTTTTTTTTCAATTCTGGCTATCTACCCAGGAGTAGACTTACTAGGTGATATTGGTAATTCTAAGTATAGTTTGAAAGGCTGCCAATATATAAACCTAGATTGGGTCCAGGAGTGAACATTTAAAATCCATAAGACTTTTTTTTCTAATCGGGCAAGTTTTATTTTTTAGATTTTGAGAGAGTGATCGTGAGCCAGGGGAAGGGGCAGAGGGAGGAGAAGCAGGCCATCTCCTGAGCAGGGAGGGGGACCCACGGCTTGATCCCAGGACCCTGAGATCATGACCCGAGCCAAAAGGCAGATGCTTAGCCGACTGAGCCAGCCAGGCATCCCAGAATTGGGCAAATTTTGATGCCGATCTTAGGGTAGATGATATTCCTGAATAAATATTCATCTTCATGGGAACATAATTGACCTAGAGAATTTTATTAGGAGATAGATGATGAATTTGGGGATAAAGTGTTATGTCTGGAAATCAACTTAAAAATGGTTCGACAAAGTATGTCAAGCGGTAGCACAAAGGCAAATGACAAAATGCTCACAGTGACAATCTGGTAAAGGATATGTAAGAGTTCAGGTACTATCTTGATTTTTCTGCAGGTTTAAAGTATTTCACAATTAAAGTTGGGGAGAAATCAGGAAGCCAGAAATAAACCCTTGCATAGATGGTCAAATGATATTCTATAAAGATGCTAAGATCATTCAGTGAGAAAAGGACAGGTTTTGTTTTTTCTATAATACAAAGATGATTATATCTTTTTGAGTATAGTTGAGTATACATTTTTGAGTATAGTTTTGAATATAGTTGACATGATGCTACATTAGTTTTAGGTGTACAACTTAGTGATTTGGCAAGTTGACACGTTATGCTATGTTCACCACAAGTGTAGCGGCCATTTGTCCTGTTCTATCGCTATTTCAATATCCCTATTTTCCTCATGCTCTGCCAAAAGGACAGTGTTTTCAACAAATGGTGCCGAGAACATTGGGTCCACATGCATAAGAATGAAATTAGAGGGGGATCCCTGGGTGGCTTAGCGGTTTGGCATCTGCCTTCAGCTCAGGGCATGATTTCGGAGTCCCGGGATCGAGTCCCACATCGGGCTCCCTCCATGGAGCCTGCTTCTCCCTCTGTCTGTGTCTCTCATGAATAAATAAATAAAATCTTTTTAAAATAAATAAATAAAAAATTGTACCGTTATCTTATTCTCCATCTCTTCCTCAAATAAAATTCTACCACAATGTCTTTAAATTGGAAAAACATTTTTGAAGGGGAAATTAATGACCTATGAAATTACCACAACTCTTTTTATTGTGTTGTATATCCCACTGAAGACTTTGGCAGAAGATAGTTTTTCTTCAGTTACGTACGTATCCAAGTTCATTTTGGAGAATAAAAAATTTGAGGTTCCCTGTAAAGGCCACCAAAACAAACAAACAGCAACAACAACAAAAAAACCCAATGGGGTGCCTGGGTGGCTCTGTGGTTGGGCATCTGCCTTTGGCTCGGGTCATGATCCTGGGGTCCTGGGATCAAGTCTGGCATGGGGCTCCTCTCAGGGAGCCTGCTTCTCCCTCTGCCTGTATCTCTGCCTCTCTCTCTGTCTCTCATGAATACATAAATAAAATTAAAATTAAAAAGCCCCCAAACAAAACCCAAAAGTTTAAGTCATTTCAAGATACTAAACATTTAGCGAAGTGGGTGTAAAGCATTTTGCGGGAAAGGCCTACCCCTAAGATTTCTGGGCACTGGAGTAGAAACACAGGTGGAGGCCTTCATACCATATGCCTAAGTATTTCAAAGTGTAAATCAAACAAATAGACTATTAAATAAAATGTCTTCTATTCTCCTACTTTGAAAAATATACCAGGTTTGAGTTGAAAATTGTCAGACTTGGCCTTAGAGTTCCATATTGAATGTGCCAGCACAGGGGAAACCAACCAGGGTTGGCCTGGCCTGACTCCTTTTTCTTCCCACTAGTGTCTCCATCCTGCATTCACACATGTGGACACCACAGCCTGGATATGCATACACCCCTAAAAACTACTACTTATCCCCCTAGGGTGGGGGTGCATACACAGGGAGCATGGTTCACCTTCCAGAAGGCAGACCCAGGGAAGAGGCCCACATGGCACTGGAAGCAGACTGGGGATGGTTGGAAAGGAAATTCCAGAGTCCCAGAACTTGGAGTGAGGTCTGAGAGGAAGGTGAGGATTTGGGTTGCGCAGTTCCCTAAGACTGGTGTATTCCTTGTCCATAAAGATATGCATCGTGGAGGAGGCCAGGTAGGGCCTGTAGAGCAGAAGACCCAGGGTAGGGACCCTACCAGCCAAGTCTAAGGGTTGTAATGGTGTGGGATTTACGAAAGACGGTAAGAGGAGCCCCAGAGGTGAGAATCCTTTATCCCAAAACATTATGGCACCAGATCTTATCATTTGGGCTCTAAAGGCTCAGATACCACAAAATGACACAGCTAATTTCAAAAGCAGTGTTATAAAGATCCTATAAGTCATTCATGTCCATCCATACCAAGGGCCAAACAAGGAGCATGTGATTGAGACCCTATGAAGGGCCAAGTTCAAGTTCCCTGGTCACCAGAAGATCCACATCTCCAAGAAGTGGGGCTTTACTAAGCTTAATGTGGACAAATTTGGGCAGCCCGGGTGGCTCAGCAGTTTAGTGCCGCTTTCGGTCATGAGCGTGATCCTGGGGACCCGGGATTGAGTCCCACGTCAGGCTCCCTGCATGGAGGACTCTGCTTCTCCCTCTGCCTGTGTCTCTGCCTCTCTCTCAGTGTGTGTCTCTCATGAATAATAAATAAATAAAATCTAAAAAAAAATAATGTGGACAAATTTAAAGACCTGGTTGCTGAAAAGCAGCTCATTCCAGATGGCTGTGGGGTCAAATGCATCCCTAATCATGGCCCCTTGGACAAATGGAGGACTTAGCACTCAAGAGAACCTCGCACAGCCCTCTCCCTGCTCATGCCACCAATAAATCCTACTTCCTGTCAAAGAATAAGGGGCACAACAAGGAAGTTTTGGGTGGAGAAAATCGCTTGAGCAAACGCAGGGTATTAGGAGAGAAAAAGGCCAAGTGTTCTGTTTTGGATCCACTAGATTTAGTGGGTTCAATAGAACAACCAAAGTGGTGTGAGCAGATCCAAAGTGGCTTTCTGTGAAGGCTTCTGTTGGCAGGGAAGATGAGTTGGCTTGGAGATGGTACCTGACACAGTAGAGAACCCTCTGGAAGTTGAAATAAGAAGGGATCTAGAATATACCCCTGTGAAGAAGTTTTTTTCCAAACTCCCCTTATCTGTCTAAAAGCAGAGCTCCCTCAACAAATTCAGCAATCATAAATCCCTTTCCAAGGAGTTCCATAAGCACGGAGGATTGGCTTCTACTACCAGAGATTAGAAATTGGCACCCCAGGGTAAGAAATCACCTAAACAGGAGCACCTGGGTGGCTCAGTGGGTTGCATGTCTGACTCTTGATTTCGGCTCAGCTCATGATCTCAAGCTCGTGAGATCGAGCCCTGTGTTGGGCTCTGCACTCAGCATGGAGTCTGCTTGAGATGTTCTCTTTCCCTTTCAATCTGCCCACCCCCTACTCATGTGTGTGCATGCTCTCTCTCAAAACAAAGGAAAACCTTATCTAACAAAAGAAAGTCACCTATCTATTAAAAAAAAATCCTATCTGTGGGGTGCCTGGGTTAAGTGGGTTTAGTGTCTGCCTTCAGCTTGGGTCATGATCTCACTGTCCTGGGATCAAGTCCTGCATCTGGCTCCCTGTTCAGCAGGGAGTCTGCTGCTCCCTCTCCCTCTGTGCTCTCTTTCTCAAATCATTTTTTTTTTAAATCCTATTTCCTATCTCATTTCTTTTCTCAAAATCATTTGTTTCTCCATACGTGCCTTTCTCTATTAAGATGGACTATAAGCCCCAAATTCTTTTTTTTTTTAAGATTTATTTATTCATGAGAGACACAGAGAAGCAGAGACATAGGCAGAGGGAGAAGCAGGCTCCCCACAAGAAGCCTGTTGTGGGACTCGATCCCAGACTCGAGGATCATGCCCTGAGCTGAAGGCAGACACTCAACTGCTGAGCCACCCAGGCGTCCCTAAGCCCCAAATTCTAACCACCTTTCTAAGTCACATTTTTCTGTGAACTCCATTGGATCTGAATAAAAATCTTTCTTTCTCTCACTAATCTGTCTCTTGTCAGTTTAATTCACAGGCCTCCCTATTCAAAATCTAAGAGGACAGGGATCCCTGGGTGGCGCAGCGGTTTGGCACCTGCCTTTGGCCCAGGGCACGATCCTGGAGACCTGGGATCGAATCCCACGTCGGGCTCCTGGTGCATGGAGCCTGCTTCTCCCTCTGCTTATGTCTCTGCCTCTCTCTCTCTCTCTGTGTGACTATCATAAATAAATAAAAATTTTAAAAAAATAGACAAAATCTAAGAGGACAGAGAAAAGTTCCTCCTCTCCTATAAATATCTGGTTGATGCTAAAGAGAAAGCCTTTCCTTTAAAATAAGTGAAAATTGGGGTTCAGATTTTACCTAAAATCTTACATTTTAAAAATGCCCTAAAAATAAAATAAATGAAAAATTAATGAGCTTCAGGCACCCCTTCTTTGTGGAGTGATGAAGATCATCGCAGTGAGTAAGGTTTTGACAAGAATTGGGTAAGAGTTTGGGGGCAGTTATGGAAAATGGAATACAGCCACTCCAGTTACTACCATGGCTTTAGAAGATATGTACCCAGAAGAACTCTTAATTTGCTTTACTGGTCTTTACTGGGAATTATGTTTCTATAAAACAGCCACTGATGGCTGTTGGGTGCCATTAGGCCTGTTAGTTTTCTGGGTTGAGGCAAGCAGGCCCCAGCCAGCTTGGATGCGATGTTCAGCTGCTGTCTCTCACGTCCCTGATAATGGGCTCCTAGTTGCTCGACTTCAAATCCGTGGAATAGTTTCCGTGAATACAGACCTCTGTGTGTGTGTCTTGAACATCCCCGTATGGTTCATTGCAAGGGAAGCAGCAGCCTCTCATTAGCTCTTGTGCATATTGGTTGTGATGGATGTTTAACAGCACATGCGAGGGAGTCTCCCAGCTGTACTTACGTGTTTTAACAGAGCCACACAGAGCAAACCGAGGAAGGGGCTGCCAGACCAGAATTCAGTTCTATAAACTAAGACCTGTAAGTGTAAATACCGGATTCTAAGGAAGTAGAGTAATTAAAAGCCAATTTTAATAATTTTTTAGGGCAA
The DNA here is from genome assembly GCF_048418805.1 of Vulpes vulpes. Classification (NCBI taxonomy): domain Eukaryota; kingdom Metazoa; phylum Chordata; class Mammalia; order Carnivora; family Canidae; genus Vulpes; species Vulpes vulpes. Next base: position 182,133,456 of record NC_132791.1, on the reverse strand, counting down.
GAGAAGCTTGAGAATGCTTCCTTTTTTTCAGATGCAGAGCCTATTTATAACCTTATAAACCCCAAGCACTCCTCCAACATCCTTTCATATGTATTAAGATGCATCCAATATTCTATATGTGATAAATTTTTTTGCTGGAAAAACTTATAGGATCTTTATAACACTGTTTTTGAAGTTAGCTGTGTCATTTTGTGGTATCTGAGCCTTTAGAGCTCAAATGATAAGATCTGGTGCCATAATGTTTTGGGATAAAGGATTCTCACCTCTGGGGCTCCTCTTACCGTCTTTCGTAAATCCCACACCATTACAACCCTTAGACTTGGCTGGTAGGGTCCCTACCCTGGGTCTTCTGCTCTACAGGCCCTACCTGGCCTCCTCCACGATGCATATCTTTATGGACAAGGAATACACCAGTCTTAGGGAACTGCGCAACCCAAATCCTCACCTTCCTCTCAGACCTCACTCCAAGTTCTGGGACTCTGGAATTTCCTTTCCAACCATCCCCAGTCTGCTTCCAGTGCTATGTGGGCCTCTTCCCTGGGTCTGCCTTCTGGAAGGTGAACCATGCTCCCTGTGTATGCACCCCCACCCTAGGGGGATAAGTAGTAGTTTTTAGGGGTGTATGCATATCCAGGCTGTGGTGTCCACATGTGTGAATGCAGGATGGAGACACTAGTGGGAAGAAAAAGGAGTCAGGCCAGGCCAACCCTGGTTGGTTTCCCCTGTGCTGGCACATTCAATATGGAACTCTAAGGCCAAGTCTGACAATTTTCAACTCAAACCTGGTATATTTTTCAAAGTAGGAGAATAGAAGACATTTTATTTAATAGTCTATTTGTTTGATTTACACTTTGAAATACTTAGGCATATGGTATGAAGGCCTCCACCTGTGTTTCTACTCCAGTGCCCAGAAATCTTAGGGGTAGGCCTTTCCCGCAAAATGCTTTACACCCACTTCGCTAAATGTTTAGTATCTTGAAATGACTTAAACTTTTGGGTTTTGTTTGGGGGCTTTTTAATTTTAATTTTATTTATGTATGCATGAGAGACAGAGAGAGAGGCAGAGATACAGGCAGAGGGAGAAGCAGGCTCCCTGAGAAGAGTCCCATGCCAGACTTGATCCCAGGACCCCAGGATCATGACCCGAGCCAAAGGCAGATGCCCAACCACAGAGCCACCCAGGCACCCCATTGGGTTTTTTTGTTGTTGTTGCTGTTTGTTTGTTTTGGTGGCCTTTACAGGGAACCTCAAATTTTTTATTCTCCAAAATGAACTTGGATACGTACGTAACTGAAGAAAAACTATCTTCTGCCAAAGTCTTCAGTGGGATATACAACACAATAAAAAGAGTTGTGGTAATTTCATAGGTCATTAATTTCCCCTTCAAAAATGTTTTTCCAATTTAAAGACATTGTGGTAGAATTTTATTTGAGGAAGAGATGGAGAATAAGATAACGGTACAATTTTTTATTTATTTATTTTAAAAAGATTTTATTTATTTATTCATGAGAGACACAGACAGAGAGAGAGGCGGAGACACAGACAGAGGGAGAAGCAGGCTCCATGGAGGGAGCCCGATGTGGGACTCGATCCCGGGACTCCGAAATCATGCCCTGAGCTGAAGGCAGACGCTCAACTGCTGAGCCACCCAGGGATCCCTGGTACAATTTTTTAAAGCATCCCATCTTTGGCATACATTGCTAAATATTTAAGAACAATATCACTTTAACTCTCTATAATAGCTTTGTGAAAATAGATCTGTTATCTCCTCACTTTATTTTCTTTTAAAGATTTATTTTTATTTATTTATGATAGACATAGAGAGAGAGAGAGGCAGAGACACAGGCAGAGGGAGAAGCAGTCTCCACGCCGGGAGCCGGATGCGGGGGGAGCTGGATGCGGGAATCGATCCTGGGACCCCAGGATTGGGCCCTGAGCCAAAGGCAGGCGCAAAACTGCTGAGCCACCCAGGGATCCCTTATCTCCTCACTTTAGAGAGGAGGAAATAGTTGATGGATTTGGGCTGGAGCCTGACGTCCTGGGAGTGACTAAGAGGGGCCTGAGAAAGGAGTTTAAACAACCAGCTTCTTTCTCCAGTGGTAGGGGCTGGCAGTGGATCACATCCTACTTCCTAAGACTTCTATCAGCTAAATGCTGAAGGGAAGTCAACAGTAGTGAACTCAAGCTAGCTCAGGGGATCTCAAGGAGAAGCAGGACAGCTTGCTTGGGAGCACTTTCAGAAAGTGGGTGGTGAGGGTGGTTGAGAATGATATAAGAGATTATTGCTTTTAGTGAAGGGAGAGGCAGGCACACTAAAGGTCTTGTTTTCAGAAGTCCTCTCCTAGATTTGTAGTATGACTTTCAGACAAAAGTTTAGAATGTCCCACTGGGAGGGGCTCTTATGTGGCTCAGTTGGTTGAGTATCTGGGTCTGGTCCTGTTTCAGGGTAGTGGGATCCAGCTCCATGTAGTGATCTCAGGATTTGTAAGATTGGTCCTGAATGGGGCTCCGTGCTCAGCTGAGATTCTGCTTGAGATTCTCTTCCTTTCTCTCTCCTCCTGCCCCTCCCTTCACTGCTGTCTCTCTCAAATGAACAAGTCTTTTTAAAAAGGCCCACAAAGATTTATGTAAGTGAAAACCTGTCTCTGATGGTTTGATTCTCAAAGGAATGCTGTTTTACATATTAAGGTTATGGGGGGGCATGATTTTAATATACAGAGAATTTTTCAAGGATGTAAATGGAGCAAAGATTTAAATTTTATTGGGAACTGTAATTAGTCCATTTCAAATATTGTATCACCAAGAGCAATATTTGTAGCTATTCAAAATGGATGTGGGGCAGCCTAGGGGGGTGCTCAGCGGTTTAGCGCCTGCCATCCGCCCAGGGCGTGATCCTGGAGACCCCGGATCGAGTCCCACGTCGGGCTCCCTGCATGGAGCCTGCTTCTCCCTCTGCCTGTGTCTCGGCCTCTCTCTCTCTCTGCATGAAAAAATAAATAAAACTTTTAAAACAAAACAAAACAAAATGGATGTGTTTCTGTTTGGCATTATTTTTATTTTTTTCAAGTAGACTCCATGCCCTTAAACTCAGGACTCTCCTGCGCTACCAACTGAGCCAGCTATGCACCCTCAGTACTTGATTTTAAATATCGCTCATAAAGAAATTCAACGATATTCAGTTGAACATTGCTTTATGTATCCAAACTTCATTACAAGTAGGCACAGCATCTGTTTACTTCGCTATGCCTTCTAGCGCTTCCATACACAAATTATTATTTTCATACTGATACACCTTATCTCATGATAAACTATGCAACCCTGTTCCTTCTTCTTTAATCATATTGAATTTCTGAAATTGTGCGTGTAGGCAGGTGGTGTTAGCTGTCTCTCCCCCCCGCCCCCGCCGGGGAGTAAAACGAGCCTGAGAAAATATTCATAGAATCATCCCCCCAAATCGGCCCCGCCCCTACAGGCCCCGCCCCTCGCAGCGGGCCCCGCCCCCAGCGCCTTCCGCCACATTCAACATGGCGGCGATGCCGGCCCGCCGGGGCGCTTGAGCCGGTCGCCAGTGGCGCATTCCACTCCAGTCATGGCGGCCCCCCGACCCGCCGCGGGCCGCGAGGCTCTGGAAACGTGCAGCTTGGGGAGCATTCTGGAGGCGCTGAAGCTGCTGCTGAGCCCGGGAGGTGAGAGGACGGATCTCGGCGCCGGGCAGCCCTCGGGACTCCCGGGGCCGCCAGTCTTCCCGGGCTGCCTTGCCTTCCGTAGTGTGTGCCCCTCAGGCCCTCCCTGGGATCCCCGATCCTGAGGCCGCCACGCCCCGCTCCCGGGGGCTTTGGGCATTGTCTGTGCAGCCTCCTTTTTACTTGAGGAAACCGAAGCTCAAGGAGGGGATGGGGTCCGCTGACTACTGACGGCACCACGTCTCTCGAGCGCTTCCCTCGTGCCAGGCACCCGGCAGTAGCCCTGCCCCACGGCTCCCTGCAGCCCTTCCTGCCCCGCGCGGAGGTAGGGGCTGCGGCAGCTGCCCGAAGGCGAGGCGCTCGAGACGCGGAGAGCCGGGTCCAGCCTCCTAAGGGCGCAGGGCCCCCTGTGGACGCCGGAGATTGTACAGAAAAAGGAAGCAGTGGCGTTCGAGCTGGCTGTGGGGAGAAGATTTAGGGACAGCCAGCCTGTGGGACGGATTCAGTCACTTGCCCTCCTTCGGGATGAGTTGACAGAATCTCCCGCTGTAGACCTGAAGGGACCTCGGATGAGCCTGGCACTCTTCCTTTTACCCCCAGGACACGTAGGGCTCGCTGAGGAGATTACCCTGCCCCCAGATCACGTGGGCACGTTAGGGGCAGGTCAAGGTCCATTCTCAAACCAAGGCAGACTGTGCCATCCGGAGCCTCTGAGGTTGTCTGACGCTTTGAGAAAGGTCACCAGCAGTAGGACCGTGTATGTGCAGGAAGGGGTTTGTGTGGACTGAGCCAGGTAAGATACATGAAGGGCCTTGAGGTGATGTTCCACGTCTCGGATGTTGAGATAACTCCCCCAAATGCAAAAACTCCCCCAAACATTGTCCTGGGAGAAGTGAAAGGAAGTCATTTATAACAGTAGTTGCGTCCCTACTGAGTATCAGGCCCAGGAGTATGCTGTTGACCTGGATATTATTTAGTCCTCAACAATCCCATGAGATAGGTAGTACTCGTATCCCATTTTACAGATGAAGAACCAAAGTTCAGGTACAATGGAAATTGGTACGATGTCAGTCTAGTAAGTGGTAGAGCCAGGATACTTTTTATTTTTTACTTTTTTTTTTTTAATTTTTTTATTTATTTATGATAAGTCACAGAGAGAGAGAGAGAGGCAGAGACGCAGGCGGAGGAAGAAGCAGGCTCCATGCACCGGGAGCCTGATGTGGGATTCGATCCCGGGTCTCCAGGATCGCGCCCTGGGCCAAAGGCAGGCGCCAAACCGCTGCGCCACCCAGGGATCCTTATTTTTTACTTTTTAAGTAGACTCTGTGCCCAAGGTGGAGCTTGAACTCACCACCCCAAAATCAAGAGTGCCATGCTCTACCCACTTAGCCAGTCAGACACACCATAGCCAGGATGTATAGTTAATATATACAGTGTTACACTAGTTTCAGGTGTACAATATAGTGATTCGACAATTCCATACGACACCTGGTGCCTGTCACAACAACTGTACTTTTTTTTTTTTTTTTTTAAAGGATTTAATTTATTTATTCATGAGAGACACACACAGAGAGAGAGGTAGAGACACAGGCAGAGGGAGAAGCAGGCTCCATGCTGGGACTCAATCTGGGTCTCCAGGATCACACCCTGGGCTGAAGGCTCGGGCTACGCTGGGGAGCCAACAACTGTACTCCTTAATCCCCATCACTTATCTCACCCATCCCTCCACCCACTTCCCCTCCCCTCTGGTGACCATCAGTTTGTTCTTGTTAGCTAAGAGTCTGTTGGTTTATCTCTCTCTTTCTCCTTAGCTTGTGTTGTTTGTTTCTTAAATTCCTCATATGAGTGAAATCATGTGGTATTTGCCTTTCTCTGATTGACTTATTTTGTTTAGCATTATACTCTAGCTCCATCCATGTTGTTGCACATGGCAAAATTTCATTCTTTTTTAGGGCTGAATAATATACACACACACACACATTCCACATCTTCTTTATCCATTCATCTATTGATAATGAATGGGCTGCTTCCATAATTTGGCTATTGTAAATAATGCTGCAATAAACAAAGGGGTGCATATATCCTTTTGAATTAGTGTTTTTGTATTCTTTGGGTAAATACCCAGTAGTGTGATTACCAGATTGTAGGGTAGTACTATTTTTAATGTTTTGAGGAAACTTCATACTGTTTAGCTCTACAGTGGCTGCACCAGTTTCCATTTCTACTAACAGTGCATGAAGAGTTCCTTTCTCTCCACATCCTCATCAATACTTGTTCTTTCTTGTGTTTTTTATTTTAGCCATTGTGGCAGGTGTGAAGTGATATCTCATTGTAGTTTTGATTTGCATTTCCCTGATGATGAATGATGTTGAATATCTTTTCCTTTTTTTTTTAAAAAGATTTTATTTATTTATTTGTCAGAGAGAGGGAGCAAGCGTGTATGCACAAGCAGGGGGAGCAACAGGCCAAGGGAGAAGCAGGCTCCCTGCTGAGCAAGGAGCCTGATGCGGTACTCGATCCCAGGACCCCTAGATCATGACCTGAGCCAAAGGCAGACGTTTAACTGACTGAGCCACACAGGCTTCCCTGTTGAGTGTCTTCATGTGTCTGTTGGCCATCTGGATTTTTTTTTTTAAGTTTATTTAATTTTTTTCGTGATCTTTACACCCAATGTGGGGCTCAAACTCATATCCTCAAGATCAGGAGTGATTCAGCACTTGCTCTTCTTCTTTTTTTTTTTTTTTAATTTTTATTTATGATAGTCACAGAGAGAGAGAGAGAGAGAGAGAGAGAGAGAGAGGCAGAGACATAGGCAGAGGGAGAAGCAGGCTCCATGCACCGGGAACCTGATGTGGGACTCGATCCTGGGTCTCTAGGATTGCACCCTGGGCCAAAGGCAGGCGCTAAACCGCTGTGCCACCCAGGGCTCCCAGCACTTGCTCTTCTAACTGAGCCATCCAGGCACCCCTGGATGTTTTTTGAGAAATGTTTGTTCATGTCTTCTGCCCATTTTTATTTATTTTTTAAAAATATTTTACTTATTTATTCATGAGAGAGAGAAAGAGAGGCAGGCTCCATGCAGGGAACCCGACATGGGACTTGATTCAGATTCCGGGTCTCCAGGATCACGCCCTGGGCGGAAGGTGTGCTAAACTGCTGAGCCACCCAGGCTGCCCTGCACATTTTTAAATTGGATTGTTTTTTTGCATGTTGAGTTGTATCAGTTCTATATATATTTTGGATACTTTTTTTTTTTTTTTTTTTGATAGAGTTAGGATTTGAGCTCAGGTGCCTTCCACTATCGGATGGTAACTATATACTTTCCCCCAATGAAGAAATAAACTGTAAAATATAGTTTTAACTTGCTAATTGAGAGGTCACTTGTCTAGCAACTCAATCTAGGAATGCCTGAGAACAAGGTTAAATGAGCAAAATATCTGGAAGTAATAATTTATCACAAAGCACATATACACAAGGCACATTTATAAAAGACCCTCTCTATATCTTGAAGAATATGTGGTGGAGTTATGTACATGTACTTATTTAACATACAGGAATCCAAGCATTCCTACTTGAAAAAGAATATGTACTATGGTAAAATAAGATTTTGCACATATAGCCTATTATATATTGTGTGCATCTCCTTGCTGTTTTCTTTTATCATATCAGCTGCTGAGGGAATTAAAAAAAACACCTGTGCATCATGAGTATTCAGATGTCCCTGATGGACTGAGGGTATTGAGGTGTCAGGATGACATTACTGGTTAGGATTATATCCAGCTAGATTAAACTTTTTTTTAAAAAGATTTTATTTATTTTTTTTACAGAGAGATTGAGAGCAGAAGCAGGGGGGGAATCAGTCTCCCCGCTGAGCAGGGAGCCCAATGAGGGGCTCGATCCCAGGACCCTGGGATCATGACCTGAGCCAAAGCCAATGGAGCTCCCCAGGCACACCTGGATTAAAATATTTTTGATTTATCTTTAAATTGACTCATTTTGAGGTAATATTCACTGGGAGTCATCTGTATAAAGTAGTCTGGCCTTACTGCTAATGGAGAAACAAAATTACATAAAAATTTGTTCTCCCAAGTATCTTGTCTGTTTGGGGAGATGGTATTATGCATATAGACCAAGAGATATTCGACATGGTGGAATAATGCTATTAGTGAAAGGATCATACATATAGGAATTGCCTAGAGGAGGAATTTTCAGGGTTGGAGCTGTGAAAGTCTCCAAGGGGAAGAGGAATTCAGTCTTGGTGGGAATTACATAGAAAGGAAGGAAGATGCCAATGGTCTTTCACTTTGGAGCCATGGAATGTTCTGCATTTAGCATTTTCTCTTCTTCTATTCTCAATCATGGGACAAATAATAGTATCTCCACCTCTGTTGTTAAGAAATGAGTTAAGCAGGGATCCCTGGGTGGCGCAGCGGTTTGGCGCCTGCCTTTGGCCCAGGGCGCGATCCTGGAGACCCAGGATGGAATCCCATGTCGGGCTTCCGGTGCTTGGAGCCTGCTTCTCCCTCTGCCTATGTCTCTGCCTCTCTCTCTCTCTGTGTGACTATCATAAATTAAAATAAATAAATAAAAAGTTTAAAAAAAAAAAGAAATGAGTTAAGCAGAACTTGAAAGGGGCTTGGCAATTAAAAAAAAAAAAGATTTATTATTTTGAGTTGAGCACAGAGCCCGACACAGGGTTCAATCCTACAACCCTGAGATGATGATATGACCCAAAATCCAGAGTCAGACACTTAACCAACTGAGTCACCCAGTTGCCCCAGTGGTTTGTCAATTTTAGTGAAATTTTGTTTGTAAGAAATAGAGACTATCTCCACAACAGTTTTCCTAACTATAATTTTCTATACTAAATATAGATTCACTGAACTCTGTCATTAAATTTGAATTTCATTGTAGGGAATGGGCTGGAAATTTTGATAATTTTTAAATAATGAAGCTGTACCACACTTATTCTTGCATGCCATATTGCTTTGCACTTTGAACATAATAAAAAGTACCACACAAACTATGAAATCTGCTTTTAAATGTCACAAAGAATAGGCATTTAAATTGGTGATTGGGAAGAATAAATCATGCTGTCCATAAGGGTGACATTCCCCAAAGTGGGATAGGGATGATTTTAGGTGGTGCATAGAGTAACATTTTGAGGCTGCATAGTGTAGTGATCAAGAGCTAACTTATCAGGAAGAATGACATTGTTTTTATTTTTGTAAATCTCTTTTGTGTCTGGTGTATTAAAGACAGCTGGATTTTCATATTTGCTTCTCTGTTCAGTCTGTCATGATAGGTTGTTTTGATTGAAATAGATGAAGAAAATCTAGACTCAGATATTTAGTTGGAAAAGGAAGAACTCAGTTGCCTTTTCAGATAATTGTGTATATTTTTTCATACTGTATTGAAACTGAACAAGAAGTAATTTCCTAAAGGTTAGTTGCCATATGGAATCTGAACTGAATGAACTTTTCAGTTGGTACACTCGTGAGAGAATGAGACTGTAAAAGGCAAATAATGGCCTAGTGTTAATATGAAGATAGTTTTGAACTTGCAGACTTCCTGACGATCTGAAACCCCCCAAAACAGGAATCCCTATACCCCATTTTGAAAACAGCTTTAGGGGATGCCTTTGTTATTTTGAAGTAAGTTTTATTATTTACCACCAGTAGAGGGCAGAGAAGACTACTTTATTAAGGGCTCTTGAAAAACCGCTAATAGCTTTTGTTGTAAATCACTTTCTTTGTGTTGCATGTTTGGGTTAAAGATCTTATAAAGTCGCAGGAAGTCTTAGAGATTGTTTAGTGATCTTAATGGTTAGTGGTGACAAGTTAGGAGAGCACTCCTTTCCCTTTTAGGTATATATTAACTAAAGGAACCTGATATGCTAGTGAATCAGAAGCCTTGCCCTGGACAGTCTTAAAGAAGTACTGAAAAATTCTTACTCTTCTGATTCTTATTATTCTTTTTTTAAAAATATTTTATTTATTTATTCATGAGAGACACATGGAGAGAGGCAGAGACATAGGCAGAGGGAGAAGCAGGCTTCCTACAGGGAGCCCGATGTGGGACTGGATCCCAGATCAGGATCATGCCTGGAGCCAAAGGCAGACCCTCAACCGCTGAGCCACCCAGGCATCCTGGCGTGACTGTGTTCCAATCAAACTTTATGGAAAAGGTGGTGGGTCAGATTTGACCTGCAGATTGTATTGTGACAACCTTGGACATAAAGTGCAGAATTATTAGGTTCATTTGTATGTTTTTTATTTTTAGGAATTATTTTTTTAAGTTTTTTATTTAATTTTTTAACTCTGAAAAACATATATGGAAAAGAAAAAGAAAAACATATATAGGGTTACAAAACAAACTTTAAAACTGGATAAATTTGTCCCTAGCTCCTCCCCACTATTCTTTTCTCTCTGTAGATAACACATTTTGCTTTTTTTTTTTTTAAGATTTTATTTATTTATTCATGAGAGATACACAGAGAGAGAGAGAGAGGCAGAGATACAGGCAGAGGGAGAAGCAGGCTCCACGCTGGGAGCCCCATGCGGGACTTGATCCCGGGACCCCAGGATCGTGCCCTGGGCCAAAGGCAAGCACGAAACCGCTGAGCCACCCAGGGATCCCCCCATATTTTGCTTTTACTTGTTCTTTCACTGCCTTTTTGACAATAGAAGCAAATAATGTATTTTATATTTGGTCTCTTTCTTACACAAAAGGTAGCATATTCCTTTATACCTTACTTTTAATATTTAATATGTCTTAGAGATAACTACATAGCTACATAGTGGTTCACAGCAATTTTCTTTTACAAGCATGCCATTATATGGGTATACTATTGTTTATTCCATACGTTCTCTTTTAATGGACGTTTGGGTTGTCTGAGGTCTTTTGTTGGTACAAGAAGCACTACAATGAATAGTCTTGTGTATATGTCATTTTACATTTTTGCCTGTGTATTTATCTATAGGAAAGATTCCTAAAAGGGGGGATTGCTGGGCCAAACGTTAAATACGTATGTAATTTTGCTAGATTTTGCCAAATTGCTCTCTTCAGGAATGTTACCATTTTAGTTTCTTCCAGCAGTGTATGACAGTGCGTGATTTCCCAAAACCTTGCCACATAATGTGTTATAAAACTTTTGGATTTTAGCCAGTTGATAAATGGAAAGTGCTATTTCAGTATAGTTTTAATTTACTCTTCTGTTATGAGCAAGGTTGATCATATTTTCATGTTTCAAAGTCATTTGCATTTCTTTTTCGCTAAACTGTTCATATCTTTTGCTTATATAGTGTTCATACTCTGTTCACTTTAGAGTATGTTTAACGAGCATATTCTAAGTAACTTTTTGTTGTTGTTGTTAAATAACATTTAATGGAACTTTTTTTTTTTTAAGTAATCTCTCCATCTAGTGTGGGGCTCGAACTCTTGACCCTGAGATCAAGTCAGATAACTGTTCTGACTGAGCAGCCAGGTGCCCTGCAACATAACTTAATGGCTGCAGATATTCCATTATTCATTCATTTAGCAACTACCTATTTTGAACAATACTGTATTATCAGACAGGCCTTGTTCCAGGCAAGGAGAATATGGCAGTGAACAAGACAGAGCAACATCCCAGTCCTCAAGCAGCTTTTATTCAAGTTGGCGAAGAGGCAATAAATAATAAAGTAAATCTTACACTTACATATTGTATGTTAGATACAGGTAGATGGTTATTTACTCATCTAATCTGTTACTGAATGTATATTTTCTCATTTTATGCTATTATAAGTTATGCACTGTTGAGCACTCTTAGTTACTCCATTTTAATCCTTTCTTTTGTTTCTTAGGTGTTTTTATTTATTTTTTAAGATTCTATTTATTTATTTGAGATCGAGAGAGAGCATGAGCAGGAGGAGGGGCAGAGGGAAAAGGAGAGGCAGACTCTCCACTGAGCAGGGAGCCCAGTGCGGGGCTTTTTTTTTTTTTTTTTTTTCCAGTGTGGTGCTTGGTCCCAGGACCCTGGCAACATGACCTGAGCAGAAGGCAGATGCTTAACCTACTGAGCCATGTAGGTACCCCTCTTAGAAGGTGTTTTAATTTTAATTTTGAAGTCTGTTACTACTTATATCCATTTACATTTTCAACATTTTGTTATGGTTTTATAACCATAACCCTCCATTTTGCATTGTATATTTTTTTAAGATTTTATTTCAACATTTTGTTATGGTTTTATAACCATAACCCTCCATTTTGCATTGTATATTTTTTAAAGATTTTATTTATTTATTCATGAGAGATACAGACAGAGAGAGGCAGAGAGAGAACCAGGCTCCATGCAGGGAGCCCAACGTGGGACTCGATCCCAGGACTTCAGGATTATGCTGTGGGCCGAAGGCAGGCGCTAAACCGCTGAGCCACCCAGGGATCCCCGCATTGTATTTTTAATAGTTATCCTGGAATTACAATATACGTCCTTAATTTTTCACAGTCTACTTAGAATTAATATTGTTACTGCTTCACATAACAGTTAAAGAACCTCAAGAACTTTGCAACTATAAGGGTCATTTTATAGCTCCCACTTGGGCATTATGCTATGAGTTTCATGTTTATTATATCTATTGTAGTTATAAATCCCAATACCATTTTATAAATTTTGCCTCAGACACACACACACACACACATATATGTATTTGAAGAAATTAAGAAAAAAAATCTTTTATATTTACCTGGATATTTACATTTCTGATGCTTTTCATTTCTTCCTAAAGATCCCAGTTTCCATCTAGTATTATTTTCCTTCAGATTGAAGAATTTCCTTTACTGTTTGTTTGTAGTTCGTTCAGGTCTGCTGATAGTTCTCTTGGTTTTCAATGATCTGAAATGTCTTTATTTCACTTTGATCTTTTTTAAAGATTTCATTTATTTATTCATGAGATACACAAAGAGAGAGAGAGAGGCAGAGGGAAAAGCAGATTCCATGAAGGGAGCCCGATGTGGGACTCAATCTCAGGACTCCAGGATCACGCCCTGAGCTGAAGGCAGGCATTCAACCACTGAGCCACTCAGGCATCCCTTCTCTTTGATTTTTGAAAGCTATTTTTACTAGATCTAGAATTCTGAGTTGGCATTTTGTTTCTTACTCTTAAGAGAGTGTGTGCAGGAGCAGTGGTGGAGGGATAGTAGGAAAGAGAGAGAGGGAATCTTTTTTTTTTTTTAATTTTTATTTATTTATGATAGTCACAGAGAGAGAGAGAGAGAGAGAGGCAGAGACACAGGCAGAGGGAGAAGCAGGCTCCATGCACCGGGAGCCCGACGTGGGATTCGATCCCCGGTCTCCAGGATCGCGCCCTGGGCCAAAGGCAGGCGCCAAACCGCTGCACCACCCAGGGATCCCATAAATAAATCTTTAAAAAAAAAAAAAGGGATCCCTGGGTGGCGCAGCGGTTTGGCGCCTGCCTTTGGCCCAGGGCGCGATCCTGGAGACCGGGGATCGAATCCCACGTCGGGCTCCCGGTGCATGGAGCCTGCTTCTCCCTCTGCCTGTGTCTCTGCCTCTCTCTCTCTCTCTCTCTCTCTGTGACTATCATAAATAAAAATAAAAAAAAAAAAGATTGATTTATTTATTCATGAGAGACACAGAGAGCGGCAGAGACACAGGCAGAGGGAGAAGGAGGCTCTACGCAGGGAGCCCGATGTGGGACTCGATCCCGGTGCCCAGGATCAGGCCTGGGCCGAAGGTGGCGCTAAACCACTGAGCCACCCAGGCTGCCCCCCCCCCCTTTTAAAAATATTTTATTTATTTAACTGAGGAAGCGGTGGGAGGGGCAGAGGGAGAGGGACAAGCAGACTGCATCCTGAGCATGGAGCCAGATGAGGGGCTTGATCGTATGACCCTGAGATCACTACCTGAGCTGGAACCAAGAATCTGTCACTTAACTGACAGAGGCACCCAGTGCCCCAGGAGAGAGAATCTTAAGCAGATTCCACACCCAGAGAGCCCGACTTGCAGCGCCATCTCGCAACCCTGAGATTATGAGCTTGCGATCCTGACCTGAGTCAAAATCAAGAGTCTGATGCTTAACCACCTGAGCCATCTAGGTACCTTCTATCAGTATTTTAAGATGTTTTTCTACCATCTCTTAGGAGTCATTGTTGGTAAGTTTATAGTCATTCACAGCATCATCCCTCATAGATAGTGCCTCATACTTTTCTGGCTGCTTCCAAGATTTTCTTTTTCTCTCTGGTTTTAACAATGACTATAATAATGCCTACTTGTGATTTTCTTTTTACTTATCTTAATACTTAGAGGACCAACATGGGCTGGGCCTACAGATTTCGTAGTTATTAGCTTATAGATGGCTTTTAAAGACATGGACCTGGAGAAGATCCTTGAGGAGGAAAGTGCAGAATTCAGGAGAAGCCCTGGAAAACGTAGCAGCAACCTGGTAGAGAAGGAGTTGGCAGTGGAGGCAATAGAGGGATGGCCCTTGAGGTGTCTCAGAAGCCAAGAGATGAGGTGTTTCAAGAAGGCAGTTGTCAACTCCTCAGCTACTGCTATGAGCATGTAAGCGCTCCTTCACCAGTAGAGGGCAGGAAAGACCATTTTAGGAAGGGGTGGGGTGGTGGTGGTGATGGTGGGGGAGATTGAAAATAGATGTTTTGTGGGAAAGAGGTGATTAAATGTACCCCTCTGAATCTTAGGCTGTAATTTGTGACCTCCCTTACTAGAATGTAAGTCCTATGAGGGAAGAGACTTTTTTTTTAGTGCTTTATACTTGGCACCTGGAACAGTTTGAATGAATTTTCTGTGGTAAGTATTCCGCCTTTTATTTTTCTGTTCTGGCTACAATTTGAGCCCAGGAAGATGACTAGACAAGGTCTCTGCCCTCTGAGCATGTGAGGAATAGAAACAAACTAGATGAAGTATAATGTGTTTAGGTTCTGTCATTCAAACCACATCCCAGAGTGCTTCGGGAAGGTAGAAAGCATGGTCTCGAATTCTGCTTAGGCTCGGGTGGTGCAACTGGGGGAGGCTTTCCAGGGGCAGTGACATCTGGGCTGGGTCCTAGAGAATGAGCTGGAGTGGCCAAGGCATTCCACACAGAGAAAAGTAGTTTGTTTCCCATGTATGTAATTTTTTTTTTTTCCTTCAAAAGGATCGGATTCCGGTTCACTACTCATCACAAAACATGATGTCCTGTTGGCTACTTTAAACTCTAACCTGTCTGCTTTGGAGGACAAATTGCTGAAGGATCCTCACTGGAAAAAACTGAAACTCCTAAGGGATGAAATGGCTAATAAGGCAGAAAGGCCCCAAAACTCTGTGGATGTCACCTGGAATTTTACCTCTCAAACCTTATTGTTGCTATTGTGCTTGAAGGAAACCATGATCCACCTTGCAGCCAATTTCAACCCGGGTAAACCCAACCCGAGGACTCCAGAAGCTGCTCCTGCCCTGAGCCCGGATACACTTAGTATCTCACAGCAGAAGACTGTCCAGTCAGCCTTGCAGTTCGTAGTCACCTTGGGTGTCTGCCCCTATCTCATGCCCGGAGTTGGAGTCCCTTTGAGATGCAGAACTGAGTTTGGGGCCGTTGTTCAGGATGTAGTATGTCTCGATGCTCCTCCTCATGCAGCCCGGAGACTGTACACCAGCTGCAAGCTTCTTCTAAATGTTGCACATCACACATCTCTGGGGAGCTTGATTTTCAGCCGCCATTTTGGGGATGTTGCTGCCGGTCTGTGCCAGCTCGGATTCTGCCCAAACAAGGGAAGGTCACAAAAACCTGAGGAAGAGGTAAACACATGCTGAGTGTGCACGTGTCTGTGTGAATGTGTGTATATTTGTGTGTGTTTATAAAAGACAACTCTTAGTTCTTTGGAAAGGGGCTGTTGGAAAGACCTAGAATTCCTGTAGAATGCCAAAACATATGCAGTGGATAAATGAATCTTTTTAGAAGGCTGGAGTTTCATTTATTAGATGCTAGTCCTTAGCACACCTAGAGAATCTGTTTCGCCTGTTTCTTTTTATTTATTTATTTATTTTTATTTTTGAAGATTTTTTTTTAAAGATTTTATTTATTTATTCATGAGAGACAGAGAGAGACAGAGAGAGAGGCAGAGACACAGGCAGAGGGAGAAGCAGGCTCCATGCCGATGTGGGACTTGATCCCGGGTCTCCAGAATCACGCCCTGGACTGAAGGCGGCGCTAAACCGCTGAGCCACCAGGGCTGCTCTGTTTCTTTTTATTTTCTGACAACTGTTGCAGTCTATGTCTTTAAGCCTCTGTTTCTTTCTTTCTTTCTTTTTTTTTTTTCTTTTGCCTCTGTTTCTTTTTTAATAAAATGTGTATAATGATACCTGCCTTGGAAAGTGGTTGTGAGGATTAAGGATAATATGGGTAGAGTACTTAGCCCAATCCCCAGTAGTGCTTATCAAAAAGTAATTACTACTAATATTAGTATTAAACTATTCATCTCTCCTTCATTAAGGTCTTGGGAAGATTAAATGAAATGAAGAATGTAAAGCACTGAGTACACTGCATAATTCAATCAGTGTTTCTTGTTATTATTAGCTGTTGGGGTGTGCGCCTGTTTTTTTGCTGACATGGTAAGGATTTGAGTACCTGGATTGTAAAGGTGCCGTAGAGGTTACAGAAGCATTAGGCATTAACCGAGTAGACAAGACTCTTAAGTAGAACATAGCAGGGACCAGTGCCCCTCCCATGAGAAGACCACCAGCATCAGTGTAGGAGCATAGCCAGAGGAAGCTGTTGAGATATGAATTTATCAAAGGTCAGGGTGGCTCAGATGCAGGGAAAATACTTAACCCCTAGAGCCAGATTCATAATGCCTACCCACCTCATTTCTTTGTCACCCTCCAAACTTGTCTTCTCTGTTTGTTCCCTTTTCTGTTCTCTCTCTTGCATATGTTCACAAATAGTTGTCTAAAAGTTTCTATCAGGCAGCCCAGGTGGTTCAGCAGTTTAGCGCCGCCTTCGGCCCAGGGCATGATCCTGGAGACCTGGGATTGAGTCCCGTGTCGGGCTCCCTGCATAGAGCCTGTTTCTCCCTCTGCCTGTGTCTCTGCCTCTCTCTCTCTCTCTCTCTCTCTCTCTCTGTCTCTCGTAAATAAATAAATAAAATATTTAAAAAATAAATAAAAGTTGCTATCATCTGAGCAGTAACATGAAATTATGAGCTCCCTCCATGGCTTCATGTTTTGGGGAGCAGTGCACTGTGCTTTTCACTACAGGGTATGAGTCTGTACATTTCTATCAGTGCCTACTGCCACCACATCTCTCAGATAGGGGTTCTGGATTGACAGGTCTTGTTACTATGACTTAAGCAGTGCCCCAGAGTATCTAGAAGGAAGGAGAAAAGGGAAGCACACAGAAAGGACCAAGGAGGGAGACAAGAGAAGTTGCCAAAAGGGGAAACACAGCGGGTGTATGTTTAAGCTGAGCAAAGCCCCAGCGTTAGGGGCTCTTAGCAGTGCCTATGCTTCGTGTTGCTAAATGGTAATGGGCATGACCCTAACTGCTTTACTGAGTAACCAAAGGGGGACAGTACTGGTGAGGCTCAGGGGAACTCAACAAATAGCACCCCTCTTTGCTGCCCAACTTCTGAATGAATTAAAAGCTAATCCAGTAAAGTTAGATGAGAACTCGGAATGTCACTTCTATTACTCCTAAGTGCAAAGCCAAGTATATGACTTAATTGATGGAGACAGCTGGGCTTTTTAACAGTGCATTCCAGAGTTAGACACCCTTACTGCTCACCCAGTTGTAAGGAGTATGGGGAAACCGCAGCACCTTCTGCTCCGCCATGGCAGGGGATAGGCCTCTGTAAAGTCCATGGCAAGGAAGAGCAGAGCAGAATGTGCACTTACTCCCAAGACATAAAAGGAGCTGAGTTGTACATGTCAACACTCACCAATAAGTAAGCATATTCCAAACTCACCAATAAGGTAAGTGCCTATGTGATCTCCTGCCCAGAGTGAGCAAAGGGACGGAGAAGGAGCTAGGAGCATTTTAGTATTATTACTTCCTCCATGTGGAAGGGAGCCAAAAAGAGAAAGAAGCCTGCCCTCCTGTCCTCTCATAAGTGTTTTTATACAGTATTGTAAACATTACCTTCTATTGCCTGCTAAAGCCAAGTACATGTTTCTTTTAGGTTTTAACAGAAGAGGAAAGAACCCTATCTAGGGAGGCCTTGAGAGACATCTTGGATCAAGCATATCAACCGTTAGCAGTCCGAGAATTACTCATTCTTCAGGGAGGACCACCCCAGGTATTTAGGCCTGAGGACTCTTGTGGGTGAATCATTAATGATCATGTGCAGAATGTTGTCTTCTCCTGGGAAATGTGATAATCTAGTTGAGTCTTATTTCATCCTTTAGATCACTAAATGATATTTGTAAAACAGTTACAATGATCCTTGGGATAATTTTTTTTATAAAGGTTTTATTTTTAAGTAATCTCTACATCCAGTGTGGGGCTAGAAACTACACCCCCAAGATCAAAAGTCAAATGCTCTACCAATGAGCCAACCAGGCACCCTGACTGTCAGGATAATTTCTGTTGTTGTTGTTGTTAGATACACAACTTTATTCTTATTTGTATTTATTTATTTATTTATTTATTTATTTATTTATTTATTTATAAATATTTTATTTTATTTTATTTTATTTTTTTTTTTTATAAATTTTATTTATTTATTTATGATAGGCACACAGTGAGAGAGAGAGAAGCAGAGACACAGGCAGAGGGAGAAGCAGGCTCCATGCACCGGGAGCCCGACGTGGGATTCGATCCCGGGTCTCCAGGATCGCGCCCTGGGCCAAAGGCAGGCGCCAAACCGCTGCGCCACCCAGGGATCCCTATAAATATTTTATTTATTCATCAGAGACACAGGAAGAGAGAGGCAGAGACACAGGCAGAGGGAGAAGCAGGCTCCATGCAGGGAGCCTGATGTGGGACTCGGTTCCGGGGCTCCAGGATCAGGCCTGAGGCTGAAGGCGGCGCTAAGCCGCTGAGCCACCCGGGCTGCCCTTTATTCTTATTTAGTAGCAAAAAATCACAAGTGATCAGAATTATGCATTAGGATAATTTTTTTTTTCAATTTATTTATTTATGATAGTCATACAGAGAGAGAGAGAGAGAGAGAGAGAGAGAGAGAGGCAGAGACACAGGCAGAGGGAGAAGCAGGCTCCATGCAGGGAGCCCGACGTGGGATTCGATCCCGGGTCTCCGGGATCGCGCCCTGGGCCAAAGGCAGGCGCTAAACCGCTGCGCCACCCAGGGATCCCGCATTAGGATAATTTTTAAGGATTTTTCTATTAATGGAATGATGGTGACTTTCCCCAAGAATATGGCCGTTTTATTTATTTAAAATTTTTGCTTATTTTAAAAATTTAACTGGATTTTAAATCCAGTTTTATTTAAAATACATTTTATTCATTCTGAAACCAGAGCTTTTTTTTTATATATATACTAAAATTTGATTGTTTGATGATACATTCTTCTGGCAGAAGTACTTGGACATTTTATTCTTTGAATGGAGTCTATATAATCAAGAACTTAACATTAGGGCTATTGTTGGGACTATTTTATCTCCTTTGTTTGAAAAACATAAGAGTATATATTCTGCTAGGTGTAAGATAGTTCCTTTTTTCCTTAAAAATAATGATTTATCTGAAATGTTTTAATTTGATGATGGAGTTACCTATCTGCTTAAATATCTATGTTTAGTTATGGATATAGAGTAAAGAGTGAGAGGCCAGAGGCATTAGTGGTAGGTCAGGAACAAGGACCAGCTGAAATTGGGTATAAAGATACCTTGTAGATGAAGTCATTTTCATCTCATCCGTAGAATATTACTGTAGCCTTCCACTGGGCTCCCCTGGCCTCACACCGCTTTTCTGGATGACTCCACAGTTTGCCAGATTAAATCAAATGCATTATAAGAACATGGTGAAAAGCAGAGGCTCTGGACATCAACATATTAGGATTCAACTCCAGTGTGCAGTTATTTGGATTAGTAAACCTTTCTATCTCTCAGTTTCCTTAATGATAGGATAGTAGCTCCTTACAAGTCCATTTTGAGATCATTTGGGAGTTATTTATCACAGTGCTGGCAAATCATAACCCCTTCCATAAGTGGTGATTATTAGTCTTCCTTAAATGAAAGAGGGCCTAGTTAGGATTAAATGTTTCTGTCACTAATTTTTATTTATTTTATTTTTTAATTTTTATTTATTTTTAAAGATTTTATTTATTTATCCATGAGAGACATATATATATATATATAGAGAGAGAGAGGCAGAGACATAGGCAGAGAGAGAAGCAGGCTCCATGCAGGGAGGCCAACGCGGAACTCGATCCCGGGACCCTAGGATCACGCCTTGGGGTGAAGGCAGATGCTCAACCGCTGAGCCACCCAGGCATCCCTGTCACTAATTATTATGTTCACGTAGTTATGTATCATGATTGACAGCAACATAGTTCAGGTCTAGATCCCAAACAGAGACCCCAGGTCTGTTTTATTCATGGTGGTTCCACAGAGCTCTCAGAAAGGAACACTTGAAGAAATTCAAGTATTTTTTTAAACTGCTGTGCCACAAGGAGTCAGAGTAGCTGAGACCATGGAGGCAAGGAACACCTGCCCTCTTACTGTCACAAATTGTACTCTTAGTGATGAATAACTTTCATAGGACTCTTATATGGAAGCTAGATTTGATTGGAAGGGCTGCATTCAGAGATTGGTTACATTAACTTTGTGTTTCTAAAATCTATATTTCATTCACCTATGTGTTTGGCTATTTCTGGGTTTGAAATTTCACTTGATATTTCACTTGAAGTTTCATGGTATTTCTACTTTCTCATAGGTGATACTAAAGGCAGTTTCTTTGTGGAAAAAAATGCTGTTCTTTTTTTTTTTAATTTTTAAAAAAGATTTTATTTATTTATTTGAGAGAGGGAGAGAGCAGGAGAGCATGAGCATTGGAGAGGGAGAAGCAGGCTGCTCATCCAGCAAGAAACCCGATACAGGTCTTGATCCCAGGACCCTGGGATCGTGATCTGAGCCAATGGCAGCCGCTTAACCAACTGAGCCACCTAGGTGGCTCAGCCCCCCAAATGCTGCTCTTCTGAAGTCTGTTTATCATACTGTTACTTGTCAGCATGACTCAGTATATATTTCTATATTTTAATGATTTCTACATATCCTATCTATTTTACTGACACTGAATTCATACCTTTTACTTCCTTTTTCAGTCCTGCATGGATGAGAAGACACAAGTTAGGTGTCGGGCCCCTGCCTGGCTTCGGCGTCTATGTGGACAGCTACTCTCTGAAAGGTTGATGAGACCCAGTGGTGTTCAGGCAGTAGTCCGGGGAATTTTGGAAGGAGCAGGTGGTAAGAAATAAAATGTTTCTGTTACTTTGGTATCCAGTTTTCTCTGAGTCAGGGTGAATTGTTGGTCTTTAGCACTTGACTGTAAAACCTGATTGTGAATAATCTCTGCCTTTGTGGAGATTGAGGAGGTTCAATTTGGAGATTAAACCTTAATGAGCTTCTTTTACAGAAACTAAATTTCTTGCCTTTTTTTTTTTTTTTTTTTTTTTTTTTACGATAGTCACACACACAGAGAGAGAGAGAGAGAGAGAGGCAGAGACACAGGCAGAGGGAGAAGCAGGCTCCATGCACCGGGAGCCCGATGTGGGACTCGAACCCGTGTCTCTAGGATCGTCCCTGAGCCAAAGGCAGGCGCTAAACCGCTGCGCCACCCAGGGATCCCCCTTCTTGCCATTTTTCTAAAACAGACGATTTTTCTAAAATAATCTGCTTATGTTGTTGAATAATATTCTTGGCTGTTTCAAATAACTTATAATATCAGAGGAAAACATTGCCCAGAACGTTTAAGTAAAACCCTCAAGAAAGGGCAGCCCCAGTAGCTCAGCGGTTTAGCACTGCCTTCAGCCCAGGGTGGGATCCTGGAGACCCGGGATTGAGTCCCACGTCAGGCTCCCTGTATGGAGCCTGCTTCTCCCTCTGCCTGTGTCTCTGCCTCTCTCTCTCTCTCTCTCACTCTCTGTGCCTCTCATGAATAAATAAATAAAAATATTAAGAAAAAAAAAACCTCAAGAAAATGTGAAATTCCCCAGGGGAAAGGGCTTTGTGCCAGGGCACTAGGAGTACTTCACTTCAGGACTTAAAATACAAAACACTTCTCTGAAGCTGGAGAGACCTTAGAGATGCACACTTCAGAATGAAATTGTGGATTCATTTCCTCAATTATATTCTTTAAGTCCACAGGAATAGAAAAATGTTGATTATCATGCTAAGCATGGTAGTCGTTTTTAATTTACATTTTTAAATTTTTTCAACAAAATTATTCTTGTGCATAAAGAGTCAAATTGGTGTATAAGGCTTATGGAGAAAAATAGTCCTTGGCCCCATTCCAGTCCATCTCCCTTACCCAGAAGCAAGCACTTTGACCTCTTTTAACAGGTTTCTTCTGGTATTTACCTCTAAGGCATTTACAGAACCTTTTAAATTTTTTTCATTTTAGGCAGCATTTATCATCTTCTCACCACATGTGGAAGAGGATTTTGCTCTCTTTTAGAACTCTATCACCACTCCCCTCAGACATACTCCATCTCCTAAATAGTCATGTCCTAATTTTGGTTAGGTTAATAGTCAGTGTTCATCTTCTTCTAACAGTGTAATTATTATTTATAGCTGGGTTGTATAGTATGCCATGACTACTTTCCTTTTTACATAACTTTTGTACTTCTTGCAGTTAATAACCACTTGTTTGCTAGGTTTTTTATGTACCTCTCACTAATCTCTTCTCAGATTCTCTCACAGTTTAAGTCTCCTTTCAAATACACCCAATATTCTATTGGTTTGGTCTTCTTGGAGACATCTCTGTCTGAGTCTTCTGTAATCTGGACTAGTTATCTCTTGGACAGCAAACCTCCTGGGATCTCCCTTCACTTTTATCCTGGTGATTCCTTTGCCTTTCTTTTGTGTTTAGTCCCTTATCTCCCATATCCCATGCACATTCATTTCCTATTGCTGCTGTAACAAATTACCACATACTTAGTGCTTCTTGATGGAAATGATATTTATACTGGGCCCTGAAGGCTGAGTAGGACTTTATTAGCTGACAGTGAGAGAAGACTAACACATAGGCAAAGAGAATAGCATGTATGAAGCAACAGACATAGAAAAAGCATAGTGTTTTTGAAGAAGTTTCAGTGTGGGTAAAGCAGTGAGAGCAGAGTGTGGTGTTCAAGATTTTGAACTTTATTCTGAGGGCAATGAGAAACCATGGAAGGTTTTAAGAAGGAGAGAAGTTGGATCAAATATACATTTTATTTATTTATTTTTAAAGATTTTAAAAATTTATTTAATCATGAGAGATACACAGAGGGAGAGACAGGGACACAGGCAGAGAGAGAAGCAGGCTCCATGCAGGGAGCCTGATGTGGGACTTGATCCTGGGACCCCAGGATCATGCTCTGGCTGAAGGCAGACGCTCAATCGCTGATCCACCCAGGCATCCCAAAACCTACATTTTAGAAATACCTATCTGGATGTATTGTGAAGAATGGGTTGGGTAAGGGCAGAAGCAGGGAGATCAGTTAAGCAGTCATCTGAGAGGTCTCAGTGGCTTTGATCAGTGCAGTGGCCATAGAAATGGAGAAAAAGGAATGACTGTAAGAGGTATTTAAGAGGTAGCATTCCAGGGACACCTGGGTGGCTCAGTTGGTTAGGCATCCCACTCTTGATTTCAGCTCTGGTTATGATCTCAGGGTCATGGGATTGGGCCCTGAGTCCAGTTCTGTGCTCAGTGTGGAGTCTGCTTCAGGTTCTTTCTCCCTCTGCCTCTGCTCTTCCCCCTGCTTGAGCATGCACTCTCTCTCTCTCTTTCTCTCAACTAATTAATTTTTTTTTTTTTTTTAAAGAGCTAGCATTGCCAGAACTTAATGAAGGGCTGGATATGTGGGGAGGAAAGAGGAGAGACAAGAATCAATCTTGATTTTCCATTTCTAGTGTGGTAAATGTACCTTGGTCCTATCAGACAAAGGTGAAGTCAACATGGTTGATAGATTTGGTCTAAAGTGACTCTGATGTTTCCTCCCTAGTTCTGCTGGCCTTTGCTTCTAGGGCTAATAAAATGAAAAATTATCAGTTACTTGAGAGAAGTTGCTACATGCAAATAAGTCCTTGCAAATCTTTTTCTGAAGAAAAGTTAGAGTTCATCCAAGGTCATGCAAATTAGAGAGCTGCTGTAAAGACGCTTAGAGCCCTATTTTTTGCTATGAGCTTTTTCCCCCTCTACTTATGCATGTATATATTTTTTTGTTATCTATTTAAATCTTGTTTCTTCTCAAAACTGATTTGAGGCAATTTATATTTACTCACACATTTGCCATTTCTGGTGTTCTTCATTTCTTTGTGTAAATCCAAATTTTAATTCAAATTTCCTTCTGCCTGAAGAACTTCAGCATTTCTTTTTTTTTTTTTTTTTTAATTTTTTAATTTATTTATGATAGTCACAGAGAGAGAGAGAGAGAGGCAGAGACACAGGCAGAGGGAGAAGCAGGCTCCATGCACCGGGAGCCCGACGTGGGATTCGATCCCGGGTCTCCAGGATCACGCCCTGGGGCCAAAGGCAGGCGCCAAACCGCTGCGCCACCCAGGGATCCCCAGCATTTCTTATAGTGCAGGTCTGCTGGCAGTGAATTCCTTTAGCTTTTGTTTATCTGAAAAAGTCTTTATTTCACCTTCATTTTTTTTTTTAAGATTTTATTTATTTATTCATGAGAGACACAGAAAGAGAGAGAGGGGCAGAGACACAGGCAGAGGGAGAATCAGGCTCCACGCAGGGAGTCCCACGTGGGACTCGATCCCGGGACGCCAGGATCATGCCCTGGGCCGAAGGCAGTCGCCAAACCACTGAGCTACCCAGGGACCCCTCAACCTTCCTTTTCAAAAATATTTTTGCCGTCATTTTTGTCTTCGTTCCCCTACATGTGATAGATCTTTCTTTTTCTGGTTACTTTTAAGCATTTTCTCCTTGTCACTGGTTTTTAGAAGTTGATTATGATATTCCTTGGTGTGGGTGATTTTCTTCTTTTTTTCTGCTTAACATTTCTTGAGCTTGTTAGAGCTGAGTTTTATAGTTTTTATCATATTTGGAAATTGTTTAGACATTGTCTTCAAAATTTTTTCTATCCTCTCTTCTCTCTAAAACTGTTTTTTAAAAAAATTTGAGCTCCAATGTAGGGCTTGAACTCACAGTGCCTGAGATCAAGAGTTGAATGCTCTACCCACTGAGCAAGTGAGGTTGCTCTCTTTTTGGAATTTGAATTACACCTAATATTATACTTAATGTTGTCCTATAAGTTACAGATGCTCTGTGTTTTTTTGTTTGGTTTTGTTTTGTTTTTCAGTCTTTCTGTATTTCATTTTGGGTGATTTCTTTTGCTATGTGTTCAGGTTTATTGATTTTTTTCTTCTGCGGTGTTTTATAGGCTGTTAATCCCATCCAGTGTATTTTCATTACAGATTTTTTTTTAAAAGAGAGAGAGAGAGAGCACAAGTGGAGGGGAGGGGCAAAGAGAAAGGGAGAAGCAGACTCCCTGCTGAGCCAGGCGTCCCTAGAGTAACCTTTAATCTGAGGTAATTTGGCCCCACTTCTAAGCCAATAGCATTCTGAGATTTTACTTAATGCCCTGTGTATATATTAGGAGGCCTTTCCATGCACACTAGTGGGAACACAACCTGTTTCCAGCCCTTGTGAACTTTAGGGACTTTTTCCCCTACTTCTTTCTGGTGGTTCTTGCCTCAGCCTTGTTTTTGTTTGTTTTGTGGTTTTTTTGTTTGTTTATTTGCATATATACACAGGTTATATACTATACTAAAGATTTGAAAGAGGACACCTCTGCAGATCTCTGGAGCTCTCTCTTTACATACCTCTTGTCTGGTATTTTACTCCGAAAATTCTAGTTGCTTTAGCCTCCCTGAACTCTGAACCATGTTTCTTTAACTGAACAAGATGCCAGGCTTTGTTTGGGTTCCCCTTTGATGTGTTGTGGCCTCCAAGCTCTCTCTAAGCAGTAGGCTAGGGCATTCATGGAGCTCACCTTGTTTGCTTTTTTTTTTTTGTCTCAGAGGTCATTGTCCTGGGCTACTTGTCCAGTGTCTGAAAACTATTGTGTATAAAGTTTGTCCAGTTTTCCAGTGATTTAAAGTGGTAAGGTAAATCTGGTACCTGTTACTGTATAGCTTTGGTTTAAGGCAGTTTAAATGACATGATGAATATAAAGAGACATAATAATAATAACAATAATAATAATAATAATAAAAGTAATAGACACTGAGAAGCAGCTAGTATTCAACTTCTGTCAATAATAACATTACAATGAATACGTGCTCTTTTTTCCTCTGAACTTCCAGAAACCAACATGGAAAGTGCCAAGGGGTAGATTATCTTATTAAAGAAATAAACAATTTTTAGTAGAGAAAAACACTTTTGCTGAAATTTTAAGGACTGTATGGGGGAACTAGTAGGAGTTTTTGACATCTCTGTCCATCACTGACAGCTGGGGCCGCTGGCGGGAGTGACGCTGAGGCAGCGGCTGCTGATTGGAAGAAGTGTGACTTGATTGCAAAGATTTTGGCCTCTTGTCCCCAGCAGTCTCTTTCACCAGAAGATTACTACAGGGATATCTGCCCCCAGGTAAACACTTGTGTTTCTTTTCACTGTGTGAGGATTATCTGCTTATTCACAGAAAGGAGACTCTAATGCTTCTCTAAGGTGGAGGTAAAAGCAATATAATAGGTTTTTTTTGTTTGGTGACAGGTCTTGTTAATAAGTTAATAAACACCTATGGAAGAGACCCATCTAATTGTTATATTTAAGAATGCCTCCCTATTGTCAAATGAGTAGCCCAGCTTGCTCTTTTTTTTTTTTTTTTTTAATTTTATTTATTTATTCATGAGAGACAGAGGGAGGTAGAGACACAGGCAGAGAGAGAAGCAGGCTCCATGCGGGCAGCCCAATGTGGGACTCAATCCGGTGACTCCAGGATCAGGCCCTGGGCTGAAGGTGGCGCTAAACTGCTGAGCCACCCAGGCTGCCCATGAGCCACCTGGGCTGTCCCCCCAGCTTGCTCTTAAGAGCTGGAATAAGAGGGATCCCTGGGTGGCACAGCAGTTTAGCGCCTGCCTTTGGCCCAGGGCGCGATCCTGGAGACCCGGGATCGAATCCCACGTCGGGCTCCCAGTGCATGGAGCCTGCTTCTCCCTCTGCCTATGTCTCTCCCTCTCTCTCTCTCTCTGTGACTATCATAAATAAATAAAAGTTAACAAAAAAATTTTCTAAAAAAAAAAGAGCTGGAATAAGAAACTAAAATTTCATCTTGTTCATTATCTTTTCTGTGTGTTTTTAATTAGTTAAAAAAAAGCAGGTATTAAGTAAACAAGGTAAATTAACATGGTATTCAACGTAAAAAGCACAGAAGAGTAAACAGAAAAATAAATCTTCATCTCATTTGGTTTCTAGTCCCTCAGAAGTAGTCACTTACTAATTTCTTATTTATTGTCTGGCAATATTCTGTATATTAATGTGTATCCAATTATATGTGTATCTGTATATATATTCCAATTTTTATCCAAGTAATAATGTACTACACACACTGTTTTTCATTTTGCTTCTTTAACTTAACAGTGTATCTTGGAGATCATTTCATCTAGAATCATTTCATATAGTTACCTCATTCTTTTCATGGCTATGTAGTATTTCACCATATTAATCTACCATAATTTATTTAACTAGCCTTCTGTTAATGGGCATAAGTTGTTTCCATTCTTTTGCTACTACAAATCATGCTGCAGTTAATGTCAATAAATAAATAAATAAATAAGTAAATAAATAAATTTATTTATTTATTTAAAGATTCTATTTATTTATTCACGAGAGACACAGAGAGAGAAAGAGGCAGAGACACAGGCAGAGGGAGAAGCAGGCTCCATGCAGGGAGCCCGATGTGGGACTCGATCCCAGGTCTCCAGGATCACGCCCTGGGCTGAAGGTGGGACTAAACCGCTGAGCCACCCGGCTGCCCAATTTTTTTTTTTTTAAGAGGAGAGAGTAGGGTTGAGGCAGAGGGAGAGAGAGAGAATCCTTTTTTTTTTTTTTTAAAGATTTTATTTTATTTATTTATTTATTTATTTATTTATTTATTTATTTATTTATGATAGGCACACAGTGAGAGAGAGAGAAGCAGAGACATAGGCAGAGGGAGAAGCAGGCTCCATGCACCGGGAGCCCGACGTGGGATTCGATCCCGGGTCTCCAGGATCGCGCCCTGGGCCAAAGGCAGGCGCCAAACCGCTGCGCCACTTGTTTATTAGAGAGAACACACAAGCAGGGGGTGAGGAAGAGGGAGAATATCTTTCTTTCTTTCTTTTTTTTAAATTTTTATTTATTTATGATAGTCACAGAGAGAGAGAGAGAGGCAGAGACACAGGCAGAGGGAGAAGCAGGCTCCATGCACCGTGAGCCCGACGTGGGATTCCATCCCGGGTCTCCAGGATCCCGCCCCAGGCCAAAGGCCGCTCCAAACCACTGCGCCACCCAGGGATCCCTTTTTTTTTTTTTTTTAAATTTTTATTTATTGAGAATATCTTTCAAGCAGACTCCACACTGAGCGTGGAGCCCCACATGAGGCTCAGTCCTATGATCCTGTGATCATGACCTGAGCTGAAGTCAAGAGTCGGGTGCTTAACTGAGCCACCCTGGCACTCCAATCTCCATGCAAGTTTTTACACGTGCAAGTATTACCATAGGAAAAATTCCTAGAATTGAAATGATCCATTTAAAGGTTGTGTGCATTTAAATTTTTGATTGATATTATTCATATTATTTATTTATTTTCCCATACCTTTGCTTACACCATGTGTTACAAGACTTTTCTTTTTTTTTGCTAATGTAATACATGGAAAATATGGAAGGAGTTTTCTTTTTTTTTTTTCTTTCTTTTTTTTTTTTAGTTTTTCTATTTATTTATGATAGTCACAGAGAGAGAGAGAGACAGAGAGACAGGCAGAGGGAGAAGCAGGCTCCATGCACCGGAAGCCCGACGTGGGATTCGATCCCGGGTCTCCAGGATCGCGCCCTGGGCCAAAGGCAGGCGCCAACCCGCTGCGCCACCCAGGGATCCCTGGAAGGAGTTTTCTTAACCAGTATTCCCCAGGCATTTAGATGTAAGACACACCCTTTGGAGTAGAGTCCAAAGAAGGTCATTCAGTTGTTATACTTATCTTCAGAGTTCTCATGGATAGGCATGTGTGGAAATAAAATATCACAATGCAAAGACATTATGTTGAAAATACTACACATAAATCGTTCTACAGGACAAAGTTGGCATTTGCAATGATGAGTACATATTTTCTGAATCTAACAGCTATAGTTTTGCTTCTTAACAAATTGATTAAATCAAGTCACATGTTTTAGGCTTGCTGAGTCTCTCTGGAGCAGTGTCAAAGGTCACATAGTTTTGGACAGAAGATACTTCTGTTTGCAGAAAAATGCAAGAGTCACTTTTAAGTCAGGAACAAATGCACTTCTCTGTTGGTTGCTTATACTTTGGTGAACCAGTCACAGGCACTGGAGAACCATATTTATCTTTGAGAATAAAATAGACTCCTTTGTGGGATAGTTCAGGCATGACAGGTTCTTTATTTTATTTTTTAAAAATATTTTGTTTATTTATTTATTCATAGAGACACACAGAGAGAGAGAGAGAGAGAGAGAGGCAGAGACACAGGCAGAGGGAGAAGAAGGCTCCATGCAGGGAGCATGACGTGGGACTCGATCCGGGGTCTCCAGGATCTCGCCCTGGGCTGTAGGCGGTGCTAAACCGCTGTACCACTGGGGCTGCCCAGGGTTCTTTAGGCCCTAAATATATTTATATGCCTTGATTCAGATATTTCATTTGATGGTACTATTTATAATAGCAAAAAATTCTTTTATTTAGGGTTTTTTTTTTAAGATTTTATTTAATTATTCATGAGAGACAGAGAAAGAGAGACAGAGACACAGGCAGAGGGAGAAGCAGACTCCATACAGGGAGCCTGACGCAGGACTTGAACCTGGGACCCCAGGATCACAACCTGAGCTGAAGGCAGCACTAAACCACTGAGCCACTAGTCTGCCCTTTTTTTTAGGTCTTTAATTTAATTTAATTTAATTTAATTTAATTTAATTTAATTTTTAAAAAGATTTTATTTATTTATTCATAGAGATGCAGAGAGAGAGAGAGAGAGAGAGAGAGGCAGAGACACAGGCAGAGGGAGAAGCAGGCTCCACAGGCTCTGGCAGAGAGCCAGACGTGGGACTCTATCCAGGGTCTCCAGGATCATGCCCTTGGCTGCAGGCGGCGCTATACTGCTGCGCCACCAGGGCTGCTCTAGGTTTTTAATTTTAATTCTAGTGTAGTTAACATACTGTGTTATATTAGTTTTAGTAGTACATAATAGCAAAATTTTGAGAGAAAACTGAATGTCTGGATATTAGGGAATAATTTAATAAGTTCTTATATACAGCTTAAGTATAATATTTTTGAGGCATTTATAACAATCTGAGCAGATTTCAGCAGTATGTAAAAATGAATATTAAGTGTGGTCTCAAAAAATTATATGGAAATATACTGGAAAAAATATATCAATAATGTTGTAGTGCTTTGGGATGATTTTTCTTCTTAAAACTTTATTTTGCACATTTTCTCCAATGAACATGTATTTTATAAATTTGATAGCATTATTTGATAAGAGCATAGCTTGGTTCATACACCCTCTGATACTGGGTTGTTAAATTAAAAAAAATTCTGTTGAAAAAAAAAATTCTGTTGGATCAGTATTATTGCAGTAAGTTTTTTATTTTTTATTTTAAAATTTTTAAATATATTTTTTAAATCTAAAGACATTAGTCCTTTCTCTAGTTAATGCACTGTTCCTTACAAAGAGTCTTGTATTTATCTCATGTACTTTTCCTTGTAGATTCTAGATTTATTTCACTTTCAAGATAAATTGACAGTACGACAGTTTCAAAGAGTTGCCACCACTACTTTTATAACGATGTCAAGAGAACGCCCACAATTGGCCTCAAAGTATTTGCTTCAGCCACTGCTAACTCCTCTCCATCGATGTTTAAATACAGCAGGTAAAGAAGGAAGTCTGGTGATTGGGTATCCTTCTCAAGCATCTTTCTCAGTGTTTCAGATTTAAATGATGTAAGTCTGTAGCATTGCAGTGATTTTAGTTTTGCTGTCTTTTGCCCCCAACTTTTTATTTTGAAAAATCCACCTCACAGAAGTTCCAGGGGGAGTACATTGAACCACCTTTATACACCTTACCCGGATTGACCATTTTGGCCATACTCACTTTATCTTTCTCTTTTTATAGGTGTACATTTTTCTGAAGCACTTGAGACTTAGCTGTAGGCATCATCTAATATACAGACTTGATTCAGGGTGCCTAACTGGCTCAGCTGGAAGAGCATGCAGCTCTTGATCCTGGGGTCATGAGTTTGAGTCCCATGTTGAGCATAGAGATTACTTAAAAATACATAAAGTTAAAAAAAAATAATGTGCACACTTGATTCAAATTTTCTCAAATTTTTTCAAGAATTTTCTCTGTAATATTTTTTATTATATTTATTTATTTAGCTTTGTTTTATTTATTTGAAAGAGAGATCACGAGCAGGGCGAGGAACAGAGGGAGAAACAGATTCCACTGAGCCAGGAGTCCAATGTGGGGCTTGATCCCAGGACACTGGAATCATGACATGAACCTAAGGCAGGCACTTAACCAACTTAGCTACCCAGGCATCCCTGTAGCTGTTTTTTAAAATCAAGAATCCAGCCAAGAATCATGCATTTCACTTACTGGCTTTATCTTTTTAGTTTGCATTAATGTAGAGTAGTTCCCTACGTTGTGCCCAAGATTGCAAATCCGAGAAACCACCAAGGAGCCGACACCGATGCAAACACAGGAGGGTTTATTTACAAGCTCGAGCTTAGATCCAAGTATACCCGACACAGTGGAGCAGGAACTTGGACCCCGAGACTAAGAGGGGTAGCAGCTTTATAGGGGCCATTGGTCAATGGGAGTGTAACATATGCAGAAAGTTGCACAGTCATGTCCTTCCACAGGCAGGTGGCTGATTTAATTACATTTTACCCTATAGTATCCATTTGAACTGGCCTATTACTTTGGTCAGGCGGGGCGGTGGGGGGGGTTACATTGTTATGAGCCGATTTCTGATTAGGGTGTGCCCAGCGGCTTGACTGGGGTGGGGCAGCACCTTAAGCAATAAGCAGGTCATGTGGGGGTGATACAGGAGGTGGCTGGTGCAGCACAAAATGGAGTTAGTCCTGCTCTGCTTGTCCAGGGGTAGGGGATTTTTGTTATATTTCCTGGGTCCTACACCCTAGCCTTTTGTTTTTCACTATGACATTTTTTTTTCCAGATGAATACACTTTCTTTATTGAGGGTGACAAGCCAAAACAAAACTCCAAAACTCCAAACGTGTAAAAACCCAGGATGCTAGAAATACAGACTCAATTCATTTGAATAGAAGCTCATCCAGACTGCAGTCACAAACCCTAGTGAGATGCATGTGAGTGCTAAGACAGGGACAGGGGGACAGGAGTGAGGCCAAGAGAAAGGGTGGGAAGGGGACTCCATAGGCTCCAAAAGGATCACCTTCACAGTGCTACCTCCACCTTCCCAGTGACAGTGAAGACCTACTAGGCCCAATCTTTTGACCCCCATTCTTGGAGAGGGCTTTGAAGGCCAGTCCCAAATGGTTCTGCCCTTCCTTGTGCTATCCTTGTTTGCTGAGGCTTCGAGCCTCACTCTTCTCCTCTATACTCTTTTCTGTGATGAGTAGCAGGTTAGGGTACTATGAGCCACAGTGTGAGGCTGAGGGATAGGAGAGGCAGAGTAGAGTCAGGGTGAAGAGAGAAGAGTTATTCCAGGATCATTCTTCTACATGAATCCCAAACTGTGCATCCCCCCCACACTGTGCCTCTTATATCCACTCAGATCTGAGAAAGTACACTATAGGCGTAAGCAATTGTCCTGGAGACCTGCTGTGAGTCGGAGAAGGGGATGGGTTCTCTGGCCTGCACTTGGTGGAGCTGCCTGGTGAGAGATGATGGCAGCAGCAGCTTCTTTCAGCGGGTCAGGCTGTTGTTCAGCGCAACCAAGCAGTTGCTGTACTGCCTTGCCAGATCCATGTACTTGTGCTGCTCCACACCCCGGGAATCCACAGCAGACAAGTCAGTGATGTTGCTGGCTGTCTGAGCAAGGATGGGGGGAGAGCAGGGCCTGCTCATCTGTGTAAGCAGGCTGTCGTAGTTGGGTTTAGCTCCAGTGAGGGCTTCGAAAGGGGGGCCAGGCCACTAGGTCCAGCAGCAGCTGCCGGTCCTCTCTGTCCTGGCTCAGGTCCTTGTTCTCCCAGCCTTAGCACTCCATGGTGGGGTTCGGGCCGGGTACCCAGGCCACATTGAGGATGGATGGCATCTGTCCTCATGATATTTTTAAAGAGCCTTGATTATAAAATGTTCTGTAATTTGTATGTCTAATTGTTTCCTCATGATTAGATCCAGATGAAACATTTCAGCAGCAATACTACATAGGATGACAATTTTTTTTCTTAGTCTCCATCAGATTAGGGGAGCTCTTATAAAGAGGAGCTTTTCTTGGGCAGCCCGGGTGGCTCAGTGGTTTGGCGCCTGCCTTTGGCCCAGGGCGTGATCCTGGAGACTCGGGATTGAGTCCCATGTCGGGCTCCCTACATGGAGCCTGCTTTTCCTTCTGCCTGTGTCTCTGCCTCTTTCTCTCTCTGTGTCTCTCAGAATGAATAAATAAAATTTAAAAAAAAAGAAAAAGAAAAAAAGAAGAGTTTTTCTTTCTCTTTACCTCATCCCCCCTCCTATTTTTTTTTAAAGATTTTATTTATTTATTTATTTATTTATTCATGGTAGACACAGAGAGAGAGAGAGAGAGAGGCAGAGACACAGGCAGAGGGAGAGGCAGGCTCCATGCTGGGAGCCTGATGCAGGACTCGATCCCAGGACTCCAGGATCGCGCCCTGGGCCAAAGGCAGGCACCAAACCGCTGAGCTACCCAGGTACCCAGGGATTGCCCCCCCCTCCTATTTTTTTAAGATTAAAAAAAAATTAAGTACAGTCTACCCCCTGAGCATGAGGCTCTCTAGCTCACTACCCCAAGGTAAATTTTATTTATTTAAAAGATTTTATATATTTATTTATTTGTTTGAGAGAGAGAGAGAACATGAGCAGGAGGGAGAGGGAGAGACAGGCTCCTTAGCTGAGCAGGGAGCCTGCCATGGGGCTTGATGTCATGACCTGAGCTGAAGGCAGACACTTAAATGATTGAGCCACCCAGACACCCCTAAAGATTTTTATTTTTAAGTAATTTTTGCACCTAACCTGGGACTTGAATTCACAACCCCAAGATCAAAAGTCTCATGCTCTGTTGACTGAGCCAGTTGAGCCCCTTGAAGTATTATTTCTGTTGGACTTCAGTATTAGGGCCTAAGATTTCTTATAAATCTAATTTTCATGTACTAAGACTAATACCTCATTACTAATTTATTTATTCTCTTGTCTGTAACTGATGAGGTGTTCTGGTCTGCGGCAGTGGTTCTTATAGTGTGGTCCTAGGGCCAGCAGCATCGGCATCACCTTGGGAATTTATTAGAAATACAACTTTAGGGCAGCCTGGGTGGCTCAGCTGTTTAGCGCCACCTTCAGTCCAGGGCCTGATCCTGGAGACTCAGGATCGAGTCCCATGTCGGGTTCCCTGCATGGAGCCTGCTTCTCCCTCTGCCTGTGTCTCTGCCTGCCTCTCTCTCTGTGTATGTGTCTCTCATGAGTAAATAAATTTTAAAAATCTTAAAAAAAAAAAGGATTGTAGCAGCTTTGCATATTTAAAAAAAAAAGAAATACAACTTTATTATTATTTATTAGAAATATAAATGGGTTCTCCCCAGACCTACTGAATCATAAGTGCTGGTGTGGGTCCCAACAATCTGTGTTTTAATAGACCCTTCTGGGTAATTCAAATGAGTGTTCAAGTTTGAGCCCTGGTCTAAAAGCACTATTCTTGGGAGGCCTAGATTCAGTCCATTTGTTGATCAATTATTTTCATCCTGGACCTTGTTCATTCATTTTAGGAATATTTATTGGACATCTGTTCGCCAGGCCTTTCTTCATGTGTTAGGTTATATTTATAACACCAACTGCATGTTTTGCATTGATAATCTATGGATAACAAAAAAGGACTATCTAATAGTCTGATTGGTTTTAGATAGATAGCCCATCATTGCCACTGGAAAAACAATCCAAAAAGATAAGCTTTCTTACTTCATTTTTCATATTGTATCACATTTTTAAGACTATGTGGCAATAATGATGAATTATCATATTTTATCAATTCTAAGGTACACATGCTTTTCACATAAAAAACTTTAATTTTGGAAATATTTTTCACATTTTAACAACTCTGATATCAAGATGCATCTCACAATTATTGTTTCCCAGGCAGCAATCATGGCATTATCTGTGCCTGCAAATGAGCATTAAAACTTGTAGAATGGGGCTGCCGGGTGGCTCAGCAGTTTAGCACTGCCTTCAGCCCAGGGCGTGATCCTGGAGACCCGGGATCGAGTCCCAGTTGGGCTCCCTGCATGGAGCCTGTTTCTCCCTCTGCCTGTGTCTCTGCCTCTCTCTCTCTCTCTGTGTGTCTCTCGTGAATAAATAAATAAAAAATCTTAAAAAAAAAACTTGTAGAATGGACATCAGCAACTTAGAAAAAAAACCATGAAGACAATAGTAGAGTGGTGAACTCTTAAGAAATATCACATCACCTGCACTCTTGGTGGCACAGAGGATAATATTGTGGCAAAATATGAATATCAGTAATAGTGCTGAAGTGTTTCAGAAGAGTTGGACTCTCTTGTGAAGTTTTAAGAAATCCTTGTTTTATTTACCCAATTATATGGTTTATATAAGGAATGATATACATTAAAGCTGTATGTCTAAATAAATTTAAAAGAACTCTCTTAATACTTTTTTTTATTAAGTGTTTTAATCTTCATTTCAGTTTATTTATTTATTTATTTTTGTTTTATTTTATTTTATTTTTTTAAATTAATTTTTATTGGTGTTCAATTTACCAACATACAGAAAAACACCCAGTGCTCATCCCGTCAATTCATTCCAGTTTAGTTAGCATACAGTGTTATATTAGTTTGGGATGTCCAATATAGTGATTTAACAATTCTATGTTTTATTCAGTGCTCGTCATAATAAATGTATTCTTTAATCCCCATCACCTATTCCACTTTTTCCCTGATCCACTTCCCCTCTTTTAATACTTTCTTAAAAACTCTATTAAGAATTTTTTTAAGGGGATCCCTGGGTGGCTCAGGGTTTAGCACCTGCCTTCAGCCCAGGCTCCCTTCAGGGAGCCTGTTTCCCCCTCTGCCTGTGTCTCTGCCTCTCTCTGTATGTCTCATGAATAAATAAAATCTTTTAAAAAAAGGGCATTTAAAAAAAGATTTATTTATTTATTTATTTATTTATTTATTTATTTATTTATAAGATTTTATTTATTTATTCATGAGGGACACAGAATGAGAGAGGCAGAGACAGGCAGAAGGAGAAGCAGGCTCCCTACAGGGAGCCTGACGTGGGACTCAATCCCAGGTCTCCAGGATCAGGCCCTGGGCTGAAGGTAGCACCAAACCACCAAGTCACCTGGCTGCCCTAAGATTGATTGATTTTATTTATTTATTTATTTATTTATTTATTTATTTATTTATTTATTTATATTTATTTTTTATTTGTTCTTATTTTTTTTTTTAAAGATTTTACCTCTATTCATGATAGACATAGAAAGAGAGAGATGGGGGCAGAGACACAGGCAGAGGGAGAAGCAGGCCATCCTGGGAGCCTGACACGGGACTCGATCCCAGGACTTCAGGATCACGTCCTGGGCCAAAGGCAGGCACTAAACCACTGAGCCACCCAGGGATCCCCAAGATTTTATTTTTAAGTAATCTGTACACCCAATATGGGGCTCAAACTCAGAATCCTGAGATAAAGAGTCTGATGCTCCACAGGTTGAGCCAGACTGGCACCCTATTTTAAAACTTTTTTTCTGGGGTACCTGAGTGCTCAGTGGTTGTGTCTGCCTTCAGTTCAGGTCCTGATGCTGGGGTCCTGGATCGGGTCCCACATTGGGCTCCCTGCACAGAGCCTGCTTCTTCCTCTGCCTGTTTCTCTGCCTCTCTCTCTGTGTCTCTCATGAATAAATTAATAAAATCTTAAAAAAAAAAACAACCACTTTTTTTTTTAAAGATTTGACTTGTCTATTCCTAGGACCCTGGGATCTTGACTTGAGCCAAAGGCAGAGACACTCAACCATTGAGCCACCCAGGCGTCCCAGTTTTGAAAGGGAAATTTTTAAACACATCTGTAGAGAAAAGTTTAATAAATTCTTTTCTACCAGTCACCTCAACATAACCATTGACTCTGTCGTTTTCACTTAATCCAATCCCCAATTTTTCAGTCATTCAATATACAAGTAAAATTTTAAGTCATAATGTATCATAGGTTACTTGTTTTTTCTTTTTTAGTGATACATAAAATAGTGTTTATAATCATTAGCATCATAGATTTCATGAAATTTTATATTTGATGTTGTACATTAGTAACCATGTCAAGTCTGTAATTTTAGCTGTTACTTAGAGAACTCTCTAGTAAAATTTTCTTTCTTGAGTCCTGAGTTCTATTCAATGAGGTACTAAGTATGGGTTATTTTGTTTTTTGTTCTCTAGAGATTCCAGAGAGTGACATGGTGCCAGGGATCATTTTGGTGACAGAAGAAGAACTTAATAGATGTATTGAGGATGTATATAAGGTTGGTAATTTGAGTCACTAATGTTTTTAGCTAATATTTATAGTCTTTTAAAATAGTTTTGCCTTTTTAATCAGTACTTCAAGAACTAGAATGACTAATCTTGAATTCCAAATGATTAATATTTTTTTCACCCTGAAACTGGAAACTATAAGCTCTTAGTATAAAAAACTGTTACATTTTGAAACTGTCAATTTCATCATTTACTCTGAATGTTAAACAGTTTAGATTCTCTAACTGGCACATACTACTGATGAAAGCATGTCTTTTGAAGATACATTTGAAATGCAATAGGTTTTCAAAACTGTATGATAGTATTGAATCTACTTTATATCTTTTTGATAGTAATCATGCCATCATTAGAAGTCTGAATAAATGAATCTTGCAAATGACTACCTAAATATGTTACTGAAAATGAAAAAAAGTATGTTCTCTATGATTATAGTCTTATAACTATATATGAAACATATATTTTTAGACAAAAAATGAAATCCATTGTGTTAGGGCCAGATGAAAATCTTTTTTTTTTTAATTTTAGATTTTTATTGTTTTATAAAATTACATGTATAAGTGAATATATTCTCACTACGACAGTTTCTTTTTTTTTTTTTAAGATTTTTATTTATTTATTTATTCATGAGAGACACACACACACAGAGAGGCAGAGACACAGTCAGTGAGAGAAGCAGGCTCCATGCAGGGAGCCCCACATGGGACTCAATCCTGGGTCTCCAGGGTCACACCCTGGGCTGAAGGCAGGCGCTAAACCTGAATAAATAAATAAAATCTTAAAAAAAAAAAAGGCTGTTAATAGGGATGGAGTTTCTTTTTAAAGGTTTATTTATTTATTTATTTATGATAGACATAGAAAGAGAGAGAGAGAGAGAGAGAGAGAGAGAGAGGCAGAGACACAGGAGGAGGGAGAAGCAGGCTCCATGCCTGGAGCCCGACGCGGGACTCTTTCCCAGGACTCCAGGATCACACCCTGGGCCAAAGGAAGGCGCTAAACCACTGAGCCACCCAGGGATCCTCCGGGATGGAATTTCTTTTTGAGATAAGGAGAATGTTCTGGAATTAGACAGTAGTAATAGTTATATACCCTTGTGAACATACTAAAAGCCACTTATACATATTAAGAGTGAATTTTATGGCGTGTGAATTACTCATCAATAATTTAAAAAATTCTACATTTCTCATTTCTGTGGCAGTAAATTAAACATTTTAGATTAAGTATTTAATTTTTGTGAAATAATTCAAACATACAAAAAAATGAATAGTAAAACACGCATGTACCCACCACTCAGCTTAAGAAATTAAACATTACCGATTCAGTTGAAATCTTCTATCTACTTATCCCTGGTCACATTTCCCTTGCTTCCTACCTGAAGGTGCATTGTGGTTTTAATTAACTGTTTTCTTATTACTAGTGAGTTGAACATCTTTTTGTGTTCTTGGCTCATTCGTATTTTCCCTTCTTGCCTATTCATATATTTTGCCCATTTAAAAAATTGGGTTATTTGCCTCTTCAAAATTTTTTTAGAATAAATCTTTTTTTATAAAACAGCTTTATTGAGATATACTTTACAGACCATAAAATGATACTTTAAATGTACAAGTTAATGATTTTTAGTAAGTTCACAGAGTTGTGAAACTATTGCTACAATACAATTTTAGAACATTTCCATTACCTCAAAAAGATCTCTATGCCAAACAGTCACTTCTTGTTCTTACCCTCAGCGCCAGGCAACCCTTAATTTGCTTTCTACCTCTATATAGATTTGCCTTTTGTGGCTGTTTAATGGGAGGGAACCATGGAACATGTGATCTTTTGTGGCTGGCTTTTCTCTCTTAGCATAATGGTATGTGTTTAAGTAATCTCTATGCCCAACATGGAGCTTGAACTCATGACCTTGAGATCAAGAGTCCGATGCTCTACCAACTGAGCCAGCCAGGTGCCCTTCTCTTAGCATTATGTTTTTCAGGTTTACCCAGGTTGTTGCATATATCAATATTTTGTCTCTTTTAATTGCTAAGTAATATTCATTATATGTATATATCACATTTTGTTTATTCATCAGTTGATGGACTTTTGGCTGTAGAGGAAATCTTTCTTTTTAAAAACAGCTTTAAATGTCCATCAACTGATGAATGGATAAAGAAGACATTGTAAGTATACACAATGATATTACTCAGCCATCAAAAAGAGTGAAATCTTGGGGCAGCCCAGGTGGTTCAGCGGTTTGGAGACCCAGGATCGAGTCCCATGTCAGGCTCTCTGCATGGAACCTGCCTCTCCCTCTGTCTGTGTCTCTGCCTCTCTCTCTCTCTCTCTCTGTGTGTGTGTCTCTCATGAATAAATAAATAAATAAATACATACATACATACATAAATAAATCTTTAAAAAAAAGAAAGAGAAATCTTGCCATTTGCAACAATGTGGTTACAGCTAGAGTGTATTATGCTAAATGAAATAAGTAGTCAGAAAAGACAAATATCCTATGATCTCACTCATAGGTGGAATTTAAGAAAGAAAACAGATGAACATATGGGAAAGGAGAAAAGGGAAAAAGAGGGAAACAAACCATAAGAGACTCTTAACAATAGAGAACAAACTGAGGGTTGATGGAGGGAGGTGGGGGATGGGCTGGATGGGTGATGGGTATTAAAGATGGCACTTGTTATGATAAGTACTGGGTATTGAGTTGAAGTAATGAAACTGAATTCTGTTCCAGAAACCAATATTGTACTGTATATTAACTAAAATTTAAATTAAAAAACCCCAGCTTCATGAGATACAATTCACATACTGTACAGTTTACCTATTTAAATGTGCAAATTGGTGCACCTGGGTGGTTCAGTCAGTTAAGTGTCCAACTCTTGATTTCAGCTCAGGTCACGATCTCAGGGTTGTGAGACTGAGCTGTGTATTGGGCTCTGCACACAGTGGGGAACCTGTTTGAGATTCTCTGTCATCCTCCTGCTGCCTACTCTGTACTCTCTCTGTCTCTCAAATAAATAAATCTTAAAAAAAAAAAAAAGTCTGCAGATCAATGGCATTTTATTACATTCACAGGTTTGTGCAGCCATCATCACAATTGATTTTAGGATACTTTATTACCCAAAAAGAAACCTCACACATACTATCAAAGCCCTCCACCACTCTTCCCTCCACTCTCCTTACCACCCTACCCCTCTAACCCTAGGCAGCCACTAATCTGCTTTCTCTTTCTATAGATTTGCCTATTCTGGACGTTGCATAAAAATGGAATTATAAAATATGTGGTCTTTTGTGATTGTGACTTTTTTACCTAGCATGATGTTTTTCAGGTTCATATTGTAGTATCAAGCAGGACTTCATTATTTTCTCTTTTTTTTTAAGATTTTATTTATTTATTCACAAGAGAGGCAGAGAAATAGAGGGAGAAGCAGGCTCCTCGCAGGGAGCCCGATGTGGAACTCTATCCCAGGACCAGGATCATGCCTTGAGCCAAAGGCAGATGCTCAACCAATGAGCCACCCAGGGGTCCCATTTAAAAAAATTTTTTTTTAGGCAGCCCAGGTGGCTCAGAGGTTTAACGCCGCCTTCAGTCCAGGGCCTGATCCTGGAGACCGAGGATCGAGTCCCACGTCGGGCTCCCTGCATGGAGCCTGCTTCTCCCTCTGCCTGTGTCTTTGCCTCTCTCTCTCTCTCTCTCTCTCTCTTCTCTGTGTATTCTCATGAATAAGTAAATAAAATCTTTTAAAAAATAAAATTTTTTAAAAGATTTTATTTATTTATTTGAGAGAGAGAGCATGCACAAGCAGCAGCAGGGGGAGGGGCAGAGGGAGAGAGAGAAGCAGGCTCCCAGGTGAGCAAGGAACCCCGTGTGGGGCTTGATCTCAGGGTCCTAGGGTCTTGACCTGAGCTGAAGGCAGACGCTTAACTAAGCCACCCAAGCATCCCATATTTTTTTTAATTTTTAAGTAATCTCTATACTCAATATGGCTTGAACTCACAACCCTGAGATCAAGAGTTGTATGCTCTACTGACTAAGCCAGCCAGGTACCCCAACATTTTATTACTTTTTATTGCTGAATACTATCCTTTTGTAGGTATAGAATGTATTTTGTAATTCATCCTTTCATGGATATTTGGGTTGCTTTTACATTTTGGCTGTTACAATCAATGCCGCTATAGACATTCATGTACAAGTCTTTGTGTATACATATGTCTTCATTCATGTTGGGTGTACTGCTAGGTCTTACATTAACTCTGTTTAACCATTTGAAGAACTGCCAAAGTGACTGTACTATTTTACATTCCCTTTAGCAGTGTATGAGAATGTAGAGTAAATCTTAAGTTATATTATTTCAGGGCAGCCCAGGTGGCTCAGCGGTTTAGCACCACCTTTGGCCCAGGGCGTGATCCTGGAGACCTGGGAATGAGTCCTGTGTAGGGCTCCCTGCGTGGAGTCTGCTTCTCCCTCTGCCTGTGTCTCTGTCTCTGTCTCTGTCTCTCTCTCTCTCTCTTTCTCTCTATGTGCCTCTCATGAATAAATAAATACAATCTTTAAAAAAAAGTTATATTCTTTCAGGTAAGAAGGCAAATACTTTTGTTTTAAACTTTATGTATGATATTAATAGTTTATAGATATAAAACGCATGCTGAAAAATTCAGAACTCATCCTCTACAACACTCAGCTTTTTGCTAAAGTAAGGTGTTTACTACACTTTCATTTAATTTGCTATTTAAAAAAAAAGATATTGGGGTACCTCAGTGGCTCAGTCTGCTGAGCATCTGCCTTCTGCTCAGGTCATAATCTCAGGGTCCTGGGATCGAGCCCCGTGTTGAGCTCCCTGCTTGGTGTGGAGTGTGCTTCTCCCTCTGCCTGCCGCTCCCCTTGCTTGTGCTTTCCCTGCCTTCTCTCTGTCAAATAAATAAATAAAATCTTAAAAAAAGAGAGAGAGAGAGGCACAATACCTCTCTACTATACCTTTAGAGGG
Source organism: Vulpes vulpes (assembly GCF_048418805.1). Classification (NCBI taxonomy): domain Eukaryota; kingdom Metazoa; phylum Chordata; class Mammalia; order Carnivora; family Canidae; genus Vulpes; species Vulpes vulpes. The sequence goes on along the minus strand of NC_132791.1, from coordinate 182,090,761 downwards.
TAGACCTGGCATACAAATATAGAATTAAGTTGCAGATAGATAAAATATAACATGGTGACTTAGTGAATATAATGCTATTTTTGTTTTTTTTTATGCCTTATTTAGAGACTTATGAAAAAAAAGTTTTTATATTCTGTTCTCTAATATTCATAGGCAAGGTCATTTTAGATTATAGGAAGAAGAAACTATATAAAGCACTCTAGAAAGCAAATGTTCTGATTTAGAGAACAGGGTCCAGCTAACTTTCAGAAAGGTTATCTTCAGTCACATACCATCTAAGGAATATTGTGATGAAAAATTGTTAAATGGTTGGGTGTGGAATAGCAGAAAAACTTGAAAGTCGCGTCAAGGATAGAACTAAATGTGACTAAACTTTGATAAAAATTCCTCATAGTATTTCTGGGAAGTAAAAAAAAAAAATTGCTTTTCGAGGAAAAAGAAAGCAAAACAACTTCTTTCTGGCAAGTGAATTAGCCTCCAAAAAATGGAGAGATCCAGAAATAGTGAATCCTGCTATTGTTCCTATTCTTGTCCCCCAAAGCGGGGAAGGGGGGGGGCTCTAATTTGGTGAACAGTTTGGTGAATTTAAAACCTCCTGGAAAGGCAAGCAAAATGTTAGTTTGCTATAAACACTTGATGATGAACAAAAGATTGGGACTGTTATGAAAGCAGGAAGGGGTGCAGAAGGGTAATTATTTTCCCTACAAGGTTTTGGCAGCTCAGCTGCAGTGGGAAAACAGAGGAAATGTGTATGTTGGAGGAAAATGCTAAACACTGTGTAAAGTTTAACAACAGAGGATGTGTTGTCTTTATTAACTTTCTGCTAATACTCAATTACAGAGCACAGCTCCAAGGCAGGAAATAAGGAAAACATCTGGGACAGTTGAATCAATCCGACAAGTCACTGGGTAGCAAGAGGATACAAGAGGGTGTTTAATTTTAGAGCAGCATTTGGGAACATTTCCAGCTCTGGTTTTCTTTCTCTTCTCTTCTTTTCTTTTTAACAGATTTATTGGTATATAATTCACGTACCACACAATTCACACATTTAAAGCATTCAGCTCAGTGCTTTTAGTATATTCACAGTGTTGTGCAACTATCACCACAGATCTGATCTGAGAATATTATTGTCCGCCTGACCCCAGAGTAGCTTTAGGTAACCACTGAAATCTATTTTCCATCTCTATAGATTTTCCCATTCTGGATATTTCATATAAATGCACTCATGTAAACACATGGTCTTTAGTTGCCTTTTCACCAGCAGAATATATATTTTCAAATATTTTATTTATTTATTCATCAGAGACACAGAGAGAGAGAGAGGCAGAGACATAGGCAGAGGGAGAAGCAGGCTCCATGCAGGGAGCCCGATGTGGAACTCGATCCTGGGACCCCAGCATCATGACCTGAGCCGAAGTCAGACACTCAACCACTGAGCCACCAGGCGTCCCATCAACAGAATATTTTTAAGATTCATCCATGCTGTTGCATGAAGCAGTACTTCATTCCTTTTAATTCCAAGTGTATTCTATTATATGGATATACCACATTTTGTCAGTTGGTGGAAATGTGTGTTGTTTCCACATTTTGGCTTTTGTGAACAATGCTGCTAATAGATATTCAAGTACAAGTTTTTGTGTGGACATATGTTTTCACTTCTCTTGGTCTATATAGCTGGGAGTGAAATTGCTGGATCATATGATAGTGCTATGTTCAACTTTTTGAGGCACTGTTAGACTGTTTTCCAAAGTGGCAGCACCACTTTGCATTCCCACCAGCAGACTATGAGAATTCCAGTTTATCCTCTCTGGCCAACACTACCACTACCATGACCTCTTTTCTTTCTCCTCCTCCTCTTGCCCTCCTTCTCTTCTGTTATTATAGCCTTACTGGTGAGAATGAAGTAGTATCTTATTGTGATTTTTGATTCACATTTCCCTAATGGCTAATGATCTGGAACAGCCCCTTGTGTGCTTACTGGCCATTTGCATGTCTTCCTTAGCGAAATTTCTATTAAGATCCTTTGTTTCAGCTCAGGTCATGATCCCAGGTTTCTGGGATCGAGTCCCATGTCGGGTCCCTGCTCAGTGAAGAGTCTGCTTCTCCCTCTTCCTCTGTTCCCCCACTCCTCATGCTGGTCTCTGTCTCTCTCACTCTCTCTCAATTAAATAAATAAAATCCTAATTTTTTTTTTTTTTTTTTTTTTAAGAAGGGGCACTTGAGTAGCTCAGTCAGTTTAGCGTCTGCCTTTGGCTCAGGTCATGATCCCAAGGCCCTGGGTTGGAGCCCTGCATCAGACTCCCAGCTCAGCGTGAGTCTGGTTCTCCCTTTGCCCCTCCTTCTGCTCATGTTTTTGTTTTGTTTTATTTTTAAAAAGATCCTTTGCCCATTTTTACGTTGGGTTATCTTTTTTTTCTTTCTTTTACCATTGGTGGGTTGAGATTCACCCTCACCAGCAGCTCTCCTCAAAGAAATCTTCATCAATCTCCTCTCGGTCTCCACACGTTTGATCCTTCTCTACCTTTTTTCTGAATGGGAAGTTTTTTTTAGTCCTACTCTCGTCTTAGTCTGATATCTTATGTTGGGATTTTAAGTCTATTTTATCTTGGTGCCTCACTTGACATTTCCAATTGAATGTCCTGGGTTACCTGTATCACAATAGCGTCTATCTGGCTGCCATCTCACCTAACTGCAGAACCTCTTATTCCTCAAAGCCAATTTCCTTTTTACTGAATACACAAACCAGATCAGACTATTTTTCTGGTTAAGACTGTAGTGGAATTAGAAGTAACAAATTAGAAATTAGGAGTAGGCAGCTGGCTCAGTCAGAAGAGCATGCAATCCTTAATTTTGGAGGGTTTTTTTTTTTTTTAAGATTTTATTTATTTATTCATGAGAGACACACACAGAGAGAGAGAGAGAAGCAGAGACACAGGCAGAGGGAGAAGCAGGCCCCCTGCAAGGAGCCCGATACGGGACTCATCCTGGATTCCGAGATCGTGCCCTGAGCTGAATCAACTGCTAAGCCACCCAGGTGTCCCAATCTTGGAGTTTTGAGTTCGAGCCCCATGTTGGGTTATAGAGATTACTTAAAAATAAAATCTTGGGGCCCCTGGATGGCTTAGTTGGTTAAGCATCTGTCTTTGGCTCAGGTCATGATCTGGAGGTCCTGGGATTGAGCCCTGAATTGGGCTCCCTGCTCAGTGGGAAGTCTGCTTCTCCCTCTGCTTCTGCTGCTCCCCGCCCCCCCGCCCATATTCACTCTCTCTCTCTCAAATAAATAAAAAATCTTTAAAAATTTAATAATACATGAATAAATGAATAAAGTCTTAAAAAAATAAGTTAGTTAAACTGACTAAGGCATACGACGGGAGAATGCCAGCAGAGAGGAGCAAGAAGGGAGACAGAAGTACCCCCAAAAGGGCATAATAATTTGAAAAACAAAGTATGTGGCAACTGGTATGTTCAGTATACTTGTTTAAGAAGGCAAGGATTGCATATAATCCATTTTTTTAAATTGCTTCTGAAAGAGGTAAAATAAAAATACATTTTGGTATTTAAAGAGATAAAACCCTCAGCTTACTGAATGAAAATGTGGCAGGAGAAATTATAAGAGAAGACCTTTTGATGCTTGCATCCTTCACATACAGCACAGAAAGGAGCATTGTGTCTCTAGTGGGCTAGGTGGAAAGTTCTCAACAATACAGGTATACACATATATGCTCATTGAATTGAACTGAAAATTTGGCATAGCCACTTGTACTTTAGTGCAAATGATTTTAGTCATTTCTATGTGTGTGCTTTATGTCTGGTAAAGTTATCTAAGTTGAGAAGGGGATTTGCAGCTCAAATAACTTTTAGTCCAGTGGCTTCCTATTTGGTCTCCTTCTGATTCTGAATGTCTGGGGCCCTGTCCCTAGAATACTTAGTTTGTTTTTGTTTTTGTTTTTTTTTTTTTTGGTACTCCTTGGTATGAGAGGGATAAATGGTTTTTCTTTGCCTAGAGAGGTAAAGAGAGACCTAGGCTGCATAGGGATTGGTTCTGGCTAGGGCAGGATGAGAGAATTACAATTCTTTACAATTTGGACATTTTCTTGCTCTTAAGAGAACTGGCTAGATCTGATAGTAGGTAGGACTGGGAGAGTTGGGGGGATGCTTCCTTTTAGTATTTCTCACAATACTTGCTGAGACTCCCTAAAGGCAGAAGAAATTTTAGGGTAGGAGAGGCTGGAAGGTACCTAATTAGTTTATATTCTTCATTCTCATTTCCATTTTATCTCTCTGTTTCCAGATTCAGGGAATCCTGACTTTAATTATCCAAGTCTTTTTTTGGCCATTTAATCATAGCAAATTTCTTTTTTTTTTTTTTCATAGCAAATTTCTAATTAAAGTTACTCTCTCGGATTGGCCAATTGATTCCTCTTTCTAAATTTTTAATTGTTTTTATAGAGTAAATTGGAATAATGGAATCTTAGAGCTTGAAGGAAATTTAGAAATAATTTCTTTTTTTGTTTTTGAATAGACTGTTTTTTTCCGGGCAGTTTTATGTTCACATTACAATCAAGCAGATAGTTTTTCCATATATTTCCTGCCACCACATGTGCACAGCCTCTCCCACTGTTAACATTTCACATCACAGTATGACATTTGTTACAGTTGGTGAGCCTCCACTGACACACCTGTTTCATCCAAAGTCCATGAGTTATATTAGGGTTCATTGTTGGTGTGGTACATTCTTTGGATTTGACAAACTAATCCCTCATTTTGCAGTAAAGGAAACAAAATCCAAAAGATTGTGAAGTAACTTGTCCCAAATCATACTAGTGAGTGCCAGATCTGGTCTGGGAACCAATCCTTTTGTCTCTTCTCTTTCACTCTGTGTTAAGATAATATTTGCATATGGTACACATTTAAGAAGTACAAAAGGCTTTGCAGTAAAAAATTAGTCTTCTCCCACCTATAGCTCTTCCTCAAAGGCAGTTATTCTTTCTGGATGTTTCCAATTCTAATTGAACTGTGACCTTGAATAACATGTAAAGGACCAAAAGAAGTGTCTTCGGGGTCCCTATGTGGCTCAGTCCATTAAGTGTCAGACTCTTGGTTTCAGCTCAGGTCATGACTCAGAGTTGTGAGATCGAACCCCACATCAGGCTCTGCACATAGTGAGGAGTCTGCTTGAGATTCTTTCTCTATCTCCCTCTTCTTCTCTTCCCTCCCCAAAATAAATAAATCTTTTTTTTTTTTTTTAAAGGTATCCTTCAAAGCTGTGGGAGATTCATGTGTTAGATGGTACATTCAGATTCTGTGGTATAGTGTAGTGAAAAGCACCTGGCCTTTTGAATCAAATAGACCTAGGTTGGAATCAGGCTCAAGGGTTGACTATCCATGTTACTTTTTTTTTTTTTAAGATTTTATTTATTTATTCATGAGAGACATAGAGAGGCAGAGACACGGGGGGAGAGAGAAGCAGGCTCCCTGTGGGGAGCCCGATGTGGGACTCGATCCCAGGACCCCGGGATCACACCCTGAGCTGAAGGCAGACGCTCAGCCACTAAGCCACCCAGGCGTCCCTATCCATCTTACTTTAGATAACAGTGTTTATTTAACACTTGAGTTGCAGGGATGAAACAGAGTAACTTTCGATAGGTTCATTGTATACTTTAGCAAATAATTTGTGCTTAAAAAACTGTCAGTTCTCTTTTGGTTCAAGGAAACTTTTTTAAAAATATTATTTTATATAACACACTCTGAAAGCATGCACAATGCAGAATAATGTATTAGGTAACTTGCCTTGTTCTCTTGCTTGTCACGAGTCTTAATTAAACTCAGTAATTGCATTAGAAGTTCTGGAACGTTACTATCAAAAGGATCAATGTGATATTTTAGAAGGCAGCACTTGACTAGTTTAATCTTTAACAGGGTGAAAAATCAAGTTACAGCCTGTACTGAATTTCACTGTTAGGACTCAGCTTGATTCATGTTTATATTTCCACACGTATACATCCTTGTAGAAGATAAGGCCATAAAGCAAGGAGACCGTTCCATTTACAACCACATCAGCAGGTATTTAGGAATAAGTGTAACATTTGCACAGGACTGTATATTTTAAGAAAAATATCTTAACATGAATTATCTTAACTGGTACCTATGCAAAAAGCTTAACACTTGCATTATGAATGAGGAAGCTGAATCCTAGGGAGGTTTAAATGTCTTACCCATGTTCACTCTCATAATATGTGATTTTGGGCAATCATGTAGGTGTCAGAAACAAAATTCATACCCGTTTCCTGACTCCTGACTTTCTGGTGCTCTTTCAACTTTGCAGTGGTCTCTTAGGGATGTGCTTAACAATGTGATGGAAGTCTAGTAAATGAGAAGTGGAGTGTGTGAGGACTGCTTTCTGTTTTGTTTTGCTCTGAATCAGAAACAGATGTTTATTCTTAATACTTCTGGCCATTTGACTCCTCTGGGTTTTTCCTTTCCTTTTTAATTTAAATTTCTAGTCAGTCCTTCCAGAGAAATTGAGTCCTTTAAATATCGAAAGTAGGTTCTGAATAAGCCAATACACTAAAAGCAAACTTCCTATTGTTCAGTATGTTCTCCCTTCCATAGCTGAAGTTCTGTGATTCTTCAGCTCATTAACATTGATGGAATAGCTTCTAGCTATAGCTTAAAAAAAAAGAAAAGAAAAGAAAAGAAAATACAGAGAACATTGTAATTCCTCTACAAAAATAGAGCTTTTGAGAACATAAAAAGCATTCAGTGTACTTTATTCATTCTTTCTTTGATTCAGTTAATCAGTCACACACACACACACAAATTTTGCCAAGTACATATAGAATGCCATATAGTCTGCTAGGTTTACAAACACAGAAATGATTAAGAGCCAGTTGCTGCCTTCAGGGAGCTCCCAGTCAAGCAACAAAGAGTTACCAGTAGTACGTGATCTGTTGTTAAGAGTACCCAGAAACGTGTCTCTATTACTTGTTAAGAGTAGTCTTTAAGCTCAGATGAGGGGTTATAAGACTTAACCACAGACATTTCTTCTCATGGCTGGATCTGTGGTAGAAAGCCAAGGTGCTTTCAGAAAGGAATGTGGAAATCCCCAAGCTGCCAGTGGGGTCATTGGTACCCGTCTGTTTCCTTGAGTGATCTGTTCTGAGCCGTTATGATTTTAATAAATCCATACTCACTTCTTATTTTTCTCCTCAGCCCTGTCCTATGTATTTATACCAGAAAAGCCACAGGTAGACATGGAAATTCATCTTTTCTTCAAAGCACCATTTCACTTACTCTGAGAGGTTTTTTTACATCAAAGAATTGAAAAGGTACCTTGAAAGTCTGTCTCTCCCTTCCCTGCTTCAGTTTTCCTATCTCTTGATGTTGTGTTGGGGGATCCCTAGTTCCAGCAGATACCTCAAGTAACCAGAAGGAATGTGATTCTTTCAACTGAACAGGATTTCATCTTTAAAGTGCTAACTTCAGAATTGATAGGGCAAGGGAAAGCATGTGGGGAGGGTTAGAAATTTTTACAACTTTGTCAAGTTTCAGTGTTTCAAAAATTTTTGGGTGGTGGAGAATTGGCTCATGTTTTTATTATTTTTATTTTATTTTATTTTTTTAAACAATATTTATTTATTTATTTATTTATTTATTTATTTATTTATTTATTTATTTATGAGAGACACAGAGAGAGAGAGAGAGAGAGGCAGAGACACAGGCAGAGGGAGAAGCAGGCTCTATGCAGGGAGCCCGATGTGGGACTAGATCCTAGGTCTCCAGGATAAGGTCCTGGGCTGAAGGTGGCGATAAACCGCTGAGCCACCCGGGCTGCCCAGCACATGTTTTTAAATTTTTTTTTTTTTTTTAAGATTTTATTTATTTATTCATAGAGACAGAGAGAGAGAGGCAGAGACACAGGCAGAGGGAGAAGCAGGCATCATACACAGAGCCCGACGTGGGACTCGATCCAGGGTCTCCAGGAGTCTCCAGGATCACGCCCTGGGCTGCAGGCGGCGCTAAACCGCTGTGCCACGGGGACTGCCCGCCAGCTCATGTTTTTAAACTAGCTTTACCTCTTAATGGCTAAGATACCAGAAAGATACAGAAGGAAGAAAGCAAATTTGCACTCAAGTCAGAGGATGATAGATGAGATACCAAAGAGGCCTTAAAGCTTGATTAATCTGACCTTCCTATTCTCTAGATAAGGAAACTGAGACTCAGAGAAGTCAATTGATTTGTGTTAAGTCCCACAACTGGTCAGTGGGAAATAACCCTATATGAAACATACTCCACTGTCACACTGCTGAGAAAATGGAATTTCCACAGGTCAAAATAATATATAAAGTATGGGATTGTGGTTCTGAACTTGAACTCTAATCCCACTGTGCCTCCAGGTGAGCAGAAAAGAACCCCAACTAGGAGACTACACGTAAGCACAGTCCAAGGAACTCCCACAGCATCCATGTCAGGGCACAGATGCAGGGTAGTAGGGTCCTCTTCATTGTGGGGCAGGAACAGTTTACTATTGTGCTTCCTCAGTTGGTACTGTCACCAACCTAATGTGGAGGGGACTGGAAGGAATTGGCCCCAACAATTTCTTCCATATATAGTATGACTTCATTAGAAGAGCTATTGTTTTTTTTTTTTTCCTAGAGCATTTGGTCATTGTCAGTGCTGTCGGCAAGAGATCACAGTGTGACATTGGCTGAATCAGTGCAGCCTCCTTTATCCCTTGATGAGTCACTGAACTGCAGGTATATGTCAATGATCTGGGGAGTCCATGTGAATTGGGAAATAACCAGATGCCACTTTGGGAATGTACATATAGGGTAATGTTGGATGTGAGGTGCAGACCAAATGTTAACCTGCATATGAGTTGAGTGCTCTGCAAAAGATTGGAAGGAGGGCACTGTCCTTGGAAAGGCCTGGCCATAGTATGGCCCTGGAGATCTACTTACTGGAAGACTTAGGAGGAAGGGGAGGTGGTGCAGAAGCTGCTGTCCGTGGTGCCGCTCAGGAACTCTTGCCCTACTTTGCAGAGGTAGCAGGCCTAGAGGTACTAATAGCCCAACAAGCTGGGGCCTATTGATTCAGAGGGAAGATGGCTGGGATAAAGTTGATATGGGTTAGGGACTGAAGCAATGAAAAAATGCACATGGGAGGTAAGTATTAGGAGGCCATGGAGTACATGCTTTGTTCTTTTTAAAATTGTGGTAAAATACACATGACATAAAATTTACTATTTTAACCATTTCAAGTATACCATTCACTGACATTAAGTCCATTTGCAGTGTCACACAGTTATTGTCACTGTCTAGTTCCAGAACTCATTCATCACCCCAAGTGGAAATGCCATACTCATTAATGAACCAGGTTCCATTTTCCCTTTGTCCCACCCCTGTACAACTACTCATCTGCTCTCCATCTTTATGGATTGTGCATGGATTTTATGTCGGGCAGATTTGAGTTCACCCTGGCTCTGCCATTTACTAACAGAGTATGTTGGCTCAACTCACTTGGCTTCTCTGTCCTGTTTTCCACATTTTTAGAATGGGAATAAAAATACTTAACCTGTAGGACTCTTGTGAGGATTGATTGTTTATTAAATGTTTAGCTGAATAACCTTGTTGATTCTTGAGTAGACATTGCAATAAATGTTAGTTGTTTGCTTCATAAAAATGGTAACAGTGTGGTTCCTTTAAGTTGTATATTTCTGTCACAACTGCTTATTCACCAAGCATTCAAGTAACACAACTTAATCATCTATCACAATAGGTGCTGAAATAGAAAAATAGGCTAGTTGAAGAAGGGAGAGATAACTGTATATTTACGGGCTGATTATATCTTAGAAGCTCTAGTGCTATTGGAATTTAGAGGAGAAGAGTCATTAATGTTGGTTAGATGCTTACTAAATATTTGAACTAGTGAATGAATGGATGAACAGTTGTACAGTCAATGGAAAAGGTAGAACTTTCTTTTTTTTTAAATTTTTTTATTTATGATAGTCACAGAGAGAGAGAGAGAGAGAGAGAGAGAGAGGCAGAGACACAGGCAGAGGGAGAAGCAGGCTCCATGCACTGGGAGCCCGATGTGGGATTCAATCCCGGGTCTCCAGGATCGTGCCCTGGGCCAAAGGCAGGCGCCAAACCGCTGCGCCACCCAGGGATCCCCAGAAAAGGTAGAACTTTCAAATGGCCCATCCAAAACTTTTGAAAAATAAATGTCCTTCCATCAAGGAAGTATTTTTGTTTGTTTGTTTTTTTAAAGATCTTATTTATTTATTCATGAGAGACACGGAGAGGGAGAGAGAGAGAGAGAGAGGCAGAGACACAGGCAGAGGAAGAAGCAGGCTCCATGCAGGGAGCCCGACGTGGGACTCGATCCCAGGTCTCCAGGATCAGGCCCTGGGTTGAAGGCGGCGCTAAACCGCTGAGCCACCCAGGCTGCCCCATCAAGGAAGTTTAAAATGGAGAAATGGAGATATCTTTGGGCTCAGGACAAAGAGAAATTTATTATTGTCTTGGAAAGGAGGTGACAACTTCTATGTGTCAAGCAGAGGCCATTCAAGTTCTTTGAGACATCACAGAGAAAACTCATTGATCAATTGTTCTTAATACAAAAGCAGTACTTGTTCCTTCAGAAAAGTATAACAAGAGAACTTAAAAATGGGAAGAATTTATCAGTAACAATATATATCCCTGAGAAATGGGCTTGATTGAATTCATGTTAAAGTTTGAGGTGCTTTGGCCCAGTAAAGCCAGTAAATAATGGAGATTTAACTCCATTTGGTTTTGTTTTTTGTACAAAAGATGCTGGTAAGGAAGGATGGCTCCACAGGGATTACTTCTCGGAACACAGACTACAGAGCCAAACAATGGGCCCTTACGTTATCTGGGGGAAGCTCTCTCTCTCTCTCTCTCTCTCTCTCTTTTTACCACTTGTAATTGGTGATATCATAATTAGGCCTGCATATTACTTGTGAGCACTGCCATACAAGGCACCTCATTTAGCTGGGCTTATGGAGATTAGATCATGCACAGGAAGCTGGCTCCTTGGTTATCAGGCTCCACAGAGGAGCTGGGAGGTTTAAGGAGTGTGAAAAATTAGGATTGATTTAAAGGGACAGGCTCTCTGGAAAAGCATGGAGAGTTTTCCAGCTTGTGCCTCCATGACCTTCAGTATTACATAAACAGCACTGATTTCTACTTAAGTTAAATGCAATTTAATTAATAATTAAAACCTGATAGTATAGACACAGATAATGATGATGAAAGGAGAAAGATGAGGAAGCGACAGTGATTAATTTTTTTTTAAAGATTTTATTTATTCGTGAGAGACAGAGAGAGAGAGAGAGAGAGGTGGAGACACAGGCAGAGGGAGAAGCAGACTCTGTGCAGGGAGTCTGATGTGGGATTCGATCCCGGGGCTCCAGGATCATGCCCTGGGCTGAAGGCAGGCACTAAACCACTGAGCCACCCAGGGATCCCCTGATTATTTTTTTTTAAGATTTTATTTATTTATTTTAGAGAGAGAGAGAGAGTGCATTGTTGCACATGCAAGCATGCAAGTGGGGGAAGGGAGAGAGAGAGAGAGAGAGAGAGAATGAATCCGAGAATCTCAAGCGGATTCCATACTAAGCGCAGAGCCCAACAGGGCTTGATAGCACAGAGCCCGACAGGGGTTGATCTCATGACGCTGAGATCATGACCTGGGCCAAAATCAAGAGTTGGTGGCTTAACCTACTGAGCCATCTAGGTGCCTCATGATTACATTCTTAATATGTGTTACAGGAACTATGCTAGCATTTTTATCTTCCAGGTACTATATTAGGTTCTTCTTCTTCTTCTTCTTCTTCTTCTTCTTCTTCTTCTTCTTCTTCTTCTTCTTCTTCTTCTTCTTCTTTTTACAGACTTTATTTATTCATGAGAGACAGAGAGAGAGGCAAAGACATAGGCAGAGGGAGAAGCAGGCTCCTCGCAGGGAGCTCGTTGTGGGACTTGATCCCAGTATCCCAGGATCATTCCCTGGGCCGAAGGCAGGCACTGCTGAGCCACCCAGGCGTCCCTATATTAGATTCTTTATAAACAGTTGGCTTATTAACATTATGATGGTCTCCTATGGAAAAAAAGTTATAACAATAACCCATGGTCAAGTCTTAGCCCTCTTTTATTTATAAGTTTTTGTTTATTTGAGTAATCTCTACACCATTGTGGGGCTAGAATTCACAATCCCAAGATCAAGAGTCCCATGCTCTTCCAACCGAGCCAGCCAGGTGCCCCAGCCTCAGCTCTGTTTCAAAGGATGAGGAAAAGGAAACTTACAGAGGCCCTTATACAGAAAGAATATTGAAAAAATAGCATTTTGCTCCTCTTAATTCTTTAAATTCCCTGCCTTGAATTATTATTATTATAATTGGTTTACTTGTTTTATTCTTCTTGGTAGATCACAGCAATTGAGAGAGAACAACTCTCATTTTTATACTCACTACAATGCCTAGGACAATGCCTAAATTCCAGTGGGTATTCACATAAAGCTTGTTGAATCCATTTGTGTTATCCTTTTTTAAAGGCCAACTAGAATGTGTAACGTAATTACTGTAATTACCGTTAACAAAAATTGGCATCCTTACACACTTAACCCTGTAAATCCAGTGCAGAGCTAGATGCACATTATAATTTCTTTTAACATTTTTTATGAACTGGAGAGAACAGGACATGCCCACGTGGCAGTTTATATCTTAAGAGTGATAAATCTAGAGCAAGCTTTGTTTTTGTTTTTCAAACCTAGTTTTAAGTTTTTCTATTTGGCATTAATTGTCTGTTAGTTCCTGAGAACAGAGCCTTCAGTAATTAGAGAATTATTATAGAGATGAGTGATGGCAGATTAGCCAGAGATACGAAGGTCATCAAAAGCAGGGAAGGAAGGGGTCAGGAAATGGGTTAATTTACTCATTTTCCCCAGTATTTCTTCAGGCTGCACACACCAAAGGGTGCTGTTCCAGTTCAGGCACCCTGTGTTTTGGCCTGTCTGACAATCTCAAATAGTTTTCTTAGCCTTAGAGCTAAAATTGTTCGGTTTAGGACTAAAGTGTTAGTTATGATAAGACTCTCTGTGCTGCTAATAGATATATGGTATTTGATTCCAATTTCTCTGGCTTTCCACCCATTGGTACCTCACATCATTTTCTTTTCCCTAGGTATACGTGGTCGGGAATGACCCTGTGACAGTTTTAATGGATTCCCTGCTTCCAGTCCTGGGAGTGCTCTTTTCTCTCTACAGTTTTACCAAGCAAAGTGTGTCTCACATAAGGTAAACAGTCTAGAGAACCTTATTTATTTATAAATAGTGAAATCTTTATTGAATGATGTTCTTATTCTTATAAAACTTAATGCCACTTTGTAATTTTTTTTCTTTCAAAATCAGTAAAACATTTGGGGATCCTCTTACTCTGCTCATCTGAGAAAGAAAGCTTTTCTTTTTAAAAAGATTTTATTTATTTCCTGGAGAGGAAGAGCACAAGCCGGCGGAGCAGCAGAAGGAGAGAGAGAAGCAGGCCCCCTCCTCCATCAGGGAGCCTGATAGGGGGCTCAACAGGAGGACCCTGGGATCAGGACCTGAGCGGAAGGCAGATGCTTAACTGACAGCCACCCAGGCGCCCCAAAAGAGAGCTTCTCAGATTGCAGGGGATTGAATGTAATTTTTAGAATGGCTTTCCTCAGCCTCTGTCCTAGACGTCAGAGACAAAATCCTTGTTTACGTGTGTAAACATGTCCCTGTTTGATCAGTGAGAAATACTGGAATTACATGTCTAGGAAGGAGGAAATGGAGAATGGATCATAACAACCTTGTGGGGAGTAAGAAATCAAGTTGGGGAAATCTGGATCTGAATGTGGCACCCTGTAATTTAGACTTGGATTTGACGTGAGTGCTGCACAGTGTTGTTTGGAATGAAGGGATTTCTTAATCATCCTGAAAATAATCTTTTGTATTGGGATTTAGGTTGGCTTCATTTTGTATCAGCTCCATTTTCATAGATACTTGTTATTTCTTCCTCCTTATATGAGTTTATATCCTTTTTAAAGTCCTAGAAAATTCTGATTTTTAGTGTTTAGAAATCCCCCACATGTGATCAGACATATAGTAATAGTACTCTCTTCATAGGGTTATTATAAAGACTGACTATAAAGTGTTGAGCACTCTCCCTGGATAATCACAAACTCAGTAAATGACAGCTATCCTCATCATTGTTAAGTGGTGAGGGAAAGCTCACATACTACCTTGGACTCTAACCTTTGGTCAACACATTATTGTAGCCCACAGCAACAGAGCAGAGAACACAGAGGAAGATGGACACTATAACTACGTGAAAGAACTTCAAAGAAGTTCAAAGAACTGTCCATATAATAACTTTGAGTTTTGAAACCCAAATCCTCAGAGCACTATCATGTTCTCATCAGAGACTGAGAAGGAAGAAGCAAACATTTATTCCACCCTGATCCTAGTTGACTGGTACAGATAAAAGGGGCTGAGGAATCACCCAGAATTTGTGGGTATGCTCTTTCTTGGTCACCAGCTCTTGTTCCCATTGATAGATGGTTTTATCAGTGTAAACTTTCTTTTATGGTATCTAATCCAAAGGCAATGGTACACTTGGAAATATTTTAAAAAACAAAAACAAAAAACATGGATCTTATCAGAGTTGCTCTAGAGCCAAAGATTAGTCAGTCACTCATTGAATTTCAGGATATTAGGTATATTCTGAGATTCACAGGAAGCATAGTTTCCAGTCCTGCACTTCAGTAGTACTAGGTGGTTGTGCCAGCATTTAGAATGCAGTGGAACCTGACAGTCTTCCTTTCTTTTTTTATGTTAGCTTGTTAGATGTGTAGAGTAAGATGACAAGCTCATTTATAACTGCTTTTTCTGCCAGGTCACTTTGCCAAGAGATCTTATTATGGATTCTGGGGAAGCTAGAGAGGAAGAAGGCAATTGCCAGCCTGAAAGGATTTGCAGGATTGGACAAATCTGCGTCCTCCCTTCATTCTTTGTGTCAACTTAGAGCTGCCACTCAAGGTGGCATAATGGTTACCATCAAAGAGGCCATTTGGTGAGTCCACCCACCCTTTACCCTCTCTCTTGGGATAGAATTGCACCCAGAAGGCCCTTCCCTGACTTGTCCACTAAGGGGCGCTGATAGAACAGGACCTAGAACTTAAAGCAGCCGAGGTGCTGCTATTTATAATCTCTAAATGAAATGTGAGCTCCTTAAATAATCCTGCAGGTTTTTTCCCCAGATGCTAGCTAATAGTAGATGCCATTTGCTGGAGCCTTGCAGCTCTGCATCACAAGTGCACTTACTTTGCAAGTCTTTGCCAGAGAATCAGAATAAAGGGTAGTCACATGTTTACCCTCAGCACCATAACCATCCAGTTCTCTTTCTGAATCTCCAAATGGTATATGTCTGTTCAGAGTCAGACTTATTCTTAAATGAAATTGTCTGATAGCTTTTATGTTAATTTTTTTGATGGGGGTTTCTTTCTCCTGGAGAACAATTGGAAGGTACTTAATAAATATTAGTGGAACGGATAATTTATTTCTCTCACATCTCACAAATATATTTTAAGTTATTTCCGTTTTTGGGTGATATGTATAGATATTATGACCTCAGAATGTAAGTTCCTGTCGACCAGAGTCCCATATAGTTCTTAACTGCTGACAGATACTCAGATTCTTTTTTTTAAAAGATTGGATTTATTTATTTATTCATGAGAGACACAGAGGGAGAGAGAGAAAGAGGCAGAGACACAGGTAGAGGGAGAAGCAGGCTCCATGCAGGGAGGATGTGGGACAATCCCGGGTCTCCAGGATCACACCCCAGGCTGAAGGCAGTGCTAAACCACTAAGCCACCTGGGCTGCTGGATATTCAGATTTTTATGTCTCGTTCAAAGTGTGGCTGTTTATTAAAGTGTTAAATTTAATTTTTTATTCATGGTTAACTTAGTAAAGTTATAAAACACTCTATCAATAGGATGGACTTGAGAAAAATGGAAAACATACATTGATTGCAAGCAGAATTATCAGTACAAATGCAAGCTACCAATTTCTTATTTATTTATTTATTTATTTATTTATTTATTTATTTATGATACACACGCAGAGAGAGAGAGAGAGAGAGAGAGAGAGAGAGGCAGAGACATAGGTAGAGGGAGAAGCAGGTTCCATGCACCAGGAGCCCGACGTGGGATTCGATCCTGGGTCTCCAGGATTGCACCCTGGGCCAAAGGCAGGCGCTAAACCTCTGCGCCACCCAGGGATCCCAAGCTACCAATTTCTTGAGAGTTGTTGAGCACTAGTAGGTTTTGTGGTTGTAACTATGCCCCTGAACTGAAAGAATTTAAAATTTAATGTGTTTATTTTAAGAACACTTTGGAATAGTTTAGTCTGAGATCAGTCTAGTGAGTGTATAGGGAATTTTTTTTTTGGGGGGGGGGAATTTCATAGTATTTAACTTATCAGTATTAAAATTAATAGCTATTGTAACTGGTCTCTAGTGTACATCTTAGTGCTCATATATCAGAATCAACAGTTCTTATTGAAACTATAGTTTCTCTTCATGGTAGAAGAAACATGAATAGGCAGTTATTTAATGAATCTCCATCTAATGCTGGAAGCAATGGACTCTACAGGGTTTCTACATAGACTTCTAGGTGTCCATAGTCCCTTTGAAATTATATACAAGAAATTTTTATGCACAAAGCTGATTTTTTAAAAAATAGGGTCCATAGTTTTCATTTGATACTTAAGATACTCCGTATCTCCAAAAAGTTGACATGCACTACATCAGAGAAGTGTGTGTGTGTGTGTGTGACTGGTTTTATCTTTCATTCTAAAGATCTTGCTCCTGGTGCCAGTCCCCTAAAGGCAAGTCAGTCTCACCACTTACCCTTTCTCCTATCATTCTGTCCAGGAGCCCTAGTTATCAATAAAAAGTTTGTTTAAAGAAACAGTAAGAGACACCTGGGTGGCTCAGTGGTTGAGCGCCTGCCTTTGGCTAAGGGCGTGATCCCAGAGTCCTGGGATGGAGTCCCAAATCCGGCTCCCTACAAGGAGCCTGCTTCTCCCTCTGCCTATGTCTCCACCTCTCTCTCTGTGTCTCTTATGAATAAATAAATAAAATATTTTTTTAAAAATAAAGAAACACTAAAAGAGCAGCTTAGGTTTCATGATCTCTGGATCCAGAATTTTTTTTTCTGGACCCAGATGTAATTACAGTATTTGAAACTGAGTCTTTATCCTTGTAATTTTAAGAATGAATGAAATAGAACTTCATAAGGTAATTATTGTCATGTCTTTTTATTTATTTATTTATTTATTTATTAAATTTTTATTTATTTATTTATGATAGTGAGAGAGAGGCAGAGACACAGGCTGAGGGAGAAGCAGGCTCCATGCAGGAAGCCGGACGCGGGACTCAATCCCAGGACTCCAGGATCACACCCTGGGCGGAAGGCAGTTCTAAACTGCTGAGCCACCCGGGCTGCCCATTCTTTCCTATATTTTTTTTTTTTTTAAGATTTTATTTATTTATTCTTGAGAGATAGAAGGAGAGACAGAGCCAGAGACACAGGCAGAGGGAGAAGCAGGCTCCATGCACCGGGAGCCCGATGTGGGATTCGATCCCGGGTCTCCAGGATCGTGCCCTGGGCCAAAGGCAGGCGCCAAACCGCTGCGCCACCCAGGGATCCCTCTTTCCTATATTTTTATTGATTTTTAATTGCTAGTTAGTATAGGAATACACTCTTCTTTTTTTTTTTTAAGATTTTATTTATTTATTCTTGAGAGATAGAAGGAGAGACAGAGCCAGCGACACAGGCAGAGACAGAGCCAGAGACACAGGCAGAGGGAGAAGCAGGCTCCATGCACCGGGAGCCTGACGTGGGATTCGATCCCGGGTCTCCAGGATCGCGCCCTGGGCCAAAGGCAGGCGCCAAACTGCTGTGCCACCCAGGGATCCCTATTTTATTTATTTTTAAAGATTTTATTTATTTATTTGAGGGAGAGAGCAAGCAGAAGTGGAGGGGAGAGGGAGAGGGAGAAGCAGGCTCCCTGTTGAGCAGGGAGCCCAAAGTGGGGCTTGATCCCAGGACTCCAGGATCAAGGCCTGAGCCAAAGGCAGACACTTAACTGACTGAGCCACCCAGGTTCCCCTGTCATGTCTTTTTTAAAAAGTATTTGAATATAGTATTTCATTTTGACAGGGTGGTTCACAGAAGCTTAGAAGTGACTCTTAGCCATTTCAATTTTTTTGTCTAATATAAAATGTGATGTAGATAACATGACTAATCTGAAGGATGCTGGGAGATTCTGGGATAATGGAAGAAGTGATCTTAAGCTTAGTTAATAGGTTACCCATTCTACTAGAGGAGTATAAAGCCCACATCATTAGTGAACTGGCAAATTGGGGCTTACTGCCCAATGGAATGGCCAAATCAACTCTATTTCCTAATTGTATTTTTCAGTGATATGAAACAACATCTGTCATTTTTTTCTCAGTTTAGTCTGAAAACTTTTGTTTCCTTCTTTTATCACAAGAGCACATACCTTCTTTGTATAATGCAAAAAAGCATAAAGAGGAAAACAAAAGACAACTGCTATCCTAGTCACTGTTGGCATTTTTTTAGTGTTTTGTCTCTAGTCCATCTGTGTTTATTTACATGATACAGTATAATAATATTGTATCTTGGCTTTTTCATTTATCCTGCAAATTAAAATTAAAACCCTTAGCACCTCATGAGAAGTTTCTTAAAACTTTTTTGCAGAAATCGTAGCATTGCTTTTAATAATGTAGCCATATTTTATTACCTGAAAATTTGGCTTATTCAGTTTTCCGAGTCTTTCTGCATTTTCATATTTCATCTCGTTAGTTCTTATTAGTTGAGACTGACTGCATGTTCTCCTGTAAGGATAGTATCTTTTTCTGCTGCCCATAACCCTTCAGGGGCTCATCAAAAAAAAGTCCAGCTTTCTTTGAATGGCATTCAAGGCCCCCCCTGTAATCTGACCTTGCTTTGCTGACTTCTTTTTCTCAGAATATCTGCATACAACCTATACTTTAATTCCTCCTTGCTATTTCAGTTTATTGAAATAGTGGTAATTCTTTAACATCCATCTTCCTTCAAAAGCCACTTCCTTCATGAGTCTTTTCCCCACTGAGCAAATGACTATATACAACATCTTACCCTACCTTCTGAGAATAAATGCTTTTTTAGCATGGAGCAACAGGAAAATAATTTAAACAAATTTTTGAGATCTTCCTAATGCTTTACTGTATGAAAATATGATGTGTAACTTTGGAAGATTATTATGGAGTTTCAAAAATAATATCTCTGGGTGACACTGCCAAGATAAATCTTACTTCATGTTGCAGTGATGAAGATGAAGATGAAGCCCTGTACCAGAAGGTGTCCTCAGAGCAATGTCGGGTAGAGCATCTCGGGGACTTGTTATCCCACTGCCAAGAGTGTGGTTTGGCAGGTGACTTCTTCATCTTCTGCTTGAAGGTAAGAACTACATATATGGTAAGGGCATGGTCAGCTTTATTTCAGGATACAACCAGGATCCCCTTTGAATTTTCAGGGCAGTCATAATTTTAGCTCCTAAAATTAAGGTCCTAATCTTAGAGAGAAATAATCACAGGATGTAAGAGTAATTTATTTGTTAGTAGCCTTTGGGTTGGTAAAAAGAAAAAAGTAGTACACATATGATTGGACTGTTTTCCGAGGTGATCTGCCCTGAACTTTTAGAGAGGACCAAAGTAGAACTCTTGATCTATGAAAGGGTTAATCTTTGCTCTGTGTTGACAGTAAGTACTCTTTTGAAGTTAATAGCAGGTTTTGCAGTTATGGAGTAATCCTTTATCCTTTCTGACTGTTGTTTTGTCAGGTATTTGGAAAGCAGATTTAGCAGTTCTGCCTTTCTCATTTCATTTTGTAACCACCTGAAACCTTTTCCGGGTCTGTTTCTTAGTGTTGGTGATTGTGCTTCCTCTTGCTCTAATCTCTGACAGCAACTTGTACCTCATACTGTACTCCTTATTTGCATTGTTGGAGACTGTCAATGGGGTGATCTCTGATTTTCTGTCCTCCAGCTCTGCCTTCTCCTTTATTTTCCCTAAAATGAAGTGTCTGTTCTAAGAGAATGTCTGTGGAGTTTGAAGTTGGAGTGGCTATAGGGGAATACAGGAGAGAATCAGGGCTAACATTTCTAGAACTTGAAATAGGGGCCATTTTTTGATGCTTTTCTCACCTCTTGTGTTCACTTTTCTTTCTTTCTTTCTTTCTTTCTTTCTTTGTTTCTTTCTTTCTTTTTTTTTTTTTTTTAAGATTTATTTATTTATTTGAGAGAGAGAGAACACAAATGGAAGGGCCAGAGGGAGAGAAAATCTCAAGCAGATTCTATGCTGAGCATGGAGCCCAGTGTGTGGCTTGATCTCATAATCCTGAGGTCACAGCCCTGAGACCACAACCTAAGCCGAAACTAAGAGCTGGATGCTTAATCGACTGGGCCACCCAGGCACCCCTTCCTGTGTTCACATTCTGTCCCCTTACTTAGTCACTCATTGTAAATAACATTACAAGAAAATGTGCTCTTAATCAGAGAATTTTAAAAATTATTTTAAAAAGCAAAAAATCAGGGGATCCCTGGGTGGTTCAGCGGTTTAGTGCCTACCTTCGGCACAGGGCATGATCCTGGAGTCCCGGGATTGAGTCCCGTGTCGGGCTCCCTGCATGGAGCCTGCTTCTCCCTCTGCCTGTGTCTTTGCCTCTCTCCTCTCTCTCTCTGTCTCTCATGAATAAATAAATAAAATCTTAAAAAAAAAAAATCAGAGGTGCCTGGGTGGCTCAGTTGGTTAAGTAACCGACTTGATTTTGGCTCAGGTTGTGATCTCAGGGTCATGGGATCGAGCCCTGTGTCAGGCTCTGCCCCGTGAGTGGAGCCTGTTTGAGATTCTCTCTCTTCCTCTCCTTCTGCCCTTCCCCTCTCACCCCCACCCCCCCACTCGCACACACCGCACACTCTCTCTAAAATAAAGAATAAATTCTTTAAAAAAACAAAAACAAAAAAAATCAAAGGACTTTGCTTAAACCCAAGGTTTCTGCACCTTGGATACTATTGGCATTTTGGGCTGGGTAATTTTTTGTTGAGAGGCCAGGGGCTTCCTGTGCTTCCTTGTAGGATGTTTAGTAGCATCCCTGACCTCTACCACTAGATGCCTATATCACTCCCCAGTTATGAAACCAAGAATGTCGTAAGACATAGCTAACTGTCCCCTGCAGAGTAGAAATTCCCAGGCCCTGTTGGGAACCGTTGCTCTAAACTATCACTTACTTTGGTAAAGTATTAATTGTTAAGGAACTTAAGGTTTTCTCTTCCCAAGGAAATTTACAATGTGAAGTGTAGGGAAAAAGCCTACAAAACCCACAGTAATGAATTATCTATTAGTAGAGATTTAGTTTTAAGTATCGTAGGGAAAAAGCTGCTGAAAGCATTTAATAGTCTCTAAAAAAGGGTTTGGAAATGTTAGATGGCCTGAGGTCTCAGTTCAGCAGGGCTAGTGGTAGAGATCATGAAAAATGCTGATAATGTAAGTAGTTTGTCAAGCTAGTTCTCTTTATGTATGTATGCTTTTTATTATGAAGTTTTAAATCTTCATATATGTATACCATAATATACATATCATTCTACAGCTTCCATTTTTCACTAAGCACTGTTTTCGAGTTCTTTCTGTTGACATCCACATAGATCTAGTTTATTTCAACTGCTACAGTATAATAAATACAGTTTATTCATTCTCTTATTGCTAGACATTTGTCTCCAAATTTGGGCTATTATAAATAATGCTGCAGCGAACACTTAGACTAGTTCTTTACAAATACATTTCAAACAGAGTTTTCTCACTATTGTGGAATCCCTTAGTTCTACAGCCTTTTTCCTCTCTTTTTCTTTTCTCCCATGCTGGTAGGAGTTGACGCATATGGCCATGGAAGATGAAGCAGAGTTAAAAACAAAGCCCTTCTCCAGCAAAAGCTTCTTGGAGTTAGAGCAGCACCAAACTCTTGTGGAAGGCCAGGAGCAGAAGGTGCTCATCCTACATCTCTTGGCTGTTCTGTGCGAGAGGATGTCTGAGCAGATTTTCACAAACATCACTCAGGTCAGTGGCTGCCACATTCCAGATCCCAAGCTGGTAGTATTCATCTATTTTGGTTTCTTTATATGATTTCCAAAATATGTTTTAAAAAGTTACTGAGTGTATGGCTTGGTAATACCTGCCTCAGTGTTACCTGGAATGCTCCTTGAACATGCAGATTACTGAGCCCATGACAACCAATGGCATCAACACTTTTGGAGGTCCTGCCAGCTGGCATGTTAAACAAGCTTCTGAGGTGATTCTCATGCACAGAAAACTTTGACAATTGTAGATATTTATGTATTATATTACAGGGTCTTTGGCTTTTGGGGCAAATACGATTGTCTGAGTCTTTTTTCAAAATATGGATGCCCAGCCCACTTGTAGAGATTCTGATTTAGCATGTCTGCATTAGCATCTAGGGATCTGTATTTTTTTAAGCCCATGGATGATTCTAATATGTATCAAAAGTTGAGCATGATAAGAAAACTTAAATTTGAAAAAATCGCTGATGATAAAAATACCAATTATTTCTACAGCCTATTTCTACAATAGCCTGTGAAGTTTTAAGATGTTTTTTAAAATGTTTGAAGGGATCAGTGCCTGAATTTTGTTGGCTCAGACGTTATAATTATTTTATTTATTTTTTGAAATATTTTATTTATTCATGAAAGACGGAGAGAGAGAGGCAGAGACATAGGCAGACTTAGAAGCAGGCTCCCTGCAGGGGAGTCCAATACGGGACTTGATCCTAGGACCCGGGGATCACAGCCCAAGCCGAAGGCAGAGGCTCAACCACTGAGCCACCCTGGTGCCCTCGAACATTATATTTATCAACTATTTATTTATTTAAAATAAATTAAAGATTTTATTTTTATTTATTTGATAGAGAGTACAAACAGAAGGAATGGCAGGCAGAAGGAAAGGAAGAAGTGGGCTCCCCGCTGAGCAGGGAGCCTGACTCAGCTTGATCCCAGAACCCTGAGATCATGACCTGAGCTGAAGATAGACACTTTACCAACTGAGCCACCCAGGCACCTAGTTACTAGAGTTTTGAAAAATAGGAAATTAAAGGGGCGCCTGGCTGACTCAGTCAGTAGAGGATGTGACTCTTGATCTCAAGGTCTTGAGTTCAGGCCACACATTGGGCATAGGGCCTACTTAAAAAGAAAAAACATGTAAAAACCCACAGGAAATAGGAGTAATAAAGTGTAGGCAATGCAGTCACCATATTTTACTGTTATTACCAGAATTAGGTGTTGCTTGGCTGGTGAACAGTCAGTTGTAAGATGGTATGATTGTCACGCTTAAATCTGATTCTTCAGCTCTTTGTATCGCCCTCATTGTCATCTGCCTTCTGGTGTTGCTAAGCAGCGTTTCAGTCTAGCTCCCGCTGAGAAAATTTGCAGCTGTGTGTCAGCTCCAACTTACCGTGCCTGTTTAATGAGAATTATGTTCATGATTTCTTTCCTAGCTTCTTATTCCTTCAGTTCACTGACCCTGTGTTACACAGTAGGGTGATTTGTTTCTCCTGTGTTTATATCAGTTCCCTAAAGACTTTTTCACCCAGACCTTATGTCTTTGTCTCAAGATGGTAGTTGGAAGGGAAAATGGCCTAAAAACTATATGACCTGAGCTTTTGCACTTAGCTCCCTTTGTTCCTAATTAAGGAACAATGGTTTTAGGCTGACAGAGAAGTGACTTGTCCCATTAAATTATCCTTCAGTTAAGGTTAAAATGTCTAGATGAAAGAACCACAAAAAAATATTAAATGGCATTTAGTAGTTTTACTGCTAGTGATAATTTTAGTAATTATTTTGAAATACACACACATATGGGTAAGTTATAAATAATACATGTTACAAGTAATTTTGTTAATATCATTAGGAACCAAGATTTTCAGTATAAGAAAAAAAGTTATGAGTATAAAATCAAAGAACCTGAGTAGAATTCCTACAATATTGAATATCAATTGGAAGTAGTCATATGAGGGGCGCCTAGATGGCTCAGTCAGTTGAGCATTTGCCTTCCTTCCTTTTGGCTCAGGACATGGGATCGGGCCCCACTTTGGTCTCCCTGCTTGGTGGAAAGCCTGCTTCTCCCTCCTTCCCACTTGTGCTTTCTCTCTCTCTCTCAAATAAATTTTTTTAAAAAAGAAGTACTCGTATGAACTCATAATTTTTTCTTTTTAAAAAATAGATATTCCCAGGACACCTGGGTGGCTCAGTGGTTGAGCGTCTGCCTTTGGCTCAGGGTTTGATCCTGGGGTCCTAGGATCAAGTCTCACATCAGGCTCTCTACAGGGAGCCTGCTTCTCCCTCTGCCTGTGTCTCTGCCTCTCTCTGTGTCTCTCATGAATAAATAAATAAAAGCTTAAAAAAATAGATATTCCCTTGCTCATTCCAATGTCTGTGCCAAGAAGCTGTAACAACCCAGCAGCAATAAGCGTCTTTAGTGCCAGACTGTAGTTTCTAAATATCATGTCCTGCTGAAAGAACACAAAAGTCATTGGAGTAAAGGTTCATTTAAGGTCTAGGGCAGGAATTGTACACTGTAAGCCTCAGGATATCTTGTTGTGCCTAAATAAAAGGAAGATGCTTGAGATTAATGAAGTCATGTCAGTAGCACTCAGGAGCCAACTTGAAAGATCTCCCATTGGCCACAAATAGGGCATTTCAGCATTAAAAAGGATAGTGCATGTAGTGGATCGAGATACATCAAAGTTATGAAAGCCTAAGCCACCCCTTCCCAAAAATCACTTTTGGGCATCTCTTGAAGTTGCCAGGGCATCAACTCATTATTTTGTAAATTGATAAATGAAAGAAAAGAATATAAAACATTTATCTTACCTTTTTCTGTCTGCCCTGTATTTCAGTGTACTCAAATGGTGAAGGAAAAATTTTCTTTATATAAGAATTGCAGCTTAAATATTAAAAAAGAGACCTACAAATGTATATATTTTGCATTCCCATAATGAAATAATGAATCTAGGTGACAATATCTGCTAAAACTATTAGGGATACTGTATAATGAATGTAATTAGGCCAAACATATCCAAATCAACTGATCCTTCCCTCGCCCCCAGCATTTTATTATGAAAACTTTCAAATTTGAAAGAATTTTATAGTGAATACCTGTGTACCTACTACCTAGACTCTACTAGGTAGAGTCTGCCTATGATTTTATTTGCTTTATCACATATTTATCTGTGTTTCCATATGTCTGTCCATTTAATTTTTGATGGATTCCAAGGTTAATGTATGTGTATGTTACCCTAAATATTTTCATCCTGGAATGATTGATCGCAACATCACCAAAAGTAGACAAGCAGACATTATGTGACTCCTTAATGTAATGTAATAGGAAGTACATAGCACCACCTAGGAAGGACTCTTACCCCCAAAATAAATAAAACCCCACAAACAAGCAAAAAACAAAAAAGTCCATAAAATATGAATCTAATCAAAGAAATTCAAGGTACAGGAGCAAGTTAATGCCATGAGGAAGCAAGATCAGTCAGTTTCATAATGTGAGACATTCTACAGTACAAATGACTGAGTTTCTTTATAAAGTAAATGGTACAAGAAAGGAGCAGACCTTCTGTAGCTTAAGAGAGACTTAAGAGACATATCAACCAAATGCAATGTGTGGATTCTCATTCAAACATACTAATTGTGTACGAGAGGACATTTTTACAACAGTCATAGGCCAAATAATAGAAGGTATAAGGAATTTTTATTGAGTTTAATCATAGTATGGTAGTTGTGTGTGTGTGTGTGTGTGTGTGTGTGTGTGTGTGTGTGTGTTTAAGGTTTTTAAGTAATCTCTCCATTCAACATGGGGCTCGAACTTACAATCACAAGATCAAGAGTCACATGGTCTACTGACAACCAGGCAGGTGTCCCTGGTATGATAGTTCTGTTAAGAAAAATTTCCTTGTCAGAAATATATATTGAAGCATTTATGGACTAAAGATTAAAAATTTAATAAAATGTATTGGCAGATAATGTATGAGAAGATATACAGAGGAATGAGCCATTCAGTGGTCTATATATGGATACCAACTCTCCAGTTTCTAATATGTATCAAAGGCCACTAAGTGGCAGGTACTCTTCTAGGTATCAGGGACATAGAAGTGTACAACACATATCTCTGTCCTCATGGGATTACATTCACATGGGAGATAGAGAGACAATAAACAAGTAAGCAGAAGAACAAGGTGTGTTAGATGGTAATAAGTACCAGAGAGAAAAATCAAACAAAGGGAATTTAAAGACAATGTGATAGGTAGGGTGGTCATGAAGAACTTCACTGAGAAAATGGCCTTTTTAAAAATGTTTTGGGAGAGAGTGAGCATGTGTGCATATGGATAGGGTAGGGGTAGAGGCAGGGGACAGGAAGAGAGAGAATCTTAAGCAGGCTCCATGCCCAGCACAGAGCCTAACACAAGGGCTCAACCTCACAACCCTGAGATCAAGACCTGAGCCAAAATCAAGAGTAGGACGTTTAACTGACTGAGCCACCCAGGCGCCCCAACAGAATGGCTTATGAGCAAAGATCTGGAAGCAGGGAAGGAGGGAGCTGCAGAGATACCTTGGGGAAGAGTGCGCCAGCTAAGAGAGAGCGTGTCTCAGGTGTGGAGGGCTCAGCAAGGAGGCTAGTGTTAATGGAGTAGAATGAGCAAGATTTCCTTTTTCCTGCCCTTTCAGAAAATTGCCACACTTTGCACCTTTCTATATTTAGATCGCTGTACTTGGCAGAGTAGAAGTGGTTTATATGATTTTTTTTCTTATATATTAAGAACGCTTTTAACATAAGTAACGCATGTTCATTGTAGAAACATTTAAACATAAAAGAAGTACATGGTTTAAAAAGTATGGACTTCTGATTAAAGATAGTATATTGGGGCAGCGTGGGTGGCTCAGCAGTTTAGCGCCGCCTTCAGCCCAGGGTATGATCCTGGAGACCCAGGATTGAGTCCCATGTTGGGCTCCCTGCGTGGAGCCTGCTTCTCCCTCTCCCTCTGCCTGTGTCTCTGCTTCTCTCTCTCTGTGTGTCTCTCATGAATAAATAAATAAAATCTTAAAAAAAAAAAGATAGTATATTGAACACTTGAGTTTATCTGCTCCTTCTGGAAACCATAGGGGCCAACAGAGCAGGAGACAAGAAACAGCAGATAAAAGAGAATAACAACATTTGAAAACTGGAAAATAATGGCTGATCTAGCAACTCTGAAAACAGAAAGCTATGTGCCTGCATGGGAGAAGCAAAGCACTATACCTCAGTGAGGCTGTTCAAACTTTATTTTGAAAAGGAAAAAAAAAATGTTCTCATTGCAGAACACTGGAGGGACTGGATGGTAGATCAACTATTAAGATGAAGGTGAGTTTAGAGCTTAAAATAGGTTGAAAGGCTCTGCAAGCTTTGGTAGACCCCTTGATTCCTTCCTCAGATTTGTACAAACACCTCCCTCCCCAGCAGTAGCTGGGAGGCATATTCTTGAGAGTGGTTGAACTTAGGTGGCAGAAACAAACTAAAAAACCTTCTAGAGGATCAGGTTGCTGTCTACAGACTCAGTAGTGAGGCCTCCGCCGCTTCCATGCGTCTGCCAGAATGTTGGCAGCAGGTTTATACATCCCCATAGGAAGAGAGGGAGGATTTAGGGAGTTAATATCTATAATGTGTTCAGAAGGGAACCTGGTAAATAGTAAATGTTTAATGTTCTTAATAAGCAGCTAACCCATAAAAGTGGTTGCCTATGTAGAACCCCAATCAGACAGGAAGAATGTGGTAGAGCACTGTTTTTCATCATAAACTTTCAGGAATATTTGGCTTTTTAGATTATGTAACTTTACAGATATGTTTAAAAGTCTCTCTCTCCTCTCCACAACCTATATAAATTCTAGAACATGCTTTAGTTACATACCTATCCTTGTGGCTGGAAGCCCGACCAGTCACAGGAAGTGAGTAGTAGTGAGGAGGAGCTGTTGTCCAGATGGGTATAGTGGTTTTGTTGTGACAAGAAGAAAAAAGCTTGAGGGAAAGGGCACTTTATGGATGACAATAACAGCTGGCTCTCAGACCACAGTTAACAGCTCCCAGGTGTTTTGTTTTTTGTTTTTTGCTTTTTTTTTTCTACATACATACAGTTTCTTTCTTAACAAAATAGGATCATATTACTTGTTTTGCAGCATCTAAATATGTGTGTGTGTGTATATATATATTCTGAATAATATATATTATGTATATATACACATAATGTATATAATGTATATGTATAATGTATATAATGTATATATATATATGGAAAGGCTAGATAGTTCTTTTCCAGCAATTTAACAAAACATTTGTGCTGAAATAGAAGCTTCCTCAAATCAAGGGGTGCTTTAAAAAACTCTTTGGAGGCAAAATAGGTGGCCCGAGATGGTAAATGTAGCATTTTCTCTAGAAAGGCCAGTGTCCTTAACTTCTAATCAAAGTTTTAGGCTTGAGAGGGTGGTGAAAATTGCCATAACCAGCATTGTTCATTTCAGTAAGTGGAACTTTTAATAACCTTTCTAGTTTCCTGCCTCGCTCCAAAGACAAGTGTTAACAAGCCATTCTCCTGACTTTAAGCTTGCAATAAAGACTCTAGCATAGCATGTGATTTGCCCAGAGAATTAAACATGCAAGCTTGCATGGTATTTAGAGGCTTATTATGACCTATCTCAGCTGTACTACTTTCAAAATGATTTTTCCCTTTTCAGCCATTAATCCTAAATATGCGTGTGTGTGTGCATGCTTGCACGTGTGTACCTATGCATGCATGGATGT
Organism: Vulpes vulpes; assembly: GCF_048418805.1. Classification (NCBI taxonomy): domain Eukaryota; kingdom Metazoa; phylum Chordata; class Mammalia; order Carnivora; family Canidae; genus Vulpes; species Vulpes vulpes. Next base: position 182,061,758 of record NC_132791.1, on the reverse strand, counting down.
GTGCATTTGCTTTTATTCAAAGATATTTCTACTTAAGGTGATTAATACAAGTGCAGTCAAAATGATGCTGACCAAATTAATTCCATTTAAAGCTTAGTTGTTAGCCAAATGCTATATAAAATCTTATATATGAATAATCTTAATCCTTTAAAAATATTTGGTACTTAAAAAAAGACTCTGGATCATTTGTACAGATTGTTTGAGGACTCAATTCTAGATAAAATTATTCCTCTTCGCCTATTCTTTGCTTACTGGAATCAGATGGTCATAACTGGATTGGAGCAGGGGAGTCCTTGAGGAGGAAGCCTCATTAGGAGAAGCAGATCTGGGGCACCTGGGTGGCTCAGTGGTTGAGTGTCTGCCTTTGGCTCAGGTCATGATCCTGGAATGGAGTCCCACAACAAGCTCCCTGTAGGGAGCCTGTTCCTCCCTCTGCCTATGTCTCTGCTTCTCTCTGTTTCTCTCATGAATGAATAAATAAAATCTTTTTTTTTTGAATAAATAAAATCTAAAAAAAAAAAAGGAGAAACAGATCTAGGACCATCTAAGATAATCAGCAAGTATCAAATCATTTTTCATTTTAATTTCCTGTCAAAATTCATGAAAAATCAAGGAAGTTGGATTAATATATTAAAATATTTGGGCTAAAAAAAAAATAAATAAATAAAATAAAATAAAATATTTGGGCTGATCTTAAAAATAAAATATTTGGGAAGGTATAAATGAGGTTTCTCATTTATTAACTGCATGGCTTTGACTAGCTTACAGATTCTTCATCAAAAAATAAGGACAGGGACACCTGGGTGGCTCAGCAGTTGAGTGCCTGCCTTCGTCCCAGGTGTGATTCCCACAGTCCTGGGATCGGGTCCCACATCGAGCTCCCTGCATGGAGCCTGCTTCTCTCTCTGCTTGTGTCTCTGCCCCTCTCTCTCTGTGTTTTTCATGAATAAATAAATAAAATCTTAAAAAAAAAAAAGAGGACAAAGAGTACCTGGCTGGCTCAGTTGGTAGACCAGCAACTCTTGATTGTGAGGTCATGAGTTTGACCCCCACATTGGGAATAGAGTTTATTTTAAAAAATAAGGGGGTACCTGGGTGGCTCAGTCAGTAAGGTGGTTGCTTTTGGCTCAGGTCATGGTCTAAGGGCCCTGGGATCCAGCCCCACATCAGGTTCCCTGTCCAGTGGAGAGTCTGCTTCTCTCTGTCCCTCTCCCTGTTCATATTCTCTCTCTCTCTCTCTCTCTCTCTTTTTCTCTCAAATAAACATATAAAATCTTGAAAAAAAATGAGGCACTGACCCTCTAGAGTTGACATGAGATGTGGGCCTGTAACCATGCCTGTTCTGGTAGGTTCTTGCCTTCATGATGTTGATGAGGAAGGAGGTAAGGATGTAGACATAATATATAAAGAGAATTTTGAGATTCTTTTTCTTATTCCTCACTGATATTACATTCTGTTTCTGTCATAGGTTGTGGACTTTGTAGCAGCAACACTGCAGCGAGCATGTGCAAACGTGGCCCACCAGGCAGAGAATCCTGTGGAATCGCAGACACTGAGCATGTCCATGGGGCTGGTGGCTGTCATGCTGGGAGGAGCTGTTCAGGTGAGTTGCCAACATGAGCCAAAGTTGGTTGGAAGGAGGAGAGAAGAGAGAAACTTGTTGCTTCTCTTTTCACCCTTGTGAGAAATCAGAATGGATGTTGTGCTTAGGAGAACTAGAATAATAAACAAGTCAGGCTGTTAATGAGAATTCTCTCCAAAGTAGAGGATGAGAAAATTGTACCACTTCTACCTTATCACCTCTGTAGACTTCACTTTCAGAACGTCAGGGCTCTTTCTGACCTGACACAACATTGATTTGGAAATACTTGGCACACTGTTTTGCATCTTTGGTGAATACTAGCTTCTCTGTCCCTTACTCTAAGGGCTCTCCAAAGCTCAGCCCTTGTCCCTACTGCTATAGTGGGGGCAAACCTGTGTAAACTGCTGATTACTTAGGATTCTGTCTGTTTTGAATAGTTTTCTTTTAGCACAGGATCCATTGTTGAACCCATATCATATAGCATGTTAAAGCTTTGTGTCCAGTGCATGTATCTTTTTTTTTTAGATTTATTTATTTGAGAGAGAGAGAGACACCATGGGCAGGAAGGGCAGAGGGAAAAGGAGAGAATCTCAAGCAGACCCCACACTGAGTGTGGAGCCCAATGCAGAGCTCTATTCCAGGACCCTGAGACCATGACCTGAGCTAAAACCAAGAGTTGGACACTTAACTGACTGTATCACCCAGGTGTCCCGAGTACATATATCTTTTACATACTTAAAATTTTTAAGAATTTAAAAAATACTCAAAAAATATTTATTTCTTACTTCTGTGTGCCAGTGAAGGGTCTGGGAATATTGTCATGGACAAAGCAAACATGGTCCTTATCCTCATGAAGTTTACCGCTAGTGAGGGAGTCAGACATTAAGTATTCAAAAAATATACTTCAAATTGAATGCAGTGCCTGAAAAGAGAAGAAGAAGGTACCAAGAGAACATCTAACCTAGGCTGGGAAGGTTTCTACTGAGGAAATGTAAGTTTAAGATAAGACTTGAATGGTGAATAGGAGTTTGAGGGTGTATGTGGTATAGGTGGAGACAACTCTTTCAGTTAAAGACAATATAAAAAAAAAACTAAAAAAATTTAAAAAATAAAAAAATGAAGACAATATCATGTTCAAAGGCCAGGAAGAAAGAAAGAGTTCGATGTACTTAAATACTGATGGAAGGCCCATGTAGCTGAGCTGTAGAGACCAAGAGGCAGAGGTGTGCCAGACAAGGAGAGAGGTGGACATGTGTGTATGTTAGGAAACTACAAGAAAGCAGAATAAGCTTAGTGCAAGTATAATGAAATTGGATCCAAAATCAGACTGGTTAGAACTCTTAGCAATGAGCGGGGAACCCTCTAGGAATGGATTTTTTATTTTTTTATTTTTTATTTTTATTTTTATTTTTTATTTTTTTAAGAATTTTATTTTATTTTAATTTATTTATGATAGTCACAGAGAGAGAGAGAAAGAGAGAGGCAGAGACACAGGCAGAGGGAGGAGAAGCAGGCTCCATGCACAGGGAGCCCGACGTGGGATTCGATCCCGGGTCTCCAGGATCGCGCCCTGGGCCAAAGGAAGGCGCCAAACCGCTGTGCCACCCAGGGATCCCAGGAATGGATTTTTTAATTTGAAGATTCAAATTTGATACTGATTTGTGATATATTAGAATTTGCCTCCTTTTACCCTGTCCTTAAAAGGAAAAGGAATTTGTTTAAAAAGATTTTATTTATTTATTTAACAGAGGGAGAGCACAATCCGGGGCGGGTGGTGTGGAGCAGAGGGAGAGGGAGAAGCAGACTCCCTGCTGAGCAGGAACCCTCCCCCCACCAGTGTGGGGCTTGATCCCAGGATGCTGGGATCATGACCTGAGAAGGAGGCAGGTGCTTAAGCGACTGAGCCACCCAGGCATCCCAAGGAAAAGAAATTTTATTTGGGCCTCTTGTTAATGTGAATCCATTTCTTGGTAGATTTACTTAGCACTCCAAATTTTTTATTTTCTAAGTAGTTTGAAGAAATCATTTTTCTTTTTTTTTTTTTTAATTTTTATTTATTTATGATAGTCAGAGAGAGAGGGGCAGAGACACAGGCAGAGGGAGAAGCAGGCTCCATGCACCGGGAGCCTGATGTGGGATTCGATCCCGGGTCTCCAGGATTGCGCCCTGGGCCAAAGGCAGGCGCCAAACCGCTGCGCCACCCAGGGATCCCTGAAGAAATCATTTTTCATTCAGTTTCTTTCTTTTTTTTTTTTTTTTCATTCAGTTTCTGAAGTCCTATTATATCCCTGCCATTGGAATTGTCAAGGAGGTATTCACCAAAGGAATAATTTTTCTTAAGTTATATTGTTATTGAATTTAGTTGGCCTGATTGGTTTTTGTTTTTCTGGTTGAGTATTAAAAATAGTCTTTGTTTCCGTAAGTTGAGAGTGTGTTTCTTTTTCTTTTCTCTTATTTAACACCTATAATTTTATGCCACACCCCAAATGGAAAGTAGAACACAAGTATTTCCATTTCCCCTTCTATAAGCCTGTTGTTGGGGGGATTGGCTATGTTAATTAGTCATGTTTTAAGAGAGATTCACCTGAGTGATGCAAATGTATATCCCTTACCTGTCCCTGCCCTTCCATGAGCCATCCTGACTCACTGATTACATCCTGGATTCCTCTGACTTTGCATTTACTTAAGTGAACATAAACACGCCACTTTTGCCCTAGATCTACTAATTTTTTTCTGTTTGATTCATGAATTCATAAGGGGTTTCTATAGTAATGCTGAGCTTTCCATCTTTATATTAGAAAAAAAGTCATGATTCTTAATTATGTTTTCAGACAGTCATCATGAGGCTTAGGGCTTTTATTTCAGAGTCTAGATTATACTATACCTACCCCCAATTAGAGTTCATCATTGTTTTAGCTAATGGAACAGAGTCTAACAACATTGCAACCTTTCTTTCCTTTCTAATGTATGTAATTAAGGTGATTATTAGAATATAGTATCTGGGAAGAGGAGTTAATTTGGAGAAAGTGTAGGTCTAAGACTGCTAACAAGATAAGTGTTATTCCAAACTCATTTTCTAAATTTCAGGGTTGCTTATCAATAAAAGCGTGATGCTGGTAACTTCCCTGGCCCCCTAGGAAGCAGTTTCTTGATAATGTTGCAGGGCCCATTAGGTCCCCTAAAGTATGCTGCTATGGAGCTGATCTGAGCTTTGAGGCTCAGGGTGGTGGGGCTGGGACTCAAACCCAAATTCTGAGATCTCATACTGCATTTTCTGAGAATATCATGGAGTAAACCCATTCAAGAAATCTTTATTATATGCCTCTTTGCCCACGTGGAGTTCACCTTCTAGTGGCTGTGATTAATCCAATGAATTCTTAATTTTTTAAAAGAAGATTCATATTTCTGTATCTCATATGTGTTTTTATATGTTGCTCATTATAAGACAAGCTGTACTGCGCACTGACTTAGAATAAGAATACCACTTGTAGGGATCCCTGGGTGGCGCGCAGCGGTTGGCGCCTGCCTTTGGCCCAGGGCGCGATCCCGGAGACCCGGGATCGAATCCCACGTCTGGCTCCCGGTGCATGGAGCCTGCTTCTCCCTCTGCCTATGTCTCTAACTCTCTCTCTCTCTCTCTCTGTGTGTGACTATCATAAAAAAAAAAAAAGAATACCACTTGTAAATAAATTCAGTGACATTATAAGTCAGAACTGGACATATAAACAACTCAGCTAAATATCTGAAGAAACATAGATGATATATAGAAATGAGAATACAAAGAATAAACCTAAGTATTTGTTGGAACTAGGGATTTTTAGGCAGCATTTTATTGTTGGAAGAGGCCCTTGGAGGCCTCCAAAAAAGTGATTCTCACTGGGCAGGATAAGGCATAATGAGAATTTGTATGCTCCTTAGGTGAGCCTTGCAGAGGCTCGTGTGGGGCTTTTTCAGTGTACACATGCCCTCATCTGGCTGTCAATTTGGTTCTCATATGCTTACCTTAGCAGGCATCCTCCCTCCCACCACTCACTACGCTCAATTCCTTCCCTACCAGTCCAACCTCCAGTTCTTAAATTTGAAAACTTGCAGAAATTCAGAACAATTCTCTATCTAACTGGTTCATTCCTGATGCCCTGAAAGAAGTCATAGACACAGCTGACATAGCTCTGCATGTTCCATTCCTAAAGTATACCAGAGACTCTGGAAGAGGCACAGCCAGATAAAGAAATCTGTCACTCATTTGTGGGCTTCAAGCCTCAGGGCTTTCCACACAGAATTCTGAAGTCTGGATATGAAATCTCTGCTGAATAGCAGTGACAGGAGTAGAAATGAGGGCTTTGTGGTTAATTCTTAATTTTGATATGGCCCTTGGTAACCCTTGAAAAATAATTAATAATTACTTAGTGGTTCCATTTTCATGTTTATCAATTAAGTGAATATTACTTTGTACCTCAAAAATTTTTTGAACATTTATGAACAAAATAGTTGGTATCTGCAGTCTTGGGCTTTACTGATTATTCTCACAGTGGGACATCTATAGGCTTACAAAGCTGAAAGAATGCATAACTTTAATCTTAAGCCTTATAAACTATTTGATTCAGAATCTACCTATGTGCCTATTATGATTAAAGAAGTTACCCAATTGAATAAGATGATTCCACAATGCCTAGGAAGTTTGAAAACTGGAAGAAAATATAGTTTGTTTTTTTTTATTAATAGACTATTTTTTTTAAATTTTTATTTATTTATGATAGTCACACACAGAGAGAGAGAGAGAGGCAGAGACATAGGCAGAGGGAGAAGCAGGCTCCATGCACCGGGAGCCCGATGTGGGATTCGATCCGGGGTCTCCAGGATCACACCCTGGGCCAAAGGCAGGCGCTAAACCGCTGCACCACCCAGGGATCCCAATAGACTATTTTTTAAAAAGATTTTATTTATTTATTCATGAGAGACAGAGGGAGGGGGAGAGACACAGGCAGAGGGAGAAGCAGGCTCCATGCAGGGAGCCCAATACAGGACTGGATCCCCGGTCTCCAGAATCATGCCCTGGGCTGAAGGCGGCGCTAAACTGCTGAGCCAACCAGGGATCCCCTAATAGACTGTTTTTAAGAGCAGTTTTTGGTGCACAGCAAAATTGAGCAGGAGGTACAGAGATTTCCTATGCATCTCCTGCCCCACAGAGCACAGCCTCCCATACTGGCAACATTCTGCATAGGAGTGATGCATTTGTTACTGTCAGTGATCCTACATTGACACACCATGTGTGTGTGATCACTCACAGTCTACAGTTTACATTATGGTGGTTCATGCATGGTACTGTAACCTCTATGGGTTCTGACAAATGTGTAATGAGTATGTAGCCATCATTATAATATCCCACAGAATAGTTTCACTTCCCTTAAAATTCTTTGTGCTTTGCCTATTCATCTCTCCCGTCAAACCCTTGACAACCACTGATCTTCTTACTGTTTCCACAGTTTTGTCTTTTCCAGAATATAACTTATTTTGGAGTATATACTACATAGCATTTCCATACTGGCTGCTTTCACTTAGTAATATGCTTTTAAGCTTCTTCCATGTCTTTCAGGTTTGATGGCTCATTTCTTTTTAGTGCTGAATAGTATTCCGAGGTCTGGATGTACCACAGTCTATTTATCTGTTCACCTACTGAAGGACATCTTGGTTGCCTCCAAGTTTTGGCAATTATGAATAAAGCTGCTATAAACATCTATGTGTAGGGTTTTGTATGGACATAAGTTTTCAAGTCATTTGGGTAAATACCAAGGAGCTCAGTTGCTGGAGCATATGGTAAAAGTATGTTTAGTTTTGTAAGAAACTGCCAAACTGCCTTCCAAAAGTGGCTGTGCCATTTTGCATTCCCACCAACAATGAATGAGAGTTCCTCTTGCTTCACATCCTTACCAGCATGTGGTGTTGTCAGTTTTGGATTTAAGTCATTTTAAGAGGTGTGTAATGGTATCTTGTTTTACTTTGTAATTCCCTGATGACATGTGATATTGAGCATCTCTTTGTATGCTGTATATCTAATATATCTTCTTTGGAGAGGAGTCTGTTAAGATCTTTTGTCCATTTGTAAATTGAGTTGTTTGGTTTTTTACTCCTGAGTTCTAAGAGTTCTTTGTATATTTTGGATAGCTATCTTTTATTGATGAGTTTTTTTGCAAATATTTCCTCCTTAGTCTGTGGCTTGTCTTCTTTCTCTTAACATTATCTTTTACAGAGTAAAAGTTTAAAAATTTTAGAATTTTAATGTGGGCAGGCCTGGTGGCTCAGCGGTTTAGCACAGCCTTCAGCTCAGGGCGTGGTCCTGGAGACCTGGGATCGAGTCCCACGTTGGGCTCCCTGCATGGAGCCTACTTCTCCCTCTCCCTGTGTTTCTGTCTCTTATGAATAAATAAATAAATAAAATCTTTTAAAAAAATAAAAAAAATAAAATTTTAATGTAATCTCATTTATCAGTTATTTCTTTCATGGATTTTTTTTTTAATCTAAAAAAGTCAGTGCTATACCCAAAGTCATCTAGATTTTTTCTTATGTTGTCTTGTAGGAATTTTATAGTTTTGCATTTTACTTTTAAGTCTATGATCCATTTGAGTTAATTTTTGTGATAGTGTAAAGTCTGTGTCTAAATAATCTTTTGGCAGCTCTTTCTGCCTACAGATCCTGCCCTTGTACTATAATAAAAACACCTCTTTGCACCGGAAAAAAAAAATCTTTTTGCACATGAGTATCTAGTCATTCAAGCACTATTTGTTGAAAAGTCTGCCTTTTCTCCATTGTATTAACTTTGCTCCTTTGTCAGAGATCAGTTGATTATACTGGAATCACTGTGTTGGACACATGAAACTAATGTAACAGTGTGTGTCAATTATACTTCCATTAAAAAAATTTAAAAGATCTGTTGACTATATATAAATCTCTTTCTGGGTTCTCTATTTTGTTCCATTGGTCTATTTATCTTTTTTTTTTTTTTTTTTTAAGAAGAAACTAGTGTATATAGTAGAAATGAAAAAGAGGCCATACACTGTAGCTATAAGTAGATATTCCCATTTCAGATGCTTAAAGAAAAAATAAATGTCCATAATACTACAGAAGCAATGAATGAAGTCTAGGGTAATGATAACACAAACTAAGTATTACTATCTAATACTAAAATATCTTTCCCAGTTCCACAGATTCCTCATATAATTGGCCCTTTACTTAGATAACATGTATTCTCTTCTCCCTTTAAGATATGGTAATATTGGAACGGTCACTTGTACACATGCAGATAAGTCAGCATATGTTGCAAAGCTAGAAATTTTACCTTCTGTCTATTTTGCATAGTTCCTAATTGTTTAAAAAAAGAAATCTGGGGACACCTGGGTGGCTGAGCAGTTGAGCATCTGCCTTTGCCTCAGGTTGTGATCTGGGGTCTTGGGATTGAGTCCTGCATCTTGCTCCCCACAGGGAGCCTACTTCTCCCTCTACCTATATTTCTGCCTCTCTCTCCCTGTCTCTCATGAATAAATAAATAAAATCTTAAAAAAAAAAATCTGAGGGCAATGTATGGTGAAATTCTACAGGTACAAACCTGACATGAACCTCAGGTTTTTATGTACTTGGAAGGAAAGTGTTGGGGAAAAAAACAGTAATAGTTCTGTGGATGTAGAGTTTAAATGAGAATGTTATATAGGTCCTACAAAGGTGGTTGGTTGGTTGGTTGGTTGGTTGGATAATGAAGTGAGAGAATGAGCAAGTAGTAAATACCCTGTTTTGTTCTTAAAAGGATTTAAGACCTGTAAGGTTTTCAGATGTCAGGAACTAATGAAGCGTCATATGATGATATTCCTAGTGTTTTTAAACAGAAAAGGATTATCACTGATTCTTGCTTCTCTACTGACTGCACATGCACTTTTCCTAGTAAGGCATATAGCATTAGCACAAAGCTTCTGGAGAGAATAAAACCTTCTGTAATTTTTACTCTCACTTTCTAGGAGAAATCCTCTTTTGCCAGTTATTGTCCCAATCCTTTCCAGATCTATGATGACCTTGAATGCTGACCAGCCTCTTTAGAAAATGTAGTTAAGAACTGCTTTATTTGTTCAGTAGAGACTTTGTAGGGTATTAGGTAAGAGTGTGGACTCTGGGATGCCTGGGTAGCTCAGCCAGTTAAGCATCTGCCTTTGGCTCAGGTCACGGTCCAGGGTTCTGGGATTGAGCCCTAAATGGGCTTTCTTCTCTGTGGGGAGTCGGTTTCTCCTTCCCCCTCTGACTGCTGCTCCCCCTGCTTATGCTCTCTCTGTCAAATAAATAAAAAAACTTTATTAAAAAGTAAGACTGTGGACTCTGGAACCATACTTACTGAATTCATATCTTACCATCTTCCAGTCACGTGACTGTGTACATGTTATTTAACTGTTCTTTGTCTCAGTTTCTCCTGTTTAGAATGTAGATAATCATCATAGGAATATGAATGTGTGTTTTTGTCTGTCATATTTCTTTTTAAAACACTTACATAGTGCTTACTATGTGTCAGGTGCTAAGTACTTTGCTAATATTAACTCATCTTTTTATAGTAAAAGGTACATAGAGGCCAAAAATACAATAATGCAATAAAAAAGATAATAAAAGTAAAAAAATAATCATCTTGAAAAGAATTTCACCATATGACTGCATATTAAAATCTGATATGATAAGAATAACTGTAGAGACAGTCTAATAGGTAAGTGGGGTACAACAAAGGATGTAAAAAGGCTATTTACAGAAAAAGAAATGCAGACAGCCAATAAACATGAAAGGATATTTAATAGCCCTGGTAGGTAGTCTGGCTAATGCAAATTAAAACCATAAGATAACCATGTTTTTCCCACCAGGTTGTAAAAATTAAGTATAATCATATGCATCACTGGTGTATTTTTAACTCAGAAAAGTACCTGCACAGGGTATTTAATAAGTGTTAGCTATAATTATTCAACAATACAGAGTGCTAGACTATGCTGATTACACCATGAATAAGATACGCTCCCTGACCTTCTTACTCAGAATGTTCCTTAGTGTTCAGGCATCATTAACATCTGCTATATTCACTTTGGTTTGGCATTTTTCATTTTATTTTGCAGTTGAAGTCATGTGATTTTGCTGTCCTGAAGCAGTTGCTGCCTTTATTGGAGAAAGTCTCCAAGGTGCACCCTGACCCTATCATCCAGGAGCTTGCTGTCGATCTTCGCATCACCATCTCTACCCATGGAGCCTTCTCCACTGAGGCTGTCAGTGAGGCTGCCCAAAGTACCCTGAACAAAAAGGATGCAGAAGGAAAAATAGAAGAGCAGCAGCAAACCAGTCAAAGTTACGCTGATGAACCTCACCTCAAACAACAGCAAAGCCATGAGAAATCCAAAGAAACAACCCTGAAGTCTCCTACTCCACTCATTCCTCAAGCGGTTAGTGAGCCCAGAATGACTACGAACCAGGAATCTGGAAGCATCACCACAGACCAGCTCCAGGAGGTTCTTTTATCAGCTTATGATCCTCAAATTCCAACCCGGGCTGCTGCTCTGCGAACTCTTTCCTGCTGGATAGAGCAGAAAGAAGCAAAAGTCCTTGAGATGCAAGAGAAGCTTCTCAAGGTGAGTAGAACACACTGGAAAAACATGTGCACACAGAGTGGGGCAGTTTTCCAGGAGCCCTGACTATGTATCAAGCATGGCCCTGGACTACCCCTAGGGAAACTGTAATTGTTCTGAGGAGGCAAGACTTAGACACAGGAAAGACTTAGATCACCACCTGAGACCACTCAGTTGAGCATGAACAGGAAGAGAAAGGGGCGGATTCCCAAGAAGCCACCTATTTTTTCTGGGCCTCTTTTATTTGTTTGTTTGTTTATTTATTTAACTTATTTTTTTATTTTTTTTAAAAGATTTTATTTATTCATGAGAGACACAGAGAGAGAGAGAGACAGAGACACAGGCAGAGAGAGAAGCAGTCTCCATGCAGGGAGCCTGATGTGGGACTCGATCCCAGAACTCCAGGATCACGCCCTGGGCTGAAGGCGGGCGCTCAACTGCTGAGCCACCCAGGCATCCCTCTGGGCCCCTTTTAATAGGGGAATTGTGCAGAACTGGGCCCTCCCCCCACCCTCCAACCTCCACCTTCTCCCCCCATCACAGGGAAGAAGCTGTTCCTTACATTGGAGATGTATGTATGAGAAAAATGTATGCTTAGTTGAGGATCTTTTCAGTTTTGTGTGAATTTTCCTGACCTCAGTATGGATTAGAGATTAAGAGCAAAGGGTCTAGAGACTACAGATCAAATCCCAGGCCAGTTTCTTGGATAAGTCATTTACATTTTCTTTTTTTTAAAGATCTTACTTATTTATCTGAGAGAGAGAGAGAATGCGCATGTGTGCACATGAGTAGGTGTGGGGCAGGGAGAGAGGGAGAAGCAAGCTCTCAGCCAAGCAGGGAGCTGGACATGAGACTCTATCATCATGACTTGAGCCAAAGTCAGACAGAGCCACCCAGGTCCCTTAAGTCATTTAAATTTTCTGACCCTCAATTTCTGCATCTGCAAAGTGGTACATAACAATAGGACTCACTTTATGTTGCACGATTTAGGGGAACACCTGGCTGGCTCAGTCTATATAGCATGCAACTTTTGATCTCAGGGTTGTGGGTTTGAACCCCACTTTGGGCGTAGAGATTACTTAAAAATGAAATATTAAAAAAAAAGAAAGATGTAAAATAAAATAGTTCATGTAGGAGCATCTGGCTGGCTCAGTTGGTAAAACAGGCAACTACTGATCTCGAGTTTGTGAGTTCAAGCCCCACATTGGGTGTAGAGCTTAGTTTAACAAACAAACAACTAAATAATAAAAGAGACTTTCGAGGGAATGAATACAGCCCTGCTGATACCTTGTAAAAAAAACTAGTTATATGTAAAGCACTAGTTATAGTGCCAGGCACATAATGAGCATCTAATAAAAAGCTCACTGTCATTGGTATCATCTTTTTCATATACTTTATTTTTTTTAAGATTTTATTTATTTGAGAGAGAGAGAATGTGATTGGAGGGGGAGCAGAGGGAGAGAGAGAAACTGGCTCCCCACTGAGCAGGGAGCAGGATCCCAAGATCACTACCTGAGCCGAAGACAGACACTTAACTGACTGAGCCACATAGCTGTTCCTCTTTCATGTACTTCAGCCATTAGATTAAGAGTTATAATTCTGATTAAAAACATTTATCTATGGTCACTAAAGTATTAGAACCAATGGTATAATAATAATAACTGCTGTTGGAGCACCTGAGAAGCAGCTGATTCTTGGTTTTGGATCAGGTCATGATCTAAGGGTCATGAGGTTGAGCCCCGAATCGGGCTCTGTGCTCAGTGCAGAGTCTGCTTGAGTTCCTACTTCTCCCTCTGTCCCCCTACTTTTTTCTCAAATAAGTTAACAGTAATAATAAAAATAATAACTGTTGTTTATTGAGCCAGATAATTGACATTATCTACAGTTCTCATAATAGCTGCAGTATTGGTATTATCCCCATTTTATAGATGAGAAAACCAAGGCCAGAAATATGCCAAGGATTTGTTGCCATTGAAATATTCATAAAAACCTCATTATATATCTCCTTTGAGTAATCATCAAAAATATCCCATCATACAACTGTTTATTATTTTAAAGATTTTATTTGGGAGAGTGTGCGCGCGCGTGCGTACACACACACACACACACACACACACACACACACACACGAGCAAGGGGGAGGGGCAGAGAAAGCTCCCTCACTGGGCAGGAAGCCTGACATGGGGCTCTATCCTAGGACCCTGAGATCATGACCTGAGCTGAAGGCAGATCCTTAACTGACTGAGCCACCCAGGCGCCCCCATACAACTGTTTAGATGTTGAATGCTATGAACGTCTTTGGAATTTTCTTTAACTTATTTAACCTTCATCTTCTGTCCATGATCAGTCAGGTCCAGTCAATTATTTTTCCAAGAAGTTTCTCAAATATGTATCTCTTCCTATTTATTCCCATGGCCACTACCCTGGATTAAGCTTCCTTTATTTACATGACCCTCACCCCTTCCAATCTGGCCTTCTTTCCAGTTTAACTAATCTAGGCTCTCTGTAGCATGGTGCAGATGTGGAGACCGGCAGCATCAAGTTGGTATCAAGAACCACTGTGCCAGCAAATGATGCATCGCTGTATATGGAACAGACATCCCGTCCTCCCCACCAGATACCAAGCAAGAAGAATATGGGCACATGGCCACTCCTGTTCTCTGGCCCTCATATTAGGGCCTAAATTTAATATGTTGCTGTCATAGCTTCTAGATAAGCAGTGTCCTCTGCAGTTGACATACCCTGGTTTGTTCCTAAATTGTGAGATAATCTGTTGAAAATAATTCATTACTAATGTCAGTTGAAGTGCCAAAATTTGCAAAAGGTTTTAAAACATAAATTAGAATAGATTCAAGGTTATCCCAGTAACATCTCTGTCACTTGCATTTCCATATACTTTCTGAGTGGAAGAGAAAAGGACCAAATTATAGCAAATATGCTGTCAATTGGACATACCCCCAAACTTGGCATCGTGTGTGTCACGACTGGTAGTCTTTCATGATACATGTGAGAATGTTGTCCACCATGGGTAGTATACGTGGAGAAAATGTTCAGAATTTTTTCCCCAGATTTTGGTTTCCATGCCGACTTCTGGTATATACTTAGCCACTTCAAGAAGTATCTCCCCCTAACTTGCTGCCCTTCTTTAGCTATTGTAAAAATAGTACTTCAAACATATATACTGTTTTCTCTACAAAATTCTGAAGTCAGACCAATGTCTAGCTAAGACAAGAAGAAAAGCATTTATTCTTTTGAGGCTGCTGTAAGGGTCTCCTGCTTGCTCTTTGCAAATCATAGCGCTGCTCTATTTTGTGGTTCCAGATATTCTTGGAGAACTTGGAGCATGAAGATACCTTCGTATATCTGTCTGCTATTCAGGGTAAGTTAGTCCTGGTTAAAGGACTTTGAGTCTGTGAACCAAAGATTGTAGCATGTGTGTTTGCACAAAATCTCTAAAGTCATCAAGCCATCAGACTGTTGGTCATTTTGTCCATCTTCCTGCCTCCTAGTGAGGACTCAATTTACATCATAATAATAATATTCCTGGATGGTTCCCTAAAGATTCCAATAGAATTTCAGTGTCTGATAATGATGAGGACGTCTTTATTATCCTATAGATCACAACCCATTTCTTCTCATTCAAGGAGGTAAAAAATGTCTCACACATAAACTCTCATTACCTTAACCTTTTATGTACTTGACTACTGCTAGTATGTACCCTTGCTTTCCCTTTAAACTAAAAAAATCTGAGTATATAATATTTTTTCATCGCAATGTTTTTCGCAATAATTTTATTTCTTTTTTTGTGATTTTTTTGTTACTGTTCTCCCGGTCTCCATTAATTTGTGGATTCCAAATCTGCAGAGAAATATCACAAACAGGGATGTAGAGAGTAGGCACCCTTCCTAAAGGATGAGAATCAGACATGATGAGAAAGTCAGTTATCTCACAGCTTCTCTTGGCTCTACCCGAAGAATGTAATTGTCAAGAGCTAGGACTCTGGGATGGACCACCTGGGTGTACCTCCATTCCTCTGCTGCTCAGCTGTATGGGTTTTGACAAATTACTTAATCTCCCTGGGCTTCAATTTCCTATCTGTAAAAAGGGAGCTAAATAGAAATGTAAAATGGTACAACTACTTTGGAAAACAGCCTGACAGTTCGTCAAAAAGATAAGCTTAGGGTTACCACTTGACGCAGCAATTCCACTTCTTGGTATAATACTCAGAAAGATTGAAGACATATGTCCATGCAGAAACTTATATACCTGAATGTTCATAGCAGCACTGTTCATATTAGCCAAAAGGTGGAAACAGCACAAATATAAACAAACTGTATTTTATACATACAGTGGATTATTACTTAGTCTTTATAAAAATAAAATACTGAAACATGTCGTGGCAGGGATGAGCCTTGAAAACATTATAAGTGAAAGAAGCCAGTCACAAAAGACCACAAATTGTATGGTTCCTTTATTTATTTACTTAGTATGTATATATGTATTTATTTTTAAGATTTTATTTATGTATTCATGAGAGACACAGAGAGAGAGAGAGAGAGAGAGGCAGAGACACAGGCAGAAGAGAGAAGCAGGCTCCATGCAGGGAGACTGATGCAGGCTGGATCCCAGGACCCTGGGATCACAACCTGAGACAAAGGCAGATGCTCAACCACTGAGCTGCCTATATGGTTCCTTTATATGAAATATGCAGAATGGGGAAATATATGGAGACAGAAACTAGGTAAGAAGTTGCCTAGAGCTGTTGGGAAAGGGGAAAGTATTAGGAGCTAATAGCTGGGGTAAGGATTGCTTTTTGGGATGATGAAAACATTCTAAAATTGATTGTGGTGATCATTGAATAACTCTGTCAGTATTATAAGAACCATTGAATTGTATACTTTAAATTGGCAACTTTTATGATATGTGAATTATATCTCAATAAACTGTTACCAAAAAAATTAAAATTTTATAAGAGGGGAAGGGTTAAAACTGTCAGAGTTTAAGCAGATATGATGATAAAATGTAATGTGGTAGATAAGATCCTGGAACAGAAAAGAGGCATTTGGGAAAAACAAAGATAATCTGAGTAAATTATGGACTTTAGTTGATAGTAAAATGTCATTCTTAGTTCATTAATTGTGACGAATGTACCATGCTAATGTGAAAGTTGATAATAGAGGCAACTGGGTGTAGAAAATATGAGAACTTTCTGTGCTATATTCTGAATAATTCTG
This sequence comes from Vulpes vulpes, assembly GCF_048418805.1. Taxonomy (NCBI): domain Eukaryota; kingdom Metazoa; phylum Chordata; class Mammalia; order Carnivora; family Canidae; genus Vulpes; species Vulpes vulpes. The sequence goes on along the minus strand of NC_132791.1, from coordinate 182,045,310 downwards.
TAAATCTGAAACTATTCTATCTTAAAAAGTCTACTTTATAGAGGTTAATATTAGAATTAAATGAGTTAATACCTTGAAAGTGCCTAGTGCAGGAGCACTCTGGTCCAACTCTTGATTTCAGCTCATGTTATGGCCTCAGAGTCATGAGATTGAGTCCAGTGTCAAGCTTCATGCTCAGCATGGAGTCTGCTTGATATTCTCTTTTCCTCTCCCTCTACCCTCCTCCTGCTCTCACACGTTCTCTCTGAAATAAAGAAAATCTTTTTTTTAAAAAGTACTTAGCACACAGTAAGTGTTCAAATAAGGTTAGTTGTTATGAATTTAGTGTTATCATCATCATCATCATCATCACCAATATATTACTACTGCTTCTACTGTTAGATTGCTAGATAATGTGGTGATACATGTTACTTCTCAGGTCCAAAGTTTGAGTATGCAGACTCTATCAGGTAGTTATTGCTATGTAACAAACTACCCCAACCTCAATACTTCAAGCACCAATCATTTATTATCACTCACGCATCTGTAGACCCATGGAATTGAGGTGATGCAGGCTGGGTTTGGCTAGACAGTTCTGCTTCGCCCTGCAGCTCTGTGGGCTGGCTGTGGCAGCTCTGCTGCACTTGTTCCTGGTCATCACTAGCCCAGTGGCCTACTCGAGTGTTTTGTGGTGATGGCAGAAGTGTAAGAGAATAAGAATAAACTCCAGAGGCCTCTTCAGGCCTAAGTTTGAAACTAGCATCTTATCACTTCTGTCTCATTCTGTTGGCTGAAATAAGCCAATGTGGCATAGCCCAAAAGTCAAGAGGTAGAGAAATAGACTCTTTTTCTTTAGTGGGACAGACTGCCAGGTCATAGAACAAAGGGCATGAATGCAGGGAAAAGTGAAGAATTAAAGCCAGTAATAGCAGTCCTTCACACTGATGTGTTCTGTTTATCTGCAAAAGGCAAGGTCCTCTGTGAGCACAAGGCATGCTTAGATCTTTATTGGCTACTTCTTTCTTGGTATAATTTTTGTATGCTCTGAACAGGTCTGGCAGTTAAAGCTTAAGAGAGAGTACAGAGGGGATAGCATACAGTGATAATGGCCAGAGCCTTGGAATTCATTCTTTATTCAGCAGACATTTATCGTGCACCTACTATATACTTAAAAACACTTCAGCAGTTACTTGTCATGCCCAGGTTAAAAAGAAGAAAATTCCTCAAAGGAGACAAAATGACCACCCAAAGAGGTAAAAGGACAACTAGTTGAGAGCAGAAGCTGAAAGAGTAGGGTTTTGTTCTGTTTTTAAATTTTATCTATTTGAGAGAGAGAGCACATCCAAAAGAGAGCACACAAGCAGGGTAAAGGGCAGAGGGAGAAGCAGACTTTTGATGAGCCTAGAGCCAGATATAGGACTTGATCCCTGGATTGTGAGATCATGACCTGAACACTTAACTGACTGAGCCACCCAGGTGCCCAAGAGTAGAAGGTTTCAAGAAAGTAACTACCTACAGGTGAATGGGCAGAGGCCTGGAATTAAGATATGCCTGGGGCTCAGGAAGTCACATGACAATAAATGGTACTTATGGAAGCAAAATAAATTGGTGAAGCAAGAACCTCAAATGCCTGGTACTTTTCTCGAGAAAGTCTAATACTGTTATGCTAAGGAGATGTTTCTTATTGATTTTTTTTTTAGGACGGTTTTTGGAGAAGAGGTGGTATGTCATTCTCCTATGGCAACATTACTGTTTGGAATAAGCTCCTTAGCTGATTAACCCGTTGAGCTCATTAGCCTCTAGGGTCTACTATAAAAATCACAACTGTTGGTTTTATGTTTGTTTTTAGTAATTTTAATTGGTGTGCTAATCAGTTAGTAGTTAATTTGGCAATGAAGAACATGGGGGGTAGAGGTGTAATTTCTGTTCTCAGCTCCCCACAATGGACAAGTTTGAATTAATTGATGTTTTGGTGTTTGTAACATGCACTTAAAGGCCAAGGCCTTAGGTGAATTTCCCATTATGAAAGGAAAGAACTAGATTTTCCCACCTGCATTGCCAATGTCCTTTGCCCAGGCGTAAAGCATGCCAAGAACCAGGCCATTTTGGACTCCCAGTCAGACAAAGCCAGCCTACTTATAAATGTTCTGCAGAAGAAGGGGTGTTTGGCTGTGGTTTGAGTAGGATTTAGTTGTGTGTGTGTGTGTGTGTATGTGCATGCATGTGTGCATGTGTCTCTGTTTAAAATTTTCCTTTCTAGGCTGTCTAAATATCTCCATGTGAAAATTACAGCATATCTTTTGCTTAATTTGTTGATAAGCTGTATTTCTTTTGTAATTTCTCATCAACTTTGCAGTCTACTGGCAGAGAAGAGAGGAATTAAATAAATTAATTCATTCAACAGTTCCTTATTGATACCTGATGTAAGAATTTATGGTGTGTATATTATCTGTCCATTATAGCCATCTGAGAACTAAATTCCTTGTGAGTTAAATTTTAGTTTTATGAAAGACAGCCTGCATCTCTCTTAGTCCTACTGAGAAAGTGATGGTTGATTTAGTTCTTGCAGCGACTTCTCCCAAGTGGGTGGGTACTCAGTAGCAAGTTCTTCAGGCAGAGAATTATATACCAAGTTCCTGTGTTCCAGTTACAAACCAGAGTTCATAATTAAAAGGCCTAATCTTAGATTATGGCCATTAAGTGTCTTTCCCTTTTAGACTCCTTGTGTATTATTTTTTTCATTCTTTATTATATCGTTATTATTGTTACACAAATTAATGCATTTTCATAGTTCTAAAAAATTTGAGAAGGAAGTATATAAAGTAAAAAGTAGAAGTCCTCTTTTCCAAAATAGGAGTTAAACTATGTCCTTGGGGGTCCCATAATGTATATCAGATGTTTGAGATATTTTTCACATTTCAGTTTTGAAATAGATATTCAATAACAAATATGATAAATATTCTTCTAGTAAGATATTATAGTCAGGTTATTTATTATACTGTGGATCTGCTCGTGTATCCTCTCAGTCACTTTCAATTATTTAAAAGACATTTTGAAAGCAACACCAGAGACAGAAGCATTTCAGGGATCCAAGTGATCCCCATCAATGTCAGAAGGATCTTTGGATAAAACTACCAGACTCATTGAAAAAGAGAGAAAACCCCAAAAAAACCCTAGGCTCTGAGCCAAGCATATGAGATGAAAGTATACCTGTGTGTGTGTAGTAAGGAAGACCTAGACATCTTGACGTGCCCAAACAGATCTTACTAACCCTCCTATCCTCTTTCTCTTCAGAGAAGAGTTTTCATTTCTGGCAAAAGAGCCAAGGGGTGGGAAGGAAAAAGGCCCGGAAGGGGGAAAGGTGGATAGAAGGTGAAATTGTTTTTACAGAGTTTCAAACTAAGCAGGACTACAAGTTTTAACTTGTCAGAAGCTGAACTCCCTATCTCATTCTCAGATTTCTACCTCAAATAAAGTAAGTTGAGAAACCATTAGCTGGAAGTAGTTCTATCCCTTGAAGGACCATCTAATTGGGTCTGGCACTGAAATTCAGAATGCAGTGCTGTGAAGTTTATCATCTCCATTTATGTCCTTGAAATGGGAAGATTACTTTTATGTCCTGACCTGGTTTTTGTACTACCTAATTAGCGGTGTGCATTTAAAATAATGTCTCTCACATCTGCTATCTTGGTAAATGGTTGAAGTAGTTAGAGGTAGAAGATTATCCCTATTTTTTAGACTTTTTATTTGGGATTTAATTTATACCTAAATTCCCCAATTTAAAATGTTCAGTTCTGTGTTTTAATATATTTAGAGTTGTGCAACTATCACTACTATCTAATTTTAGAACTTTTTTACCATCTCAGAAAGAAACTCCATATTCAGTATTAGTGAATTTCCATTCCCACTATTCGTTACCCCTGGGAACACTAAACTACTTTTAGTCTCTATACATTTTGCCTATTTGAGATGTTCCCTGTAAATAGCGTCATACAATGTTTGGTCTTGTGTCTGGCTCCTTTCACTTAGTATAATGTTCTTGAGGTTCATCCATGTTGTAGCATGAATTGGTACTTATTCCTTTTTATGGCTGAATAATGTCCCAGTGTATAGATTAACCACATTTTGTCTATCCATTCATAAGTTGATGTCATATTTGCGTTGTTTTTACTTTTAAGTTACAATGATGAATAACACTGTTGTGAACATTTATGTACAAGTTTTTGGACATATGTTTTCATTTCTCCTGGGTTTATACCTAGGATTAGAATTGCTGAGTCATATAGTAACTGTTTAACCTTTTGGGGAACTGCCAAACTGTTTTCCAACGTGGCTGTACCATTTTACCTTCCCATTAGCAATGTAGGGGGATTCCAATTTTTCTAAATCCTCACCAGTACCTACTATTGTCTTTTTTATTACAGCCATCTTAGTGGGTGAGAAGTGGTATCTCACTGTGATTCTGATTTGCATTTCCCTAATGACTGATGATGTTGAGCATCTTTTCTTGAGCTCCTTGCCATGTCCTTAACTTCTTTGGAAAAATGTTTAGATTCTTTGCTCATTTTTAATTTATATATTTTGTCTTTTTATGGAGTTGTAAGAGTTCTTTATATATTTTGGAAACAGGTCCTTTATTAAGTATGTTAATTACAGATATTTTCTGCCATTCCATGGATTGTCTTTTCTCTTAATAATGGTGTATTTGAAGGACAAAACTTTTTACTTTCAATAAAGTCTAACCAATATTTCTCATTATTGCTTGCACTTTTGGTGTCATATGTAAGAAATCACTGCCTAACCCTGGCTAATGAAGATTTACTTTCATATTTTCTTCCATGAATTTTATAGTTTTCACAATTACACTTAGGTCCATGATCCATTTTGAGTTAATTTTGCGATGTGAAGAGAGAGATTCCCGTTTCATAGTTAAACATTCTGAGACTTAGATCATGGAAGTCTTTCTTCTAATAGGACAGTAGCAACCAACTTGAACCTTGTTCATGGCTTCCAAATCTTTTTTTCTCTCCAATACACTTGATTACTTCTTTAGACTTTCCAAATTATGGTAGAAATTGACTCGATTGTTGTGTGTTTAAGATTAAAAACATATTATGATTATCAGTAATATTTATTAAAATTGAATAATTCTTAATTATCTAGAAAGTTTTGACTCTAAACAATCCCCAAATATAATAAAAGCAGATATGATAATCCTTTTATAAATGAATAATTGACTTTCCTACAGTCACAGAAGTTGGGAGGGTGGTGAAGACCCATTTTTTTGGGAATCCCAGTTCACTGTACCTTCTCTCTTTTTTTTTTCCACTGTACCTTCTCTTACTGCAGCTCTAGTGATATATATATATATATATATAGCCTTCTCTCTCTCTCTCCAGTTATAGATTGCATTTTAAAGTCCAGAACACTTGAGTTTTACATTAGCCTTATTTTTCAAATATCTATCCAGTAGTTTTCTCTATTAACTGAAAATTGAAACATTCAGATTTGCATCAGAGTATTTAGTAGTTTAGTACTTTTACCTCTAACTAAAAGAAGATGAACTGGCTACTTCGAGGTTAGTTATTTTCACTGCCCAAGATTGTCGTGGATAATTGCCATGTAAGAGAAATGGCAGTAAATATTGTAGAAGTTCCTACTTACTAAGTGCCTGTACTGTGCCAGTCACAGCAACCTTGCAAGTTAGGTATTAGCCCTATTTACAGTTGAAGGAACTGAGGCTCAAAACCATTAAGAAACCAGCCCAGAGTAATGTCGATACTGTTAGCATCAGAATTGGAGTCTTAACTCTCTCTGGCTCTGAAGAGGATGCTCTTGCAATAGGGAAAAATAATTAATCCTAGTGCACACATTGTTCTTGTTCTCAGGCACAGGGCTGAGTTCCTAGGTGGTCTTACATATAGGAGAACTAGGCTTGCCAGTGGGAAACGGTTTCACTATAAATCAACCCTTTCTATACCTTAATAATATGCTGATCTCATGTTTGCTTGATTTGTGTATATGAGTGTGGTGTGTGTGTGTTGGGGGGGTTTATTCATTTGGCAATGTGTGCGGTATTATTTTTTAAGCAATCTTTATGTGTATCTTTGAAATTCATCTTCCATTAGTGGAATCTGAGTGTGTGACTCACACTGCCTGCCTTTCTTCCTGCTGATGATCATGATTGTTTCAGCAACGTATCAGCAGAGATTGTGGGTCAGGTAAATACATAGCTTTCTATATAGAACTTTTGGTATTTGTTGCCTTTCTGATTACAGTAAGTGACATTTAAAAATAACGTACTTAAAAATGATATGAATGATGAGGCTGTGGAGAAACGGAAACCTCATACACTGCTGGTGGAAACTGTAAAATAGTGCAGCTGCTCTGGATAGCAGTCTGGCAGCTCTCAAAAAGTCAAACATAGTTACCATATGACCCACCAATTCCACTTCGAGATACATACCCAAGAGAAATGAAAACACATGTCCATACAAAAGCTTATATATGAATGCTCATAGCAGCATTATTCATAATAGCCAAAAAGTAAAGACAGCCTAAATATTCATCACCTGATGAATGGATAAATAAAATGTGGTATATCTTCTTACACCATGAAATATTATTTAGCAATAAAAAGGAATAAAGTACTGATTCATTCTACAAAATGGATGAACTTTGAAAACATGGTAAGTGAAGGAAGCCAGACACAAAAGGCCACATATCATATGATTCCATTTATGTGAAATGTCCAGAATAGGCAAACCCACAGAGATAGAAAGTAAAGTAGTGTTGCCAGAGGATGGGAGGAGAGGGATGTGGTGGGAGTGGCTGATAATAGATATGAGTGATGAAAATGTTCTTAAATTAGATATTGGTGATTATTGCACAACCTTGTCAATATACTAAAAAATCACTGAATTCTGCACTTCTAAAAATACAATAATAAACTGAGCAGCCTGGGTGGCTCAGCGTTTTAGTGCCGCCTTCAGCCCAGGGTGTGATCCTGAGACCTGGGATCGAGTCCCACATCGGGCTCCCTGTGTGGAGCCTGCTTCTCCCTCTGTGTGTGTTTCTGCCTCTCTCTCTCTGTGTCTCTCATGAATGAATAAATAGAATCTTAAAAAAAAATACAATAATAAACTTAAAAAATTCAGGACAGTAGTTTTCATGGAGTCCCTAGGACTCCGAGGGGTGGACAGACAGTATTGAGATGTGTGGAGCTACAGTGAGGGAGTCAAGATTGAAAGAAAAGCAGAGGCAGAAGAATGAGCAAGAATAGGGCAAGTGTAGAGGAAGATAAGCCCTTCAAGTTGTTAGTGGAACAAAATGAGCATGAAAGGGAGGAGTGTGATTGGACTGGAGTGCAGAAGCTGTTGGAATGCCAAAGCAAGGCATCCGAGCTGTTCTGCTTGGGTTCTAGGGAGTCCTTAAAGGCTTGCTGTTGTTGCCAGCCTGCCAGTAATGTCTTGGTGATGGGCTTCCTGGATTGTCATGCTATTATCATGCTTGTTATAGTTATTACTTACACTTCCTTTGTTCTTATTTTCACCCCAGATTTATTGAGTGCCAGTACATATCAGATGTAGCTTATATAATCTCATTTACTCTTCACCACACTGTGAGAGTCATATCTTCATCTCCCCATTTTTCAGACAGAGAAATCCAAGTTCCAAGCTATTACCTGTAAAACGACAACCAGTGAGAGATGGAGACTGGAATCAACTCCAGAGCCAAGTTCTACCTCTGTATTTCCCTCCTCTCTCCATTCCATTTTCTCACCATTGTTAAATTATCATGACCTTGCTCTCACAGTGAATCAAACCCTGGAACCAGTGGCTTTTGACATTTTCAGCTAAGCATGTAAATACTTCTTAATTTCTTGGTTTCCAGGGCTCCTTTACCTCCTATTCATGTCAGCCTGCAGTCATAAAGGCGGGATTCAGTACCAAGAAGGCAGCTGTGAGATACAGTGGGATAACTCAGTTGTTTCAATGTCTACTTCACCAGCCATTAAGAAGGTGTAAGTACCTTCTCTACAGAATAGCTATTGAAATTTTGCTTGGGAGCCACCCTGTAGTTAGCAAAGTTGGAATTTGAAGGTGAGTTCAGGAAGATAAACTAGTGAGAGAACTCATAAGTAAAATAGCAAGTTCCTCCTTAGACTTATGCTTAAGTATGATATTAGCTTGACTGTCTGAAGGAATCCATCTGTTCTGGAACTGCTCTGAGGTAGCGGCTAAAGGGGTGCCCTGTCCTTGCTTTTCTCTCTGAAACTAAACAGCAAGCAGCCTGTGGGCCCCTTTATTTCAAATATAAATTAAAATTCCTAATCTCACCAGAAGTGATTAAGATGATCCTTGAAACTGTTCACACACTTAATAAGCCCAATTATATTTTTTATTAACCCTGACATAGTTCCTTTTGTTGCTGAGTCATAAGTTTAACATTTTTAACTAATTGAAGCATCATTTTCTCCTTCTTCAGTCATGTCAAGATCTTGGGCAGTGCACTTGGGAAAAGTGCACTTAAATGGTGTCCATACAGTTTTGGCAACTCGTCATTAGATTCTTACATTAGACGTTTGTGCTTGGTTTTGTGACCTTGTGGTGTCTCTCATGTCCCTGAAGAAGTTGGAAGATTGGGAATGAATTGAGCCTCAGGGAATGGATCACAGGCATTGAGCTACCAAAGACCTAATTAGGTCATCCCTCCTGTCCACCTGCCAGGGCATGATTGCTAAAGTTTTCTTTCTTAGGGGAAGTCTGTTTTTGGAAGCAGGTTTGCACTTGATGTCCAACTTCTATTTTCCATTATTGGTAACCTTGCTTTAGATAGGAGCAGAAAGAATTGTAAAATATCTTTGGCGATTGACTTTTTTTCTTAATGGCTTAAAATGTTTATTCATTCATCCCTAAAGATTTATCAAGCATCTCCTGTGTGTGAGGGCACCGTGTTCAGTATGTTGCTAAGAAAAAGTCATTCCCTGCCTTTATGGAATTTACATTTGATGGAGGGGAGGAGATGGTGGGAGGCAAGTAGTAACCCAGTAATCACATGAACAAATGTGAAATGTGACTTTGACAGGTGCTATAGAGAAAGAGTACACAGTGGTATGAGATCCTGTTTTAGGAACATTTTCCTGATAGAGAGGGAAAGGATCAAGTGACCCATAAGCTGAGATCTGGCAGATTAATATGTATGAATCTAACAAAGAAGGAAGGGAAGAGTTCCCCAGACTGAGGGGACAGCAAAGGTGCAGTGTTGTGGCTCGGAGGAGCCTGCACACAGTCAGGACCACATGAATGCCTATATTGTATAGGACCCTGGGTGGCTCAGTGGTGTTGGTGTCTGCCTTTGGCTCAGGACGTGATCCGTGTCCCAGGATCGAGTCTTGCATCGGGCTCTCTGCAGGGAGCCTGCTTCTCCGTCTGCCTATGTCTCTGCCTCTCTTTGTGTGTCTCTCATGAATAAATAAATAAATATCTTTTTTTTTTTTTTTTTTTTTTTAAAAAGGACCCTAGGATCAGTGAAAAAGAGGGTAGGCTCTGTGGACTCAGACCACCAGTCAACCCCACTCTAACTAGAGGGCTCTGCTTTTTTCCCTTTCGTTGAGTCTCCTCTAAAGATATCATGTGAAAACAAGATTCTGTTGCTTGTAAAACAACAACAAATCTCTATCTCTACCAATCTCCAAAGTCAGTTTCAACACACAGCCCTTAACCATTATGAAAAACATCCTAATTGCAGATGAAAAAGGTAAAACCATATGAAGTGAATTGTGGTCAGTGGTTTCAAATAATTTTTTTAGCAATGGAATCTATTTTTGAAATGAGATCCAATAAGAAGGTGTCAAAAACCCAAATGATTTTTATTTTCTTCTTCATGCCCTTTTACATTTTTCACATTTTATAAGTATGAACATTTATTGCTTTTATAATCAGAAGGTAATGTTTTTAAATTATGTGGCTGTTTAGGAAAACTGAGTTGTCTCATGATAACAAGGCTCACGGACTAGTGCAGATTGAAACAGATGGCTGTCTCTGTTGTAGTACCCCCTGTTGACCTTTTCACAACTAGGGATTACTAAGGCACAGGGTGACCATGGCTTTTTCATCGTGAAATTGTATGATGACAGCAAAACCTTACTGACAAACAGATGTTTTTCCCAAGTGAAGCTTTTCTTAATGAAATGGTTGCTTGGAAACCAGACCATAATAATATTTTTTCTATATTTAGTTTATAAAGCAATTCAGTTTGCAAAATTATTAAGTCACAGAATACTAACCAGATAAAATTGAACATGTTCATTATTTCTTATCTTGCAATTCAACAGTCAAATGGTTAAATTAGCAGCAAAATTTCATATGGATGTGTCTATCCAGATGCTATTCATAACAAGGACATAAAAGGAAAATGACAGCTCATAGAGCCACCCTGCTTTGCTCTTAACTGTGATTCTCTAGTGGCACAGCATGTTTGATCTTTCAGCAGTATGTTTTAGGAACTGTGACATATAACACTTACTAGGTTGCTGAAAGGATCAGTTAGGTCAGTGGGCCAAAAATTGTAAAATGTGAAAATAACCTAAAGGTAAGCACAGTGAGACAGCAGTTTAAAGGAGGGGCTCAGGAGTGAAGATGCTTTTTTAGGATAACAGAATTTATAAGTGAAAAATATATGCTGACCATTACAAATAACAAAGAAACCTCAACATGTACCATATTTGTCAGGTGAATTAAGACATTAAGTCTTATATTCAAGCCAGGCAAAACCTAGAAGAAAGTATATTTCTGTCTTCCATTTCTGGTAATGATGAGACAGCTCTGCTGAAAACAATCATTGTGTAGGTTAACATATTTATTTATTATTTATTTATTTTAATATTATTTATTCATCAGAGATACACACGGGGGGGTGGGGTGTGCAGAGACACAGGCAGAGGGAAGAGAAGCAGGCTTCATGCAAGGAGCCCGATGTGAGACTTGATCCCAGGACTCTGGGATCATGCCCTGACCCAAAGGCAGACACCCAACCACTGAGCCACCCAGGCATCCCATAGGGTAACATATTTAAAGTATTTAAAAAGCATTAAAGAACCAACAAGAAAGCAGAGACTCACCAAACCAACATCTTAAGAAAAAGCCAGAATCCTGAAAGGTAAACTGAGTGTAAGAACCTTCACTTTCTCTGAGGGCATTTGAAGAAATTAAGCTGTGAGTTTCTAGGCTTTTTTTTTAAATAAAGATTTATTTATTCATTATATATATATAATATATATAATTATATTTATAATATATATATATATTGAGAGAGAGAGGGAGAGAGGGAGAGACACAGGAGGAGGGAGAAGCAGGCTCCATGCTGGGAGCCTGACGTGGGACTCCATCCCGGGACTCCAGGATCCCGCCATGGGCCAAAGGCAGGCGCCAAACTGCTGAACCACCTAGGGATCCCTAGTTTCTAGGCTTTGAAGGAGAGTTTCAGAGACGAAAGCCCAAACCCAACTTCTAATAGAAGACCTCCAACTTTAAGCTTAGACCCCAAATAAATACACCTTCAGGTGGATCAGAAGGGCGTGAAAGGGCATTGTCTTGGCACTGAGCAGGGCAGGAGGAAATAAGGAAGGAAAACCTGTCCCTGAAAGGTTATAATCACTGAGTGAACCACCTTCTCTGCAGATTTGTATTATTAGGATTCAGGAAATTTCAAGCAGGGAAAAAATTTTTTTCAAGCAGGAAATTAGAGTATAAAATTTCTTTTCTTTTCTTTTTTTTTTTTTTTTTGAGAAAGAGAATGTGGGGAGGTGTTGGGGTAGGGGCAATGGCAGAAGGAGAGAGAATCTTAAGCAGGCTTCACATCCAGTGCAGAGCCTGCCACAGGGCTCAATCTCATGACCCTGAGATCTTGCCTTGAGCAGAAATCAAGAGTCAGTTGCTTAACCAATTGAGCCACCCAGGCACCCCTAGAGTTTGAAGTTTCTGTAGTGGTAATATGTATGGATATCTTGTAGAAACAAAAGTGTATTTCCTATGGAGGAAGGCACCTTCATCCTAGACTCAAAGAACCCCCTAACAATTTCTACTTTTTATTTTTTAATTTTTTAGTAATAAAAATTTTTTATTGTGGTAATATATGTAACATAAATTTTGCCATTTTAACCATATATATCCACAATGTTGTGTCATAGCTGTTTACAAAGCTTTTTTCTTTTAGGGTTTATTTGTTTATTTGAGAGAGAGAGAGAGGGCGCATGCACATACATGAGCAGGGCAAGGAGTAGAGGGAGAGGGAAAATGCCAAGCAGACTGCCTGCTGAGCACAGAGCCTGATGTGGGGCTTGATCTCCCCAACTCCAAGATCATGACCCCAGTGGAAACCAAGAGTAGATGCTTAACCAACTCAGCCACCTGGGTTGTTTCTCTAAAACATTTTCATCATCCTAAACACAAATTCTGTAATCATTAAGCAGCAACTCTCCATTCTCTCCTCCCATAATAATTAATTTAGATTTCTTTATGAACAATAACAAATACATAGTCACAAAATGCCCATGCACAAGGAAACAAGATTCCAGAAGATTTTGTTTTATTTATTTATTTAAAGATTTTATTTATTTATTTGAGAGTGAGAGAGAGAGCATAAGCATAAGCAGAAGGTGCAGAGAGGGTGCAGAGGGGCAGAGGGAGAGGGAGAAGCAGACTCCCTTCTGAGCAGGGAGCCTGATGTGGGGCTCTATCTGAAGATCCCAGGATCATGACCCAAGCTGAAGGCAGATGCTTAAGCAACTGAGCCACCAAAGCACCCCAGATCCCAGAAGATTTTATTTTTTTTTATTTTTTATTTTTTTTATTTTTATTTTTTTTTATGATAGGCACACAGTGAGAGAGAGAGGCAGAGACACAGGCAGAGGGAGAAGCAGGCTCCATGCACTGGGAGCCCGACGTGGGACTCGATCCCGGGTCTCCAGGATCACGCCCTGGGCCAAAGGCAGGCGCCAAACTGCTGTGCCACCCAGGGATCCCCCCCAGAAGATTTTAGATATTAGAATCGTCACACACAAATTATGAAGTAGCCAGGTATAGTAGTATATTCAAAGAAATGCAAGACAAGCTTAAAAATATCTTCAGGGATAGGAAACAACAAAAACTGGTGCAGCAGATTTGGAAAAAAACAAATAGAATGTCCAAAAAGTAAAATTAGCTCTGAGTTGCAGAGCCTGGTGCCTATTGTAGCATGGCTCACTTATCCCTTCTCCAGAAAGCCCCACCTACCCCTGCACCACACCCTTTTTTGACTCCTCCCTCCCTATGCTCTCATTATTCCCCAACTTGCAGTATCAACCGTCTTGTATTTGTCTCTTTCTCTAGACAGGCACTGTCCTATTATATTTGTATGACTTAGTAACAGTATCTGGCACGTAGTACACATTCTATTAATAAGTAAATTCATGAAAGAATTCTTTCCATTGCCTTTATTTAAAGATATTTTCCTGCCTTTATTTAAAGATGTTATGATTTATGCCATAGCTGCAGAGTACTTCTGTATATTCTTATATAACCAATTTGGGTTTGGCTTTCTTGTTTTGTTTTGTTTTGTTTTGACTCTTTTCCCCCTCTTTTTTTTTTTTTTAAGTTTTGTTTTGTTTTGTTTTTTGAGTAATCTCTACACCCAACTTGGGCCTCTAACTCACAACCCTGAGATCAAGAGTCGTATCCTCCATGACCATCTCTCATCTCCTAACTGAAGTAAAATTTGAAAGAGATCCTTTCTGTTTCAACCATTAGAAGCAATAACACTACTTACTATTGAAATGTTCAGTGTTATCATTGGACCACCTCAAATTACCTAGTATAAAAGCTGTATCATCTGGGACAATGAACTCCCCCCATCCTGCTTTAAAAAAGAAAGCTGTTAAAATAAAATGAAGTTGTCCACAATGAAAACTCTGTGTGTGTGTGTGTGTGTGTGTGTGTGTGTGTGAGAGAGAGAGAGAGAGAGAGGGAGAGAGAGAGAGAGAGAGAGTGAGTGTGTGTGTGTGTGATTCAAGGAGTGGTGTATGAATGAGAAGGCACTAAAATGTTTGTATTGTTTTCAGGTGATTTTTTTAAAAAAACTACTTAACTGAGTTATAATTCATAAACCAATACAATATGCCCTTTTTAAGTGTAAGATTAACTATATTTTTTAGTATATTAACAGAGTTGGGCATCTATCACCACAATTTTACAACATCTTCATTATCTTAGAGAGTCTCTCCTCTTAATTCTTCAATGTTCCCCTACCTCCCAAAGGTGATTTTTATTTTACTTTCTTCTTTAGCTTTTCTCTAGTATTTGCATCTTTTACAGTGACCATGTATTATTTATACTATCAGGGGGAAGAAAACAGTCAAGTTCTTTTTGATTGTGCAAGCAAGTTTTTTTTTACAGGTTTCTCTTTTCCCCTCTATTTATGGGTGCCCTACTTAGCACAGGGATTTTAACCTGAGGGCTGTGTGGACTCCTAGAGGGTCCATGGCTAGGTTTATCGGCAGAGTGTATGTGGATATATGTGCCTTTATCAGGGGAAAATGGGCTCTTTGCATGAAACTTATACTAGCTCTGCCTGGTTTCCATATGAAACTATAGTTTAAGTCCTACACATCACAGTTACTGATTTAACAACAGTCACTTTCTAAGCAAGTCCTAGCCTGGAGTTCCTATCACAGAGATTTGCTAAATCATCTCATCAGGATTCGTGCTAGGCTTAACTCGGGGAAAAAAGGGAGCATTTCATTAAAGTCTGTGTCTTGTCTGTGTCACTGCTTGGTGCCCAAAGCACAGAGCAGGTCTCCTAGCCCTGAGACACTAGAGAACGTGAAAGATCAGCCCTGTCTTGTTCGAGCTTCAGGCCAGGTGACAACTCCCCAGGGAGGCTTTGGCTCCCTCATAACGAATGAGAGCCTGACACCTCAGTCAGCTCTGCTGATTCTGCAGCTTCTTTTTGGGTATGCTTGAGGTGAAATGCCAGTAGGAAACTTCGGAAAAAATGAGTCTGCAGATTAGGTAGTACTCCTCCTACCAGGACCACCCATCTTGTGATCTTTAGGAGATGTAAAGAGTTTTATTTTCTTACCAAGATTCAGCTAAAAGAGAACCACTCCCTATTTTATGGGAAATCAGAAGTCCCTCTTTTCTTTTTACCAGTAAATGTTTTGATATGAAGAGAATGTTGATGTCCTCTTTGACTCTTGGAAAGCTACATAAATAGAATTAAATGAATGACATCCTGCTCCTTTATTTCTAACCCTGGAACAACTGAAATGTGGGTTTCTTTGAATGTGTAGGGCAGCGATTACCCTGAAAGCAGAGGTAAATGCTGTCTTCCCGTTCTTCCTTCCTCATTTCTGCATCCAGGCAGCCTTGTTCAAATTTCTGCACATACAACAGAACCTGTGATGGTGGCGGTGGTCTCAAGGCTCCATTTTCCTCAGCATTCTTCCTTGCCCCTTCGTCTCTATCACGCGCTGGTATTTGAGACAGGCAGCCCTGAGAAGGTGGATTCTAAGCTTTTGGGGGCTGTTTTGGATTTTGTTTATTTGGGGAGGGTAGTAGAACCAGAGATTTAGGGGGCTTGCAGTATCAAATAGAGTGGAGGTGTTTGAGGATCATTGGTTAAACACTGAAACTCGTGAAAATTCAAGTTCTCAATTTCCTTCTGTATGGCTCCTCTGTTACCATTAATGTCAGCAACATCTCAAGGCAGACTCATTTGTGAATTTCATTAGCATCACTCATCTCCTTTTGTGAAATGCTAAATAAAGATATCTAGTAGGAATGAAGTGGTCCCTACAAAGCCCAGCTAGACCCAGTAAAGAATTCTGGCCTGTCTCTTAGGGATGTGATGTGCAGAGCAGCTTTCCTCCCTCTGACCTTGGAGTTCAATCAAAAGTAAAGTTTATGGAGTGAGGCTGAGACCTTATACTTGAAAATGTAAGGTTTGCTATCTTTGGAGTTAAGATCTGCAAAGCTACTGTTATTCGAAGAGTTACTTTGTCCTTGGCATCGCTGCCCGGGTGGCCACAGTGTAGCCGATTGCAGGTTTGCAATTCTGCTCTGCCGTGTGCCAGATATCTTGGATCATATTTTTCACCCATCTGTTTTTCAACTTCTCTGTTTGTAAAATTAGGAATATTAACAATAATACCTAACTTCAAAGGTTTGTTGGGAGCATTAAATGGCCGAATGCATGTAAAAGAGCTCAGAATGCCCTGGCATGTTGAAAACATTCAGTAAATGTTAAATGTTACCGTCTTTGCTGTTAGATTTTGTTTATTGTAATAACATTTTGTGATCCAAATGGCTTCCAGCAAGTGGAGTTAACTAGGAGCAAATGTAGATTATTCATTCCTTTTCATATTTCCCCTCTAAAACGGGAAGAAGAAAACAATTTAAGTAAATAGATTGTCATTGTTTTAGTGTCTGGATGTATTATTATTATTTTTTAAAGATTATTTATTTGCAAGAGAGAGAGGGAACATGGGGATTAGAGGAGAGAGGGCGAAGGAGTCTTAAGCAGACTCTGCACTGAGCCCGATGTGCGATCCCACAGTCCTGAGATCATGAACCTGAGCCGAAACCAAGAGTCGGACACTTTAACTGACCACACCATCCAGGGGCCCCTCGAATATATGACTTAGGTCCTGACTTAAAGAGATGGACTCAAAAAAAAAAAAAAAAAAAAAGAGAGAGAGAGAGAGAGAGAGAGATGGACTCTAGGTATGGTTCTTAGCTTTAGCCGTTAACTGTGCCAGTTTATTAGTCTAACCCTGTTTTTTCTTCAGGCCTGGTTAACACTCACTCATACAGAGTCTTTATAAATTTGTTGGGGCTTGTCCACACTTAGCATAGCTTTGGAGCTGTAGAGAAACTTAATAATTTGGCATCTAGACGCTGTCATTTACTCTAATTACAAAGACAGACCAGCCATCCAGTTGAATTCCTCACACTTCCTTGATTTAATAACCAACTTCCCCAGTTTGTGCAACTTCCTGAATTCTTGGAGCTGAAATTATTGTTGGCTTTCATCATAATGAGAGGTCTCAGATGTAACAGCCGAAGCACCCTTGCTAAAGGAGGGATATTTCCCTTTTTGTCAAGTTTTTGCTGTTTGTATCTTTGTATCATAGAGCTGCAAGAGAGGACAGACATAGATCAGTGATGATCTTTTTGTAATCAGAGGGAAATTTTTCCTATGCCTGACCTCTTCTCTAACCTGTCATTGTTCTTCCACTGAATTTCCTCTATAGGCTTAACATGCGTTTTATATTCTATCTAGTTTTTAAAACAAACTTACTTTTATTAATTACTTTGAGCGTAGTTTGTAATGAGTCAAAAAGCTTATCTGCTGCCCTGCCTCTTCCCCTTCACAGTTCCAGTCCCCAGAGATAACCATTCCTTTCCTACCCCTTTTTAAGTAGTTTCTTCTAGCGGTTACTTTCTTATTTATAAATAAAATGCTCACACATATTTCTCTCTTTTTCCTTTTTTCTTTTTTTTGGGGGAGGGGCTACATTGAATAATATATTTTTGTGGTTGTAATATCTTGATTTCATATAAGCCATATTTTAAATGCATCATGGCCATATTTAGAGGGATGTATATTTGGAATCCCTGACAATGGAACTTACAAAAAGTTTAAAAACAATGAAAGGGGGATGTCATCTTCCAGACAACTTTTCTCCCCTCCCTGAACTTCAGTGATATATTTAACAAGATAACAGAGGAATATTGCATTCTTGCTTGAATCTAAAGTCATCTGCGCCTCCACCCATGCTTAGAATCTTAATTTCTGATTGTCTATCAGCAATCCTTGCTATTATACCTGGCAACTTCTTGTCCATGAATTCTTGCATGGAACTGTTGAGAAACCTCTGAAAAGATTCACTGTATCTGTTAATGGTCAGAAAACAAGCTCCTCATGGAAGATGCCATGGTTGGTTTTCTGGGGCACCAGTGGGAAAATCTGAAGTGGGCAATGTCTTTTTTTTTCCTTTAAAGATTTTATTGGGCAGCCCCAGTGGCACAGTGGTTTGGCGCCGCCTGCAGCCCGGGGCATGATCCTGGAGACCCGGGATCGAGTCCCATGTCGGGCTCCCTGAATGGAGCCTGCTTCTCCCTCTGCCTGTGTGTCTGCCTTTGCTCTCGCTCTGTGTCTCTCATGAATAAATAAAAAATAACATTTTAAAAAAAATAAAGATTTTATTAAGTAACCTCTACATGGGGCTCAAACCTAGGCCCTGAGATCAAGAGTCGCATGCTCCACTGACTGAGCCAACCAGACACCCCATATTTCTCTTGATTTAAAAACCTTTGGGCATTATCTACTCATTTTCCATATGTTGGATGAGGATTTAACACATGCACACATTAACACACGCATGCATACCTGCAGGTGCACACCTGTATCCCACCCCCTCTGCTGTTTCTGCATCATGATTTTTGGCTACATCTTTGGGCAGTATTTACTGTTAACTATTTGGATATTATTCATTGCTGAGCCTAGTTCTGTCTTCCTTATACATTTGTTTAGTGTTTTATGTAATTATTGCTAATTTCTTCCAAATGATTTCTTAAGGTTTTTTTTTTTTTTTGTAAGATTTTATTTATTTGACAGATTGAGAAGAAGTATGAGCAGGGGGAGCAGCAGGCAGAGGGAGAGAGAGAAGCAGGCTCCCTGCAGATTAGGGAGCCCAACTCAGGGCTCCATCCCAGGACCCTGGGATCATGACCTGAGCTGAAGGCAGATGCTTAACTGACTGAGCTACACAGGTGCCTCTCTTCCAAATGATTTAACAGCTGTTTTGAATATATGTCATGTTGTTCTATCTTTGTTCTCTTTACCCAGAATTCAGCCTGTGACACCTATCCCATTATCTTTATCCTTGTTTTGAGGTTTATACCCTTTTTACTCCTCAATAATCATTTTAGTAAGATTTCAGGAGGAAGAGAAGACAAACATTTGTGGTGATTCTACAACAGTTGATTATAAATTCTTTTTACTCTTGCCTCTAAAAGAGGCTTTTTTAGTTTAAAAGACCATGCCCCTTATCACAGACCTTTTAAACTTATATTTATTAAATTTATATTTGATAGATATCACATTACATGGTTCGAAGTTCAAAAGGTACAAAAAGATACAGAATAAAAACTCTCTTCTCTCATATCTTTCCCATTTCCCTCCCCAGAAACAACCAAAATCACGAGTTTCTCTTGTATCCTTCCAGAAAATTTTTAAAAAGATTTTATTAATTTATTTGACATAGAGTGAACAAGAACAAGCAGGAGGAGTGGCAGGCAGAGGAAGAAGGGGAGGCCGACTTTAGACTTTGAGCAGGGAATCCTGGGATCATGACGTGAGCTGAAGGCAGACACTTAACTGAGTAAGCCACCCAGATGCCCCCTTCCAGAAATATTTTATGAGTGTGTTTCCCTTTTGTACAGAAATGGTTGAATTCTATATACACTGCACTTTGTTCTGCATTCTGCTTTTTATCTAACAGTAGATCTTAGAATTTATTCCATAATAGTTCTTAAAAAGCTTTTTTATTTTTTTAATGGATACTGCATCCTGTTATATGACTGACCACAACTTAATCAGTCCTCTATTGATGAATGTTTGTTTCCAGTCTTTTCTTTACCAGTAGTACTACAGTGATGATTTTGTACATAAGTAATTTTCTACTGTGCTAGTGTATCTGCTAGGATAAATGCCTACAGTTTCTGGCTTAACACAGAACTTAGAATTTTAGACATAGTATATATTTTTTTAAAAATTTTATTTATTTATTCATGAGAGACAGAGAGAAGGAGAGGCAGAGACATAGGCAGAGGGAGAAGCAGGCTCCATGCAGGAGCCCAACATGGGGCTCAATCCCCGGTCTCCAGGATCATGCCCTGAGCCAAAGGCAGACGCCCAACCACTGAGCCACCTAGGCGTCCTGTCCCGTATAGTATATTTTCTTACACATGTAAGACAGGTTCTGTGAAAAAAGAAATACTTGACATTTTTTCCCATTCATATGAGAAATCCTTTTCTCTCTGTCCACCCTCCTCACCCTACAGGGACAACCAAAACAGATTTGAGTACAAAAGGAAGCTGATACTTTGCACTGGATTTCCCTTTATATAAGATGTGCTATATTATCTTCTCCCTTTTTCTTCTATTCTAGAAACATAAAAGGGTAGATCTGAAATGGCTTTTACAGTGTTTTTAATAATAACTTTTGGGGATATAACTCACATACCATACAATTCATTCATTTAAGGTGTATGATACAGTGGTTTTAGTATATTCACAGAATGAATACCCATTACCACAATCAATTTTAGAAAGTTTTCATTGCTCCAGTAAGAAATTCCGCATCCATTAGCAGTTCCTCCCTATTTTCCCCTGTCTCCTACAGCCCTAGGTAACCACTAAATCTACTTTCTCTCTTCTGCCTTGCCCTGTCAGGCATTTCATGTAAATGGAGTCACACAATATGTGAGGTGTTGTGTGTGTTTTTTTTTTTTTAAATAAAGTGTTTTTTTTTTTAAATTTTTATTTATTTATGATAGTCACAGAGAGAGAGAGAGGCAGAGATACAGGCAGAGGGAGAAGCAGGCTCCATGCACCGGGAGCCCGACGTGGGACTCGATCCCGGGTCTCCAGGATCGCGCCCTGGGCCAAAGGCAGGTGCCAAACTGCTGCGCCACCCAGGGATCCCCAGGTGTTGTGTTTTTTACAGTTTTTTGTCAGCAGAAATACCTGAGAGGTTTGAGGGAATAGGTGGTTTTCCAAGTAGCTGTGGGTATTTTGGAAGGTAGGTTGTTAACTGCCCAGGAGAATGAGGCTGAGGTTAGTTTTAAGGTGGAGATTGGCTTAGCAGTTTCTTGGGATAGAGTCAGTCAGCAAAGACATTTAAGTTAAACTATCTTTCCTACAACGCAAGAGTGTTGTGTAAGGTAAGACTATACCTAGGCTCCTTTTACTGCTGGAGGTCTGCAGAATCACTGAATACCTTGCTGAGGAATCATCGTGAAGTCAACACCATTGGGATTAGAACACATTTCTGGCTTTGCAGGGAAAGTCTTTTTTGGAGAGACAAATGGTTATTTTACAGAGTTGACTGTCTCTGTTTTATTGCATAATGTGCTTTTAACAATATTTTTTCAGTTGAGTTAATTTGTCTATATCCTATGCTTTCCCTGAAAATACAGATCAGAATGTTTTCATGAACCCTGGTCATTTTAGGTTCACCTTTACCTTCCTTCTATGTAACTTATCTATTAAACCACATCTTGAAATATGTAGTCATTTTCCTGCTATCAGAGCAGAAGCAGGTATTTATCACACAGTCATTTGGTTCTTATTGCCAAAGGGATAGATGTGTCATGTTTTCTTGAAGCCTGGGCTGACCCAGAAATTACCCCATTTTTCAATTACAAAGGAATTATCAAGCGTGAGGGGCAAGGGGTCATGTGAAGGTTATGGTCTCGCTTCCTCAGTTGTCAAAATTCAGAGAACTTTTCAAGTAAGAAACAAAAACAGCCACACGAAATTTCACCTCTTTAGTTGTTTAGCAGTCTTGACCATCATTTATGATTCTCTTCACTGCTTAGTGTAAGAGTAAGGACGGAGCTGCCCTAGGGATTTATAAACTCCTAGGTGGCAGCTGTATCCTAAAAGGTAAAACTCAAATAGTCAGAGGGCCATTTGGCAGCAGCGTGGAAAAGGCCAGCAAGAAGATAAACAATTGCTAACGTGGGACTGTGGGAAGCAAGGAAACTGGGCTTTGCTATTAAGCAACCTTTTAATGCAAGAGTGGAAGAATTTAAAGCTCCCTAGTGGAATTAAAAGTTTGGCATTATAGGAAAAGTACGTAAGTAAATAAATAAAAATTTCAATCTTTTTTTAATCTGAAGAAGGGTGTGTTAGGATTCCTTTGAATGAAAAAAAATCAAACAAACTGGCATACACATAAAAGGATATTTATTGATTTACGTATGCAGAGAGTCTAGTGGGTGGAAGTACATTTGGATTCAGAGTCTCAAAGCATGACATCAGCTCTCTTCCTTTTTTCCTTCCCTCTCTTGGCTTGACCCTCTTCTGTGTTGGCTTTTTTTGCGTGGGCTTTCTCCACATAGAGGCCACAGGCAATCCAGGTTAATAACTTCAACAGGAAGAAAGAGCTTATCTTTCCCAGTACTTTCAATGTGGGCTCCAGAATTGAGTTTCATTGCCCATTCCTGAGCCCATCATTTTGTGGGCATGGGATGGAATGTCCTAACTGGCCAACCTGGGATATGAGTTTATATATGGAAGGGGAGAAAGTGAGTAGTTAGCTCCACTCAAACCACATAGACTAAGGCTAGGAAAGGGAGAGTTCCCAAAGGACCACCAGGTTTTGTTACCAGAGTAGATGCTTTGTGCAACCAAAATATATCTTTAATTCCACCTTGGATCTCCAAAAACTTCCCCATCATTTTGCAGAAGATAACTAACTACAAATGCAGTGTCATATTGTGCCAACAGGGAAACTGTCTGATTCAGGTTCTGCCACAGCCTGAACCTTCCTTAAGAGCAGAGCTTCTGCTTGTAGAAAATTGGAGGCCACATAAAGGAAGATATGGTTTAGGATGACATGCAGGGACTTCCCAGACTTTTTGGAAGCAATGAAAAGATAAGGGTGGGGAAGGCAAAAATAGAGGCAGACAGGTGCAGCCTTCAGCAGGTGTACTGCCTTTGTGTATATCTGATTTATAAAAGAATGGATATCACAACCTATAACATAGAAAATAGGGGCACCTGGGTGGCTCAGTCAGTTAAGCAGCCGACTCTTGATACCAGCTCATGTCATGATCTCAGGGTCTTGGGATCCAGCCCTGTGTCTGGCTCCGTGCTCAGCGGGGTGTCTGCTTCGGGATTTTTTTCTCGCCCTCTGCTTCTCTGTCTCTCAAATAAATAAATAAGTCTTAAAAAAAAAAAGAAAAAAGTTTGTAGATTTTGCATAAATATCAGATTTAAATGGGAGATTGGAAAAAAATAAATGGGAGATTGGTAAACTCAGATGAAAAATGAAGATTTCTTAAGCATTTATTTTTTTTTTTTAAGATTTTATTTATTTATTCATAGAGACACAGAGAGAGAGAGAGGCAGAGACACAGGCAGAGGGAGAAGCAGGCTCCATGCACCGGGAGCCCGACGTGGGATTTGATCCCGGGTCTCCAGGATCACACCCTGGGCTGCAGGCGGCACTAAACCGCTGCACCACTGGGGCTGCCCTTCTTAAGCATTTCTATTACTCCTTCCCCATCTTCTTTTTCTTAATTCTTGAAATTTATATCAAGACTGTATCTTTGAACTCTTTTATCAGTTCATTCATTGAACAAATAGTTGCTGAGCACTTGCTGTGTCCTGGCACTCTTCTAGGATTGAGGCTACAGCAGAGAGCAACAAAAAAAAATCCTTGACTTTATAACGTTTACACTCTTAAGGAAGGGAGCAGTCAATAAATAAACAAATACTGTATATAACATGTGCTAAGAAGAAAAATAAAGCAAGGTGAGAGAGATAAAGAGTAGTAGGGGAAGGAGGCTGCCATTTGTATGTGGTAAGTGTAATATTTGAGCAGAGACATGATAGGGCTTGGAGGAGGAGCAGCCTAGGCAAGGGGATGTCAGGGGAAGACTATGGGCCTGAAGCAGCTTGGTCTACTCGGAGAACAGTGAGGAGGCCAGAGTTGCAGGACAGTGAGCAAGGGAGAGTATATGGTAAAAGAGGAGGTCAGAGAGTAAGCAAAGGTAGTTGGGATTTGGGTTGCTCATAGGCAGGGGAGAAGGGGAAACCATTGAGGGCTTTGGGCAGAATGATGGGGCCTGACTTGTTTTAACCAGATGGTTCCAGCTGCAGTGAGGTTATCAGGTAAAAGCAGAGAGACCAATTGGGGAAAAAAAGAAAAGCAGCATGCCACAAATGAGAGACCAGCGTAGTTGAGGTAGAGGTGGTAAAAAGAAGCTTTCTCCTCCTGAATGTATTTTGAAACCTGTATTTCTTTCCTTTGTTTTTCTTTTCTTCTTCCTTAATATTCTTTAGAAGTGTGTGACATTTTCCTCTCAAGTAAGAGAACTCAAAACTTGTTTATATAGTTTTGAGACCAGGGGCTTTATTTCTAATCCTATCTTAGAGCATATCTCCCCTCCTCTTTCCACCCGTGTGAGGTTTGCTCCCTGCGGGGTGGGGCTCAGATAATGATTACACATCTAGGAGGTACTGGCATGATGGCAGAAGGGACCATCGAGTACTGTAGTCCCCACTTACCCACAGTTTTGCTTTCCACGGTTTCAGTTATCTGAGATCACCTGTGATCTGGAAGCAGATAATCCTCCTTCTGACTAATCATCAGAATGTCAGTCGTAGCCTAACATTGTGTCACAACCACTATGTTATCTAGTGGTTCAGCTCATCATGTAGGCATTTTGTTATCTCATATAATCACAAGAAGAAGGGTGTATAGAGTACAATAAGTATTTTGAGAGAGAGAGAGAGACCTCATTCACATAACACATTACAGTATGTTGTTGTAACTATGTTATGTTCTATTTTATTATTAGTTATTGTTGTTAATCTCTTACTATGCCTAATTTATAAATTGAACCTTATCATAGGTAGGTATGTATAGGTAGAAACGTAGAATATAGAGTGTTTGGAACTCTCTGCAGTTTCAGCCTCCCACAGGGGGGCTTGGAACGAATTCCCTGCAGATAAGCTGGGGAAGACTACTAATGTACTTGAAATATGGACTCAGGAGCAGGACCTTCCCCGTTTCTGATCAGGGAACTCAGCTTCTAAGGACAGGTCTCCTACTGCTCATGCCCAGAATGCTCTGAAGATATTTCCTTGTGGAAATTACTCTCCTCATTGCCAGTCATACAGAGAATACTCATGTTGGAACAGAGAACTGCAGCAAAGACAGGAAGCGCTGCTGTGTTTCGGGCTGATATGTTGGCAGGAATGATACTAGTCAAAGAACCTTAGAGTCTCAGACTTGGAGGGCTCCCCAGAGGGTATTTAATCCTGTCTTCTCCTGCTGCTGTGTGAATCTCTGCCACAATGTGTAATCATCTAGCCTCTGCTTTAAGACTCTAGAGTCCATAAATCATAGAATGTCAGGGCTGGAAGTGATCTTAGAGTTCATATAGGACTGAGACTAGAAGAATCCAGGAGACTGAACTTTCAGACTCATGTTCTTTGCACTCACTGTGTTATCATTCCAAATAAAGGGCAGCCTTTCTGGTAGAGTCACAGAGGTGGATTTAAGTGTCTCAGTGTTCATCCCATCTCAGGCTGTCTGGGTTTATTTGCTTTACATTTTCAAATCATAATGAATCCTTTCTTTTTATTTTTCACCCCAGGGGTTGCCTTACTCTCAGATGCATACCCTGAGAAAATCTTGCTTGGCCTATTGGCTCAGTATGACAGTGATAAAGACAAGCACACACCAGAGACCAGAATGAAAGTTGGAGAAGTCCTGATGCGAATTGTCAGAGCATTAGGTGAGTTTTCCATCGTCTGGAAAAAGGTGGGAGGCAGTATAGCTTTGGAACCAAAGTCTGCATACCTTGGAGATTTCTTATGCCAACACTATGAGGACAGTTTCAGGGCTGAGATGAACACTTCCTGTTCAAGGATTTAGCAAATGTCCACACTCCCACCAAGAGATTGGCAGCAATGTTGCCTATTTTCCTACCACCGCTTGGACTCCTCTCCTGAGCTATGTTGGGACCTGATTTTCATTGGAGTTGGAATGAGAAGTTTCACACTTGCTGAGCAGCAGCAAGCATAAAAAGAAGAGGAATGTCAGACAGGGAAGGAATAGCTCTAGCTCTTGTTTGGCTACTGTGTGCCAGGTCGTCCGCATATATAATCTCATCTTATTTTCCAAAAAAAAATCCTATCTAGAGAGGCTATTGTTAGACCCAGTTTATAGGTGAGGAAATTGTGGTGCAGAGACCTTCAGCAGTTTGTCCAAGACTCATTCAGCTGATAAGTAAAGTGGTGCTAAGAATTGAGCCCATGAACTCAAAGGAAGGTGCTCCAGACTACATAGGCTGAGAGTAGTAAGATCTCTTGGGTCACAGTGCCTATATTGAAATCCCAAACTGCCGTTTATTGGCTGTGTGACCATGGGAACATTTCTTAAACTCTTAGTGCCTCAGTGTCCTAGTATATGAAGTGAAGCTATTAATAGCACTTACCTCATAGGGCTAGCATAAGGATTAAGTAAGGTAACATTTAGAATAGTGTCTGGCACACAATATAAGCTCAATACATTTTCATTGTTGCTAAGAAGAAAGATTGCTTTCTTATTTTTAATTTTTTAAAGATTTTATTTATTTATTTGAGAGAGCACAAACATGGGGCAGGGAGGAGGGGACAGAGAAAGAGAGAGAGAGAAGCAGACTCCCTGCTGTGCATGGAGCCCGATATGGGACTTGATCCCAGGACCCTGAGATCATGACCTGAGCTGAAGGCAGACACCCAACTGACTGAGCCACCCAGAAGCCCCAAAAGACAAGAAATACTTTATTTAAAGTATGCTCTTTTTAAAGAAAAGAAATACTTTATTATTTATTCTTTATTGAGTGCCCTTAAGGGACTAGAAGATGAGACACTGGGGAGTAAGGACAAAGAAAACAGTTGTTCACTCTAAAGATAGGGGTTAGATTAAGATAAATTAACAAATTTCTCCATAAGTCAGTAAGTATTTTTATATGGAGCTATATAACATGGAATTGGAAGGGCTTTCTTTAACTTGCATTATATAAACTTAGCCATGGACTGCTACATTGAATATAGACAGCTTGAAGCTGTCATACTCCACTGAGTATGGACCAATGTTATAGAGTATCCATTCAGCAACTCCATCATGTATCCACTAGGATGTGATCTAAGGCATAAAAAGAAGTGATCTCTGGGATCCCTGGGTGGCTCAGCGGTTTAGCACTGCCTTCAGCCCAGGGCCTGATCCTGGAGACCCTGGATCAAGTCCCACATTGGGCTCCCTGCATGGAGCCTGCTTCTCCCTCTGCTTGTGTCTCTTCCTCTCTCTCTACCTGTGTCTCTCATGAATAAATAAATAAAATCTAAAGAAAAAAAATGAATGAAATCTTTAAAAAAAAAAAAAGAAGTGATCTCAGCTTCAATTTGACTAATTTGTCTGTGAGCTTGTAAATTTTACCCAATAGGGGAAGATTTTGGAAAACAAACAAGCTTTTTGCCCCTTGCTTCGAGAAATCACACTGAATTCTTCTTTCACCAACACTCAAAGATTTACGAAGATTCTACATAACCATGCATTATTTCTTCAGATATAGCCCTGAATTTTCCTAATTTCTGTGTGTCCCTTGTGACTAAAAAAGAGGACCTAGATGTCCAACCACTTAAATCTTTTTGTTAATGATATAAGAATATCATGAGAATGATTTTTTTAAAATGTTTTCTACTCTTTAAAGAAAGACTAACTCTCTGTATTTGCTTTGTCCTAAATATGCGTCTGAAAAAATACCAGACAAGTACACCATTAGAAGAAATCAGTCTCTCACAGGAGGTGTGAATGTTAAGCTTAAAGTATCACAGGGTCAAGTGCAACTTCTGATTTCTATTTGCTTGTATCATTAGGATTATCAGAGCCAAGAAGGAATGTATGCCATACATAGACTCTATCATTATAACTTCTGGTAAACCTCTACCATTGGGACAATGAACACTGAAAATACACATTTCTCAGTCTCTCGTGGCTAGGGCTAGGGGTGGAGATGAAGGACCGGGTTGAGTGGGAGAGAGTCCTTACTCCTTCCTACATGTTCCTATAATTAGCCCAATTTCCAAAACAGTCTTTGGCATTTCAAAGCAAACTCCATCAATTCTCAAAGTTCTCATGTTTCCGTAGCCTACTTTTCCAAGTATCCAACCATAAACATTGCCTTAGCTTTAACTGCTAATGTCTAATTCACATTACCAACTTGTTCAAGTGCGTAGATGAGGTGACTTGTTGAAATCCTTTAAGTGAAATTAAAGCCTGTTTTTACAACATAGCCAGTATTCTTAGTTTATTAGTGATATGGAAATCCTTGGGAACAACCAATCTGTAAGACTTCCCTAGAAAGTACCCTAGTTTCATTGGCCCACACTTGCTCTCTCACCACCCCCAACTTTTCTTGGCAGCTAGGGAGTTCCACAGAACAAGGCCCACAGGTGGGAGCGGATGCAGGACACTGCTGCTTCCTCTTGGCATCATGTCTAGTTCCCTAACTCTGCCTACTTGTCTTCCTGCCACTAGACAGTGGTGAAAGTCAGGAGTTTTTTTCCTTTCCATTTTTAAAAACTGAGGTATCATATACACACAGTAAAGTATATAAAGTATACTCACATCAAAACTTCTAGTAACCTATAAAGTTTCCTTTCATCCCTTCCTAGTCTGTATCTGCCCCAGAGGTAAGCCCTATTCTAGCTTGTTATCACCATTAGTTTCTTTTGATTGTTCTTGAACTTCATTTTAATGGAATTAAATCTCCATATTTCTGGTATGTTAATAGATCTAGACACTTAGGTAAATTCAGGTCAGATCTGGGGGTAAAAATACTTCATAGGCATGATATATACTCTATTTCCTGTTATATCACAATAGGAGGCACATAATGTCTGGTTATCTCATTTTACTGATGGTGAGATTGATTAATGGTGTTTCCAGTCAGGTACATCTGTTATAAACTTCCCCATCAACCTTCCTGCTCGTGGGGGGTTTTTTGTTGTTTTTTTTTTGGTTTTTGTTTTGTTTGGTTTTTTTGACAGAGCACAAGCAGGGGGAGCAGCAGAGAGAGAGAGAGAGAGAGAGAGAGAGAGAAACAGCTTGCTGCCAAGCAGTGAACCTGATGCAGGGCTCGATCCTAGGACCCTAGGGTCATGACCTGAGCCTAAGGCAGACGCTTAACCAGCTGAGCCACACTGGTGCCCCCCTGCTTGTGGTTTTAAGTAACCACTGATAGCCGGAGCCTAGATCCGTTATTTCATAGGGGTTCTATTTTTTACACATTAAGAAACAGGTACAGAGGGATGCTTGGGTGGCTTGGCAGTTGAGCATCTGCCTTCAGTTCAGGGCGTGATCCTGGGGTCTTGGGATTGAGTCCCACGTTGGGCTCCCTGCATGGAGCCTGCTTCTCCCTCTGTCTGTGTCTCTGCCTCTCTCTCTCTCTGTCTCTCATAAAGAAAGAAAGAAAGAAAGAAAGGAAAGAAAGAAAGAAAGAAAGAAAGAAAGAAAGAAAGAAAGAAAGAAAGAAAAGAAAGAAAGAAAGAAAGAAAGAAAGAAAAGAAAGAAGAAAAAGAAACAGAGATGGTTACTATCTTGCCTAATGTCACACAGCTAATTAATGGTGGATACAGAATTTGAACCCAGACAGTCTGACTCCAGACCTAGTCTCTTACCCAAAACACCATTGTGCCCTGAACATTCTTCCATGTCATTAAGCATCTTTTTCCT
The DNA here is from genome assembly GCF_048418805.1 of Vulpes vulpes. Classification (NCBI taxonomy): domain Eukaryota; kingdom Metazoa; phylum Chordata; class Mammalia; order Carnivora; family Canidae; genus Vulpes; species Vulpes vulpes. The sequence goes on along the minus strand of NC_132791.1, from coordinate 182,015,771 downwards.
GTCATTAACATGGACATTGTCCACATCCTCTATAATTTTTAATGATTGCATGATATATTATTTGAATGTACCATAATTTTTTCAGCTGACCAACTTACAGGTTGTTCCAAGCTTTTGCTATTATGAATTACATTAAGATGAATATTCTTGGGACGCCTGGGTGGCTCAGCAGTTAAACGTCTGCCTTTGGCTCAGAGCTTGATCCCGGGATCCGGGATCGAGTCCCTCATCGGGCTCCCTGCAGGGAGCCTGCTTCTTCCTCTGCCTGTGTCTCTGCCTCTCTCTCTGTGTCTCTCGTGAATAAATAAAATCTTAAAAAAAAAAAAGATGAATATTCTTGTAGCTAAACCTTTGTGCAGATTGTCTTCCAGGGAGATTGTGCCCATTTGTTTGTTTGTTTATTTGTTTAAAATTTTAATTTGAGTATAGTTGACATACAATGTTACATTAGTTTCCAGTGTACAACTTAGTGATTTGACAAGTTTATACATTATACTGTGCTCACTACAAGTGTAGCTACCATCTGTCACCATATAACACTATTACAATATCATCAACTGTATTCCTTATGCTGTGCCTTTTGTTCTTGTGATTTACTCATTCCATAACTGGAAATCTGTACCTACCACTCTCCTTCCCCCATTTTGCCCATCCCCCTGAGATTGTGCCAGTCTGTATTTCAGTGTTTGAGAATGTTTATCTGTATCTTCATTGGTACTATATATGCTATATATTACCTTTTTTTTAATCAAAGACATGTATAAAGAAATACTATCTTGTTTTTATTTACATTAATTCAGTTGATAAAATTAAACATTTTTCATATATTTGTTGGCTAAGTTGTGTGTATGTGAGAGTGTGTGTGTTTGTGTGTGAATTGTTTTTTCCTGGTCTTTCTCCATTTTTCTGTCGGGGTATAGATTTTGTTATTTGATTTATAAAAGCTTTATCTATTTAAAAATCATGAACCACTAAAATTTATGTTGTGACTATTTTCTTTGGGTCATTTACATTTTAGTTTTGTTCATATTTTCTGTTTCTGTTTCTGTTCATATTTTGTTTTTTAAACATGCAAAAGTTTTTTTAAATTTTGATATATACAAATATATCTATTTCTGTATGGTTTCTCATATAGAAAGGGTTTTCAAACCAAGATTATATAAATATTAATATATATTTTTTAATTTCTACTTTTCAATGTAGAAAATATTGTGGAAAAAATTTTGGTTTAGTTTCTTTTATTTAAGGAACTATTTGATTTTTTATTATACCTTTAGAAATTTAATCTTAACACATTGCTAAATTACCAATTACTCCAAATGTTTCTCCATATGTTTCCTCGTATATGGCCCAATGTCAATGTTGACAATAACCTGGGGACCATTATATGTCATTGCATTTTTTAAAAACCTCTTTTAAAAATATAGTATTAAGTTACTGTGCCCACGATAATGAATTGGTAATTAGGATATTACTTGAAAAGTAGAATTAAAGCAAAGGGGATTGAATACACATATGAGGGTATTTCCTTCTGAGACTGCCTTGAGCATTATTCCGGATCTAATGTAGGCTACACAGCTTTCTCACATATGCCAGATGCAATATCTGCTTTCTCTTCAGCAGGGCTGAACAAACATTACCCCATTCTTCTTTGTTCTATAGATTAGTGATTCTCAAACGGGAGTAGGGGGAAAAAATTTTCCCCCCTAGGAGACATTGGCAATGTAAAAATGTCTGGAGACATTTTTAATTACTACAACTGGGGGCATAAGGATATTACTGGCACTTAATGGTTATAAACCAGGGATGCGTCTAAATATCCAACAGTGTACAGGACAGCCCCCTACAATGAGGAATGATCTGACCTAGAATGTCATTAAGGCCCCCTGTTGACACACCCTGCTGTAGAGCTCATGTGGATCATTCTATTTCTGCTTTATAATATTACTCATATGTGTTAGTTAAATCCATGACAGCCACATACAATTACGCAGGTTGTTCACAGCCATAAAAATTCCAAAAGGCATTATTATATGAATGGTATACCCTGGAGTTGTACAGTACTCAAACTGTGCAGTCATCCTAGTGGCCTTGACTAAATTCTAGGCTATCTCCTGTCTGTTACATTTTAGATTGCCACCTCACTGGGAGAGTTTGAAAAAGTCATTTATTCCTTTCTGTAATACGTTTATACAACCTTTTGGATGTGAGAGCTTCTGCATATGGTTAATCTTATCTATTTTATACCCGTCTTATGAGCATAATTTTTAGTGATATCTTTTCTGATGTCTACTGAATTTGGGAGTTGTCCTTCTTAAAGCCTATCGTCACCTTTGAGGTGATTATATGTGCCTCCTACCCTTTCTTGCCTTCCTTTGTGGACCATAATAAGAACTCAAGTATATTTTTAAATTACTCCTTATATTTAGGGAAGATGTTATATACTTTGCCAGTATTTATTTCATATTCTAAGGAAAAAGAAAAAAATAGATGAAATTGCCTTTTATTGGTATGTGGCTCTTATTTGAATCCAAAGTTGGATCAGAAGTCCTTGATGGAAAAAGAATTTCTGCCTCTTCCCATAGTAATATCCAGATATTCTCTGAATTGTAATTTAATTTCCTGCTTTTGTCAACTTCTAAATCATATAAATTCCTGGGTTATTTGGTAGCTCTTCCTAATGCTCAAAGTTGTATATGTGTGTGTGTATTTATCTTGAGTATAATTTTTTTTCCTTAATCTTGGGTGGGTAGGGATATCCATGTAGTTCAGTTCAGAAACATTTTTTTTAAGATTTTATGTATTTATTTGAGATAGAGAGTGAGAGAGAGCACAAGCAGGGAGAGAGGCAGAGGGGGAGAGAGAAGAAGCCTCCCCCACCAAGCAGGGAGCCCGATGTGGGGCTCGATCCCAGGACCCCGAGATCATTACATGAACCTGAGCCAAAGGCAGCTGCTCTGACAGAGCTGCCCAGGTGCCCCTCAGAAACATTTTTTGATTAGCTACTGAATGGCATGTTCTGTACCTGGGACTGGAAATAGGAATGTGAAAAGCCACAGTCTCTTCCTGCAAGGAGCTTATCATTTGGAAGGAGAGAATGACTCAGACACACATCATCTCTGTGAGGTGACCTGCACGTGAAGGGTATTGTGGGAGCACAGGGGAAATGATGGTCTTTGTCCTTTCTCTTCTTGAGATCCTGCAGTCAAATGTGGCAGTGTGCTACAGGGCTACATCCATTCCTCATGCTTATCAGCACAGCAGGTCAGTTTTTGAAAAATAGCCTTTGTCTGATGGTTTTCAGAGATTTTCAACTCACAGCATAGGTCTGAATTAAGGTAAAAAGGTAGGTTGGACATGTGAATAAGTGGATAGTCTGGGAGTTGAGCATTTATAGATTTCGGCAGCAATAAACAACAGTCAGGGATTAGAGTTTTCATATCGTAAGAGGAGAGATTTTCATCAAAATTCAGAGGATCAAATGAAATGCTTCTTGTCAAGTCTGCCTAGATTAGCATGAATGTAGTACAATTTAACAATTATTTATATTAATGTAAATTGGAAATACTAACCTGGCTAGATTTGAAGGTTGAAGCCAAGACTGAATTTTTTTTTCTCATTTTCCTTCTCTTTTTCTTCCTCATGTTAATTTTTTTGAGAAGTGTAACTTTAAAATCTATCTATAGACCTTTCTCCTCCTAACTGTATCAGTAATACACAGTCATTTTAGACAAGTGTATTTTTTTTTAAGTATTTATTTATTCATTCATGAGCCACAGAGAGAGAGACAGAGACACAGGCCGAGGGAGAAGCAGGCTCCATGCAGGGAGCCCGACATGAGACCCAATCCTGGGTCTCCAGGATCACACCCTGGGCTGAAGGCGGCGCTAAACCGCTGAGCTACCCGGGCTGCCCTAGACAAATGTATTGAAAAATATTTAAAAGTATAAAAAAAAGAAAGTGATCACTGATAGTTTCACCGTTCAGAAATAACCACTCTTTGTTTGCATTCTGAGGTTCCTTCTAGTTGCTTTTTCTTCCTCATAACTGTAATTATACCATATGTATACTGTTTTCTTTCATTTAACATGACTTCTAGGCACTTTTCCATGTCATTAAATATTTTTTGAAAACACAAGATTTATTGGTTGTATTATAATTAGTAACTTGAATTTATAATAATTTTACTTAATTATCTTTTAGAAAGATATTGTTTAATTAGGTTGTTTCCAGTTCAGTTCCTTACTTGATGAGGAACTTTATGGGGATTATGAGGTGTGCTATTAATTATTCTGTGACATAAATTCTTTTGGTAAATCATTAATTCTTTCCTTAGGATTGGTTCCTACCAGATAAATTACAAGGTCCACATATATGCATGCACTTAAGGCTCTTGAAATCGAGTGCTCACTTGCCCTCCAGAAATGTGTACTCTTGTCAGCTGTAAATGACACTGCTAAGGTCGCACAGAGAAAACTTTTTCTGTGGCTTTAGACCAGACTTCTGAGCCTGACCAGCCATTTCCAAAATGTGTATCTTTGCTTCCAGAATGAATGGAAGAACCTGTCAGAGATGGTTGGTCTGTGGGTGGGTGAGGAGAAAGATGAGAGGGTGGGAAGGATTGACTGCAGATAGAAGGGTAGGTGCATGACTCAGTCTGAGCCCACTGCTGCTCCAGGAGAGCGACTCAGATCTGGTAGTGTCATCATGATATACAAAGAAGAGTACTCAATTATTTTTAGAGGCGAAACTTCTAGTTTTCTAATCAGCAAGCTCAGACAAGTTCCAGTTTACTCTAGGTCAGAAACTTCCAAAAACGAGAGCAAAAATAGAAAGCCATATTCATATTGCTCCATCTGAAGCATTTTACCTTCAATGAACTCTGTAGGAAAGATCAGGAATTAATATTTGGAATAAGGAATTGGGGGGAAAGAACAAAATTACATGTCTCTATTGGTGTATGCTATGGCAAGTAGAATGTCACCCAGGAATACTGGGACAAAGCAGCTTATACATCTAGGTTAAAAGGCACCTTTTCTCAAATTACTCTATATTCAAGAAAAGGGTGGGTCCTGGGTGTGAAGGTGTATTTCTAACTCTTAAAGCCCGTAAAACACCCTTATTTAATAAGCTCTGTCAACTTTTCCATAACCTGCTTAATTTTTAAGTTTTAGTCCAGCACTTTGGCACTTCAAAGTTCATCCAAGTGGTGAGCAACCGGTGCATGATCCCATCCAGCTCCAGGATGAAGTTCATAATCTACTTTAGAAAACCTGACAACCGGGATCCCTGGGTGGCGCAGCGGTTTGGCGCCTGCCTTCGGCCCAGGGCGCGATCCTGGAGACCCGGGATCGAATCCCACATCAGGCTCCTGGTGCATGGAGCCTGCTTCTCCCTCTGCCTGTGTCTCTGCCTCTCTCTCTCTCTCTGTGACTATCATAAATAAATAAAAAAAATTAAAAAAAAAAAAACCTGACAACCATCTTCTTCTGGCCAGTTGTAGAAGATAAAGGAAGATGGGCTAGTTGGATTTGTCTAGTAGGCTACCCGGATTTCTAGTTGGCTCGGCCTGGGAATTAAGATGAGTGGAGGAGCTTTTAAATGGCTATAATATTCTAGAGTATGGATATACCACAGTTTACATCATTTATTTATTATTTTTTAAAGATTTTATTTATTTATTCGTGAGAGACACACAGAGAGCCAGAGACATAGGCAGAGGGAGAAGCAGGCTCCTCGCAGGGAGCTAGATGCAGGACTCCATCCCAGAACCCCAAGATCACAACCTGAGCCAAAGGCAGATGCTCAACCACTGAGCGGCCCAGGTGTCCCTGGTTTACACCGTTTATTCAATCATTCCTCTGTGGCTGGACCATCAGTTTTTCTGTTTTGTATTTCCTATGGCATACAGCACTGCAATATAAATTCTCATATATGTGTGCCAAGAGAAATATATATTAATATGTATATATGCATATTCCATATATATGTGCATACTGAAGTCGTGGGCCTTTATTTCTGTAAGATTGATATTTGCCTAAGTGGAATCATTGACTCAAAAGCTGTTTATATTTTAAATTGTTTATATGCTGACAGATTACTTCCTAAAATCGTGGGTGAGATAGGGCTTTTTGGACCCCCTGCTATGTCTGTTGTCAGAGAAAAATATCTTTTGAAAATTGTGTTTTTCAAAGGGAACAGACTAAGAAAGTTCTTTCTGTGTGTGTTATTTTGTATGTCTTCATTGCAATGAGAAAAAAGTCTTGTGGTTTTTAAAAAAAATCTTTTATTTATTTATTCACAAGAGACACACAGAGAGAGGCAGAGACACAGGCTGAGGGAGAAGCAGGCTCCATGCAGGGAGCCCAATGTGGGACTCGATCCCAAGACTCCAGGATCACGCCCTGGGCTGAAGGCAGGCGCCAAACCTCTGAGCCACCCAGTGATCCCCAAAAAGTCTTGTTTTCAGCAAGATGTTATTAATACATTTTGGTATTAAGTAATTTACAAGACTAGTCAAGGAATGACAAATCAGCCGTAGAAGTATCTTACTCAACAAAATTTGTTTAAAGGTGCAGCATTATATCATTCACTTCAAGAAGCATTCTAGTTAGGTAGTTTCCAGAAATATTTTAACTTTTAATTTACTGATTAAAAATTTAATTTTATGGGCTTTTTCTTTTCAAATATTTTATTTATTTATTTATGAGAGATACACACAGAGAGAGAGAGAGAGAGAGAGAGGCAGAGACACAGGCAGAGGGAGAAGCAGGCTCCATGCAGGGAGCCCGACACAGGACTCGATCCCAGGTCTCCAGGATCAGGCCCTGGGCTGAAGCTGGCACTAAACCCGTTGAGCCACCTGGCCTTTTCTTTTCTAATAAATGTTTTGGTTTTCTTCTGTGTCATAGATAATCCCAGATTTTAATGGCTTGAAACAACTACTCAGTTGTCTAGAACTCTGTGATACGTATATCCGTGGCAGGGACAGCTTATCTCTGCTTCACATGGTGTTGCCTGGGCTTGGCTGGTGGTTCTGCTGTGTGTGGTATAGCCTGGGCTCTCCCAAAAGGTTGCTACTTAGCTGGAATCCTGACTGGGGCAGTTTGCTGCTCTTCCACATGACTTTTTCACTGTCCCTGCATGTGGACACTCAACATTTGGTAATCTAAGTCAAACTCCTTTTCAGCATGGTGAAAGGTTTCCCAGAGAACAAAAGCAGAAGCTACTATGCCTATTAAAAGCTAAACCTAGGGGTACCTGGGTGGCTCAGTCCACTAAGCCAAAGGTCCTGGGATCGAGCCCTCCATCAGGCTTCCCTCTGAGGTTCTCCCTCTCCCCCTGCAGCTCACCCTGCTTGTGCTCTCTCACTCTCATTCTCAAATAAATAAACAAGATCTTTGAAAAAAAGAGCTAAACCTAAAACTGGCTTAGTCTGACTTCTGCCACATTCTCAAAGTAAGTCACAAATCCAGCCCAGGTTCAAGGCCTCTAATTTTTTATGAGAGAAATAGCAGTATGTTCAAGGATGGTGTGTTGGTAGCCATATCTGTATACTAACTCCACACTACCAAAAGTAGTGCATGCTTATGACTACAAGCCTAACAATACAAATATATAAAGGAATATCAGTCTCTTCCAAATATTAGTGACATTTACTATTCTTACCTCCCAAGGTAAACAATAGTAATAATTTGATATACATTGTCATACATTTCCTTATGCTCCTACAGATGTATGTAAACATATATGGGCTTTTCCCCTTTATAAAAACAAATTTGAATACTTTTACTATTACTCTATTATTACATGCCATCAATCTGTAATTTGTTTTCTTTGAAATCAACTTCAAAGGGTGAAATGCACACTTTTCAGTGCATTTCAGTGTGCATTTCAGCGTGGTTTGATATAAATCCATGTAATCATACAACAGTTGAAGTATAGAACATTTTTATCACCTCAAAAAGTTCCTTTTTGCCCAAATTATCTCCCATTCCAAACCCCACCCCAGGAAACCACTGATGAATTCTGTTACCATAGATTAATTAGATCTGTCTTTTCTAGAGTTTCATGTAAATGGAATTATGCATTGTATACCCTTTTGTGTCCGATTTCTTTTGCTCAGCATAGTATTTTTGAGATTCATCTGTGTTGTTGTGTCTGTCAGTCATTCACTGCTCTTCATTGCTAAGTGGTGTTACTTTATATGAATATACTGCAATTTGTTTACCCACTTCTGTTGATGAACATTCTGGTACAAGGCTCTGTGTGAATGTATGTATATTTTTTCTCTTGGTTAAGTACTTAAGAATTGGAGTTGCTGGATCATGCAGTCTATGTATAAGGAACTTGCCAAACTGTTTTCCAAAGTAGTCATACCATTTTATGTTATGACTAGCAATATATGAAAGTTCCAGTTGCTCCATATCATTGCCAACACTTTATATCAATTTTTTAAAAAAATTTTAGCCATTTTAGTGGATCTGTGGTGGTATCACATTGTGGTTTTTAATTTCTTTGATGACTAATTATGTTGAGCACATGTCTTTTTATGTGCTTATTTTCTATTCATATAACTATTTTGTGAAGTAACTCTCCAGATCTTTTTCCATTTTTAATTGTATTATTTCTTTTTGTTGAGTTGTAAGAGTCCTTTATATGGAGAAGATATAAGCCCTTTGTCAGATACATGTATTTTGCAAGTATTTTCTTCTTAGGGGTGTCTTTTGAAAAGCAGACATCAATTTTGGGGTTAAAATAATATTTATTATTATATTAAGTAAATATGCAAAAACATATAATTAGGTTATATTACCTAGCTCATTTACAGCTTTAAAAACAAATAAATTTAAAATTTTAATGCCAACAAAAAATTAAATTTATGACAATAGGGTGCCTGGGTGGCTCAGTGGTTGAGCATCTGCCTTTGCTCAAGTCATGATCCCAGAGTCCTGGGATTGAGTCCCACATCAGGCTCCCTACAGGGAGCCTGCTTCTTCCTCTGCCTATATCTCTGCCTCTCTCTGTGTGTCCCTCATAAAAAAATAAATAAAATCTTTTTTAAAAATTGACAGTATTTTTTTTAATTGACAGTATTTTAATGTGATATGTCACATTTTGCAAAACTTAAATCACTGCCTACAATGTGAATATTCTGATGTTACAGTGGAGAATTTTTTGAGATTAGCATGCCCAAATTATTATGTGATGTAAGTTAAACGCTTACTCCCTTGTATTCCTTCTCTATAAACTATTACAAAGCCCTTGGGTTCTGAAGTAAGACTAGCTGCATTCAAATCCCTGAGTTTTGAGTGTCTGGCCATAAGCAAGCTACTTACCATCTCTGTGCCTCAGTTTTCTCATCTGTAAAATGATCATCATAATAACAACTTACTTGATAGAGCTCTTGTGAGGCTTACAGGAATTAATAAGGGTAAAGTGCCAGGTATACATAGTAAGCACTCAGTGCTAATTAGTACCTTTTATTACCTCAAGCTCTAAGTAGTAACTCTGCAGGAACTGAAGCCTTGGACCATTAGGAACACCAGACAGTAGTGGGTAGAATTTCAACTTGCTCAGAAAAACAAGAACTGAACCCAAACCAGACTTCTGGCATATAGCTGGGAACCAGGTTTATACTACTTGCTACACATATAAGAATGAAAGCTGCTGTTACCACGGGGAACAAGCTTTTCTCTTGGAGGATCAACAAAGACACACTTACCCCCAGACCCTACTCACTGGTGAAATAACTTCTAGTAATTTCCCAAGGATGAAGATCTACATCATCAGTTTCTTCTTCCTATTGAATTATTCCCATTTACAAATAAACATTACTTAAAATATATATTTTTTTAAAGATTCTATTCATTTATTCATGAGAGACACAGAGAGAGAGGCAGAGACGTAGGCAGAGGGAGAAGCAAGCTCCCTGCTGGGAGCCCGATGTGGGACTTGATCCCGGGACCCGAGGATCACGACCCAAACCAAAGGCAGACGTCTGCTTAACCACCGAGCCACCCAGGTGTCCCTTAAAATATTTTTAAACAAATAAAACACTTCTCTGAACTTCTCCTAACTATTGTTCTCTGGTCTCTGTCACAGTAAAACTCTTAGAAAAAGTTATCTGGATTTGCTTGCTATACTTCCTCCTACACCATTTTCTTCTCAAGTCACTCCAGTGGAGCTTTACATCCTCAGCATTCTCTTGTTAACCAAAATACTGAAAAAGCCATTGACCTCTTCTTCATCCTTATATTACTTAACCACCCGATAGCATTTGATGTGTTTGACCACTGCTTCCTTTCTGAAATACCTTCTTCTCCAGGCCTCCCAGACAGTAGTGTTGCCTGATTCTCCTCTTACTTCATGGCTATTCTTCAGTCTTTCTTGCTGTCTCATCCTTCACTACTGATCTCCAAAGGTCAGAATCTCCTAGAGCTCTGTCCTTAATCCTGTCCTCTTTTCCACACACACAGTGCTACTTAATAGCTGCTCGATCTAGCTAGAGGTTTATTGATTCTATTAACTTTTTTTACAAAGAACCAGCCTTTAATTAATTTTCCATATTGTTTTTTTTTTGGTTGTCTATTTTATTGGTTTTCTGTCCTATCTTTAATGTTTCTTTCAATATTAGTTATCTATTACTATAAAACAAATTACCTCAAAACTTACCAGATTAAAACAGCATTTACTGGGGCACCTGGGTGGCTCAGTGATTGAGTGTTTGCCATTGGCTTGGGTTGTGATCCCGGGGTCCTGGGATGGAGTCCCATATCAGGCTCCCAGGGAGCCTGCTTCTCCCTTCTGCCTGTGTCTCTGCCTCTCTTTCTCTGTGTCTCTCATGAATAGATAAAATCTTTTTTAAAAAACATACAATCAGGGATCCCTGGGTGGCGCAGCGGTTTAGCCCCTGCCTTTGGCCCAGGGCGCGATCCTGGAGACCCGGGATCGAGTCCCACATCGGGCTCCTGGTGCATGGAGCCTGCTTCTCCCTCTGCCTGTGTCTCTGCCTCTCTCGCTCTCTCTCTGTGTGACTATCATAAATTAAAAAAAAAAAAAACATACAGTCATTTATCTCACAGTTTCTGTAATGTAGGAATCCACCCATGGCTTAACTGGGTGTCTCTGTCTCAAAGACTTTCACAAAGCTGCAGTCAAGGTGTTGGCTGGGCTGTGGTCTCATCTAAAGAATAAACTGAGGCCAGAGCCATTTTTAGGTTCACTCACATGGTTGGTAGGATTCAGTTATTGGTGAGTCACTGGAATGAAGGCCTTAGTTCTTTGCCTACTGTTGACCTGCAACCTCCCTCAGTTCTTTGCCATATGGGCCTCTAAAGAGGCTGCATACAGCATGGCAGTTAGCTTTCACCAGATTGAGCAAGCAGGAGAGCAACAGAAGGTAAGCAAGATGGAAGTGTTAGTCATTTTGTAACCTAATCTCAGAATTGACATCCCATCCCATCACTTTTGTCACAAGCAAGTCACTAGGTTTAGCCCCAATTCAAGAGGAGGGAATTACACAAGGCAGGAATATTAGGAGATGGGTAGTATAGGGTACCATTTTAGAGGTTGCCTACAACACCTTTCTTCTATTAACTTTTGGTTTAACTTGTTTGCCTTTCTAGTTTCTTAAGGTAGAAGCTTATTTAGATCACTGATTGTGGGCCTTTCTTTTTTTTCTAAAGTAAGTATTAAAAACTACAAGTTATTCCATAAGAACTACCTTAGCTGCATTCCTTAAATTTTGATGTTTTCATTTTTATTCATTTCAAAATATTTTGTAATTTTGCATGTGATCTCTCTTTCTACCAAGGATTACTCAAAAGTGTGATGTTTGTTTAAACTTCAAACATTTACTGGGCGCCTAGGTGGCTCTGTCAGTTAAGCATCCGACTCTTGGTTTTGGCTCAAGGTCCTGGGATCAAGCCCCACATCAGGCTCCCTGCTAAGTGAGGAATCTGCTTATTCCCCTTCCCTCTGCCTCTCCCCTCCCCTGTTGACGCTTATCCATTCTCTGTCTCTCAAATAAAGAAAAAAAAAAACCCTTCAAATATTTACTGATTTTCCAAGTAGCTTTCCATTATTGCTTTCTGAGTTCTTTGTAGTCAGAGAACATATTGTATATTATTTTTGTTATTTTAAGTGTATTGAGACTTATTTATGGCCCAGGATATGGCCTCTCTAGGTGAATGTTCCCTGTGCACTTGGAAGTGTATTCTATAAATATCAATTATATCAAGTTGGTTGATATTTTGTTAACATTTTCAGTATCCTTACTGATTTCCTGTTTACTTGTACTATCAACTACTGAGAAAGGAATTTGAAATCTCCAACTCTAATTGTAGATATGTCTTTTTTTTTAATTTTTATTTATTTATGATAGTCACAGAGAGAGAGAGAGAGGCAGAGACACAGGCAGAGGGAGAAGCAGGCTCCATGCATCGGGAGCCCGATGTGGGATTCGATCCCGGGTCTCCAGGATCGCGCCCTGGGCCAAAGGCAGGCGCCAAACTGCTGCGCCACCCAGGGATCCCTGTAGATATGTCTTATTTCTAATTCTGTTAATTTTTGCCTTACCCATTTTGAACCTCTGTTACTGCATGCATGCATGCAGTTAGAATTGTTGTCTTCTTCATGAATTAACCCCTCTCTCCCTGTAGTGTATTCCTTGTTCCAAAGTCTACTTTCTGTGATGTTAATATAGCCATTTCACTTTCCTAAAATGAGTGGGGTTTCGGGGTATATCTTTTTCTATTCTTTATCTCTTAACCAGTTTATGTCTTTATATTTGAAGTGGGTTTTTGTAGACACCATATTGTTGGATCTTACTTGCTTGCTTGTTTTTGGGATCTTGCCTTTTTTTTTTTTTTTTTACTCATTTGAAGTCTTTTAATTTTAGTCTTTTAAATTGTTCAGATTGTTTATATTTAAAATAATTTTTGATATGGTTGAGTTTAAATCTATCATCCTGCTATTTGTCTCATCTGTTCTTTGTTCTCTTTTCCCTCTTTTTCTTATTTCTTTTGGATTGATCAAGTATATTTTATCATTCTTAATCTCCACTCTTGGCTTATTCACTGTACTACTTCTTTAAGTTTTCAGTCCTCATTCTAGAACTGCAGTTACAATGTATGCTAGAATTTTTTGCTATTGTCCTCAGGCTCTGCTCCTTACTCCCCTCCCCCCCATCTTTTCTCTTACCTTCAATTGATCCATCTTCAGGTTCAGGAATTCTTTTCTTTGATATCCTGTGAATTTAGCCCAACCAGTGAATTTTTTGTTTTAGGTATTTTTAATTTCTAGAACTTCAAATTTGGGTTCTTTTATTCTGCATTTAGTTCCTTTTATACTTTCTTTTTCTCCATCATTTATTATATTTTCTTTTACCTCCTTGGGCATAATTATAGTAGCCACTTTAAAATCTATTTTGATAATTAAAATATCTGTATTATTTCAGTGTGGTCTTCTGTTGATTATCTTTATTCTTGAGAATGGGTTATATTTTTGTATAACAACTAATTTTGGATTATGTCCTAGACATTGTGGGTATTTTTAAAAAGATTTTTTTTTATTTATTTATTTTTAAAAATTTATTCATTCATGCATTCATGAGAGACACAGAGGGAGAGACAGAGACAGAGACACAGGCAGAGAGAGAAGCAGGCTCCATGCAGGGAGCCCTATGCGGGACTGATACCCGTTCTCCAAGATCACTCCCTGGGCTGAAGGCGGTGCTAAACCGCTGAGCCTCCCAGGCTGCCCGACATTATGGGTATTATGTTGGGGCAGCTATGGGTTCTTTCGTGGTCCACCAAACCCTGTTAAATTTTTGTTTTATAGGCAGTTAACTTAGACTCAAACTGCAGACTTTGTTTTTGCCTGTGATGAGTTCAGATCTATGTTTAGTTCCTTTAACCTTACCTGCAAGCTGCTTTGAGTCTAGTCTACACATGCTGAATTTCAGTACATTCCCTGAGGTCAAAGAGAGGCAGAGAGAGTCTATATTCACTGACCTGAATCCTCACCTTACTCATATATCTGTGCCCTGCATGCTTGCCGCTTTAGGAGTAAATAAAATTAAAAGAAAAGAAATCAGGGGTCCTTGGCTGGCTCAGTTTGTAGAATATGTGACTGTTGACCTTAGGGTTTTAAATTTGAGCCCCATGTTGGGTACACAGTTTACTTAAAAATAGATAACAAATAAGGGGTGCCTAGGTGGTTCAGTCAGTTGAGCAGCCAATTCTTGATTTTTGGCTCAGGTCATGATTTCCCAGGGTTTTAAGATCAAGCACTGTGTCAGGCTACATGCTCAGCAGGGAGTTTGCTTGAGATTTTCTCTCTCTCCCTCTGCACCTCCACTTCTCATTCATTCTCTCTCTCTCTCTCTCTCTCTCTCTCTCTCAAAAAAAATAAATAAAAGCTTTTTAAAGATAAATAAATAAAAATAAAATTAATTAATTCTCATTCATCTTCAAACTTAGACCAGGTTCCATGGCCTGACTTAGTTCAAGAAGCTGAGATCATAAAGACTTGCTTGTGCTATGTTAGGGGATTTGGACTTATGTTGATCTTACTTGGAAGCCATGGAAAGATTTTAAGGAGGGAAGAATTGGTCATAATTACATTTTAGCAAAATTACTTTGGCTGTTCTGTGAAGGATAAGAGTGGAACAAGACTAGAAGCAAGGAGACCTGCTTAGAATATTGTTGGGTCAATCTGGGCAAGATAATTGATGGTGGATACCCAACTATGGGTTACATATGAGAAAGGAGAAGAAAAGATGTGCCCAGATAGGAAAGAAAGCATGAGAACAGAACAAAAGTGGAAGGGATGTGGTATGAATGGAGAGCTGTCTTCCTACTGTTAATCATGTTTGGTGTCTTGGGGAAGTCAGGCTAGATAGGGAGGAGTTGGGCTTGATGTGATGGGCATTTGGTAATCACTATACATTTGTAAGAAAAGAGACAACATGAGAGACATGCAGGTGTGGTTGGCAGGGGCATGAAAGATGGATGAAGAGAGAAGAGCCTGGAGCCAGAGAGATCTCTCAGAGGCTGTTGTTGGTATTCCTTGGCACAAAGAGATGGGCACTTTGATTAGAGAGATGTCTGTGAGAATGATAAGAAAAGGTAGATTTTTAAAAGATTTTATTTATTTGAGAGAGAAAGAGCATGAGCAGGGGAAGAGGGAGAGGGAGAGGGAGAGAATCTCAACTAGACTTCACACTAAGCATAAATGTTGGTATGGGGCTCGATCTCACAACCTAGTGATCATGAGTGAGCTGAAACCAAGAGTCAGAGGCTTAACCAACTGAGTCACCCAGAGATGCCCCCAAAACGTAGATATTATAGGCAATTCAGAGGAAAAAATGATACTCATTTTTTTTTAACATTTAGTGGAGATGGGAATTATAATCCACCCAGCAGCCATTCTTCTCATAGAAATGTTGAGAGAGGGGATCCCTGGGTGGCTCAGCGGTTTAGTGCCTGCCTTCAGCCCACAGCATAATCCTGGAGTCCTGAGATTGAGTCCCACATCAGGCTCCCTGCATGGAGCCTGCTTCTTCCTCTGCCTGTGTCTCTGCCTCTCTCTCTCTGTATCTCTCATGAATAAATAAATAAAATATTTTTTTAAAATGTTGAGAGACTCAAATGGTATAATATATATGCTATTCCTTACAATTATTTGAGTGTCATTACAGAGATATACTCACTACTGTATTAATTCCGTAGTGAGATTACCAGATACCAAGTAGAGAGGTGGGACCATTGATGGTGGCAGCCATTGGGCAGATAAATAAAGACTTTGACATATAGACTTAACCTTGGAATACATTTTAATTTTTGTGCACAAGTTACATTATCTCTCTGTTACTTATCTGTATAATGGAGATAATTATAGTAACTACCTGATAAGGTAGTAATGAAAGATCATATATGTAAAGTGTTCAGAACCAGTGTCTTTCATGGTAAGGAGTGAATAAATGTTGGTTGCTATTATCTTCTGGTTATTTTTGAATGAGTACATCATATTCCTTCATTTCCCAAGGCCAACCCTGAGAAAGGAGCCCTTCAGACAAGTAAAATAGATGGTCATCCTATGTTATTCCAGCATACAAATTATAGTTGAGGACTTATTCCATGCCAGGTTCTCTGTTAATCACTTCATGTGCATGTTCTCACATTATGCTTGAAGTGGCCCAATAAGGTGATTCTTCTTAATATTATTGCCTTTTTATAGAAAAGGTAACAGATTCAGTAGAGTTAGTGACTTCCCCTCATCACGCTGGTAGCTAGTGCTAGATCTAAGACCTTACCACTGTCATAAATAAATTGTTGTTAGCTTTAATCAAAACTTTTATTTTAATTGATATGGGGACTATAAAAGCCAAATTATACTGTGAAATTAGAAACCAGCTGCCAGATATTGGCATGAACTCTTAGAAGCAGAGTGTACATTGATGATTTGTAGTAGGAACAGGGAATTAATTTCTGTAACAAAAAAAATCATGGGGCTTTTATGTTGGGAATCTTGGGAGTCAATAAACTATAGCCTTTGGACCAAATCCAGCCTGTTGCCTATTTTTGCACAGCTTATAAGCAAGAATGATTTTCACGTGTTTAAATGGGAGGAATGCTTCAGTCAATACAGCATGCATCTCTTGATCTTGGGGTTGTAAGTTCAAGCCCCACATTGGCTGTAAAGATTACTTAAAAAATAATAATAAAATCTAAATGGTTGATGGGAGGAAGCAAAAGAAATTATAATCCTTAGTGATATAATAAGAATATGAAATGAAAATTTCAGTGTCCCTAAATAAAGTTCTTTGAACTAGTCATGCTTATTTGCTTATAAATAGTAGTCTGTAGCTACTTTTATACCACAACAGCAAAGTTGAGTAGTTACACAGAAATCGTATGGCCTTCAAAGTCGTACTCTTTGACTCTTTACAGAAAAAGTTTGCTGACCTCTATTCTAAGGTAACCATTATTCCAGTACATAAATCTGTTTCTTTGACAGCCTTTCACTACTTGCTTTTCAGTGGAGTCTCTTTGGAAGTGACTCATCTTTCCAGATCATTAGGTCCTTTTCCTCCCCAGATCAAGCTTTGTATTCTACTTTAAATAGCAGAAATATTTCCTTTTGTATTTACTTCTCTTTAAATATATTTAAGTAGATAGTGCATTTCTTTTCTGAAAATCACCAACTGTGAGAATCATTGGCTCAGAAGGTACAAGATGCCATTGGCAAGGGTCCTTTCTTCAAAGATAACAATATGAACTAAACTTGAATGCTCCAGCATTTTCTTCTGCTATTTTTATTTTCAGTGTCTTCATACTTTTGTCTTCTCATCTCACTCCCCTATTCCTATTTAAAGCAAATTAAGGCATTAATTTGGATCCTTCAGTATGTATGTGAAAGGATACAGGACAGAGAAGCACCTGATTCTCTCATTTTTTTGCAAATCTTGAAATAGATTCTTGCATTCATTTTGACTTACGGACTTACAAGAGAGTATGCCCAACAATCTAAATGAAATATAATATTCCCTTTAGAAAGAAATTGTAACTTAATTTTCCTTTTGTTTGACTTGATTTCGTAGCACTTGAAGAATGTTCTCTTAATAATTTAAACGTGTAGTTATATTCTCAGGCCACAGGCTTCCTGATTTGTGTTTGTCAATACTATGAGGCTAACTAACACTTGGGCATGCTTTAACGAGTTTGAACATTTATGTAGCAAATTAAATTAATTAAGTCAGTGGAATGGTCTTAATACTTTCATCATCACAGAATTGTAAAGAGCATCTCCATTTAAAATATCAAGTTTTTTTTCTTCTTTCATCTTTTAGAATAACTTACCATAAACCTGGAACTTTTCCTTCCCCATGATCACATTTCTGTGCTTTACTTTGTTAATTTTGCTCTTCAAGAAAATTCCACCACATTTCTGAAGTCTGTTACTGTCTCAAGCACACTTTTCAAGAGAACTACCCTATTTGTCTTGTCAGTAACACACATGGGTAGAGTCAGTTATTGCAGATTTTGCAGGCAGGATGACTTTGTGTAAACTGATAGCTTATACACTGATTAAACCAATCTTGGAGTTCAATGAGCTGATGAAATGGAATGAGTAATCTGGTTAATACGTAACTATAGAAGTCTTGGCATCCCCTATTTCAAACTTTCTTTGTTTCTGTGTTAACTTTAGTTCACCGAGTTGCCAAAAATCCATTGGTACAAAGCATTTCCTGTGCATTGTTTTACTTTGTCCAAAAGATAATTATCTGTGGTTCTTACTTGCACATCACTCTGTCATTTGAAGACAAGGGAAAAAAACGTCCTTGTGCAAGTCGGAAGTGTTAGGTAGGGTCTCTATTTCTCCTCCCTTTGCCTTCACTTAATTCTTTTCCCGTTCTTCTCTCCCATTTAAAACCCTTCTCTACAGGTCCCTACTCAGGCTCAACCATCCCTAGAAAGTAATCAAATTTCAGAAATTATCTCACCATCAGATCTTTCTTGTTCCTTCCCAGCTTGTAAAAACGAGGTGGCAGGTATATTAATATTTGCTAAGGAATGGATGGCAGCCTCCTATTGTGCTGCTTTTCTTGGGATTATTTTGCATTTTTAATAAGAAGGCCATATAGTTCAAAGAAATAAAGTTCTAATTATTAGGTAGACTCAGAGGCAGTACAGTTTGCTAACAGAAGAACTGTTTGGAGGAGCACCTGGGTGGCTCAGTGGTTGAGTGTCTGTCTTTGGCTCAGGTAGTCAGTCATCCTGGACTCCCGGGATTGAATCCCACATCGGGCTCTCGGTGGGGAGCCTGCTTCTCCCTCTGCCTATGTCTCTGCCTCTCTCTGTGTGTCTTTCATGAACAAATAAATAAAATGTTTTTTAAAAGAAGAAGAAAAAAAAAAAAATAAAAGAAGAAGAAGAAGCCCTGTTTGGAGACAGAAAGTTTCTCTGTCTCTTTAAAACATACCTGGGAGGTCATTTGCACCAACAACAGCCCCACTGGCAGGTTTGTTTTAATTTAATTTAATAACTTGTCCCACAGGGGGCTTCCTCTGGTTACATCTAAGCCTATCAAAGTCTGTACATATGTACATACAATTTACATGTAAACTATCCCTGCTTATGTGGGCTCTGTGATGAGGTACAATGAAACTAGACCCAAGAAAGGGAGGGCAAAGAACCCCGGAAATCTTTGCTAACCTACTCATAGCTCAGGGTCACATCTTGGTTACATTACCTTAAAAAGGTAACAGTATGAATGAAGAACCAAAAGCAGCAGATCAACAATTAGCCTTAGGGAGAAATGTGGGTCCTGACATGTAGACACTGGTAGAGGGAAATCTATTAAGGGACTACCCAGCATTCTTGCCCAATGACTACTGTGACCTGCCTCCCTGGCAAGCCCTATCAAGACTAGACGGTGGCTTTGGCTCCAGCACTCTGCAGTGCCCTAATATGTGCATCAGGTTTAGGGGTTCAGCAGCTTTCACAAAGCCATTTGTCAGTCATCTCCTACTGTTAGGAAATCGGAAGTGTTCATTTCTTTCCCCCTTGAAAGTGGCAAAGAGGAGGGGAATTTTTTGGTTCTTCTCTGGAGGCTAGAATTAATAGGATTCCCGCCCTTACACAAGACAATAAAGTGACAATTCTGGTGTTTGCCCATGGACCAGAAGAATTTACTCTTATTATACCCTTTTGCATATGCCTTGTTTTAAGAACTAAGTCCCTGGATTCCCTTCTGCTTCTAGTTTACAAGGTTAAACAGGGAAAGAGGAAAATTGCAAGGACTGAAATGTCACAGATGCGGGGAATCAGTTGGCCACATTTATGTCCTTTGTTTCAGAACGGAAGTTCCTGCTGAACTTACTGGAGAGCCAAGTAAATGTCCTGATGGCAGTAGAAAAAAACTTCTACCTAGAGGCCACAGCCTCATCTTGAAAATTTGTCTGTCCTACAGTAGCTAATGTGACCTCAGATCAGCCTGTTCAAAGTAATTGTTGTTAATAGATCAGAATTTACCTATGAGTTTTTTAATGATGAATTTCATCAAAAATTAATCACCTTTAAATTATTTAATTCTCTAAATGGCTTTTAAAGAGGAAATCCTGCCCGTCGGGATCTGCCATGTTAATCGAATCTCCTTCTGACCTTGACAAAAATTATAATCTCTGTTGACTCTGGTCCACACATAGCAATAACATGTATGCATGAGGTGTTATAAGAAACTGGTAGTTCAGGGATCCCTGGGTGGCCTGGCGGTTTAGTGCCTGCCTTCCGCCCAGGGCGCCATCCTGGAGTCCCGGGATCGGGTCCCACGTCAGGCTCCCTGCATGGAGCCTGCTTCTCCCTCTGCCTGTGTCTCTGCCTCTCTCTCTCACTCTGTGTCTCTCATGAATAAATAAATAAATAAAATCTTTAAAAAAAAAGAAGAAGAAGAAGAAAGAAAGAAACTGGTAGTTCTTCTGTATTTCTTTCCATAGTAAAGTAGAGTTCTAGATTCTGAAACGCAGAAAAAATGAGTAGATATTAAGAACAACATAATAGGGTGCATGAACAGAATTAGATTTATGTTTTGTCTACTGTTTCTTCATTGGCTGATCAGCAGCAATATTACTGTGAGGGCACGTGGCTGTCCATGGTGTTTCCCCTAAGGATCACTTGGGTTCCAGAATAAATGGCAGTTCAAGATGGAAGGAAAGTAATTTCTCTGTATCCTTTTTCAGTAACTAGTGAAATTAAGTATGTATTTATCATTTAACTGTTTTGCACCTTTCCTTTTTTTCCCTCCCCATATGTCTAATATAAAACTCAAAGTACAGAAAGTACCGTCTTGGTGAGTAGAAGAGCATACTTGAACTGGTTGGATTACAGAGGAGATTTAAACACTGTAATTGAGATCTGGGAGCTTGCAAAGATAAGATTAAGATTGAAAGATATGCAAAGAAAGAACAGTTCCCTATCTCCACTTGTGTCTGGTTTTAACAGGGGAGGGAAATAAAGAGCAGAAGAGATTTGATTTAGACAAAATAAAAAGTCTGGAGCACAAATGTGTTTAAATATTTGCAGGAGGTCTTATCCCTGGGTTAATGTTTGTCAAATGGGTTTGGCACAGCCATACCTAGAGTTGGGATATTGGACCAAATGGCTAACTATATATAAGGACCTCTCGGTTTAAATCTTCAATATTTTGCTTGCCTTTTCTCTTTTAAGAGACTTTAGAATTATACCAAGTATTTTTTTTTTAAAAGCAAGAAACAAAAACCTGATGCAGTGAAAGTTAATTTAGAAGGTTTTTAAAAATGTCACCCCTTAAATGCCAGCTCTGAAGTAGTAAAGACTGAAATTGTATTGTCACCATCTTTCACTAACAAATAAGGAAGCAAAGATCTGGCAAAAGTAATGCCATTCACAAAGAGAGAGAAAGCTCTGGGTTCTGCTTGACCGGTGGTCAAGGACAGGATCTGGT
This sequence comes from Vulpes vulpes, assembly GCF_048418805.1. Lineage (NCBI taxonomy): Eukaryota > Metazoa > Chordata > Mammalia > Carnivora > Canidae > Vulpes > Vulpes vulpes. The sequence goes on along the minus strand of NC_132791.1, from coordinate 181,994,285 downwards.
TCCTCTAGTGGGCATATCATCAAAGAATCCGGATCTCCTGCCTCCTTTTTGAGGGGAGCAGCCATTGTGATTTGTCTGTGGAATTCACCCCAAGCATTTGGTCTCTGAGCTTTTAGAAGGCAGAATTGTGTTTTACATCAGATTCTGCTTATATATACCTCTTCTCTTCTAGTACATGAAGATTTTTGTGTAAGTTACTTATTTTTTCCAGTTTTATTGTAAAATAGATTCTCTTGTTCTCCTACCCCTCGTACTTTCAAAATTCGTTCTTTAAAAAAACAGCAGCTCTGGGATGCCTGGATGGCTCAGCAGTTAGGCTCTACTTTCAGCTCAGGGCATGATCCTGGCATCCTAGGATCGAGTCTCACGTTGGGCTCCCTGCATGGAGTCTGCTACTCTCTCTGCCTATGTCTCTGCCTCTCTGTCTCTCTCTCTCCGTGTCTCTCATGAATAAATAAATAAAATCTTTTTAACATAAATAAAGCAGCTTTATTGAGGTATAATTCATACACCATACAATTTACCCATTTACAGTATACAGTTCAGATTTTTTGTGTGTGTTTACAAGGTTGTGAACCATCACCACATTCAATTTTAGGACATTTCATTACCCCAAAAGAAGTTCTGTACCAATTACCAGTCAGGCAACCAAAGATGTACTTTCTGTGTCTAAGAATTTACTGATTGTGGTCATTTCCATTTTCATAAAGGAAATCATACATGTGTGTTTTTTGTGTGTGACTGTGTACTTTCACTTAATATTTTCAGAGTTCATCTAGGATGCAGTATCAGTGCCTCATTCCTTTCTACTGATAAATAATATTCCACTGAATGTATATACCATATTTTAGAATCAGCTCTACTGGGTGACTGTAACACACGGCATGCTGCTAGGTGAATATGACCAAAAATAGGCAGGGTCCCATCATAGGGGGCATGGAGTTAAGGATTTGAACAATGGGGAACTGATAATCCAAAAATAGTTCAGCCACCTTGAAAGCCATTTTGGCGGTTTCATATAAAACTAATAAACATTCTTACCATATAATCCAGCAATCATGTCCTTAATATTTGACCAAATGAGTTGAAGATGTATAACTGCACAAAAACCTGCCTGTGTATGTTAATAGCAGTTAATTCATAATTGCCGAGACTTAGAAGCAACCAAGATGTCCTTCGGTAGGTGATTGAATAAATAGATTGTGGTATACCAGGCAATGGAATTTTTTCAACATGTAAAAGAAATGAGCTGTCAAGCCGTGAAAAGACATGGGGAAACCCTAAAAGCCTATTATTAAAGGAAAGAAGCCAAGTCTACCAACCATAGTATTGTTGGAACCATAGGACAGGGATCCCTGGGTGGCACAGCGGTTTGGCGCCTGCCTTTGGCCCAGGGCGCGATCCTGGAGACCCGGGATCTAATCCCACATCAGGCTCCCGGTGCATGGAGCCTGCTTCTCCCTCCGCCTGTGTCTCTGCCTCTCTCTCTCTCTGTGACTATCATAAATAAATTAAAAAAAAAAAATTAAAAAAAAAAAAAAAGGAACCATAGGACATTCTGGAAAATGCAAAACTATGGAGACCGTAAGATCAGTGATTGCCAGGGGTTAGCCCAGAGTGAGAGACGAACAGGCAGGGCACAGAGGATTTGGGGCCAGTGAAACTGTTCTGTATGATACTATAATGCAGGAGACGTGTCCTTATATGTTTGTCAACCCATGCGGTGTACAACAGCAGAGTGAACCTTAATGTAAATTACGGGCTTTGGCTGATAATGATGTGCTGATACAGGTCTATCACTTGAAACAAATGTATGGTTCTGGTGCAGGATGTTGCTAGTGGGGGAGCCTGGGGAAAGAGAGGGGAAGGAATATACAAGAATTCTGTGCTTCCTGCCCAATTTTGCTGTGAACCTCTAACTGATCTAAAAGATAAAGTCTGTTAAAAAAAAAAAAAAAAGGAAAGAAAGAAAGCATTATCGGGGTGCCTGGCTGGCTCCTTCAGGTATGCATGCAACTGTTGATCTCAGGGTCATGAGTTCAAGCCCCATGTTGGGTGTGGAACCCACTTAAAAAAAAAAAAAGCATTATCAGTTTACCATTGTTCAAATCCTTAACTTTCATGTCCTGCATGATTGGACCTTGGGGATTTCTAATCATCTTTACATTTTAGTGCACCCTTTGTTAGAGTTACCTGGTGTAGTTGCTACTTTCTGATTATGCCATCCATTTTATTCTCTCTATCCCCACCACCACCTTGCTTCCGTGACTCTGCAGACATAGTTCCATCTACCAGGAATACTCTTCCTGCTGTGCCAATGAAAATCCTCACCATCCTTCAAGATTCGATTTAGACACCACCTCCTCTATGAAGTCTTCCCTGAAGAAACTGAATCTCACCTGCCCTGTTGCTCTTGTGCCACTTGGTACCTGTAGCTTCCCAGAATTAAGAACAAAATCGGGGACACCTGGGTGGCTCAGGCAGTTAAGCATCTGACTTTTAATCTCAGCTCAGGTCTTGATCTCAGGGTCATGAGTTCAAGCCCCATGTTGGGCTAAACGCTGGGCATGGAGCCTACTTTAAAAAAATTTTTAAAAATTAAAAAATAAAAAATAAAAAGAATTACTGGAAATACGAATAAAATCTCCTTCATCTCCATCTCTAGTGTCCTATGGAATCCCTTGCCCATATTAGTACATATTAAATATTTTCATTAAGTTGCTTAGTTGGAAGGGCATTTCTCAAACTGAAGCTTGGAGATTAAATTCTGATATATTTCAGAGGTTTGTGAATTCTCTGAAAAAAATTTTTTTAATGTTGCATTTTCATCTTAATGATGATTATGAATCATCTGAATTCACATTATAATCAGGTCGCACTGTACAATTTCAGTGCCTATGTTTGTGTTTGAGAAACATTGTACTAAAACATTACTCAGAATGCATATAAACTTCTGATTACAGAGGAGTGCTGGCTGTAAGTGATCATTCAATCTTTGAAAAATATAACTTGTACTCAGCAACACCTTAACCAGCAGGATGGAATAATTCTTATTTCCTTCCTATCGGTAGATAGAATAGAGTACTTAGGAATGGCTTTATCTATGTTCATTTCTGTGCCTCCAAAAGTTTTTTTAATTAAAAGAAAATGACAGAAGGGAGGAAAGAAAGAAGGAATAGAGGAGGAGTCCCCAGACATTTATAATGGAGTTTTAACAGGCCAGCATAAGAATTTGGCCAAGGGTGACATTTTCTTTCTTGGTTTTTATCAATTTCACTTTTAGGACCTATTTCAGTTAACTAGGGGACTGGTTGAGCCCTTGAAATCAGTAGGTCCCTGGCTCTAGAAGAGATTGTGTTAACTCAAATTTGATAGTGTCCTTTTACTATGATTTAAGTATCTCTTTTTGCAACTCAGCTCTTCTGTGAAAGAAGACGGGATCCAATAAATGAATCTACAAGTGTGGACTTGAAAATTCCGTTGAAAAACTTGATAAAAATCTTCCAAATCCTAATATATTAAAATAATCTTTTCACATAGATGATAATTGATACAAGTAAGTAAGTCATAGGCAGGTTAAAATTTTTTTCATCTCTCTTTCACTATGCACTTGACTTTTCACCTTCCACAGTAACTCATTTTTATCAGGTTTGTTCAAACAAATCTAGATCCTTTGTTTGCTTCTGTGAACACACAGCTGTGTGCTTCTCAGTAAGGTTGATTATTGCTGATTTCCTGAGAATATGGAGATGCAAATAGCCAGGTGTTGTCATCATCATTGCACAAAGTTGAAGTCATTAGAGCTGAACCAAGATAAACCTCTCTGACTAGCATGTACTTGAATAAATTTCTAAAAGTGAGCTTGGATTTACTGTGTCCATTTCCCAGAAGCGTTAAGAAATAGGTGAGGAAAAGATGATGGTCTCTCTAACTTCAGTCCTCATGGGTATCCTTAGTCTAATTATTGTACTCCGTGGTGAGTACTTTCTGAATATGGGGATGAGGAAATTCAGAAATCAATACCATTTTTTTGTAAAAGCCATATAACATGCATATTTTAAGGGGACGACCTAATAGGATGGTAACGAATGTTTGCTCTTGTCAGGGGACAAGTATATGCTATCTTAAAGTCAAAAGTGAATTAGCATTTTGGAACCTTGTGGTTCAAACAAGTTTCAATTGAAGCAACAAGAACATCTCATCTGGATAAAGAATAAAACACACACACACACACACACACACACAAAACAAACAAACATAAAACCCCTACCCAATCCCTCTTGGATGGGATAGTTGAGGTTTTGTTGCTTAATCAGAAACTACAGAATAGTAGCAGGTATCTCAGAGCCTAAGGTTTTAGTTCATAATGAAATGAGTTAATCAACAGTTGCAAAATATAATCAGCATATAACCTCTTCTCATGAACCAGTACTGTTAATAGTTACTCACCTGTTGTTGTTTTTTTTTAATAGGTTGGCAGATGTATAAGGATAACTTAGCTCTTTGGGAAAGTCATATATATATATATAGTATACTATGCTTTTGTCCCAATTAAAATTGCAATTAGAAGAAAGAAAATTACTGGGTTTAATTTTTTTCTTTTGTTATAAAATTGATTTTCAGCCCTTCAAAAAAAGCTTCCACTATCTTAAGTTTCTTTGTTTTGGCAAATCTAACTTTTCTGGCTTTGTATTAATAGACATCAAACTGACATAGAAATGCTCTACAATTTTTTTAAGTTTAATTTTTTTAGTAATCTCTGTACCCAACATGGGGCTTGAACTCACCACCCCAAGATCAAGAGTTGCATGCTCTTCCAACTGAGCCAACCAGGTGCCCCAAAGTGCTCTATAATTTTAAAGAACATCCCAGTTTTCATATTATATGTTAGAATGCTTTTGGCTACAGATAACAGAAACTCCCAACTCAACTGGCTTCAACAGTGAGGAATGAATCATTGCACATAACAAGAAGTCCTGGACTGGTTAATGTTTTGGCTTCATGATATCATTCAAGACCCATATCGCATTCATTTTCCTGCTCTTCCAACCTCAGCTATTGACTTCATCCTCTGGTCCCTCATGGTTTCAGGTTGGCTGCAGTAACTCTAAGGTATCATATCCTTATCATAGCAGAGGTAAAATGTCTTCCAGCAGATTTTGCCTTGCACCTCATTGTTCAGACTAAATCACATGCCCATATGTAAACCAATTAAGGCAAGCGGATGTGTTTACCATGATTCACTTAGACCACTGAAGACCTTAGCCTTAATCACATGGGTGATGATTGGGGCCAGGGGCTTGGTGGATACATGAACAAAATTAGAATGCTGTTTGCAAGGAAGAATGAGAGAATGCCAATGAGATGTGCGTGAAAAAATGTGACATATAGGGATCGCTAAAGCTAAAATTAAGAACCCTTTATGTAGGATCTTGAAATTCTCTGCCTGTGTCAAATTGCAGCCATGGAAGCTATATTCTCTGACTACATGCATTCATTTTATTCTACATAGAAATCTGGTCAGGACTGATCCCCAACCTAGAGGCTAGGATCCAATGAAGTCTTGAGAAACTAGCCACATGGCATGGTAGGAGTTAAAGGGAGGGAGGGTTAGTCAGAGGCAAGCAGTAGCCCCAAGGAAATGGGAGCAGAGATGTAAATCCATGAAGACCAGGATTGAGTAAGGGTGTGACAAATCTAGGCTGTAAATGTGAGCTCTATGGGAGATCAGATTGGAAAGAACATGATGCCAGGGCACTTTGAGAAATGCAGAGTGGATACAGTGTTCTAGCTCTTCGAGTCCTAAACTGACAACATAGAAGCACGTGGGCCCAGAGCCCACTGACTAGGTACAGTGCAGGGCTCTTGAAATGCTAACCTTCCTTCTGGCCGGCTCCTCTTGGTTCTTAGGTGCTTTTGGGGATAGGATTGGTGGAGCATGCAGTTAAATGGATGCTCATTTTCCAAGTAGTAATGAAGCTCAGGTAGGGCAGGAATTTATATACATGAAACATTAAATTGTGGTTTTGTTAACGTAGTGGTATGTCCTTTAGTGGAGAGTCAGGATAAGAAACAACTCTATGGTACCTACACTGAATATCAAACTTCTGTTGTCCATTTACTCTTCACTGTCCCCCAGGGTCTTCATGACTTGTTCCTTCAGGTTTTCCCCTCTGAGAGCTTTTCCCTGAGCCCTCACCTGGCTCTCAATCTCCTCCCCTAATCCCCACACACCTTCCTTATTTTTCCTCATAGCCCTTTATGCTGCAGGAAAATTTATTTACTGTCTATTGTCTTTCTCCTTCACTAGAAGTAGGCTTCATGAAGATGGGACCTTTATTTTCTTGCTCATTTTTCATTATCTCCAGACTGAGAACATACTCAGTTAAGATTTGCTAACTGGGTGCCTCGCTGGCCCAGTCAGTAGGGCATGTGACCCTTGATCTTGGGGTCATGAGTTCTATCTCCACATTGGGGGCAGAGTTTACTAAAAACAAAACAAAACAAAACAAGAAAAACACTTTTAAAAAACAGGGTAAAACTGGCTGGATGAATGAATGAGATACCTCTTGATGTTCTTCCTAAAATTTTTCTCAATGAATTGATTTCCTTTTTTTTAATTGGATAATGAGAATTATGTTTTTTCTGTTTCCGTTTTTATCTTAGCTACCAGGAATCGATAAGCTGAATTTTGGTTTCATTTGCAGTAACCATCCTTAGTTTCAGATACCTGCACTCCCTCACTTACTATAGAACTTTTGAAAATATTTATTTCAGTGATGCGCAATTCAATGTTATTTATTATAAGTTGCCTCAAATCCTATATGGAAGTAAACAAGGATTAAATACTAATAAATGCTGACTAGTTGGCTGAAGGATAACAGGGAAAAGTCAAAAAAGAACACCAGGCTTTTGAGTCTGGATGGGTAAGAATACTGGAGCTGTTATTAATAGAAATAAGAACCAGGGGTGCCTGGGTGGCTCAGTTGATTAAGCATCTGCCTTTGGCTCAGGTCATGATCCTGGGGTCCTGGGATGGAGTCCTGCATTGGGCTCCCTGCTCAGCAGAAAGTCTGCTTCTCCCTCTCCCTCTGCCTGCTGCTCCCCTTGCTTGTGCTATCAAATGAATAAATTTAAAAATCTTATAAAAAAAAAAAAAAAGAAGTAGGAACCAAATCAAAACACTACACATAAAAATGTCTTTCTCTGTCACCATGTTGGGCACATCTCACTCCATTGTCACTTGGTTGGTTATTGCCCTCTTCCCCAATAGGTTTCAAATGCCATGAAGGGAGTGACTGTGTCCTTTCTAGTTCATGATTGGATCCCCAGGCCTAGGATAGTGCCTAGCACATAGCACCTTTTCTTTACCATTCATTTTTACCTCTAAATCCCTACGTTGGTAAACATTCACTTGTTTGTCATCTGCTCTTATCTTTTCAACCTGCAATTTCCCCTCCTTAGGGATTTCCGGACGGTTCCTTCCTTCCCAACAAGGAGACTTCATTCTTTTAATGGCAACAGCCTCCTTCCAGGGATGGTAAATGTGTGCTTCTTCCTTGCTAGTCTCCTGAATCTCATTCCCCTGATGACTAAACCCAAGGTGACTCATCAACTCATAGATTCTTTTTTTTTTTTTAAGATTTTATTTATTTATTTATTCATGAGAGAGAGAGAGAGAGACAGAGACAGAGAGACAGAGAGAGGCAGAGACACAGGCAGAGGGAGAAGCAGGATCCATGCAAGGAGCCCAATGCAGGACTCGATCCTGGGTCCTCAGGATCAGGCCCCGGGCTAAAGGCGGTGCTAAACCACCGAGCCACCCAGGCTGCCCCAACTCATAGATTCTTAACAACTGGAAGGGGCCAGAGAGCTTGGTCTTGTCTAAGTGTCTTATCTCCAGCTGGTCCAGAGAGGTGAAGCAGATTGCCCAAAGTCACACTGCTAATTGGTAATAGAGCCAAAACTAGAACAAATCTCTCTCTCTGTCTGTCTCTGTCTCCCTCTCTCTCTCTCTCTCTCTCTCTCAGGAGATTATTTATTTATTTGAGAGAGTGCAAGCAGGTGGAGGGGTACAGGGAGAGGGAGAGAATCTCAAGTGGACTCCCCACTATGTGCAGGGCCTGACCCAGGGCTTGATCTCATGACCCTGAGGTCATGACTCGAGCCACCCAGGTGTCCCAAGAGCACACATCTCTTAACTCTCATCCTATAGAACACACAAGTTCCCTCCTAACTCCAGAAAGGAAAAGTACTAGAACAAAAGTAGAAACGTATGTTTTCCTCTTAGTTGGAAATTTAAATATAATATTAGTATATCGTAGGAGTTAAGTGCAAACTACCAAACTTTGACCTTGGGTGTATTTACTCTGTGAACAAGTTATTTAAACCTTCTCTTCTATTATATCCTTTCTATAATTTTTCTGTACATTTGTATATTTCATATATATATTTAAATCTATACATTTGGCTTATTAATAGTGAGAGAAGTTGCATGCGTGCATCTTACATACACAAATGGAATGATACTGGTTCTATTAGTTCCTTTTGCTTTAATGGTATCTTAAGGGACCTTTCCATATTAGTGCATATAATTCCGTCATGTTCTTTTTAATGACTGCAAGGTATTCCATAATATATATGTTTATGTAACCACTTCCATATTAATTAATTTTTTCTAATTTTTCACTACTACAATTCTACAGTAAAAGCTTCATGCAGATATCCTTGTGCCATATATGTGGCTACCTCTTTAGGATTGATATTCAAAAATGCAAATACTAGGTCTAAGAAGCACAAAGGCTCCTCTTTTCTTTTTTTTTTTTTTTTTTTTTTTTTTAAGGCTCCTCTTTTCTATTCTGAAAATAGGCTACAGCTGAGTTACTCGGTTTCTGCAATATGTGTTAATGTTAACCGGGCAGGGGGTGAGTCTTTTGACTGCCCATAGTATATTAGGAACTGGGAGCATTATAGAAAAATGCTCATCTAGAATGCTCATTATAGAAAAAAATCATCTTTATCTCATATTGTATGGAAAATGCCTTGTGTTCCTAACATCGAGGGAAAACAAAACAAACTGCCTCCTCCTCTCTGCTCCAAAGTGACTAAGATTTGTGAAATTAAGTGCTCCAAGCAACATCTGCTTGATTCTATGATGGCATTTGGGCATTTACCACACAGTACTGTAATTGTTGGTACTTACCTGTTTGTACCCACCTCCTAAACTTGGGCTTCTTAGAGGGTAAAGATTACGTTTATGTTTTTTATCCCTAGGTAACATTAGCATGATAACTAGCACATAATTTTGTATTGTTGAATAAATTAATGAATTCCATTCAACCGTAGCATTTGTTGTGTACCTGGCACATACAAAGGTTACTAAGAACTGATGGAAACGAAGATCTACCCTCAAGGAGTTTATAGTCTGAATATATATGAATATGAATGAGAGAGGCTGTAAACATGTAGGAATCAAACGCATTAGTGACACTTGTGATTTAAGCCAAAGTGACTTAAGTTCAAAGAACTGTGAGACTTCCCAGGAGGACTAATTAAGGCCAATTGAAGAAGGTTTTGTAAAGCTGAGCCTGATAGGACAAATTGGTAGTGTTTTTATGATTTGTCATGTTAATGATTAAGGATAGGTGACTTTAAAAAAAAAAAAGAATAGGTGACTTTAAGCAATGCTTCAAGAACCATTTTGTTACAATCTTGTGTAGCCTTAGGACTACAAGAAGGCTAAAGGTGGAGTGGTATAGTTGGGTTCTGGAACTAGAACCTCAGAAACTAGATCAAGACCAAACAGCTTTAGCTCCTGGCATTCCTGCGGAGGAAGAAGTTGTTTCCGTATATAAAATGACAATTCTGAATGTCTCAGTGTGCTATTTCTCCTTTCTTCAAATAAAACAAAAACTTCTCTTGACTCCCCCTTCCTTGACCAGCTACCACCCCATTTCCTTGATATGCCTTGCTGAAAAGCTCATTAAGTAATCTTTCTGTCTGCAATTCTTCCATTCTCTTAGAGCCACTTCTTTTGTGCTCTCACCCTACCAGGCCATCGAAACCATTCTCATCAAGGTCAACAGTGACCTCATTGTCACTCAGTCTAATGGGCAATTATTAGTCTTCTTCCTACATGACATTGAATAATATTCTACCAGAGCATGACTTCTAATGGTTATGCAAGTACTTTGAAAAGTATAAAACAAGGCAGCCCAGGTGGCTCAGCAGTTTAGTGCCGCCGTCAGCCCAGGCAGGGCCTGATCCTGGAGTCCCAGGATTGAGTCCCATGTCGGGCTCCCTGCACGAAGCCTGCTTCTCCCTCTGCCTGTGTCTCTGCTTCTCTCTGTCTGTCTCTCATGAATAAATAAATAAATATAAAATCTTAAAAAAAAAAAAGTATAAAACACCATACAATATACCGTGATAGTATCCTTATCCCTTCTTTAAGAACTTGAAATTTTATTTTTAAAGATTTATATCTTTTTTTTTTTTTCCACAGGGGACATGGTCTCAAAATACAGAGAACCTTTGATCCACACCTTCCTGAGGGGAGCAAGAGATCCAGATAGTACTCACAGGGCCAGCAGCTTATCGAACTTAGGAGAACTATGCCAGAGGCTGGACTTCCTGCTGGGCTCTGTGATTCATGAGGTACTACATGTTGATTCTTCTTTCTAAAGCTTGTTTTTCCTTGGCACTATGATATAGCTGGGGATTGGGAGTCGGATCTGTGATTTTTTTCCAGATCAGATACATCACTGAACCTCCCTTGGCCTCACTAGTCTTGTATATATACCGGAAGTTATATTCATAAGAACTTTTTTTATTGCAAGTGATAGGAAGTCACCTTAATTTACCTTATGCATTAAAAGAGGATTTATTATAAAGATTCCAAGATAGCTAACAGAGTTGAAGACACCTTGAGCAAGAGCAGATGGGACCTTACCCTGGGCCTGTGGGCCATCTGTGAGTTTCATCTCTGTTCACAGGAAAATCTCAGGCAAATATTCTCAGTGGCCCATTTTGATCAGAGGTGCCCTGTAATTCAGGGGGATGAGACTTTTTACCTGAAAAGACTAATCAAGTGCCATGTTTTGTTCACCACTTTACACCCAGTACCTGGTACATAGTAGGTAAAGCAGCCAAAATGATAGCCACTGGACACTCGCAGTTTTAGAGTTTCTGAATTGATAAAATGTGCATCTTGCTGTTGTCCTCTGTGAACACCTCCCTTTAGCCTCTTGAATTTTATCTTTGCACTTGTGTTTCTTTAGTCATCAATACATTAACGTGTATCTTAATTACCTACTATGTGCTAGGCACTATACTATTTAAAGATTATGCTGGACAGAAAAAGACTAGTTTTTGTTTTTTTAATTTTTTGAGAGAGAGCACAAGCAGGGAGGAGGAGCAGAGAGAGAAGGGGAAGCAGACTCTCCTCTGAGCAGGGAGCCTAACGTGGGGCTCAATCCCAGTACCCCAGGATCATGACCTGAGCCAAAGGCAGTCACTTAACCGACTGATCCACCCAAGCATGAGAGAAAAAGACTTGTCAATATGTGATCAGGAGTCTTTATTACTGATGACTTGGCTGTCCTAAATCTTTATTTGGAAGAAGACGGCTTGCAAATTATAAATATATAAATAAACCATAGTTTATATATATATATTCTTTTATTTGTGAGAGATCAGATTTCTCTTAGAGGACAAGAACTTACAAAACTGTAATAATTCTGGTTTCCTTTACAGTATTCAGTATGCTAAGGCTGACCATATTGAATAGCAAATATTAAAAAGTTCTTAGAAGGAATTTTCTTTGATGTCTGGTGATTGTGTCTTATGAATAAGCAGAGAAATACACTCATGGATATATGCATACACTTGAATTTATGGCATTTCCTGATTCCTAAACTTTATAGGCTTTGTTTTATTGATAATAAAGGCTACTCATGTCCTTAAATTCCAACTTTGGATTTTTAAGAAATTTATCCATCAGTCATTTCCTCTCCTTTAAATCTTCCATGAGGGGCACACCCCAATGCCAACTTTTTGTATCTTTTTTTGCCTTAAGTTTTTATTTCAATTCCAATTAGTTAACATACAGTGTAATGTTAGTTTCAGGTGTAGAATCTAGTGATTCAGCACTCAGACACAATACCTGGTGTTCATCACAACAAGTATCCTCCTTAATCCCCATCACCTATTTATGTATCTTTTTTTAAATTTATGTATCTTTTTTAAATAACTTAGAAATAATAATTATTACCAACTTCAAACCTTAGAGTGCTCTAATATAAGTGAACTGTTAGGTACCTGACCTTTGGTGGTCTTGGATAGCACTTAGCAAATCCCTTGTCCTTTAGTATGTGAACTCATAACACTTAAGAGAAGACATTTGCAGGTCTATTTCATTATATTGTCTACAGATTTCAGCTTATGATAACTTTTCTGGGTCAAATATTGAAGTGGTTCCTACATTCTTTTCTCTGTTTACTTGGTCTCTTCACATGACTCAATCTAAACTGTGATCTGAACCAAACCAAAATATTGTATTTTGTCTTTTTAGAGCAAGTGTAGGGGTGGGAGGACAGGCAGAAGGAGAAAAAGAGAGAGAATCTTAAGCAGGCTCCATGCCCACCAAGGAGCCTGACACAGGACTCAATCTCACCACCCTAAGATCATGACCTGAACTGAAATCAAGAGTCAGATGCTTAACCAACTTAGCCAGCCAGGTGCCCCTAAATATTATTATTTTTAATAACAGCTTTATTGAGATGGAAGTCACATACCATACAAGTCTCCTATTTAAAGGGTACAGGGATCCCTGGGTGGTGCAGCGGTTTGGCGCCTGCCTTTGGCCCGGGGCGTGATCCTGGAGACCCGGGATCAAATCCCACGTCGGGCTCCCTGCGTGGAGCCTGCTTCTCCCTCTGCCTGTGTCTCTGCCTCTCTGTCTCTCTCTGTGTGACTATCATGAATAAATAAATAAAATCTTTAAAAAAAAAAATAAAGGGTACAATTTAACAGCTTTTATTTTAGTTTATTCACTGAGTTGTACAAGCATCACAACATTTTTTTTTTTTTTTTTTTTTTTTTTTTGCATCACAACATTTTTAAAGCATAGCTGTAATAGAATAAAAACTCATCCCAGATCTCCAGGTGAATCACCTCAGGTTTGACAGGATTCCATACATTTTCTAAAACCAGTGACTCCAAACAATACCTGAACCTCATGATCTTCTATGAACCAAAAAACAGCCCTAGACTCTTCTTCCCTTTTTCTCTCTTAAGGAAACTGTAGCATCCTGGTGGTGTATGATTTCCTATCAGGGCATTAGAGAAATTTCTTGGCTTGATAGATTAGAAAAATTGAGCTAAAGCAGGTTTTATAACATCCAAGAAGTGTCCTCTCTCTGGAGACTCACCTTACCTGAGGAAAGAGAATGAAATTTCCCAATGTACTGGGGGATGGGAATTAGTGAGGACCTATCTCCACCACCTAGTTACCTATGTTCACTTGAACACACAACTTAGACTCTGAACTCCGGTTTCTGACTTACAAAATGGGATTAAAGGGGTGTCTGGTTGGCTCAGCAGTAGAGCTTGTGACACTTGATCTCAAGGTCCTTAGTTCAAGCCCTGCGGGGATGGGGAGGGTAGAGATTACTAAGAGAAAGGAGGGGAGATTAAAATACCTACCTTGCAGGATTGCCACCAGGATCTAAAGATAATGTAAATGTGGAAAATAAGAAAAGGTAGAGTAGGATAGGGTGGCCAGCATTGTAGTGTTAGGTGGAGTGGAGGTTACAAATGTTAAATAAAGTATTCAAGGTAAACCTCATTGCAAAGGTGACATTTGAGTAAAGATTTTTTTTTTATTATTAAGATTTTTCTTTGATGCCTGGGTAGCTCAGCAGTTGAGCATCTGCCTTTGGCTCAAGGCATGATCCCAGATTCCTGGGATTGAGTCCCACATCGGGCTCCTTGCAAGAAGCCTGCTTCTCCTCCCTCTGTCTGTGTCACTGCCTCTCTTTCTGTGTCTCCCATAAATTAAAAAAAAGTGGGGGGGATCCCTGGGTGGCTCAGCGGTTTAGCGCCTGCCTTCAGCCCAGGGCACGATCCTGGAGTTCCGGGATCGAGTCTCGCATCAGGCTCCATGCATGGAGCCTGCTTCTCCCTCTACCTATGTCTCTGCCTCTCTCTCTCTCTCTCTGTATCTCTCGTGAATAAATAAATAAAATCTTAAAAAAAAAAAAAAAGTTTTCTTTAAGGAGCATTTTGGTCATTTGAAGGTCAGTGATGACAGTGATGAGGATGGCAGCAAGGAAATGAGAGAACAGGGGTAACCCATGTCCCTCAGATGTTCCCAGTCATACATTTACTGAACACCTGCAGTGTGCCAAGCCCTTTGTAGGGGGCCAAGGTTACAAGACCCTAGCACTACTCTTGTCATTGTGGTTTTTGTATTAATAGAGACCACATCTCTTGGGGCCTGGTGAAATCAGAGGACCCCATGCATTCCAGATACCATATCATCTCACCATCTCTCAGTTCCCTGAAGAGAAGATGGACCTCCTGGATATTGCCAAAATACCATCTTGCCTTCTAGGCATGGGTAACCTGGTGGAAGACACAGACATTAATGGCTACAAATACTGTCCTTTGCAGTAGTGCTGTAGGAGCACATTTTAGGAGCCCCTCAGTCAGGTTTGAGTGTTGACAGAGATGTGCTAGAGGAAGAGACCCTTGGACCTGAATCTTTAGAACAAATAGAATTGGGTAGTCCAAGAAGGCATTTCAGCAGAGGGGATAGCTTGTGCAAAGGCACTGTGCTGTAGGACACCCTAGCATATTTGAAGAACTGTAGGAAGATCCAAAAGGCTGGAGTGAAGGAATGGGGACAGGAGGTTAGTTGGTGGCAGAGCAGAGGCAAGAGAGATGGGGCTACATCATGAGGGGGTCTTAGCTTTAGAGCTTTCTGGCTCACAGCAAGAATCTTGGATCGCTTATTTAAGCCTTCAGAAATGAAGTGTGAATAGGTAGTAGGATGTTTGCTTACCATGGGTGCTAACACAAAAAGAGAGCCCTTCCTTTTGTTTCTACGTTAAAATCCATGTGAAGAGCTGCTAGTCTGTGGGCCCTACCTGGCCAGCCCCTTGTCCAGTGACCCTGCCCCACTTCTTAAGACCTAGACTCCCTGAAACATGAATCCCAGGTGTGTTTGTGATCACTAATAAACTGTGAGCCCAACGAGGGCAGAACTAATCTTTATTTACCTATGGATACGTTCTAGCACCTATCACAGTGCTTTGGCAGATAGTGGGTTCTCTGTTTGTTCACTGATATTGAATGAAGAGGAGAGTAAGGCTTATTTGGGAAGACTTGTTCCTAAATGTTTTAAAAATAGTAATAATAGCAAGCATTTAGTAGAGTACCTTGTATATGTCAACTGATCCAGTTCACAAAGGAAACTAAGGCACAGAGAAATTAAATAAGTTGCCAAGGTCATGTAGGTAGGAAGTGGAGGGCTGGGATTTGAATGTAGGTGGGTAGTTCTAGCACCCATGCTCTTAACCATGCTCCAGGTTGTCTCCCAATAAATGTTTTCAGTTCATTTATAAGATTGTTTTTGTGCCAAAAAGAGAAAAAGATTGCTTTTGTGCCTTGAAAAGGAACAGTATTGCCATATAAGTAAAGCTACTGACAGGAAGGGTCATGCAGCTCCATTGCTTTTGGCAGTGAAACTTCAGAAGGCAATATATTCCCTCTGATTTGAAAAACCAGGTGTTTCCATCCCACATAATTTCTGTCTTTTCTTTTTAGATGTTCCTTCTTATGTAGCATCCCACGCTTGCCATGTCATTAGTGCCAAACCAGCTGCCTTGGGTGGACTACAAGTTTGAACATGGTTGGACACCTGACAGCCTTAGTATTTCAGCCATTGAGCCCTCTTGTAGTCATACTGCTCTTATCTATTCACATGGAAAAAGTGGGATATTGGGCATGGCTCTTAAGTAGTTCTTCATTTATTTTGTTTATACATTTGATGGATATTTATTGAGCACTTACTCTATGCCAGTTATGGGCCTACCATCTAGCTATGTGCTAGATGGTAGGGCTCCAGCTGTGAACACAGCAAAGTTCCTTTCCTTATGTAGCTGACATTCAAGAAAGGAGAGGTGGATAACCAACAAGGAAGTAAACAAATATGTCCTATGTCAGATGGATTAAGAGCTAAGGAAATTAATCTAGTAAGATAAGGGGCACAAGGGGAGCTTGCTCTGGTATGTGAACTTGGATGAACAGGAAAGGCTTCACTGATGAGTGACATTTGAGATAAGACCAGAAGGGGAAGCAAGGGACTTATCTAGAGAGATACCTGGGGAAAGAGCATTCTAGGTGCAGGGAGCAACAAGTACAGAGGCCCTGATGCAGGTGCATGCTTGACATCCTACTGAATAGCAAGTCCAGTGTGTCAGAGAGGTGGTGGCCATCTAAGTAGGGCCTTTTAAGGGCTTTGGCTTTTAGTTTGAGTGAGTTGGAAAGCCAAAGCAGAAGAAGGAAATTATCTAACTTTTTTTTTTCTTTTTGAGAGAGAGTGTGCATGCACAGAGTAGGGAGAGGCAGAGAGGAAGAGAGAGAGTCCCAAGCAGACTCCTCACTGAGTGCAGAACCCTACACTGGGCTCAATCCCACAACCCTGAGATTATGAGCTGAGCCAAAATCAATAGATGCTTAATCGACTGAACTACCCAGGTGTCCCATGTAATTTGTTTTGATATAGAATTGAAAAAACTAGCCACCATAGTCTCTTCTAACATGATCTGATCTGAGAGATCATTGCTGTAGCTGTTGGGCCTCTGAAGAAAGCTGTCCTACCTGTTGGGTGGTCCATATTTGGGCACTGTCTCTATTGTGACAGTGTTTGCCAGTAGAGAAGAATATAAAGGATAGGATCAACCCTTCAGTCTCTGTACTGGAAATTCAGGTTCTTCCTCTCTGTTGATGTCAAGATTTAACCTGTTTGAAGAGCATTATTATTTTCCCCTATTCCTCCTTATTCTTGTCAAGAGCTTTGTTGCTTGAAACGAAATCGTGATTGGCATTTTCATCTTTATCTCTTTATATCTGCCACAGAAAGTTCTGTGGAAAGTAAATATGATTTAAAGGAACCACGGTGAGAGGCCCATCCTCAGTTCATCAAGTAAGATGTGCCCAAGGTGAGAAGTCCATGGGGCAATCCACTTTAAATGTAGTGCCCAGAATTCCATAAACCTGAGCTTTAGGGTCTGATGCAAAGCCATCACCTCCAACCCCACTGAATTACCAGTCTTGCCATGATTGGTACAGTTGCCTAAGTGCAGTTTGAGGATAGGGGGACCCCTGAGAGGAGGACTCCAGTGCATGTCCTGGAAACCATGGGGAAGCTGAGGTAGCCACCATGGTTCTCTTTCATGGCAGGTTAAGTGAGCAAGCTGAGCATGTATGAATTGGAGACTATACTGCTTTTGTTCTTAAGGTTTCTTAGTTTACAAAATAGAAGGACAGATGATTTCTTTTTGGATAAGTGAGCAGACCAACTGAAATGTTAATAAAGAATGCTCTAGGAGAAGGGATGAAGATGCAGTCAGGAAATTGAAGTCATGCTTTCATGATACATACCTCAGCTCTGGTACTTTCTCTCCTAGAATTTCCCAAAGTTGGTTTGTGGCAATCATGCCCTTTGTAATATCTTTATTTACATGGTTCTGATCTTGCTTGATATGTGCCGGTTATTTAAAGAGTGACATTTATCCATATTTCTGTTGGTTCCAAATGTTAAATTGCTTAAGCTGATTTTTAGTACTTCCAGAATAATCATCCACCTCTTTGTAGGTCTCTCAGAAGTGGATATAAGTATTTTAGCCAGGGAAGAGGAAGCCTTCCATGGTGTTATTAGAATAGGTGTACTGACCCTGAAGGCAGGCAACATGAAGATCACATAGGATGGGTTTCGCCCTCTGGGAGGACTTAGAATGGAAATATTACACCAATTCATAAATTAGTAAAGACCTTACATCATCTATTTGCCAAGCCTTTTAGAGGTTGAAGGCAACATTAAGTGTGTCCTTGGGGTTGAAGGTGAGAGAGACTATGGGAACCACTTGTTCGGATTGGGCAGATGGAAGAGAGCAGCCATGTATCCTCCCTGCTTCGAGGGTTTGACGAGCGGTCTGCCCCAGTGGCCTGCAGGAGACCAACATTGTAAGCTGGTTATGGGAGCTTGGCCTGAACAGAGGCCTTTCTTGTCTCTAGATGATATCTGCAAGAACATAGTAAAATTCTCATGCTTTAAAAATATTTTGCATAATTGGCCATCATACATTTCATAGGAGATGGGCTTTGTGACAGAGGTATTGAGGAAGGCTCGTGAACACTCTTCTGTTTACGGGCCTCTTCCTGACTATCCCGGATGGCTGATTGCAGATGGGCTGAGTCGTGTCTGGTGCATAAGTCACTAGCAGCCTGTAGTAAGCAGGAGGCAAGGCTTGTAATAACCAGCTCCTCTCCCTACCGTACCTTCAAAGTGGCACAACGATTCAAACATTGGCCTTGCAGGGGAAACCCTTTACCAGCCAGGATTCTTCTGTCTATCCCAATTGTGGAATTGATGCCCCACAGCCAGGGCCAGACCCACTGAGAGCTGAGGCCCAAGCATGGCCTGCAGCATAATGTGGCAAAGCTGGACACCAGCATGGTTCTAGGCCAGGAAGCCTTGGTCCACCAAACTGGAAACCTAGGACCCAAACTAAACCTGGGAAGAGGCAGGCAAAAGGTTTGGGAACATCTGCACATTATGTGACCCCAGGCTGGTTTTTGTGCTTTAGTTACCAGACTGAATAAGCTAAACCTCATGTGTCAAGAGGGACTCAGGCCTAGCTCTAACTTGTCTCTCTGATTTCAGCTCTTGCCTTGTAAATACTAAGCCTGCAAGTGGAGGTAGCTATTATATTGTTACCTGTTTGGAGATCGCCCAAGGAATTCCTCCTAGGATTGAATTGCTTTTACCGTTAATGCCAGAGGCATAGAAGCCACCAGTGCCCTTGGGTCAGGGTGTCCTAGGTCAAAAAGGAGAAGCAGCTTGCTGGATTTTATTGAGAAATGGCCCCCAAAGAGTTGAGCGTTTCTGGGATTTCCCTTCACTTGCAAGATGCAAGATTGTCTAATAGATGTACAACTTGATTAAGTGCCAGTACATCACAGATGCAATTATATTTAAGAACAAGCTACTTCTTCTAATCTCTCTGCCATCACTGATTAATTAGACTCTTTGAACTATGCCCAACTGTTTGAAAGCTGTGAAAAATACAACCTGCATAGTTAAAATTTCTGCACAAGCCTATTTCCTCGTTTGTGCCTGTATTCTTTTTTAAACCTTTTTAAAAACCATTCTTTAAACATAATATGTATTTATACATGTTTCCAAACACACAATCTGGCTATTTTCTTATCATGGTTCGAAATCTTTCTATGATTGGCCAAGAAATACACTCACACACTAAATGAAATGACAAAGTATGTGAGAGACCAGTTGAATAACACCTTCAGGTTGTCGATGCCGTTGGTTACACGTTCAAGATTTTTTTGTTTTTAATTTTTAAATCTTGCATGAATGCCTCAGAGAGATTTTTTGCTTTTTTGTGGTATCTCTCTACTGAGGTTTTAAAATATTTTTGCACTTACCAGGAGTAGGGCAGGGGCAGAGTGGTAACAGGGTATGGAAACGTTCTTATACATAATTATTAGCTATATATCTGGCACAATGCTGTGCAAGTAATTTCTAGTCTTTTTTGTCATAGAGCTGTCTTTTAAAATAAATAAGCACTGAAAGACCTATTCCATACATGAAGAAGCCCAGGGAGACTCTGAAATTGGCCCCAGTGACTGACATGGTCGGGTATGCTAGATTTGCAGGACTGGGACATCTGGGCATGCTGAAGATCAGTCTATTTATGTATCTCTCTATCCCTGAGCTATAACTTTCATCAGTGGCTCGTTGATGTTCATGTGGGGCTCAAGGCCTGCTCAGCTAAATCTCCACGGTCCTCAGTCCCTAGAAGCCACTTATGTTTTGGGCCATCTTTCCTTTCCTTTCCTTCCTTCTATTTAGTGTCCCCAAAGTAACATTTCTACCCATTTTTCAGGAAATATTTGAATTCGACCATACCTCTTATTATATACACACATCCCTTCTGACTCCCTAAGCTTCCTCCTGAATTCTAAACCCAATTTTGCCCTTTTCCAGAAAAGCCAAACTAAATCAAGATCACCAGTGCTAGATCTCTCCCTCTTTATTGAGAATGAGGAAACTATCCACCCCTCTCTAAGCCCGATTGTTCACAATGAACGTGTAGAAAGTGGAACACAGTTGAAAAGCTTTCAGTAATTGTGCAACCCTGATTTTTATTGACTTTTTCTCTTACCTCCTAGGTAACAACTTGCCTGATTGCTGTGGCTAAAACAGACTCTGAAGTTCAAGTGCGCAGAGCTGCCATCCATGTGATTGTGCTGCTGCTTCGGGGCCTCAGCCAGAAAGCTACTGAGGTAAGTCTGTTTCTGATCATTTGCAGCTTCCCTGCTTTTTTGGTTTTTATCTGTTTATCAGTCTTCCTTTCACCAAGGCAGCTTCAGATCTTTTCCCTGGATGAACTCATGCAGATGAATCCATCCACAGAGGTTTTATTTTGTTGCAAGAATACTGTTTGCGACTTTAGTAAGAGTCCCTATTTCCTCTGTAATAGGCAAACTACACTCTAACTGCTGTAGGAAAACCAGAGCACAAGTTTATAGGTTTGAGACTCTGAGTCCTGGCCTTCTTCTCAGAGGGGCAGGTTCCAGGTGAGCTAACTAGAATACACTAAGCCTGCCTCTGTAGCCTGAACTTTAGTGACTTGTCTTCCTGATTCATTTCGTTGTTCATGCTGAATTACTAAAGGACCTCATTTGAAACATGTTTCCTTTCTAGCTGTAAATTCAATCCATGAGATTTTAGTTGATGCATAAATTAAACTTTTTTCCTCTTCCAAGTGAGTCTGGCTGCATTTCTCCCCAGTGTATGGCTAATACGAGAAGAAAGTATATATATCCATATGTGTGCTAAGAACGAGTGACCTCTAAATTAATTTTCCTCTTGATTTTAATGGAATCACATTCCCAGTTGAGTTTATAGAGAGAGCTTACATTAATAATTCACTCCCTGGCATCCATAATGCTCATGGCACATCAGTATTTAACTATGTGTCAGTGAAGCTATTAGAAGAATGTTTGTTTTGTCAGACCTACAGGCTTTTATTCATGATAGAATTTTGTCATATCAAGTTCCTGACACCATTTTTGTACAAGCATAGACTCATTAGTTATCACCTAGTTAGTGGTGGGGACACAGAGATCACAACTCAACAATGCAGATTAATTAAATAAATTGCTGTCAGGTACACACTGCCCTTGATGAGAATCTGCTCTGCAAGAAAGTGTTTTTCATCCATCCTCAAGATCTACACAACTCTTGGGGCACCTGGGTGGCTCAGTTGGTTAAATGTCTGACTCTTGATATCAGCTCAGGTCTTGATCTCAAGGTCTTGATCTCAGGATTGTTAGTTCAACCCTGCATTGGGCTCCATTCTGGGTGTAGAGACTACTTAAAAAAAGAAAAAAATCTACAAAACTCTTGACAAATAACCATTGTTATGAAAATTGTTAACAATAGGGGAAACTAGATGAGGGGCATACAGGAATTCTCTGTGCTGTCTTTGCAACTTATCTGTAAATCTAAAACTATTTCAAAATAAAATTTTAGTTTAAAATATGAGTTATGGGCACCCCCGGTGGTGCAGCAGTTTAGCACCGCCTGCAGCCCGGGGTCTGATCCTGGAGACCCGGGATCGAGTCCCGCGTCGGGCTCCCTGCATGGAGCCCGCTTCTCCCTCTACCTGTGTCTCTGCCTCTCAGTCTCTCTCTCTCTCTCTGAATAAATAAATTAAAAAAAAACTTATAAAATATGAGTTATAACACTATTAAAGTAAATCTATAAAACCCTGTAAGTGAGCTGTGGCAATCAGCACATCCTGGTGCTCCTCACTCCTCACTATTTCTTGTGGCTAGCACAGCCCTCATGGGCTATAGGCTGTGCCTGGCTGATGGCTGGTCCTGCCCTGCTCTGGGCACTGCAGCACCGGGTGCTCCACACTGCTGTGCTGGGCAGCATGGGGTAAGATGTGGCCATCGTACACCAAGATCACAGGATGAGGGAGTAATGGGTTCAGGTGGTGCTACTGGCTGTGCCCCTGCTTGCAGTCTATCTGCATATCTCCCCCTCCCCAGCTTTCTCTTCTTTTCACTCATGGAAATTCTCAGGCAAATTTTTCACCTATCAGTGACTGCACGTCTTCTACCAAGGCTCGGTGTGTGTGGTTGGAAGTCCTGAGATGTGCTTTTACAGGGGTTTTCAACTTCCAGCTGTGAGTGGTACAAGATTTGGGAAGGTCTGAGCCTGATGTTTTATTCAGTGATAGCCCTTGATTTCTTGGGCTTTACCTTCTGTTCCATATTTTGAGCAGACCAGCATTGTGGAGGCACTTTTGCAGCATCTGGAGCTCCAGAACCATAAGATCCACCTTTTGTCTCATGATTACAGAGATATTGCTCAGGAGGTGCTTTAAATAGGTTCCAGCAGAACTGATCTGGTCAGCTTACCATAAAAAGTCTCTATGTGTCAAATGGAGGTATTTTTCCTAAGACTTACCATCCTCTCCTTCTCCAAAAGCTTCTCAAAAATGGAGGCATCTGTTACCCATCCTCACACAATTGATGAATTTCTTTGTATTCTCCTGAGATCTCATCCTAGTCTTTGGGCTGTACACACAATGCTCTGAGAGTGAGGTTGTGGGACATGTGGGCAGGGATACCCAACAATGACGGAACTTAGTTACCATTAGTCTCTTACACTACATCAACCAGATAAAGAAATTTAGAAGACACTGAGTGAGAGCTCTCGCTTCTATAACTATTACTATTCATTTTATCTGTGGGCCATTGTGTCCCATGAATCTTTCTGCAGAGTTTTTGGAGCTATATAGGGAAACATTCTGGGCAGCCCGGGTGGCTCAGTGGTTTAACGCCGCCTTCAGCCCAGGGCGTGGTCCTGGAGACCCGGGACCGAGTTCCATGTCAGGCTCCCTGCGTGGAGCCTGCTTCTCCTTCTGCCTGTGTCTTTGCCTCTCTCTCTGTGTCTCTCATGAATAAATAAATAAAATCTTTAAAAAAAAAAGGAAAACATTCCGATTCTGGATGACCACATTAGCCACTATCCATAGCTAGAGGATCCCATGAGCTTTTTGAATACATATATGGGCTTCATCAGTTCCTTCTGAGCTGGAAAGAGTAGTTTCCCTCTGTTACCTCTCCTACTCCCTTAGCTGTTGTGTATTCCACTTAGGAAGAAATGCCCCAAAGAGGTCCTGGCCACCAAACATCATTCTCTCACAAAAGTCCACCTGACTCACATCGGTAGTCAGCATGTAGTTAAAAGCCCGCAGAAGCTCTGGCTAAGGATGACCTAACAGTCCACCTCCCATTCTTCTGAGTGAGTGTATGGACTTGCCTCTGATTTTGTGCTATTCGGAAACTCTGATGAGCACTACATCTCACAGATATAGACAGAAGATATTCTTAAAAGTCTTTTTAATACTTCTATGGACTCTTCTGAATTATTTAGAAATATTAATTTCTGACCCATCCTTGATAGGAATGCTATGGTGAAGAATGAGGAGAGGGTGTCTCCTTACCTGTCCTTGAATGGCTTTAAGGTACATGCTGTTTAAAGTTCTCTAAGCAGCACAGTTTCAAGTGAAAGTGAGTCTCCCTTGTCATAACTTTGGATTTCATTTCATCAGCTGCTTTTAATTATAGACATTTTGTTAAAATAGGTTTGGGTTTGAATAATGCAGTATTTCTAAGTATACTTTAAGACTATGATTTATCTACACGTATTATATATATATATAGATACTAAACCAGCAGATACTCTGCCAGAGTAGTGAACCTTTTAAACATGTTTGATTTCTGAATAAATTGAATTAAATCCAAACTATTTACAGATTTTCCTAAAATCACAAGGATATTAAAGACCTGGCATTGGTGCCAGGGATTTACTGTTAATTATTAGCTAATTCTTTTTTTTAAATTTTTTTTAATTTTTATTTATTTATGATAGTCACACAGAGAGAGAGAGAGAGGCAGAGACACAGGCAGAGGGATAAGCAGGCTCCATGCACCAGGAGCCAGACGTGGGATTCGATCCCGGATCTCCAGGATCGCGCCCTGGGCCAAAGGCAGGCGCTAAACTGCTACGCCACCCAGGGATCCCATTATTAGCTAATTCTAACAGCAAATAACAATCTGACTCTTCATACCTCAGTGATTAGAATCATGCCCCTCCTTTTTTTTAATTTAATTTTATTTTTATTTTTATTTTTTTAAAGAAGCATGTCTCTCCTGAGCTGGAGGGGAGGGGATCGTTGTATAGTCCAAGTTACCATGCTAAATATACATTGATTCCTTTTATGACAATTGTTTAACTTCTCATTGGTTGTCCCAGAGAGGCTTCCTCTTGTAGTGTAGTAATTCCTGTACTTTACAGATAGGAAAGTTCCAGAAACTTTAAGAACAAATACTGAAAGGCCTATGAGCAAATGGTGCTGAATATTTTTTTTCTTCCTTTTTTTTTTCTTTTCTTTTCTTTTAAAATGAGAGGTTTTTTTTAATGCTGGGAGTTCAATGAGGGGCTTGAACTCACAACCTTGAGATCAAGACCTGAGCTGAGATCAAGAGTTGGACACTTAACCAACTGGGCTACACAGGCACCCTGCTCAATTTTTTTTAAGCCAGTTTCAATTGTCTTAGTCAAAACAGGATAATTAAGTGATTATTTTAATTTTTTTATTAGCAACTTCAGGTATAACAGTTGAAACTGGAATAAGTGTTTATTTTCTATAAATAAAAATGGATTTTGGGACACCTGGGTGGCCCAGCAGTTGAGTGTCTGCCTTCGGCTCAGGGCATGATCCCTGGGCTCTGGGGTCGAGTCCCACATCAGGCTCCCTGCATGGAGGCTGCTTCTCCCTCTGCCTATGTCTCTGCCTCTGTGTGTCTCTCATGAATAAATAAGTAGAATCTTTAAAAAAGAAATTAATTTTGAAAAAAAGTGGCAAAAACCCTTTCTAAGTGCACACACTTACAGAGTGAGTGAGAGTGAGTGTGAGAGAGTGTGTTTATGTGTGGTGTGAGAAGCACAACAAAATACCTGGTTAGTAAAGTGAGAGAAGAAATAGAAACTCTACCCAGATTTCTCACATCTGTATGTAGCCAATGAAAGCAACACTCTTGGTCTCACCAGTGCTAAAATAATTTGTGGCCATGGAAGATTATTGTCACTTTCAAAAAGCCATGTGAATGGAAAACCTCTCCTGTTCTCCAAACCAGCTCTATCCTGCACTCACGGAAATTTATAAATTGTGCTTACTCAGTGAATAAAGAAAAGGAAATGGGATGGGATGAACGTATGATTCCTCTTCCTGGTGCATCCTTAAGGCCAGGTGCGTTAAATCTTGTAATCGTAGGTGTGATTATAATCAGGGGCATTTTAATGAGAAACGGAGATCACCACAAAGCTTTCAATCTAGTACTTATCTTTTCTGCTGTTTTGCCCTCAGGAACAGCTGAAATGAAAATGCTACTTTGTTGATGAAGTTGTGTGTGTGTGCGCGCGCGCACGCGTGTGTGTGTGTGTGTGTGTGTGTGTGTGTGTGTGTGTGTGTGTGTGTGTTTCCCTTCTAATCACTATTTCTGAAGTTACAGAGTGCCAAAAGATAATGCCAGGTTTCAGTGAATTTTCTCTTGCTGGTAGATGTGCCTGCCAAGGACCTCTGTGGTTCTGGCAGCTTGGAAAGGAGGCAGAGAGTCCAGTAAGAGATGGGGCTTCAGAAGATCAGAAGATAGATTTAGATCAGAGAGGGAAGACATCACCACCCCACTCATTTGCAAGTAGCCAGAGTCTTGTGCAGTCAACACAATACCTGTACTGGAGGGAGATAATGCATTCACTTTCTTACTGAAAAACTTGTTTTCTCCGCTCAGCCTTGTTTTGACCAGTTAGTAACTGTTGATTTATTCCCATTATAGCCTGAAGCCCAGGAGAAGCTGAAGGAACTCCCTTTTAACCTATTCTGCCTTACTCTTACTGAAAATTAAATTTACTAGGTGTACCCAGTGGAGGAGGTAGGTTTAGACCTGTGCCTTCTAGTGTTGGCTCAGAGTTAAGAACAGCCTTTCTTTTTTTTTTTTTTCCCAAAGATTTTATGTATTTATTTATTTATTCATGAAAGACACACACAAAAAAAAAAAAAAAAGAAAAAAAGAAAGAAAGAAAGAAAGAAAGAAAGAAAGAAAGAAAGAAAGAAAGAAGAAAGAAAGACAGACACACATACAGAGAGGCAGAGACACAGGCAGAGGGAGAAGCAGGCTCCATGCAGGGAACCTGACATGGGACTCAATCCCGGGTCTCCAGGATCAGGCCCTGGGCCGAAGGTGGCACTAAACCTCTGAGCCACCCGGGCTGCCCAAGAACAGCCTTCCCAAACGTGGAGGGGGTAAATGGAACAACAGAATGAAAAAACTGTGCCTAACTCTCCAGGTCTTCCCAGGTCTTTGCAAAGTGACTTGTTTATTTTAAATATTATAAATGTTTAGAACATCGATTTTCATAAAATGCATTCCAAAGACAATAATTGGGGCAGTCATGGCTGAGTAATAGCCTACCAGACAAGCCCTCCTTCAGATAACAGGTATAAATTCTGGGCATAATATAGTAAGCAGCTGCCTTGAGACACTGGAAAGTGCTCAACTGCAGGCAGATTCTCATGGGGAGTCCGTGGTCAGAAGAGAGGCACCGTACAGGGTGAGTTTCCATTTTTTTGGCTTTTAACTTAAGGACAAGTCTATTTGGGAATGAATGCAATGCAAAAGGGGCACTGGTGGAAATATCACAAGTCTTTCTAACCTGGGGAACCAGAACACCGACTCTGGGGAAACCACAGCTTCAGGACAGAGAAGGGAAATCCTGGAGTGGATAGATCTAAAGAAAGGCGTCCCAAATTCTGGCAGCCTACATGTAGAACTGACCCCTGAACGAAGCAAGATAAGTACCTGCTTTAAAATAAGAAGAAGCAGAAGAACAAAATCTCGGGTCTTAATAATTTAACATTCATGATATCCAGGATATAGTCCAAAGTAACTCAATATATGAAAAACCAGGAAAATGGAAATATTCTCAGTAGAAAAGAAAATCAGCTGAGACCAACCCCAAGACAATCCTGATGTTGGGATTTTAAAGCAGCTATTATAATTATCCTTAATGAAGTAGAAGAGAGGGATGCTTGGGTGGCTCAGTGGTTGAGCACCTGCCTTTAGCGCAGGGTGTGATCCTGGAGTCCCACATGGGGCTCCCTGCATGGAGCCTGCTTCTCCCTCTGCCTATGTCTCTGCCTTTCTCTCTCTGTGTCTCTCATGAATAAATAAATAAAGTCTTTTAAAAAATGAAGAAGTATACCTACAATTAATAAAAACTTAAAAATTTCAGAATATTGTATGATTGATGAATCACTGAACTCTATCTCTGAAACTAATAATACACGATATGTTGAGTTTAAATTTTATTTTTAATTCTAAAATGTAAAAACTAAAAAAAAAAAAAAAACTCAGCAAAGAAATAGAAATAATTTAAAAAATAAAGCCAAGTGGATGTTTAGTACTGAAACTACAATACTAAAAAAAAAAAAAAAAATGAAACTACAATACTTGACATTATTTTTAATCACTGAGTGTGATTAAAAGCAGAATGGAGATGACCAAGGAAAGACTAAAAGAATTTGAAGATAGAACAATAGAGATGGTAGAATGTGAAGAAGAGAGGGGAAAAAAAGGATTTTAAAAGTAAGTGATCTTGGGACACCTGGGGGGGCTCAGTGGTTAAGTGTCTGCCTTCAGCTCAGAATGTGATCCTGGAGTCCCAGGATCGAGTCCCACATCGGGCTTCCTGCATGGAGCCTGCTTCTCCCTCTGCCTATGTCTCTGTCTCTCTCTCTCTCTCTCTCTCTCTGTGTGTCTCTCATGAATAAATAAATAAAATCTTAAAAAAAATACAAAGTAAGTGATCTGGAGTGACCAGAGGCTCTCAGAAACCTAAACCTGTATTTCCCCTAGGAGCCATGGTTCAATATTCACTAATTCAGTGTTCATAGCAACTTTATAGAACATAACTCTCATGAATAATGAGAATTGGCTGTTTATGTAATAGGAAAAAAAAGTTGATGATCTTAAAAAAAAGGTGTGAGTGATTTGGGACTGACTATAGTTCTAGAATGATTTGGATAACTACTACTATAGTCCTCTACATAGTTTACAGAAAGCTGACTTCTTAGAAGCAGTGTGAAGTACTTGACAACTTTGTACGTGGGTTTTCAGTGAATAAATGTGGCAGCATTTTGTGTGATTCTTGATCTGGGTGTTGTGAGTTCAAGCCCCACAGTGAGGATAGAGATTACTGAAAAATAAAATCATTCATTCATTCATTCATTCATTCATTCATTCATTTAAGAGATAGACTATTCCTGAGAAAGCAGAGGAGGGGCAGAGGGAGAGGAAGAGAATCCTAAGCAGACTCTCCACCGAGCGCAGAGCCTGACCCAGGGCTCTGATCCCACAACCCTGCGATCATGACCTGAGCAGAGACCAAGAGTTGGAGGCTTAACCAACAGAGCCACCAGGCACCTCTGAAGATTTTGTTTTTATTTTTCAGGGGCATCTGGGTGGCTCTGTCAGTTAAGCCTTTAACTCTTGATCTCAGCTCAGGTATTTATCTCAGGGTTGTGAGTTTAAGTCCCACACTGGGCTCCATGCTGGGCCAATGTGGAACCTACTTAAAAAAAAAGAAAGAAAAGGAAAAGAAAGTCTTTTTTTAAAAAGTGCCAGTATTTTATATTAAAACTTTCTCCCTGGGGATCCCTGGGTGGTGCAGCGGTTTGGTGCCTGCCTTTGGCCCAGGGCGCGATCCTGGAGACCCGGAGACCCGGGATCGAGTCCCACGTCGGGCTCCCGGTGCATGGAGCCTGCTTCTCCCTCTGCCTGTGTCTCTGCCCCTCTCTCTCTCTCTCTGTCTCTGTGACTATCATAAATAAAAAATAAATAAATAAAGTGAGTAGGATAAAAAGAATCTTATAAAAAAAAATAAATAAAAAAATAAAACTTTCTCCCTTGCTTTTTAATATTAAAAGGTAATTCCTTGAGCATAGCTTTTCTTCTTTCTAATCACTAATTTTAGGGGTAAAAAAAAAAAAACCTATACTCTGTCTAGTAGGAAAGAAGTAGTAGGCTTTAGAAATCATTCCTTTGGGGATCCCTGGGTGGCGCAGCGGTTTGGCGCCTGCCTTTGGCCCAGAGCGTGATCCTGGAGACCCGGAATCAAGTCCCACGTCGGGCTCCTGGTGCATGGAGCCTGCTTCTCCCTCTGCCTGTGTCTCTGCCTCTCTCTCTCTCTCTCTCTCTGTGTGTGACTATCATAAATAAAAAAGAAAAAAAAAAAGAAAAAGAAATCATTCCTTTGAGGTGATCAACAAGTCTTAACACCAGGTCCTGTCTTCAAAAATAAGCAAACCCTGGGGATGCCTAAGTGGCTCAGCAGTTAAGCGTCTGCTTTCGACCCAGGGCATGATCCTGGAGTCCCAGGATCAAGTCCCATATCAGCCTCCCCGCATGGAGCCTGCTTCTCCCTCTCTGCCTGTGTCTCTGCCTTTCTTTCTCTCTCTCTCTCTCTCTCTCTCATGAATAAACAAATAAAATATTTAAAAAATAAAAAAATTAAAAAAATAAGCAATACCCTGGAAGCATCTTCAGGGGGAAGAGTTTGGGATTAATATTAACTGATGGCTAAGTCAGATTCTGAGCCAAACCCAGGCCTCCCTCCAGGAATAATTTTTTTTTTTTAATGTCCAACGTTTATGAGGGCCAGGTCTTTCCCCCCAACTCAAGTTCATAAATTTTTGATTGGCTTGTGAGGCCAATAGGGATACTTATTCTTGTCTAATTTGGTTTCTGGGAAGACTTCATTCAGGTCCTCAATGGTCATCTGATCAAATGGAATTATGTTCTTCATCTTCTCCAGCTCTTTTTCATATTCTTCAATCCTGGCCTTTGAGAGAGACAAAAACTCAGCACAGCTTTTCACATCTTTTTCTCAGCATCCACCTGGACAGTGTATTTGTCCTCTGGTACAGGAACCTCCAGGGCATTAAACTTCTTCTCAAAGTCATCTACCAAGCCAGCCTTTGCCACATTGGCCTTATAGTAAGCCCAGTCAATAGCAGGTGGTTTCTCAGGAAGAGTAGCCAACCTGGAGGTAAGCATCTCATTCCAGGATTTCAAGGAGTTGGCAATGGCCTTCTGGTTTCAGGGTATGATCTCCCCAAAAGCTACCCAGTCAATGGTTTTTAGAGCAAGTTTTCGCCCAGCCATCTTGAGATCCTTCACCAACCCCGGCAGCCCACAGTCCACAGCAGCAAGGGCTCCCTCCAGGAATGATTTTGAATTCCTTCTTTGAGTCCCGTGATGGACTCTGATGACAGAAGCCTCTTCCTGATAACATTATGAATAGTGGTTTCACTAACATTTGTGTATCTGGAGGGTACTCTCCTCATTCTCTGTCAGAGAGAAAGCAAATCCTGGCTTAAAAAAAAAGAAATGGCTTGTGTATGATGTTAGGCTTTTTTGGTTACAGCAATTATCTGTGGTCTTTCCAAAAGATTGAGTGCGTGAGTCTAAGATTCATTTTGTTTCCTTTCTGCCCAGGCCGAGAACTGGGATCCTCAGAGGGCATGACACTTAATCTCTGACACAGCACAAATGGCAAGTTATAAGTAAATGGACACACAGAATGGAAACTTTCCTTCCTTTTATTGGTTTTGTTCTATCCCGAAAGTTATTTTGACAACATTTAGTGTGGTTTTTGTGTTATGAGTACAATAAATGGGCCCAGTGTCCTTCCCAGAGCCAGTTTCACACATTGCTCTTTTTAACAGCTTGAAGGCTCTGTGTGAGGAGCAAATGAAAAGAACATTTATATAAACATGACTAAGCTCCAGGTAATAATTATTCCCCTATAAACTTTGAGAAAGTGCTTGGGAGAGAGAGCCCTTCCAGGACCAAAATTAAAGAGGCTCTTCCCTTCCTGGGAGCGTAAAGCTCCAACCAGATGACCAAGGCAGCAGTTCTGTTGATCATCTGCTACTGGCCAGGGCCTGGGTGTGCACATTATTGATATTATTCATAAAAGACATTTAAGAAGAATTCAGCATTTGTTGGAGACTGTTCACAGTGTCAAGAGAGAGAGAGAGGCTTAGAGGGACTTTCAAATAAGTCCCAGATTTATAAATGGTCTCTTCCGCCCAAACACTTCCTGCTTTTCTCTCAGTGTCGATGCTGCCACTCCATATCAGTCTTAGAAGAAAGGATCCACTTGGGCTCCATAGTAGTTTCCTGGGGCTACCTAACAAAGTACCACTGACAGTAGAACTTTACTGTCTCCTAGTTCTGGAGGCTAGAAGTCCAAACTCAAAAATGTTGACAGGGTCGTGCACCCTCTGAAACCCGTAGGAAAGTGCTTCCTTGCCTCTCGCAGGCTTCCCGTGCTTAGCCGACAGTGTTTAGTGTGTATTGGCTCACAGCCACGTAGCTCCAGACTCTGCGTTTGTCATCACATGTGTTTTCCCTGTGTGTCTCTGTCTCCATGTGGCTTTCTTCTTGTAAGGACACCAGTCATGCTAGAGTAGGGGTCCCCTTACTCTGGTATGACTTTAGCTAGTCATATCACAATCACCTTTTGAGGTCGTGGGGGTTAGTACCTCACTGTATCTTTCAAGAGGGGGGGGACAAACAACTCAACCCATAATGGGCCCCTAAAATTCCATAGTCCTCTCTCTCTTATGCTTAGGCTTCTCCACCTGTTCATTATTGCTGCATCCTGAGAAGCCTGATCTGTGTGGGGTGTCTCTTCTTTCTCACAGTCTTCCTTTCTTTCTCTCTCCTGTAAGTGTCTATACCACATACTCTAGCTTCAGAAAGACAAGAGAAGCAGTGTTTCTGACTTGCTTACCTTGAAAGAACTTAATTCTGACACTTGAGTAGAGAGAATAAGGAGGCACAAAGAATAATTTTTTGGACTCTTGGACTTGGTGCAAGTTCTGGTCTTGGTGCAAATCTCTTAACCTCTCTGAATCTCATTTGCACATCAGTCCTGTCCACCTGACATGAATATAGCAAGAATTAGATGAGATAACATGTGAAACTCTCTAAGCCGTAAAGTGTTGTAAATATAGAAGATGACAGTGATAATGATTATTTCTCATCATCGATACTGGTGGGATTGTTATGACTACAACCACCACTACCATCTTATCCTTAGATTTACTGGAGTTTTGAATGACTTTTTTTTAAACCCACCAAAGATAATTTTATATTCAATCTGAATGAATAGGCAATTTATTTCATGGCTGGAACTTTTAGAACCTTACACTTTATCATGCCAGACTCACACCATCAGTCATCTCAGGTTTTAGAAGACAGACTTTATTACATGGAATCCAGCCTTCCGACTCTATGCAAGGATCTCATGATTACATATGCCACCTCATTCTTCCTTATGAATACCAAATGGACTGGAAAATGTAGAAGAACCTAGATGCTTTGTAGTTAGTGAACCAGAGGACTTACCTGTGTTCAGGTATGATTTGACATCCAACAGTATTGTTTACTCCCTTTCTTCCCTATCACTATGAAGCAGTGGATATAGTACCACAAATAATAATAACACTATCTACTTTCATAAAGCAGACACTGAGCTAGGTGCATTAACTGGATTTTCTCACTTGATTCTCTCAGGAATGCTGAGGGATAGGTGGTGGTGTCCCCATTTTATAGATAACTAAAAGAAGGCCCTCAGAGGTTAAGCAAACTGCTCAAGATCACACTGCTAGTAAGTGGCATAGCTGGTTTAAACCCAGGCTGTGCCTCTCTAAAACCTGTGCTCTACCTGGCTCTACTGTTCCTTAACTTTATTGAACTGCTTATTTTTTAAAGAAAGAGCAAATAGGGGAACCTGACTGGTTCAATAAGTAGAGCATGGAATGTGAGTTTGAGTCCTATGTTGCGTGTAGAGTTTACTAAAAAAAAATAGCAGTGCCTGGGTAGCTCAGTCATTTGAGTGTCCAGCTCTTGATTTTGGCTCAGGTCACTATCTCAAGGTCATGAAGTGGAGCCCCATGTTAGACTCTGCGTTCAGTGGGGAGTCGGCTTGGGGTTCTCTCCCTCTCCCTCTGGCCCTCCCCTCTCTGGCGTGCATGCTCTCTCTCTTCAAATAAATAAATAAATAAATATTTTTTTTAAAATAAAGTAAAATAGAAAGAACAAATAAAGATTATTTTAAAGCAAATAATTACACCAGGAGCAGATGAAAATATCCATTAAGCAATCGCCAGCTTCTTTCCCATGCTGAGAATATTTAAAGTAACATTTTAGTTAATCAAGTGGAGACTTGTACCAAGTTCCAGTTCCTGTTCAGCCATCTATTTTTTCTGTAAATAGCAAACTTCTCATCTCTTCTCTGTGGCAAGGGGTTGCCAAAAAAACTGTGATGATTTTTTACACCTGTTATATATATTTAGAAGCTCGCCTTACTCTGTTAAAGCCCAATATAATTTGCTGTCTTTTCCTTCCTAAGACCCAGTCAGACCAGAAGCACAACTTCTCAAATGTTCATTCCCACACGTTAACAACCAAATGTTTAGTCATTAATGAATGCCTGTTTTTCCAAGGCTCTCTACCATCTGTCAAATACAAGATTTGTATATGAGGTAGCAACTCAGAAGTCATACCCTTAAACCACTGAGTTAAAGAGGGTTTACAGCTAGGTAACCCTGGATAGTATCCGGGACATTTTTCAGGGGTGTATTTGTCCCAGGATCTGAGCCAGTAGCTGAGAGAGCAGAGCTAGAAGGTGTTGGGAAAGGAGTGATGCCAGGCTGGAGTCAGAGCCAACCTAAAGGAAGTTGAAGGAAAGAAAGGCAAGGCCAGGTCCAAGCAGATGAAGATACTCCTGCCAGGCTGCTGCTGCTGACCTAAAGGGAGGTAAATAAGTGTGCTGTGTTCATTGATAGCACAGTAGCCCCACTCCCCCTCGTCTTGTATTTTTTTCCTCATGTAATTTCTTAAATTGTGGTATAACTTATATCTATAAAATTTGCCCTTTTTTAAAAGATTTTATTTATTTATTCATGAGAAACACGCACAGTGAGAGAGAGAGAGAGAGAGAGAGAGAGAGAGAGATGCAGAGACACAGGCAGAGGGAGAAGCAGGCTCCATGTAGGGAGCCCAACGTGGGACTCAATCCCAGGACTCCAGGATCACACCCTGGGCCAAAGGCGGCACTAAACCGCTGAGCCACCCGGGCTGCCCAAAATTTGCCCTTTTAATGTGCAATTCAGGGGCACCTGACTGACTCAGTCAGAAGAGCGTGCAACTCTTGATCTCAACATCGTGAGTTCAAGCCCCACACTGGGTATAGAGATTACTTAAAAATAAATAAATAAGGGGCTTCTGGGCAGCTCAGTTGGTTAAGTGTCTGACTTTGGCTCAGGTCATCATCTTAGGGTTCTTGGACTAAGCCCTGCATCATGCTCCACACTCAGTGGGGAATCTGCTTGTCCCTCTGCTTTTCCCCCTGCTTGTGTGTGTGTGTGTGTGTGTGTGCATTGTGCACATGCACTGTGTCTCTCTTTCAAATAAATAAAATCTTTAAAAATGAAAAATAAAGTATTTTAAAGTGAGCAATTTAGGGTTTTTAGTATATTCATAAAATTGCTCAACCACCACTGTTACAGAGCATTTTCATTACCTCCAAAAAGAAGCCCTATAGCTAGGATCAGTTGGTCACTCCCCTCCATTCCCTACCTTCCCCTACTCTGGCCACCACAAATCCACTTACTATGGATTTGCCTTTTCTAGGCATTTCATATAAAAGAAATCACGTAATATGTGGCCTTTTGCGTCTGACTCCATTCACTTAGCATAATGCATTCAAAGTTCATCCATATTGTAGCCCTGTATTGGGACTGCATAACTTTTTATGGATGAATAATATTCCATTGTGTGAGTATACCACATTTGTTTATCCATTCATCAATTGATGGACTTTTGGGTTATTTCCAGTAAGTGGCATAGCTGCCATGAACATTTGTGTACACCTTATTGTGCAAACGTAGGTTTTCTTTTTTTTTTTTTTTTTAAGATTTTAATTATTTATCCATGAGAGACACAGAGGGGGACAGAGAAAGGTAGAGACACAGACAGAGGAAGAAGCAGGCTCCATGCAGGGAGCCTGATGGAAGGACTCGATCCCGGATCTCCAGGATCACGCCCCGGGCTGAAGGCGGGGCTAAACCACTGAGCCACCCAGGCTGCCCAACCTTAGTTATATAAAGCATTTAGACTCAGTACATTCTATGTATTAGTTATTATTTAGTATGTATTAGTTATTATTAACATGCTCCCCACAAACATACATTCTCCTCCCTCATTTTTTCTATATAGTTACATTACAGTTTTTGCTCTATGAGCATTTAGTGTTTATGTTATCATGACTGTAACTGTTATCCACAGCTGAGCCATATAATAGACTGATTACAGTTCCTTTCTTGTATGAATTTTGGCTTGGCTTTCTCTGAAGTTAATAAATGTCTCAAGTTTACATCTGTTACTTGTCTGTGAATCCATCACCAATTTATCCCCCATGCTAAATGTTCATAAATCTCTTCAAAGGTTCACACATATCAAGTATTCTAACAGTTTCATCTTCTGAGAGATATCTCCTACACTGTTTCACTCACTTCCTCTTTATCTGGACTACTTTCTAAGCTTACTGCAAATTTAGGGACATAGCACTTAAAAGTTAATGATGCTCTGTGTGCATGGGTAATACTTATGGACTGGTGAACTTTATAAAAGGAGATGATCTGGCCAAGTCATTTCATCAAGAGGTTTCCTTTCATTGGTAGAATCCAAGACACTTTTGAAGTCTTTTCTTTGGGGCTGGTCAGAGAAGAATCATCTGGTCTCCTACCAAGGAAGTGAACCCGGCTTCCAGGGTTCTGGAAGATGAGTGGAAGAAGGAGGATGGCAATCCTCCTTTTCACTTAATCCTTCTGTTTTCAACATGGTAGCCTCATCCTTATCAGCACCTAATGTCCATCTATCCAGAGTCTCTCTGGTTGGATCCTCTGAAGGGTAAAACTCCAAGCTTCTGCTGTGGTTGGGGAGGATCAGTCACCTAGGACAGAGTAGAAGGCATCAGGCCACCCAATTATTACTCAAACTTCCAATAGAAGGTGACTTCTGTTCACCTCCATTTTAAGAGCTATGACCCATCAACTCCAGAACTTTATTGAGTTTCTGTAGTACACTAGGCTTACTTCTGGATTTAGTGAATCAATTTATCATCTAAACTAAGATACTTCTGAGGATGAATGAGGACACTTAACTATATACATGCACCAATCGTAAAACTTATTAACCTGGGCAAATCAGGATTGTGACCCTAGAATTCATCCAGCTCTTTCTAGCATCTAAACTTTTGTTGCACCTTGTTAGTGCTTTTTGTTCTCATAACTTAAGGCCATTTTGTATCCTTTCACTATCATGTTAGTGGGGTTCCAGGAAAGAACAGTAGTGTACACATATGTTCAGTCCATCAGCTTTCGGATGGCAGCCTCCATTCTTCTTTATGGACAAAGAAAGCTGGTTTGGTGGAGACATGTGATTATAGACAGAACTTTTTCAGCTTTAAGCAACAGACACCTAGACTGAACTAGCTAAGCAAAGAGAACTTTTTAGCCTACCAAATCCAAAGAAGGGGTGGACAGTCATATTGTGGGAAAAGCTGGTATGGAACTGGTTATCAGCGACTCCTAGAGTCAGGAATTGAAGCTCCATTTCTTGTCTCTGCTTCTTCTGTATTTCACCTTTATTCTTTTGCACTAAAGTCCAGTTTTCCTCCTGTGGAAGCAGTATGACCACTGACAGTGGCCTGTTGTTGCTTTTACATCCAACACTCAGATTCCCTTCCTGGCTCCAAATGTAAAAGCTCCAGGGAAGAAACTTAATGTTTCAGCAAAGATCAGATACCCCATCCCCCAAATCAACCAACTTTGCTGGGCCAGGTAGGGTATGTGGAAATGCTATTTTGTGTAAAACCACATTCAGCCTTCACTATACTCATCTGTGAGGGAAGAGGTGGGGATCAGTGCCTAGGAGCAGGGGATAGTCCCATAAATTTTCTCAACAGTAACTTGGCCAAATCTATGACAGTAGTGATGGATTTGAGAAATGAAGCTGGAAAAGATTACAACTCAGTACCTTACTGTGACTGTTAAAATATCAATGTTCAACCTTTTCTAGTGATAACGTAAGTGACAGTTTAGAAGCCCTGACATTTAAGACTGCTCCCTTCCTGCCTTTCTGCATAATCATTTACATAGATCTACATATGTTAGAACTTGGTTTTTCTTCCTCTTCTGTATCAGACTTACACTATTTTATTTTCTGTAGGATAGCCTAGTTCCTTACCCTTCTTATCTGGTCTAAAAAGGCCAAGAAGAAAGTATTATCATTCAAACTCAGAATTTTAGAATGTTGGGGCACCTGAGTGGCTCAGTGGTTGAGCATCTGCCTTCCGCTCAGGATGTGATCCCCAGATCCTGGGATGAGTCCCTAATGGGCTCTCCACAGGGAGCCCTGCTTCTCCCTCTGCCTATGTCTCTGCTTCTCTCTGTGTGTCTCTCATGAATAAATAAAAAAATCTTAAAAAAAAAAAAAGTTTACAGAGCTTCTCCAGAAGCTCTTTAAAAAAAAATAAGAAGGAGAAGAATTTTAGAATGTTAAAGGGAAAGAGGCCTTCGAGACTATTTAACTTGTATTTCACAAAAATATCCCTTGGCTTATTAACCTTGAGTTGTTCCTCTAACATAAGATTTTCATGGTCAAGTAAGTGTGGAAAATGCTGCATACGACTATATATTTTCCTCTTGGCTATTAGGTACATATTAACCTATTAAAGGGTCTGAGAAGGCCTGCAGCAAAGAAAACTAACAGTTTCCTCAACTCAATTTATTGAGGAACCCTTTCTTCATTACAAGCATGCCAAGTAATAATGTTCCGTGGAACAGACTTTGGGAAATAATCCAACTGTCTTATTTTATGAATGAGGAAATAAAGTCCATGAAAAGACAGTGGTTATAAGTTTCCAGAGCTAATGCCAGGAAGAACTAGTACTCATTTCCAGTTGTTGCTGGTAGCTTACATTGGCCTAGTGCTAATAAAAGAATAGCATCTCCTCCTCTTCCTTTTACTTAATTCACTCATTCACCTGGAACAAGGTTCATCTTATTCTCCACGGTGTCTTGGGTGACATCATAAAGGGAGTACAAGTTAAGCACCAGATTTGGAAATATCTACTGTCAGCTCCCTTTCTCTATATCAGATATAACACACTTTAAAAAAAAAAAAATTGTATTTAAATTCAATTAATTAACATATAGTATATTTTTGGTTTCAGAGGTAGAGGTCAGTGATGTATCATTCTTATATAACACCCAGTGCTCATTACATCACGTGCCCTCTTTAA
Organism: Vulpes vulpes; assembly: GCF_048418805.1. NCBI lineage: Eukaryota > Metazoa > Chordata > Mammalia > Carnivora > Canidae > Vulpes > Vulpes vulpes. The sequence goes on along the minus strand of NC_132791.1, from coordinate 181,955,464 downwards.
TGCCCATCACCCAGATCCCCCACCCACCCATCCCCCTCCCCTCCAGCGACCTTCAGTTTGTTTCCTATGATTAAGAGACTCTTAAGGTTTGTCTCCCTCTCTGATTTTGTCATTTTATTTTTTCCTCTCTTCCTCTATGATCCTGTTTTCCAACACACTTTTATTATAACAAATTATTATAACAGATATTTCGGTGTTTCCCCTTTATTCTCCTGAAATGAAATGTATAGCTTAACCTATGTGTACATTTTTTAAAACATTATAATGTCCTAACTTTAATGTAAAGAAAAAATAAAAAGATAGTCGTTTATACTAGAATAACATAATTTTAATACATAAATGTCTAGCTAGCTCTAAGATATAATGAACTATTTGGTTGTTCTTATATGTAGATTCATCACAAATGTAACACCTACCAATAGAAAATCATACAGATATCTTACATTAGCAGCCTAGAAGTATTTTGTGGAGCTTGATTGTCCAAAAGAGTAAACTACTCTGTATAAAATTCTAAACAAATGAAAATATTATCTTTTCTTAGTTTATATGGTAGTTGCCATCCTGAAAAATTCAGTATATATTGAAACTCTGAAAATACTTGGAGCAATTGCCCTGTGATAGCACTTACATCTAAGTGCTTTACATTAATTAATTCACTTCATCTTCATTATCCATTGAGGTATGATTAATATCCCCATTTTACACATAAAGAAACTAAGCCAGAGAAGGTAAGTCACTTCTCCAACAACTAGTAAGTGGCAGAGCAGTGGTAGATGAACCCTGGCAGCATGGCTCCAGGACTCAGTGTTCTCTGAAGAACTGAGACCAAGCCATGTGGGCATTTTCTGCACACATCATGGCTAACAGAAGGCTGCTTCAGATCCTGAAAACCTGATACCTGAAAAGAAAACAGGCCAGACTACCTCCTGACAGCTTGTTTACTGTCTGCCCTGGAGAAGGATGGAACAGCTAGAGGAGAGTGTTTGGGGCTGGCCTTGGCCCCAGGTGCCCTGACCTCCCAGGACAGGAAACAAGCCTGGCTTCCTTGCACTCTACCTCACGTTCCACTACCTCTTGCCAAAAGTTCAGGCCAAGCACAGACTACACCATCCAGCAACTTCCCGTGATATACATAGAACTGAGATCAGCAGGGAGCAGACCCAACATGCTTAGGGCTAGTGGGCTGGGAAGTGAGGCTTCTGGGACTTTCCTTCTGCCCCACAGCCTGATCAGAATCGATTCTTCCTCTGAGAGTCACGTGGGCCTCTGGGTTGTGATCAGAAGTGGGTTGCCCACTTTTCTCTGCTCCATCCTCTGAAAGGGTGGAGTTCTGACTCAGTGTACCTTGGGGTGACGTGAAATGACAAGATTGATGCTCTAGGGTCTGTCCCAGCTCATTACTCATCACCCCACAGTTTGTTTGCTCTTATAGCAACTTGGCTCTAAATAAATTGCATGTTCTCGGAGGTTTAGTATTTAATAATAATATAACATTTATCAAGGGCTTATTGTATGCCAGGCAAAGCACCAAGGTTTTCACATTTACGAGCTTGTGGAATCCTCCTAACAACCCTGTGAAATAAATATTTAGCTTATTAACTCTATTTACAGTTAAGAAAATTGAGGCCCAAAATGTTTTACATTTAAATGCACAGGTCAGGGACACCTGGGTGGCTCAGCGGTTGAGCGTCTGCCTTTGACTCAGGGCGTGATCCCAGGGTCCCAGGATCGAGTCCCACATCGGGCTCCCTGCATGGAGCCTGCTTCTCCTTCTGCCTGTGTCTGCCTCTCTCTGTGTGTCTCTCATGAATAAATAAATAAAATCTTAAAAAATAAATAAATAAATGCACAGGTTAAACCAGCAGGAAGTAGAACTGAGTGCAGACCCAGGCTGCCTTACTGCCCCCTTGGCTGTTGAGACAGAACTAATAAGAACAGGCCTGAGATGATACTTGAGGAAAGGGTGAACTGTTACAGGTACATTGGGACGAACTCTTGTTCTTAGGATTTCCTTAACCCTGCACTTTGTTCCACTCTAATTCTCTAGAGTCGACAGGTACGTGGTCAGTCAGCATGGCAAGGAAACTGCAACTGGAGAGGTCTTTCCAAATGCAGAGCTGCTGAAGTCCAGTACTCAGCTCACATTTTTACCCTGGCCCGTGAGATAAAGCCCAGGCTCCTTCACATGACACACAAGGCCCTTTATGCTCTGGATCCTCCCCCCACCCCGACTTTTCTATTTCTTCCCTTTCCATCTTTCTCCTCAGATGCCCTGACAACCTCATACCAGCCCCAGATCATCTGCATACTGCTTTTTGCCTCCACATCTTAGTCCCTACTATTTCTTTTTTATTATCATTAAAGATTTTATTTATTTATTTGAGAGAGCACATGCAGGGGGAAAAGGCAAAGGGATAGGGAGAAGCAGGCTCCCCGCTGAGCAGTCTCTACTATTTCTTATGCCTCGAATGCTTTCTTTTCCCCTCACCTGTCCATCGGATAAGCTTGTATTCATCCTTTAGGACTGTACTTAAATTTTACACTCTTTGTGAAAAGTCTTTCCTGATTGCTCAGGTAAAATTAGTAATCACAGGGCACCTGGGTGGCACAGTCGGTTAAGTGGCCAGACTCTTAGTTTTGGGTCGTGAGATGGAGCCTGGGCAGGCTCTTCACTCAGCAAGGAGTCTGCTTAAGACTCTGTCCCTCTGCCCCACTCCCACACACTCTCTCTCTCTCTCAAGTAAATAAATAAATATTTTTTAAAGGTTAGTAATCACTTCTCTAGGCTCTGCAGTACTTTACATATCAGCTCTGGACTAGAGTAGATATTGGAATGATTTGTTCATGTCTGATGTCAATAGGGGACTGCAAGCCCCTGAACACACCAGTCCCTTTTTTTTTTTTTAATTGTGGTAAAAGATACATAAGACAGAATTGACCATCTTAACCCTTTTTAAGTGTACAGTTCAGTAGCTTTAAATATATTCACACTGCTGTGCAACCAGCACTGCCACCCATCCGTTGGAACTCTTTTCATCTTTCGAAACTGAAATTGCACCCATTAAACCCTAACTATTTCTCCTCCCTCAGCCCTTGGCAACCACCATTCTCTCTGTCTCTGTGAATTTGACTACCCATTCCATTCACTTTCCTTTTCCCAAATCTTACACATTGCTTTGCACAAAATAAGTGCTTGATGCATATTTGTTGAGTGCATGAAATATTTTCTTCAAGAGGCATGGAACACATCTCTTACATCTCTTTCCACCTGCCTTTATGATAAATAGATTCCTAGATCCTAACCTGGAAATCCCAGAATTCCAAAGTCCAGGTTTCCCCAAGAACAGAAGTTGTACAAACAAGTTCTTGCTAGGAGGGAATTTTGCCTCCTTTTACAGAGAAACGCCTAACGTTTTCTTCGCAGTTGGGTTGCAGACATGCTGTCCCCAGATAGGCAAGGAGAAGGTCCTGAGGCAGAGTGACAGGATGGGATATTGATGTGCAGCCAGAACCTTCTGCATTTCAGAACTTGGCTTCTACACACACACACACACACACACACACCATAGATATACACTATACAGCAGTGTGTGTATGTGTGTGTGTATCTGTCGAAGTCAAAATTTGAACACATGTATTTCCTTTAATTCCTCCTGTCTGGGCAGAGGTTTCTGCCATCATTCCAGCTAACCCAGCAATGGAGGCAGCTGCATTTATTTTATCCTTTCGTTTTCTTAAAGAAAACCTGTTGGTAGCTTCTAACTTTCTCTGTCTTCAGAATCGCACTTCATATACACGTTTAAGAACAAATTTTTTAAATATTTTGGAAAAAAGATGCGGTGCCAATTTGTGGATCAAAATGATTTTTTTTAAGATTTATTTATTTATTCATGATAGACATAGAGAGAGAGAGAGAGAGAGAGAGAGAAGCAGGCTCCATGCTGGGAGCCCGACGTGGGACTCGATCCCGGGACTCCAGGATCGCGCCCTGGGCCAAAGGCAGGCGCTAAACCACTGAGCCACCCAGGGATCCCCAATCAAAATTATTTTGATGGGCACCTGGCCTGCTCAGTCAGTGGAGTGTAAGACTCTTGATCTTGGGGTTGTAGGTTCAAGCCCCACGTTGGGTGTAGAGATGACTTATTTTTTCTAAGGTTTTATTTATTTATTTGAGAGTGTGTGTGTTTGTGTGTGTGTGTGTGTGTGTGTGTGTGTGTGTGTGTGAGAGAGAGAGAGAGAGAGAGAGAGAGAGAGAGAGAGAGAGAGAAAGCACAAGAGGAAGGAGGGGCAGAGGGAGTGGAAGAAGCAGACTCCTCGTGGAGCAGGGAGCCCAACGCAGGACTCAATCCCAGGACCCTGAGATCATGGCCTGAGCCCAAGGCAGATGATTAACTGACTGAGCCATCCAGGCGCCTCTGTAGGGATTACTTTAAAAATAAAATCTTAAAAAAAAATTCTTTTGACCCCATCCCCTTTCTGGAAAATAAAAACCCGATTGTTGATAGTTAAGAAAATTCCAAGAAGTGTAATAGGTTATATCCAAATCACGTCACCCTTGTTCCTGGCACTTAGATTTTTCCCAGGCAGTGTTATTACTTTCAAAACTGTGGCATAACTCTTAGTCTCCTACCCAGTGTTTTTTCCTAACCTCCCACACTACTGCATCCTGGATGCTTATTAGAGTCACCTGGGGAGCATAAAAACTGTAAAAATAAATTAAAACATTTTTTTAAAAAGCCCTGAGTTCCAACCCCTATGATTCTGATTCTTAGTTGTGAGGTGGGGGCCCAGGCCTATTACACATTGTCTAGGGGATTATAATATGCAGCAGGATGGAGAACCACTACCTAGAATGACAGTGTTGCTCAAAGTCTGGGCTCTGTAGCCATACTTTGGTGTGGGTGGCCAGGTTCCTTTTTCTGGTCTAGTCTGTGCCACGTACATATTAGTACATAGTGTAAATCCTGCCAGGGCCTCTGATGTGTCAGTGACTGGTTTTCTCTGGCCTTTGGGCTGATTGTATGACCTTTTTGTTCCTGAAGCATCTTGCCCAGAGCCTAGTATTCCCCTGAGCAGATGCCCTCAGGAGACTGAGCTTTCCTTCCCATCTGGGCAACTCAAGCTAGGCCTGAAGCTGTGTGACCTGGGTGAGCCTGGAGTGGTGCAGGATGCCCTAAAGCAAACTGGTGCCCTAAACGAACCCCAAACCTTATGGTCAGCCAGGAGCCCGGTTACAGCTCCCCCTCCTCCCTGCCCGACTCCATCCAGATAAACAGTGTTGATGGTGTGGGGAAAAGGTCACATTTTCTCCACAGCTTCCTCTTGCATATTGGATTTCCTAGTAATTGCACATGTTTAAAAGCAAGGTTTTCAGAGCTAGACTTCACAGATGCAGGTTTGAATTCTAGCTGTGTCCTTGAGCAAATCACTGAAACCACTCTAAATCACCTTTCCTTAATTTGTCTGGTTTGTTTGTTTGTTTTTAAAGATTTTATTTATTTATTCATGAGAGACTACAGAGAGAGCCAGAGACATAGGCAGAGGGAGTAGCAGGCTCCCTGCGGGGAGCCTGATGTGGGACTTGATCCCAGGACCCCGGGATCACACCCTGAGCCAAAGGCAGATGCTCAAACACTGAGCCACCCAGGTGTCCCTGTTTGTATGTTTAAGTAGGCTCCACGCCCAGTGTGGGGTTTGAACCCATGACCCTGAGATCAGGACCTGAGCTGAAATCAAGAGCCGAATGTTCAACCGAGCCACCAGGCGCCCGTCCACTACCCCGTAACTTGTAAACTGGGCCTAATAACACCTACCTCATAGGATTAAATGAGATGATGTGTGCGACGAGCTTATTAGCACAGCGACTGAAACGTAGTAAACAGTAAGCGTCGTGAGCCTTTTGCAGGCACCATCTAATCCCCCGTGGGAGGCGTTAGGCCAGGAGGCGCCAGGAGGCGCCAGGAGGGAATAGGCCTGGACTCCTCCGGCAGGATGTCTGCGTGGGGAGCCTCCGAGGCCAGGGAAGTGGAGCCCTTTCCCCACCTGAGGTCACAGTACGGTTGAAAGCTGGGATTGGAATCACCTTTTAAGGACAAAGCTCCCGATCTCCTCTCCCACAGGCCGCAGCCCGCTGCCTTTGCACACACTCCGGCCATTTTTCCTGTCTTCTTTGTTCTATTTCCGTGCGTGTGGGGGTGAAGGAAAGCTGCTGCCTTCCTCGGGCTGCTATTTAAAGACTCTGAAAGACGGCGCCACGGTTGCTCCTAGCGCCACCGCAGTGCGGCTCCTGGCCCGCTCCTGGCCCGCTCCTGGCCCCGGCGCGAGCTGGCTGCGGCGCCTCCGCCTGGTGGAGCCCTCCCTGGTGGGCAGGCCGCAGCCTCCGCTCGCTGGGAGCACGCGCCGAGGCGTCCTGTAGGTAAGTGCGGTCACCTACTTGCTGTGTAGGCCTCCTGAGCTGTCGCCGCTGCGGGGGGTTAGCCGTAGTGGCCGTCTCCATCTTTGTCCCTAAACCGCCAACCTTCTGTGTTCCTGTAGCATTTCTGGCACTTGACCAGTTAAAATTTTTCTCCCCGTTCTTCCATGAAAACCACGTGTGATACTCCCCGCATCCGCTCTGCACTCGAGACACCCTCCCTATTTAACAGCCAGACACACCAGAAAGGGTAAAAATGCCACGTATCGCTAGGTCTAGCAGAGAAAAAATACTTTGGAAACAAAAAGGGTTTTGAAAAGGATTGATAATAACGCTACCCTGGACTTCAGCACGTTTGAGATTCTCTGTCAGGCGCAGATAGAAATCTCTTAGACATTAGTAATCCTGTCGTTCTTGGCCGACTCTCCCATCGCCCAGCCTTTCTATTTGAATCAGCCTAATTTCTTTTTCATACACCCATCAAAGTGAAGGTTTGGGTTTTATCAGCAAAGCATTTTTTTTTTCTTCAGGCCACAGCTCCCTGAATGAGGCCCAAACTGTCTCCCTCCATTCTGCTCCTCCAATTTGTTTCCTGCCCATTATCTTAGAGAGGCTGCTCCCCCCCCCCACGCCCCCCCCCCCCCCAGAGACCTGCTCCTGCCTGCTTGCCCAGCGAGCTCCTTCTGCTGCCCCCAGCCCCGTGGAATAGCACAGTCTGTGTTCCCAACTGCCAGGGACCGGCTCTGGCCCTGATTCTGCACTGAATCTCTTTACCCCCTCTCACACCTTTTCTTCTAAGTCCTCTCCGTTTATTCATAGTCTTCCTATCTTTTTTTTTTTTTTTTTTTTTTTGCCTCTCCTCTCTCTCTTTCATTTTCAGAGCCATGCCTTTCCCCTCATCTTCTTAGCCTGTGGTGGTAAACCCAATTATTTCAATGTTGGAGTAATAATAGCAACAATACCTTGAGTTATATATCCCCTGGCTTATCATAGCAGAGTACTCTCCCATGCATTATCTCTTTTGATCCCACAATCAACCTGTAGGGTAGGCAGTGTGCTTTATGCTTCCTACTTCGGCAGAGGGAAAATAACCACTTCGAGAGGCAGAAATAACGTAGTAGTTAATAAAGAACATTGGTTCCAGGTGAGGCTGCCAGGGTTTGAATCCTGGCTCTGCCTATTACTAGCACTGTGGCCTAGGGCAAACTGGAATAATAATGGTACCTCTCTCATCGTGGTGTTGTGAGGATTAAGTGAGTTACTGTAGATAAGATGCCTAGAACCTACCTGGCACATAACAGGTTTTATGTTAGGATTAGCTATTGTTATTATATATATTCATTCATTTATTTGTCAAAAATGTACTACACGCCAGAGCTACCACATGCCATGCTCTGTCCTAGGCCTCACTGATAGAAGAGTAACAAGAAGGGCACAGAGATTACCGTAGGAGTGGGGGAGACTGACAAACCAACCCCCACTTATTTAGCACTCATCATATGCAAGTCTTTGTGCTTGGATCTTTATAGACATTAACTCTCATTCTTACAACATCCTTAGAAGGTGGCAGTACTATCCCCATTTTACAGATGAGATCACTGGTGTTCTTTTTTTTTTTTTTAATATTTTATTTATTTATTCATGAGAGACACAGAAAGAGGCAGAGACACAGGCAGAGGGAGAAGCAGGCTCCATGCAGGGAGCCCGACATGGGACTCGATCCTGGGTCTCTAGGATCACGCCCTGGGCTGCAGGCGGCACTAAACCGCTGTGCCACGGGGGCTGACCCTCAGATCACTGGTGTTCTGAGAGCTGAAGTCATTTGCTCAAGATTCCCTGGCTAGGGATAGGGAACACCATTATTTGCCACACTCGATTCACCTGCCACCAGGCCATTAGGTTCAGCTCTGTGTGTCTGTCTCCCACTCTGGAGGTGAAGTGCCTCCAGAAGGATGGGCACAGGTCCTCCTTACCCAGAATGCTTAGCAGAGCCTCCTGCACAGGGTTTGGGAAAAGGTGGCTGCATTGTACTCTCTTGATCCTTGACCCTACACTTAGTCCCATCTATTCACTCTCATTGCCCTCAGCCACCAAGTCATACACTGGTCTTAACATGGAGGCTCAGTGGTCAAAATGAGGACCCTTAGTAGATGGCCTGCGGCCTCCTGACAGATTCATACTACACCAAATGCTCTATTCCAGCATGTTGTAAACAGAAACAGTAAGATTCTGGGGGCTTCTTCTGGGCCTCAATCTAGAGAATCTTTTTTGCCTGCCAGGCCAGTTTCCACCACTAACGCCAGTCTCCACCACCCCACCCCACCCCCATTCTCCTGTCTGCCCCTACTTTCTATCTCAATGTCTAACTTCCCTGTTTCTGTCCTTGTGCCCAATTATTAGCCACAAAGAAGTCACAACTGGCCCGTGATAGGATTGGACAAAATTGAGCTTTCTTTCTCATCTTTTTTTTTTGCCTTGTGTTGGTTCTATGGGAAGATTTTTCTGAGAACAGCTAGGGTATCCTAGCATTTAACTTTTTTATCCTTTTATATTTAGCAACCAATTTTTCCCTTAAATATTAAGAAATTATAGATGGAAAATCCTCTGCTAGATAGCCTCTTTCAATAGTTATTTCTGTAAATGTCTTACTTGTGACCATTTGTGTTGTGTCTTATTGATCCCACATGATCACAAAAGGATAGTAGTTTCATCCACCTAAGTTCTACTTGTAAAATCACCTTGATAAATGATTTTTAAAATATTAAAATAAGGCTGCCTGGCTGACTCAGTTGGAAGAGTAAGAGCACACAACTCTTTTTTTTTTTTTTTTAGGATTTTATTTATTTATTCATAAGAGACACAGAGAGAGACTCAGAGACATAGGAAAAGGGAGAAATAGGCTCCCTGCAGGGAGCCTGATGCCGGACTCAGTCCCAGGACCCCAGGATCATGCCCTGAGCCAAAGGCAGAGCCACTTAACCACCCAGGCGTCCCAAGAGTACACAACTCTTGATCTTGGGTCTTGAGTTTGAGCCCCACATTGTGTGTAGAGACTACTTAAAAATAAATAAAAGAAACTTTTAAAAATACTAAAAAAAATATTTGAAAACTGTAAATGAATCTACTAATTACTAAATGTCTTTACTAATGGAGCTTGTGTCAGGTAGTTTTTGACTAAAGACTTTTTTTCCTCTTCCAGTATTCTGTGTTTCGGTTATATTGCTTTTACAATCATGTGGTTATGTTGCTTTTATAATCAAATAAATACATTTAGGAATTATAAAGAAGAAAGATATTTGCCATTTATTCTTTTGATCTCAACTCAAAGATAAAACAACGGCTTCTAGGATGTTCCAGGTCAAGCTCATTGAAAGAACCAAACACTGTTTTCCTGCTTTTCCATTGAAAGTGCACCTGTGTGCCCAAGGCAGTCTTTTGCTCACAGCATTTCCTTATTAATATGCCCTGCCTCATGTGCTTTTTTCTTCTTAGAAAGGAAGAAGAAAAATTGTCTTTATTTTCAGATGACATGGCTTTGTATGTAGAAATTCCTAAAGACTCAGCCAAATTTTGGTTGGATCTAAATCAATAATCAAAGTTACAGGATACAGGGATGCCTGGGTTGCTCAGCCGTTTGGCGCCTGCCTTTGACCCGGGGCGTGATCCCGGGGTTCCAGGATCGAGTCCCACATTGGGCTCCCTGCAGAGGGAGACTGCTTCTCCCTCTGCCTGTGTCTCTGCCTCTCTCTCTCTCTCTCTCTCTCTCTCTGTGTGTGTATGTCTCTCATGAATAAATAAATAAAATCTTTGAAAAAAGTTATAGGATACAAAATTAACATACAAAATCAATAATGTTTCTATATACTAACAACGAATTTTCTGAAAAATAAACTCATCCCATTTAGAATGGCATCAAAAACGATAAAATACTTAGGAATAAAGTTAACTAAGGAGATGAAACATCTCTATCCTGAAAAATGTAAGATACTAATGCAAGAAATCAAAGATGATAGAAATAAGTGGAAAAATATCCCACCTTTGTGGACTGGAAAAATTAATATTGCTAAAATGTCAATACTACCAAATGCCATCTATAGAATCAATGCAGTCCCTCTCAAGAGTCCAATGGCATTTTTTAAGGGTACTCTTTTTATTTTGAAATTTAAATTCAATTAATTAACATATATTATTAGTTTCAGAGGTAGAGGTCAGTGATTCATCCGTCTTATATAACACCCAGTGCTCATTACATCACATGCTCTCCTTAATGTCCATCACCCAGTTACCCCTTCCCTCCAGCAATCCTGTTTGTTTCCTATGATTAAGAGTCTCTTATAGTTTGTCTCCCTCTCTGATTTCATCTTTTTTTTCTCTCTTCCCTATGATTCTGTTTTGTTTCTTAAATTCCACATATGAGTGAGATCATATAATTGTCTTTCTCTCATTGACCTATTTCCCTGAACACAATACCCTCTAGTTCCATTAGTTCTATCCACATCATTGCAAATGGCAAGATTTCTTTTCTTTTCTTTTCTTTTCTTTTTTTTTTTTTTTTTTTTTGGCTGATTAGTATTCCACTGTATATGTATACCACATCTTCTTTATCCATTCATTTACTGGTGGACAGATGGCTCTTTCTGTAGTTTATCTATTGTGGACATTGCTGCTGTGAAAATTAGGGTGTGGGTGCCCCTTCACATTACTACAGTTGGCTCTTTGGGGTAAATACCTAGTAGTGCAATTACTGGGTGGTAGGGTAGCTCTATTTTCAACTTTCTGAGGATCCTCCATACTGTTTTCCAGAGTGGCTGCACCAGCTTTCATTCCTCATCTGGTTTTTTCAAAGCCGTTTCTTTTTTTTTTTTTTTCTTTTTAAGATTTTATTTATTCATGAGAGACACAGAGAGAAAGCCAGAGACATAGGCAGAGGGAGAAACAGGCTCCCTGCAGGGAGCCCAATGCAAGACTTGATCCCCAGGCCTCAGGATCAGACCTGAGCGGAAGGCAGACACTCAACCACTGAGCCACCCAGGTGTCCCTTCTAAGCCGGTTCTAACCCTAAAGACTGGCAGTGTTCCTGAAGCATCAGCCTTGTGTGCTTCAAGGAAAGGAACTGGCGCCTGGAGAGGAAGGGGGAGGAGAGGAGAGGAAGAGAGAGAGAGAGAGAGCCTGTGTGTGTGTGTGTGTGTGTGTGTGTGTGTGTGTGTGTGTTGTAGAGGCCACTTGTAGGCAACAGACTTGAGCAGTGGATACCTAAGGTAAAAGGGCCCACAGTGACCACTGGGTTGAATGCAAGCAGGCTATTAGACAATCCACCTCAAAATATCCGTAAGCGCGAGGTGGCCAGTGGGCTACCTACAACCCAGCATAGGTACCATAAAAGGAAAATTTCATATGTTCCCGTACCTCCTCTCTTCTCTCCTCAACTACAGCCTCCTACCACTGCCTCCAAGCAGCAGTCTCTGCTTTGCTGTCCTGCCCATTTCTAACTTGCAGTTTATTCAATAAACTTCTATCTCTTTTGTTCTACCTTGGGTGAATTCTTTCACCACCTGCATGCGGGCCTTCACCCAATTGGGACCCACCATGTGTGTATGTGTGTGCATGTGCATGCGTGTGTTTTTGTATGTGTGTGTTGCCTGCGAGCTCTAAATTATTTTAAGACAACACCTGAACTCCACCCCTTTCCAAAGAGTTTTCAGACTAAGAATCTGTGTACTGCTTTAAGATACCCCTGGCCTAAGAGCTTCTCGGGTGATGAAAATGTTTCTTTCAACCACCAGCTACAAAAAGCTAAGCCAGATCTCCTCTGGATAAGATGCACCCACCCCACACACACCTGTGTCCCCTTTGCATTTCCCTAGAGTCGTTGGGCCTCCATGCGGAGGGTGGGGAATGAAGAGCAGGGCAGGTGTTGTTGAACTCTTAATGAAAGGTTTCCTCCGTGGGATTGCCTATATCCTGCCCACCACAGTGGCTCCTGTGAGTAACTTTACCTTTGAACTCTCCTTGTCTTCAACCCGTGATCCGTGGGATTTGGTGACAATCCCCGGCTGTCAGGAAGCTTTGATCCTTGGGGAGTCCAGAGGAAGTCCTGTGATGTGTGGGATCCCCAGTGTTACAGGGATTGGGAAGAAGCCTTTCCAAGGTGGGTTGCTAAAATAGACCCCTTAATTAAGGAGCCTTTGCCTAACACTCAGTTACCCAAAAAAGGAGATCCGGTAACTGATAACAAGGAACTCAGTGCCCCTCGAGCATGAAGTGGTGTTTGCACAAGCATTGTTGTTATTTTAAGGACACACAGTGCCAAAGGGAGAATTCCTACCCACACCAGGAAGAAGCAGAGTACCTCAACCGAACAGAATGCCTTAGAACCTCTCTTTTTAACAAGTAAAAGCTAACCTTATTTTGAGTGTTAGGAGGCTCTAGCAAAAATTCTCAAAGAGATTTCTGAGTAGGTGAAAGATTCCTCTAGAAGAAGAAGAAAAAAGATGACCTTGTAATAAACAGTGGGAACCCTAGAATTTCTATATAAGAGACACTTCAGGCTGAAAGCCATTGGAAGGAGTGTCAGGAGACTTGTCTTTACACTGTGTTCACATAATAAGCAGGCCAGGTTTGCTTAGAATCTGCATTTATTGGAGGTGGCTTGAGGCTGAGGGTACTTGCTAAAGCTTCCCCAAGCCATTCCATGGTGCTACCCTTTGTTTACAAATAAAAGTCAGAGTGAAGCCCCTATCATATGGTAGGCAAATCTTCTCCCTCTACCCACCTTCACAGGCAGAAATCCCTTCCTTTGCTTCCACAGAAGTGTGGAGCTTACCACTTTGAGAGGAGATCATACTCTCTAGTGTGTGTGTCTGCCTCCCCGCTAGGCTGTAGCTGCCAGAGGGTAGGGTTTGTGCATTATTCATGCTTTTATCACCAGCACACTGCCTGGGCACGAAGTAGGCCCTTAATAATGATTATTGGATGAGTGAGTAATCATGAGGCAGTAGCTCTGGGGAGTCATCCTCTTTCGGGAATCATCTCTCCTTTTTACACTGCTAGCCTTGAGGAAAGAGAGGTTACCAAAGGGCAGTGGGGACAGCCCCCCCCTCCCCTGCCTAGTCAGCATCAGATGCGCTTGTGCTAGGAGACCCACTCCTATTACATCTCAGCAGCTCCCTGAGAAAACCTGGAAATAGCTGCCCCATATATGGGACAGCATCTCTATGAGGTTTGCCCAGAGTATTTAGGCACATTATGTGGGGGCACTGGGCAGGGAGCATTGAGAGTTACCTGCAGGGTCAACTGCATAGTATGTGGGGCCCAGTGCAGAATGAAAATGTGGGATCCCTGGTTCAAAAAAATAAGGAAAACATGCTGTTAATGGTATATAAAGTTTTTTTCCTTTCTTTGACAATTTTTCTCACCCTCAACTTGTCGTGTGTTTTTTTTTTGTCATGTGTTTATTTGCTATTAATGTTGTTCTAAGTAGAGAAAATTTTAAATGTGAAATTATTAGCATGAATTTTACAGTTCATTTTTATACTGTGCAAAGATAGTTGTAAATGCAGATATAAGATCATTTAACTCACGGGGCACCTGGGTGGTTGAGCTTCTGACTCTTGGTTTCGGCTCAGGTCATGATCTCAGGGTCATGAGATTGAGCCCTGCGTTGGGCTCCACACTCAGCACAGAGTCTACTTGGGATTCTTTCCCCCTTCCTCTTCCTCCCCCTCTGTCCCTTCCCCCTCACCCACCCACCCCTGCTCCAGTGTGCGCATGCACTTTCTCTCTCCCAAATAAATAAATAAAACCTTTGAAGAAAAGAGCATTTAACTCATATGTGGAATCACCAAAATTATGCAAATTGTATTCTGTAGTTTATACGTGCATATGTATTTCCTTTTTAGCAGAACAGTGAAACTGCACAAAGCTAGCTCAACTGCTTTTATTTCACTTCTTAATATGTGCACATTCTGCCAATAGTCTTTACCTTCAGTTTACTGGTGAATAAGAAAGGACTGAAAGGAACAAGAACTGCGTATTGTCCTATTTCCTGTATATCATCAATTTCAGAATAAATGGTTGGCTAAACATAAAGGATATTATGGGGTACCTTACTAATCCATGTTTCTTAGAAAGCCATTGCCGCCTTTCTGCATTGGAAGCAAGTTCTGGTTGGAATGGAAAGTACGGCCTCTCTGGGCTATCAGTGCTTCCATTTGTTCACTTGTGAATATAACAAACATGCTGCCCTTTTACTGGCTTTGTCTTGCTGAACCCCACACGTTGTGGGCCCATCAGAATTCTGTGCTCATGTGGCATGGAATCACTTGCAAAGAATGGTGGACAAATGTGTCGGGCATATTGTGTTCCCCTGTGCTTCATTTACAAAATACACATCCAAAGACAAAATTATTAAGAATTTTAAGACAACAATAGCAGATCATTGAACCTAGCATGTGGCCCTTCTTGACTGGGGGACCTACTGTGACTACACAGGTCACACACCCATGTAGGGAGCCTGGTTGTTTGGCATTTCTTATAATTTTTAGTTTTTACCAAGTGAGAAACTGGTCAGCAGTAACATGCATACATGCCTTCTTTCATTCATAAATTTTTTAGGTCTCTGCCATGTGCCAATCACTATATGAGGCATTGGGACAACACCAGAATGAACAGGGCAAGATACGGCTTCAGTGTCAACAGTATATGTGATCCAGTGAGGAAAACATAATTTTAATTACACAATAAATATTTATTTATTTATTTTTTATTTTTTATTTATTTATTTTTTTTAGTTTTATTTATTTATGATAGTCACAGAGAGAGAGAGAGAGGCAGAGACACAGGCAGAGGGATAAGCAGGCTCCATGCACCGGGAGCCCGACGTGGGATTCGATCCCGGGTCTCCAGGATCGCGCCCTGGGCCAAAGGTAGGCGCCAAACCGCTGCGCCACCCAGGGATCCCTACACAATAAATATTTAAATTACAACTATGATATAAGTTACAAACAGAACTACAGGCAGAGTTAAAAGACTTACCTAGATGAGTTAGAGAAGGCATTCCTGAGGAAGGGGTATTTTAGGCTGTGGGTGAGCAGGCGTTGCTGGGTGAAGAGGAAGCAAAATAGTCTTCCAGGATGAGGGAACAGCATATGCAAAGGCCTTGCACTGGGAAGGAGCTTTGCTCAAAGAAAGAAAGAAAGCCCACCCCGCCAGCACACCTGGTACACAGGGAACAAGAGGGAGACTAGTGAGTGGCCTGGGGGCTTGTTTTATATGCCCCTTCTCCCCTACATTCTTCTTTCTACTCCCCATCATCCTTGCTCTTAAAGAATATCAGCGTATGGGGCAGTCCAGGTGGCTCAGCGGTTTAGTGCCGCCTTCAGCTCAGGGCGTGATCCTGGAGACCCGGGATCGAGTCCCATGTCAGGCTCCTGGCATGAAGCCTGCTTCTCCCTTTGCTTGTGTCTCTGCCCCCCCCCCCCCGTCCCTCATGAATAAATAAATAAAATTTTTTTAAAAAGAATATCAATGTATGGAAAAAGCTCTTTCTCTCTTCTTTAGCAAGTCCAAGATATGTGATGCTACACAGTTAGCATACTTGTGTGGAAAACTCAGGGGACTTCAAGCCCAGAGCATGTACAATTGACCCTTGAATGATGCAACGGTTAGGGATGCCCACACCCCACCCCCACCCTGGTGCAGTCAGAACTCCTCTTGTAGCTTTTGACTCCCCAGAGACTTAACTACTGATAGCTGTTGACCAGAAACCTTACTGATAGTGTAAACAGTCTATTAATATATATTCTATGTCATATATATTATATACTGTCTCCTTACAGTAAAGTACATTAGAATAAAGAAAATGTTAGTAAGAAAATGATAATGAAGAGAAGATATATTTACAGTACTGTATCAAAAATATCACATATAAATAGACCCACATAGTTCAGACTGTACTTGTTACGGTACATTTCCTATCATTTCTGTTCACCATCTCCAGTTCACTTCCTTTTCCTAAAATGTGACCTCTGTTTCCTATAACCTCTCTTTATACTCTTTCTGTGCTCTGTTAGGACACTTATTGTATTTTGTTTTGTATTCTTTATTTATGTGTATGACTTATCTTCCCTATCAGACAGTAAACCTTTAAAGTCAGGTTCTATACCTCTTCTACCTGTTAAATGGTGTTATGGAAAACCTTTGCCTAGTAGTTAATTCAGTCAAGCAAAAAGCTCATTTATTCTGTAGTAGGTAATATATTCATAAAATACAATATTAAAAAGTACAAGAGTACATAATTCCCTCATATCCCTCTCCAGTTACCTTCCCTAGAGACAACCAGGTGTTTTCTTTTTTGAAAGATTTTATTTATTTATTCATAAGAGACACAGAGAGAGAGGCAGAGACATAGGCGGAGGGAGAAGCAGGCTTCCTACTTCTCAAGCCCAATGTGGGACCTGATTCCTGGACCCCAGGATCATAACCCAAGCCAAAGGCAGATGCTCAACCACTACCCAGGTGCCCCAGCAGCCAGTTTTTTAATATATACATTTTAAAGACAGTCCATGTTTAGAGCACATAAGCTACTATGTATATTTATTACATGGTTTCTATGAAAAGCCACAAAAGGGAAAAAATGGATGAATGTCTACATGCTCCTATTCCATTTTTTCTGATCTTTCTCCATTTTTGGAAATTACACATTAGCATAAACTTCAGGATACAGCCAATGCTTGACATTCCAAGGTACTGAGAGGAGTGCCTGGTTGGCTCAGTCAGTAGAGCATGTGACTCTTACTCTCAGGGTCATGATTTCAGGCCCCATAAGGCCTACATTTATAAGTCAATCAATCAATCCATGAATCCTTAAAAAATAAAGTGGTGAGAAAAAATTTTAAAGACCATTTAAACCAATTATTGTCAGAGATGCTTGCATGTAGTGAAATAAACCCAACTTGATGCATGTCAGGTGGCATTATTAATAAATAAAGACAATACAGCATAGGATAGTGGTTAATATTATAGGCCCTCTTCTAAGCAAAATACAAAATCAAGAAACCATAAAGGAAAAATTGATAAATTTAACTACATCAAAAATGCAGATTTCTCTACTGGAAAAAAATTTCACAAAGCCAACTATGACAAATAATATTTGCAACTTATAAATGATAGACCTTTTTTTTATATACAAAGAGCTCTTACAAATCAGTATGGTAAATTTCAGTTACACTTAGGAGAAAAATGTATAGTTTATGTATTTATTAGAAATATGCAAATTTAAAACATCCCTATGCTGTTTTTCACTTGGTGGATAAGTAGAGATAAACAATTTACAGTACGTATGTAGCAGTGATAAGAATATAGTGTCACATTGAATTGTAGATTATTTCAACTCTCTGGCCACATCTATCAAAATTTTGTATGTGTGTTACCTTTTGACCCAGCGATTCCATTTCTAGATATTTGTCCTGTAGATACACTTGTCTGTGTCTGCAATGACTTAGGGAGTAGAGTGTTTATTGCAGCAGTATTTGCAATATCAAAAGATTTTTTTTTAATGAATTTCATTGGCAGATAAATAAATTGTGTGGCATTAGCCCTATGCAGCCAATTTTTTAAAAAAGTATTTCTGGGGGATGCCTGGGTGGCTCAGCGGTTGAGCGTCTGCCTTCACGCTCAGGGTGTGATCCCGGAGTTCTGGGATCGAATCCCACATCGGGCTCCTTGCAGGGAGCCTGCTTCTTCCTCTGCCTGTGTCTCTGCCTCTCTCGGTGTGTGTCTCTCATGAATAAACAAATAAAACATTTTTTTTTAAAAAAAGTATTTCTGTGTGTACCAATTATACAAAAGATCTTAAAAATAGGGGATCCCTGGGTGGCTCCGCGGTTTAGCGCCTGCCTTTGGCCCAGGGCGCGATCCTGGAGGCTCCGGATCAAGTCCCGCATCGGGCTCTCCGCATGGAGCCTGCTTCTCTCTCTGCCTCTCTCTCTCTCTCTCTATCATGAATAAATAAATAAAATCTTAAAAAAAAAAAAGATCTTCAAAATAGAGTAAGTCAGTGGGAATGATGGCACATAACAGCATAAAATATAATTCTGTGGATTTAAAAAGGGTGGGGGGGAGGCACATACATGTATATGCTTACAAACACATAGAACATTTCTCACCATTAAGTGTGAAATCCTCTGAGAAAGGAGACTAAGAGTCTGGAGTAGAAGAGAGACTTTTTTTTTAAGTAGGCTTTACACCCAGTGTGGGGCTTGAACTCATGACCCTGAAATCAAGACCTGAGCTAAGATCAAGAGTTGGACCCTTCACCGACTAAGGCACCCAGGCACCCCCGAGACTTCTTTTTTAATATGTACTTTTTTGTACTGTATTACATTTTCAATAAAAATAAATAAGAGAGACGCCTGGATGGCTCAGCAGTTGAACACCTGCCTTCGGCCCGGGGTGTGATGCTGGGGTCCCAGGATCGAGTCCCACGTCGGGCTCCCTGCCTGGAGCCTGCTTCTCCCTCTGCCTCTGCCTGTGTCTCTGTCTCTCATCTCTCATGAATAAATAAAATAAAATCTTTAAAAAAAAAAAAAAAAGATCTTTAAAAAAATAAATAAGGGATCCCTGGGTGGCTCAGCAGTTTAGCGCCTGCCTTTGGCCCAGGGCGTGATCCTGGAGTCCTGGGATTGTGTCCCACATTGGGCTCCCTGCATGGCGCCTGCTTCTCCCTCTGCCTGTCTCTGCCTCTCTCTCTTTGTGTCTTTCATGAATAAATAAATAAATAAATAAATAAATAAAATCTTTTAAAAATAAATAAGGACTTTGGCTCTGGATGTTTAAAATCTGGCTCCCCCATTTTTTCCCTGTGTAATCTTGGGATGTTATATAACCCTCTGATCTATGTTCTCATCTGTAAAATGGGGCTAATAAGTATATGACTGGCATAAAAATTAGATAATATATGAAAAATACCTAATATGGTACCTGATCCAAAAATAGTAGTTTTTGAGGCGAAAGAGCCCTAGACCAGAAGAAATTTCACAAGAAGCCACAGATAAGTCACGTGACCCCCTACAACCTGGTGTCTTCAGTCTCCAGTTTGGCGAGCTGATCCCTGAGACCTCTTACTCTGAGTTTCCCTGTTCTTTTGAAATCTGTTTCCTGCTAAAAGTTGTAACTCCAGAGCCAAGGTGGATTTTAGAGGAAATTAGGAGCTCCTGGGAGTAGGTGCTTTGGCACCCTCCCAGTTCCATACCAGAGCCTAAGATGAGAGCATCAGACGTGAAAGATGGGTGCGGCTCTATCTTACAGAGCCCTCCCTTGTTTCCTGTTGCAACGTTGCAATTGAAAAAAAAATTATAGTGACTTAAGGAAGGGCATGGAGATGGAACTGGGGTGGAAAATTTTTAAAGCAGTGGCAGGGAAAGGCATGCTTGCTGAAGAGATAGGTAGCCTTCTGAGTCTCCTAATAAGATAGATTTCCGCAGATGGGTGTCCACAGAGGGTTCTGTGGGAGCTGGAGAGGAAGATGCTGGTAATTATGCTCTAGGAGTAACCCTATCTGGCACTAGGATCTCTCTGTGGTCCTGAGGTCTATGCCATGCTTTGGGACTGAAGGAAGGGGCCTGGGATCTATACTTTGGCCTGGGGATAAAGGAGTAGCAGCCCCCGTGGCTGGTATAGTTTGGTGTCAAGGGTCATGAGAAACCCAAAAGAAAGTCTATCTCAGTACAGCTACCCCTCCTTCCATCTGAGAAAGTCATTCAGAATCTTCTTCAGGGAGCCTGTGAGTTTCATCACAGAACTTTTCAGGCTGAAGAAGGTGGATGGGTTTTTCTGAGAAATTTTGGCACAGCAGACACATAATCATGACAGTGTCTCTCTCATACAGGTGCTGAGGGATGTCCTCAAGGATCTCTACCACCTGCTGAAACACGTGGTGCGTTTGGAGCCTGATGACGTGGCCAGGCTCCATGCCCAGCTGGCCCTTGAAGAGCTGGATGAGATTATGAGAAATTTCCTCTTCCCACCACAGAAGCTGGAGAAAAAGATTGTGGTCCTGCCATAGTCCTGGTTCAAAGGCCATCAAGGAGGCAGAGGACCAAGCAGGCAGAGCGATGCCCAAACCTTCCAGCAGGTGGCCCCACCGCCTCTTTGGTGCTGGCAATATGGCTGACCCTGGATGGCTTTGGGTCTCTGGTCACTTGTGTCTTCAGGCTGACCTTCCTAAAGCATCTATTTAGCCATCCTGCGTCCAGCCTGAAGCTTATGTTATTAGAAGAAAAAAAGATGACAAATCTCACTTATCTGCACATTTTTCACTGTCCTGTAGCATTTAGAGAAGGAAGTCTACTTGATGGGAGTATATTTTTTAACTCAGCTGGTAGAATTTGACTAATTGACCGTTCTTTTATTGTGACTTGAGCTGAAGAGGTTGACCACCTTCCTGCGTGGCACATGTGCACATACCTTCCATGGTGAGATGATTCTTCCTTGTGCTAATGAGCAGACAGAGCTGGTCATCCTTGGCCCCTCGTGAGGCATATCAGAGTACGGAGATGCATCTGGAGGGAGGAAGGGGAAGCAAACTTACCAGAACATGCAAAATGGAATAAAATCATTTTGGCTAGAAAGAATAACGCTCTGAATCTGGTCTTCTCCTATTGAGATGGAAAGCTGTGGCATTGAGGAGGATTTGATCTCTGGAAAAGAGAGTCAAGCTGGTTGAATCTTCCAGAGATGAAGGGTAAGCCCTGTGTTTGTCCTCCTGGGTCATTTTCTTAGCTCCCTCTGCTGCTACTATTTTCATTAAGTCGCCCCGATTATAGGACAGAAGAGCCACAAACACCTCAGATGAGAGAGTTCTCTGCTCCTTTAGGGAGGAATGGTAGACAATGGGTTAATGGAATGAGCACTGAAAAGTGTGTAGTATAATGGTAACCTAAGTTTATTGAAATCCTATCATATATAGCACCATGGGCTCCTCTTTCTTTATAGTTTGGCCTCTGAATTTTTATTGCAGCTAAAAGAGAAGACAGAGGGGTGCCTCAGTGGCTCAGTTGGTTAAGCATCTGCCTTCGGCTCAGGTCATGATCTCAGGGTCCTGGGATGGAGCCCTGTATCAGGCTCCATGCTCAGTGGGCAGTCTTCTCTCTCTGCCCCTCCTCCTCCTCGTTCTCTCTCTCTCTCTCAAATAAATAACATCTTCTAAAAGAGAGAGAAAGAGGTCAAAAAGTAGAAATAGGCTGACTGCCTCAGACAAGCCTTCCCTGTTGTCAACTCCTTTACAAGGCTAACACAGCTGCTTGACCAATCCTCAGCATTGCAGGGTTAGGTACAGAATTCTGTCTCCACTCTCTGGGGTAACCAGGCCTAGGGCAACAAAACATAATTTCCCAAAACTCACAGGTACCCAAAGGAGCTATGTACAAGCATGCCTATTTGCCGATTAACAACAGGATGTTTGTCTCTGCCCAGATTACAGATGTGGTTCTTAGCTTAGAACCTTTGTGGTGGGCATTCCTTCCAAGTGGCCTTCTTACAGACACATATGGATCACAAGTTAGCTTAGTAAGCAAAGATTTAGAACAAAGGCAATTAGATGTTTTTAAGAAACATTATCATTTAGCTAGGGTAGCTGGCTACCAAATGATTTTTGGCTACCAAAAATGATTTGTTTCCATTCTCCAAATCAAAATGTCTAGAAAATCAGGATCAGGGCTTTCAAATCAGAGAAGAATCTCCTTTGAATCAGCTGGATGTGCCCTAAAAATTCTTGTTTCTTGGCCTTCCTTTAACCAGACTCCATACAATATACTTCAGATCGTCAGATTGGATATATTAAATGATTGGATTAACTTACAACTTCGTTTGCATTAAACACATCCCCTTCTGAAGATATGTCCTACTGGATCACCTTGATTAGACTGAGAAACTCTAGTCTCAAAACCTATTTTCTCTGGGGTACTTGGGTGGCCCTGTCAGTTGGGCCTTCAGCTCAAGTCATGATCCCAGGGTCCTAAGATCAAGCTCCATGTAGGGCTCCCTGCTCATCAGGGAGTTTGCTTCTCCCTCTCCCTCTGCCCCTTCCCCTTGCTGGTGCTCACTCTCTTTTTAAAAAGATTTTACTTATTTATTTGAGAGAGGGGAAGAGCCAGTGCAACCGCTGGGCCACCGGGGCTGCCCAATTGCCTCTTAATTTGAATTATTTGGCAAGTGGCTAATAGCATCTGTTCTTTATTGATTCTGATGGATTCCATTTAAGAGAGTAACTTTTTCTGACCTTATTACCAAATTCAAGGGAAAGACACTATAATGTAATCCTCCTAAATGTGACCAAAATATTAAAAGTTTCCAAATTTATATATATAAGTATATTTTATTGTATATTTTTATATATTTATACACATATATGTATAATAATTTCTATCCATCCTTGGGAAAAAAACATGAGAATTAAGAACTTCAGGATAGGGCAGCCCCCGGTGGCTCAGCGGTTTAGCGCCACCTTCAGACCAGGGCCTGATCCTGGAGACCCCGGATCAAGTCCCATGTTGGGCTCCCTGCATGGAGCCTGCTTCTCCCTCTGCCTGTGTCTCTGCTTCTCTCTCTCTCATGAATAAATAAATAAAATATTTAAAAAAAAACTTCAGGATAAGGGCACCTGGCTGGCTCAGTCAGAGGAGCAATGACTCTTAATCTCAGGGTAATGAGTTTGAGCCCCATGTTGACTGTAGAGATTACTAAAAAAATAAGTAAACTTAAAGAAGTTAAGGATAATAAAAACACAAAACTTAAAAAAAGAAAGAAAGAAAGAAAGAGGCACGTGGCAAGCAGGTGGCAGGAGTAATAGTGATGCCTCCGTCCCCAGGGCACATGAGTGTGTCTGGTTCCATGTAATCTGTAATAGCAATGTCCTTGCTTCTATCTCTGCCCTTCCTCCAGGCCACCGTCTCTCTGTTGCCCTTCCAGTCTGCTCCCTTATCTGTCACTGAACTTCCCGTGGCCTCTCACCTTTGGTCCCTTCCATTGCCCAGCAGTCTGTCACCAAGACTCCCCTGGATCATTCACATGGTCCATTACTTGGCCTTATCCCACCTTCTCTCCCTTCTTTCCCTCCCTGGTTTCTTCCTCCTGTTTCCAGGCCAGCTGTCTACAGCTCCTTGGCCTACAGAGGAAGGCCCTATAGCAAGAGACATGCAGGGGCCCAAAACCCTGGCTGCAGCCAAACCCCAGGTCTACTGCCTGAGCATCAACTGTTTTTGTTCAGGTGACATCCTGGACATTCTTTAGAGTCTCTGCCCTGTGGTTCTTCCTGGACAAGTCCTCTGTTCCTTCCTTCTACAAGTCCTCTGTTACTTAATCAGAAATCCCCTGACCTTCACTTTGCTCCTTACCATCTCTCCACACACATATGTGTCCGTACTTCCCAATACTTTCCTTTCTTCACCTCTCTCCTCCATTCCTTTACCTTTCCTGTGGTTCTGCTCACCCATAGGTATAAGGGCCGAGGAGCCAGGGGGCTGGAGGTTAGCAAAGCAAATCACAGCATCAGTGATAGCCATTTATCGAGCACCTACAATGTACAGATGCTGTACCAGGCACAAAGAACGCAGCAGTGAGCAAAGTAGACTGAACCCCTACCCTCAGGGGCGGCTTACATTGTAAGGGATGGAGAAGGGCAATAAATAAGATAAACAGTAAAGTAGACAGAAGGTCAAGTGAAGTTAAATGCTATGGAGAAAAATTAAGTCAGGAAAGTGGATGCAGAGCTACTGAGGATGGGAGCTGTAGGCATAGATCAGTTGCTTAGAGAAGTCCCCCCTAAGAAGTTGATATTTGAGTAAAGGTCAGAAGAAGATGAGGGAGTGACCATGAAGATATTTGGGGGAAGAGCATTCCGGACAGAGGGAATGGCAGGTGCACAGGCCCAGAGCTGAGAGCGTGTCTGGCAGGTTTGAGGACGGGCCAGAAGGCCGGTGTGGCTACAGCAGAGTGAGCGAGAGGAGCAGGGACCTCTCCGAGCAAGGCAGGCAGCCATACACCTCTTTCTACCTGAAGCCCCCCTCAGCTTATTTTTGTAAAGTACTTTGAGACCAAATGGATGAATGCTGCAAAATGGGAAATGCATATAGCCCAAAGGAGTTTTGTACAGTCTTTTTAAAAAGATTTTATTTATTCATGAGAGACACAGAGAGGCAGAGACACAGGCAGGGGGAGAAGCAGGCTCCATGCAGGGAGCCCGATGTGGGCCTCGATTCCGGGACTCCGGGATCACACCCCAAGCCAAAGGCAGATGCTCAACCTCTGAGCCACCCAGGCGTCCCTGTACCCAGTTTTCTTTCTCTTGGTCAGGATGAAGGGAGAAGCCCCATTTCTTCCACAACCCCTTCTCTGGGAAACAAATGTGTTGATCTGCCCTCATGAACCCCCGACCCCCACCCCCTGTCTGTGAGCGGTGAGCAAACGGAGCCTTGCCTGCCACCTGCCTGTGATTCACAGGGCGCTTTGCTGTGGTGGATGGATGGCTAAGACATCTGAAAGCGGATCAGTTGGGAGGAATAAGTTGGAGGATGATTCATCTGACCTGTACAAAACCAGATTGGCTTCTGTAGTTTCTCTGCACAGAAATCCAGACTCTCAGCCAGAATGTCCATGGTCAGGGAGAGGGTGGGCAAGGGGAGCTGAGTGCCAGGTAGGCTGGGAGCCGTGACCGCTGTTCCCTGACCAGGCCTGACCTGTGAGAGTCTGGCTGTGTCCTCCAGCAAGTTCTGCAGCCACAGACATTCTGCAGTCACATGCAGCTGGCTCACTGCACTGCGCACGTCTGCCTTGCATGCACCACTCAGCTTGGAACTGAGATGCTGCTGGGGGCTGGGGAGCCGTCTTCTAGGGAACCTGCTGTGGCACTCTTCCCTGCTGGCAGGGCTCACGGCTGCCTGCTGGCAAGAGAGGAGGAGGGAGTGCAGACCCCCCACCGTCAGCCCTGGAAGCGGCCGTGCCTACTTACTTGAAGGGTCATCCACTTTGTCCCTCTCATCAGTTCTCCCTACTGCCTCAGGAGCTCTGTACCGCCAGGAGGGCTCAGGGACTGTCCTCACTGCCCACAAACCTCTGTCATCCCTGCTGGGCAGAGAATAGGGAGATCAGTTGCTCTGTGTTCCCTTTTGTTTGGAAAGTCATTTCTGCATCCACAACCTTGTCTGATTCTCCCAACAACCTGGTAGTACAGGGAGGCGAGCTATTGTTATCTTCCTTTGGTGGGACGTGGCCCCAAGTCTCCTGGATCTCAGACTCTTGAACATCTGTTAAATACCATATACCCTCTCTCCCGCCACCCCCCAAATGAGTATAGAGCACAGTTTGGGAAGAAAACTCAGGGGTTCATATATCCAGGTGAGCCTCAGCACGTGTGTCCCATGAAGATAGAGTTTGATTTCTGCTGACACGCTGAGGGACACCTGCCACTACCCCTGTGCTTGCCCTGTGCCACCTCTGAGGATGCTGAGCAGTGACAGAGCCCTCAAGTAAGGCTACCTGGCTGCTTGTGTGTGTGTGTGTGTGTGTGTGTGTTCTGACTACATATGTCACATAAACTCTTACAAAATTTAATGCATATGTAACAAAAAAAGAAAAATACCCACAATTTCACCTCCACTCCTACCCCAGAATTATCATTGGCATTTTTGTGTATGCCCCTTCAGATCTTTCTTACCTTCACACTTTTCTCAAATGAATACATACATGCATTACTGCTTCCAAAAATCCAAATAGGATTGAACCATAAATAGTGTCCCACATATTTTTTTCTTAATTATATATCTCGGAGACACTCTCCTGTTCGTGCTCACAGCTCCCTCTCCTTTGCAATGGGCCATGTCTTCTGTGGTATAGGTGAGCTACAGCTGGTTTAAGCATTTGTTTCTTGATGGTCCATTGAGTTGTTTATAATTTCCAGTGGTTCTTTGGGGATTCTCAACATAACTCTATGCATACTGAAGTGTTTCTATAGGATAGGTCCCAAGAGGTCTAAATATTGGATCACGGTGTTTTGAACATTTTTACTTTTTTTTAAGATGTTGTTTTTAAGTAATCCCTAAACTTAATGTGGGGCTTGAACTCACAACCCCAAGATCAAGAATCACATGCTCTGTTGACTGAGCCAGCCAGCCACCCAGCTATGAACATTTTTAAGCGTTAGTATCAAAATGTCCACCAAAAAGTGTGTGCTGATCTACATCCCCCTACCCTCAGTTGACATTGCTTCAATACCCATGAAATAGAGGTTCAGCCTTCACCAGCAAAATGTGTTGACACCTTTCTCTCAAAATAATTCAAGGACTGGGCAATCTCCAGGGGCTGGAGTTCTCCATATACCAAAACCATCAATGGGAGTGCAATAACACACTTTGGAAGTACACTCACCAGCTTATTAGTACTCATCCTGGAGAGAAATCCTGAGCCCGAGCAGGTCTACCAGAAAGGATTCTTACCAGGGACACCTGGCTGGCTCAGCCAGTAAAGCACATGCCTCTCGTTCTAGAGGTTGGGTGTACAACCTACTAAAAGACAAAAACAATTTTTATCAGACTCTCAGTTCTGAGACTGTGCCCTGGGTATTAGGGTATACCCTCTCAAGGGGTTTGGAGTGTCCCCAGGATAAGGACCATGGTTCCCTAACCAGACTCAGGATATAGAGCCTGATGGCCCCTCAAAGTATCAAGTTCATCTTATAACACCCAGAGTCAATGATGCTGTAGCTCTACATCATTGAACATAATACTTAACACTATAAAGAGCTTATTGACTCTCCTGTGTGTTTGAGGTCTATACATCCAGTACATCCTCCCACTTGGCCTGTGAGGTAGGTATTATTATTATCCCTGTTTTATAGATGAGAAAAGTGAGGCGCCCAAGAGGCTAATTATTTGTTGCAGATTACATACCTGTGATAAGTAGCTAAACCAGTATTTGGACCCAGGCAGTCTGGCTCCCAAAACTAGACTTGTAACCACTGTGCTTTGCTTTGCTACCTAATAGTGTATTTCCAAATAGTGAGAAGGTGGGGAAAGGGTGTTCTTAATATAAGTGAGGCCAGGAAAGTGGTCCCTGCTTGTTTTAAGTGGACCACCTATGTCAAGTTAAGGTCAACCCTGATTCCCTCCAAGTAGTGTCCTCAGACACCAAAACCCAGCCTCAGACACCAGAACTTGTTTGATGTCTTGTGTTTAACCTCGTTGTCTGCCCAGCAGCTAGAGATGAGATCTGCTAAAACTCGCTGGCCCTCCTGCTCTTACACCTTAACAGCTTTCATAAATCGCTTATTTAAAGGCTTGTTCTTCACTCTGGGGATGACACCCAAGACTGCCTTCCTGGGAGCAGAGGAGGCAGAGAGCCATGTTGTGAGTGTGTGCAACACAGAAAATGTAGAAAGTCTTCCCGTACAATCCAATCAGAGCCAGGAAATGTCCCCTTTGAAGACTGGCTGTTGTTTTGGTTTGGTTTTTTTTACCCTTTCATCTCCTGGAAGCAGGGTTCTGGTTCTCAGATTTCATTTTCAGAATGATCACTATGGATCATTTTAAACGGTTATCTATTGCACCTATATTTCTTGCTATTATTAACTGATAGCTCTATCCCATACCATCCCTTGAGAGAAAAACGAGACTGGAATTAACAGCCCTCTTTTGCAGAAGGGAAAAATAAGGTCCAGAGATGAAAGGTTTTGCAAACGAAAAGAGACAGAAGAAGAGGAGATGTGAGTGCACAAGGGCAGAGAAACTTGTTCCTCTCTTCACTAGTTCTGAGGCTTAGCCAGTGAGCCAGCACCATCCTCCACCCCAGAGCAGCTGCGGGTGAGAGCAGTGGGTGTCAGCAGAGGGCAGTTTGCAGGGAGCTTCCGAGCTGCAGGAGCGCCCTCTCTGCTGGGGAACCGGGAAAAGCGGCGGGGCCTTTAAGTAGTTTATTAAATGATGTAAGATTTAATCTTCACTGTCTGCCTTGGAGCTGAAGCCTGCTCAGAACAGTGCCTGGGTGGGGCTTTTCTGATGTGCAGTCCTGGTCATCACACGTCAAGGTAGCCTGGCACTGCGGAGAACAAAACCACCTGCTCCACACTTCCAGAGTCTCTAGAACTTGAACAAACGTCTCTGTCCTCTCCCACCCCAACGTACAACACACACCTTTATCAGACTACGCACCACTTTCAAAACTTCAAATCCTATGGGGACCGTATTAATCCTAGGGAAGGGCCAACTTGAAATTAGGCTGTCTTCACTGAAAGAATGGTAGTGCTGATGCTTCAGAGAGCTGGGGGTGGGGTGGGCTGAGTTCCCCTCCCCAGCCCAAACTTCCCCCCAAAACTTTGAGCATCAGAGTTGGAGGCTCTTGCATCAACCACATGGGTATTTCTCCGTGACCAAGGCCAAGACCAAGGGAGAGAGATGGTCATGGGGACTCCATGCACCACCAAAAGAGAGCAGCTCGGACCTGTTACCCTAACCTACCCTTGTGGTAGGAAAAGCCCCCAAAATGCAGAAATTCTTTTGTTTATAAACTGAAAGCTAATCCAAGTCAGGTTTTGGCAGCTCTGTCCTTCCACTGACAAGGGCTGGCTAGTTTCCCCTACCCCCAGTTCTCCTAGAAAAGGCAAGCAGTACCTTTGCCAACAAAAAAACTGTCAATCCAATTCCAGGTATATTGCAGAGATGTGGGGACTGATCCTGCCCATCTGGTCCTGTTCTCCTCTGTGTTTCTCCCTGGCTCTCCCTCTTAATTTCCAGTTCAAATCAGTGCCCTTTCTCCTTTTCCTTTTTTACTTCTGGCTTATTAGCTCATTAGCTCATTGTTCATTTTTTAAAATCAGTTCATTCAAACAGGTGTGGCAGAGGAAAATGGAAGACACTTCTATACCCTGGAGCTCATCTCCAGGATTGGCTGGCTCTCCGCTGTCCTGGTGCCAGAAATGCACTTGCAAATCTCAGCTGAGGAGAATCCTTAGGATCTGTTCTCAACCTTGGATATATAATAGAATCACCTAGGGAATTAAAAAAAAAAAAATTGAGCCTGGGGCTCACCCCCAGTGATTTTAATTGATCTGGGATAGGGTCCAGGCATTAGTGTTTTTTAAAAAGCTCCAAGGTTTTAAAAGTCTAATGTGCAGCAGCCAGATGCCAAAACCACTACTGCATTAGTTTACCCAGTGAGAAGAGTGTGTGTGTGTGTGTGTGTGTGTGTGTGTGTGTGTGTGTGTGTTTAGGGAGGGTTCTTAGCAAAAAAAAAAAAAATCTGATAGTAGGCCATACTTCATGGGGGAAAGTCCTTCCCCACAAAGGAATTGATGCATACTGCCCCCACTCTTGGCTCTTCTCTAATTGCTTTTTTGGAGGATCCAGCTTTGGACTTCCTCTGTGACAGTGACTAATGATGTATTTCATCAAGAAAGAGGGGACACCTGGGTGGTTCAGTGCTTGAGCGGCTGCCTTTGGCCCAGGGTGTGATCCTGGAGTCCCGGGATCGAGTCCCACATCAGGCTCCCTGCATGGAGCCTGCTTCTCCCTCTGCCTGTGTCTCTGCCTCTCTCTGTGTGTCTCTCATGAATAAATAAATAAAGTCTTTTAAAAAAAAAAGAGGACATTAAAAAAAATAATAAATTTAATTTAAAAAAGAAAGAGGACATAAAGCAGAAGTGCCAGCACATTTAAATACATTGACGTTGTTGATGTTATTGTAACAAGAGCCAAATGAATTTGGAACAAGGTTACCTTAAGCGATCTGTTCCCCTCCTGCTGATACAGCAGCTGGGACACTAGGATGGTAGACTGGGATTGTGTTCTACTAAAGTCCGGAAAGCAGATGTGTGCTTGTCCAATGAGCAAGAATGCATGTGTCCACTTTGGGTACAGTGAATTATGTGCACATGTGGGTGTAGACAGGCAGGTGGGTACTTGCTTGAGGGGCAGTTTACAATACCCAGAGGAGAACCCCTCCCTGGGGCTTCCTCCAGCCTCCATGCAATGGTGCTGACATTGTCATTCTTGGATATACTTTTTTTTTTTTTTTCAGTAAAAGCATTCTCTCAGAATGCTCATATGTGCACCTCCCTCCCTTACCCAGGATCCCCATGGTCCTGGATGAGGGCATGTATGGGAGCTGACACCAGCTGGGATGTGCCAAGGGCTATGTTGCCAGGAGGAGGACTTCTTTCACTCAAAGGTGCTGGATGAGCTAGCACAGCTATGCATACTCCTTCCTTCTCTGCTAAATTCTCTCAAAGGATCAGTGAGAAGGATTTAAACAAAGAAAATTACTCAAGTTTTGACTACCACTAATTCTATCTGTATCCTGGCCTTCCCTACTTGAGTGCTTTTTTTTTTTCACACCCAATGTGGGGCTCGAACTCACAACACCAAGATAAGAGTTAGGGAGGGGGGATCCCTGGGTGGTGCAGTGGTTTAGCGCCTGCCTTTGGCCCAGGGCACGATCCTGGAGACCCGGGATCGAACCCCACGTCGGGCTACCGGTGCATGGAGCCTGCTTCTCCCTCTGACTGTGTCTCTGCCTCTCTCTCTCTCTCTCTCTCTCTCTCTCTGTGTGTGTGACTATCATAAATAAAAAATTTTTTTGAAAAAAAGAGGGAGGGGTGCCTGGGTGGCTCAGTTGGCTAAGGTCCACCTTCGGCTCAGATCATGATCCTAGGGTCCTGGAATGGAGCCCCACATCAGGCTCTCTGCTCAGCGGGGAGTCTGCTTCTCCCTCTGCCCTTCCCTCAGTCCCTCCCCCTGCTCATGGGCTTGTGCTCCCCGCTTGCTCTCAAATAAATATGTGCTACTGGCTGAGCCTGCCAGATGCCCCTTGACTGCTTTCTTTGTAAAGGGTTTCCAAACCCTTTTCACCTGAACTCATGTATGGTATAGACTGTACCCCCACCTAGCCCCAGCTTAGAAGGAAATTCTATAAATTCAGGATTTATATCATTTAAAAATACCTTTTTGTTACCAAATTATTATACTTATTAATAGAAAATTTGGAGACTACCGAGAAAAAAGCAAAGAGAGAAAAATCTATTGTTCCACTACCCAGACAAACCTGATCCTAATATCTGGGTGAACTTCCCTCTTGCCTTTTAATTTATAGGACTTAAAAGAAGACAAGAATGTAAATGTATTCATTCATACAAAACAATTTTGTATCCTGCCTTTTTTTTACTTAACCTTGCACGATAAGCATTTGGGCATATTCCTATGTTCTTTTCATGAGCATAAATTCTAGTAGCTGTACAATATCCTAACAAGAAGGAGATTATGGTTGAAAATCATCTTTTGGATTTTTTTTTTTTTCTGCATTCACCCAAAAGAGGGAGAGAAAGGGAAAATGGCTGGGAAGAGCTTTTGCTGCTCAGGATTCCAAGGAAAGCATCTCCAGATCTGGTTTGATATTCGGTTATCGTTCTGGTGTGCCCTCCTAATCCTGACCTTCAAGCCAGCATAAAAGAACCTGGCCCCTTGGTCGGGGCTGACTGCTCTGCCGCCAGCAGAGCAGAGGCCCCTTAATTTGAAATGAAAACGATTTTGCCATCCCAGGAGGGAGAGGGAGAGAGAGGGAGAGAGAGAGGGAGAGAGAGGGAGAGAGAGAGAGGGAGAGAGAGAGAAAGGCTGGAGTTAAAATCCCCCATTGTAACTGCAGGACAGAAGAGTCCTTACACCTGCTTCTTCAAACATAGCACCTAGGAAGGGTACTGATTACAGAGTACTTGGCGTAAAAGGGGCAAGCCATGAAAGGTAACTTTGTCGGCTGGTAGCCGCCTGGCTGTAGCCAAGGCACACGGTTTCCACTTTGAATTATGTATTAACCGGTTGCAGATGAAGCTGCCTTGAGGAGGACGCCCCGTTTAGTCAGCTGGGGGACATAACCTGCTATTCGGTGGAGGCCAGTTTAAATTCACCTTGATTAGCTTCAAGAGCTTTGGGTTGTGGTCAGCCCAGAGAAGTTGCTGGGACGGAGCCTGGGGATGGCCTGGCTGCCGGCCCCTTGCTGTTGCTGCTGCAGGGGAGCACTGCAGCGGGAGGTCGGCGTGGGGGGCGCACTCACCAGGGGGCCAGGCCAGGCGGCAGGGGGTCGGGGCTTCCAGCCCCAGCCCAGGGAGGTGGAGTGCCTGCCTCCCCTGCTGCAGGGTGTGGGCGCGCTTCACAGGTCTGAAAATCGCAGGAAGGCGAAATCTTTGTGGAACCGTCAGCTGCAGGGACCCCAGACCCTCCAAAGTTGGAGAATGGCCCTCTCAACCCTCCAGGCCGCAGACGCCCTTCTCTTGATTGTTCCTCCGCTTGGGCCCTCACTTGTGCCCAAGCTAGTGACACCACCTGCCCTCGGCTCCACTTCCTGAGGCCAGGGCAGCGCCAACCATGGGGGCACGACCCCCCCCACCCCATGCCCCGCGCCACTTTGCTCTGCCCCTGGGGGACTGCAGACGCCCCTGGGGGACTCCCATGTGGGATTCAATCCTACGACCCCCAGGATCAAGACCTGAGCCAAAGGCAGACGCTCACAGCTGAGCCACCCAGGTGTCCCTTGTCAGGTGCTCCTTATAGCAGGTACCGTTGGAAGTGCTGCAGTGTAAATATTTTTTAAGATTTTAGTTTTTTTAAGTGATCCCTACACCCAACTTGGGGGTCCACCCTCTTGGCACAGAGATCAAGAGTCACATGCTCCACCGACAGAGCCAGCCACCCTGTCACTGTAAGTTTCTAGTTTCATCCGGGCCTCTCTTCGTCATCCTTCAAACACACCTCATCCACTCCTCTACCTACTCTTGGTTTTGTTTTGTTTTTCATTTTAAAGATTGATTTATTTATTTGAGAGAGAGTGTATGTGTGTGTATTAGTTGGGGGAGGGGCAGAGAGAGAATCTCAAGCAAACTCCTCTCTGAGCACAGAGCCCAATTTTGGGTTCTCTGTGTGGGGCTTGATCTCACGATGCCGGGGAGATCAGGACCTGAGCCGAAACCAAGAGTCGGGCACTCAACTGACTGAGCCACCCAGGCATCCTGACCTGCTCTTGTTCTTAAGCTCTTCTTCCCACCTAGAATGTTCTTGTCTTTCTACTTAGCCTAAGTTCTCCATGAAATTCTGCTCAGCCCATTCCAGCTCACAGAGCTCTCTTTCCTAAAATCCTCAAACTCTTCTATTTGGATTCTCTCATCAGCATCTAATTGTTTTTGTAGTTTTATAGTTTTATTAACACAAATATGACATGCACATAAGCTGTCTATTCATTTTCTTCACTACGCAGCCTGGCATTGGGATTAGTGACTCTGATGGCCAGCTGGGCTGCTCTTTCCACAATGGCTTTGGGTTCTTGGAGGATACATTGTGAGCAATCTCTGCACAATAAGATTTGTTGCACGTCAGCAGCACTTCAAGCTCCTTGGTTGTGGACCAGGAACTTCCGGAAGCCACTAGACAGCATGTGCTTTGTTTTCTTGTTGCTCCCGTAACCAATGTGGGCATCAAGATCTGGCCCTTGAATCTTCTGCGTACCCTATTGTCAATGCCTCTGGGTTTCCGCCAGTTGCGCTTAATTTTGACATATCGGTCTGATTGTGCCGGATGAACTTCTTGGTCCTCTTTTTAGCGATCTTGGGCTTCACCAGAGGTCTGAGGGCAGTCATGATGCCCAGCAACCGATGGCTGCCACCTCCGCCTCAGCATCTAATTATAAAGTGCCTTGAATGGTGACAACTTTTCAAGTGTATCGGTCTTCAAAATGGATAACTGTCCAGGTGGCAGGGACCAGCCTGAGACTTCTTGGCGCCAAAGCATCATCCCCTTCTCAGAGCTGGTCTTCAGCATCTGTTAAATGAATGTTGAAACGCAGCACGCGTGAATTTTCTACTACTGAGCAGGAATAGGGAGGCTTATCCTCCGGAACCCATGTAAGAGCCAATTCAGCAACATCTGAATTCACATTTTTAAGTGGGTATGGGATTAGTCCTATTCTTAAATCCCCAGTGGTAAGCAGAGATAAACGTGAGCTTTATTGTATCAGCCCCTTAAAGATTCTCCTTCCCTCCTCCCCTTGAAGAGATGAATGCAAACAGGGCACCGCAAACTGGATGTTAATTACAGGCAAATCCTCCCTGGCACGGGCTCCCTACAAAGGTAAGGACTCTCCTTGCTGCCTGATAACATAGGGGCACTGGCCCTGCAGATCAGAAAAAGAGAATTGGCTTCTGGGGGAAGCCGTCAGGGGGCCAACCCAATTGGTATGGGCAGAGCGTTTACTGTTCTCATGACGTTGCATCGAGGCTCGCTGTTCATTTCGGAGTTTTTAATTGACTGGCCCACCAGCTACAGAACTCCCTGGAGCCAGCTGAGTGGGGTAGGCGATAAGCCCACGGGACAAAGCTGAAGCCTTAGAAACTAACTAGGCATGAGACGATCCTAGAACGGCCCCAGGAAAACTTGCTCCCAGAGAAGTCATGCTGCTGGTGTGTCGAGGGCACACGGGATCTTCCCAAACGGGCTGCTCCATCCTTCAGCTTCTAAACACGTCACTTACGGGCAGCCGGTTGGCCGTGTATGACTCACAGACACATTTTGCCTGGCCTGTAGACTGTTCTTTATTTCGTTTTTTCAATATTTGAAGTTGCCAATACTTAAAAATTAGGAGATTTCATATAAAAATCTGGATTTCTGGGGCACCTGGGCGGCTCAGTTGGTTAAGTGTATGACTTGACTTCGGCTCCAGGTCATGACCCCCGGGTCCTGGGACCAAGCTCCTCATTGTCCAGCTCCCTGCTCAGTGGGGAGTCTGCTTTCTCCCCTTCCCTCTGCCCCTCCCCATGCCCCTGAGCACTTGCACTGTCTCTCAAATAAATAAAATAAAATAAAATAAAATAAAATAAAATAAAATAAAATAAAATAAAATAAAATAAATTTTTTTAAAAAAATCTGGATTTCTGATTTATCTTGACAACACAGCACCTGTGCCATTCTTACAGGGACATCTTTAAATGGGACGTTCACTCCCACCAGGCTGATTCACTCATTTTTGTCCCCATTTGGCCCCTGCTTGTTTTCCCTGATCTAAAATGTTGCAGATTGCAAATTCGGGTAGGAGGTAGGATCGGATAGCTCCTCCAGTGTCGGGCAACTCCAGGCTCTGTAAAGATGCCCCTGGATGTGGAGGAGATGGCCCAGGGCTCTAAGGGAGTCAGTCCATAATGGTTTTGAGACAAGGCATTCTTCATTGACACTGATCTTGAATTTCCGGTCACCGAGCATCGCATCCTGGAGGAATGAGCTTGTAGAATCCAGAACACTGGCAAACAGATGCCCTTCTCTGGTTGAGGATGACTGGAGCTAACTTTCACTGAGCACCTGCTCTCAGCCAGTCTCTTCAATTCTTGTAACAACCCTGTCAAATACTCAGTCCCATTTCTGGGAGGAAGACTATGAGGTTAGTGCCACACAGCTGGTGTCAGAACTGACTCCGAAGCATTCCTCTCAACCAAAGACTTCTCTCTCCACCTGAGCATTATTAGCTCTTCTTAGGGCCTCAAGTTCAAAACATATTCTCATTGTAGAGCCAATGCTGGTTTTTAAAAACACACACAAAAGAAAGGACGCCTGGGCAGCTCAGCGGTAGAGCGTCTGCCTTTGGCTCAGGGCGTGATCCTGGGGTCCTGGGATTGAGTCCCACATCAGGCTCCCTGAGTGGAGCCTCTCCTCTCTCTGTGTCTCTCCTGAATAAATAAATAAAATCTTTTAAAAATGCATTAAAAAACACACAAAAAAGAATACTTAAACCGTGCAGCATATCAGTGATGATTTTTCTCAAGGCAACGTGTGAAATGATTTGATTTCTGTAATGCAAGGTGGGAATGGGTGGAGTAGTGTCTTTCCCCCGGGGTCTTTGTTTGCCTGGGGGACCCAGCAGTGAACTCTGTGGCCTAGAGTGACTGAGGCTGGCCCGGCAAGTCCCAGAGCCCCTAAGATTTCTGGGAGGCAACTCGAGTTCCTATAAATTTGTTGCAGCTTGGGAAGAAGTGATGGAAATTACCTCAGGTGTGTTCGGAGGACATGTAAATTCATTTTTTACTAGTCTTTAATTATATCTCTTCAAGGTTTTCCCAGATTTAGAAATCGGGTTCCAATTCAACTGGTTCTAACTTCCTCTGCTAACAACTCCCCACCTTTCCCTTGGACCCCATCCAAGTCCAGCACCAGCTTTTTAGGGACCTGGAAACCACTGGCTATAAGGTCAGTTGGGAATTCAGAAGGAGGTTATGGATGTCGGGGGAAAAAAGGTGTAAAAAAAGGGGGAGGAGGAATGGGTTTTGGCTTTAAGACACCGGAACTTCCAAGGTTCCTGCAAAACCATTTGGAGCTTTTGCAAACCCTTAAAGTCATCAGCGCCCCACTGCGGAATCCAAAGCTAAGCCTGTCACAATTGTTAACACCTTCTTTGAACAGTCTTTTTGTATTTGACAATTATACTCTTCTGCGTTTTTTTTTGTTTGTTTGTTTTTGTTTTTGCCGGCAGGAAGGTCTGCTGTCTCGGTTTTAGGGAGCACCCTCTACAGCGAACAGCCCTCGGCGTGCCGCAGTCTGGGGGAGCTTCCCACCGCCGCGGCCGTTTTGCAGAGTGAGTAGATTTCGGGGTCTGAAAGCCGGGCGCGGGGGGGGACGGCGAGTCAACCGCTCCGGAAGCCCCGGGGTCACCCCGAAAGTTAGGGCCGCTTCGGGCTCTGCGGGAGCACCGCGGCGTCCCCCGGCGGCGGCCGGCCGAGCCCCACCTGCCGGCGCAGGGCCCGCACCGGAGCCGCGTGCACGCGGCCGCCCCGTCCGCCGAGCGCCCGCCGCGTGCGGCTCCCCCCGACCCGCCAGCCGGGGTGCTCCTGGGGCCCTCGGGGGCGGGGGGCCCGCCCGCTCTTCCCAACTTCCCGGGCCCTGGGGCCGAGGAGGGCGCCTCCCCGCGGGGGCGCGCCCGCTACTTAAGGCGGCTCGGCGGGGCCGGCGCTCGCCAGTCGGGGCGCGGCGGGGCGCGGGGCGCGGGGCGCGGCGGCGGCGGCGGCGGCGCGGGAGGAGGGGCATGGAGCGGCCGCGGGCCTGCTGAGCTCCGGAGCGCGGCGGCGGCGGCACGGTGAGCGCGGGCCCGGCCAGCCGGCCACGGCCAGGGGCGCGCCGCGCGGGGGCTGCGGGGCTGCGGGGCTGCGGGGCTCCCGGGGGCCGCGCGTCGCGGCGGGCGGGGGGCTGCGCGGGGCTGCGCGGGGCTGCGGGGGGCTGCGCGGGGCTGCGCGGGGCTGCGCGGTCCCCGGTCCGGGCCGCCGAGGCTGCGGCCCCCTCCCCGCCGACCCCTCCTCCCTTTCTTCCCGCAGCCTCTCCTCCCCTCCTGCCTCGCGGCGTGTTCTGTGAGCGCATTAGGGGGCGGCCGGCGGGGCGGGGCGGGGCGCGCACCTGTCGGCCCCAGTGCGGGCGCCGGGCCCTGCGGGTGTGCGGCCCGGCCTCGCCCCCGGCCGGCTGGGGGCGGCCGCAGCCCCGGCCCCGCGCGCAAGTTTGCGTCCCGCCGCGTGCGGGGCTCCAGGGGGCACACCTGTCAGCTGCGGAGGCTGCGCGCCCGCGGCCCGCAAAGTTTCGGGCGAGGGCTGGCGGCGGCGTCCCCGGCTGAGGGTCCTCCGCCCGTCGCCCGGGGAGGCGCCTTAGGGGGCGCCCCAGCCCAGTGCCCTTGAAGCCGGGGCGCCCCGGCCGGCGGGGAGAGGGGGCGTCGGCTCGCGGCGGCTCCCGGCGGCTCCCGGCGGCTCCCGGCGGCTCGCGGCGGCTCCCGGGGTCCGTGCCCGGCGGGGCGGGGGCGCCGGGGTCGGGCGTCCCAGGCGGGGGCGCGGCGGGGGGTCCCGCGGCGGGGAGGAGGGGCCGGCGACGCGGCTGCGCCTTTGTCTGCGCGCTCACCGTGCCAAGGTAGCGGGCCGGGGCCGGGGCCGGGAGCCGGGGCCCCGCCGCGTTCGGCCCTTCCCGCGGAGTCGTGGGAAACCGGCACGTGGGTGTGGCCGGCGCCGCCTGTGCCGGAGGCGAGGCGCGGGCGCGGGCGCGGAGCCCGGCGAGTGCCTTCCGGGCTGCGAGAACCTGGCGGGCACCGCCTCCGGCCCTGCACCGAGCGGGGCGCCGCCCGGGCCTCTCGGGGGCGCAGGTGGGCAGCGGAGGCCGGCGGAGCCCCCGCCGCACAGGTCTGGGGGGGCGGGGCGGGGCGGGGGCGCCCCCGGACGGGGTGAGGGCCCGGGGCCCCCGGGCCGCAGGCGCATGCGGGGGGCTACGAGGGACGGCGGGGAGCCCTGCGGGGGAAGCAGGCTCCCAGGAAGGCGGGCAGAGCGCCCGGAGGCCCAGCCCCCCAAGAGGCGAGGCTGCCAGCAGCACCCTGGGGACCCGGCGACCCGGCTGGTGCCTGACCCTCCGACTTGGGCGGTGACGGCGTGGTCCTCACCCGCTCTGTGGGGGGGGGGGGGGCACTGCTCCCCTGGCAAGAAGGTGCATTTGTGTTGGAGTGGGGCTCAGGGGCCGCTTCCAGTGAGACCTGGAGTGGGAGCAAGCTGGGAAGCGGGACCCCGTTGTCTATAGAGGGTGGGTGGGTGGGCTTGGAAATGGGATTCTCCAGATGGGGCAGGTGGCAAAGAGAGGAGGTGGGGGAGAAGGCCTGGGTCAGAGGGGAGCGGGGAGCTGTCCTCATCAGCCCCCCCCCCCTCCTCCAGAATCAGCCTTCCTACTTGGGGGTCCTTCAGGCAGGAAATGCTTCTAATTTCAGGGAAATTAGGAGCAAGAAACCATTAGAATCACCCCCCCACCCCAGGAGGACAGCGAGTCTCCCCAACAACTCGGGCAAGGTCAGGCAGCCGAGGTGGGAGAGCTGTGTCTCGAGCAGTCTCCTGGTGCTAAGCTCTTTTCATTAAAACACAGATGTTCCCAGCAGGGCCGGCGCTGGGAGCCCTGACTTAGTGCAGATGAAACCCGCAGCATTCCCAGGAGGGGCAGGGCCGGTGGCGAAGCACCGAGGCGCCCTGCGGGCACTAGGACCGAGTGGATGGGGCTTCTCGGCACCCCCCTCCCGGGCTGCTGCAGTGGTGGCTGCAGTTCCTCCAGCACCCTGCCTGCTGGCTTTCCAGGAGAGCTGTCCACACCCCGGCTCTCATTTCCTCTTTTTTTTTCCTTGTCTGCTTTTCCCAGTTGCTTTCCCTTTCTTTCCTGCCTCTCAAGGAAATGAGAAAAAGGTGAGAAAGCCGAGAACACAGGGAAACTTTCTCTTACTGCTTTTGCTGTTTCAAGACAGAGAAGTTACACCCCCCACACCATCTCCTTACGTTTCCTGCCGTTTCTCCTCTTTTCTTCCCCCACTTTCTTCGTGGGCCTCATTGGTGGCTGTGCTTAACCCCCCCCCTTCTGTGCAGCGCCCTAGCGGGTACAGGGCAGGGGGACGCTCTTGGCCACTGGCTGCCTCCCAGGTCCTCCTCCTCTCTCCCCTCCCCTGCCCCTCCATGTGCTCAGAGCTGCCTCAGGCCTCAGGCTCACCCCTCCTGAAGCTTGCCTAGAAGAGCTTTGGGTTTAGGCAGATCTGGGACCGCCATCCACCAGGTGGGGATCACATGGCTCTTTCTGGCTTTGGTTTGTCTGACGATAATAAATGCTACTCAAAATGCTTGACCTGTATAACCCACTTAATCCTCAAAGATGCTACAAGGTTAGGGCTGCAGTTCACGTTTCCCACGTGAATTAACTAAGGGGCAGAACATAGTCACACAGATAGTAGGTGGCAGAGCTGGGATTTGAACCC
Organism: Vulpes vulpes; assembly: GCF_048418805.1. Taxonomy (NCBI): domain Eukaryota; kingdom Metazoa; phylum Chordata; class Mammalia; order Carnivora; family Canidae; genus Vulpes; species Vulpes vulpes. The sequence goes on along the minus strand of NC_132791.1, from coordinate 181,915,245 downwards.
CAACAGTCTGGCTTCTGAGTCTCCAAACAGTCCTTGTCACGCTTGGTCAGTGGCAGCGGTTTCTGTCAGTGGGTCATGCCCCCCGGCCCCCCCCCCACCCCATCCAGGCTTGGCCCAGGGAAAACGATCCACACACCCCCACCCCCGCCTGAAAATGCTGCCTCCTGCCTGACTCCACACCTCCCTCCTCCCCCCACCAGATGCCGGTGCAGCTGACGACAGCCCTGCGTGTGGTGGGCACCAGCCTGTTTGCCCTGGCAGTGCTGGGTGGCATCCTGGCAGCTTATGTGACAGGCTACCAGTTCATTCACACGGAAAAGCACTACCTGTCCTTTGGGCTGTACGGTGCCATCCTGGGCCTGCACCTGCTCATCCAGAGCCTGTTTGCCTTCCTGGAGCACCGGCGGATGCGGCGGGCAGGCCGGCCACTGAAACTACCGGCCCCATCACGGCGCTCGGTGGCCCTCTGCATTGCTGCGTACCAGGAGGACCCTGACTATTTGCGCAAGTGCCTGCGCTCAGCCCAGCGCATCGCCTTCCCCGACCTCAAGGTGGTCATGGTGGTGGATGGCAATCGCCAGGAGGACGCCTACATGCTGGACATCTTCCACGAGGTGCTAGGTGGCACTGAGCAAGCTGGCTTCTTTGTGTGGCGCAGCAACTTCCATGAGGCGGGGGAGGGTGAGACGGAGGCCAGCCTGCAGGAGGGCATGGACCGCGTGCGTGATGTGGTGCGAACCAGCACCTTTTCGTGCATCATGCAGAAGTGGGGAGGGAAGCGAGAGGTCATGTACACGGCTTTCAAGGCTCTTGGCGATTCAGTGGACTACATCCAGGTAAGGGTGCCTTTACCAGGGACGCGTAGACGGGTGGATGTGTCCCACCAGCTGGACATACCATGCAGGAATTTGGGGTCCAGTCTTGTGTATATCTTTCTCTGAACTTCAGAAGGCAGCAAGGCAACTGCTGCTCTGAACAGCAGTCCCTGGGTCAGAAAGACCTGGGATGGATCCTGGCTCTTCTGTGACTTAGCTCTGTGACTTTGGGCAGGTCCCTGGTATGATATCTCAATACTCCTGGGAGCTAACAGGTGTGTGGCATTTAATTCGTACCACACACCAGTGTAGGTGTTTTACACATATTAGTTTATGTATTTATTTGACAGAGCGCAAGAGCACAAGCAGGGGAAGTGGCAGGCACAGGGAGAGGGAGCTGCCTAGAGCAGGGAGCCTGATGTGGGGCTCGATCCCAGGACCCTGGGATCATTACCTGAGCCAAAGGCAGACACTTAACCGACTGAGCCACCCCAGGCACTGCCCATATTAGTTCTTTTTTTTTTTTTTTTAATTTATGATAGTCACAGAGAGAGAGAGAGAGAGAGAGAGAGAGGCAGAGACACAGGCACAGGGAGAAGCAGGCTCCATGCACCAGGAGCCCAACGTGGGATTCGATCCCCGGTCTCCAGGATCGCGCCCTGGGCCAAAGGCAGGCGCTAAACCGCTGCGCCACCCAGGGATCCCCATATTAGTTCTTTTAATCCTCATAATATTCCTAGAGGATAAGTCCTGTTATTATTTCCTCCTAGGTGACCTGAAGCACTGAGAGGTAAAGTAACTGGCCTCCTGTCACACAGCAGTAAGGTGCAGAGATGGGATGTGAGCCTAGGCAGTCTGTCCGCGTCCTGCCCGGACCCACTGTGCTGTACTGCCTCACCATTGGTAACATGGGGATAAGCTTCTCCATGAGGAGGTGTGGTGAAGAGCAGAAGAAATCCTGCTCCAAAGCACCCAACCATTGTTTTAGTTATGGGCCAGAAGGCTCTACTCTACCCAGTGTCAAATTTGTGTCTTTGAGAAACACCTCAGTGACTCCTCCCCCAGCTTAGTTCTGCAGCAGTCTTGGCAGGACCAGGACCCTGAACAGGTCTTGCCCAGCTTTCAGTCAAAAAGGTCATTGACACCAGGCTGGAAATTTTATGAGGTTGACACAGTTAACATAGTTCCCAATTTTCAAAGAACAAAACCTAGAAATAACTGATTAAAAGCTCACTTACTTCAGTATCAAGGAGAAACTGTACACAGAACCCCAGTTTTTTTTTTTTTTTTTTAGATTTTTTAAAAATTTATTCACGAGACACACACACAGAAAGGCAGAGACATAGGCAGAGAAAGAAGCAGGCCCCATGCAGGGAGCCCGACGTGGGACTCGATCCCGGGTCTCTAGGATCACACCCTGGGCCAAAGGCAGGTGCTAAACCGCTGGGCCACCCAGGGATCCCCAGAACCCCAGATCTCTGGTCATGCATTCACACCGTCCATTTCTCTCTGCACATGCCAGAGGGTTTTGCCTACCGCTTGCATGAAGAGCGGCTATTGTCGTAGCCCACCTGTGTACCAGCTCAGTCTGGCTGAGAGCATGTGGGGGATGCCAATGTTGAAATGTTCTGTGCCCGCCTCCAAGTGGCTTGCCACAGACATTGTAGTTGGCTTTTTTGAGAGTTGCATCCTCAAACGAAAGGGTACGTTGACCTTTTTCTGCCTTCCTAGGCCCAAGGACCTCCTCAGCCTTGTAGGAAGGGATGTTGAGGCATTTGATGCCACAGCTCATCTAATGTCAAGAAACCTCTAAAGCTTTCCTGGACACTTGGAAGGCACGGGAAAAGCCCTTGAGCCCCTGGCACATGCTCAAGCCACAGGGACTTTGTCTTCTCCTTTAAAGCACAGAATTCCCCACAACTTGCCACACATCTTCCTTTACCGATCATTTCCTGTGTCTTCCTTCTGGTGGATCAGCAAATAGGCTCACACACCTGAGCCAGCCTTCCTCCTTACGGCTCTGGGCTGGCTCACTGCCTGCGGCAGCCTGGACTTCAGTCACATTTGGTGGATTTCCGCCTGTCTCCAACTGCCCTGCTGTGGGTGTGTCGCTCCCTCTGAGGGAGACGGCCCTGCTTCAGCCACAGAGCTCTAACTTCCCTACCCCTGCTGTGTTCGAAAGACCTTCCTGGAATGAAGGAAGCTAAGTGGCATGAAGAATGAGTTAGGGTCAGGGTCAGGAAGTAGCCCTGAGACTGGCAGCACCGCACAGCCTGGCCCATAAGCTCAAGAGGCTCTCCAGGGCCCTTCTCCCAAGGTGTGTTGGTGGGCAGGTAGGAGGGAACAGGTGTGATGGATCCCCCTCAACCTTTTGCTGCTTGTTCATGGTCACCAGGTCTCTCAGCATGGCGAGAGAAAACCTGGCAGGGTTGAGGTGTGGGGGGCAGCCCCCTACCTGCAAGCATTAGCAACTCTAGTAAAAGGATTTTAGGCTTTTGCAGAGCAAGGTTTAGGCTCATCTGCGGGTATTGTTCTTTGCTCTGTTGTTCTGCCAGTGATTGGGTTTTCTGTATCACCTCCGTTATTTCCTAGAAAACAGACCAGTCAGCCACCAGGGTAAGTGTTCATAGTTTAGGTTCAATCAATAATGGAGCCACCTGTTAGAATCAGACCATGAAGCTCCCTAGGGAAGGTGGGCAAGTGAGCAGGATCTGATCGAGGCTCTGGCTGGAGGCGGCTATTGCCAGCCTCCGTGCTCATCCAGAGTAAATCCAAGTAAATCTTGGTCTAAGGTCCCAGACTCCAGCTCCTGCTACCGAGTAGAATCCAGATGAGAGCAGCTCTTAGACCTACTTAGAGACTTGGCTAAAGGAGCACAGAAGGGGGGGAACCACCTGGGGGTGGGGAGGTAGCCTGTGATGGGGTAGACCTATCCTCCAGGTGTGCTGCAGGTTGTCCAAGAGACCAGAGGTGGAGACTGGGAAGCCCATGTTAATCTAGCAGAGCGCTTCAGGCAGTAGTCCCGGGCAAGTCAGTTCTTGGCCTCCTGTGGAGTGTCTGCCACGGGGTCTAGCCACTGTACCTGACCTCTGATTTCAGCGGGTACCACCTTTTCCCCCAGGGACTCCAGGGAAACGTGCTGAGGCCATTTTTGTGGAGCCTGGCTCTACAGGGGCTAAGAACTTGCTGGGTGCTAAGCATTTCTCCCTTTCCAGGCCTGACACCGAATCTCCAAGGTTTCGCTCTCAGCCCAGTGGCTGTTAAGCCTGGTCTCTAAACTGTTTTCCTTACTTTTTGTTATTTACCTTACCTTTTCCATTTAGCACAGACCTCTTTGCTAGTGTCTGGAAGTGAATCCTATGAAAGGTGGTTGTGTCCCAGAAGCAGTGAGCAGTGTGTGGTGTACAAAGGCCCAAGGTCAAAATAGGCTGACCATGCACTCCCTCTACAGGTTTGTGACTCTGACACTGTGCTGGATCCAGCCTGCACCATCGAGATGCTTCGAGTCCTGGAGGAGGACCCCCAAGTAGGGGGAGTTGGAGGAGATGTCCAAGTAAGAAATAACCAGGGATTCCTGGGGGTGGGTCAGGGGTGGGGCCTAGACTCTTTCTGCCTCCTAATCCAATGATATACCTGGGAAATAAGCGTCTTGACTAGTATTTTGGAGGGTCGTATGTATGCACGCGTGCGCGCGCTGGGGTGAGGGGCTCTTCTTTGATAGTTTTCACTAGTATCAAAGGACTCACTTGCTACCCAATCCCTTTTCTGGGCTTTTTCAACCTGAGGAAAGAGAAAATCACTAAACAGGTATACAGTAGACAGCCCATGCTGCTGGGAGGGGCTCAGTATTCTGAGACTACTGATCACAGAGGGGTGCTTCTTTTTGGGGTGGTGGTGCAGCAAGCACCTCCAAAGCTGGATGCTTGAAAAACACTTGCTCTTAAGGAAGCTGCACGGGATGGTAAGAATGAGGCAGTACAGCAAGATTAAGGGGCCAGATCTTCTTCCAGTGGGTACCGCTGCTAACACATCAGGTCTTCCTGAGAAGCATTCCAACTGCAGAAGGGTAAGGATAGATGGCTGGGGTGATGCTGTGCATCCTTCTTAAGCTCTCTCTGCCACCACCACAGGTTGTTTGTGGAGCTTGAAAGGTGGCTTTCGCTGCTAGACCTTCTCTAGGACAGTCAGTGCAGACGACAGTGAGGTGCTGGGGAGAGGGACTGGTTTTCCAGCTCTGGCTGGGTTAGGACTGACAGGAATTTGAGCAATGGGCTACAGAACTCAGGGTAAGAAGGCCTCACGCCCTCACACGACTCCTGGGACTCCAGTCCTCAGGTGAGGAGGCCCAGCATCTCCGATTCCTTTGCAGATCCTCAACAAGTATGACTCGTGGATCTCCTTCCTGAGCAGTGTGCGGTACTGGATGGCCTTCAATGTGGAGCGGGCCTGCCAGTCCTACTTTGGCTGTGTGCAGTGTATTAGTGGGCCTCTGGGCATGTACCGCAACAGCCTCCTCCAGCAATTCCTGGAGGACTGGTACCATCAGAAGTTCCTAGGCAGCAAGTGCAGCTTTGGAGATGACCGCCACCTCACCAACCGAGTCCTGAGCCTTGGCTACCGGACTAAGTATACAGCACGCTCCAAGTGCCTCACAGAGACTCCCACCAAGTATCTCCGGTGGCTCAACCAGCAGACCCGCTGGAGCAAGTCTTACTTCCGGGAGTGGCTCTACAACTCTCTGTGGTTCCACAAGCACCACCTCTGGATGACCTACGAATCGGTGGTCACAGGTTTCTTCCCCTTCTTCCTCATTGCCACGGTCATACAGCTTTTCTACCGAGGCCGCATCTGGAATATTCTCCTCTTCCTGCTGACGGTGCAGCTGGTGGGCATCATCAAGGCTACCTATGCCTGCTTCCTTCGGGGCAACGCAGAAATGATCTTCATGTCCCTCTATTCCCTTCTCTATATGTCCAGTCTCCTGCCAGCCAAGATATTTGCCATCGCTACCATCAATAAGTCTGGCTGGGGCACTTCTGGCCGAAAAACCATCGTGGTGAACTTCATTGGCCTCATCCCTGTGTCCATCTGGGTGGCAGTCCTTCTAGGGGGGCTGGCCTATACAGCTTATTGCCAGGATCTGTTCAGTGAGACGGAGTTAGCCTTCCTGGTGTCTGGGGCCATCCTGTACGGCTGCTACTGGGTGGCCCTCCTCATGTTGTATCTGGCCATAATTGCCCGGCGATGTGGGAAGAAGCCAGAGCAGTATAGCTTAGCTTTTGCTGAGGTGTGACATGGCCCCCAAGCAGAGTGGGAAAAGTGCAATGGGCAAGGGAGGGAAGGGGAATGGAAGAGAAGATGGGGTGGGAGGGAGGAGGGAGTCCTGTTTTTGTTTCTTAATGGTCCAAAGGACAAGTCTGAAGTGCAAAGAATGGTGACTGTACTTATATGGTCTAGGGCAGTTCTGCTATCAGAGGCAACACCAATTCCAGCTCGGGACAGACATTTGTTTTCATGCCGCCCATCTGCTTGCCTCTGCATGCATGGTGGCCTCTGGGAAAGATTCCACTTCCTCCCCCAGGATCCAAAGGGAACCCAGAAGTGTGCTAAACCAGTAAGTTCCAATCAGTGGCAACTTCTGATAGGTAAGTGACAGCCTGTGGGGAGGGGTTCTCTTAGACCATCTGAACACAATCAGAGATGGTGGGAGAACTTCCAAGAGATCTGGACCAGCTAGTAATGTGTCCCCCACCCCCACCCCCAAATCTAGCTATCAATGCAATAAGATTGTGCCTGAGATACAAAGGCCCAGAAGCCTGATCTTTAGGCATCAGAAAACAGGGTCCAGGAATGGTGCTTTTTTATGTGACATACTCCATTCCACATCTCAACATCCCAAGGATGAGCCAAACTAGCAGGGAGTTAGCACTGAACTGCTTTTAAGTGTATGTATATATATGTTAAAAATTAGTTTGCCAGCAGGAGCAAAGATGGGTGGTGGTGCTAAAGGCCATGGGCTATCTGGAAGCCTTGGGCCGAATGTATCTCACCTGGAAACTGTCCAACATCTAGATGCGCCTGTCTGTGATCTCTGCTGGGGAGAGGAAATGTTTCGGTCATCTACCAGGAAGATTAAACCCCAACACGCTCAGAAAGGAAGTGAGGGCTCAGGTACTTCACCATGTATACTCCTGAATTCCTCTCTCACACTGCTCTGAATCTAAGACCGCCTCCTCATCTTCTTCGAGGTGATGCAGTCACCTCTTCCACTCTTTCTCATTAGGTAAGTTTTGCAAGGTGCAACTGAGGCAGAGCCTGGGCTCTCCTAGGCCCCTCTGCAGTCGGCAACCCTGCCCTCATCAGGTGAGGGGAAAATGATTAGGGGCCTCTGACCAAATTAACCACAATCTTGGAACTGCTCGGACAGATTCCTTAGCAGCTGGCTAAGGGTGCGGGACTTGCAGGCTACAGTTCTTGACAATCATCGCCAATGAAAAGTTTTTCAGGGTTCCCTACGTGAAGCCTCACATCCAATCTGGTCAGCTTTGAGATCACCCATTCTCAGCGGCTTCTCCAGGGAATTCTTACAGCCAAGTTATGGATAGTCATTATCGCACCTGCTTGCTACTTTGCAGAAAACAAACTCAGAGATGGAACTGGTTCCTAAATCCTAAGGTTCTTCCTTTCTCACTCATGCCCCTTGAAGCTTTGATTTTTCTTCTGCTTTGGGGGGAGGGGGGTGAGGAAAAGGCATTTTCTAGAGATTTACAATCGAGATTATTCTCAGCTCTTGGGTTTGAACCCTGGGATCTTGGCTAAGCCTTTGATTTGGGGGTTGCTTACTTGCACGTGTGCCTGTTCTCTCTCCAAATGCCCATTCTCAGCAGGGCCTGCTAACCCCTCAGAACCAGCACTAAGGGAGACCATGGTTGAGGGGGCAAGCCTCTAGTGTGCCCAGGTGCTTCCTGCCAAGGAACAAAGTGTGCTCTGAGCCAGACTGGCAAACCCTGGTGCTTTCTCCCATCTCCCGTGAACACGAGGGTTTTCCAGGCGCAGCCAACACTGCTGCATCACACAGACCTCGAGCTTCTGATAAGACCGCTGGTTGGTGCTGGGCCCAACCCATGAAGGTTGGGAAGAGGCAGCAGGCATTTGTTAAAGGCAGCTGTTCCAGGCTCTTCCGTGTTTTGCTGGCCAAATAAAGTATTTTGAGCACCACAATGGAGGAAATCTGGTCAGCCAAATGCAGAGCTCAGACTTCACTAAGGGCTTTTCTTCAGCTTTTACTTGAACGTTAACATAGCATAGATACCTGGATGGAGAACTCCTGGTTGTCCTACTGCCCGCTCTGCCTTGCACTGTGGTTATCAACTTTGCTGACATCAAATGTAGGCAGGTACAAGTAGTAGGCTCACAACGTTTGACCTCGACTGGTTTTTCTAAGTTATTTTGTACATTTTTCAGCAGCGAAACCAAACTGGGTCTTCAGCTTTATCCCCATTTCTTATACGGGAAGAGCCTTTATACAACTGGACACATTTTGGTTTTTCCTCATTGAGAATTTTAACCCTTTTGTATTCTTTCTACAATAATTTGTAAACATATTTATTTTTACTTTTTTTTTTTTTTTTTTTTTTTTACTTTTCAGGCCGAATATTTTATACTGCACTTATTTGTCAAAATAAAGATTCTCACATAATGCTGGTTATCTCTTAAAATGCTTCCTCCTTGTACTTAAGCTGGGTTTATTCTACTTTCAAGAGAGGTCCTTGGGCTAGAAACAATTTTGTCAAGATAGCTGGCAGTGGGATGCCTGGGTGGCTCAGTGATTGAGCATCTGCCTTTGGCTCAGGTCATGATCCTGGGGTCCTGGGATTGAGTCCCATATCAGGCTCTCTGCAGGGAGCCTGCCTCTCCCTCTACCTATGCCCCTCTGTGTGTCTCATGAATTAAAAAAAAAAACGTTAAAAAAATAGTTGGCAGTGGAAGTCCAACAGGGTAAGTGGTCACAGCTGCCCCTGGACCTAGGGAATACAGCAGGCCCACCTTGTTGATGTGCACACCTCTGGTGGCTTAACTTTTATTGTTGAGGATGGGCAAGGTCTCTGGTGAAATCACTGGCAAATGAAGGAGTGCTAGCTCAGCTAAAAGTCAACACTTGCTTCCTCGAGTGACAGCATTTTACCTGGCAGATAATGAAACAACGAAAAGCAGTGGGTAAAATTCCTTTCCTGTGGGAAGAGAGAATAAAATGGAGTGACATCGGCAGCCCTCTCATCCCATTTATTAAAGAAACGGTAAGAAAAGATACAATGCAGGAAAAACACCAACCATCCTTTCACGTCAGGCTGAACGAAGCACAGTGATTTCTCCCCTTAATCCCCCCACCCCCACCCCAATTCCCATATTCCCATCCACGTCAGTTTAAATTGAGGTTCTCTGATCGGGAGTACTAGTGGAGAGGGAGTTAGATGAGCGGTGGAGCCTCGATTCTGGCCTCCTCTAAGTCCCAGGAGAAGGAAGCTGCAGGCCCAGTCAGTCAAGCAGAACGTGTATCTGGTGGGTCTCTGAAGTGGTTGCCCACCTCCCTGTTCTGTGTTCAAGCCCCCAGGGAAAGGTATGGCAGTAGAGGATGACCAGGTCCAAGCTGCCCAGGTCAGAGCTGCTGAAGCATGGTCCGTTCACCAGCACAACATTTCTAGAGAGCAGTGAGCTGATTCTCCAGTGGTGAGCAGGGGAGTACATATGAATTGGGACCTGCAGGCCAATGTATCCCTGAGGAAAAGTCCACACGAACAATTCAAGAAACTAGTAAGAAACAAGGGGCAGAAAGCTGTGGGACAAAAGCACAGCAGGCTTCTGGAGGGCCGGTGATCCTTTATCTCAAAGTCAGGATCATTCCCACCTGCTGTAGTCCGTCTCCCACAAATAACATTTCACCTTCAGTCAAGAAAGAAGCAGAGGAAAAAGATGGCTCATCTGAACTTGAGCCCCAGCTAGGTACTTCGGACTGTAGCTCCATATCTACCCTTTTACTTAAAACACAGCCCCGCCCAGAACCACGGTATTTGAAAACCAAAATGGTCCTGGAAAGAAAAAAGTGTTTAAGGGGGTAACATTCCATTTGGGTACATTGTAGCCATTGGGCCCCCTGGTCTGGGGAAAGCAGCTGGGTTTGTGCCAGGGAGGCTCCCCACTCTAGGAAATGGGACCAAAGTCTTGCTTACAGGGCCATTCATCCTTGGAAAGGAAGCTGGGTTTAGGCCCAGGGTCCCACTTGGCCTTGCAAAAGGAGCTGGGTTGATACCCACAGGGCCTGCTGGAGAAGAGCCCAGGGGCCCAGGAGCTGACCTAGGGAAAGTAACCTGACCAGGGCCTAATGGGCCAGTAGACCTTGGGAAGGCAGCAGGGCTTGGACCCTGCAAACCACTGGCCCTTGGGAAGTTAGCTGGGTTGGGGCCTAGTGGCCCAGAAGTTCTTGGGAAAATTGCTGGACTTGAGCCCTGGAGGCCAGCAGACCTCTGGAAGGTAGCTGGATTTGAAGCCAATGTGCCAGAAGACTGAGAGAAGGCAGCAGGATTGAGCCCTCCTGAACCTGTCCCCCGTGGAAAGGGATTAGCATTTACCCCCATGGGCCCAGCTGGCCTTGAAAAATGAGCTGAATTGGGACCTATGGGGCCGGGAGCCCTGGACATGGGAGATGGATTTGGCCCTGGAAGGCCAATTCCCCGAGAGCCAGGACCCGAGTTTGGGCCTATGGGGCCAGGTACTCTTGCCATAGAGGATGGGCTTGTGCCCATGTTTCCAGAAGCCTGTGAGAAAGCAGCTGAATTTGCTCCTAAAAGACCTGCTGCTCTTAGAATAGGGGCAAGATCTAGGCCTTGAGGTCCTGCCATTCTTAAGTTAAGACCAGATCCTGTGCCCAGAAGGCCACCCGCTCTGGTGTCCACATTAGGACCTGGGCCCAGGCCACCTGCCCTGGGGTTGGGCCCAAGGCCTGGGCCCAGGCCACCTGCCCTGGGGTTGGGCCCAAGACCCGGGCCTGGGCCTGGAAACATACCCGACCTCGGAGCAGGGTTTGTACCAACGAAGCCTGATCTCAGGTTAGAACTTGGTCCTGGTCCCAAGCCAACCGGCCTGGGATTAGGAGGACCATTACCAGAAGTCAAGAGGACACCTGTTCTCATGTTGGGTCCAGAACCAGGGCCCATAGGGCCACCACTTCTGGGGTCAGGACCTGTTCCTAGGAGACCACCTGCCCTTGGGTTCGACATAGGACCTGGCCCTGGGAGACCCCCTAACCTGGGGTTAGTCAGAGGCCCTGGGCCTGGAAGAGCCCCTCCCCTAGGGTTCAGAGATGGGCCCGGGCCTGGGCCCGGACCCGGGCCTGGGCCCAAGAGGCCACCAGGCCTTGGGAAAGAAACTGCACCAGCGCCAGTGGGATTCATCCCTCTCGGAAAAGAAGCCATGCCTGGGTCACGAGCACCAGCAGGGAAAGGTGCTGGATTTGAAGCCAATGAGCCTGATGAAGATGGAAAAGGCGATGGGTTCCTTGGAAATGGGGCCAGATTTCCACCAAGAGAACCAGTTGCCATAAGAAAGGGATCAGAATTCATGCCCAGTGGGTGGCCTGTGTTCAAAACAGGACCCCCCTGTGGTCCCAGGGAACCGTCGAGCCGTCCTCGAGGTGGCAACTGAGCACGAGTCCAAGGAGTTGGCCGCTCTCTAGGGAAAATCCGGGGTTCTTTCATACTTTCTTGGGGACGTTGGTGATAATGGGCTTGGGGCGAGTTTTGAAAAGGATCTTGTTTTTGATGAGTGCTGTCACCAGGTACTGAGTGCCAGTCTTGCAGCCAAGCTCATCACAGTCCTGCTCCCCAGGAGTGTGTTTGACAAGGACAGCAAAAGGTTTCTCCAGATGGATGATTTTTCCATACAGGATATGATGTCCCACGATCAGCACAGGGATTCCCTTTGGCAGAATAAGAATGAAATGCCTGAGGTTCAGGGCAAGGTAGTAACATGCAGGGGCCTTCTAGAGATGCTCTTGGCAAGCAATGCTGGCACCTCCACTCTCTGGTACGGCTCTACTGCTGTTGAAGAGCCACACCAGACAACCACCCTCGTGCCCTTTTTACTCTTTCTAGCCCCAAGTAAGAGAATTTCCACTTTTGGGGACTGTTGACTTTTCCAGATTCCCCAAAATTAAACTTCCCTGCTGCTGCAGGGGTTGGGGGAGCACAAGCAGATAGCTTAGATTAGCTAGACCTCGCATAACAAACCTGAGGGCAGTCCTCACTCTGGGTCCTGGGAGCACCACCTTGGTGTAGCTTGCTTTCCTGAGGCATTAGGCAGGGAAAGAAAGGTCCCCTCACCTCAGTGGTGTAATGTAGGTCTCCCAGGAGGTTTCCAGCTAATCCAGTGCTGTAGCGAGCCTCGATCTCCCCCTGTAGCTCCATCAGCACCCATTCTGCCAGGCCTCCAGCCCCAGCACTGCAAGCAAAGGGCTGGCGGTTACAATATTTTTGAGGGGTGAAGGCTGAATAGTGTCCTACACCACCATTCAAGGCCCAAAGGAACTCTTTGTTGAGCACAAGTTTTTTGGGAAATTAGGCAGTGCTAGGCACTGAACTACAGATGAAATGCAAGGATATGTGCAAGACGCACCTGAGGACCCTGATGCTTCCAGGAAAATGTCAAACCTATATAACCCTACTAATTCAAACTAAACAAAAAAGTGTCAAAATGTACTCACCTGGAAATAACAATTTGCACCATGAGCCTTCCGTCTTTAAAAAGCAACTGAAAGCAAGCTGTAGAGGAAAAAAAAATTTAGGATAACAGTAACAACAGCTAACGTTTACCATGTACTATGTGTGAGGCATTTTTCTAAGTGCCTTAAGACAGATTTTCGTTTCCCTAACAATGGTATAAGCTGCAAATATTTTTGAACTGACACTGTATGTACGTTGCTTAAGATCACCAAGAGTTAACAGTAATATAGAAAGTTAACAGGTGTTATAATTATGCTCAAGGTCATGTACTTACTAGTCAAAGAGCAAGAATTTGAACCCAAAACATATAATAGAGCCCACACTGCTGACCACTATGCTAACCTGCCTTTCTCAAGAATGTTCTTTTTTCTATCCTGCATATTTCTAAAAAAGCAAAATTAACTTAGATTTTACTTTTCCCTTTGGTGATGTTATAAAGTATAAACCTCATGTCTAACACTTTGGTTGTATTTTTTTTTTAATTTTTATTTATTTATGATAGTCACACAGAGAGAGAGAGAGAGAGGCAGAGACATAGGCAGAGGGAGAAGCAGGCTCCATGCACCGGGAGCCCGACGTGGGATTCGATCCCGGGTCTCCAGGATCGCGCCCTGGGCCAAAGGCAGGCGCCAAACCGCTGCGCCACCCAGGGATCCCTTTGGTTGTATTTCAAGATTCAAAGGACCCCCTCTAACAAAAGCCAAGAAACAAAAAAGGCCTTCAGGTAACTTTAGTGAATGAATGGTAAGCGGATTTTTAACGTGACTTTCAATATGTGCTTTACCATCTACTTGGAGACACCCTGACAATCAACTTTCATTTTATGCAACAGTACCATCTGGTGGCAAGTTTGGGGTACTCTAGAAGAATGGATTAAAATATTTTTTGCCTGAAACAACTGGCTTCATTAGTCTTTCTCGGAAAGATAGATTCATGGGGAACTGAGACGGTGGGGGATCAAAACTATACATTCTGTATAAGTCCTTCCAATGAATCAAAGGAACTTAGGGGAAAGTTATTAGTCCAGTGTTTATCAACTGTAGTACTGTATGTTAATAGATATAATTGTGCTCAAGCTTAGCAAACATTGGATTCAAACATTAAACAGGGTTTTTCATTGGTGTTAACCTTCACTTTGGATCTCCAGGGGAAAGTACATTGCCAAGAACCTTACAGGACAGCTCTATTTTTGAGCACCGAATATACTCTAGGAACATAAGGTCAGTCAATTCACCGGTCTTCAAATTCAACTATAAACAATAGCTAACTTTTTTTTTTTTTAACTATGAATCAGATGCTGTACACGCCTAAGAACCTAGGTCACTTGTCTTTATCTACACTCCTAATCAATGCACTTCCAAAGGAGAAAACCAAGTACTAGTGAGAATGAAAGGCATCAAAGCATCAGGTGGCACAGCATACATGGAAGAGCTGGTCAGAAGGGCAATCAAGAAAGCATCTGTAAGTCAGACCATCTGCAGCAGCACCACAACTGGTGCTGCTTGAGAACAAATACACAAGGCTTAGGAACCAACTAAACCAAAAGCACTGTTAAAATTCTTCTAAGGTTTCTTGAAGTAGAAAGGATTACAATTTAAAATCAGAAGACTTAAAGTCAGGTTCCAGCCTGCAAGTGCAGAACTCTTCGTCATCATACACAAGTCACTTATTGACCATGGGGCTAGTACCTCAATTATCTGACTCATTAAGCTACTGTGAAGACCACATATATGCAAAAATGCTTTAAAGACAGCTATTTCTTTTAGAGAATGGAAAATACACATCAGTATTTCCACACTATAATTTTGACTATAATTTGGAGAATGGTGGGTATATTTTAGCCATGAATCAAAAAAGGCTCAATAACTAGAAGTTAAAAAGTTTCTAAAGGTTAATAAATGCATACAGATTAAAGTGTTCTTATAACTAAGCTTTTGATGACTGATAATACACTCTATGTTCCTTGATAGATGTAATTATAGGAATATATAGGTGGTTTCTGAGAAGCGATTAAGTGTTCACAGAGATACTCAAGTTCTAGGAAGGCCATGGCAGGGAAGGAAATCAATCTTTAAGGCCTTCGGAAACATGTTTGAGATGAATACCTATGGACCATTTAAGGGAGATGCAGTAGTATTTTCAGTGCATTCCACATTTCCTGAACAGCCTCCTGTTAGAAAAGGAATTTGTAACAGTGGCCCAAGTGGGTAAAAGGAAAACATGCCTGATAGCTGGGTCAGAAAAGCTATACCTGCATACTAATCCCCAGCGCTTGTGAGTACACAGCTTTACCAACTTATACAGTAGGCCCTGCCTTAGTTTACCTCTCAATACTGGCAAACACCTACCAATGCTCCTGAAAATAAAAATTCTGTGGCCTACAGCTTGACCATTCTGCTGCTATACCTAGTTGACTGGTAAAAGCTTGTGCTAGTCCTACTGGGATGCTGCAGATGTGAACACAAATGAAGTTCACACCCACTTAATTCACACCAAGAGTTTAGTCCACAGGAACCTGTGGATTGGCCTGGCTATGTTTACCTACATAGGAGTGTATTTACTAAATTAGTAAGAAGTGCAGAAGGCATTCCTTTAGCAAATTTTAAAATTCTACTTTAGGGGCGTTTGGGTGGCATAGTCAGTTAAGTGTCCAACTCAGGTCGTGATCTCAGGGTTGTGAGATTAAGCCCCACATGAGGCTCCATGTTCAGCACGGTGTCTGAGATTCTCTTCCTCTCCTCCCACCCCCAACTCATGTGTGCTCGCTCTCAAATCTTTAAATTTCTACTTTAATGCCTTAAAATAGGCAACCACCTGAATTTAATTATTCCTTTTCTTACTCCTTGAGATTATTATTCTAGACAACTGTTCTCGGGGCTAGAGTAGGCAGGTATACCTGGGCACATCATTGAGGACATACCTGATAAGCCAACAAGGACTGTGTATCACACTTAATGTGGAGTTGACTAAAAAGGATTTGACAACATGCAGCGCAACCTGTCCCTATACCCTTGACAGTAGGCAGGTAGTAGGAAAATGAAGCAGTGAGGTAGTACAATACAAATCACGTCCTATCAACTATAACAAATGTAACATTATGATAAATACTTTCTGTACAACAAATTTTCTAAGTCTTCAGTCTCAGCTAATTCCAACAATGAAGTAGAACAATTTCTACATTTGTTCTAAGATATTGCTTATGTAGAAATTGCAGATTAAAAACATTTGAAGACACAGCCTGAAAAATACACTCTAAAAGGAGTCCATGGAAGAGCCTGCCTGGCATCTCTCTCTCTGAGTCTTGAGTTTAATCCCAGATTGGGTGAAGACCATCTTACTTATCTCTAGTTAAGAATAATAATTCTAAATTGATAATGTGTGTAACTGTAGAGCCAAGGAAAAATTTCTGTGATATTACTTTTTGAAAAACATTTAATTGACTGTACTTCACAGTGGAGTCTCATAGGCCACACTGGTGTATGGACCTGGAACAATGGCAAAGTGGGGGGAAAAACCAAACCTCTTTCCCCCGAATTATTTCAACCCCTCCCACCCCCATAGCTCAAAAAATGGGGAAATTTTTTTCTGCTTAATTTTTCTGGGCTTTCACCTCACTTAACAATATAGTTTTGTATTCCTAACTTAGTAACTTTAGCTTTCTAAAGGAAACACTTTTTTAAAGCACTTTATACATTCTAATTAACACTGGATATTTTCTTTCTTTCTTTCTTTTTCTTTTTTAGAGCCTTTTTCTGCTGGGGCTTCAAAATGTCTAGAAATGGTTTGCCCCAGGTCATCCTGTCTTAAGACATGGATCCAGTCTGGAGATCCTAGGTAAAGTCACACTAATACTTCTCAGGACAGTGGTCCAGGTAACTTCAAGACCCCTGAGCAAACTATAGCGCAGCAAAGAAACCAGTATTCTTAATACCAATCCAGAGCCACAATGGTGCCCTACACAAAATTCAGAAGAGTTAACTGGAACAGTATCAATCTGGGCACTTCATAAACACCTTATTTAACTGTGGTTTGACTTCTATCCCTATTTTGAATGTAGTTACAATTAAAGTCATTATCAAACACCTGAAAATCAGAGTGCAAATACAACTTAAGAAGAAAAATCCAGGCAAAGCATTATAATACAAAAAGCTTCGTTTCTCCCATAGCTAAACTCTTGAGGACACTTAATGGATTTTCTCATTTCATCGTGAGAACCACGTTAACGATGTAAGCACTCTTATTCCCATTTTACAGATGAGGAAACATGCTTAAAAGAAACTCAAAGTAACTGGGCACAGCTCTTAAGTGGTAGAGGTGAGATGTGACCCCTTAATCCCTTCACTATATGGCCTCTCCAGCAGTCCTCTCCCACAGCTCCTGGCATACAGTACCTATGCATAACTTCTGACTGCTTTACAAATATCGGCCTTTCTCATTTCTACAAAATGGCAAGTGAGTAACCTACACAACTACAGTCAAAGTACCTACTGCATCTCTGGGGTAGCCAGTCAAAAACAAACCTTTTTATCATATTCAATTAGTGAGATTTAGATTTTTTGAAATCCCTAGAGATCTACTTAATGTCACCTCCAGAATTCAATACTAGTATAAGACAAAATAAGCCAAGAAAAGAGGACATTCTTTTGTCACTGTTTTAATCTTGAACAAAATTGAAGTCTTATAATTGGCTTTACAAACTGTTAAATGTTTAAGACTACTAATGTCTTACAGAAAACAGAATGAATGAGCAATGATCTTCAATAATGGTTAACTGTCCCCAAAATAGAATGTGGCAGAAGAAAGTATAGCATGGATCCAAATAAACAGAACATACAGCTTTTCTCTGAACAAGGGAACTTAACAGTAATGACAAATAATTAAATTTTACTAAAGCTCACTAGTATTTTATAAATTTTCATTACAACCTTTCATCTTCTATTTTAAGATAGAGAATAAAGGCTTTAATTTTACAGTTCTTAATATAAAAAAATCAATTTTTTATTTAAAAAAATTAAATACAAGACACAAAATGTTTTCAAATTGCCAGACCAACACTTAGCATTTACTGAACTTTTATTCATTCCCAGAGACTGTTGTTTTGGAATGCAAAGAGTACTCAAAGTCATCAGACCTGGATTTCTGTCACTTATCCTACGTGTGATACGGGAATAATCTAACCTTTTAGGTTTGTTTCTCCACCAATAAACTGAGCGTAAGAACGAACCTATCTAAAATGGTTGTGAAAATTTAATGAGGTTATGAATGTAAAGTCCTCAGCACAGTGCCTAAAACATGGTAAGCTTTTAGGGTCAAACTATGTATTATCTGTGGGGAACTTGGCATTTTCTTAGTATATGTCCAACAGAATGACTTAATGCTATATTATTAACGTTTATAGTGGACTAAAACATCCTACAAAAGCAGGAGGTTATCAGAGTAAAACCCAGCTTACATAATGGGAGAACGATTCAAACAGGAGTCAAGGTTCACCGAACTGCTTCAAGAATTAAGTTCTGAAAGGTTTTTTTTTTTTTCTTCCCTCTTTTCTCTAAAGACCACTACTTCTCTATGTGCCTTTCCACCAAATGAACAATTCAGGAAGTTTTCATATACAAATGAACACAGATTATTTTTATTAGCAGTGTTATTGTGGTTTGTGACTGAAGGGGACGGTCTTAAGTTTCAAAGGGAAAATCTTATCTCCTGACAGGCTTATGTCATTAAGCACTAAAATGGTTTCTAAATGAGAACCTTGCTTCCCTCCCAAAAGGGGCTATGGAGGGTAGGTGGAAATGAATGCTTCCAAACTTTTCATTAGTGAAGAGTGTGTTCAAAAACATGTGTGGATACTATGCATACACGTGGTACTTTCCCATCACATTTTAGGATTCCGATGATGGGGGGGAATCAATTACTGGTATTTGCAGACAATGGGTGGAAAAGATGGCTTCAGTCGATCTGAGTTACTCCAGTTTTCTCCATCTTCTGCTACTCTGCAGCCTCATCTCAACTCTCTTCCTCATCTTAGAGCTGTGATCCCCTATCTTCCCCACAGCCCCGCCTCTCTAGCCCTGCTGGAGGTCTCACACTACCCTGTATTCTCCTCCCACCGGCCCCCATCTTCACCCTCTGCCCCGGCCCCCTCCCATCCCTCCAGTTGGAGCTACAAACACTTCCTATGTCTAGTCCCGCCCACTTTCTGGGACTTCTCAATCCGCTTCCCCTCTCTTCCCCACCCCCTCCGATTCACCCCCAGAATTTCGCTGGGACTTCCTACCAACCTATTTAACCCTTTCTGCTCCCTCCCAAGGAAACTATCCTTTAAACTGCATTCCTCCACACCTCTCGCTGGAGTAGTCTTCCAAACCGTCCACCCTCCTCCCAAAGATCACTGTTTAAACGTTGTTCTTCTACCACCCTCATTCTCCACATCGTTCCTGCTCCCTCCCTCTTCAACCTCAAGTACTTCGCTCCTCCAGAACCCCACCCCGCTCTTTAGTCTCTCACTCCACCCACAAAAGAACCTGGATCGCTCGTCCTCCTAACCACCCTCCCGATTGTCTCTCCCAGCGGCTTCCCCCCGCGACTTGAAACGTCCCTTCGAACAAACCTCAGAGCCCTATCCCCCACCCGCCTCCCACCCAGTCCCCCTTCTGATGTTCCCGCTACTTCCTGGGTTCCAGGTCTACCCGCTCCCGCAAGCCTCGCGTGCTGGACTCCCTCCCGACCCGGGGAAGAGCCCCTTTCCGCACGTACCTCGAGGTTCCGGCCCGCGCCGCCCCCTTCTCCGTCCTCCGCCCGCGCTCGGCCACCCTTTCCGCCCTTCTCTCGCTCCGCCCCGCTCGCTCCCTTCCTTCCCTCCGCCTTCCGTCTATACACCGCTCCCTTCCCCCACAATTCCTGGCCCCCCCGCCCCGGGGGCCCCAGGGGCTCGCCCCCACCTCTGCGTGGTTCTCCGCTCCCCCTCCCCCTTCCCGGCCGCCCCTCCCCCTCCCCCGCCCGCCGCTCCCCGCCCCTCGGCTCGCCATTCTTCTCCTCGAGCCGAACGCCCCACCCGGCCCCAGCTCCCTAGCTGCCCACTCCCTCGCCCCCTCGCCCCCGGCCCCGGCTCAGCCCTCGCTCCCCGCGGCCTCCCGCGCCCCCCGCCCGCGGCCTGACCTGCAATGGCGGCCGCCGAGCGCGGCGCCGCGCGGCCAACGGGCGACAACCGAACCTCCCGCCGCCGTCGCCGCCGCCGCGAGCACTGCCTGCGCACTTCCGGCCTTGCGCCGCGAGCACTTCCGGGGCAGAGCACGCGAGCGCGCGCGCACGTGGGGCCGCGGCAGAGAGAGGCGAGCCCCCGTCGGTCGGTGAGTTGGGGAAGGGGTACGAGAGGACTTCGGCGGGGTGCTGCCTGCCCCTGGTGACGCCGGCGGAGCTCGCGGTTCTTGGGCCGAGGCCGAGGCTACTCCGTAGATGCCCGGCGGAGTGGCAGCGCGCGCTTCCGACGCCCCCTCGGCCGGGCCGGGCCGGGCGCGCCTGCCCTGCCCGCAGGTTCCAAACCCTGAGGGACGACGCGTGAGGGGCGAGCCGGAGCCGGCCGCTCTCCTCGCGGAAGGTGTAGGCTTGTGGCGGGGGGAGGCGACGGTGACAGGCGCCAGGCTGAGTCCCGTCGCTTCCTTCCCTTGAGGAGCTCTTGGCTCTGCCTGCGCCGTCAGCCTCCCTGGCGCTACCTTAGTGGGTCTGTAATTTGCGAACTTAGCGTGCTGTGAAGTTAGGGAGAGCTGTTCGCGGAAATGCAGACTCCTAGGCCCCCCCCCTTCTCTCCACAACCGAGAGACTGGAATTCTGGAGCTGTGGAGTAGGACCCAGAATCCTGCGTTTTTAAAAGCCATTTATCCAGATGATTTTAATGGCAGCAGTTCTGCGCACCTGACTCTGAGAGGCTGATTTAGGTTGCCAGGATTTCTTGCTTCTTGAGGGGGGGGGGGGGTTAGCCTCCTCTTCACAACTCCCGCCCCCCACCCCCGCCAGAAACCTCGCACAGAAAACAGAAAGGGGTACCTAAGTTTCTGCCTCGAATACAGCTGGTTTGCACGATGTGCCTCCTTTCCTTCGGTGCACACACCGAATTACAGAATGAGGTTACGTTCGCTCTTACCTCCCTTTCCCAGAGTACTTTCTTCAGGTAATGGGCAGGATTGTTAGGAGTCTGGGGCATGCTCCTCATGTATGTTGATGTTCTCATTTTTAGCTGAAGCATCCCGAGCTTCTGGAGATGGTTTCATAGCTCCTTGCTTGGGGTGTTTTTGAGAGCATCATTAACTAGATATTTAGAAGTGAACCTCAGTGAGACACAGTTGGACTCTTCCATCCAGGACAGTGATGATAGGTAGTACACGTGACATACTGCTGTTGACAAGAAGAAACAATACATGTGACATACTGTTGTTAACGTTTAACAATAATGGCTCTTTTTCCCCCCCCCTCCCAGGAATGGGTGAATTTAAGGTCCATCGAGTACGTTTCTTTAATTATGTTCCATCAGGGATCCGTTGCGTGGCTTACAATAACCAGTCAAACAGATTGGCTGTTTCTCGAACAGATGGCACTGTGGAAATTTATAACTTGTCAGCAAACTACTTTCAGGAGAAAGTAAGTCATTTGGAAGCCTGATTTGGTGTTGCTGAGTTAATTTTCTTAAGTTCAATTCTGCATTTTGTATTCCAAGAGATCAAAAGAAAGTGACTCTGGAGTTGTTTAAAACTATCTAACTTGTATAGCAAATACGCAGTTTCTTGTCTGGGCTCAGAGTTTTGTTTTGTTTTGTCTTAAGATTTTATTTATTCACGACAAACACACACAGAGAGAGGCAGAGACACAGGCAGAGGGAGAAGCAGGCTCCCTGCAGGGAGCCCCTTGTGGGACTCCATGCGGGGCCCCAGGATCTCGCCCTGGGCCAAAGGCGGGCGCTAACCTGAGCCACTCAGGGGTCCCTGGGCTCAAAGTTTTGATCTGTGTAGTGTCATAAAGATACTAACTACGAGTTGTGGTGGCTCACTGCCATTTGACAGCTGAAGGTTGCTGGATCTTTTGGTCACAACAAAAAGGGAAACTGTCAAGATCATTACTTTATATCAGTTTTTGCACCACTGCAACTTTGTAAGGTGGCGTTTCCTGCTGGGATTGTCCATACCCATTTCATTGTCAACTTAGAAAAAAACCAAAACATCTTAATAGCAAACTTTCTGGTAGAACCCCTGAGTGGCTCAGTGGTTGAGCCTCTGCCTTTAGCTCAGGTCGAGATCCTGGAGTCCTGGGATCAGGGTCCCGTGTTAGGGTCCCCCGCAGGGGAACATGCTTCTCCCTCTGCCTATGTCTCTGCCACCCCCGCCCCGTTTCTTATGAATAAATAAATGAAATCTTTAAAAAAAAAAAAATCCAACTTTCTGGTGACATGATGGTAGGAAGATGGATTTCTAAGTTCATCTATCTGAGAGAATGTAGACTTAAATGCCTGTATTTGAAAGTAAAAAAGGAAAATACTATTTGGGAGTATACTGAGTGCAATTGCAGCAGCATATTTTTCAAAGGCACTGATTACTGATTTAAGGTGCAACAAAATAATTCACATTTATTGTGTTATGGGTCCTAGACACTGAGTGGATGCCTGTGGATGGATAGTTAAATGAGTGAATTCAGTGTTTAGCAGCCTAGAATTTGAAATTTAGGCACCTTGCGATTATTTCTAAATGAGTGGCAAGTATAAGGCATTATAACAAGTGTCAGAAGCCCAGCCTTGAAGGAGCTCAACGTCCAGTCGGGGAAATATGACTATACAATTTCCAAACAGGTAAATTTTATGATAAAGCTAAGCACAGACATAGAATCTTAGTAAAGAGTTGCCTTACTCTGATGATGTGGGTTTAGGAATCGGGGAAAGGGATGACTTACTGAGTTGACCCCTGAAGAACTAAAAGAGTTAAAAAAAATTGCTCATTACCACAAATAGGTCACATTTTGTACTATGAAAAATGTGCTGTGGCACATGTTTATTACATTCTGTGATATTTCTTGTTTTTTATGACAGTTGTTTTTATATAATAGTTTGTATATTTGTTGAATGTTTTCCTTCCCTACTGAACTTCAAATTTTAGGAAGGGGCCATGTCAGTGATGTTGTTTTTTTTGTTTGTTTGGTTTTTGTTGTTGTTTTTAGTATTTTATTTATTTATTCATGAGAGACAAAGAGAAAGAGAGAGAGAGAGAGGCAGAGACCCAGGCAGAGGGAGAAGCAGGCCCCGTGCAGGGAGCCCAATGTAGGATTCCATCCTGGGTCTCCAGGATCATGCCCTGGGCTGAAGGCGGCGCCAAACCGCTGAGCTACCGGGGCTGCCTGTCAGTGATGGTGATAACTGTGTTCCCAGCATTTAGCAAGAGCCTAGTACATAGCCTCTCCTGAGTTAAGATAGGATTAATGAATATTTCAGCCATTCTTTTACTGAGTATCCCTTATTTTCTGTTCTCATTTCTCCTTTTCTCTTTTTCATTTTTTAAAGATTGGATTATTTATCTGTTCATGAGAGACACAGAGACAAAGACATAGGCAGTGGGAGAAATAGGCTCCCTGTGGAGAGCCTGATTTGGGACCGTCTCCGGGATCAGGACCTGAGCCAAAGGCAGACACTCAACCACTGAGTCACTCAGGCATCCCTTATCTCTTCTTTTATCAACAATAATTGGTTCAGTCTAGTCTTTTTTTCCTCCATAGTCCCTCCCCTAATATTGTTAATCATTGTCAGAGCAAGAAAAAATTTTGTCCGTTAGAGTGAAAAGAGTAGGGACTAAGAATAAGAATTAAAATATTCTCTTCACGTTTGCCTTTGGCACTTTAAGCAAGCTGCTTAACCCACAAGTACTTATGTCATTTCAAGTTCAGAGAGGAAAAATTGTAGCTACTCAGTCCCTTTCATGCTGAGAAGGTTTAAGAATAAAATGCATTGATATATATGAAAACTTTTTAAGTGTTAAGAAAACACTTAGAAATCTGAGACTTGGGATCCCTGGGTGGCGCAGCGGTTTGGCGCCTGCCTTTGGCCCAGGGCGCGATCCTGGAGACCCGGGATCGAATCCCACATCAGGCTCCTGGCGCATGGAGCCTGCTTCTCCCTCTGCCTGTGTCTCTGCCTCTCTCTCTTTCTCTCTGTATGACTATCATAAATAAATAAAATTAAAAAAAAAAAAAAAAAGAAATCTGAGACTTAAAAAATGAAAGAAATCTGAGACTTGAGGGTGCCTGGGTGGCTCAGTTGATTGAATGTCTGCCTTCTACTTGGGTCATGATCCTGGGCTCCTAGGATGGAGTCCCACATCAGGCTCCCCACTCAGCAAGGAGTCTGCTTTTCCCTCTCCCTCTGCCCCTCCCCCCCCCCCCCCCCGGCTTGTGTATAATCTCTCATGTTCTCTTTCTCTCTCAAAGAAAATCTGTAAAAAAAAAAAAAAATCCGAGACTTGAATGAAACACTGAACTACATCATTTATGTTATTTGTAAAAGTTTTTATATATTTATTTATTTTGATTTATAATTTCTACACTGTGGGGCTCAGACTTACAGCTCAGAGATCAAGAGTCACATGGTCTTCTGAATGAGCCAGCCAAGTGCCTCCATTTCTTTTATTTAGAAAAAAAAAAAAACCTTTAAAAAAAAAAGATTTATTTATTTAATTATTTATTTATTTATTTATTTATTTATTTATTTATATATATGAGAGAGAGAGGAAGAAGACACAGGCAGAGGGAGAAGCAGGCTCCATGCAGAGAGCCTGATGTGGGACGCGATCCCAGGACTCCCAAGGATCACGCCCTGGGCTGAAGGCAGGCGCTAAACTGCTGAGCCACCCAGCAGTGGTTTTTTTA
This sequence comes from Vulpes vulpes, assembly GCF_048418805.1. NCBI lineage: Eukaryota > Metazoa > Chordata > Mammalia > Carnivora > Canidae > Vulpes > Vulpes vulpes. The sequence goes on along the minus strand of NC_132791.1, from coordinate 181,890,761 downwards.
CCTATAAAAAAAACTTTTTATAGATAAAATTGACACTATAAACAGCATGTACTTAAAGTATATACATCGATAACTTTGACATGCATAACCCTTTGAAACTATCACCCAATCAAGATAGATTTATTTATTTTTAAGTTTTTAATTTTATTTCTTCGTGAGAGACACAGAGAAAGAGGCAGAGACATAAGTAGAGGGAGAAGCAGACTCCCTGCGAGGAGCCTGATGCGGGACTCGATCCTGGGACCCCGGAACTCCGATCTGAGCCAAAGGCAGACGCTCACCCACTGAGCCACCCAGGTGCCCTTATTAATTTTTTTTTTTAATTGGATATATCAAATACAATTAGGTATAGACTTTCTAGTGAAAAGGTTTTGCTGAACAAGTCCTAGGGAAAAAAAACAACTGTATAGGTAACTAAAATTTTAATCTAGAAAATGAAAATATTAATAAACATCTTCTGGGGATCCCTGGGTGGTGCAGCGGTTTAGCGCCTGCCTTTGGCCCAGGGCCCGATCCTGGAGACCCGGGATCGAATCCCACGTCTGGCTCCTGGTGCATGGAGCCTGCTTCTCTCTCTGCTTATGTCTCTGCCTCTCTCTCTCTCTGTGTGACTATCATAAATAAATAGAAATTAAAAAAAAATTTTAATAAACATCTTCTGGTAAAATAAAATCCTACACAGTTATTTCTAGGGAAGTGTTTTAATTTTTACCATGTTTTCTGTGACCACACAGTGCTGCTAGCTGGTAAATTCATGGTGGGTTGACGAGTTATGGTGTTTCTGTAGTTTTTTCCAGGTCATGAATCTCGGGCTACGGAAGCTCTGTGTTGGGCAAAAGGACAGCGACTCTTTAGTGCTGGACTCAATGGAGAGATTATCGAGTATGATTTGCAGGCATTAAACATCAAGTACACCATGGACGCCTTTGGAGGACCCATTTGGAGCATGGCTGTCAGTCCTCACGGCTCTCAGCTTTTGGTTAGTAAGCAACTATTGGTAATTTGAAGACTTTATTTTTAAGTAATCTCCATACCCACCGTGGAGCTCAAACTCATGAGCCCGAGATCAAGAGTCACACACTACCAACTGAGCCAGCCAGGCACCCCAACTGCTAATAATTTAAAACAAGATTTCTCTTGTGCTCACTCAAAATTTCTTCTGTGTTCATAGGAGGGTAAAGTTAAATTTTATTATGACATGTAGCAACTCCAATCTGAGGTTAATTCCAGCAACCCCAATAAAAGATTGGAATTGATATTGGGGATTAAAAATCACTTGTCTTGGGATGCCTGGGTGGCTCAGCGGTTGAGCACCTGCCTTCAGCCCAGGGTGTGATCCTGGAGTCCCGAGATTGAGTCCCACATCAGGCTCCCTGCATGGAGCCTACGTCTCTCTCTGCCTGTGTCCCTCTCTTTGCCTGTGTCTCTGCCTCTTTCTCTCTGTGTCTCTCATGAATAAACAAATAAAATCTTTAAAAAATAAATAAAAATAGAAATAAAAATAAAAATCACTTGTACTTTTGCATCTTTCTGCTGCTACTTTGAACCTTTTATTCATTTATGAAATGAGAGGGTTAGTTTGGTTCAGTATTTCTCAAACTGTACTTTGGAATTGGAAGATGTAGAGACTTTTTTGTTGTATTGTGCTTTATGTTTTATGGTAAATATCATTTCAGAATATGGCATGTTAACGTGAAATCCTTCCGAAGATTCACAACACACTAATGTTCGTTAAAAGTTCTAAGAGGTTCTTCCACAAGTTAACTTACGCAACTATGCTCTACTACAGTGTTTCTCAAAAATTCTGTGCGGACTAAGAAGACAACCTACCCCCCTGGCCACCCTCCACACACACACACTGTTATCCTTAAAATGGGTATTTCCAGATACTGCATTTTTTCAGAAAAGTCTATGATTCTTGTTTGATTTGCACTAATTTATACAGTATCTTGTATAGTTAATGGGTATTTTATTTAGGCCATGGGTCTCTAGCAGATAGGTGCTGTGAAATCCTACTTATATTCCATGTCCTATACAGGAATTGGGCCACTAATTAGCCTGTTTTCTGACTAGGACATGAAGCCTGCCAAAAATATACTGTCAGTTCCTTGATACCAGTAAGCTTTTTCTTCTCTCATATACTGTTTTTCTCTCACAGCAAGTGACAGCTTTACAGAAGAAATATTTGTATTTGTAAAAGCATATATGTAATTCTACAAAATTCTTGTCTTCTCTATTTACTTTTTCTCTAATAGGTCGGCTGTGAAGATGGATCTGTGAAGCTATTTCAAATCACTCCAGACAAAATTCAGTTTGAAAGAAATTTTGATCGACAGAAAAGTAAGGATCATTTTTTGGTGGGGCCATGAGTAACCTTAACTACAAGTAATTTTGTGTGCCACTGGGGTTAGGTTGTTTTCCCATGGTTCCAGGTAATATTTTATCTGCATGCCAATTTTTTTTTTTTTTTAAGATTTTATTTATTCATGAGACACAGAGAGAGAGAGAGGCAGAGACACAGGCAGAGGGAGAAGCAGGCTCCAGCCCGACGCGGGGTCCCTGGTCTCCAGGATCACGCCCCGGGCTGAAGGCGGTGCTAAAACGCTGAGCCACCCTGGCTGCCCTTTGCATGCCAATTTTATCTGAGTGTAGGGTATGTGCTTGAAGCCATCCCTCACTCAGGCTTTGTCTATAAAAAGCCTGTAGCATATATTTGTGATTGCTTTCGAATTATGGAAAACTAGAAATATGCAGGAAAAGCAAGTGTTTCTGTATAAGTCACTTTGTTCTCTTACTTTCTTTTTGAAGTTTTAACATGGTGCATAAAGTCTTAAAACTAGAATTTTAGAAAGATTTCCCATGTTCCATTTGGACCAGTTGACACTGATATCTAGAGCAGGGGTTAGCAGACCTTTTCTGTAAAGATAGCAGGTAGGAAATACTGTAATCTTTGCAGACCATACTCTCTGTCAACTCTCTTGTCCAATAAAAATAGCCATAGATAATAAACAAATGGGTATGACTGTGCTTTGGTAAAATTTTATTTATAAAAAAAAATTGGTGGGCCTGATTTGGCCTTTGGGCCATAGCTTGCTGACCCTTCTAGAAAACAGTACCTGTCCCATGTATTCTGTGTCCATTAGTAATATTAATTATCTGCTAGTCAGATTCCTTTTGTTTTGAATATCTTTTGTATATTCTTTTATTTATTTTCTCAGTAATTCATTGATTCAGTCATTCATTTGTAAAGATTTTATTTTTATGTAATCTCCACCACCTATCACAGGGCTTACACCTACAGCCCCAAGATCAGGAGTCTCATATTCCACCAACTGAGCCATCTAGGCTTAGGTGTTTTATTTATTTATTTATGAGAGCTCAAGTAGAGCGAAGGGAAGAAGGAGAGAGAATCTCAAGTGGACTCCCCACCAAGCATGCAGCCTGACATGGGACTGGATCTCATGACCCCCAGATTATTACCTGAGCCAAAATCAAAAGTCTGACACTCAACAAACAGACCCACCCACATGCCCCTTGGGTGTTCCTTTTTAATTACAAAAATGATATAATGCTTAGTCAAAACTTGTGTGTTTAGCCAAATGTGAAAGAGAAGATTATCTCATTCCGCTCTGTGGACAACATTTTGGAAGTAATCTTCTAGACATTTTTGCATATTCATATAGACAGATACACAGGAGTGCTTGTGCTTGTTTTCTCACTTGGTATATTATAACTAATCTTCCATGTCAATCATGGCTGTTTGCATGGCATTCCATTTTATGGTGTTCTGTAATTTATTTAACCAAACTCTTCCTGTTGATGGATATTTATTTATTTATTTATTTATGATTTTATTTATTTATTTGTCCGTTCATTCATGAGAGACAGAGAGAGGCAGACACAGGCAGAAGCAGAGGGAGAAGCAAGCTCCATGCAGGGAGCCTGATGTGGGACTCGATCCTGGGTCTCCAGGATCACGCCTGGGCTGAAGGCAGACACTTAACTGCTGAGCCACCCAGGCATCCCTGTTGATATTTAAAAAAAATTTTTTACTACTATAATCAGGGTAGCAATGAATATTCCAGTGTATATATTTTTGAATACTCCTTCATGTATTTCTCCTTGATTAATTCCCAGTGGAATTGCTGAGCCAAATATGCACATTTAAATTTTCTCAGGTTACTAACATCACCCTCAAAAAGTTGTATTTTTCTTTACACTCTTACTATTTCTACGTTATTAAAGTAATATTAAATACTTGATTATGGATTCCAGGACAGAGTTGTTCCTCATTTGTTATAAAACAGTTCTTCACCAGAGTGTAGTAGATGATAGTTAAGATTGCAAAACACTAGACCTGTAGATAATTATCAAAGGAGAACTCAGTTACCCTTTACTGTATAATTATGTGTATTTCCCTTTCTTTTTTGTTGTACAACTCCCAAGGTCGCATCCTGAGTCTCAGCTGGCATCCCTCTGGCACCCACATTGCAGCTGGCTCCATAGACTACATTAGTGTGTTTGATGTCAAATCAGGTGACTGTTTTCTAAGTTCATTTGGGATGTGTGTCTTGTTTGTCAGATTCACATTGGTGGTTTCCAAAAGCTTGAGCCTTTGTTCTTTCCATGAGCTTTAGGGCCTAATCTCTCAGTAACCTTCTGAGATGCTTGCCACAAATTTCACTCCTTTATTGGATTGCTTCTGCTGCTTTTGGGGGAATCCTGGGTCTTCAGTGAGATGCATATGTTTTATCTAGTAAGAATTCATATGAAAGTTCACCCTTAAATAAAATTTAAAAAAAGAAAGAAAAAGTTCACCCTCGAGCAATATAATATTTACAACAAATGACCAATTAGAATAACTATTTAATATATACCAGACCTTGGTAAAAGTAGATGTCTCTCTTTGAGAAACATAAGGTCTTGGTAGCATAATTGGTGAGGTATGAGATCAGAAAGGTAGAGAACCATCTCCTTTTCTCTATTCTTGGCCTACAGAATTGGCTTATGGAATCCTTCAGTGAGGAGACTGACTTCGACTTGTTAGGTGGGCCCCTCTATACTCCCATCTAAGATGGGAAGTAAAATAGGTCAGGTTTGTCTCGTTTTTCTTTTCTTAAGATTTTGTTTATTTATTCATGAGAGACACAGAAAGACAGAGACATAGGCAGAGGGAGAAGCAGGCTCCCTATGGGGAGCCTGATGTAGGACTCGATCCCAGGACCGTGAGATCACAACCTGAACCAAAGGCAGATGCTCAACCACTGAGCCACCCAGGTGCCCCTTGTCTAGTTTTTCCTTTCCTCCATGCTTAAACAAATTTTTTCTTATCTGTTACACATGCATAGTCAAAGAACTCCTTGAGGCTTGTTACAAAGAAGCAGATTGCTCCTCTCTCCCTTCTCACTCCTCAGAGGTAGCCATCTGTAACTCTTAGCTAATTCTTTTGATGTTTACCTCCACCTATGTACATGTATATATACACATATGTGTTATGTTTTGTCTCACTGATATATCCTCAAATTCTTCCAGTTGTATAAATTAGGTTCAGATTTGATTTTCTTTCTACCACCTTTATCTTCTTGAATGATTCCCCCCCCCCCCAGAGCCTTCTGACCTCCAATCTAGTGTAGTGTACCAGTTTTTGGGCCTGTTGTACCTCTCTGTAGGTTTTGAACCTTGATTTCTCAGTCATTCCATGGATCTTCTTTACTCCTCTCTCAGTTTCTATTCACTTCCTGATTTATCCTTTTGTTTGGTGGATCATTACAAGGTTCATGAGCTAGCTCAGAAATTATTTTCCCTTAGAATTTTGAAGGGAATTGGCTCCATTGTCTTCCAGCTTTTGAGTATTACTATAGACTCTGATGCCATGCTGGGAGAAGATCTTTTGTATAGGTTTTTTTGGTCTGTTTTTCCAAGGAGCTTTTAGGATCTTTCCTTTATTCTTACTGTTCTGAAATGTAACAATTAGGTTTCTTGATGTGTGGATCCATTAACATCAGTCATATTAGATACTTGGTAGATTATTTTAATCAAAAACCATTTTTCAGTTTTGAGGGACATTTTTTTTTCTTAAGATTTCTTTTCTTTTCTTTTTTTCTTTTCTTTTTTTCTGCCTTTTCTTTTCTTTTCTTTTCTTTTCTTTTCTTTTCTTTTCTTTTCTTTTCTTTTCTTTCTTTTCTTCTGTAGAGAGCACAGTGGGGAGGGGCGAGGGAGAGGGAGAAAGAGTCAGTCCCAAGCAGACTCCTGATGCAGGGCTCAATCCCAAGACCTGAGCCAAAACCAAGAGTCAAAGACGTTTAACTGACTACATCATCCAAGTGTTCTCAGTTATGGGGAAAATTCTTATAATTATTTGGTTAACAAAAAAAAATATTTTATAAATAAGTTTCTCTCCATTTTATCTTTCTGAAGTTTTACTATTTTGTTGTTGGCTCTTTAATTTTCTTATCTCTTTCCCCCTCTCTTATTTTTCATCTCTTTGACATTTTCTGCTTCCTGGGAGTTTATTTTTATATTTTATTTATTTATTTAGATTTTATTTTTAAGTATTTGGTACCCCCAAGTGTGGGACTCGAGCTCACAAACCCAAGATCAAGAATCACATGCTCCACCAACTGAGACAGCTAGGTACCCCTTGTCTTTATCTTTAAATCCTGTTACTGAGTTTTTCATTTCTGCCATTTCCAAAGGTTTTTTTGTTTGTTTGTTTGTTTCCTGAATGTTCTTTTTTATAGCATTTTTTGTTTCATTATATACTGACTTCTCTTTCTAAGGTTATTCAAGATAGTATTTGTCAAATATTCTTCACGCTTGCTCTGTTTTTTTCCTGGTATATTTTTCTGATGATTTCTCTGGCTTCTGCCTTTCATATTCAGGCTTTCCTCACATTCAGGCTTTGCTCACAAAAGCTCAGGCTTCTCTATCTGGTAATTCCTTTCCTGACCACATGTGTGGAGCTTATTGCTCATGAGCTTCACTGAAGAATGATCTGGCTGGAGTCTTAGTTTGGGGAACCTCTAAAGACGTTGGCTTTTTATATCTTTTTTCTTAGGCTGGTCATATTTCCCAGAAATGTTTTTCATTTTCTTGCCTGTGATAGTCTGGTTATTGGTATTCTGGGAAGAAAATGGGTGTTCTCAACATTCAGTTAATAAATTTTCACTTTATCTCTTTTCCATATAGTAATCCCACCCTTAGTTGTGCCTGATATTAGAGAATGACTCTCCATTCTTGTTTGAAGTGAAGTTTAGGGAGTTGCCTGGCTTTTTAGCTAGGGAATAGTTATCTGGAGGATCTATAAGTTTCTAAAACTTTCAACCAATTTCTCTTTTTAGTTCCATTTTCACTTCTGTTTCCAGAGTTTTTGGGGTCACCACAGTTGCTGAATCTTCTGAGGATTTCATGGTATAAATCAAGTGGCTTCCTGGCTTTCCCCCCCGTTGACTTGGGTCTTGATTTCAGGGCTCTGCTCTGTCAGTTACTACTTTATGTTTGCTTTTTAATTCCCAAAATTTTGTCAATTGTTGTCCTCTCTCCATTTCTCATGGTATTTTAGAAAAGAGCCAAGTGTCATGAACATTGCTTTTAGGCGGTTTTAAGTGAAGTCTCAAATGCCTCCTTTCCATTTCACCTCCTCTCCTCCACCCCCCCCCCCACCTCCAAATTTCTGTCTCTAACCGTCCTTCCCCTTTCCCTCCCACAGTCTACAGGTAACCATTTTTGTGTTTTGAGACTGAGTCCACCATAACTAATATTTACTGGCTGTTTGTGATCTGTGCTCAGGCAGCTAACAGGTGCGTTTTGAAGACAAAAGAAGTAAGTACCATTCAAATTTGGGCTTTTCTTATTTTTCAGGGAGCACTGTTCAGAAAATGCTGGTGGATAGGCAATATATGGGTGTGTCTAAGCGGAAGTGTATCATATGGGGAGTGGCCTTCTTGTCTGATGGCACTGTCATAAGTGTGGACTCTGCTGGGAAGGTGCAGTTCTGGGACTCAGCTACTGGGACACTTGTGAAGAACCACCTCATCGCAAATGCTGATGTGCAGTCCATTGCTGTATCTGATGTGAGTATGGTCTCTATTTTGAGCAGTCCTATACAACCTGGGGGATGAGTACAGAAGGCCGGGTCAGTGATGGGGCATAAACAATGTTCTTCATCCTCAGTATTTTATGGAGGAAGATGAGTTTAGGAAAGTGCATTTGAAACACACATGGTTTCTTTGAACCCTCTTACTCTCCTAAGAACTAGTTAGAGAATATTCTCTAGAAGATTAGAGATTTTCTTCAGAAACTCACCACCGCCAGTTAATCTAGTCTGATTTAGATAGGCCACAAGTACACTAGAAGAATCTATTTTATTTTTAAGATTTTCTTTATTTAGTAAATGAGGGCAGCCCGGGTGGCTCGCGGTTTAGCGCCGCCTTTGGCCCCGGGGTGTGACCCTGGAGACCTGGGATCGAGTCCCAATCGGGCTTCCTGCATGGAGCCTGCTTCTCCCTCTGTCTGTGTCTCTGCCTCTCTCTCTCTCTTTGTCTCTCATGAATAAATAAATAAAATCTTAAAAAAAAAAGTTTATTTATTCATGAGAAACAGAGAGGCAGGCTTCCCACAGGGAGTCCAATGCAGGACTCCATCCCTGAACCCAGGATCGTGCCCTGAGCCAAAGCAGCCACCCAGGCGCCCCATTCTAAAAGAATCTTGGGAAGTGCTATTTTCTTCTTTTTATAACTCTTCTGCTTCCTATGTTGGGAAATTAGGAAATAACTTTATAGTGATTTTAAAAGTACTAAATTTCTTCTATTTGAGTACTATTTAAGCAGACTTGTGTTGAACAAGTGTGCCTCTTCCCTTTTGGTAAAATGATTTTTTTTTTTTTTTTTTTTTTTTTTTAAGATTTTTAAGATTACCAGGCATCCCTGGCAAAATGAATTCTTCATTAGAAACCTTTAGGTAGGGGCAGCCCGGGTGGCTTAGCAGTTTAGCGCCTGCCTTCAGCCCAGGGCCTGATCCTGGAGCCCCAGGATTGAGTCCCATGTGGAGCTCCCTGCGTGGAGCCTGCTTCTCCCTCTGCCTGTGTCTCTGCCTCTCTCTCTCTCTCTATTTCATGAATAAAAAAATATTAAATAAGAAAATTAAAAAAGAAAAGAAACCTTTGGGTATTTTGGTACAGCTGAGTAGCTCAGCATCTGACTTTGGTTCAGGTTATGGTCTTGGGATTGGCCCAAGTCAGGCTCCACTCAGCAGAGAGTCTGCTTCTTCCTCTCTCTCCCTCTGTCCCTCCCCAACTCATGCTCTGATAACTAAATAACATCTTAAAAAAACAAAAGAGGGGGGACGCCTGGGTGGTTCAGCAATTGAATGTCTGCCTTTGGCTCGGCATTATTCTGGGGTCAGGATTGAGACCCACATCAGGCTCCTTGCGGGGAGTCTGCTTCTCCCTCTGCCTGGGTCTCTGCCTCCCTCTCTCTCTCTCTCACTCTGTATCTCATAAATAGGTAAATACAATCTTTTTTTTTAAAAAAAGAATCCTTTGGGTATTTTAGCATTGGAGCATAGGAAGTGACTTTGAGATTTGCTGACTAGATCCTTTATTCTTTGTGTTTCTTAGTTTGAGACTTGTTTGCTATCTTAAGTGTGGACATGCAATTTCTAGTGTAGAGATCACTCATGCTTGATTTTCTTGCCTGTAAGTTGTTTTTCTGTTCCACTGAACAGGTTTCCTATGAGAACAATTTGATGGTTATTAAAGCCCTGTGAAACATTTAGATGTTATGTGTAACTATAAGAAGAATAACTTGAAATGAGTGGAAGAAATTTCCTTTTTTTTTTTTTTTTTTTTAAGATTTTATTTATTTATTCATGAGAGATACAGAGGCAGAGACACAGGCAGGGGGAGAAGCAGGCTCCATGCAGGGAGTCCAATATGAGACTTGATCCCAGGACTCTGGGATCACACCCTGAGCCAAAGCAGACGCTCAACTGCTGAACCACCCAGGCGTCCCCCCTCTTTTTTTTTTTTTTTTAAGATGTTATTTAGTTACCAGAGCATGAGTTGGGGAGGGACAGAGGGGGAGAGAGAGAGGAAGAAGAAGCAGACTCTCTGCTGAGTGAGGAGCCCGACTTGGGCCAATCCCAAGACCCCAAGATCATAACCTGAACCAAAGTCAGACGCTTAACCAACTTAGCCACCTAGGCACCTCAAGAAATTTTCCTTTTAAAATAGAGTATGGGGGCAGCCCGGGTGGTTCAGTGGTTTAGCGCCACCTTCAGTCCAGGGTGTGATCCTGGAGACTAGGGATCCAGTCCCTCGTCAGGCTCCCTGAATGGAGCCTGCTTCTCCCTCTGCCTGTGTCTCTGCCTCTCTCTCTCTCTCTGTGTCTCTAATAAATAAAATATTTAAAATAAAAGAGTTTTGAAAAGGTGAGGTAGGTTTTATGTTACTTAAAATTTTTAATAGTATCTGTATTTATAGTTTTGTTTATATATATATTCATAATATCTGAAAAGATTAAAAACATTAATGGTAAGTTTTAGGAAAGTTGGAGTGGGCAGGCAGGAGGCAGGCTTAATTTCTACTGTGTACTATTATTCTATATTGTCTGATTTTCTACCATGTGCCCATAATTAATGCATTGCATTGAATCTTACATACATATGACTGTGAGACATGCCATAATTTTGTTATCATGGAAAAGAAGAAACCCTGCCAATTAAACTATGGTAGTGCTTTTTTTTTTTTTTTTAGTGTATAATACAAACTATTATTATTTTTTTTTTTTAATTTTTATTTATTTATGATAGTCACACACACACAGAGAAGGAGAGAGAGAGGCAGAGACACAGGCAGAGGGAGAAGCAGGCTCCATGCACCAGGAGCCCGACGTGGGATTCGATCCCGGGTCTCCAGGATCGCGCCCTGGGCCAAAGGCAGGCGCCAAACCGCTGCGCCACCCAGGGATCCCCTGTTTCAACTTTTTAAAAAAAATTTATTTTTAGTAATTTTTTTAAAGATTTTATTTATTTATTCATGAGAGACACACAGAGAGGCAGAGACACAGGCAGAGGGAGAAGCAGCCTCCATGCGGGAAGCCTGATGTGGGACTCGATCCCAGGTCTCCAGGATCACACCCCAGGCTGAAGGCAGATGCTTAACTGCTGAGCCACCCAGGCATCCCTATTTTTAGTAATTTTTTAAAAAAAATATTTTATATATTCATGAAAGGCACAGAGAGAGAGAGAGAGGCAGAGACACAAGCAGAGGGAGAAGCAGGCTCCATGCAGGGAGCCCAACGTGGGACTCAATCCCCAGGACCATGCCCCGGGCTGAAGGCGGCGCTAAATCACTGAGCCACCCTGGCTGCCCTCACTCTGTCTTAAGTAAATAAATTTTGGGCAGCCCCAGTGGCCCGAAATTTACATTTTACTTATTAGGGAGACTTTTACTTATTAGAGACTCTTAAACATTAATTTTTGCTCTGTCACTTTTGTGCATATGTAACAAGGAAAGTATTAGTGAAATAAGTGAGTAAGGTATTCCGAAAACATCTTCACATGCACGGATGGACTGTAACTTACCTTTAACTTGGTCCTCAGGGTCCATATTTCCCACACTTGCCTCCCAGCCTCCATAGTATTAGTAGTAGTTGCTCCTCTGTAGTCCCAAGATTTTTTTCCAGGTTTTTGACAACCATTCTGCAAGTTGTATTTATTTGGGCTTTGTTGTTTCATTGTTTTTAAGTAGGCTCCACACCCAACGTGGGGCTTAAACTCAAAACCCTGAGATCAAGAGTTGCATCTACTGACTGAGCCAGCCAGGTACCCCCCATTCTGCAACTTTGATGTTTGCTCTTTACCTGAAGATGTCATACATATGCAGGTTGACAGCTAGAAGATATCTTGGTTTCAGAGATGTTTAAATGTGGGCAAATGTATGCCTGAGAGTCCATGAATTGTGTACTTGTTATTTTTAAGGGGAAAAACGTATTTGTACAAATTGCAACCCTCAAAATGCTTATCACACACACTACACTAGGGCAGATTTGGGTTTGAATCTCAGCTGCAGCACTTAATAGCTACTACGTTCCTTGGGCAGGCTACTTCTTTCTAAACCTCAGTTTCTTCTGTGAAAACAGTGTGCTAGTAATACTTCATAGAGTTTGGGGAGGATTAAATAGGTAGTGCATGAAAGGTGCTAAGTGCAGTATCTGGCACAGAGTGAGTGTGGTATTGGCATTTTCACATCTCTTGAAATTGATCCTAATTTGAAGGGTTTTCTCCACTACACTCTTTTGCCAGAAGAGCTGATTATTTTTAGGTATCTTTTTAATGGATTTTCATTGACTGAAGAGTGAATAGTGGCAAATACTCAGTCCTTTGATCGTCTTAGATGTCTTGCACCCTTATCAAGTAGGTGAGTACTGATACCTGCAGGGAGTCATAGGGAACATTTGCTTTCATTTAGAAGTCAGTCTTTAGATTGTTTTTCTGTGTGAAACAGTCACTCTGTGATTAAATTAGGACACTTTCCCCTCTCCCTTTCCAGGTCAGCTTTCCCCTTGCTTTGTTCCATCTGTGCCCTAAGAGAGCCCTTTTCTTTCATTTCTTCTATGATCTACCTCCAGGAAAGATGATATGGAGTAAGTTAGTGTTGCCTTCTTTATCCCTCTCTGTAGGTGGGATTTTGTGCAAACTGCCCCACCTTTTTTGGGGGGTGGGTGGGTAGATGAACTGTTTAGTTGGAGATGGGGAACAGTCTGTGAGCTCCTAAGTTGCTCAGTATCTCCACTTTTGCTTGGGATAATGATTTTCTTTTCTTTTCTTTTCTTTTCTTTTTTTTAATATTTTATTTATTTATTCATGAGAGACACAGAGAGAGAGAGAGGCAGAGACATAGGCGGAGGGAGAAGCAGGCTCCATGCAGGGAGCCCGATGTGGGTCTCGATCCAGGGTTTCCAGGATCACACCCTGAGCCACCTGGGCTGCCCAGGATAATGGTTTTCAAATAGTAATCTTACAGGAAGTGAGGGAGAGGCTGGTCTGGGCTACCTTATATGCTGACCTTCAGATAAGCTTTCCTTCTTTCTCACCATCATGTGCCTACAAGTGACCTCAAAGAGAACTGGCATAAGGTTGAGGTGGTATGGTGTGCCCAGAGCAAAGGCTTTTGAAGTTCCAGTTTCCTTACCTGTGTGAAGAGCTATTAAATGATTAGGGGGGAAAAAGATAAAAAATCATCATTCATACAAACATGAAGTGGGGGATCCCTGGGTGGCTTACCGGTTGAGCGTCTGCCTTTGGCTCAAGGTGTGGAGTTCCGGGATCAAGTCCCACATTGGGCTCCCTGCATGGAGCCTGCTTCTTCTGCTGCCTATGTCTCTGCCTCTCTCTCTGTCTCTCATGATAAATTTAAAAAAAAAAAAAAAAATGAAGTGGAAATGTCACAGATTTTCTGTAACTCATTAACTAATGAGGAAACCAGTAAGATATTATAAGCAGTTCAAAGGACAACTTAACAAACAGTCCCATAAGGTCATCAGGAATGCTGAAATGAATTTACTTAAAATTCTTGCAAGACTCAGTCTCCACAGGGCAATTAATAGCTACATTCCACCGGGCAAAGTTATTTTGCATTACTCTCATTACTACAGTTTTTACAGAGTTGTAAAATAGCTCTGAGACAGTCTCAGGGTTCACTAGATAAGGATACCAGTACTTTTTATATACATTTCAAAGTCATTCACAGTTTCACCTTGATAGGTAGGTCAAGTGATACTTAATTTTGCAAGTTACTCCTGTATAGTTTTTAGAATAGTAAATGTGTAGTTGGTGGCAGTTCCATGTTTATACGTGTTTAGACATGTCATTTCTCTTAACTGGCTGACCTAATCTTCATTCTGTTTGTTTACCTGCTGATCCAGGTTCCTGGCTTTTCTCACTACCTTATCAAACATCCGTCATATCTTCTTTTTTTCCTCCAGCCCAAAGTAATATGTATTTTTATTAAAAAAAAATGATTTATTTGTTTATTTATGAGAGAGAGAGAGAGAGAGGCAGAGACACAGGAGGAAGGAGAAGCAGGCTCCATGCCAGGAGCCTGACATGGGACTTGATCCCGGGACTCCAGGATGGCACCCTGGGGCCAAAGGCAGGCGCCAAACCGCTGAGCCACCCAGGGATCCCAAGTTATATGTATTTTTAAAAGCTGGTTAAAATTTTTGAGAATATAAAGGAATTATAAAGGAATTTTTTTAAATTACAGATTAAAAAAATAATAAAATCATAGATACACCAAGACGATTTACTTGCTTTATTTAAAAGATGATTTATTTTAGAGAAGGAAAGAGTGTGAGCTGGGGGGAGGGACATAGGGAGAGATAATCCTCAGGAAGACTCCCCACTGAGTACAGAGCCCAATATGGGGCTCTATCCAAGGATCCGGAGATCAGACACTAAACTGAATGAGCCACTGAGGCACCCCAGACACACTAAGACCTTTTAAAACTAACAGAAAAAATAAATAAATATTTTTTAAAAATAAAAAAAAATAAAACTAAAGTCACAGTGCTCAACATACTGGTAAGAGAGAGCCTTATACTGAGGACCAGGGAACCTGGTCTTTGTGTGACGCTGACGAGGCTGCTTCTCTCCAGGTGCCCCAGGAATTTCAGGGTTTTCTAAACTTTACTCTTTTGACTACAATTTTCTGATTTTTCCTCCTATATTCCCAGTAGTTTACTAGGGTTTTTGTGTGTTTTTGTATATGTGTTACGTGTTGGGCTTTTTTTTTTTTTTTTTTAAATTCATGACCCTGAGATTAAGACCTGAGCTGAGGATCAGGAGTCAGAGACTTAACCAAATGGGCCACCCAGGCATCCCGACTTTACTTTTTTTTTTTTTTTAATTATTCATGAGAGAGAAAGGCAGAAACAGGCAGAGGGAGGAGGCTCCCTGTGGGGAATCCAATGTGGGACTCTTTCCCAGGATCCTGGGATCATGACCTGAGCTAAAGGCAGACACTCAAGCACTGAGCCATCGAGGTGCCCCTAATCATTTTTGTTTGAAGATTGATTGAGGGCAGCCCGGGTGGCTCAGTGGTTTAGCTCCGCCTTCAGCCCAGGGCCTGATCCTGGAGACCCGGGATGGAGTCCCACGTCGGGCTCCCTGCATGGAGCCTGCTTCTCCCTCTGCCTGTATTTCTGCCTCTCTCTCTCTCTCTCTCTCTCTCTCTCTCTCTCTCTCCCTCTCTATCTCTACCTCATGAATAAATAAAATCTTAAACAAAAAAAAAAGGATTGGCTTTTGAGAGAGGGAGAGCATGCGTGTGTGAGCAGGGGGAGGGGCAGAGCAGGGGGAGGGGCAGAGGGAGAGAGAAGGAGGAAGCAGACTCCCAGCTGAGCACAGAGCCCTCGACCCCACGACCCTGAGATGAGGACCTGAGCAGAAAATCAAGAGATGGGCACTCAACCAACTGAGCCACCCAGTCACCCCCACTTTAACCATTTTTAAGTACATTTCAGTGGCATTAAGTACATTTGTGGTGTTGTGCAACCATCACCTCTTTCCATCTTCAGAACTTTTTCATCACACAGAAACTACTGGTTAGGGACACCTGGGTGGCTCAGTGGTTGAGCCTCTGCCTTCGGCTCAGGACATGATCCTGGAGTTCCAGGATCAAGTCCCACATCAGGCTCCTATGTGGAGCCTGCTTCTCCCTCTGCTGATGCCTGTGCCTCTCTGCGTCTCTCATGAATAAATAAATAAAATCCTTAAAAAGAAAAAAAAACTTGGTTATACAATAACACCTTATTTCTCCCAGCCCTAATAATCTTTATTCTTTTCTCTGTCCTTATCAATTTGCTGTTCTAGGTACCCCATATAAGTGGAATCATATAATATTTGTCCTTTTCTGAGTTATATTACTTACCATAATGTTTTCGAAGTTCATCTTGGGCCACCCTGGTAGCCCTGCAGTTTAGTGCTGTCTTCGGCCCGGGGTGTGATCCTGGGGACCCAGGATCAAGTCCCATGTCGGGCTCCCTGCATGGAGCCTGCTTCTCCCTCTGCCTGTGTCTCTGCCTGCCTCTCTCTCTCTCTCTCTCTCTCTCTCTCACTGTGTCTGTCATGAATAAATAAATAAAATCTTATTTAAAAAAAGTTCATCCAGGGATCCCTGAGTGGCGCAGCAGTTTAGTGCCTGCCTTTGGCCCGGGTCGCGATCCTGGAGACCCGGGATTGAATCCCACGTCGGGCTCCCGGTGCATGGAGCCTGCTTCTCCCTCTGCCTATATCTCTGCCTTTCTCTCTCTCTCTGTGTGACTATCATAAACAAATTAAAAGAAAAAAAAAAGTTCATCCATATTAGACTATTAGAATTTTGTCCCTTTTTAAAGCTGAATAGTATTTTATTATATATGTATATATACACACGTACATACATATATACATACACATGCATATTGCATTATGTTTATTCATCTCGATGTACGTTTGGGTTTTCATCTTTTTGGCTTTTGTGAATAATGCTGCTATGACATCAATATACATATATATGTGTCCCTGTTCACAAATCTTCTGAGGAGATATATACACACACACACACACACACACATATATATATATATATATATATATATATATATATATATATATATATATATTTAAGATTTTATTCATCCATTTATGAGAGACACAGAGAGGCAGAGACAACAGGCAGAGAGAGAAGCAGGCTCTATGCAGGGAGCCCGATGTGGGACTCGATCCTGGGTCTCCAGGATCACGCCCTGGGCCAAAGGCAAACACTAAACCACTGAGCCACCTAGGTGTCCCTTTTGTTGCTTTTCTAGTAGCAACTAGTTTGTGTATTTGAAAGCACTATAACAGCTTGAGGTACATATTGTTAATTTTGTCAGTAGGGAGCATATCACCTATGTGTAAGCTTGCTCCTCTGATGGAATTGTCACCTTCTGGAGGAAAAAGACCCCATAACCTACCTTCCAATTCTGGGCATAGGTTTTCCCCTAGGCTGTGCAGACAGAAAACCTCAGGGAATATTTTTCAAACTGGGCCCTGTTTTGCTTAAATGTACCTCCCTAATGATTTAATTTCTCAGCAAGAAGACAGTTTCGTGGTGGGCACAGCCGAGGGGACAGTATTCCATTTTCAGCTGGTCTCTGTGACTTCCAACAGCAGTGAGAAGCAGTGGGTGCGGACAAAGCCATTCCAGCATCATACACATGACGTTCGAGCCGTGGCCCACAGCCCGACAGCATTGATATCTGGAGGTAGGTTGCACTCTCTGCCAGGCTGCTGCTTTACCCAGGCCATGCAAGACTTTTTCTAATTCTGATGCCTTCTCCCTACCCCCGCTCTGCTCTTCCTGCCCTAGGCACAGACACACACTTAGTCATTCGTCCTCTCATGGAGAAGGTGGAGGTTAAGAATTATGATGCTGCTCTCCGAAAAATCACTTTTCCTCATGTAAGTATCACTCCCTAGCCCCCACTCTCCATCTGTCCCATTAGCCTGAGTACAGCTCACACTTCCTGGGCAAATCTGTAGGACTTGTGTCATTACTTACCTTCTTTGTTTTTCCCTCTATTTTTGAGGTAAGCCTCTCACAAAGACATTTACAGGAACCAAGAGATTTATAGCACTCCTACTTCACTTTCTGGAGTCATCATTCCCTTTTCCAGATAGTTGTGGTTTATGGGGAGTTTATTTGTGTTTTTAAGACTGGACTCCTGTTGGAGTGAGAGCAGGAAAATCAAGACTTCCAGTGTTCCTTCCTAGGTAAAAGGACATTTTCTTCCCCAAGCTAGAAACTCTTCTGCCTACTACTTGCTTCTACATTCCACTCAACCAGCAAATGTTACTGAGTCTACCTCTTCATTGTTTTGTGAATCTAGTCATTTCTCTTTGTCTACGCTGCCATTATCCTAGTTTGAATCAGTGTCTTTTCTCATCTGGACTCCCTTGTTAAATGGTCTCCTTTTATTTACATTTGTGTCAATTCTGGCCTATTATTGATCCTCTCAAATAGCTCATCATTCCATGCTTAAAAGCCTTTGGTGGTCCCTGTTGCCTTCAGGAATAAGACCTAATTCCTTACCATGGCTTATGAAATCTGCCTTGGTCTGGCCATGGTCCTTCAGCATCTTCTCTCACTTCTTCTGTCAAACACTTGTTGCATCCCATCCTACCCCTACTCAGTTTAGTGTGCTGAAAGACTATTCCCTCTGAGGCTCTCTGGACTTTGAGCTGTTTTACATGCCTATCACTTTGCCTGGAGCATCCTGCCTTACCTTTTTTTGCTTGATTAGTCTTCACTAATGAGCCTCATCTGGGCTCCTGTCTTTACTCCCACGAGCCTAGATTAGATATCTTTTCTACTTTTTTTCATTACATACTGTGCTCAGCTCTGTTAAAATTCTTTATTATATATGTATATTTTAACATATATATATATATTTTTTTTTTTTTAAGAGTTTATTTATTTATGAGAGAGAGGTAGAGACACAGGCAGAGGGAGGAGAAGCAGGCTTCATGCACGGAGCCCAATGCGGGACTCGATCCCGGGAATCTGGGATCATGCCCTGAGCCAAGGGCAAACGCTCAACCGCTGAGCCACCCAGGCATCCCTAGCTCTGTTAAAATTCTTGACACTTAGTGCGGTTGCCTGATTAATTATTTGTCAGCCCTTTCAGACTACAAGCTTGAGGCCAATAGCTATGTTTTTATTTACTGTTAGGTTCTTAGTCCCAGGATAGTGCTGGCATATGGTAGTACTTAGAAAATTTTTAACAAGTACATGGATTTCAACAGTAAAAAATGTGCTAGGGTGTTGCTACTGTATCTAGTACTGAGGCAATAGAATACCTTGGCTTATTTATCACTTTTAAATTTTTGGATACAGCGACGTCTCATTTCCTGTTCAAAAAAGAGGCAGCTTCTCCTTTTCCAGTTTACTCATCACTTGGAACTTTGGCGACTGGGATCTACAGTTGCAACAGGTACAATGGGAGTTTACTTTTCCAATAAGAAAACTGGAGAGAGAAGTAGAAAATTAGAATTGCAGTTGAAATTTTGCTTGTGGAAAAACGGAAGTAGATTTTTTTGTGTCTTTGGCAGCTTTTGGGCAGAGCAAAAGAGTTCTTCAGTGTTAGAATCATTAGCAGGATAATGATTCTCTTAAAAGTTGATGATTCTATAAGGTACACTGTAAGGCATAGTGGAGGTAAAGGTTCAGTTTGCCCCATCTTGACTGGGATCAAAACAAGCTGCTGAATATGATAAGGGTTAATGTTGGGGAGTGACAGTCCTACAGTGAAAAAGAAGGTCACGTTGATCTTACTAGGGTGATAGCCTTAGTGGCCTTGTGTGTGACGTGTTCTGGAAGTGTTTGGGCTCTGTTGTTTTATAGTCGGTGAGAGGTTTTTGCTTTAAATTCCAAAATGAGCAAATGAAGTTGTAGTCAAAGCCACGCAAACCCCGCTTCCACCTACCTGCATGCCTGGCTGTGGGTTGTAGCTTCAGAGAATTGATGATATACCTACCATAGGCCATATCCAAGGCACCCAAATAGAAGCTAAGAAAGTACTCAGTGCTTTCTGCCTCCTATAAGCCCACTGTGGGTTTACTAAGTCAGACATTTTTCTGGTTTCCTAGTGGTAGCGATTCCGTTCTACTCAGGAGTGACTTTTTAGTTAAAAAAAAAAAAAGTACAAATGATCTTTCTTTGAGAAGGAAAACCTCAGGGAAATTTCTTGTTCCAGGAAAGAATGGGGATACCCTTCCACTTTCTAAAAATGCAGATCATTTGCTGCACCTCAAGACAAAGGTAAGGAAGTTTAATGGTGTGTTCAGGCTCTGAAATCCAGAACATTTTTCTTATTCTGAATTTTGAGGGTTATTTAGTTGGTACCATAAACTGTAAACTCTTAAATGATTTGAATGAAGTACTATGTCAACAGAACTAGGTAAGTTGGGCATTCAGAATTTATTGGATAAATGAATAAAGGAAATTGTTTTTCTTTCTTTTGGTATTATTATATAAATAATTTGCATATTTTTTAAAAATTAAAATGGTACAGGCAGCTCAATCGGTTGATTTTGACTCAGATCAGAGTTGTGAGATGGGGCCCTACATCAGGGTCCACGCTGAGTGAGGAGTCTGCTTAAGATTCTCACCCTTCCTCCGCCACCCTCACACATGCTCTCTCTAAAAAAAATAAAAATTAAAATAATAAAATGGTACAAGAGTACAATGAAAAATCCTCCTTTTTGGGACACCTGGGGGTGACTCAGCAGTTGAGCACCTGCCTTCAGCCCAGGGTGTGATCCTGGAGACCCAGGATCGAGTCCCACATCAGGCTCCCTGCATGGGGACTGCTTCTCTCTCTGCCTGTGTCTCTGCCTCTCTTTCTCTGTGTCTCTCATGAATAAATAAATAAAATATTTAAAAGAAAGCCTCGTTCTTACCCCAAATCCCAGTCCCACTCTTCAGAGATAATCACTGCCAATAGTTTCTTGTACATCTTTCCAGAAAAGATTTCTACCCATATGTGCATGTGTATGTCATTTCTTTCCACAGTGATGAGAATACAATATTCAAAATGTTTTGTAAGTTCCTTTTAAATGTCTTTTTTTTAAGTTTTTACTTTTTTTTTTAGTAATCTCAACACCCATCGTGAGGCTTGACCTCACAACCCTGAGATCGAGAGTCACATTCTCTTCCGATTGAGCCAGCTAGGCACCCCTAAATGTCTTTATTTTAATTTCATAAATATTTGTGAATACATTCTTACTGGAAAGAATTCAAACAGTATTTGTAGTTTATAGCCTTGACTACCTCTTTAATTCTAGTCCACTCTCCCAGAATAATTATTGCTATATAATAACAGTATTGATTCACTGTATGTCCTTCCAGATCTTTTTCTATGTGACACATGTGTATCAGTACATACATTTAGATATTTTGTGTTTTTTAATTACATAAATGTTACATTAAACTTCTCCTTTATTTTGCAGATTTTTTTATTTACTATTTCATGGGGAGCTTTGAGGCAGGTATCATAAACAAAACCCAGAAAATCAGTTTTCTAAGCCCCCTGGCCTCCAAAGCTTTACTGCATCAAATGCCTTTCTTCTCCGGTTTCTAAAGTTAGAGTTTCGTATGAAGCTATCTTTAAAGTACATGATGGGCAGAGATCAGTTCTTAGTATTCATAGACCTCTGTTCTTGGTTTTGGAAATCAAGCCACACCATTTAGGTGCTGTACCTCTGAAATAATCATAGCATATCAGTGTCAGGATTATGTGTAGGTGCTGTGTGTATATCCAGAGTAGCAATAGCTTGAGGATTCATGTCACAGGAACCTTATCATGTGAAGTTTTTCTGGTTATTCATCTTGATTCCAAACATTGCCAGGGTCCAGAAAACATTATTTGCAGCTGTATCTCCCCGTGTGGAAGTTGGATAGCCTATTCTACAACTTCTCGTTTTTTTCTTTATCGGTTGAATTACGAACATGACAACATAAGCCTCCAAAGGGTAAGTAATAACACAATGTCTGGTTAAACAATAAGAAATTTCATAAGTGATTTTTATGTGAAGTGGAATGTACTGGATATGAATCTTTGCTCAGTAAAAAGCTATTTGGAGGCAGCTGTTATAAAACTGTCTTACTTCCATTTTGAATCAATTTTATTTTTGGAGGAGTAGGGAAATGCCAGAAAGTGACACTAAAGGTTAGGCTTTTGAAGAGATGAAAGTGGGGGATGGATAGGTTATAATAGGCATGTCAGTGTTCCAGGTTCTTGCTCAGTTGGCTTTCTTAGGTACGGGAAGCATTAATGTCATTTAAGCCTGGCTGTGATTATTTTTGATGGATTCTAGGTCTGTCTTCTCTGTCTTACTGGTTTTTTCCTACTGGTTCACCCCAAGGTTTCCAAAATGCCAGCATTCCTTCGCTCTGCCCTTCAGATTTTGTTTTCTGAAGATTCAGCTAAGCTCTTTGTGGCATCAAATCAAGGGTCTCTACATATTATTCGCCTGTTGGAAGGAAGCTTCAAGCACCTGCATACTTTTCAGCCTCAGTCAGGTGGGAACTTGGTAACTGGCCAAAGGAGAGAGTTGTCAGTCTCTGTGTATCTTTTTCTCCCCCCTTTTTAAACATCACTCATTGTTGGGATTCCCTAATGCTCTTCTCAGCCCTGTAAATACTCACATGTTTGCAATTTAAAGTAGGAGGAGATATCTGGCAAGTGAAAACGCTTTACGAGATCTGAAATGTTCCTTACACCTACTCTTTTCTCACTGGGTTTTTGATTCCTTATTTGGGGCCAGAAGTTTCATCACCCTTCCTAGAGTTTTGTTAGCAGAGCAAGAAGAAAGTTAAAATCCTCTGTAATCCTGACATCCAGAAACAACTACCATTAATATTTTTGTGTATTTCTGACATGTTTGTACAGAGGTATTTTTTAGACTTTTTTTGTTGTTTTTATTTTATTTTTTTAATAAAGGTTTATTTTTTTTTAAGATTTTATTTATTTATTCATGAGAGACAGAAAGGCAAAGACATAGGTACAGGAAGAAGCAGGCTCTTAATAAAGATGAACTTAAACATGCAGTTTTATTTCCTGTCATATAAAGTTCACGATTGAATTTCTCATGTTCTTTGAGAGCATGAGTATGCATGACTGAGAAACTGTATAGATAACTATTGCTGAGTTTATGATTGAGAACTTGCTTAGACTCCATCAGCCTGGAAAATCAACTCTTAACTTAAACTCTGTCACTGTTCATAAGCTGCTCCAGAAGCATACAGGAAAAGAAACCCACAGGTTAAGAGATAAAATAAGCGGCAATGTGTATTGAGTACATGTTATTATTAAAAAATGTAGACTCTGTTTTGCATTTAGCACCCCTTAAAATTAGGCTCTGTGTTATAGATATCACATTATTTGTTCCTCCTGTTTTATCTCTTAACCTCTTACAGACAAGCTGGTTTCTTCATAGCCACCAAGCCGCTATTCCAGTCCTTTTCACTTAGTTTACTTTGTTCTCTATCCTTTTCTGCCCACTCACCCATCCTTCAGCACCTGTTTTATGTCTTATTATAAAGCCTTTTCAGGACGCCTGGGTGGCTCAGCGGTTGAGCCTTTGGCTCAGGGCATGATCCCAGAGTTCTGGGATCGAGTCCCACATCAGGCTCCCTGTGAGGTGCCTGCTTCTCCCTCTGCCTCTGCCTTCTTTCTGTGTCTCTCATGAATAAATAAATAAAATCTTGAAAGGAAAAGAAAGGGAAAAGGAAAGGGAAAAGAAAAGAAAAAGCAGCCCAGGTGGCTCAGCGGTTTAGTGCCTCCTTCAGCCCAGGGCATGATCCCAGAGACCCAGGATCGAGTCCCACATCGGGCTCCCTGCATGGAGCCTGCTTCTCCCTCTGCCTATGTCTCTGTGCGCCCCCCCCCAAACAAACAAACAAACAAACAAATAAATCTTTTAGAAAGAAAGAAATCTTTAAAAAAAAAAAAAAAAAAAAGCTTACTGGCTTTTATTATCATCTTCGTGCCCCCCCCCCATAAAAATAAATGAATGAATGAATGAATGAATGAATGAATGAATGAGTAAAATCTTTTCAAAACTTACTGGCTTTTGTTATCATCTTCAGGCCAAAGCTGGCTATGAACAGTGAATTCAGAAGACTAAACTGTTACTCTGTCTGCACAGGGACAGTGGAGTCCATGTGTCTTTTGGCAGTAAGTCCAGATGGGAATTGGCTGGCTGCATCAGGTACCAGTGCTGGAGTCCATGTGTACAACATAAAAAGTCTGAAGGTGAGCAAGGTTTAAGGAGCAGGAAACAGAAGGATGTTAGCTCTGCAGTTACAAGACTCAAGGCAGATTGATATGCCCTAGAAAATTACTAGGCTTTTTTTTTTTTTTTTTTTTTTTTTTTAACTAAGAATTTTTCCTGTTTTATTTGTTTGGAGCCCAAAAACTAATCTGCAGTATTAAAATCAGTTAGTGGGAACAGTGAAAGTACTTTTGTACAGAAGTTTGAAATTAAGGATTTATGGATAATGAATTCACATCCAGGTTATTTCTATATTATGAAGAGGAGAATTCGAATTTACCCAGATGAATAGTTGCAGGTAGTAACAATTTCCTTTTAATAGATGCCTTGTAATCTCAAGGTATTTTTTTTCCCTTTTTTTAAATTTAAATTCAATTTGCCAACATACAGTCTAACACCCAGTGCTCATCCTATCAAGTACCCTCAAGATATTTTTTAATTAAATAGAAGTTAGAGGAATAGCAGGAAAATACTTTCACTAATTAGTAACGATCTTGTCCACACTTGAATTAAAATAACCCCGTAGAAGTTTTCATCTTCATAAAAATCATATAAGTAATATAATAAAAATATAAGTAATATAATAATGCCCAAACTGGCATTAAGCATCAGATGTTTATAGAACAATACCAAACTGTACCATTGAATGAGTTTGCCTGCTAACTGCATTACTTAATCTTGATGACCTTGTGGCAGGAGCACGTACTGCTCTTTGAACTTTGCCTGGCATTTAAGAGTGCACATGTCTTGCAACTATATATACATGTCCATGTCTAGGCATTAGTTTCTTTTTTATCTAGTATAGAGCTATAGATTCCTTGTTCAATGACGTATTTATGAGCAATTCATACAGATAGATGATAGCAAAAGCTTTACTCTGAAGTTTTCTGCAAATGCTGTCAGTTTTGTAAGCAGTTACATGTGGTTTTGTGTTTGCTTGTTTTAATGAAATTTAGGTTTATTTGGAGATACTGCCTGATGTTTTGGGGAGCTTCCATAGAACTCTTTGAGTTCTAAGGAACATTATTTAAAACCACAGACCTAGAGCATCCAGCCTTCCCTGAGGGAAAGTATGTAGAATTGTCTTTTGTATCTGTTATTTGTTCCAGCTTCACTGCACAGTACCTTCCTATAATTTCCCTGTGACTGCTCTGGCCATCGCCCCCAATACCAACAACCTTGTCATTGCTCATTCTGACCAGCAGGTAAGAGATTCGAATGTTTTCTAATTCCTTTCTGTTGGATAGTAACTAAAAAGCTAATGACAATTTTGGAGGAGCCTTTGTTTGAATGTAGTGGAAGATACACAGGTAGTTTTCTCTTGTGCAAAGTAAAGCTTCCATGTATCTAGCTTGGGTATTTATAGGCCAGTAATATCCTTTGGCTTGATGGGCACAATGGAATGATGAAGCTCTGAGATTATAGAGTAAAGGGAGGGATTTTGAAGTACTCATTTTATTGGTTATTTAAATTTTTTTTTTTTTTTTTTTTTAAGATTGTTTTACTTCTTTCTGAGAGAGAGCAGAGCTAGCAAGAGAGAACATAAGTGGTGGAGGGGGCAGAGGGAGAGGGAAAGCAGACTCCCCTGCTAAGCAGAAAGCCCAATGCAGAGCTCAATCCCAGGACCTGGAGATCTGAGCCAAAGGCAGACGCTTAACTAACTGAGCCATCTCAGTGCCCCTGGTTATTTTAGACTAGAGATGATATGGACCCAGGTGTTAGACTGGATATGGGATGGAATAAGACCTTGAAGTTGGGAGTAACTAAAAAAATCATGAAATTTGCCTTCACTTTGGCAGATACAGAAATTAGGCCATTGCTGGGCAGCCCTGGTGGCGCAGCGGTTTAGCGCCGCCTGCAGCCCAGGGTGTGATCCTGGAGACCTGGGATCGAGTCCCACATCGGGCTCCTTGCATGGAGCCTGCTTCTGCCCGTGTCTCTGCCTCTCTCTCTCTCTGTGTGTGTTTCTCATGAATAAATAAATAAATAAATCTTTAAAAAAAAAGAAAAAGAAAAAAAAATTAGGCCACTGGAAAGAGTAGCCAAAATGAGTGCATAGCCTACTGTTTTTTTCTATACCAAATTGTAAGAAAATCTTTAAAATAACTGAGTTATAGCTATTGTGAAATGGAATACATTGTGAAATGATCAGTACTTGATGATGATCCTGATCTGTAAAATGGGCATAATACCTCTCATTGAGCTGTTGGAAAAATAAAGTGTGATCTGAGTAGCACATATAAGTAGATTGCTGGGCAACTGATGCTTGCTACTTTAATAGTTTTTACACTCACGTGTGTGTGTGTGTGTTCAATCCACAAAATGAAACCTTTCATTTCAGTTTCGTGAGTTTGTGACCTTGTTCAGTAACCGAAAGATTAGTGAAGCCACATCCTTGTCTTTTTTTTTTTTAAAGATAGATTTATTTATTTATTTATTTATTTATGAGAGAGAGAGAGAGAGAGAGAGAGAGAGAGAAGGCAGAGACACAGGAGGAGGGAGAAGCTGGCTCCATGCCGGGAGCCCGACGTGGGACTCGATCCCGTGACTCGGACTCCAGGATCACACTCTGGGCCAAAGGCAGGGGCTAAACTGCTGAGCCACCCAGGGATCCCCCACATGCTTGTCTTTATCACACATAATGTCCACCTGATGCCTTTTTTCTGGCAGTTGGTCCCTTAGGTGCTTTAAATCTAGTAGGAAATTTTTTTGTACTTGTTAATAAAAATGAGTAGAGTTGATAATGCACAATGCTGTGAGGATACAGGAAACACCACTTCATACACTGCATATATTAGTATGGCCCCTTTAGAGGACACTTTGAGATGCATTTTTTAAAAATTAAATACACATAATCTTTGAATCAGAAGTTTCAATTTTAAGAGTTCTTCCTGGGATGCCTGGTGGTGCAGTTAGTTAAACATCTGACTCTTGGTTCTGGCTCAAGTCTTGATCTCAAGGTTGTGAGATAGAGCCCTGCCTCAGACTCCATACTCAGCGTGGAGTCTTCTTAGGGTTCTTTCTTCCTTGTGCGCTCACATGCTTGGGCGCGTGGGCGCACTCGCACTCTCTCTCTCTCTCTCTCTATCAATCAATTTTTAAGAAGAAAGAAAAAGTTATTCCTATAGATCTATGCCTTCAGTGGTACAAAAAGACAGATAATCAGTGTAGCTTTATAACAGTAAAATATTGGAAATAGTGTAAATGTCCATTAAACAAATTAGATAAGTAAATCATGGTACGTCCAAAAAGTGAATACATTGGGATCCCTAGGTGGCTCAGCTGTTGAGCGTGTGCCTTGAGCCCAGGGTGTGATCCTGGGGTCCTGGGATCGAGTCCCTCATCGGGTTCCCTGCATGGACCCTGCTTGTCTCTCTGCCTATGTCTCTGCCTCTCTTTCTCTATGTCTCTCATGAATAAATAAATAGAAAATCTTTTTTTTAAAAATGTGAATACATGGGGCAGCCCCGGTGGCGCAGCGGTTTGGCGCTGCCTGCAGCCTGGGGTGTGATCCTGGAGACCTGGGATCAAGTCCCACGTTGGGCTCCCTGCATGGAGCCTGCTTCTCCCTCTGCCTGTGTTTCTGCCTCTCTCTCTCTCTGTGTCTATGAATAAATAAATGAAATCTTTTAAAAAATAAATAAATAAATAAATAAATAAATAAATAAATAAATAAATAGGAATACATTATGTGTGAGAGGAGCAAGAGTGATGGATATATAGCTGTAGTTATTGATACTGACATGGCTCAGTCTCCATGATATAATGCTAAATAAAAAATACAACATGCAAAATAGCATGTATTGTATGCATAAAAGATCTGAAAAGATGTAAATAGGCTCCTCTTGTTTTGGGAAGGAGAGGTGTCAGGATGACAGGGTGAATTTCACTGTAAACCTTTCTGTTTTAATTGTTTAGTGTCCTGTAATTTAATTTTTTATTTTATTTTATTTTTTTTTTACTTAAAAAAACAGAAAGCAGGGGATCCCTGGGTGGCTCATTGGTTTAGTGCCTGCCTTCGGCCTAGGGCATGATCCTGGAGTCCCAGGATCAAGTCCCACATTGGGCTCCCTGCATGGAGCCTGCTTCTTCCTCTGCCTATGTCTCTGCCTCTCTCCCTCTGTGTCTCTCATGAATAAATAAATAAAGTCTTTAAAAAAAAACAGTAGGCGGCATAAGGCTGAATATGATGCAGTTAGGGTTTGTATAGATACTTTCTGGTTAGGAATCCGGGATACCTTCCAGTTTTTCTGGGTATCAGCCTGCATTTCTTGTGTATCCTATCCTTTTTTAGGTATTTGAGTACAGTATCCCAGACAAACAGTATACAGAGTGGAGCCGGACCATCCAGAAGCAGGGGTTTCATTACCTTTGGCTCCAAAGGGACACTCCCATCACACATATCAGTTTTCATCCCAAGAGACCAATGCACATCCTTCTCCATGATGCCTACATGTTCTGCATCATTGACAAGTCATTGGTAAGTTCCTCACTGCTACCACTTGTGCTCACACTGACTTTTCTGTACTTAGGAATTTTCAAGTTCTAAAACCAAGAGAAAGGAGAATCAGAATAAAATTTCCTGACCTATTCTTTGGAGAGAGGAACTTTTGTTTTGCAGATTTCCTCATTTTCACTCCCAGGCCCCATGAGGCTCCCAGGGTAGGGGCAGGCATTTGTGTACTGTTTTTTGCTGACTTTAGCATTCTCTGCTTTTCCTGTAAACATATAAACCTAAGTACGAAAGTGATTAGATGAGTATTCAGAAGGTAACTCTCATGGGGAAGACTGTTGATTTGGCTGAATTACTTCTATCTCTGCACCCTGGGGTGGCTAAATAACACAATTTTATTAAAGGAGACACAGGCTGAAGTTTTGACCACTTTTGCCCCTTGCCTGAAAATGCTGAAATAGTATCTATAAGCTTGAAGAATTGGTCTTAATGTCTTGAAAAAAGTCCAGTCAGGAAAATTTCATTCTTCATGGCTGTGATTTTAGAGGGGTTGTGAACATTTTTTTCATTTCCAGATTCCAGCCTCTGCTAGCTGCTGTTTTGATTCACCCCAATTTACATGCCTTCTCTGGGCCGGTACTTTGTTTCCTAGGAGCAGTATTAGCTGTGGCCTTGCCTATAATGTACCCTGGGCTTAGATTACAACCAACACACTGTATTTTGGTATATCTGTGCAGGTGGGGGTGGGAAGGAACTGAGAGGAAAGTAGCAGATGGCCTTAAAGGAGGTGTGCATGATGTGTCACTGCAACACATCTCCCAGACCCTCTGTCCTCTGGGCGTGGGAAACGCAGCTGGCTGACAAGTGCCTTCTGCAGAATGAGTGATACAGGAAGGGCCCCTCCCACTCACTTGCCTCATTGTAACTCAGCCCAGGCGGTCCATATTTTTTGTTAAGCATCGGTGATAAGTCCATCACTTCCTCATGCTGGGCAGAGCTATTTCCCAAGGAAGTAAGAGATGAAATATCACTTGTTTGGCCAGAAGCCATCTCTCGAAGTGTCAGTGACATCAGTGGGGGTGGTTTGTGTTTCGGTTTTGGCCTGGGGAGAACTTTAATCACTTTGCCTGTCTGGTGATCTGGTTGGGGGAAGAGTCTAGAAAGCAGAGCCTGCGTGCGCTAAGCTTCTGCACATGCCAATTTGTTCCATCTCACAAAGTGTTACAAGACTGGCCAGAAGCTCTGGCTGGTCCCTTTGGTCTTGCTGGACTAGAGTACCATGCTCTTTGCTTCATGCTCCCACGCTCTTGCAGTACAGCTGGAAATGTGGCTACAGCTTTTCCTGAAGTAATGGGAGTCAAGGAGGTAGTAAATGTCTCATATGATGTTCAAGGGTAGTGTTTGCCTGAAAAATCACTATGGTCCTTTGTTCTGGAGAAGCCTAATAAAAATAATGATTTAAACAGTATGCCTTTGTCTTTTTAGCCTCTTCCAAATGACAAAACCTTATTCTACAATCCACTTCCTCCCACGAACGAATCAGATGTTATCAGGAGGCGTACCGCCCATGCCTTTAAAATTTCTAAGATATATAAGGTAAAACATCTTGCATTATATTCTAGATGGTTGGTTCCTTGTGATATTATCAAAATGTAATCTCCACAGTAGGCAGACAAGAGCACCTTTTATGTGCAGAGAGCCTGGTTTGTAAAGTCAAGTACCTTTCTGAGGATGTTTGTCCCTTATGTTTGCATTTCATTATTCACACCTCAACATATGAGAGGTATGCACATAATACTTAACCAGAATGAAATACATACCTAGTGAGAAATCATGGTGGCGCTCAGGTGGTGTCTTTGTGTTAAAGCTGGCTTTAAATGTGACTTCTAATTGGAGAATTTTCCACCAGATAAATTTCAACAAGTGGAAGTCATTGGATTTATTGTGACTTCTCATTCTGGGCTAAGCCTTTCCACTATATATGAAACAAATATTCATTAAGCTTATGATACCGTAGCTGTTTGTGCCAGCTTCGAAGTTCCGCACTCATGCTTCTCAGATTAGAGTTCCTTGGGTGTCCTGGAACATTTCCTCAGGGGTTTGCAAGAATATTTTTTAAAGAGGGACATCTGTAAATTATTTAAGTGTGATTAGTTTCTTAATGCATTTGTGACTTGCTGTTTGCCAAGAATTCAGGCTCCAGAAGTTAACGTTGATCCCTAAGAAGTTAGAGAATAAATGTTCTGAATAGAAAAACATGAAAAATCTTGTTGAAATCTTTTATTTGTGAACTCAGAAGTTCCTAACCTTGAGGTGCCTGTCTGGTTCAGTCAGAAGAACATGCGACTCTTGATCTCAGGATCATGCCCCACATTGGGCACAGTGATTACTAAAAAAATAAACTTAAAATAAAAGGTTCCTAACCTTGGGGAACCTGGTTGGCTCAGTCAGTAGAGCATATATTACTATTGATTTCAAGGTTGTGAGTTTGAGCCCCACATTAGGTGTAGAGATTATTTTTAAATTTTTTTAGGTAGGCTCCATGCCCAGCATGAAGCACAACATGGAGACTGAACTCACAACCCTGAGATAAAAGAGTCACTCAACTGACTCAGCCATCCAGTTGCCCTAAGATTGAGATTAAGATAGATTAGATAGATAAAATAGTTTTCAAAAAAAATTCCAACCTGATGAACCATTCTGAGTCCTAGGACAGGAAGGGTCCTTAGAAATTTTGATTCCTCCAGCCTTGAACTGTGCTGACCATTTAGCTCTAGTTAGTCTGTTTAGGACTGGCCCTGGAGCCTAACTCCTGGTAGAGTCATTATCATCTCTCCACAGCCTTTGCTCTTCATGGATCTTTTGGATGAAAGAACCCTGGTAGCAGTAGAACGGCCCCTGGATGACATCATCGCTCAACTTCCACCACCCATCAAAAAGAAGAAATTTGGGACCTAAAATAGGGCACTGTCTGTGTCCTCTCTTGAACTGTCTACCCTGTTTGTTTTCACAAATCATGATAATAAAACAAAGTTATTCTTTAGGACGAGTCATTATGAATGTTTTCCAGAATAATGAACAGTAATTTCCCTTCGTTGACTCCAGTGAATGGAAACTCCAAGATATTTGTAGTTGGGATAATGTTCTGAGCAGCTACACATTCATCCAACTTTTTCAGGGTCCTGCTCTTTAGACCACAATCTCAGGGAAAAAAAGATGGTACTTACCTTCTCTTCCCTAACACATGCCTGAGGCTTCAGAGGGCTAGTGACCTTCGCTGTCTGCCAGCCTCCTGCCTGCAGCCAATGCAGAGGCTGGGGGGGATCTGCCCTACATTGCCCTAGAGGGCAGGGGAACTAGGCTTGTTTACTCAAGATAGCTTAACTACCAATACTGGTAATCAGCCTATGTTTCAGAGAAGAATTTTAACTGCAATGCTCCATCTCAAAAATTGATGTCTTTGGCCTCTGGTAGTCTATTTATTTTATTTAAAGGGAAAAAAATCCGGCTTTGGGTGATCAATCTCATTAATCACCTTTCACCTGATAAATAAATATAGTAACATACATAATATATATATATTTGATGTTCTATATTACATTAATGTATAAATAGCATATACACATATATACGTGCCCATTTCAAAGATGAAAGAAACACTGGGCAGGGATTTTGTCAATAGCAGTAGATGTGACGCCTGGATGGCTCAGTAGTTTAGCCCAGGCTCAAGGCATGATCCTGGAGTCCCAGAATTGAGTCCCACATTGGGCTCCCTGCATGGAGTCTGCTGCTCCCTCTGCCTGTGTGTCTCTGTCTGTCTCTGTCTGTCTCTCTCTGTCTCTCTGTCTCTCATGGATAAATAAAACAATTTTTTTAAATAAAAAATAGGGAGGCAGCCCGGGTGGCTCAGCGGTTTAGTGCCACCTTCTGCCCAGGGCCTGATCCTGGAGACCCGGGATCGAGTCCCACGTTGGGTTCCCTGCATGGGCCTGCTTCTCCCTCTGCCTGTGTCTCTGCCTCTCTCTCTCTTTGTCTCTCTCATGAATAAATAAATAAAATCTGGGATCCCTGGGTGGCTCAGGGGTTTAGCGCCTGCCTTTGGCCCAGGGTGTGATCCTGGAGTCCCAGGATTGAGTCCCACATTAGGCTCTCTGCATGGAGCCTGCTTCTCCATCTGCCTGTATCTCTCTGTCTCTCATAAATAAATAAAATCTTCTTAAAAAATAATAATAAATTTAAAAATCTTTAAAAAAAAATAATAGGAGTAGAGGTCAGAACCAGAAAGCCTGCCATATACATTATTCCCATGGGTGTTATCAACTGACTAGTTTTAATGTAATCTTTTAAATTAGAAGATGAAGAACTCTAGTGAACCTGAACCGAGCAGATCAATTTCTTTCCCATCTCAATGAATGTATTGTGTTGCATGCTTGTGGAAACCCAGTATGTGTGGTTTTGTTTGTTTGGGGGATGAAGGGCCATGGTATAAGCAGAGAAGGATATGGGTTCTGGTGACATCATGGGTAAAATGCTAGCAAAAAAATTTTTTTGCTAAGATGAACCCCATCCTCCAGTCTGGAAAGGGTAAATAAGAAGTGAGAATTTAAAGTAGATACATGGGAAGAGAATTAACAGAGGTAATAGAGAAAGACCAAAACTATAACAGAAAGGACAGCCTGTTTCAGGTTTGCTAAACAGGAACAGATAAAACAAGGTTTATAATGGATTCTGCTTCTCTCCTTTGCCTCTTTAGTTTCTTTTATAGTGATAGGAGTTATTTTTTAACACGAGAAAATCACCTTTAATAGCGTATATACAGGGAATCCACAGAGACATGGACAGTCCCATAATAGAAGTACTTTAAACCAATAACTGCAACTTTTTGGGCCCTCTGGTTTTTTTGTTTGTTTTTAAGATTTGATTCATTCATGAGAGACACACAGAGGCAGAGACACAGGCAGAGGGAGAAGCAGGCTCCACGCAGGGAGCCCGACGTGGGACTCGATCCCGGGGCCCCAGGATCACGCCCTGAGCTGAAGGCAGACGCTCAACCACTGAGCTACCCAGGTGTTCCATGGGCCTTCTTTGCAAAATAATTTTCCTCTCTTCTTACTTGAATCAGTTAGCGAGGCATATTCTCCCGGTCTACATTAGTCTGGACTATTACAACCTTAGAGTGGACTATACGATCCTGCCCTTCCTAAGAAATGTTTTAGGTCTTTTTTGTGGTTGAAACTAAAGTTCAGGTCACTGATCTTCATTGAATATGACCAGAGGGAGGCTAGGGTGCCTTAAATATTAACTCACTTGCTTTTTCACTGTCTGTAGAACTATAAATTCAGAATCTTTATTAACTGGAGTCTAGTTTTAAGACTTGATTTACTTAACCTTAAACATACTCTGAAACCTTGTGGATTATGGAGGGTATAATTCTGACAGAAAAGGCTCACAGGTCATGAGTGAAGAAGTAAAAGTTATCAAAGTAGAAAAGCATTCCTTTGCAACATTTCCAGCCAGTGATTTGGATTTCCATAAATGGTATGGGAAGTAAGATCTTTGGGCCTTGAAATTCTTCCTAAGTAGAAAGGAACTTTGAATACAAATGAAGCAGAAACTGATTGGGGCAAGTTAGAGAAATTGGGGGAAGGGAAGGCAAAGCAGTATAAAATAAGAGAAACACTTAAGTGCATGTGTTCCAGGGTGATTGTACTTTCAGGGATCTGTGTAACTTAAAAGCAGTCTGTTTCTATTCTGGGCATTTTGCAGTCTCCATGGCTCCTACTTGGATTTTTTTTTTATTAAATATATTTTTTTTATTTATTCATGAGACACACACAAAGGCAGGTTCCATGCAGGGAGCCCGACGTGGTACTCGATCCTGGGACTCCGGGATCAGGCCCTGGGCTGAAGGTGGCGCTAAACCACTGAGCCACCCGGGCTGCCCTCCTACTTGGATTCTACAGAAAAATTTTGATCTGAGACTACCTAGGAAAGGGCTTTTTTGCTAACTTGACTCAAGTGCTTTAAAAATTCACTTTTCGGGGATCCCTGGGTGGCTCAGCGGTTTGGCGCCTGCCTTTGGCCAGGGCCTGATCCTGGAGTTCCAGGATCGAGTCCCGCATCGGGCTCCTGGCATGGAGCCTGCTTCTCCCTCTGCTTGTGTCTCTGCCTCTCTCTCTCTCTATCATGAATAAATAAATAAAATCTTTAAAAAAAAATTTATTTTTCTCATATAACAGTTGATAATCTGATCTCTGAATGGATAATGTGCCCTCTACCCTGGAGATTACAACAAATTAGAGAGAAACCAAAATCTTGGAATATTGGAAGCAAGAGACTTAACCTGGTGTTTGGGAGGTTTTTAAGTTTGTTTTTTTTTTTTTTTTCTTTTTTTTTTTTAATTTATTTGAGAGAACAAGAGAGCACAAGCACAAGCAATGGGGAGAGGGAGAAACAGACTCTCAGCTGAGCAAGGAGTCTAAAGCGGGGCTTGATCCCAGGACCCTGAGATCGTGACCAAAAGCATCCACCAAAAGCACACACTTAACCAACTGAGCCACCTACGAGCCCACTTGGTGGGTTTTTAGGCTTTTTTTTTTTTTAAGCATCAAAACTTTCTTCAAATGGAACATTATTTTGAACCATAATATATGATACAGGTAAAGGTGGAGCTGTTCCAACTGTTGTTAGGGTTGGGGTGGAGGAAACAGATTTGTGAAAGAAACCGTGTGCCTCTGGCCTCATTTTATACTTGTGGAAATGGAGACCAAGAGGGGATGTTATTCTTCCTATGGTCACACAACAGGTCCTGAGAGGCCAAGGTGTCATTTTTTTTTTTTAAGATTTTATTTATTTACTTGTTTGTTTTTTTATGAGAGACACAGAGAGAGGCAGAGACACAGGCAGAGGCAGAAGCAGGCTCCATGCAGGGAGCCTGACATGGGGCTCCATCTCGGGTCTCCAGGATCAGGCCTTGGGCCTAAGGTGGAGCTAAACCGTTGAGCCACCCGGGCCGCCCAAAGGTGGCATTCTTACAGTTGTTTCCCCTAGTGTCTCTTGGTCATAGGGACCCAGTTGTAAATCTGACTAGCAGGCATGATACACCAAAGATTTTCCATCTCCCAGGCTGCAGCAAAGGTGTTTCAGCATTTCTTGCTTTGGATGAACACTTGATTTAGCTATAATACTGCCTTCTTTGGACAGTCTTGTGTGTAAATCAGTGTTTTTTTTTTTTTGTTTTGTTTTTTTTGTTGTTTTTTTTTTTAATGATAGTCACAGAGAGAGAGAGAGAGAGGCAGAGACACAGGCAGAGGGAGAAGCAGGCTCCATGCACCGGGAGCCCGATGTGGGATTCGATCCCGGGTCTCCAGGATCGCGCCCTGGGCCAAAGGCAGGCGCCGAACCGCTGCGCCACCCAGGGATCCCTAAATCAGTGTTTTAATGAACAGCCTAGTACATCGTGGGGTAGTGCTCTAAGGGGAGTAGAGTTTGGGAAGTAGAACTCCTGATCTCATATAGTGTGCATTTTCTTTCACTTTTCACTTGCCTTTTGTGGAGTGTTTATATTTCTAACGACAGTGTTTGAAAGTACTCATTTCCTTATACTCTTGCCAGTGTAGTGATAGACATTAGTTGTAACCCATCTAATGGGTGAAAAATAATATCTCCTTTTGCATTTGTTTACTAAAGATATTGCTCGTGTTTTAATGTGTTTTGGTTGCTGAGCTAATTGTAAATTGAATATTCATAACCTCTTCCTTTTTCCCTAATGTGTTGTTTTTTTCTTTCACAGTCCAAGGTATTTTAAGATACAGATTAGCACTGTCCAATAAACTATCTGTGGTGGTGGAAGTGTTCTTTATCTGTGCTGTACAGTAAGATGGTTACTAGCCACATGTGGCTGTTGAACACTTAAAATATAGCTGGTGCAACAAAGAAAGCGGAATTTTAAATTGTATTTGATTTTAATTTAAATAGCTGCATGTGGCTAGTGACTTTCATATATGGATAACAAAGATATAGATAGTGAGGCTTAGCTTTGTGTCAGTCCTTTGTCTTCAGGAAGTTATAGGACTTAATACTCAACATGTATTTACTGTCTGCTTCATGCTGTGCGCCAACAACAGGTGAAAGATGATCTCCGCTCTCAAGAACCTCACAGCCTAGTTGGGGAAAGAAATAAATCAATGATGCTGCATTAGAGATGAGCACAGACAAGGGGCATCTCACCAGCAGAGTTAGCAGTTGCAATTGGGTGGTGATGATCCAGGGGAAAAGGAGAAGAAGAGGCACTCCCAGATCCTTCTCAGTACAAAGGCCGGAAGCATGGAGAGCATAGCCTGTCCCAGGGACTGCCAGGAGTTGCACTTGATTGAAACAGTGTATATCGGGAATGGAGGAAAATAAGGCCAAAATGGCAGGCAAAGACTACCTACCAAAGGACTAAGAGCATGCATGCGTGTCTCATTTAGGAAAACTTGCCCCTGCCCTCACTTGTGGTAACTAAAAACCTGTGAGGTTCCCAGAAAAGATAAGAGTAAAGCAGTTTCTACAGAGGAAAGCTAATCAGTTCGGAAAAGTGTGGAAAAGGGACCAACGAGTGGCTCAGTGGTTAAGCTATTGCCTTCGGCTCAAGGCGTGATCCTGGAGTCCCAGGATCAAGTCCTACATCGGACTCCTCAGGGAGCCTGCTTCTCCCTCTGCCTATGTCTCTGCCTCTCTCTGTGTGTCTCTCATGAATAAGTAAATAAAATCTTTAAAAAATAGTGTGGAAAAGATAAGCAAACTTGGGTAAGGAAACTTTAAGCCAACAGGTACTGAGAAATAAGACCAGGTAGGCATGGACCTTGAGGTCTGTGGTTAGGAATTTTCATTCATGAGGGACCTGGGTGGCTCAGTGGTTGAGTGTCCCCCCCTCAGCTCAGGTTGTGATCCTGGGGCCCTGGGATAGAGTCCTGCATCAGGCTTTCCACAGGGAGCTTGCATCTTCTCCCTCTGCATGTCTCTGCCTCTCTTTTGTTTGTCTCTCATGAATAAATAAATAAAATATTTTTAAAACGTCATTAAACACCAATAAAAAATAAAAAAAAAATAAAAATAATTTTAAAAGTAAAAAAAATTTAAAAAAATAAAAAACTTATTAGCAGCATTGGTTTCTTCTAAGGCCTCTCCTCTTGGCTTCTAGATAACCATCTTTTTCCGGTGTCTTCACTTGGACTTCCCTATGTGTGTGTATTTGTGTTTTATCATCCTCTTCTGATAAGGGCAAGTTATATTGGAATAGAGCCTACCCTAATGACCTCATTTTAACTTAATTACTTCTTTATCTTAATTTTTAAAAAGATTTTATTTATTTTAGAGTGTGCATGCACAAGGGAGCAGAAGGAAGAGCAGAGGGAGAGGGAGGAGGAAAGAATCATAAGCAGATGCTGCACTGAGTCAGAACCTCATGTGGGGCTCGATCTCATAACCCTGAGATCATGACCTGAACCAAAACCAAGGGTCCAACGCTTAACCAACTGAGCCACCCAGGTGTCCCTTAATTACATCTATAAAGACTCTTCTACAGGTTGTTTAAGATTCAGTCTCTCCCTCTCCCTCTGAATACCCCCGCCCCCATATACTCTCCCTCTAAAACAATCACAAACAAAAACCCTATCTCCAAATACATTCACATTCTGAGGCGCTGTGGGTTAGATTTCAACCTATACGTTTTGCGGGGACACAATTCAGCCATAAGAGTCCATGGAAGGGCTTTAAGGGCTTTGCGAGCCCCTAAACTGGAATACTGTACGTTGCCTAAGTGAGCATTCATCTGAGACGTGTCCACAGCATGCAACCGATTCTCAGAGGGGTCTGTGATCCCTCCAATGGCCTATTGCATTAAGTGACTCGAGGGAGTTAAAGCTATGGGAAGAAGGCCTAAAAACACCATGTGCATCAATAAACATGGTTTGAGGGGCACCTGGGTGGTTGAGTCGGTTAAGCATCTGCCTTCCGCTCAGGTCATGATCCCAAGGTTCTGGGATCAAGCCCCACCTGGGGCTCCCTGCTCAGCAGGGAGTCTGTTTCTCCCTCTGCCACTCCCCCTGCTTGTGTTTGCTCTTGCACTCTCTTGCTCTCTCTCTCTCTGTCAAATAAATAAACATGATTTGAGGTTCAATGGCCCATGAAAGAAGAGAGATGAAGCTAACTACGAGACTCCCAAGTCCTATGGTGAGGCACTGAAAATTCTGTTGGAACTGATAATGAGGGAAAGGGGATTTTTATTTGGGGACCTTATCTGAATTTCATGGCAAATTGTGTGATTTCCATGACTGTCAATAAAAAACACTGGTGATTTTCCACAACTAAGTGGATTCAGTGAAACCAACCTTCTGCTTAGTATGTCCTTGCTAATATTTTCCTAAAAAGAAAGTCACAGAGCTACAAAACTGTCGCCAGCTGCTTCTCATTAAGAATGTGGTTAGCAGATGTGGGTTTTCATAGTCGTAACGCATGAGATAGTTAATCCATTTTTGTGGGTTTCAGATAAATAGTGATTTATCTTGGCGGGATGAATTTTAAAATGTGCTTGCATCAGCTAAAGGATGTATTCACCTTTCCCTCTTGGACTTCATGTTTGCGCTGGAAAGAAAAATACGGTTTAGGATATTTCTCCTGGAAGGCAAAGGAGTACTGCCCTTTGAAAGGGACAATTGATCTCACTGTCTTCTATCTGGGGAAGAGTCATGCATGGATAAATATTCAAAGTTGGATGTCGGATTGGTTATCTTACAAGCTTCAGTCTTCCTTTGGTCTCTTTAGTGGTAATTGAGCAGCTCTCATTTTTTGTTCCTCTGGCATCAGGCCGCCTTTGTGGTGGTGACCTTCAGGCTTGCTAAGGGCTGCAATTTTGCCCGGGGCCCTCCTTCCTTATGAAATTACACAACACTCAAACCTTGGAACGAACCCCAGATCCACTAATTCTTTCCTTTGATGGACTCTTGGCAATATGTACTCCCTTTCAGCCGAAACGTAGCTTTATACAAGATCTGTTCGTCACCGAAGTTAATTTGGCCATTTGCCTTTTAAGCCTGTAACGGAGCAGTATTAATGAGAGACTCATTCCTAGATAAATCATAGACTCTAAGCTTGAGAATCTGTACCAAAGGTTTTACTGTTGCTGCTGCTGAAGGTCAACACGTAATAATAACGGCAGCAGGTACTTGTAATGGAACTCTTTCAGGGTGGCAGGTACAGTGTTGCTGAACATTGCACATATGACATCCTGGTCAGTACTCACAACCACCCTTAGAGGTAGATCTGAATTTTTCTGGATAAGACATTGAGGCCCCGACCTCAGCCCCTCACCCATTATCACACAGTATACAGTAAGTAGCCAGACTACAATTCAAATCCTGTGCTCTTAATTACCAGGCTATATTATACATCTACTATGAGGGAGAAGGGGGGAAAGTGACCATTGGGTTTTGAGAGAACATAGAATCAGAGCCTAAGTCATCAAATTGTAGGAAAGTATGGAACTGAGAGAGCTAATCCAACCCCCTAATTTTAAAGGAGTAAAAAAATTGGGACACCAAGGTGGCTCAGTTGGTTGGTTGTTCCAACTCTTGGTTTCTGCTCAGGTCATGATCTCATGGTGCTGAGATCAATTCCTCCACCAAGGATCTGAGCTCAGCCGGGAATCTGCTCTAGAATCTCTCTCTCTCCCTCTCCCCCACATTTGCAGACTCTCTTTCCCTCAAATGAATAAATCAATCTTTAAAAAAATAAATAAAGCTCTAAAAAAATAAAAAATAAATAAAATAAAAAATAAAGTAGCCGTGATCCATTCCCTGTTCTGAGAAACAATAAGAAAATAGCTTGAGCAGAGAATACATACTGAAAGGTGAGAGGAATGAAAGGTTATTAGGAATTATCTCAGCCATTTTCCTTTTTGGAGGTAGATAAAATAACATGCCTGTTTAGAGAATTATCTAGGCTAGTCTCTCTGTCCCTAAGAAACCATGGAAACAGATGTGTATGCTTTTTATTTCAGATTTCATTATCCACAGTAGATAGATTTCCACTGACTACTTGAGATTTCCTAGATGGTAATTTTCACTCTGCAAGGAACCAGTAACCTTCAGAGGGATTATGTGAAATGACTACAGCACAGGAGGCACTGAATTTCAATTAATCACATGTTTAATGAGTTCCTTCTCAGCAAGGCAATATTTTTGGAATAGTGGGGATTGAAAAGGAGTCAATGGGTGGTCCTTGCCCTCCTGTATTTTATAACCTACTTAGGCAAAACAGGCAGGCAAAGAATAAAGTTGTTCAAAGGAAAAATCCCAGCATATTGGGTAGACAGGGAAACCGGGGGGATGAGATCTTGCCGTGTGGGAAAGTAGTTGAGAGGAGCAGGAGGTGTTTGGATGGCCTCATCGGGGAACACCAACTAGAGGAACGTGGTTAATCTGAATACAGTGATGGGAGAGGACATTGAAAATTAAATTCTAATGGAGGACCAAAACAGCTCAATAAATTGGGAATTTTTCAGGGATATATTTTAAAATAATTTAAGTAAAAACTCCCAAGTAACCCAAATAGCAATCTCCATTACCTTCTCTCCTCCTAGAATTAAATATTTTATTACATAACTTACTATCTTGTTTTTTTTTTTAAACTTACTGTCTTATATAAGTGCCCTTACTATTTAGTTGGAAGATCTATGACTTCCTCCAACTCTGTTGACCAAAAGGTCTTGATACTTTTGGGAAGAATTTCCAGCACTTCCCTTTTGCTAACAAAGGTGTTGTCGAGTGCCCAACCTCTGGATGATCGTGGATGTAAAAGTGTTCAAAATAATGCTTATACTCCAAGGAATCAGCTGCCAAGTATTCTTTAATAAGCAGAAATTTCACATACCTCAGGCCTCTGGGGGCTCACGCCTCAGCTGGAGCAAAGCCAGAAATGTCTGTGACTGCAGATGCACTTGGGCACATTGGGACCTGCTGGAACAGGGAACTGGCCCCATTGCAATTGATTTAGGATAGGAGGGTTGAGCTTCTGCTGACATTTGCAGCTTGGAAAATCCTGCTCCACTAATTGCAAAGAGGATTCTGCTGTAATGATTTTTTTGGTAAGAACTTTTCTCATTTTCAGTTGTTTCTTCATTTGGGCTCTGGGTACTTTCCAGTCTCCATTTTTATTGTTTTAACTCCTAGTATAGGAGGCTCTTTGAATGTTCCTGCCCACACATGAATGTGCATTCACAGAGAAGTGCATGGACATGGCTCACAAGCTTCAACATGTACTTCATGAGCAAGCAGGTATACAGACCCTTTTATGGGAACTGGTGCACATTCCCTCTGCTTGCAGCCCCGCTCCCCACAAGTGAAAACATGGGGATTTCACTCTTACTGCCAAAGGAAAATTAGATGGCATGTTTTTTTTTTTTTTAAGGTTTTATTTATTCATGAGAGATAGAGAGGCAGAGAGAGACATAGGCCGAGGGAGAAGCAGGCTCCCTGAGGGGAGCCTAATGTGGGACTCCATCCCAGGACTCTGGGATCATGACCTGAGCCAAAGGCAGATGCTCAACCACTGAGCCACCCAGGCACCCCAGATCCTCATTTTTGAGGTCTGGAATGTATAGTAAAGCCCTGGACCAGGAGGCTGGAAGACCTGAGTTTTTTTCCTTCCTCTTTGTGGACTTTAGGATAGACTCTTTGGCAGTCTGGGCCTCAGTTTCCTCAGCTCTCCCAGCCCATGAAGCTGGAAGTGGGTGGATTGCAACACTCATGCCTTTGGATAGAAGCCACCACAGGTTCTGTGGTGTGCATATGATTTCTGGGGCTACCCCTCAACATTTGCCCCAACAACAGGCCATGACCTCCAGGATGAGAAAGATCTACAAATCCAAGTCCAAACTCTTCCATATTTGATTATATGAGGGTTTTCACACTCCTTTCTTTCCACCTCCACAGACCCTGTGCTCTGCTCACATTGAATTCTGGCATCCTCCTAAGTAACCATCGTTCTGTAAATATCTTTGAGGCCTCCCTATTGTGGCTGCAGGGGTGAAGAAGAAGTGGTCCCCTCTCTCACTCCACTCCCGGGAGGTAAACAGGTGATTACAAAGCAGAGTAACAAATGCTGTATTCATGTCTCTGGACCTTTGCTTATGCAATTCTCTCTGCTCCACCTACTCAGCTTCCAGTGTCACCTCTGTGAAGCTGACCCCAGGCCCAACCAGATGTTTCTTTTACTGGCTCTCAGGGTGTTTTCTACATGTCACTTAACCACATCGCATCACCCCGGGTTGGTTGGTTCTCCTTTCTCCTCCCCCACTAGACCGCCAGCTCTTAACTGTGGTAGGTTTCCTGCAGCTCATCTCCAGGCATCAAAAGGAGCTCGGGGCTGAGCGCTCAGTAAATACATAATGAACCAACCGAGGCAAGAGTAAACGTGCAACCGAGTCTTGCAGGCTTGCAAAGTGCTTTTTTTTTTTTTCTCTCCCTCTCTCTCTTTTTAAATTTTATGTATTTACTCCTAAGACACAGAGAGAGCCAAACACGCAGGCCGAGCGAGAAGCAGGCTCCCCGCGGGGAACCCGAAGCGAGACTCGATTCCAGGACCAGGTATGAGGACCTGAGCCAAAGGCAGATGCAGAGATGCTCAACCGGTGAGCCACCAGGCGGCCCAGCAAAGCGCTTCTGAAGCTGATTCTACTCTCCGTGTCGCGGCCGCTCTCGTGAACCGCGCGGCCGAGGTCAGGCAGGGGCTTCGGGGTGGCCGCCCGAGGCGGACGGCGGGGAACAGCGGCCGGAGCCCCGCGCGTCCCGCGAGCCTGGGGCGCCGCGTCAGCGCCCGGGTCCGCCTCCCGGAAGCCGCTCGGCCCGCCGACCCCGCCCCGGCCGGTGGGCGTGGCGCCTCATGAATAATGAAACGCCGCGGGGGGAGCGGCCGGCCCCGCCCCCTCGGGCGGGAAGGGGGAAGCGCCGAGGCTGCCCGACTGGAATGAGGGTATCTGCGGCGGCGGCGGCGGCGGGAGCGGGGCCGGCCATGGCGGTGTGGACGCGGGCCACCAAAGCGGGGCTGGTGGAGCTGCTCCTGCGGGAGCGCTGGGTCCGGGTGGTGGCCGAGCTCAGCGGCGAGAGCCTCAGCCTCACGGGCGACGCTGCGGCGGCCGAGCCCGAGGCGGCTCTGGGGCCGGCGGCGGCCGCCTTCAACGGCCTCCCGAACGGCGGCGGCGCCGGCGCCTGCGACTCGCTGCCCGGGAGCCCCAGCCGCGGCCTGGGGCCCCCGAGCCCGCCCGCGCCGCCGCGGGGCCCGGCGGGCGAGGCGGGCGCGTCGCCGCCCGTGCGCCGGGTGCGGGTGGTGAAGCAGGAGGCGGGCGG
Source organism: Vulpes vulpes (assembly GCF_048418805.1). NCBI lineage: Eukaryota > Metazoa > Chordata > Mammalia > Carnivora > Canidae > Vulpes > Vulpes vulpes. The sequence continues at coordinate 181,847,063 of NC_132791.1, read as the reverse complement.
CCTGGGCATCAGCATCAAGGGCGGCCGCGAGAACCGGATGCCGATCCTCATCTCCAAGATCTTCCCGGGGCTGGCGGCCGACCAGAGCCGGGCGCTGCGGCTGGGCGACGCCATCCTGTCGGTGAACGGCACCGACCTGCGCCAGGCCACCCACGACCAGGCCGTGCAGGCGCTGAAGCGCGCGGGCAAGGAGGTGCTGCTGGAGGGTGAGCGGGGCCGGCGGGCGGCGCGGGGCGGGCGGCGGGGCGGGCGGCGCGCACTCGGTCCCTGCCCTCCGGCCCCTTCGCGGGGAGCGCGTTCCCTCCCCCTCCGCGTCCTCCGCTTCCCCGGACCCCGCTTCCTGGGGCTTTGGGTGTGGAAAAGCTGATGCTCCTTGCAAGGAAAAGTTGGCTCGCAGTCCCCAGGCGGGACTCGGTTGAGATTTAGTACAAAGCCGCGGCGCTTGAAGCCCCGCCTCTGCACGATAAGCTGACACTAAGGCCCGGAGGGGGCCGGGAGGGGGTCCCCGGGGCCGCGGAGGGCTCCGTGTGCCTCCCGAGAAGTGCCGGGGTGGCGCCTTCTGCCCACAGCTGGCTCTCCCCCGCGACCGGGTCTGTCTAAAAAAAAAAAAAAAAAAAAAACAAAAACAAAAACAAACCACCCCCACCGACGCCAGGGGTAAGCTTGGGCAAATCAAACTGCTGGTTAATTTATAGGGATTTAACCCATCATTGGCCCCGCTCGACAGTAACCAAAAGAGATCGTAGCAGTTCGTCGAAGCAGAGAGCTGAAACAGCAAGTTTCGGTGGCTAATGAGCCTTGTTTAACAGTCGAGGCTCACGTGTTTGAACGTTTACTGCCAGCGAGAGTTTTTGCCCCTTTTGCAAGAGCCTGGTGCCAGCTTCCCACCCTGCAGGGGCTTGCTGCCGCAAGGCTTTAAATGAAGCCCGAAATGGTACATCTCAAGATATGTTTGAACAGCCACTATTTTTTATTTTTACTTTAAGTACGTACGTGATCCGTAACCTGGATCTGTTGTGATGAGTTTATGGAAGGCAAGAGTGAATCTCATTTCCGTGAAAGTGCTCACGCTTGTTGGAGGTGACGGAGTCTTTTAAGTGTGATCGGGAAAGCCAGTTGCTTACTTCAGAGATTTGTGAGCAGTTGCCTTTCTCTCACTGGTGATTCAGTCAGTCGAGGAGCAGGCATTTGTGACTGGATGTATAGAAGAGGATGTAAAGCATAATGGTTCTCTTTTTGGTCTCTAGTTGGGGGACGTGATGGAAAAATGCAAACTGACTTTAAGTTAAGTGATTATGTAATGCAAACTATATATAAATGCCAAGGGAATGCAAAGTTAGGAAGTAGTGGCAATCGGGATTAGTCAGGGAGGCCTTTTTCAAGGAGCTGAATCCTGAGCCAGGTCTCTAAGGAAGTAATGGACAGAGACAGAGATGAGTCAGGAGGGTATTCCTGGCAGAGGAAGAGCAGAAGGGAATGGGTGGGGAAGAAGGGTAGGCAGAGACCAGTCATGAAACTGAGAGGTCAGAAGTCCAGCTTGGCAGAGTGATTTTTCACTTTTTTTCCAAATCGGGTTGTAAATATTTGGAAAAATGTTAGTTTGTTTGCATGTGCTCTGAGTGTGAAATTCCAGTGTCCCATCCCTATGATAATCCTATTTATAAATCTTATTTATATCTCATAGGTGGGGCCAGATACTGCTTCGAAATTAGTGTTAATAAATGGAGGAAAATTATAGACTGTGGCATAGGCAGTGAGTATATAAAAAAAATTGTAACCAGGGACGCCTGGGTGGCTCAGCGGTTGAGTGTCTGCCTTTGGCTCAGGGCATGATCCTGGGGTCCTGGGATCGAGTCCCACATCGGGCTCCTTGCATGGAGCCTGCTTCTCCCTCTGTCGGTGTCTCTCATGAATAAATAAATAAATCTTTAAAAAAAAATTGTAACTTTAAATGTCCACCTTGAAGTTGGTCTAGCTAAGCATTTGGTTATAAATTCTTAGAACCAGAATATTGAAGTAGTACTATTTATGTAGTACTAGGCGGTAATGGGCAGACATTTCAGCTCTTTGCATGCTATATTTTTTAACAACCCAGTTTCTTGCTTAGCTATATTTTTGAACCTGGTATTCATACCAATTAAATGAAGATCATCTGGTAAATGTTTCCCAGTATTCATTAGTCTAAAATAGGCCACTCGGGCTTTTAGGAGGAGGCTTTGCAAATAGCAGCATAATAACATATTTATTGAGTGCCTTTTTACCTAACACACAGGTTCTATTTTATTTTCCTATTTTTGTAAATGACAAGCAGTTTTTGTCCTTAAATGTGTGGGGAAATATGAAATTACACCTTTTTTTTTTTAAAGATTTTATTCATTTATTCATGGGAGAGAGAGAGAGAGAGAGAGAGAGAGAGGGAGGCAGAGACACAGGCAGAGGAAGAAGCAGGCTCCATGCAGGGAGCCCGACATGGGACTTGATTCCGGGTCTCCAGGATCAGGCCCTGGGCTAAAGGTGGCGCTAAACTGCTGAGCCACCTGGGCTGCCCGAAATGACACTTTCAAGCCAAAGAGATAAAAATAAAATAAAATTACTTAGAATATGTGATAACAGTGATTTAATTGAACTAGTCAAACATTATTTTAAAATCAAGAGCTGGTGTTCCATCCAGGTAGACCACTGCTAAAAGATAGATTTTATGCTTAGCCCTTAAAGTTTTGGAACCTCCATTAGATGTCTCAGAACTTGAAAAGCTGCCCTAGTAGCACAGTGATGCTCTTTTGTGATGTGGGCAGGGAATTTCAGGCATGCCCTGCCACCCCCAAGCAAAAGAAAGGGTAGTCTCTGGTTGCCTGTGGTTAGGGAACTGAGTTAAAGGGTTTCTTTTTATCTCACGGATTTGTTGGGATTATTCGTTCATACAGCAGATGCTTACTCAACTCTACCATGTGCTAGAGGCACTTGAAGATACCTGGTTCCTGCCTTCAGGAAGTTTGGAGTTGAGACAAGAGAGAGATGAGAAATAACTATAACAAAGGGCTAAAAGTGATGTTATAATAGAACTCTGGAGAGGACACGGCACAAAGGAAGGAGAGATCTATAGAGACCTTGGTTCCCCGCCCCCCCGTTGGTGGGGTCAGAGGTTGAGGATGCCTGGGAAAAGGTTGAAGGAGAAGTTGAAGCTTCCCCTAAGAGACAGCTGCCACCAGTAAATACACACAAATGAGAGACAGTAGGAAGTTATTTTGCCCAGTGAGGGTAAGTACAAATGAGGACTTTGTGGTCAGACAGCCGTGGGTCTGTTTCTGGCTAGTGGTTTGTAACCCCTAGGCAAGTTACTCAACCTGGCTAAGCTTTAGTTTCCTCATCTGAAAAACCAGGATGGTAATGATATCTCCCTCAAAGGTTGTTACTCACTTGACGGTTTGTGACCTGGGTGCTTTCTTAGGGACTGGGAATACTACAGTAAAGGACAGTAACAAAAACCAAGGTCTGAATGAGGAAGGTAAGACAAGGTGGGTCATGAAGGTTATGCTGCGAGATTACACAAGCACTCAGAATAGGATAAGGAGTTGTTAAAATCCAAGATGCCATTTTGCTTGCAAAGAAATACGTGATAAGAATGAGGATTGCTTTAGGTGAACAGATTAAAAATGAATTTGCATTTCCTGGTTGCAAACACCTTTTTCTAATCCCGTTCTCATGTTTTTCTGTAATCTCTTGTATAGGCCAACTTTTATATTGTTAAATTTGCGTTTAGTTTCCCATCCCTCTCATTTTTCCTCTTCACATTTACCACTCAGAACCTTACCCTTGATTTTAGTCAGAAGGCTGAGAAGTGGTTTTACCACTCAGACCTTAAAACTTGGTATTCACTATGTGCTTCTAGTTTTGGCTAGTGACTGTTAGCATTGATATTAAGATATGCTATGTAGAGATACTCAGATTGTAAGCATAAAGGGATGATTACTCACCTATCAAGTATTGTGTATTAAATTTACTGAATCATGAGTGCTAAAAATAGAGTCTAATTAGAAAGCTTCTAGACTTTATATTTTTAGGGCTGTGAAATTAACTAAATGAACACAAATTAGGCTGTACATCAAAAAATGTTCCAGAAGAGATTAGGGAAAACAGTATAAAGTTTCCAGCTTAAGGTTTGATATTTGAGAAAAGATTTTTTTAAAGCAGTTCTTATTGGAATATTATATGAAAATTGTATTTTATTGCCTAAATATAGTTCCAGAAGTTTTGTTATCAAATCTCCTGAAAAGAAGATGGTTAAGTGTATAGAGAAGTGGATTGGCATGAAATTTTAACTTGAAAATGGAAAATGATTTTTGTATCCAGAATGGCTTGAGATTTTGAGTGTTATATATAATATGGTTCTTTTGTGCATGTTAGGGGACATGTAACATATTTTTGACATTATTAGGCTGCTAATTTAAAGAAGCTAGTCTGAATTCCTACATTGCCACTTTCTTCTTGTTTGTTGGACAAGGAAAACATTTTACATTTTCTTTGAGACTTTGCATGTATATATTCATTAATTTATCTTTTGAAGAACATCTAAATTATCAGGAAGTTTGTGTTTCTCTGTTCCTTTCTTTTTGTTTAACTAGCCTCGTCATGTTTCACTTGAATGATAAGACGTGTTTATATGAGAAGCTAATTTTGTCTTTGTAACCAGATTATTTCTCATAGAGTCTCCTCATGCTAAAATATGTTCTCCAAATTATTATCAAAATATGAGAAGTTTATTGATTCTAATATAGAGTGGTTATGAAAATTCTAAGAACATTTTTAAAAACCAATACCAGGTTTTACTTTAGATCTTAACTGATAACTCAGTAACTTCAATATCTTACCTGCTGTGTAATTCTTCCGGGATAAAGGTAACTTTATTTGGTGATCAAATGTGTGTCTTTTGTACATAAGGAATGAAGTGCATCCTGTGGCTGTGGAAGTGTTTCGCCGTTGTTCCTGGCTAGACTTACATTCTATCCTAACTAACTGACAGCGTATAATGCCGCTTACTTGCATTTTCCACTAAATAGCATTACTTTTTTTTCAGCATTTTAAAATTATCTCTGCATTTTTATCTGTATATTCTCGTTTGACCTTTCCACAGTCCTTGGAGATGATGGGCTGTTTATCTTTGTTTTACAAACGATTACACTATAGCTCATTAAAATTAGGTGAGTTACTAAAGGTCTCAGAATTTCTCTTGATTTTTAGAGGAAAAATGTTAATGTTCTTTGGGCATGAGGAAAAGCCTTACCTGGAATTTTTAAAGTTGTAAAGTCTTATCTTCCAAATGAGGAATTAATGACCAGAGAGGGTTAAGTGGCATGTTTGAGGTCAACTAGCTAATTGGTGGTGGAATTTGGACTAAAACCCAGATCATTGCTTTCCCTCTTATACTATGCTACCTACAATCAGTTACTCAGGTCTCAGCCTCTCCTGTGTATCATCATGTTGCATTGAGTTGTGAAAGATCAGCATGCAAGATAAGTTGAAGTTGAGTCTTTGGCCTCAAAGAACTTAAACTAAAATTGGGGAGAGAAAACTACCACATAGAGAGTAAGTGATCAAATGTGTAGTACTCTCTTCAAGAGTTCTGTGAAGGGAATAATCAGTTGTGGCGGGAAAGAGTAGAATGTGACATCATGGGAAAAGGATTATTAGATCTGAGGCTTGAGGGACAGGTTGCTTCTCAGTAGATGGAAGACCTTCCAAGTTGAGGGGGTAACCTGTACTAAAGCCAAAATGAGCATGACATATGATAGGAAGTGAGGAGAATAGGAATGGACTTGGAAGAAAATAAGGTTGGGTAGATAAATTAGAGCCAGATTATGCAAGGCCTTGAAAGCCAGCCAGAGGAATTTGGACCTTTTTCATTCTGTCAGTCAACATTTATTAAGTACCTATTGCAAACAAGGTGTTGTTAGTAGATGCCGGGAATTAAAAATTGGGAGTAATCCTTGCCCTTTAGGCTAGTAAGGAAACAGTTATAATAGGTTGTGATAAATGCTTTAAAAGAGGTGAGAACATGGTGCGCTTGAAACAGAGAAAGAAGTGCAAAGGAGACAGTACATCAAGGTAAGAAAGTGACAAGTAGTTGGTGTGTTGAGAGAAGTTAATCATGGTAAGTTATAGGAAGTGTGTACCCAAAAGTATGCTGGGAAGGTGGGCAGAGGCCAGAGATCATCAAGGGCCTTGTAGTCAGTGCAAGCAGTCATCTTTAAGTGGGGTCTATTTTTACTTTTTTTTTTTTCTTTTTACTTTTCAACCTGAAAAAAGAACTTGAGCTTTATTAATAGTTAATATATGGGTGACACTGGTTCTTTCAGTCTTACTGCTATTATCATATTGTGACTTACTGTAGTTTACTTGAGCCTGGTTGAGTGGATATACATTATATTGTGTGATTTTAACTAAATTAGTCTTCACAAAATAAACAAGTTGGCTTAAAGATTTGCACAAAGAAACCATGAATTGAAGGTAATTATTACAAATAATAACAAAAAGGTAAAGCTGACATTTCTTCTAGTAGGAGCAGTTTGTCACATTTTAAGGTAATCTTCTCTGTCAAAAAGTCGGCCTAAAAAATGAAATTACCAAGAACACTATTTGAAATGTGGATTAGAAAAAAAAAAAAAAAAAGAAATGTGGATTAGCACATTATTATTATTAATGAATTTGGCCCTAAGAGTATATTGTAGTTTGAGCCATATAGTAGGTAAGGGTAGTATGATTTCATGAGGAATATGTTATTGTGTTAATTTAATCTTTATGCCATTCTCTTGATCCCTATATTTTTTTGATATTTAATAATATATATGCATTAATGAATATTCACAGACTGAGACTGTAGGATTCACATTTTGCCTGATGGGTGTGTGCTGTCAAAAGTTTTAGTCTTGGGAGCCACCCAGGCTAATTTAAGTGCTTTAAATGAGTGTTTTAAAAGAGGGAGTGATGTCTTAGGAAGTTCAGAAGGGCAGATGGATTGTAGGAGTTCAAGACATGACGTAAGGGCAAGCAGTTAGGACACTGTTGCAACACCATAAAGATAGTGAGACTGGATGGGACAATGTGAAGCTAAGAAATATTAAGAAGATAGAAACATCAGGTCTAAATGATCAGTTTGGGGGTTGAGGGAAAGAGAAAAGTAGAGGATAACTTCTAGATTTCTGGCCTGGGAAACCAGATAACTATGAAGCCAAGAGTAACAGGGGAAGTACTGTGTTTTGGGTGAGGATAAGAAGTTTGGTTTGGGGCTTGTTGAATAAGAATTACCTGTGTGACATCCTGGTGCAAAGGTCCAATAGCTGGTCTTAAGTGTGGTCCATAATCAAGAGAAATGTGAGAACGAAGATTTATGAGCTATCAGGGTAGAGGTGGTCATTGATGCCACGAGTGTAGATGTAATCATCAAGGGAGAGTGCAAATTAAAAAGAGAAGTAGAACCAGGATGGAATCCTGCAGAACCCATACATTTTTTTTAAAGATTTTATTTATTCATGAGAGACACAGATAGAGAAGCAGAGACACAGGCAGGAGAGAGAAGCAGGATCCATACAGGAAGTCCGATGTGGGACTTGATCCCAGGACTCAGGGATCATATCCTGAGCCAAAGGCGGACGCTCAACCGCTGAGCCACCCAGGTGTCCCGAGCCCATACATTTGAAACAGGGGTGCAGGAAGAGGAATATGGAAAGAAATGGTCCAAGAGGTAGGGAGAGAGCCTAGAAAAAATGTTGCAGTGGAAGTCAGCAAGGCAAGAATTCTAAAAAGGAGTATGTAATCAGCATCTTCAGATACTACAGAAGCCAAGAAAGTCAAGAACTAAAAAGTCCATTGAACTCGATAGAGAACCAGATCATTAGAGTTCTCATAAGAGCAATTTTAGCAGAGTGACGGGATCAAGAGGCAGTGAGTAGACCATGCTTTTTAAAAGTTTCTTAGGATGGCTGGATGGCTCAGTGGTTGAGCGTCCACCTTTGGCTCAGGTTGTGATCCGGGGGTCCTGGAATTGAGTCCTGCATCAGGCTCCCTGTAGGGAGCCTGCTTCTTCTTCTGCCTATATCTCTGCCTCTCTGTGTGTCTGTCATGAATTTAAAAGAAAAAAAAGTCTCTAAAAGTTTCTCAGAAAAAGAAGAAGCAATGATGGTAACTACAGTTAAATGAAGTGTCAAGGGAAGGTTTTACTTTTGTAGTTGGCTGTTTTTTATTTTGTCTTACGGGAGGAAGAATTGGGGCATATTTGTAAAGCAAGGAGAAAAGGCCAACAGACGAGGGAAGAGGCTGAAGAGATAGAAGGGGTGGGGAACTGATGCAATCTGTTTTTGAGCCAGGAAGTGACATGATGGGAACAGAATTTTGGATTGGCAGCAGTGGATGCACTGGATACAATGTGAAGAGGAAAGACCAAAGGTAGGAAAAACTACAGCTGTTGTAATGAAAGCAGCCCATACAGAGGTGATAACCATTGAAGGTGGCGTTGGTGGTAGCACTGGGAGTAGAACAGAGGACGCCATTCAAAAAACATAGTAAAGCAGGTGATTTTTGCCAGGGGTCAGCAGAATCCACCTAGGACCTTTTTCAACCTTGATAGCCTCCTTCTGACTGCTTGAGCACCCGAAGATTCAACACTTGTAAAAAACCTCTGGCAGTGAGCCTCTGTTGCGGGCACAGGCATGTGATCCCTCAGAGACATTGGGTGGAAAAATGGAAAACTAAGAGCCACTGTTTTAAAAGAGGAAATGACAGGCCTTGGGGGCAGATTGGATGTAATTTATTACATCCAATGAGGTTTCTATCCAGGGATAATAGGAGAATAGTTGTTACCAGTGGGAAAATGTGCAATACTTGGGAGGAAATTAAACTTATACTATTCAGCTTTGTTATAAAGCACTTGGGTGATACAACTCTGCTAGCTCTGGGGACTGAGAAGAAAAATTTTAGTTAGTTTGTTTGTTTGTTTATAAAGATTTTATTTATTTATTCATGAGAAACACAGAGAGAGAGAGAGGCAGAGACACAGGCAGAGGGAGAGGAGAAGCAGGCTCCATGTAGGAAGCCCGATGTGGGACTCGATCCCGGGACTCCGGGATCACACTCTGAGCATAAGGCAGACGCTCAACCGCTGAGCCATCCAGACATCCCAAAATTTTAGTTTATAAACATTACATCTAGTTACATAGCATAAGAGCATATTCTTCCTTTAAAAGGTTTTTCCCTGGATTACAGAAAGGAGCTTTGGCTTTGGAGAAATGACTGCATGTTCTAGTGTGTTTAATGTTTTGTGTCTGGAGAAATACAGTTGATTTGGTTATTTTTATTTTTATTTAGTTACTTTATATGAGTGCAATTGCAAGGAAAATACATTGATTCTTGCAGACAATTTGTGTTTGATTTAAGTTTAAAAAACACAATCAAGGGATGCCTGGGTGGCTCAGTGATTGAGAGTCTGCCTTCGGCTCAGGTCCTGATCCTAGAGTCCTGGGATTGAGTCCTGGATCCGGCTCTGTGCCTCTGCCTATGTCTCTGCCTCTCTCTGTATGTCTCTCATGAATAAATAATAAAAATCTTAAAAAAAAAAAAACAACTCATGAAATAGTTTTGTATATGAACAAAGTGCCAGTGATTATGGTGTTTAGTAGATTTTGCCTTTTGGAGGGGTGCCTGGTGGCTCAGTGGGTGAAGCATCTGCCTTAGGCTCATGTTATGATCCCAGGGTCAATCCCTGCTGCTCCCCCTGCTTGTGCTCTCTCATGTGCTCTGTCAAACAAATAAATAAACTCTTAAAAAAAAAAAAAGATATTCCTTTTGGAAAAAATAAAAGAGTTATAGAAATCAAACTTGGTTTGTTTGTGTGACTTGGCTCCTAAGACATTACTGGAATTCTCTGACATATAACCAGTTAAGAATAATCTGTTATGTATATAACATGTTAACTTCATACTAGGGAAGTGGGAAGCTTGGATTTTGAAAGAGACTCAGAAAAATCATAGACTTATTAGTAAAGTGAGTTGATCAACAAAAAAAAATATTTTAAAGATTTTATTTACTTATTTGAGAGAGAGCACAAGTGGGCAGGGGAGGAGCAGAGGGAGAAGTAGGATCCCTGCTGAGCAGAGAAGAGGGGCCTCGATTCTAGGAACCTGAGATCATGACCTGAGCCGAAGGCAGATATTTAACTGACTGAGCCACCCAGGTGCCCAACAAAATCTTCTTCTTAAAAAATGAAAGTATATTGAGACGCCTGGGTGGCTCAGTGGTTGAGCATCTGCCTCAGTGCACGATCCTGGGATCGGGTTCTGCATCAGGCTCCCTGGAAGGAGCCTGCTTCTCCCTCTGCCTGTGTCTCTGCCTCTCTCTCTCTGTGTCTCTCAAAAATAAATAAAATCTTTAAAAAAAAAAAAAAACTGTGTTAAAAAAAATGAAAGTATATCTGCCTTATTTATGTGCTTTTAAGTTTTAAAGCACAGAAGCCAATTTAAGCTAGTTCAGATAAAATGGTGGCAGTATTGTAAAGATACAGACAAGTCTCAGGATTCCAAGAAAAGCTAAGGATGGGATCCCTGGGTGGCGCAGCGGTTTAGCGCCGGCCTTTGGCCCAGGGCGCAATCCTGGAGACCCCGGATCAAATCCCACATCGGGTTCCCGGTGCATGGAGCCTGCCTTCTCCCTCTGCCTGTGTCTCTGCCTCTCTGTCTCTCTCTCTCTCTCTCTCTCTGTGACTATCATAAATAAATAAAAATTAAAAAAAAAAAAAGAAAGAAAAGCTAAGGAGCCAGGCCTCAGTGATGTGAGGAACCAAGGTAGTGCTGAGGACCACTGTTGCCTCACTCCCTCTCACGACGTCCCATCTCAGAGCTTCTGTTTCTCTCTGAGAATATCTTTTGCAAAAGCTTTGTTTTAGTCTTTTTATGGCCTCATTTTAGAAATATTTAACTCAATCTATGTAGAATTTATTTTGACATATCGTCTGCAGTAGAGATTTAACTTTATTTTTCCAAATAGTTAACAGTCTTAGCATTCTTTGTCAAATAATGCTGTTGCATGTGTTGTCTTGATAGTTTGATGGGGGCTGCCTGAAGTGCCATGTAGGGAAAGATTCCAAAGCTATATCTGGATCTAAAAGGAAAGCATGCTCTACTTGATTAGTGATGTCTGCAATGAGTGTGCCTGCACCGGTGAGGTACACATGCTATGTATCTGCCACCATAAGAATGACCTGTCTTTTCCTCATTGATTTGAAATGCACCTTTTTTATATAATTACTTTTTTTATTTGCACTCTGATTCTGGGTTTTCTATTATATTCCTTCCATTTGAGTGTTTTGTAACATACTGAACTGTGTGCTGTACCTTTAACTTTTTTTTTTTTTTTAAGATTGTATTTATTTATTCATGAGAGACAGAGAGAGAGGCAGAGACATAGGCAGAGGGAAAAGTAGGCTCCCTGCAGGGAGCCTGATGCACAACATGATCCCAGGGATCATGACCTGAGCCAAAGGCAGATGCTCAACTGCTGAGCCACCCAGGCATCCCTACCTTTAACATTTAATATCTGATGATTCGAATGGGCTATACCAGTCAAGAAAAATTTGAAAAATAACAATAACAATTGCAGGGTGACATAAGTATAAGAATATAGTTCTCCAGATAAATTTTGGAATGATTTAATAATTTAAAAAATTCTTTGGGATTTTGGTTGAAGTTGTATTAAATTCATAAATTAATTTGAAGAAAACTAATGTCTTTGTAATATCTCTTTCCCAATCATTCTGCAAGAAGTACTAGATCTCACTCATCCATGTTCCAATCATGTGGCAAGGAGTATGGGATGTTTTGGTTGGCCAGGCCCAGATCAGAACTCCCTTTGGAGCCAGGGAATAGGGCAGGGGCTCCAAATGGGAAGTGGGGATTTCTCAAAGGACAATAAAGTGGTATTACCAAAAGAAGGAAGAATGAATTCTAGGCAGACATAAACAACAGACATCCACTATGACATTCTAGAAACATCAGAAGATGGTATTAAAGATTAAATGAGAAATTACTGTATTAGTTAAGAGATTTAGAAACTTTATAGACAGGTATAAAAGGGAAGTAGGAAGAATAGACTTGGGTACAGGTGAGCTAGTTGGAACTTTTCAAAAACTCTTGACACTCCAAAGTGAATAATAAATTATTCCCAGCATTTATTTGAATGGCATTTTGAACATTACTTTTTTTTAAAAAAATATATTTTATTTATTTATTTATTCAGAGAGAGAGAGAGGCAGAGACACAGGCAGAGGGAGAAGCAGGCTCTATGCTGGGAGCTGATGTGGGACTGGATCCTTGGTCTCCAGGATCACACCCCGGGGTTGCAGGCGGCGCTAAACCGCTGCGCCACCAGGGCTGCCCTGAACATTACTTTTGTATGAATTTTAAGCAACTTCAAAAATATGCTTTATGATTATTTTATAACTAGAACAACAAAAATATACAGAACTTCGGGGCAGGCCTTGAAGTTAGAGATAGATTGGGATAGAGAAAAATCTTTGTCTATCCAAATAGTCATGTACGATTTTTTTAATTTTTAAAAAAATTTTACTTATTTGAGAGCATGCACATATAATGAGCAGAGGGGAGGGGCAAAGGGAAAGGGAGAAGCTGGTTCTCCACTGAGCAGGGAGCCTGACTTGGGGTTCACAATGCTGGGATCTTGACCAGAGCCGAAATCAGATGCTTAACCAACTGAGCCACCCAGGCGCCCCTGTACATTTTTTTTTAGTAAGAATTATTTTGGTTGCAGAAACCCAAACCAAACTAAGCAGAAGTGGAATGTATTGCCTCATATAGTTCTTAAGACTGGGGGTGGATCTAGGTTTGGGTTCAGAGAGATCCAAAGGCTCAAATTATCTTGGCTGCAACATCTCCTGCTGTGGAGAGTCTAATTCTGTATAGTCAGCTAAAATGGCATTGGCAGTTCTAGGAATATATTGCCATAACTTAATAACTCCAGTTAAAAAAAGAAACATTTTTCTTCTAGCACCCATATAACAATTTCTTGGAAGGACTCTGATTAGCTCTGCTTTGTCTACCTCTTCAAACCATCACTATTTCCATGATAGAGACTGTGATCTAGGCCTGGGTTATGAGCCCATCCCTGGTATATCAAAATTGGCAACCTCATCCAACTGTAAAATGCTGAACAGGGTGGTTTCTAGGCAGACTTGCCTCCACTGTTACAATGCAGACGTTGAAGCTATAGAGTTTACTTAAATAATTAAAAAAAAAAAATCTGTATGCCCAATGTAGAGCTCGAACTCATGATCTCTGAGATCAAGTCACATGCTCTACTGACTGAGCCAGCCAGGTGCCCCAAAATATTTTATAGGTAAATTGTAAATTAAAAAAAATCAAAATAAAAAATAAAAAAATCTTGAAACAATAGAAATAATAATGATGTTATTGAGAGCTTACTCTGCCAAGTTCTTTACTTGCATTATCACAATTTATTCTTTTAACATCCCTGTGAGGCAGACATAATCAATGTGAAGAAATTGAGACCTGGAGAGATTAAATAATTTGTCCATGGTCACAGTATTTGGGTGATAGAGGCGAGGTAATTACTCAGATTTATCAGACTCCACACCTCTTGGTTATTTATCATTATGATAGACTGCTTCTTTGATGGATCTATTTAGGTTAAGAAGCTAGCAAATCTAAAGACCATCAGGATTTATTGTTATGATTGGCTTAATGTATGGGAAACTGTGCTCTGAATTCTGTTGTTGCATCTGTCTGAGGTTTTTGTTAATGTCTCCTCATCTGTGTCTAGGATTTTTCATGCTGGCACAAATAGCTATATGAGAGTAATCAGCTCATATGAATGTCCACACCCTGCTAGGCACTCCGGGATAGATGGAGAGAAAATAGGAGCCTCTCAGGCCCTACCTTTTTTTTTTTTTTAATTCATTTGACAGAGAGACAGTACAAGAGGGGAGCATCAGGCAGAGGGAGAGGGAGAAGCAGGTTCCCCATGGAGCAAAGGAGCCCATTGCAAGGCTCAATCCCAGGACCCTAGGATCAAGACCCGACCTTAAGGCAGACGCTTAACTGACTGAGCCACCCAGGCGCCCCTAAGCTACATTATTTCATACATTACAAGCAGTAGACAAATGCTGAAAGAACTTGAATAAGGGGACACCTGGGTGGCTCAGTGGTTGAGCATCTGTCTTTGGCTCAGGGCCTGATCTGGGTGTTCCAGGATGGAGTCCCACTTTGGGCTCCCTGCTCAGTGGGGAGTCTGCTTTTCCCTTTCACTCTCTTTTTCTCTCTCAAATAAATAAATTAAATCTTAAAAAAAAAAAAAAAAAAAAAAGCCAGGGGCACCTGGATGGCTTAGTGGTTGAGTGTCCACCTTTGGCTCAGGGCATGATCCCGGGTCCTGGGATCCAGTCCCTCATCAGGCTCCCCACAGGGAACTTGCTTCGCCCTCTGCCTGTGTCTCTGCCTCTCTGTCTCTCATGAATAAATAAATAAAATCTTAAAAAAGAAAGAACTTGGAATAAGGATGCAACTGACGTTAAGAATATGTTTTGGGTCAGGTGAAAGACAGAGTGACCGTCTTTCAGTGCCACTGAAGGTACTGAAAAATCGACTGAAAAACGGCATGTCCAAAGGCAAGAATGAGCAAGTGATGCTCAATCCAGCAAACACACTTGATGAAATAGCTGATTTTCAGGATTCTGAAGCCCTGACTTTTTAATAATATTCATGTGTTATTAGCAAAAACAAACTGATACCTTAGGTATTCCTGTAACAATTGTATTCATTGCCTGCTAAGTGCTTTGTAATGCAAAAGTCAGTTTTCTTTTGTAATTTCAGCCAAACTTTTTCTGGTAGCTCTTCCATTTTTAGTATATTACTATGTTATTTTACTTTTGAAAAACATCAATTTTAGCAAAGTAGCATTCTCCAAACTGTATCCACCTTTACAAATAAATGTTTGCTCAAATGAAACACAAGGTTTTGCTGAACACTAAGTATCTTGAGTTTACCTCTTTATTTTGCTGTAATTGTTGGCCAGGAAAGGTATTTAAATTGTTAGCTGTTTTCATTGAGATAAGGGCTGTCTACATTTTAAAAAATCACTAGTAATCTATACTACATTTTAGAGTACTAAGGATAAATACTTGGCATTAGTACTTTCAAAGATTTTTTTAAATTTAAAGTAATCTCTGTGCCAAACGTGGGGCTCAAACTCACGACCCCAAGATCAAGAATCACATATTCCACCGACTGAGCCAACCAGATGCCACACTTCAAAGATTAGTTACATCCTAGGATAAAACTGAATTTGTTTTTCAATGAACATAAAGTAAAAGTAATTGAAAAATTTAAGCTGGCTCTGGGCAGATAGAAAGTTTGCAGAAAGATAACAAAAAAGGGCTAAAATGAATTTCTGAGAATCACGACTCACCACAGATGTTTTTATATTGATCTGCTTTGTCCACTTAACAGTGTAATAGAGTTGATTTTTGTACTTCTTAATTTCATTTCAAGATACAGAGTAATGACAGTATTCACAAGATTACTTTATGGCATTGGTACTGGAAAATAAAGAAATAAAAGAATTTAAAAAGCTGCTAAGCTAGTTTTTAGCAGCCAGGTCTGGCAGATTTGTAAATATATTTGTATGTATTTGTACATATATTTTCATATATACATTTTGGAAAGAAAAATGTTCTCCTTGCATGTTTTTCCTCTGATTCTCTCTAGGGAGTTTGTGGTTGAGAGAAAGATCTGGTCTGCTCTTACTCCTCTACCACCAACCAGTTTCCTCCCTTTTTTTTTTTTTTTTTCTTTTTCTTTTTCACATTCTTTTCTATTTCTTTTGTGCTTGGGTCTCAAAAGAACTCTTTGGGATCCTTAAAACATATCCAATCCTTGGAATGTGGTATTTACAGAAACTCCCTGAGTTTTCTGGTACCAAAAATGCTTTGGCTCCAAACCTAAGCATTAGAAGACAAGATACTTGAGAGAACAATAAAGCAAAGCCTTTCTGATGGCCATTAGCTCTCTGTGTGACCTTGGAAAAAATAATTTCAGCATTACAAGACTTACATTTCTATCTATTAAAAATAGGATGCCTTCTAGTTCTCATATTTTATCACTCTAAATGTAAGATAGAAAATGAAGGGCAGCCCTGGTGGTTTAGCGCCGCCTTCGGCCCAGGGCCTGATCCTGGAGACCCTGGATCGAGTCCCACATCAGACTCCCTGCATGGAGCCTGCTTCTCCCTCTGCCTGTGTCTCTGCCTCTCTCTCTGTGTGTGTGTGTGTGTCTCTCTCATGAATAAATAAATAAAATCTTAAAAAAAAAAATGAAGAGTTGTAGTTAAACTGACTATATTACAAATACACGGATTGTCAGAAAAGTGGAATATAATCAAAATATTTTTAACACTAAAAATATTCTAAATGTAATTTAATCTCTTTTTTGATCATTCAGATGGAACCTCAGGATTTGTAATATTTTATTGTGAACTTTATTGTTGTGATGGAGATACATAGAAGTGCCAGATAAGAGATTGTATGTTGTAGATTTGCACATAAATCAGCTTTTGCTCTTCCATCTTTCATTATAACTAGTAACTAATCTTCTTTAGACCAACACAGACAGCATTTATAAAGCTGTCTTTTTTAAGAGAAAAGAATCACTTAGGGAAGAAGAAGGAATATTGAGTGATGTAGATTGCAGTTAATTTTGCCACTGGTTATTGTGTAACTTGAGGTTTTGTCATTGTTCTTTAGTGAATGAGGCAAGACTCTCTTAATGAATATTGCAAAGAAAGGCCAAATTCTAGGACTTAGATGCCAAGTGAATCCTTTCTCTTTACCCTTTTTAGTCTGAAAAATTAGGAGAAAGGGGGAAATTATTTGCATAAATATTGTATTTGCGTTGGCCATTGTTGTCAAGGAAATTTACTCATAATGATTTAGATGTTTGGAATATTTTGACAAGATAAGGAATCAACTTCTTCTTCTTCTTTTTTAATGTTATTTATTTATTCATGAAAGACACTTAGAGACAGAGAGGTAGAGACATAGGCAGAGGGAGAAGCAGGCTCCATGCCGGGAGCCTGATGCGGGACTCGATCCTGAGACTCCAAGATTATGCCCTGAGCCAAAGGCAGGCACTTAACCGCTGAGCCACCCAGCAGTCCCAGGAATCAACTTCTTTTGCAAAAAGTTTAATGTATTCTCTGTTAGCTTTAACACACTGGTATGAAATTATTTTTATGCCAGGCATTCTGCTTCTGTAGACTGTGTTCTTGGCACCTAGCAAAACAGCAGTCACATCAGTGGTATAATTTATGTTTGCTAAATGAAAAAAGGATGAAATATACAGAGCATCAAATCTCAAGTATAAAAAGGATATTTATTTATTTTTAATTTAAAGATTTATTTATTTATGATAGAGAGAGAGAGGGGGTAGGGCAGGGGCACAGGAGGAGGGAGAAGCAGGCTCCATGCCAGGAGCGCGACGTGGGACTCAATCCCGAGATCCAGGATCGCGCCCTGGGCCAAAGGCAGGGGCTAAATCACTGAGCCACCCAGGGATCCCCTAAAAAGGTTATTTAAAACACCTAGCGGGGATGCCTGGGTGGCGCAGCGGTTTAGCGCCTGCCTTTGGCCCAGGGCTTGATCCTGGATACCCGGGATCGAGTCCCACGTCGGGCTCCCGGTGCATGGAGTTTGCTTCTCCCTCTGCCTGTGTCTCTGCCTCTCTCTCTCTCTCTCTGTATGTGACTATCATAAATTAAAAAAAAAAAAAATTTAGAACACCTAGGGGCCCCTGGGTGGCTCAGCCAGTTAAACAACTGACCCTTGGTTTCAGCTCAGGTCATGATTTCATGGATCTTCGGATCAAGCCCCACAGACCACTCCACGCTAAGCAGGGAGTTGGCTTGAAGATTCTCTCCCTCTTCCCCTCCCCCACTCTCATGCATGCACTTGTGTCACCTCCTCTCTCAGATCGCTAAAAATAAGGGCACCTGGGTGGCTCAGTGGTTGAGCATCTGCTTTTGGCTCAGGTCATGATCCCCAGGGTCCAGGGATTGAGTCTTACATCAGGCTCCCTCGCAGGGAGCCTGCTTCTCCCTCTGCCTAAGTCTCTGCATCTCTCTGTGTCTCTTATGAATAGATAAATAAAATCTTTTTTAAAAAAAATCTTTAAAAATAAGTAAATATATAAATAAAATACACGTGGCCTAAAAATGCTATTGCAATGCAGTTTATTTTTTAGGTCCTTGGAATTGATGTACAAGAAAAATAATGAATTTGTTATACACCAATTTAGGGTACAATTACTACTAGGGCACCAGGAGGATGAATGGAGTGAAAGACAGGTTCATGGGGGCTTTTTGTTAGGAAGTAAAGCTGAATAAATATGACAGAATGTGAAGATTGATAAAGTTGAGTTATATGAATGTTCATTATGTTGTACTCTTTATTTTTTTGTGTATTTTAAATATTTCACAGGTTTTCAAATTCAGATGAAATAAAAAGCTGTCCAATTTTTCTTTGTGCTGAATTACTTGTCACTTGGATTAACCGACTCTTTAATGTTTTTGAAAATTAAAGTATAATTAACATACAGTAATATGTTCTTAGGTGTTCAATGAGTTGTGACAATTGTATATACCCATGTAGCCACTATATAAGCTATTGAACATTTCCATAACTCCTAGAAGGTTCCCTCATTGTCCTTTCCAGTCAATTTCTCTTCCCATTCCCACCTCCAGGTAATACTTTCTGATTTCTTTCACCATAAATCAGTTTTGTTCTTGAAATTTATATAGGAATGGAGCTACATAATAGGTACTGTTTTGCACAAGGCTTCATTCACTTATCATAATGCTTTGAGATTCATAGTTTTTACCTGTATCAGTTCTTTTTTTTTTTTTCAGTAAACTCTAAGCCCAATGTGGGACTCCAACTTATCACACCAAGAAGATTAAGAGTCATGTGCTCTACTGTTCACTGTTTTTTTTTTTTTTTTTAACTTAACCTTGAGCCTTTACTTATTTATTTAAAGGTTTTATTTATTTGAAATAGCACAAGTTGGGGGGCGGGGGCAGAGAGAGGGAGAAGCAAGCTCCCCACTGAGCAGGGAGCTGGATGTGGGGCTCAGTCCCAGGACCCTGGGATCATGAACTGAGCTGAAGGCAAGCACTTAACTGACTGAGCCACCCAGGTACTCCGAGTTCATTATTTTTCTAATGTTGATTAATATTTCATTGTATAAGTATTCCATATTTTTTTTAAGTTTCTTATTTATTTACATAATGTCTACACCCAATATGGGGCTCAAACTCTTGACTCCAAGATCAAGATCATTGTTCCCTAAGCCAACCAGGCACCCCCATAATTTTCTTTTAATAATTTGAATTGATTTTGATTTCTGGATGACTACTATGAAAATTCTTGTTCAATTTTTGTGTGCGTGTGAGTGTAAATATATGTGTTTTCATTTCTCTCGGATATGTACTTAAATATAGAATTGCTGATTCATAGGTAGATGCATGTTCAACTTTTATTTATTCATGAAAGACACAGAGGGAGAGAGGCAGAGACACAGGCAGAGAAGCAGGCTCCATGCAGGGAGCCTGACGTGGGACTCGATCCCAGGACTCCAGGATCACGCCCTGGGCCGAAGGGAGGCACTAAACCGCTGAGCCACCCAGGGATCCCGTGAAATGGTATTTTGTTGTTTTTAATTTCCATTTTCCTGGTGAATAAAGGAAAGGTACCTTTCCATGTGTTTATTGACCATTCATAGATTTTAAAAAGTATTTAAGTTTGCCTATTCTTTTTACTAGGTTGCTTATCTTTTTATTGTGAACAAGTTTGTTCTGTATGTTCTGGATACAAGTTTGTTGTCAGATGTGTAGTGAATATTTTTTCTAACCTGTGGCTCGTCTTACTCATTTCCTTAATGGTGGATTTAGCTGAACTGAAATTTTTTCCTTCATGGTTAGTGTTGTGTGTCCAGTCCAAGAAATCTTTGCCTACTTTTGTTTTTAAGATTTTATTTATTTATTCATGAGAGACACACAGAAAGAGGCAGAGATATATAGGCAGAGGGAGAAACAGGCTCCCTGTGGGGAGCCCAATGCAGGGCTCGATCCCAGGACCCCAGGATCACAACCTGAGCCAAAGGCAGACCTGCTCAACCACTGAGCTTCCCAGGTGCCCCTCTTTGCCTACTTCTATATTTTTTTCTTCAAGTTTTATGGTGGTATTTCAAGTTTAGACCTATAATCCATCTTTTTTTAAAAAAACATTTATTTATTTATTTTAGAGAGAGAGCACGAGCTGGGGTCAGGGCAGAGGGAGATAGAGAGGGGAAGCTGACTCCCCACTGATCAAGGAGCCTGACCTGAGTCTGTCTCATGACCCCAAGATCATGACCTGAGCTGAAACCAGGAGTCCCACGCTTAACCGACTGAGCCACCGAGTTGCCTCATGATCCATCTTAAAATACTTTTTTTGTATTGACTATGTTTCTTTGCTATAACTTTGTCCTCACCTGACTGACGGCTCTTCTACCCTAAAGATCCTCATTATTTCATTTTGTAGGGTAATGGCAGAAGACTGCTGTGTAACTTTTATCACTTTACTAAACACTGCTGACCTATTCATTTATATCTGTTCCCTCTTCAGTGATGTCTCACCATAATATCAGATAAATGGAATCCTCTCTCTCTGTTTTATTATA
The DNA here is from genome assembly GCF_048418805.1 of Vulpes vulpes. Lineage (NCBI taxonomy): Eukaryota > Metazoa > Chordata > Mammalia > Carnivora > Canidae > Vulpes > Vulpes vulpes. Next base: position 181,826,277 of record NC_132791.1, on the reverse strand, counting down.
ATGACTCCCCATCACACTTTCAGGGCCACCACAGGTCTGGTTTTGGCACAGAATATTCAGGAAAGCCAAAGGAAAAAAGCATCCTGGCCTAGAAGTTGCCACTTGGAATAATGAAGTCTTATGTGATTATTTAAAGGATTTTGATGCCTCCTTTTCAGTATCTTGTATGGCATTAGCATTGTAATGGTATTAGTGGCACGCATTAATAAATGGGGGGGAGGGGAGTGCACTGAACCAAAAGTTGCAGTCTTATAACTTGTAAGATTCCCTCAGATGCAGGTCTGTACTTAAAATGCAGGCTAACTTATTTTTGCCATGTTGATCTGCTGAATGGATAGTGGGAGAACGTTGCAAAATAGAAAGGATTAAGGAGGCATGGAGATAAAATCCTTTAATACTGCTTGGTAAGGTATTCATTTTATCCATTTGAAGAAATCTAAAATTATTATGAAAGGAATGTATTTTTATTTTTATTTTTTAGAAGATTTTATTTATTCATGAGAGACACACACAGAGAGAGACAGAGACATAGGCAGAGGGAGAAGCAGGCTCCATGCAGGGAACCTGATGTGGGACTTGATCCCTGGACTTCAGGATCATGCCCTGGGCCGAAGGCAGATGCTCAACCGCTGAGCTACCCAGACGTCCTGAAAGGAATGTATTTTTAAGTTGGTATTGGGGACTGTTGGCAAATCATTGGGTATTAACCAGTTTATGAACAAAGTTCAGCTGAAAGATATGTTAACCCTGTTAGACTGTGTTTATTGTCAACAACAACACAATGCATCCTCTTCCACCTCCCAAAAAACTCCCCTGAGAAACTCTTCTCAGATTTTCAGGAAAAAGTTAAAACATTTATTTTGGGTTTCTTAGTTGGAAGATAATAATCTTGAGTTTGATTAAAACATTTTCTTTTTTTTTTTCATGTTTTTTAAGTTTTATTTTTCACATTTAAGTTCTTAAGGCACTTGGAATTTATTTGGTATAAATTGTTTCGAAGTTTTTTTCTTACCTTTGGTTAAAACCTTTTCTGTGAGCAATCAACTCTTTTTATAGATTTATTTATTAGAGCATGCGTGCTCAGGTTGGGGAGGGGCAGAGGGAGAGGGAGAGAGAAATTCAAGCAAACTTTGTGCTGAGCACAGAGCCCACTCCATTCTTGATCTCACCACCCTGAGATCCCAAACCAAAGGAAGAATCAGATGCTTAACCAACTGTGCCACCTAGGTTACCCAACCAACTCTTAATTATTCTTGTGAGATTGATCAATTTTGCTACTTGTTTTCCTAGAGTATTTCATCTCAGTCAAGTTTACTTGGCTTCCCTGTTTTCTGAGTGGAGAGTGAATTGCCACAATCTGCTGCATTTTTTTCTGAGAAGGAAGATGAATTTTAGTATTTGGGCAAATTATAATTAGAGAGGTAAAGCTACAGCTATAAAATAACAAATCGTGAAGATTTAAATTATTTTTAAAATATCCACTATTGTGGACTGTTTCTTTATCCTTTCCACTAGTGAGAATGGTAGAATTAAAGTCTTGACCCCGGTAGAATTCCATTTCTTTTCTTTTTTTTTTTTTTTTAAGATTTTATTTATTTATTCATGAGAGACACAGAGAGAGAGAGAGAGGCAGAGACACAGGCAGAGGGAGAAGCAGGCGCCACACAGGGAACCTGATGTGGGACTCCATCCCAGGTACCCAGGATCACACCCTGGGCTGAAGGCAGCGCTAAACTGCTAAGCCACCCAGGCTGCCCAGAATTCCATTTCTTACATGTTTTTTTTAACTTGCCAGCAGTTCATACATACCTTTTCCATGACATTGTCCCTGAAGCATCTCCTCAGCAGGAGTGAGCTGTTCATGAACCAGTGTAGGCACAGACTGAGAGCTATAATCAAGGCAAGAGGAGAGAATGAGTGGCCTATTATGATCCAGGAAGGTGATGAGAACAGGCCGGGCTGCCTCTCTTCCTAGGCAAAAGAAAGTGCCGTTGAGCAGAATATATCCAAGTGAATCTGTGTTGATGATCCTGTTATATCGTAGAAGTAACATTGGCTTTGGAGCCAAGCAGGCCCAGTGTTCTGTATGATGTCAGGAAAATAACTTTAATCCACAGTTTCTTTCTCAGTCAAATGATTGTGAAGGTTATGTAAAGGTTTTTTTTTTATATATATATATGAAGTACCTAACAGATAATAATGTTCAAAAAATGTTAATCTTGGGGTGCCTGGGTGGCTCAGTTGGTTGAGCATCTGCCTCTGGCTCAGGTCATGATCTCAGGGTCCTGGGATTGGGCCCCGCATTGGGCTCCTTGCTCAGTGAGGAGCCTGCTTCTTTCTCTCTCTGTCCCTCTCTGCCTATTCTCTCTATGAGTAAATAATTTCTTTTTTTAAAAAGTTAATCTCACATCCTTTGTATACTTCATATCTAGTTGGAAAATTGTTTCAGAATCCCTTTCTGCCTGTCTGGAGAAACTGGTGCTAGCTAGTTTAGTAGCAGGTCAATGGAGAAACAGGAGCTGATAGACCTTGATTCGTCTCTTTTTTGTACACCCAATGTTTAGGTCATCTGCTCCTATAATTTCAGCTATTACCTGAGTCTCTTTAATGTTTAGCTACATTGTATTGTTCCCAGCCTTTCTGTGATCCCTTACCAGCATATCACATTTAACCAGGTAAACTTTTTTGCATCCGCATATTATATAATCAAGGGGATGCAACCTCTGGCCCTGTGTCCCCTGTTCTCTTTGGCTAGGAGCCTTTATCACTGTTCTTGTCCTCCCCAGTTTTCACTCAAGGCTAATGAAGAAACCAGCAGTGGGGTGCCTGGGTGGCTCAGTTGGTTGAGTGGTGAACTCTTATTTTGTCTCAGGTCATGATCTCTCTGGGTCATGGAATTGAGCCCTGCATTAGGCTCTATACTCAGCATGAATATGGTCTGCTTGAATCCCCCCCCCCCATTTGATTCCCCCCTGCTTGCCTGCACTCTCTCTCTCTCAAATATTTTTTAAAAAGAAGAAAGCAGGAGTAACTCCTCACATCTCCCCAGTTAGTAAGCATTATTCTTTTTAAAAGATTTATTTATTTATTCATGAGAGACAGAGAGAGACAGAGGCAGAGGGAGAAGCAGGCTCCCTCTATCCCAGGACCCTGGAATCACAACCTGAACCAAAGGCACATGCTCAACCACTGAGCCACCCAGGCATCCCAGTAAGCATTATTTTGAACAAACAAAATTCCTATTTTTTTTTTTTTAAAGATTGTATTTATTTATTCATGAGAGACACACAGAGAAAGGGAGAGAGGCAGAGACACAGAAAGAGGGAGAAGCAGCCCCCATGCAGGGAGCCAGACGTGGAGCTCGATCCTGGGACTCCAGGATCAGGCCCTGGGCTGAAGGTGGCACTAAACTGCTGAGCCACCTGGGCTGCCCCCAAATTCCTATCTTTAAGGAGCTTGTAACAAGGTAATATGATGTTTACTATTTATACCAAAAGCAGGTCATGAATTATATGCGCTTTTTAAAAATAATTTTATTTTAAAAAGTAATGTTAACCTTTTGATTTTAAAAATATATATTTGTTTATTCATGAGAGACACAGAGAGAGAAAGAGGCAGAGACACAGGCAGAAGGAGAAGCAGGCTCCATGCAGGGAGCCGGATGTAGGACTCAATCCCAGGACTGCAGGATCACACCCTGGGCTGAAGGTAGATGCTCAACCATTGAGCCACCCAGGCGGTCCGCGGTTTCTTTTCCATTTAAAATAGCTTCCTTAGGGCAACCCAGGTGGCTCAGCGGTTTAGGGCTGCCTTCTGCCCAGGGAGTGATCCTGGAGACCCAGGATCCAGTTCCGCATCAGGCTCTCTGCATGAAGCCTGCTTCTCCCTCTGCCTGTGTCTCTGCCTTTCTCTCTCTCTGTGTGTTTCTCATGAATAAATAAATAAATAAAATCTTAAAAAAAAAAAAAAAAGCTTCCTTAAATCCTCTCCTTCCCTTTGTTACAGTAGGAATCTGTTATTTATTGAACACCTCTCCTGAATAGTCTTGTAAGCTAGAGACTGAAGAGGACTGTCCTTTGTTTAGACTATGAGGAAGCAGAAGTGGATGTATAGTACTGCTGCTCTGCTGTGTTTGCTTCCACAGGGTCTCTAGGAGCACCAGAAATTTCCCACTGGGCACCAGATTCATTGGATTGTATGCCATCAAGTCTTATTCCATATATGGAGTTTTATTGCTCTTCAAAAGAAAAACATGTTGAGACAGTAGTTTTTAAGAAGTCAGACTTTGCCACAATTCCTTTTAGACCTAATACCTCAGGCCTTTCCTAGCATAGATTTAAAATTCTTTCAGAAGCCCAAATTCTTTATAGGGACAGATGATTGATTAATTTTGGTCTGTGGAAAGAAAGGATCTAAAGTTAGTGCATTGCCCACAAACTAAATGAACGGACTGCTGATTTAAGCTTTGGGAAACTTAAAATGCATTTAAGAATATCTCGCCTTGGGATCCCTGGGTGGCGCAGCGGTTTAGCGCCTGCCTTTGGCCCAGGGCGCGATCCTGGAGACCCGGGATTGAGTCCCACATTGGGCTCTCGGTGCATGGAGCCTGCTTCTCCCTCTGCCTGTCTCTCTCTCTCTCTCTCTCTCTCTCTCTCTCTCTGTGTGTGTGACTATCATAAATAAATAAAAATTAAAAAAAATAAATTAAAAAAAAAAAGAATATCTTGCCTTAAACTGAAGCCAGATATTTTCAGCTGATGTACCAGCATAAGGAAATCTACAGCATAGGCCCCTTCAATAATCCATCTCAGTTGAATAGTCAGTCTGTGGCTTAAGCAAGTATTTTTCCACTCTCCAGTTCACCACATCTTTCTTGGCATCAAGTTACCTTTCTGCTTAATTCAAATCGTTAACTGTTGGGCTGAATTCAGTTATGGAAGTAGTAATGGAAATTATTCAGTGATGTTACTGCTGTATCGTTCACATATGGTCATAGTATTTATATGCTGATGATCTTGTTTTTTGTTTCCCTAGAGTTATGCTTTAAATTGGCGATGTAGAGAGGAACCTGCAAAAGGAGAATCTGTATATGCATGACCCAATTTACTCTCAAGGGAAGAAAGAGATAATTAAGTAATTTCTCTGTAAAGGCCCTCAATTCCATCCCAGGGTTGAGGTTGTTACTGGAATTCACATTTCACAAATACTTCTTATGACTCCTCATAAGGCGGGGAGGAAGCCCTACAATTTTATCTTCTTTCCTTTCCCCTCTTGCCATTTGATCCTTGGGTGTGTGTTTTGGCATCTGGTTTGATGGGTATGACTCATGGCTTTTTTTTTTTTTTTTTTAAGATTTAATTCGAATTTCAGTTAGTTAACATAAAATGTTATATTAGTTTCAAGTGTACAATATAGTGATTCAGTACTTCCATACATCACTCAGTGTTCATGACAAGTGCATTCCTTAATTCCCATGACTTAACCCATCCCCCTACCCACTTGCCCTCTGGTAACCATCAGTTTATTCCCTATAATTAAGAGTCTGCTTCTTGGGACACCTTGGTGGCTCCATGGTTGAGTGTCTGCCTTGGCTCAGGTGGTGGTCCCAGGGTCCTGGGATCAAGCCCACATCAGGCTCCCCATAGGGAGCCTGCCTCTCCCTCTGCTTATGTCTCTACCTTTCTCTATGCCTCTCATGAAAAAATAAATAAAAATCTTTTTTTAAAAAAAGTCTACTTCTTGGTTTGTCTCTCTTATTTTTTCCCCTTTGCTTGTTTCTTAAATTCTACATATGAGTGAAATCATATGGTATTTGTCTTTCTCTGACTTATTTTGTTTACCCTTATCCTCTATTCCACCCCTATTGTTGCAAATGGCAAGATTTCGTTCTTTTTTATGGCTGAGTAATATTCCATTATATGAATATACCACATCTTATCCTTACCACCTATCAATCTATGGACCCTTAGGCTGCTTCCATAACTTGGCTACTGTAAATAATACTACTATAAATGTAGAGGTGCATGTATCCTTTTGAATCAGTGGGCTTTTATTTGGATAATATTATCTTTCCCATTTCCTCTTCCCTGGATCTAGCATTTCCAAGCTACTTCTTTCATAGTTCACACATATCCCCTAGTTGATCCCAAACACAATTTTAAGGTTCTGGTAACTAGATGAGTTTGAGAAAGGAAAAGTGGGATAAGTAACTTTTCCTCAAATAAAACTTAAGTTTCTAATAATGCTTCTAAAAAATACTAACATGCAACCCATGTGTTGTGAAAAAGAATCTATCGTATATCTATGAAATCCTGTCTTTCTATTCAGGTCCTATATCCATAGTTAAGCATATGACAAAGTGTTACGAATATGAGAAGCCACTCTGAGCTCCTACCTTTAAACTTTTGTGGTTTTTTTCTTTTTTAAGATTTTTATTTATTTATTCATGAGAGACACAGAGAGAGGCAGAGACACAGGCAGAGGGAGAAGCAGGCTCCACACAGGGAGCCCAATGCGGGACTCCATCCCCGGACTTCAGGATCATGTCCTGGGCCAAAAGCAGGCACTAAACCGCTGAGCCACCCAGGCGTTCCTAAACTTTTGTTTAACCGTCATTACTTATCTCTCCAGTCAATATACTATTTGGGAAAGATGTAGGTAATTAATCTCCAATCTCCCTACAGGAAAATACCTTCTGTATGCATTTTTAAATAAAGAATTTGGAAAAAAAAAAGGAATTTGCTACATTTTATTCTTGCAGAATATGAAAGGAATTTTACATAGTACAGTAACTATGCATCTACCTGTGTTGATAGAACAAAATAGTTTATTCCTAAAGAGATCAAACTATTTGATAAATTTATAAGCTTCCACACTATAGCCATAGTTACTGATTAGGTTTGTTTGTTTTGCCCTCATTTGCCCTATATTTTTCCTTTTGGCCCATGGGGTACCACATTTTAGGTTATTTTGTCACCTGAAACTAATCAGTTTAGGTTCTATTTTTTTAAGATTATTTGAGAGAGAGTATGTGTGGGTGGGGGGAGTGGCAGGGGAAGAAGGAGAGAGAATCCTCAAGCAGACCCCCTGTTGAGTGCGGAGCCCACCCAGGCAGCCTACCATAGGGCTCAATCCCAGGATCCTGATGAGATCATGACCTGAGCCAAATCAAGAATTGGTCATTTAATGGACTAAGCCACCCAGGTGACCTAGTCTAGGTTCTATTTTAATGGGAGTTCAAACTGACAATGTTTTGAGGTCAGATCTTACCTTAGTGAAGTGAAAAATAAAGGGAAAAAATAATTTATATTAGGGTTATACTAGGTGGATAGTGCTGTACCTGGAGCCGGTCTTACTGTTTGTTTGTTTTTCCTTGGCTACATGGGATCTCATTCGCTTGGGTAAAATATTAGCACTAGAGACGTTCCCTTTGAACCTTAGTTTATTTGTCTGGATATAAAATATCTGACAAAAAATAAAATAAAATAAAATAAAATAAAATAAAATAAAATATCTGACAAAACAAATTAATACTACTACTTTTAAGAGAATGGGTAGTAATTATAATAGCTAACATTTTTTTGAGCATTTACAGTGTTCTGGACACTGTTCTAAGTGCTTTACATCCTTTAATTGATTAGGGACCATTGTTTTCTTCACTTTAAGGGTAAGTTACTTGGAAGTATTGAGATATGCCCAAGTATGAATGGCAAATAAGTCGAGCCCAGGCCATATGGCTCCCGAACCTACAGTCTTACTACTGTGCTAATTATGATTGGAACTCATCCCAAATGTTGATCATGAGATAGCTATATAACTAGGAAAATGTACAGCTTTAGGGGACAAAACATTAAAAGTTTAGCAAGATAGTTATGTACACAGCAAAAATCTGGAAATCTCTGTTCTTGCAACTTCCTCAGTTTTGGTAAATTTGACATTTTCATTTTAATTATTTATTTTTTTAAAATAACTTTATCACAAAATAATCAAGTACGTTTAAGAATTCAGTCAATAGGAGAGTATATAAATTAAAGATTCCCCTTTCCCCAGGTTTTTTCTGGCTATACAGTTTACTTTGGATCATTTTATAGGGTAAGAGAATTTATTATCATATCTTATATCTCCATTATATATTATAATAGTGGTAGGCATTTTGTGTTCTCACAGTGATCATTTAGGGAGGCTTCAGAGAGCCATCTCATCTACTATGTTATGTGCCTCTGTGATATCAAAATGTTTACAGAGTGCCCAATTCCTTTTGTGACTTAAAAAAAATAGGGATAAATTTGTTTTAAAGCAAGGAAAGAAAAAAAGAAATTTTATGTTTATTGGACTGAGGCTTTGGGTAAAATTCCAGGATACTTTGGAAGGAAACAACTTTTGTTTTCTTAAGTACATGCCCAGTAGTTTTGTGCGTTTATATTTAAGGTGGCTTATTTAACCATTTCAAGTGTAAAGATCCTAATGATATTTAATCATTCATTAACCTTCAATATAAGCTTGAAATAAAAATGAAACTAATACTGCTAAAGTGTATTGAAGAGGTTTTCCCATGTGGCTTCTGTTGTGGTGGTTTGTTTTATTTGGATTTGTAGATGAAGGCTAAAGCCAAATTTGGAATAACCTGCACAGCTGTCTTTGGAGTGCATAGAGATGATTCCTTTACCTGATTCTATGTTATTACTTGAAGGTAGGAACACAGTAGTATACATCTTATGGTGTCCTGCTCACGACTCATGTGATGTGTTTGATGCGTGAGTGAGATCTTCGTTGTTTCCCTTAACTCAGTTCTTTAAAAATAGACATTTATGGGCACCTGGGTGGCTCACTGGTTGAGTGTCTGCCTTTGGCTCAGGTTGTAATCCTAGCATCCTGGGATCGGATCCTGCATCGAGTTTCCCGTGGGGAGCTTGCTTCTCCCTCTGCATAGCTATGTCTTTGCCTCTCTCTGTCTCATGAATACATAAATAAAATCTTTTTTATGCGTTCACGTGTACGGTGTGCAATGGCAGGTCAGGAATGGACTTTTTTTTTTTTTAAGATTTTATTTATGTATTCATGAGACACAGAGAGAGAGGCAGAGACACAGGCAGAGGGAGAAGCAGGCTCCATGCAGGGAGCCCGACGTGGGACTCGATCCCGGGACTCCAGGACCACGCCCCAGGCCAAAGGCGGGTGCTAAACCGCTGAGCCACCCAGGGATCCCTAAATAAAATATATAAAAAAAAATAGACATTTACCCATTATCTTAGGAAGCTTGTAATCTGTGTTTTGGTAGTGATCTCAAACTCTATATGAGGTGGAAATCTTTTTTGTAGTTTTGAGGGCACTTGTTTCCTTTCGTACGTTTAAACCTTGGTAGCTCTCTAAGGAGGAATAATCCATGGGGCGCCTGGGTGGCTGAATGGGTTCGGCATCTGCCTTCAGCTTAGGTCCCTGGGATCCTGGGATTGAGCCCCATGTGGGGCTCTCCATTCAGCAGGAGTTGGCTTCTCCCTCTCTCTCTAGCCTCTCTCTCCCTCTTGCTCTCAAGTAAATAAATAAAAATCTTAAAATAAGGAGGAATAATCCATAACAGCCAAGACTGCTTTTCATGGTGCCTGATAACTCTTTTTTTTTTTTTTTTTTTTTAAATCTTTTTTTTTTATTTTTTTTATTTATTTATGATAGGCACACAGTGAGAGAGAGAGAGAGGCAGAGACATAGGCAGAGGGAGAAGCAGGCTCCATGCACCGGGAGCCTGATGTGGGATTCGATCCCGAGTCTCCAGGATCGCGCCCTGGGCCAAAGGCAGGCGCCAAACCGCTGCGCCACCCAGGGATCCCTGCCTGATAACTCTTAACTGAATATCACCCATCCTTCAAAAGCAGATTACTGCTTTCCACCTTGAACCCTACACTCTAGCCTTTCCTACCTACTTATGTTTCTCTGAATGTCTCATGTTCCTCTTTGCCGCTTTGCTGTAACCCCAGCCAGACTGCCTTAGGCAGTTTATCTTTCAAAGATGGAAGTTTGTGTGAAACCTTTCCTGACTGACTCCATCCTCTCCTCTCCCTTCAAAGTGAAGCACTCTTTCAAGTTATGTTTTCTTACTTGGTACATTTTATATATGTTTCTATAATAGTCCTTAATTATTTGTTCATTGGTAAGATATAGGAGTACTGGTTACGTGCTTGATCTTTTCTTTCCATCTTTGCTATTTAATGGCAATTGGCAAGTTTTTTTGTTTTTTACCTTCTCTAAGACCTTGGTTTCCACTTGTAGAATGGAAGTAATGTACCTATCTCATAGGGTGTTATGAGATTATATGAAATTATACACATAAAACATAACTTTTTGGCACACGCAACATGAAATGAGTAGTGAGGATGGTGACTGCATATTTGTATCTTTATATTTTGAGTTTCTTGAAGACATGGAATGTGTTCTATTCAGCTTATATTGTAGTATTTTTTTATAAAGATTTTTTTAAAGAATTTTTTTTAAATTTATTCGTGAGAGACACACACAGAGAGGAGAGGCAGAGACACAGGCAGGGGGAGAAGCAGGCTCCATGCAGGGAGCCCAGTGTGGGACTCGATCCTGGGTCTCCAGGATCACACTCTGGGCTGAAGGCAGATGCTCAACCTCTGAGCCACCCAGGCATCCCATGTTGTAGTATTTTAAGTTTGATCTGGAAATGCATATTTAATGGGGAAATGTCCAATACCATAGAGCTTTACATCTATTTCTTTTTTTTTAAGATTTTATTTATTTATTCATGAGAGTCACACAGAGAGAGAAAGAGCAGAGACACAGGCAGAGGGAGAAGCAGGCTCCATGCAGGGAGCCCGATGTGGGACTCGATCCTGGGTCTCCAGGATCATACCCTGGGCTGAAGGCAGTTGTAAACAGCTGGGCCACCGGGGCTGCCCAAGATTTTTTTTTTTAATGGCTGAGTAATATTCTATTGTGTGTATGTGTATACACACTATATATATGTTTATATACACACATGCTATATACACACACACACACACACACACACCACATCTTCTTTATCTCTTCATCAATCAGTGTACATTTGACCTGTTTCCATAATGTGGCTACATTTCTGCTATAGACATCAGGGTGTACGTATCCCTTTGAATTAGTGCTTTTGTATTCTTATAGTTCTTATTTTCAACCCACATAAAAAAAAGGAGATATTTCCTATTAAAGAACCTATTATGGTTCATATGTATGCTTTCCTAATCATTCCAGGCATCCTCTTTGCATTGTTGCTGAGATAGTATTTTTTTTTTTTTAAGATTTTATTTACTTATTCATGACACACAGAGAGGCAGAGACACAGGCAGAGGGAGAAGCAGGCTCCATTCAGGGAGCCCGACGTGAGACTTGATCCCGGGTCTCCAAGATCTGGCCCTGGGGCGAAGGCGGCGCTAAACCGCTGAGCCACATGGGCTGCCCCGAGATAGTATTTTTTTCACACTTTTCTACTTTTGAGATTTCCCCCAACAGAAAATTAAAAACATCATTGTAAAATTAGAAAACTGAGGCATTTGTACAGGTTGGTATGTACGGTATCAAACATTTTATTCACTCACTGAACATTTCAGCAGAATAATCCCAAGTTTAAGAATAATGCCAATAGGGCAGCCCCGGTGGCTCAGCGGTTTAGCGCCGCCTTCAGCCCAGGGTCGGATCCTGAAGACCCGGGATTGAGTCCCACGTGGGGCTCCCTGTGTGGAGCCTGTTTCTCCCTCTCTGTGTCTCTGCCTCTCTCTCTCTGTGTCTCTCATGAATACGTAAATAAAATTTATATATATATAAAAAAAGAATGCCAACAATTTTCTCCACTGTTAAGAGGCTAGTATTACCACTTGAATTTCAGCTTTATTTTGCTCTATGTCCTTTGTGTGACAGGCTTATACATTCAAGAACAGTGGTCCTGAGAGGACCCTTTTTTCTGGGAGCACTGGCCACCTTTGTGAGCTTTATCTCATTAACCCTCACAGTAGTTGTCCGGTGTGTATGGGTCAGACTCAGAAAGGCACGGTGGTTTATTTCTGAATTATCACCACATGTAATCCATTATGCTATATGTTAATGTCCTTGGGAAGAGGTCTTAGCCAGGTTTATACACTAATTCATTTAATAAGCACTTTGAGCACCTGCTTTTTGCCATGTACCATGCTAATTTCTGAACCTGATGAAAATGATTGTCAAGGTCTGCATTAGGTAATAATAATATCTCAAACTGGTATGGCTTCTACGATTTCTAAAATCCTTTTCCATACTTTAATTCATTTAATCTTCACAATAACCCTGTAAGGGCAGGCTTTACATATAAACTTCAATCTAAAGAAATGTAATTAAGACACTTATGTGAATATCACCAATTCTGAAGGAATGAACATTGAAGCACAATCTTTTCAAAAAGTAATAACTTTCTTTTGAAAAATTGTATTCTTGGGGTGCCTGGCTGGCTCTTTAGATAGAACATGCAACTCTTGTTCACAGGGTCGTGAGATCAAGACCCACATTGTGCATGGAGTCTACTTTAAAAAAAAAGATACAAATGAAAAATTGTATTCTTTTTTTTCCAATAAATACTTTATTTATTTATTCATGAGAGACACACACAGAGAGAGAGAGGCAGGCAGAGACACAGGCAGAGGGAGAAGCAGGATCCACACAGGGAGCCTGATGTGGGACTCGATCCCGGGTCTCCAGGATGAAGCCCTGGGCTGAAGGTGGCGCTAAACCCCTGAGCCGCCCGGGCTGCCCCCAAAATTGTATTCTTATCTCAGGCTTTTTGTTTAGTTTTAGCTTGGCTAGGGCCACTGCGGCACTATTCTAACTACCCTCTCCCTATGCCATTGCTGCCATGGCCATGACAAGGAAGGAGACAGTGGCTCTGACTCTTCTAGCCCGTCTGTGCTTCTGATGGCTGAGAAAGCACCATTTGTTTTCAGAATAGGTATGTTAATAAGTTAAATATCAATCTCTATTTTTTTTTAAGTCTTATGTCTGATGTAGAAAAGGTGAGTCACAACAAGGTGAAAGGACTGTGGCCTGAGTTTTAAAAATATGTAAATGGTAAAGTAGTAGTAATAAAATACACCCTTCTGCCAGCCAGTTATGATTTTACACTATTTATAAAACCAAACTGAAATTTGAGGATATACTCTGGAGAAGAGGACATGGATTTTTAGCCATGGTTTTGCCACATTGACTGACTTGGAGGAAGTTTTCTTATTTTTTTTAAGTCTCATTTTTCTTAGGGTTTCTGTTTCATAGCTTTAAAAATGAACAGATTGGACTGAATTAACACTAAGGTGTCTTCTAGCCCTAAAATTTTGTAAGCCATCTATTTTTAGATTAGTATTTGTTCCCAGGACACTCTGGATGAATGTGTGTGTGTGTGTGTGTGTGTGTGTGTGAGGGAGAGAGAGAGAGAGAGAGAGTGAGACTCTGGGTGTGTGTAGGGGGCCAAACATAATACACTTTAAATTAATAGCTATGTCATTAATCTCTAAATATGGTGATTTATTTTGGCTATATTGAGCATACTTCTGTAATTCATGTACTTACTACACTGATGAATCTTTCTCCTTTCCTGGAATAATCTCTAGGAGAGAGAGGGAAGGATTTAGCATGCATAAAGATAAATATAATCTCAAGATAAGCACTCTTACTGATTATAGAAGCTAATAATAAACACAGATTGGCTGTCAATCACAAGGGCAAACCCTCACATGTCCAAAGCCGCTCTACAATATTACCTTAATGGAATTTTGGAATTAAATGTAGATACCTCTGGAATGATGGTATTTTTCAGTTTTGTCATTATTCTCACACCTCAAATTTACTCTGGCTTCTTAACAATGAAGTAAAAGTAGGTGGGGGAATGGGAAGATGTTGGTCAAAGGCTACATACTTCCAATTATAGGATGAATAAATTTTGGGGTTCTATTATTCAGTATGACAACTATAGTTAACAATACTGTATTACATACTTGAAAGTTGCTAAGAGAGTAGACCTTTGATTTTCTCACCATACAAATATTCTAATTATGTGAAGTAATGGATGTGTTAAATAACCCTATGTGGTATTCAGTTTCTAATCATTTGAGTCATCTTGTAGAATGTCCATCAGTTTGGATTCTTGCTTTATCATGAATAGGCTGAGCTTATGTGTTGTTAGCAAGAATGCAGACAAGCAATATTTTCTTTTTGGTATATATGGGAGCATAGGGTATATGACATCAATATGTCTCCATAGTGGTATTATAAATCTTGACTACTGTCAGATTTCTCCACGTAACATTATTGTTTTCCTTTTGTAATTAATACATATCTTGGGGTAGATTCATTGAGACTGAAAATATCCTGTTACTCTTTAAGACTTCAACTTTACTCTTAAACTTTTCACTAATTCATCCGTGGGTCTTGCCTGCAACACTTATTACTGTAGTGGCCTAATGATGATTTTTTTTATTTCTTTCATTCCTTTGACACTTATTATTAATTGAATATGTTCGATAAAGGCTGTCCCTACTACCCCATTTATTTATTCAACTTATTTATTTATTCAATTATTTATTTATATCAATATGGACTGAGGGGTATTTTTACTTTATAGATTATAATTCCATGCCACTGTTATTTATTTTGAGGCTCAAATGTTCCAGCTTTTGTTTTCATTACCTTTTAATTAAAACAATAAAAAATTATCAGTAAATACAGTTATTTGATGTGGATTGAGCAATGTATTGGACAATAGCTCAACATTCACCAGCTGATTTCTATGAAGTCTGACAATTCTCCATCTACAATGGACTCCTTGGCTATTTGTTACATAAGAATGAGGAGGAGGGAATCCCTGGGTGGCTCAGCGGTTTGGCGCCTGCCTTTGGCCCAGGGTGCAATCCTGGGGTCCTGGGATCGAGTCTCGAGTCAGGCTGCCGGCATGGGGCCTGCTTCTCCCTCCTCCTGTGTCTCTGCCTCTCTTTCTCTCTCTATGTCTATCATAAATAAATAAATAAATCTTTAAAAAAAACAATGAGGAAGAAAAGAACATGAACACATCTTTGTCTTTTCTCCTCTTCCTGAACTCAGTTAATTCTGCCAGTTTGTTCAGAAAATCCCTAATGACAACAAAAGCTTGGCAGTTACAGATAGTTCTTTTTGTAGCAGTTCTTTTTGTACAATAAAAAAAAATTACAAAGTGTTTAAAGATATGGAAACTTGGATGGCATCCTTCTTCCCCAGTGGTAACTCTGCCTGGATGTGCAGGATGGAGTGCTTGCTGACCCCTCCAACACAGCTATTGTGCTTGGTTAATATTGTGTTTCCGTCTATAGTTATCACTTAGGTGCTGATCTAAACAAACCATCCGGTGTGTCCAGGACACATCCACTTAGCAACAAAAGTACGGATAAGGATTTCCTTGAGCTTAAACAGCTAGAATTTTTCTTTTTCTTTTGTTTTTTTTTTTTTTTTTTTTGGTTTGGTCCAGTAGGAAAACCCTTCTTTATTAGTATTTTTATTAACATTTTTCAGTTGTTTCATTTTATTTGCTTTTGTTACATCCGGTTGTCTTTTTTTTATAATTTCCATTTTATTGGGATGCCTGCGTGGCTCAGCAGTTAAGTCTCTGCCTTCGGGTCAGATGTGATCCTGGGGTCCCGGGATCGAGTCCCACATTGGGCTCCCTGCATGGACCTGCTTCTCCCTCTGCCTATGTCTCTGCCTCTCTCTCTGCATGTCTCTTATGCATAAATAAATAAAATCTTTTTAAAAAATCACTTTATTAATTGGTCTTTGGAGGGGTACATGTTTTCTTTTTCTTCCTCAACTAAACAATGTGAGGAGAAAAAAATATCTATAACAGATGTTTTAAATATCCTACATACTTTATACATAAGAGGTTTTTTTTTTTTAAGATTTATTTATTTATTCATGAGAGACACACACAGAGAGAGAGAGAGAGAGAGAGGCGGAGACATAGGCAGAGGGAAAGCAGGCTCCCCACAGGAAACCCCATGTGGGACTTGATCCCGGATTCTGGATTTCTGGATCCAGGGATCATGCCCTGAGCCAAAAGCAGACACTCAACCGCTGAGCCACTCAGGTGTCCCAAGGGAAGTTCTTTGTTGATGAAAAGGGGGAAATGTGGTTTTTAAGAATAAAAAAAAAAAATTGTTTCCAATCATTAATGTTAGGAATAGATAAAAGCTTATTTAGTTTATTGAAGCAAGGATTTTCTTTGCTTATAAAGGAATGTTTTAAATCCATTATTGACTTCTCACGATAGGATTAAATTTTTATGTCACTGCAAGAGCTAATTGTGTACCCATAAGCCATGTGTTTAAGTTGATAAGAGTTTAAGGAGAAATTGGTTCTAATGGCAGATTATTAGTTCTAGTAGCAAATTTAGCTGAGGAGAACCTCAACAAAGATCATACATACAAAATGTATGTGATAACTTCCAGGGTCCTGGGATTGAGCCCCAAGTGGGGCTCCCTGCTTGGCAGAGGAGCCTGCTTCCCCCACCCCCCACAGCCCTCCCACTGCTCAGGCTCTCTGTCTCAAATAAATAAATAAATAAATAAATAAATAAATAAATAAAATCTTTAAAAAAGAAAAGTAGGGCCTCCCAGGTGGCTCAGCGGTTTAGCGCCACCTTCAGCCCAGGGTGTGATACTGGAGACCTGGGATCAAGTCCCATGTCAGGTTCCCTGCATGGAGCCTGCTTCTTCTTCTGCCTGTGTCTCTGCTTCTCTCTCTCTCTCTCTCTCTCTCTCTTTGTCTCTCATGAATAAATAAATAAAATATTTTAAAAATAGGAAAAAAAAAGAAAAAGTACATGAATTTTGCCCCATGAATGTTCAAAGGAATGTGTTCAGGGCCTTTAAATAGCTCTGCAGGAAATGCAACACGGTTCTGAAGAGTGACTAGAAGGAAAAGACAAAAGAACCATGGAATAGATAAACACTTTAAAAGGGATGTGTTGTAATTACGGTTGACTTTTATGGTGTCTTGAGTTGAATCCCTTCTGTGTACCTTGGTCAAGTGGAAAAGATGAGCAAAACAAACTGACATATGACAAGTGCCATAATAGCAATGTGGTGTGTTATGGAATATAAATGAGGAAGGCTATGTGCTGTCAAAATTGGTCTTTTTGTGAAAGGGGAGACAAAGAACAATTAACTTGCTGTTTTCTGGAGGTACCATCATTACAATCTGCAGATATTCATTTTTTTAAAAGATTTTATTTATTCATTAGAGACAGAGAGAGAGAGAACGGCAGAGACATAGGCAGAGGGAGAAGCAGGCTCCATGCAGGGAACCTGATGTGGGACTTGATCCTGGGACTCCGGAATCATGCCCTGGGCCAAAGGCAGGTGCTCAACCACTGAGCCATCCAGGCTTCCCAGAATCTGCAGATATCCATTAAAGAATTAGCATTAAAGTTGCATAGTAATCCCACTTATAGATCATTTTTGTTCAATGCCTGCTATCTTCCAGGCTCTCCAAACAGTTTACTTTTATTTTATTAGTTAATCTTATTTAATCCCCTCAGTAAAATTGACATTAGGGTTAATATTAGAGTATTATGGATTAGAAATTGAAATTGAGGGCATCCTGGGTGGCTCAGCAGTTTAGCGCTGCCTTCGGCCCAGGGCGTGATCCTGGAGTCCTGGGATCAAGTCCCACATCAGGCTCCCTGTATGGAGCCTGCTTCTCCCTCTGCCTGTGTCTGCCTCTTTCTCTCTCTCTCTCTGTGTCTCTCATGAATAAATAAATAAAATCTTAAAAAAAAAAAAAAGAAATTGAAATTGAGAAGTGAAATTATTTGTCCAAATCACAAAGTTTGTAATTGGCAGAACTTAAATTCAAATGTGATCAGTTCAAACTCAAATCTTAGATTCTGTCCACTAAACTATACTCTCTCCTAAGTGTATTGCATTAATTGTACACACAAACGTGCACACTAATATTCAGTATTTATAGTGCTCAAGCCCTGGCCTAGGTACCTCTCATACATTATCT
Source organism: Vulpes vulpes (assembly GCF_048418805.1). NCBI lineage: Eukaryota > Metazoa > Chordata > Mammalia > Carnivora > Canidae > Vulpes > Vulpes vulpes. The sequence goes on along the minus strand of NC_132791.1, from coordinate 181,808,238 downwards.
CACTTAATACCTACAATGTCCTTTTAGGAGATCATATTTTATGTTTAAAAGTGAGCAAACTGAGGCCCAGAGGTTAACTATGTGCTTTAAACCTCACAAAAGGCAAATGTAATCTCAAGATTTGAACTGAGAGTATTTGACTTCAAAGTTTGTTGCTCTGCTTTTCTGCTTTAATGATTTTATAAAAATGTTCCAAAGGGGATCAGTTGTAGGTTAATGCAATTGCATGATAAGGTCTGAACTATGGATCTAAGACAATTCCATACTGATACTCCCATTTTTTTTTCAACATTTATTGAATGTGACTTTCCCCCCATTGTTGTCTTGTTTCTGCTATTGGATCTATTTCTGAAAAATACTTTTCTAATCTGTTTTTTTTTTTAAGATTTTATTTATTTATTCACGATAGAGAGAGAGAGAGAGGCAGACACAGGCAGAGGGAGAAACAGGCTCCACGCAAGGAGCCCGACTTGGGACTCGATCATGGGTCTCCAGGATCCCGCCCTGGGCCAAAGGCAGGCGCCAAACCGCTGCGCCCCCCAGGGATCCCCTCTAATCTGTTTTTATTAACTGACAGCATGTGTTTAGAAGTTAACTTTGGAGACTCCTGATGGCTCAGTGGTTGAGCATCTGCCTTTAGCTCAGGGTATGATCTGGAGTTCATATATATATATATATATAACATATATATATAACTTTTTAAGTATAAAACAGAACTTGCTTTTGGCACTTAGGAACTCTGAATACCCTTAGTTTTAAACTGTATGAGTCATCTTGTATTTTTTAAAAATATGGTAGAGTTCATTTTCTCCCCAAAAAAATCCCCTCGTCTCTACTTTAATATTTCAGCAGGAGACTAAGGAGCAATGTAAGTTATTCCTAACTAGCCTGTTTCTTCTTATGCAAATTGCCTTTCTCATTGCCTCTGTTTCAGTGGAAATGAAATGAAATAAAGTCCTATGTTTCTATTTTTTCTAATCCTGTAGGTGGTCAAGACTTTTCTACTGTTGACAACAGTCCTATCTGCTTTGTATGTTTTGAAGCAAGCAGAAGGGTCTGAAACAGATTGGAATGTTGTTTCACAAAAAGCAATACCTTTTTTTTTTTATCAGGAGAGGGAGAAGAACTAAAAGTAGAAATGACTTAAAACAAGAGATATTACATAGAAAGTAAACATAAATCTCAGTACCAAAAGGCAAAGAAGAATATGTAATCGAAAGTAATTTTTCAGATACAGTGTCTCCCAGGTTGGAATTAGTTATATAAAGGATTTTAAACATACATACTTACTGTATGTCACTTTCCACGAGGAAGTTTGCTGGTAGCTATCTTCCTTACGAAAACATTTAAAAATGCGAACCTAAGATATGTAAAACTTTTTTTTTTATAAAAAGTTGAAAAGCTTGCATATTCTTTTCCAATTTGAGGAAACATTCCAAAGAAAACCACTTTTTAAATTCACTTAAAAATATTTACTTTATAAATGACCCACAACTAGTTTTATCATAAGATTAGTAGTTAAAGAAGACTACCGAGGAGAAATTATACAGTAAACAGTCCAAAGACCCAAATTAATTCAACCTATTTTTTTGTTCTATGTTTATATATATAAAAGTGTGAAAGCGAATACTTTTGTATAAAAGTAATAGATATCCATGTTTGAATTTGATTGAGGCCTAAAAAATATATCTTCTTCTGCCAGCTTGCATAAATTTATTATAAAAGGCCATAATTTTAAAATCCTGAAATTTTAACTGCTGGACACAAATTTCAGAGTTACCTTATTTCTGGCTTATTTGGACTCATTCCATTGTAGCTCAGAGGTTCCAAGAGAAACTTGAGTTCTCCTTGTCATTCCAATAGTAATTTGAAATCCTTGAAAAAGATAGATCTACTTTTATTGAGTTGAAAAGGCCTTGGACTGAAATGGAGAAGGAAGGATGGATAGTGAAATGAATTGAAAATCTCAGAACCAATAGAAACTACAGTTATTTTTTTCAACCAGAAAATATCAAAGTCACATCTTAGAAGCACATGTACTGCTTCTGATGACATGCTTGGGTTCTTGGGAAATTTTTCCTCATGACTGGCAAGAACAAATGAGCTAACTTTACAGGTTTTTTTTTTTTTTTTAAGATTTTTAAAATTTTTATTTATTTATGAGAAACACACGGGGGGGGGGGAGGGGGAGATACACAGGCAGAGGGAGAAGCAGGCTCCATGCAGGGAGCCCGATGTGGGACTCAACCCCAGGACTCCAGGACCACGCCCTGGGCCAAAGGCAGGTGCCATACTGCTGAGCCACCCAGGGATCCCTAACTTTACAGGGTTATATGATAAGGCAATAATGGGAAAATAAATATGACTTTGGAAATGATGGTACAGCAAATCTGAAGACTTATAACTCAAATTTGTATTAGATCTGAGGTTCAGATGATCATCAGGTAATTCCTCACTGACACAACCTCACAAATCACCTCCCCCATGTCTTCAGACAAAGAAAATCTAAAGAGACATGGATTTCCTGCTTTTAAAGAGAAGAAAATATTAACATCCTGCATTTGTTGAAGCAGGAGATCAAGATACGGTAGGCATATATACATACCATTTTTCACCTATTAAAATAGCAAAGACTGGGGCTGTTGGGTGGCTTAGTCAGTTGAGTATCTGCATTCACCTCTGGTCATGATCCTGGAGTCCTGGAATCCAGCCCTGCATTGGGCTCCCTGCTCAGCTGGGAGCCTGCTTCTCCCTCTTCCTCTGCTCCTCCTCCCTACTCACATGCTCACTTTCTCTTTTATGAATAAATAAAATCTTAAAAATTTAGAATAGCCAAGATTATTTTCAGTAAAATTACTGCATTTTTACCAGTGTACTGATATAGACATGCTCAGACACTCCTGGTGGGAGTGTAAAATGGTACAAGGCTTTAGGAGAGCAATTTGCAGTATGAACCTTAAATACTCCTTTGACCTAGTAACTTCTCTCCTGAAAAATATGTTCACCATATAGCATTATGTAAAACAAGTGCCCAGTAATTAGGGAATGCCTAATAAATTATGGTAAATACACAGTGGAATGATCTACAGCTATTTATATATTATTTTCTTTTAAATTTAAGTATCTATAGCTATTTTTATTTATTTTTATTTTTTTAAAGACTTTATATATTCATAGAAACAGAGAGAAAGAGAGAGAGAGAGGTACAGACACAGGCAGAGAGAGAAGCAGGCACTATGAAGAGAGCCTGACATGGGACTCGATCCAGGGTCTCCAGGATCAGGCCCTGGCCTGCAGGAGGTGCTAAACCGCTGCACCACCGGGGCTGCCCTATAGCTATTTTTAAATGATGTTTATGAAGAGTTCGTGTGAAATGGGAAAATATATTACTGTTTTAAGGAATAAAAAGTCTGGAAGGAAATGTGGTAGAAATAGAAATTTTTATATTTATCTTCATTTTCTTTTCAGTATTTTCCAGTTTGATTACCTGAGGGGAATGAGGCCAGCAGAAGATAAAAGGGTGGTTACCAGAGAATAGAGAAGAGAATGGGGAATTACTGTTTAATGGGGACAGAGTTTCAGTTTGGGAAGATGAAAAAATTTTGGAGATGGATGGTGGTGGTGGTTGTACAACAGTGTAAAATGTACTTGATGCCACTGAACTGTACATGTTAAAAAACCAACTTTATGTTGGTAAACTTTATGTTATGTTTATTTTACTACATTTATTTTATTTTATTTACATTTTTTTTTAAAGGCCAATGCAACAATAAGGGTGATCCAGAACCGTGTCGGCAGTAGGAATTGAGACTAACTAGAGAAAAATTTCAGAGTTGGAATGAGACAGTTTGGGACTTGTTAGATGTAACGGTTAGGGAGGAGAGGAGCCTGCAAAAGTTAGAGAAGTGATTCCCAGAGCTTGATGGGGCATAAGAATGACTTGGGAAACCTTAACTGAAACAGATTTTTATTTATTTATTTTTTATTGAGTATAGTTGACATACAATGTTAACATTAGTTTAAGGTGTACAACAGTAATTGGACAAGTTTATACCTTATACTACAGTCACCACAAGTGTAGCTATCATATGTCATCATACAATGGTTTTACCATCTCACTGACTGTATATATTCTATGCTGTAGCTTTTATTCCCATGACTTACTCATTATATAACTAGAAGCCTGCTTCTGCCATTCCCCTTCACCCATTTTGGGTATCACTCCATTCCGTTACCCTCTGGCAACCATCAATCTCTTCCCAGTATTTATAGATCTGATTCTGCTTTTTGTTTATTTATTCATTTGTTTTGTTGTTTTAGATTCTACATATAGATAAAATCATATGGTATTTGTCTTTCTCTGTCTGACTTATTTCACTTAGCATAATACCCTCTAAGTCCATCTAGGTTGTTCCAAATAGCAAGATCTCATCCCTTTTTTTTTTGTGGCTGAATAATGTTCCATTGTGCACATACACCACGTTTTCTTTATCAATTCATTTATCAATTGACATTTGGGTTGCTTCCGTTGGCTATTGTAAGTAATGTTGCACTAAACATGGGACTGCATATATCTTTTCAAATTAGTGTTTATAGTGTTTTAGTTTTCTTTGGGTAAATGCTCAGTAGTGGAATTATTGAATCATATGGTATTTTTTTTTTTTTGGTATTTCTATTTTTAATTTTTTGAGGAACTTCCATATTATTTTCTACAGTAGCTGTACTAATTTACATTACCTCCAGTGGTGCATAAGGGTTCCTTTATCTCCAAGTCCTCACCAACACTTGTTATCTCTTGTCTTTTTGATTCTAGCCATCCTGATGGTGTAAGGTATTATCTCATTGTGGGTTTGATTTGCATTTTCCTGATGACTAGTAATGTTGAGCATCTTTTCATATGTCTGTTGGCCATATCAATTGAAAATATCTTCTCCCACTCAGTAGGTTGCCTTTTCATTTTGTTGATTGTTTCCTTCGTTGTGCAAACCCTTTTTATTTTGGTGTAATCCCAATAGTTTATTTTTGCTTTTGTTTCCCTTGCCTTAGGAGACATAGCTAGAAAAATGGTGCTACTGCTTATGTTCTCTTCTAGGAGTTTTATAGTTTCAGGTCTCACACTTAGGTCTTTAATCCAAAATAAAATACATTTATGAAAGACAAAACAAAATAAAATACAGATTATTAGACTTTACAATAAACTTTCTATACTACTGGTTTGGATACTATTTGGCTAGAAGGATGCTGATGCTAAAGCTAACAATGAAAACACAGGAGAGGATTAAGGATAATGAAGATTAGTTCATGGTTGGATAGGTGATTTTGAAGGGTTGGGACAGCACCTAAGTGAAAAGAATTTGAGACCAACAACAGATACTGGTTCTGGAGATCTATGTTAAATTTAGGAATCTAGTGTAAGTTGTTAGGGATAAGAGGATAAAGTGAGAAGAAAGTACTAAAATTGGAGTCTTGGAGAGTAGCTACATTGTAGGTCTAGGAAGAAAAAACAAGACTCTAGAAAATTCAGGGACAGAAAAGAGGAATAAAAAACAGTTGATGGAGTACATTGTTAGATATTGGAATGGGCAAGAATAAGGACTGAGTAATTTGGACTGGGTGAGTAAGAATACATTAGTGACTCCTTAGAATGCGGCTTTATTCAGAAGAAGTTAAGGAGCAAAAGGAGAAAATAGAAACAGCAAGCATAAACTCCCCCCCCCCCCAAAAAAAAAAAAAATGTGGTAAAGAGAGGAAGGAACCAAGTTGGGTTCTTGAAAAGCATGGCTTTTTCAGTTTGGGTAAACTTGGTACTATTTTCAGCCAGTATTTCTTTTCTTTTTTTAAGATTATTTATTTATTTATTCATATAGAGACACATACACACACACAGAGAGAGAGAGAGAGAGAGGCAGAGACACAGGCAGAGGGAGAAGCAGGCTCCATGCAGAGAGCCTGACATGGGACTCGATCCTGGGTCTCCAGGATCATGCCCTGGGCTGCAGGTGGGGCTAAACCGCTGCGCCACAGGGGCTGCCCTCAGCCAGTATTTCTATGCAGTACTTATGTCTTGGGGAGTCTCCTTGTCTCTTTTGCTGCTCATTCTCTTCTTCCTAGCCCTTGAATAGTGCAATGTCCTTTTCCTCATTTATATTCACTCCCTTGGTGATCATACTGGAAGTCTCCATTTGCCCCCTCTAGGTGCACTCTTCCTTTTGTACGTGCTTTCTTTCTCGGAGGCTGACCTGCACAAACTACATCAACAAGCTTCTTTACCCTTTGGCTTTTGTTGAGTTTGGCTAATGTAGAATCCCAATAGGACACTGGAGGGAAAGTAGGAGGAAAGTGAAATTGGAGCATTTATCCCCTGGCTCCCAAACTGGCTGAATTGACGGAAGGTCACTGCTCCACTTGAGTCAGCCCCCTATAAGACTGCCCTGGGTCTGGTAACCACTTCCTCTCCTGGTCCCTTCAGGCCTAGGTGTGTAAACAGGATAGATATCACACTCTGTTTTCCCTGACATCTTGCCCACACCTTTATAAATTGTCTCTTTATTAATCCTGTGCCATTCATTTGCTCCTGGGACCTTGACTGATACAGTGATCTTTTCTAGTCTCGTGGCTTTAAATATCAGCCACATGCCAATTGCTCCCAAATTTATAGCTCCAGTTTCAACCTGTTTCCAGACTGCAGATTCACGTATCTGGCTGCCAGCTCAATTTGGTTGTTTAATATAGGTCTCAAATGACTGATCTTTCTTTCTTTCTTCCTTTTTTTTTTTTTAAGATTTTATTTATTTATTCATGAGAGAGACACAGAGAGACGCAGAGACACAGGCAGAAGGAGAAGCAGGCTCCATGCAGGGAGCCTGATGTAGGATTCGATCCTGGGACTCTGGGATCTTGCCCTGAGCTGAAAGCAGATGCTTAACCGCTAAGTCACACAGGCGTCTCTGATCTTTCTTCCTAAACTTGTTGATGTCAATTTTGTCCTTCCGGTTGCTGAGGGCCAAAATCTCAAAGTCATCCTCAATTTCTCCCTTTTTTCATACCCCCCCCCCCCCGCCCCACCTCCATTCCTATCTGTCAGAATATCTGAGTAGGTCTGTCTCTAGTAGAGAATCTCACCACTTCTCACCACCTTTGCTCCTGCCACCCTGGTCTCACCACCATAATCTTTGGCTTCTGATAATTGGTCTTCCTACTTTTACCTTTGCTCTCTTTCACTCTATTTTTGGTATAGTAGTGAGAATGATTAAAATACAAGTTAGATCATGTCGCTCCTCTGCTTAAAACTTCTCTGTCTTACCACTTCAAGATAAAAGCCAAAAGTCCTTACCTTGACCTAAAAGTCCCTACCTACATGATCTGCCCCCGACCCCCATTATCTTTGTGACCCCATTTTCTACTCTTTCCTTTTTGATTACCCTGTGCTAGGCACATTGGCTTTCCTGACTGCTTTAATACTCTTCTCCTTGTCTGGAATGCTACTCCCAGATGTCCTTATGACTGACTCCCCCACCTCCTAATATAAGTCTTTGTTCAAAAGTCTTAATGAGGCTTACCCTAACTTCCTTATATAAAATTGCAAATTGATCTCCCCCTTGTGGCACTCCTGATCTGCCTTCCTTTACTGTTTTTTTCATAACACTTAACATTGTATAACCTATTATATAATTTACTTACTTTTTCTTATCTTTTAATTATCATGCAGTAACATTGCCCCCCCCCCCGATGGTGTACAGTTCTGTGCGTTTTAATACATGTATAAATTATTGTGACCATCACCACAATCCTTATATAGGACAGTTCCATGCTCCAAAGAATTAATCACATCTTCCCTATTCCTAACCCTGGCAACCACTGATCTGCTCTTAATCATATATTTTTGTCTTTTCAATAATGGGATCATGTGAGTATGTAACCTTTCACCACTGGCCTCTTTTACTCAGTATGATGCCTTTGAGATTCCTCTAAGTTGCTAAGTGTTATCAGTAGTTGATTACTTTTATCACCAAGTAGTATTCTATTCTGTGGCTGTACTGCAATTTATTTAGTCACCCATTGAAGGAAATTTGGGTTGTTTCCACTTACAAATAAAGCTGCTAAGAACATTTGCGTACACACTTTTTTTTTTTTTAAAGACTTTATTTATTTATTTGACAGAGAGAAAGAGAGTGGTAGCAGAGGGAGAGGGAGAAGCAGACTCCCCACTGAGCAGGGATCTCCCTACGCAGGGCTCGATCCCAGGACTGGGGACCATGACCTAAGCCGCAGGCAGTAGCTTAACTGATTTAGCCACCCAGGCACTGGTTCATGGACTTATTATTCTAAGTTCCTAAAGCAGTTCCTGGCACATACCAGGAGCTCTGTAGATTAGTGAATTGCAGTATCATTTTTAATGGAAAAATATAGGGGTGCCTGGGTGGCAGAGTTGGTTGGGTGCCCTATTTGGTTTCCACTGGGGTTGTAATCTCCACCTGGTGCCCAGCCTCAGGTTCCACGCTCCGCGAGGAGTTTGCTTAAGACTCTTCCTCTGCTTCTCCCCCCTGCACATACTCTCTTTCTCTCAAATAAATAATTAAATCTTAAAAATAAGATAAAATGGAAACGTATAGTAAAACCATAATCACTCTGAATACATTCAGTGTGTACCTTGCCAATCCCTAGACTGAGCAGTCTACTCAAACCCCAAATGACAGGATACTTGAGCTGAAAGACACCTGCAAGTTGAGAATGTAAAAGACTTTTTACTGAAAGTAAAGTATTCCTTTTTAATGTTTCTGGTGGCCATCTATCAAATTCCTGATTTGGAGGAGGAGCTTGGGATGAGGTTGTGGAGAAACCTTAGGAGAATACTTTAACAGTGATGTCACCATAACTCATTTGTGAGTGAAATGACAAGCCAGCTCTTCCACCCTCAGGATAACCCAGAGACAAATTTGTTTGCAAAACCTGGGGAAGATAATGGCACATTGTCTGATCCATTAGTTTCACTTAAACTCACAGTAAAGGTCACCAGATTAGGTAAGAAAAAGATAAGTGTTAGAGATAAAGAGGAAAACTGGGATGCCTGGGTGGCTCAGCAGTTGAGGGGTGAGTGTCTGCCTTTGGCTCAGGGTGTGATCCTGGGTTGGGGGATTGAGTCCTGCATCGGGTTCCCTGCAAGGAGCCTGCTTCTTCCTCTGCCTAGGTCTCTGCCTCTCTCTCTCTCTCTCTCTCTCTCTCTGTGTGTCTCTCATTAATAAATAAGTGAAATCTTTTTAAAAAGGGGAGGAGAGATAAAGAGGAAAATAATTATTATATGAAAGGTTGATGTTTGGAAGGGAAGGGGATTGATTTACTGGAATACTTGCGTTGACAACCGTAAGTTGCGTCTGCACTATGAAGTATCTTTTCACAGCCACATAGGATGACATTCAGGTCAAAATCAGATGCTGCCTAATGCCCCAAACCAGGATCACAGAGTACCTCATTAAAATACATGGACCCCCTGTAAATCTGTTCATTGGAGTTGGAATTCAGTAAGAATCAATTGGATCTTGGATCCCATCCAGTGCATTATAGTTTTTGAAGGCTCAATAAGATTTCATTTTAAGGTGGTTCCATGTTTAAAGTTTGAGCAAAGTTTCAGAATAAATTTTGTTTCTTAAGAGTTTTTTTGTGGGAGGATCCCTGGGTGGCTCAGCGGTTTGGCGTCCGCCTTTGGCCCAGGGCGCGATCCTGGAGTCCCGGGATTGAGTCCCGCCTCGGGCTCCTGGCATGGAGCCTGCTTCTCCCTCCTCCTGTGTCTCTGCCTCTCTCTCTCTCTCTGTGTTTATCATAAATAAATAAATTAAATAAATAAATAAATAAAATCTTTTTTAAAAAAGGTTTTTTTTTGGTATAAGTTATATGGACTCATAAGAATTTCAATTTTTTTTTTTTTTTAATTTATGATAGTCACAGAGAGAGAGGCAGAGACATAGGCAGAGGGAGAAGCAGGCTCCATGCACCGGGAGCCCGATGTGGGATTCGATCCCGGGTCTCCAGGATCGCGCCCTGGGCCAAAGGCAGGCGCCAAACCGCTGCACCACCCAGGGATCCCCAAGAATTTCAAATATACAAAACTATATAAAGAAAAGAAGACAGTCCTACACCTATACATAAGCACTATTGACTATTGATATTTTGATGAAAGCCCTTCCAGACCTCCTTCCAGGTGTGTGTATAGTATATGTATGTGTTTTCGTCACTCTGATGAAAGGGTTATAGTGATGCTCTTAGGGTGAGGGAAGCCTCTTTCATTTTCAGTAAGAGTGATCATGATCAGTACATAGGGGAAAGGAAATTAACTTCATCTAAAACATTGCAAACATCAGTGTTTAAACATTTTGAGGATGATTTACACAACTATCAGGAAAAATTAAGTAATTATGAAGTATATTATGAGTACTAAGTCAACCTGAATGCCATATAGGGGTATAGAGTCTTTACTTTTCCTGCCAGGGATCCAGGTGAGAGTACTATGGTAACTGGAGAGGTCTAATTATAGGACTTAAACAGAACACTGTTAACTTTCCACCTCTCCCATATCTCAGGTAAATTAGAAACAGATGTATATTCAGTTCTTCAGCTATTATGGATGGCTAGTTAGATTGGGATATGAGCCAGTTGTCCTCAACTTGAGTGAAACCACTGCTCTTTCATGAGGCCATGAAATAGGCTGAGTACATATGTCTGTTTTATTTAAATATATGTGCAGTTATCAGTTTAGTGATGCTACTATGTGACTGAATGAACTTCTGAGTAGATCATGAGGGGTCCTTTTTTTACCACTATAATATGCAAGAGTAATCTTTTAGAATGCCTTTAATTTCCTCTGGTTGGTAGCCCAATAGTTGGTATACTGCCTTAAATGTTCAAAAAGCAAGTCTCTGCCATTGGCTGTGACTAGAAACCTAGGAATTTCTGCTAAAGTTCTTGTGATCTAATCCTCTCTTGAAAGCACAAAACTAAAGCATGTATTGAAATGCCTGAGTCAGCCGCTCAAGGGATATATAGGCTGCACCCCTGCTTATTTTTCTAGGATGAAAAAAATCTCCTTGATGACTTGAGGCAGCTAGCTTTTACCTTTTTTTTTTTTTTTTTTTTTAAGATTTTATTTATTCATGAAAGACACACACACAGAGAGAGGCAGAGACATAAGCAGAGGAGAAGCAGGCTTTCTGCAAGGAGCCGGACGGGAAACTTGATCCAGGACCCTGGGATCATGCCCTAAGCCAAAGGCAGATGCTCAGCCACTGAGCCACCCAGGCATCCCTAGCTTTTCCCTTCTCAACCTAGAAATGCATGTATCACAACTGTGCATAGGAAGCAAACACACATACACAAACACATAAACTATATCTAAAAGTTGGCATTAGCATTATTATATTTTCTAGGATTATGCTTAATTTCAACAGATCTTGTTTTATAACTTATAAGGAAATAATTTCACCTTTCTACTGATTGCTGTTAAAAATTTTTAACTTTTGGGACACCTGGGTGGCTCAGTGGTTGAGCACCAGCCTTTGGCTCAGGTTGTGATCCCAGAGTTCTGGGATCGAGTCTTGCATCAGGCTCCCTGCAGGCAGCCAGCTTCTCCCTCTGCCTGTTTCTGCCTCTCTCTGTGTGTCTCATGAAAAACTAAATTTAAAAAAAAAAATTAAAAAAAAATTCTAACTACATGGGATCCCTGGGTGGCGCAGCGGTTTGGCGCCTGCCTTTGGCCCAGGGCGCGATCCTGGAGACCCAGGATCAAATCCCACATCAGGCTCCCGGTGCATGGAGCCTGCTTCTCTCCCTCTTCCTCTGCCTATGTCTCTGCCTCTCTCTCTGTGACTATAATAATAAAAAAAAAAAATTGAAAAGAAAATTCTAACTACTTAATTTAGGGAAGGGAAAAAAAAGGCACATGGGACTCCTGACTGGGTCATTCGGAAGAGCATGTGACTCTTGATTTCAGGGTCATGAGTTCGAGCCCCACATCGGGTGTAGAGATTACTTAAGTAATTAAATAAAAAGAAAAGAAAGGCATGTACTATTTATTGAAATTTTTTAAAATTTTTATTTATTTATGATAGTCACACAGAGAGAGAGAGAGACAGAGACATAGGCAGAGGGAAAAGCAGGCTCCATGCACCGGGAGCCCGATGTGGGATTCGATCCCGGGTCTCCAGGGTCGCACTCTGGGCCAAAGGCAGGCGCCAAACCGCTGCACCACCCAGGGATCCCTTGAATTTTAGTATATGCCTGAAGCTTTTACTTGTTTAGTGTTACTAAACACTAGTAGGTTATAAAGATGAAAACCTCTTAACAGTCAAGTAACTCTGAGTAGAAAATACAATTGGTATTTGAACCAAATCTATCTGAGTCCAAAGGACTATATGTCACCACATCATGCTGTAGAATGAGCTACAGAATGCTGGACTTATATTATCAATATTAAGTAAAAACAAGATGCAAAACAGTAAGCACTATATACTACCATTATGTGAAGTGTATGTCTATATATATATATGCATGTATATATGTACATGTGTATGTTTATTTTTACATATGTCTAGCATATCTAGCATATATCTGAAAGACCATATAATGGTTGTCTCCAGGGATGAGTTTTGGGCTGCTAGAAATCTAGATGTTTTATTATAAAATCTTTTATAAAAAAAGTAAATAAAAATCTTTTTTTTGGTAAGATTTTATTTATTTATTCGTGAGAGACACAGAGAGAGGCAAAGACATAGGCAGAGGCAGAAACAGGCTCCCTGCGAGGAGTGTGATGTGGGACTCGATCCCAGGACCCCAGGATCATGCCCTGAGCCAAAGGTAGAGGCTCAACCACTGAGCCCCCCAGGCATCCTGTAAATAAAAATCTTAAGATCTTTTCTATTTTTTGAATTTTGTCTTATATGCATGTATTAGTTATTCAAAAAGAAACAGTATTTTAAAGACTTAAGTGTGTTTTTAGAAACATCTGATAATTTTTTAGATTTAGAAATCTATTTGTTAGTAAAGTTTCATTGGCTTATAAAGCTCTTTTTAAAGAAAAGTTTATTTATTTAAGAGAGAGAGAGAGCACATGCATAGGGGGAGGGACAGAAACAAAGGGAGGGAATCTCCAGCAAACAACCCCCTGAATGTGGAGCCTGATGTGGGGCTCCATACAATGACCCCGAGATTTATTACCTGAGCTGAAATCAAGAGTCATCCATTTAACTGATTGAGCCAGCCAGGCACCCCGGCTTGTAAAGTTTCCAGTGCTGTGGAATGTTAATACTGACTATTATGATATTGATAAACCTTGACAATGATCATATCTTTCTAGTTTTTAATTCCCATGATACTACTGTAATAACCTACCCCATTAGAATTTGAGAGGGGAGTAGAATACTGATATAATATAACATGATAGCAGGGTTAATGATGACTATGTCTGCATTCAACCATTTACATTTTTAATGACATTTAAAATTTTAATAATCCTCAGTTTGGTTTTTGAAACAAGAACACCATGCCTCAAATGACAGCAGTTGCTAGTCATGACCAGGGTCAAAGAAGTATTTAATGAGTCTTAAAATTGAACTTAAAAAAGTTTGCCATCTAGTAAAAGCTATGTTTTAATTTGGGGCTACCATTAATCAAAATACCTTACCTTGAATACACTTTATTTTTGTATTTGTTTTCAAATCTATAATGATGTGTTAATATAGCTGTCTCCCTTAATAGATTGGGCATTCTTTGAGGGTGGGATCCATGCTTAATTTGTTTTTAGTGGATAGACTAATTACTGGCAGTTGATAGGTAGCTAAAAATACTGATTGAGTTGAATTGAATTTAACTGAACTAGAAATATTTAGCTTAGTCAGGGAAAGAGAGAAATAATCAGTTTTTAGATAATTAAGTTGTTCTCATGTGAGAGATTAAGTTTTTTTCTGTATGGCTTCAGTAGACTGCAAACCAGTTTGTGGAAGTTTCAAGAATTTCTAAATGTTGAGTTGTCTAAAACTAAGTGACACTGTCTCAGGAGGTACTGAATCTGTCACCAGGAGATTTATTCATGGCTGGTCAACTATGGAAATAATCCAAGTATTTATTTATTTGTTTGTTGTTGTTTTGGAAACTTGGGAAATTTTAAAATACTTTTCTTTTTTAAAGATTTTTATTTATTTGAGAGAGAGAGAGAGAGAACATGAGCAGGGGGAGAGAGAGAGGGACAAGCAGACCTCCCACTGAACACGGAGCCCAGTGTAGGGTTCCATGTGGGGCTCAATCCCAGGACCCTGAGATTACAACCTGAGCCAAAGGCAGACACTTAACCGACTGAGCCACCCAGGCGTCTCCATTTGTTTCTTTAACTCATTTTCAAACATATATTGAGCACACACTGTACTAGGTGTTGGATACTAAGACTGAATCCATCATAAGTCCTGCCCTCAAAGAACTCAGACCCAGCAGGTGGTTGGAAGTATTAGCAAAGGATATAACCCAGGGTGCTGAGAGGTTGTGACAGAGGTGTGTTGGTAATACCCTGGGGAGAGTTGACAGGAAAGGTTGCTGAAGAGGTAACTCTGAAGTAGAGTTGACCAGGCAGAGAAAGAGGAATCCTAAGCAGAAAGAAAAATACATGCAAAAGCTCAGAAGTTAAACTTTTTAGAATATAGTAGTGGCATTTCGTTTGGATTATGTAGCCTTTAAGATATTCTCCAATCCTAAAATGCTGTGTGCTGGCTCTTTAACTTAGTGTCTTTTTTAACTGACCAACAGATATTAAATGTATGTGTGTATTTCAGTTGTCATTGTTCATAGGAAGCAAAAACAGTAACCTTCTTCTTTGATTTTTGTTTGTAGTCAAGTTCATCCGAGAAGTAACACCATATATCAAGAAACCATCATTAGTATCAGATCTACCTTGGGAAGGTGCATCTCCTCAGTCACCAAGCTTTAGTGGCAGTGAGGACTCTGGTTCTCCAAAACACCAGAACAGCACCAAGGACAGGAAGGTCATCCCTCTCAAAATGTGCTTTGCTGCTAGAAACCTAAGCATGCCGGATCTGGAAAACAGGTGAGCTGTACCTAAAGGGAGAATATCGTACTCACAGCTTTACAAACTTAGGGACATATTGCAATATTACTCATGCATATTGTTAATAATATGACTGTTGACAACATTATGCAGAGGAAAACATCAGCCTAAGATGAGAGAATAATTTTGGGGGTTCCATATATATCTTTTTTAAAAAAAGATTTTATTTCTTTATTCATGAGAGAGATAGAGAAAGAGGCAGAGACATAGGCAGAAGGAGAAGCAGGCTCTCTGTGGGGAGCCCGATGCGAGACTCGATCCTGGGATCATGACCTGAGTCAAAGGCAGATGCTCAACCACTGAGCCACCGAGGTGACCGTGGAGTTCCATATTTAAATTACTGTACACATACATGTACATATACATATATGGAAAAATTTGGGACAAACACACAAGAAACTTCATGGTGGTTCCTCCCAGCGAGTAAAATAAGATTAGAAGGGTAGGGCAGCCCAGGTGGCTCAGCGGTTTACCTCCACCTTCAGCTCAGGGTGTGATCATGGAGACCCAGGATCGAGTCCCACATCTGGCTACCTGCATGAAGCCTGCTTCTCCCTCTGCCTGTCTCTGCCTCTCTCTCTCCCTGTGTCTCTCATGAATGAATGAATGAGTAAATAAATAAATAAATAAATAAATAAATAAATAAAATAGATTAGAAGGGTAGAAGGACTTCTCTTAATTTCACACTTTTCTGGAATATTAGTACTTTTCTCACTCTGAATTTAATTCATAATTTTAAAAACCTTGTTAAATTTTAAATGTCTCCTCAGATGGAAACTCCTTATATTGTGCATAATGTAGAGTCAGAGATCTGATTATAGATATGGCTGCCTCAGCTAGCAATGTGACCCTGGCAACTTGACATCTCTTGACTTGAGTGTCCTTATTTGTAAATAGAGAGAGTTGATTTTGAATAATTTCTAGTGTCCCTCGCATAGTTCTATAACCATTCAGGTTCTGTGACTTTGTCCTCAGTGATTCTGTGAGGTGATACTGGTAAACCTAGTGTTTGGTTAGAGATTAGGGGGAGAAAAAGAGAGAGAGAAACTTATCCAAAGACCTAGTTAAGCACCAGACTTTATATAATGTACTTTCAGTTTTATGGTCTCTTCTGATCTGAATGTATAGCCAAATACCCAATCAGGATGGGATGGATCACAAGAAGACAGCAGGAAGCTCAGTGACCTTGGGCATTTTTTTGAAGATTTTTTATTTATTTGAAAGATAGAGAACGCATGAACAGGGGAAGCCAGGAGCCTGATGAGGGACCCAATCCCAGGACCCCAGGGTCATGACCCAAGCTGAAGGCAGATGCTTAATGAGCCCCCCAGGTGCCCCAACATTGGGGATTTTAGACCATGGGGACATTAAAAGTCCTGCTCTGTAATATATTGTGTGTGTGGCATACTGGAAAGAGTTGAGCTCTGCAATCAGATAAACCTTCTTGTGGAAATCAGACAATCTTGATTAGGGTGACCTGCTGAAAGGAAGGCTCTGAGCAAATCCTTTCACCTCCACAAACCACCGTATCCTCATTTTTTTTTTTAAAAAAAGAATAATAATACTTAACTCAGTGTGCAGATTAAATGAGACAATAATATGAACCCTTTGCACAGAGCCAGGTTCATTGTAGGTTCTTAAGAAAGAGTGGCTTGCAATTAGTTAAGCATCTCCCTTCGGCTCGGGTCATGATCCTGGGGCCTGGGTTGAGCTCCAGGTTGGGCTCCCCACTCAGCGGGGAGCCTGCTTTTCCCTCTCTCGTTGCCCCTCCCCCTTGTTTGTGCTTTCTCTCTTGCTTGCTCTCTTTCAAATAAATAAATTTTTTTAAAAAGTTTTTTTTTTAAAGATTTTTATTTTATTTATTCATGAGAGACACAGAGAGAGCGAGAGAGACAGAGATACAGGTAGAGGGAGAAGCAGGCTCCATGCAGGGAGTCTGATGCGGGACTCGATCCCAGGACTCCAGGATCACGCCCTGGGCCAAAGGCAGGCCCTAAACTGCTGAGCCACCCAGGGATCCCCCCCAAAAAATATTTTTTAAAGAGTAGCTTGAAGAAGTCTTAACTGCCAATTATGTTTACACATTTTGAAAATTATGTTCTGATATATTTGTATTGATCTTGTTTTCTTTCTTTTACAAGTTCAAGACATTATGGAAATTGTTTCAAGTTACATATAGATTTATTCATGAAAGATTGTGTGCATGTTAAATTATATCTAAATACAACACAGCTTGGTCTTTAAAGAATTGCTTTTTTTTCATAAAGTAAGAATTTAATTTGCAAAGTAATCACTTCTAACTTTTAGATCAAAATTATTTTTTTTCTTCAAATGAAATGCATTTTTGGAGAGCTTTTGGTTAATTATGAACTTAAAAAAATTAGGAAAAAAATAAGTAAGGACCACAAAGAAGGAACTAGAATAGAGAAACAATGTGATAAAGAACAAACAGCAACTAAATTTGTCAACTGGTTGTCAGGCTGAGGAATTTTTTCAGGCTAAGTCTCTTCATTGTAAATCATTTCTGAGAATGAGAATAGGTATTTCTTGTCATAGTCTGTTGTGGCTGCTGTAACAAAATATCATAGACTGGGTGGCTTATAAACAACAGAAATTTATTTTTCACAGTCCAAGAATAGGAAGGATAGAAGTCCAAGATAAGGTGCCAGCAGAATCCGTGTCTGGTGAGGGCCGGCTTCCTGATTCATAGATGACTATCTTCTTGCTGTGTCCTCACATAGCAGAAGAGTCTAGAGAGCTCTCTGGGGTCTCTCTCTCTCTCTCTTTTTTTTAAAGATTTATTTATTTATTTATTCACGAGAGACACAGACTGAGAGAGAGGCAGAGACACAGGTAGAGGGAGAAGTAGGCTCTTCGGAGGGAGCCCGATGCGGGACTCGATTCCGGATTCCGGGATCACGACCTGAGCCAAAGGCAGGTGCCCAACTGCTGAGCCACCCAGGTGTCCCTGGGGTCTCTTTTATAAGAGCGCTCATGACCTAATCACCTCCCAAAGGCTCTATCTCCTAATATCACATCGAGGGTTAGGATTTTAACATATGGATTCAATGGGGCAGGACACAGTCTGTAGCACCTGTAGCGCTGCTGATATGGTGGGGTATTAGAGAAAAAGAAAAGTGTTATAAAGTTTCTACAGAACTCTGAGGTTGTGGGAGGAGGAAGGTGATGTGACTTGGCTGTATTATTGAAGATTGTGCTACTTTATCTTCTACTTAGACATCTTTTAGAGCTCAGTACCTTTGGCCTTTATTAAAGGCCAGGATCACGGGTTGCACACTCTGTAGGATACATACTAAATGCTAAAGACATTTGGTGCATGATCAGGTTTGAAATAGATCTTCAGAACCAATTGGAGACAGAAGTTTGGGTTACAAGATTTGTATCACATCTTGCTCTTCGATAAGAGAGGGTCAGGGACGGGTGAGTGGCTCAGCGGTTGAGCATCTGCCTTCAGCCCAGGGCGTGATCCTGGAATCCCGGGATCAGTCGCACATTCGGCTCCCTGCATGGAGCCCGCTTCTCCCTCTGCCTGTGTCTCTGCCTCTTTCCCTGTGTCTCTTGTGAATAAATAAATAAAATCTTTAAATAAATAAATAAAATCTTTAAAAAAAAAAAAAAAAGAGAGGGTCAGTTTCCTGGACCATGGTATACTAAATGAGGAAAAGTCTTAGAAGATTCAGGCTATTGTAGATTCTCAATCTTAATGCTACAAAGTAATTTGTTTCTCATTTTACTTGAAATGCTAAGATTTATAGATAATTTGCTTTTTGTAAAATATAAATTGTAAGAGAATCAAAGTTATTTCTTTATCACTCCTCCTTGCATTCCAGTGTGCTTTCTGGAGAAAAAGAAAAGCAGTAGAATTAGTGCCTGGCAAAATTATGCAGAACTTCAGTTATGTCCACAGGAGTGGGAACATCTATATGTCTTAGGAGAAAAAAATGTTCAGAACCCATTAGCTAGTCAGATAGAAGTTAGATGATGAGCTTTGAAACTTTGGCCAAGCTATTTCTTTTCTGTAAGCCTTGGTTTCCTCCTGTACAAAATGAAAGCTTATATGCAGATTAAATAAGAGGATGATTGCAAAATTGGCATAGTAAGCTTTCACTATACTATTATTTCATGTGCCATTTGTGTCCTATGACCTTAAATAAATCCCTTAATTTCTCTGTCCTATTTTCTCTGTTTGTAAAATGGACATAATAATGTTTGCTCAACATTAGAACTACTTCAAGGATAAATAAGATAATATCTAGAAAATCACTTGGAGCTCTTTGATCCTTAAATTTATCTCAGCTCTGTCTCAGGAAGATGTCATGACAAGTAACACAGCTGTAACATTTAAAGCCATGGAAAAAACCAATCCATCGCAGGAACAGTAAAAATAAGTTTTGTTAGGACATCTGTGAGCAAAACATTTATCAAGTTGCAGCTTTATATAACTGACCATATTTCTATTTGGAAATTTTAATCTTCAACATAGTCTCTCGTAAAACTCAGAGCAAGAAATAGGCCTAAATGTTCCGTAATGTGGAAAATACTTATTCTGTTCTTTAGGCCGTTGGTGGGCATGTGGTTTCCCAACATTCGTTACTTTTTTCCTAATGTTTTATTGTAAAAGATCTTCCACGTAAAGCAAGGTCAAAAGAATTCTATAGTCAACATTCATTTTCCCACCACCTAGAGTCAACCGTGAACATTTTACTATACCTGCTTTTTTTTTTTTTTAAAGATTTTATTTATTTATTCATGAGAGACAGAGAGAGAGAGAGAGAGAGAGAGAGAGAGGCAGAGACACAGGCAGCGGGAGAAGCAGCCTCCATGCAGGGAGCCGGATGTGGAACTCGATCCCGGGTCTCCAAGATCAGGCCCTGGGCTGAAGGCTTGCACTAAACCACTGAGCCACCCAGGCTGCCCCTATACCTGCTTTTTTTTTTTTTTTTTTAAGGTTTATTTATTTATTATGATAGACATAGAGAGAGAGAGGCAGAGATACAGGAGGAGGGAGAAGCAGGCTCCATGCCGGGAGCCCGACATGGGACTTGATCCCGGGACTCCAGGACCTCGCCCTGGGCCAAAGGCAGGCGCCAAACCGCTGAGCCACCCAGGGATCCCCTATACCTGCTTTTTTTAAAATTTATTTTTATTTTAAAAATATTTTATGTATTTATTCATGAGAGACTGAGAGAGAGAGGCAGAGACCCAGGCAGAGGGAAAAGCAGGCTCCATGCAGGGAGCCTGATGTGGAACTCGATCCCAGAACCCTGGAATCACTACTTGAGCCAAAGGCAGACACTCAACCACTGACCCACCCAGGCGTCCCTACTATACCTGTTTTAGCACAAGTTGACCTATCTGTCTATATGTCACTCCATTTTAATTTTTCTTGATACTTTTCAGAGTGAATTGCAGACATTAATATATTTCCGTTTAAATAAGCATGCATATAAATAAGTATGCATATAAATAAGTAAATTTTGGTGTTTCATTGTAGTTTTTTTTTTCTTTTGAGGAAATATTTACGGATAATAAAATGCACAAATCATACACTTTGACAAATGCATACAGTTATGTAACATAAGCCTATCAAGATGTAGAACATTACCATCACCCTGGAAAGTTTTCTTGTGCCACTTCTCAGTCAATTCCTTCTCTCACCTTCAAAGGCTATTACTGTTCTGACTTTCTACTACAGATTAGTTTTAACTATTCTGAAACTTCATATGAATGCAATCATAGATACTATTTTGAGGTAGAATTCTTTTGCTCAGCATGAGGTTTTTGAGATTCATTTATCTTTTTTTTTTTTTAAGATTTATTTATTCATGAGAGACAGAGAGAGAGAGAGGCAGAGACACAGGGAGGGAGAAGCAGGCTCCATGCAGGGAGCCCCACGTGGGACTTAATCCCAGGTCTCCAGGATCACACCCCGGGCTGAAGGCGGCACTAAACCGCTAGGCCACCGGGGCTGCCCAAGAGTCATTTATCTTACTGCATATATCAGTAGTTATTTCTCTTTTATTGCTGAATGATACTGTGTTATATGAATATATCACAATTCAGTTATGTGTTTTTGCATTGATGGAAACTTTTTAGTTTTTTTTATCTTTTTTTTTTTTAAGATTTTATTTATTTATTCATAGAGACACAGAGAGAGAATGAGAGGAAAAGACACAGGCAGAGGGAGAAGCAGGCTCCATGCAGAGAGCCTGATGTGGGACTCGATCCAGGGTCTCTAGGATCAGGCCCTGGGCTGCAGGCGGCACTAAACTGCTGCGCCTCCGGGGCTGCCCTATTTTTAGTTTAGAGTTAATAAAGTAACTATGAATATTTTTGTAGAACCCTTTGTAGGCATACATTTTCATTTTTCTTTGGTAAAGTCTTAGGTGTGGAATTGCTGGGTAAAATAGTTTAGTTTTCTGGGGCGCCTATGTGGCTCAGTGGGTTAAGCGTCCAACTCTTGATTTCAGTCCAGGTCATGATCTCAGGGTCATAGGATTGAGCCCCGAGTTGGGCTCCTTGCTCAGTGGGAGTCTGTTGGAGATTCTTTCTTTCCCTTTCCCTTTCCACCCCTCGCCATCCTGCTCTCTGAAATAAATAAATAAATCCCTTAAATAAAAGTTTCGTTTTCTGAATGCCAGTCTTTTTTCCAAAGTGATTGTGCCATTTAAATGAATACTGTTATTAATAAGTTAAATACACCAGCAGCGCATGAGAGATTGCGTTGTTCCACGTCCTTGCCAACATTGGTGGTGTCAGTCTTTTTTTTTTTTTTTTTTTTTTTTTAATTTTTATTTATTTATTTATGATAGTCACAGAGAGAGAGAAACAGGCAGAGACACAGGCAGAGGGAGAAGCAGGCTCCATGCACCGGGAGCCTGATGTGGGACTCGATCCCGGGTCTCCAGGATCGCGCCCTGGGCCAAAGGCAGGCGCCAAACCGCTGCGCCACCCAGGGATCCCCGTGTCAGTCTTTTTTAATATTAACTACTCCAGTGGAAAGTAGTAGAATCTCTTTGTGAATCATCTTTCATCTTGATATAAGGGTTTCACTTTTTTTTTTTTTAAAGATTTTATTTATTTATTCATGAGAGACACAGAGAGAGAGAAGCAGAGACACAGGCAGAGGGAGAAGCAGGCTCCAGGCTGGGAACCCGATATGGGACTCGATCCCCGGTTCCCAAGATCACGCCCCGGGCTGAAGGCCACGCCAAACCGCTGAGCCACCCAGGCTGCCCAGGGTTTCACTTTCTAAACCAAAAATTTACTTGACCTGAGAGGGAAACATCTTTTTTTCTGTTTTATTACTACTTTGATCTAGTTTCAGTGTCTAGAGCTGAGAAAAAGTGCTGACCATCAGAATAAGTAAGGAGGAGGAGGAAGTTCGTTCTCTTCTTCCAACTTGAGTTTTCAAGACTTCACTAGGCATTCTCATAGTTCTAAGCTGTTCATTGTGGGAAGTGAAAGCTAAGTAAGTACTGATGAAGTCCAGAGAAAGAACATGCGCCCATTCTTTCACAAATAGCACTGTGGGCAGTGTGGAGTTTAGCAATGACAAGGTGTTCTTAAGTGCTGCTTTCCAGAAATATAAATGTTAATTTGAGCTGGTTCACGAAGTCTTGGTCGTCCTCATATTGGCTGTTTCTCATTTAAAAGGTAAATTTTGGCTTTCTGAAATATTAAAACAATATGATTATTATTAAATATATAAGATATGTCGAAGACAACTAAAAGGAGAAATAAACAGGCTAGACTTACAGAATCCTGTTTCGGTGTACCTAAACATTAATTTGATTCATCTGATCAAAATGTACTTATATTTCTCAGGAAATCCTCAGTGGTTTGACTAGTGGCCAAAACTCTTCACACTGTAGCTGTCTCCTCCTCTCTCCCATGGGCCCAAACAATTACTGGCAGACTGCCTTCAGATTTTTATTAGCAGAGTTTTCATTTGAATTTTTCTTTTAGAACAGCACTAGACTTTCTGAAATACTTTGCCCCCTTTATCAGTTGTGGGGCTCCTTCTCCAAAGGCAAAGTCTTCTGGATCCTAGAATCATCACTCCTGTTTTGGAGTTTCTTTTCAGTGTCTTATAAATTAATATTCTATTTCACAGTCCCTTCTTAAGAAACTTAAATTTCTCTTTCATGAAAAATTGGTGCTCCTGCCTTGTGAACTAATTTACTGTCAATTTTCATCTTTTTCCAGGCTAGAGGTCCTGTTGTCTTATCCTATTTAATCAGGTTTAGTTTTATTTTATAACATTTATTTTCCATTCTTCTGGTTATTAATAACTAGGATCTTTGACATCAAGATTTTCAGAGTTTAGACTGTGTCAAAGGAGTCTGAGAGACTGTCCCAGAAACTGTATGAAGTGTAAAGGCATTTTCAGAAGGTGGAACGTTTTGTGCCTAGAGAAGGATGAACAGATTCCTATCTTTAGTACTAAGTAGGTCAGTAGGAGGAGTGAAAGAAATTTCTCATCATGGTTTTGCGACTGAACTTTTTAGCATGTGTTTAAAGGATGTTAAGCTGGTTATAGTGCCAAAGCAACCCAGTGGAAATAAATAGCCCCAAACAACTAGCTTGATATGGGGACTGAATTCAGGATATCACTGGCTCTTTTCAGTTTAGTGGGATAAGGGTGGATATGAATCTTTTGCTAGGTTGAGGGTGGGGCAGTCACTGAGTGCTGGGTGTGGGGAATGCTGGAACAGACTTGCAGCCAGCTTCTCTATTTTAGCTATGTGCTTTACTCCCACTCCCAGAGTTAACTCATGCTCTAATTCCCCATCCTATTCAGGATTCTGCAACATGGATTGACTGGGATTTCACTCCTCACTTTTCTTAGGTCTGCTAAGTCATTTAACTCCTCTGTCTGCTTGCCAGCTTCCATAATTTTGTTGTAGTTCCCCCTCCCCTGGCTGATCCTCTTCCCCCTCTCCCCCCAAATAAATAAATAAATAAAATCTTTAAAAAATAAAAAACAGATAAAAATGGGCAACAGATCTGGACACCTTAGCAAAGAAGAAATACAGATGGCAAATAATAATATGAAAGATGCTCAACATCACATGTCATTAGGGAATTACAAATTAAAACAATGAGATACCACTACACTTATTAGAATGGCCAAAATCCAGAACACCAACAGCACCAAATGCTGGAGAGAATGCAGAACGATAGGAACTCCTATTTATTGTTGGTGGGAATGAAGAATGGTACAGCAACTTTGGAAAACAGTTTGGCAGTTTCTTACAAAGCTAAACATAGTCTTAACATATGACCTACTACTTGTGCTCATTATTTACCCAAAGAAGTTGAAAACTTAATGTTCACACAAAGACCTGCACACCAGTGTTTATAGAAGCTTCATTCAGAATTGCCTAAACTTGAAAGCAGGCAGGAAGTCTTTCAGTAGGTGAATGGATAAAAAAAATTGTGTGGTACATCCAGACAATAAAATATTAATCAGCAATAAAAAGAAATGAGCTCTCAAGGACGAAAGACATGGAGAAACCGTAAATGCATATTTCTAAGTGAAAGCAGCCAGTCTGAAAAAGTGACATACTGTATGATTCCATGGAGACAGTAAAATGATTAGTGGTTACCACAAGTCAGGGCCAGGGCCTGAATGATGGAGGAACCAATAGGTAGAGCACAAGGATTTTTAGAGCAGTGAAATTATTACTCTGTAGAATACAGTAATGGTAGATCTATGGCATACTTTTGTCAAAACTTGGAATATACAATACAAAGAGTGAACTGGGATTTTAGTTAATAATATTGTATCATTATTGGCTGGCTCATCAGTTGTAACAAATGGACCACACTAATGCAAGATGTGAATAATAGGGTATATTGTGGAGAGTCAGGGAGGGGTGGTGTTTTGGAGTTCTCTGTACTTCTTACTCAGTTTTTTATATAAACCTAATACTGCTGAAAGAAAAAGTCCATTACATTTTACAAAAATCACTTTTGGGGCACCTGAGTGGCTCAGTCAGTTAAGCATCTGCCTTTGGCTCAGGTCATAGTCTCAGAGTCCTGGACCGAGTCCCATATCGGGCTCCCTCCTCATCAAGCAGTCTCCTTCTCCCTCTGCCCCTCCTCTTTCTTGTGCGCTCTCTCTCTCTGTCTCTGTCTCTGTCTCTCTCTCTCTGTCTCTCGCTTGCTGTCTCCCTCCCTTGCTCTCTCAAATAAATAAAATAAAATAAAATATATTTTTAAAAAAATCCCCTTTAAGTGTTTATAGTGGGATTTTATTTTATTTTATTTTTTTAAAGATTTTATTTATGTATTCATGGGAGACACACAGAAAGTGAGAGAGGGAGAGACACAGGCAGAGGGAGAAGCAGGCTCTATGCAGGGAGCCCGACATGGGACCCGATCCTGGGCCTCCAGGATCACACCCTGGGCTGAAGGCGGTGGTGCCAAAGCACTAAGCCACCGGGGCTGCCCTATAGTGGGATTTTAGGAAGGAGTTGACTAAATGTGTGTGCTCAGTTGCTATGTTTTATAGGGAGCTCTAGAAATACTAGAAATGCTTTTTCTTCCTAAGATTAGTATAAGTAAGGCGCCTGGGTGGCTCAGTCAGTAGAGCATCTGCCTTTGCCTCAGGTCATGATCCCTGTGTCCTGTGATTGAGCCTCTAGTTGGGCTCTTCTCTCTCTCTCTCTCCCCCTCTCAAATAAATAAATAAAATCTTTAAAAAAATAGTATAAGCAATAAAGAAAATATACAACAACTTGCTTTGAGTTTGCAGTCACACATCTAATAATCCAGCATTGAATTTTATAGATAACTTGTCATTGAGTAACTTTTTTTTTTTTTAAGATTTTATTTATTTATTCATGAGAGACACAGAAAGAGAGGCAAAGAACCAGGCAGAGGGAGGAGAAGCAGGCTCCATGCAAGGAGACTGATGTGGGACTCAATCCTGGGAATCCAGGATCACTCCCTGAGTCAAAGGCAGATGCCCAACCACTGAGCTACCCAGGCATCCCCATTAAGTAACTTTAAAATAAGTTTGACTACTTTAATAATAATTTGAGCAGTTTTTCTGGATATTACAATTATTAACTCATCAAAAGAATTAGAAATGATTCTGCCTTTTAGTGCAATATTTATTGCAAAAATTTATTGTGTTATTGAGTGTAATATACTGCTTTAAATCTTCCCATAACAAATGTATAGCTATTTTTCTTCTAGAAAATATAACCAGTTTTTTAGCTTAAGAATCATGACAACAAAAATTGATATAGTGAAAAATAGCATCAGAAAGAATAGATGTGATAAAATAACATTGAGGGAAAAAAATAAAGTTTAATATGAATAAGCTATTTGTTTCTCTTCCTGTTTCTACTTTTGGTGGGCTTTTCCTTCTGCCTAGAAGTCTATCCTACTGGTGAACTCTCTGGTTTTATCCTTCTTTGGGTCCAATTAAATCTCCCCAGGCCATATCTTTATCTACTGTAATCCATCTTGCATCCCACCACAAGGTTATTTCTAATTAATTTATATTACAGTTTTTAATTGTGGTAAAATACCCATAACATAAAATTTACCATCTCAACCATTTTTAAGTGTATAGTTAAGTGGTAGTAAGTATATTTGTGCAACAATCTCCAAAAATTTTTAGTCTTGCAAAACTAAAATTCCATACCCATTTCAGAACATTTAAAATAATTATTTTTTCCCTATTCTCCCCTCCTCCCAACCCCTGGCAACTACCATTCTAATTTTTATTTCTACAAGTTTGACTACTCTAGATACTTCATATATGTGGACTCATACAATATTTCTCTTTTAGTGACTGGCTTATTTCACTGAACATAATGTCCTCAAGGTCACCCATGTTGCAGCATGTACCAGAATTTTCTTCCTTTTTAAGGCTGCATAATATTCCCTTCTTTGTATAATACCACATTTTTTAATCCGTTCCATTGGTGGATATTTAGGTGGTTTTTACTTTTTTTTTTTTTTTTTTAAGAGAGAGAGGGGCGGGGTGGGGGGAGAGAATCTTAAGCAGATTTTGCACCCAGCACAGAAAAACAAAACAAAAGCAAATAGCTTATGACTTGCTATCTAAAGATTTTTTTTCTTAATAATATGAGCTTTCTAGTATGGGCTCAAGTTTTGACTGTTCCCAGATCTTATTTTATGTTGTGACTCTTTTCTAGAATTTTTTGGCCTTTTGGCCATTGCCTTAGAACTTTGAAGGCATATAAAACATAGATAGAGGGATCCCTGGGTGGCGCAGCGGTTTGGCGCCTGCCTTTGGCCCAGGGCGCGATCCTGGAGACCGGGATTGAATCCCACGTCGGGCTCCCGGTGCATGGAGCCTGCTTCTCCCTCTGCCTATGTCTCTGCCTCTCTCTCTCTCTCTGTATGACTATATTAATAAATAATAAAAAAAATTAAAAAAAAAAACATAGATAGACTAGTGGCTAGCCTTTCAGATAGCTAGGTGACTAACTCCAGTGAGAGGAAGGGGACTAGGTAGGTGAGTCGGTAAGTATGAGGTAGATGTGTTTATAACCTGTTTCAGAGTGTGACACTAGCTGGGTAAGTGTGCCTTGGAGGTGTAGAGGCCTCCATTGCAGTCCTGCTTTTTGCCCCTACCATCTTGCCTCTTTTAGACAAGAAATTCATAGTAGTTATCACAGTCCTTTATAGGAGCAGGTATTGTAATCTGTAATTGTATTAATTGTTAAATTTTTGCCGTCGTCATTAGACAATAGATCCAATGAAGGCAGAGATTTTTTTTTTTCTATCTTTTTTCACCACTGTATCTCCATTGTTAGTGTCTCAAAAAATAGCTGGCATATAGTGGGTTCTCAATAAATATTTATTTAAGAAAGGATAATCTAATGACAGTTGAGATGACAATGTGTATTTGCCATATTAAGTATGGCAAATTGAAATACATGGAATCACAAAGGGTTTAGAAATGTGGCAAAAGAGAGGGGCACAAGCTTCAAGGCAGGCATGCTAGTATCCAAGTAAGCTACTTATCTTCTAAAGTAGTATAGGATCTCATGACAGTACTTCAAGGCAGCAAAAACTGTCTTCAGAAAGATGAAAGAATAAAAAGATCTGTACCTGGTCAGTGGCAGTTTTTCAGTTTTTAGCCTACCATGAAAAACACTCCTAAGAGCTTTATCTTTTGTCCATTTTGAAAGATACATATGTTCACTGTTAGAACACAGAAGTGTATACATCTATTTCATTTATTTATTTGACTTTTTAAGCTCATCTTGGCAAAAATTTTGACCAAAACAGAAAACAGTGCCCAATAAATTGCTTTCTAAGAAATTTGTTTGATGTACTTGTAGAGAAATTTATCAAATTCCTAAAGGTGACTTTCGAAGTTTGGATTGTTCTCAGTGGGGCATTAACAAATAACAGGCCTAGAGTTAAAGATCTCTTAACTCTTTTTCTCCTATGACTCAGTGGATGATTTAACTATGTAATTTTACCCAGGCCTTAAAAGCAAGTTTCAGATTTTCATAAAAAGTCCTATTCTTCAGTTATTTTCTCTTTTCTCTATTCCACATAGTGGAAATTTCAGTTCACTATTTGGCAGTTGGATTTATTTACCTAGCAATACCTTATACCAGAATTTTCTAAGTATTTAAAAAAATATATCAGTTCCTTCTTTACAGTGTGCATATGACATTCAACAAGCATGCTTTCCATTTCTTTGACATGGAAATTAAAGCAAAGCAAGGTGTTTTACCATAGCCCATACAATAGGTTCCTTCATTTTAGGTCATTACATTAACACACTGAAACAGCAGACCCAGCAGTTAGTCTTTCTGATGATTATCTTTCCATATGTGGTTTTCTGTGAAATTGGGCCCGAAGGAATTAAGAGAAAGTATCTCTATTCTGGAATGTAAAATTAAAATAGATTTCCAGTTACGTATGTTACACTCTGGCAGGTTTGATAACTTCTGATCTAGCTTTTTTTTTTTTTTTTCTTTTTCCACACAGATTGATAGAACTACATTCTCCTGATAGCAGAAACACGTTGATCCTGCGCTGCAAGGATACAGCCACAGCACACTCCTGGTTCGTAGCTATCCACACCAACATAATGGCTCTCCTCCCACAGGTGTTGGCTGAACTCAATGCCATGCTTGGTGCAACCAGTACAGCAGGAGGCAGCAAGGAGGTCAAGCACATTGCCTGGCTGGCAGAACAGGTAGGTTGAGAGGCAGGGCAGGGTCTTACTGGGTCACCATTCAGGGCCAAGGTGGCTCCCTCATTTCATATACCTGTAATCTTTATCATGCAGTCAGGTCCTGGATATCTAGCTTGCAGATCTTTTGTTTGTTGATCTTGTGTTTCTCCTCCCTACCATTTAGTTATTTGTTGCTGATTATTACCTCCATCAGAAGAACTGACTGTCATGATAATCATCATCACAAGATAACTAAAAAGAGATTCTTATTACCATCTCTTTCCTTAATGACAGAGGATAATTTTCATGATTTTAGAATAGGATCAGCAAACTTTTTTTGCCATGGGCCAGATAGTGTCACAACTACTTGACTCTGCAGTTGGAACAAGAAAACAGTGGTAGACAGTATGAAAATGGAGAGGTGTGACTGTGTTTCAATAAAACTTTATTTACAAAAACAGGTACAAGGCTGCATTTGGCCCATAGGTCATAGTTTCACAATCCCTGTTCTAGTCTATTGCCAGAGATTCAGGGACAGAAAGCTTATTCCCTTGTTCTGGGAAAAGTATAAAATATGCAAAATATTTTACAAGCCATTAGCCAAATGTATGGTTGTCTTCCACAACTGAAAAATGAAAAAAGGACATTGGGTAAAAGGAAAGGAAGAACTTAATCCAAATTAGTTTGAATCCCATTTTGACAAAAGGGAGACTTTGAGTATACATGATGTTATGGTACATCCTTTTTCTTTTGGGTCCTTGATGGTCAGCTCAGGCACCAGGAGTTGAAAAAGGAAGACTGGACTAAGGGTTCTAAAATGAGTGTTTTAAGTAGTAGTTCTGGTTTCCACTGCTTTTAGATCTTTTTAAAAGTTCCTTCATCTCTTTGAATCCTGGTTCCCTAATGTGTGTCCAAAGGGGCTGGGATTATGTCAGTATCAGCACAGGAATATATTGTTCTCTTGTTTTTATTTTGTTTTAACTAGTTTGTGAGGTCTGCTCTCCACCCTCCCCTCCCCCTTGTCCCACCTCAACACAGTTCTGATTTGATAAAACTATGGTGGGGCCTAGCAATCTTGTTTGGTAACTCACCAGGAAATTGTGTATAGACCAACACTGGACTCTACTAATCTGTTTTTTCTTTTGAGCTCTGAAATTTTATAAATGTTTCAAATAATAATTATGCTAAGTTAGAACACAGAATTAGCATTGTGATAATTTCTAAGAAGCATAATTAGGATAATTAAGCAGGGATCCCTGGGTGGCGCAGCGGTTTGGCGCCTGCCTTTGGCCCAGGGCGCGATCCTGGAGACCCGGGATTGAATCCCACATCGGGCTCCCGGTGCATGGAGCCTGCTTCTCCCTCTGCCTGTGTCTCTGCCTCTCTCTCTCTGTGTGTGTGTGACTATCATAAATAAATAAAAATTTATAAAAGAAAAAAGGATAATTAAGCAGAGAAGAAACTAATGAGAATCATGGTATAAGTACTTATGATTTTGAAAGTTTTAGTATGTTAGTTAAATTTATCATTGTTTCTAAATGTTTTAAGTTTTTTATTTTAATTCCAGTATAGTTAACATACAGTATTATATTAGTTTCAGATATACAATATGGTAATTCGGCAATTCTACACATTCCACAGTGCTCATCATGGTAAGTCTACTCTTTAAACCCCATTACCTGTATCACCCGTCCCCCCATTCACCTCCTTTCAGATAACCATCAGTTTGTTCTCTATAGTTAAGAGTCTGTTTCTTGGAAAATTAATAATTATTCTTCTTAAATTATTCCAAAAAATAGAAAAGGAAGGAAAACTTCCAAATTTATCCTGTAAGACCAACATTACCCTGATACCAAAACCAGATAAAGATATCACTAAAAAAGAGAATGTTAGGCCCAACATACTTAATGAGCATAGATGAAAAATTCTCAGCAAAATACTACCAAACCAAATTCAACAATACATTTTAAAAAAATCATTCATCACAATATAGTGGGATTTATTCCTGGGTTACAAGGGTGGTTTGATATTCACAAATCAATCAGTGTCACACATCACATCAATAAGAGAAAGGGTAAGAACCTAAAATCACGTCAATAGGTGCAGAAAAAAGCATTTGACAAAGTATGACACTGATTCATGATAAAATCCCTTGACAAAGTAGGTTTAGAGGGAACATATCTCAAAATAATCAAGACCATATATGAAAAACCCACAGCGAACATCATACTCAATGGATGTCCACTCTCATCACTTTTATTTAACATAGTACTAGAAGTCCTAGCCACAGCAATCAGACAACAAAAAGAAATAAAAGAGATCTGAATTGGTAGGGAAGAAGTAAAACTCACTATTTGCAGATGACATGATACTCTATATAGAAAACCTAAAAGAGGGCAGCCTGAGTGGCTCAGTGGTTTAGCACCGCCTACAGTCCAGGGCATGATCCTGGAGTCCCGGGATCGAGTCCCACTTCGGGCTCCCCGCATAAGAGCCTGCTTCTCCCTCTGCCCGTGTCTCTGCCTCTCTTTCTCTCTCTGTCTCTCATGAATAAATAAATTAAAAATCTTAAAAACAAAACAAAACAAAACAAAACCTAAAAGACTATCAAAAAACTGCTAGAATGGATAAATGAATTCAGTAAAATCTGCAGGATACAAAATCAGTGTGCAGAAATCTGTTGCATTTCTATAGCCTAAAAATGAAGCAGCAGAAAGAGAAATTAAGAAAAAAATCTCATTTACATTTGCACCCAAAATAATAAGATATCTAGGAACAAACCGAACCAAAACAGTGAAAGACCTATACTCAGAAAACGATAAAACACTGATGAAAGAGATTGAAGATGACACAAAGAAATAGAAAGGCATACCATGCTCCTGGATTGGGAGAACAAATATTGTTAAAATATCTACACTACCGAAAACAATCTACATGTTTAAGCACTCCCTATCAAAATACCAACAGCATTTTTCACTAGAACAAAGAATATTAAATTTGTATAGAACTGCAAAAGACCCCAGATAGCCAAAACAATCTTGAAAAAGAAAGATGAAGCTGGAGGCTTCACAATTTTAGACTTCAAGTTATATTACAAAGCTGTAGTAATCAAAACAGTATGGTACTGACACAAAAATAGACATAGATTATTGAAACAGAATAGAAAATCCAGAAGTAAACCCACAATACATAGTCAATCAGTCTTCAACAAAGGAGAAAAGAATATCCAGTGGGAAAAAGAATGTGTCTACAACAAACGGGTGCTGGGAAAACTAGACACCTACATGCAATAGAGTGAAACTGAACCACTTTTTTACATAATACACAAAAATAAATTAAAAATTGATTAAATACCTAAATGTGATACCTGAAACCATAAAAGTCCTAGAAGAGAGCACAGGAAGTAACTTCTCTGACATCGACTATAGCAACATCTTTCTAGATATGTCTTTCCCAAGGCAAGGGAAATAAAAGCAAACATAAACTATTAGGACTTCATCAGAATAAAAAACTTCTGCACAGTGAAGGAAGCAGTCAACAAAACTAAAAGGCAGCCTACTGAATGGGAGAAGATACTGCAAATGACATTCGATAAAGGGTTGGCCAAAATACATAAAGAACTTCAAAAAAAAACCAAATAATCCCATTTAAAAATGGACAGAAGACACGAACAGACATTTCTTCAAAGAAGACATCCAAAATCCAACAGACACATGAAGAAATGCTCAGCATAACTTTTCATCAGGGAAATGCAAATCAAAACTACAATGAAATATCTCATACTGTCAGAATGGCTAAAGTAAAAAAAACACAAGAAACAAGAAGTGTTGGTGAGGATGTGTAGATAAAGGAACACTTGTGCACTGTTGGTGGGAATGCAAACTGGTGCAGCCACTATGGAAAATAGTATGTAGATTCTTCATATAATTAAAAATAGAACTACCTTATGATCCAGCAATTGCACTACTGGGTATTTACCCAAGAATACAAGAACACTAATCCAAAAGGTTACATGTACCCCAATGTTTATAGCAGCATTATTTACAATAGTCAAGATAAGGAAATAGCCCAAGTGTCCAATGACTGATGAATAGATAAAGAAGATGCGGTATATATACACAATGGAATATTATTCAGCCATAATATTCAGCCATAAAAAATGAAATCTTGACATTTGCAATGACATACACGGGGCTAAACAGTAAATAAGTCAGTCAGAAAAATACCATATGATTTCACTTATATGTGGAATTTAAGAAACAAAACAAAGGGAAAATATGAAAAACAGATCAAGAAACAGACATAGAGAGCAAACTGAAGATTACCAGAGGGAGATGGGTGGAGGGATGGGTTGAATACATGATGGAGATTTAAGGAGGACACTTATCGTAATGAGTACCAGGTGATGTATTGAAATGTTGAATCATATTGTACACCTGAAATTAATATAACACTATGTTAACTTACTGGAACTAAAATAAAATCTTAAAAAATAAGATGTACATTTTATCCTAAAAAAAGTTTTTCTCCTGGCACAACAGTGCCTCTTTTTTTCCTTATTGTATATATAAATCTCTTCCTCCTCCTCCTCTTCTTCTTCGTCGTCGTCATCTTCTTCTCCTCTTCTCTTTCTTCTTCTTCACCTTGTTTACCTTTTCTTTCTTCTCCTCCTTCTTTTCCTCCTCCTCCTCCTTCTTCTAATAATGCTGCTATACGCATGGGGATGCATACATATATCCCTTCAAATTAGTATTTTTGTATTCTTCTGGTAAATACCCAGTAGTTTGATTACTGGATTTTAGGGCAGTTCTATTTTTAATTTTTTGAGGAGCCTCCATATTATTTTCCACAGTGAATGCACCAGTTTGCATCCTCACCAACAGTGTAAGAGGGTTCTTTTCTTTCTATATCCTTGCAAACACTGTTGTTTCTTACTTATATTTTCTGATTGTAGTTATTCTGACAAGTGTGAGGTGATATCTCACTATAGTTTTAGTTTGCATTTTCCTGATGATGAGTGATATTGAGCACCTTTTTTTGTCTGTTGGCGATCTGGATGTCTTTGGAGAAATATGTGTTCATATCTTCTGAAGAAGCAGTTACTATATTTAGATATTGATAATTTAGAGAGTAGGGGATATTTCTAAACCTGAAGGATAAGATAAATCCCCAGAAGAGCTGAGTTCAAGGTGGTGTTTTAGTTATCTATTGCTACATGACAAATGATTCCCAAACTTAGTGGCCTTAAAATAACAAATATTTACCTCACATAGTTTCTGAAGAAAGAAATATGGCAGCAGTATAGCTGGGTGGTTCAGGCTTGGGATCCCTCATGAAGTTTCAGTCAGGCTATCAGCCAGGGGGCAGTCATGGGAGGGCTTGACTGAGGTTGGGAGGGCCACTTCCAGCATGATCCATTCACATGGCTGTTGGTAGGAGGCCTTAGTTTCTTGCCATGGAGGCCTTTGGTACAGGGCTGCCTGAGTGTCCTTAAGACATGGCTACTGGTTTTCCCCAGAGTGAGTGATCTGAGAAAAAGAGCAAAATAGAAGCCATAGTCCCTTTCATAGTCTGTTCTGCTATATCCTTTACATTAGTTCCGAGTTAAGTTTACTCTACACCTAAGGGCTCTACCTCTTAAAAGAAGAGTAGTAAAGACTTCGTGGACATATTTTTAAAGAACCACAAAAGGTGATATGCATTTGTAATTTTGATAAATATTGCCAAATTACCTTCCATCGGGGATCGCTGGGTGGCACAGCGGTTTAGCGCCTGCCTTTGGCCCAGGGCGCGATCCTGGAGACCTGGGATCGAATCCCACGTTGGGCTCCCTGCATGGAGCCTGCTTCTCCCTCTGCCTATGTCTCTGCCTCCCTCTCTCTCTCTCTCTTTGTGACTATCATAAATAAATAAAAATTTAAAAAAAAATTACCTTCCATCAAGGTTGAACTTATTTATTTATTTATAAGATTTTATTTATTTATTCATGAGAAACACACACACATAGAGAGAGAGAGAGGCAGAGACACAGGCAGAGGAAGAAGCAGGCTCCATGCAGGGAGCCTGATGCGGGACTTGATCCCGGGACTCCAGGATCACACCCTGGGCTGAAAACAGGCGCTAAACTGCTGAGCCACCCAAGGATCCCCAGTTGAACTAATTTAGATTCCCACCAGCAATATATGAGAGTTGTTAGACATTTTTTTTCTTTTAATTTTATTCATTTGTCAGGACGCCGG
The DNA here is from genome assembly GCF_048418805.1 of Vulpes vulpes. Lineage (NCBI taxonomy): Eukaryota > Metazoa > Chordata > Mammalia > Carnivora > Canidae > Vulpes > Vulpes vulpes. The sequence continues at coordinate 181,772,693 of NC_132791.1, read as the reverse complement.
GGTGGCTCAGCAGTTGAGCGTCTGCCTTTGACTCAGGGTGTGATCCTGGGTCCTGGGATTGGGTCCCACATTGGGCTTCCTGCATGGAGCCTGCTTCTCTCCCTCTGCCTGTGTCTCTGCCTATCTCTCTCTCTCTGTGTCTCTCATGAATAAATAAATAAAATCTTTTAAAAATTTTTTATTAATTTGTTCATGAGAGACACAGAGAGAGAAACAGAGACATAGGCAGAAGGAGAAGCAGGCTCCCCATGGGGAGCCTGATGCGGGAGTTGATCCCAGGACACTGGGATCGCAACCTAAGCCAAAAGTAGACATTCAACCACTGAACCACCCAGGCACCAGAGAGTTGTTAGACTTTTTTTTTTTTTTAATTTTATTTATTTATTCACGATAGACAGAGAGAGAGGCAGAGACACAGGCAGAGGGAGAAGAGGCTCCATGCAGGGAGCCTGACGCGGGACTCGATCCTGGGACTTCAGGATCGCGCCCTGGGCCAAAGACAGGTGCTAAACTGCTGAGCCAGCCAGGGATCCCGAGTTGTTAGACATTTAAGGAGAAATTAATTTGGTTTGTGTTCCATAAAGACAAGTAGAAAGGAGGAAAACAAGGCCACCAATTCATCACAATGTCTTTTATGGACCATATTTATGTGGTGTTTCTTCCAATCAATTTTGAGCTCTTGGAAGATGGGAACACATTTTTTCCCAAATCTTTACTGCCCCCAGAGATGTTAGCCTAATGCTATATATATAGTAGATGCTCAGTAATTTTTTTTGTGTATGTCTGTATATATTCATACAAAAAACAAACAAATCACTAATTATAAAATACTGTTCAAAAATACAAGTTCAGGGATGCCTGGGTGGCTCAGCAGTTAAGCGTGTGCTTTCCAACTCAAGGCGTGATGCTGGAGTCCTGAGGATCGAATCCCACATTGGGCTCCCTGCATGGAGCCTGCTTCTCCCTCTGCCTATGTCTCTGCTTCTCTCTCTGTGTGTCTCTCATGAATGAATTAATAAAATCTTTTAAAAAATAATAATTCTCAAAATGTGTAAATACTCAAGTTAGGACCATAAACATTAAATCAGCATTAGTGGAGTGGTTTATTTAGTTTTTGCTCTCTATTTTCTATCATAATAACACAATTAAGGACAGAAGTATATCACTTGTCAAAAAGATTGATTTATAGGTTTAGGATTTAGGGAATGAATAGTAACTGTTAGTTTTTCATCTTTAGTGTTATTCAACTCTATTAAAAATAAAATTTGGAGAAGGCTGTTGTTTAGCTAGGTGTGTGCATGTGTGGGTGTTGAAACACAAGCAAACCAGAACCCTAACATTAGTATCCCTTTTTTCTCTGGCCAAATACTTACTAGTGGAGCCCCAAGGCTGCTTGTACCGATACCACAACCAAAAACACATGCTATATATAGCAGGCAGCATTTTGACTACACTGAAAGCAAACAGTGTCCTTATAACTTGAGGCAAATAGACAAACAGAATGATTTAAAATGACGTTTCACTTTACTGCAATGGTACATAGAAGAGAGAAAAGAAGTTCTCTAAAAACTAGGGACTCAAAAGGGCCAAAGAATAAACACTTTTTAAAAATTGTTAGTTGAACAAAAAGTTCTCTATCTTGAAATTAGATATTGTTTCTATTGGTATTACCAGTTTTCCTATATTGCCTAAAATATCTTCTTTATCTTTCTAAATGTCTCTAAAATACATTTAATTTAGGTTTTCCAGGACATCTGGGTGGCTCAGCGGTTAAGCGTCTGCCTTTGGCTCAGGGTGTGATCCTGGAGTCCTGGGATCGAGTCCCACATAGGGCTTCCTGCATGGAGCCTGCTTTTCCCTCTGCCTATGTCTCTGCCTATCTCTCTCTCTCTGTGTGTCTCTCATGAATAAATAAAATCTCTTTTAAAAAAATTAGGTTTTCCAAATGTATATGCTCTGATCTAGCCTTCAAAATCTCTCTTATAACTTAAGGGAAAATTAATTTTTTAAAAAATATTTTATTTGTTTATTCATGACAGACACAGAGAGAGACAGGCAGAGACACAGGCAGAGGAAGAAGCAGGCTCCATGCAGGGAGCCCGATGTGGGACGTGATCCTGGGACTCCAGGATCATGCCCTGAGCTGAAGGCAGACACTTAACCTCTGAGCCACTCAGGCATCCCGGGAAATATTAATTTTAAAAAGTCAGATTGCTAGGGCACCTGGGTGGCTCAGTCAGTTAAGCGTTCTTGCTCTTGATTTTGGCTGAGGTATGATCTCAGGGTTGTGAGATTGAGCCCTGCATTGGGCTCTGTGCTGGGCATGGAGCCTGCTTAGGATTCTCTCTCCTACTCCTTCTATCCCTCTCCTCCCGCTACCCCCTCTCTCCCTATCTTTAAGGAAAAGAAAGTGAGATTGCCATTTTAACCTCTTGGGAAGATAGATTTTGCATTATAGTGGTCCCCCTTATGCATTGGGGATATGTTTCAAGACCCCCAGTGGATACCTGAAACCACAGATAGTACTGAATGTTATATACACACTATATTTTTTCCTATTCATACATACATATAATAAAATTTAATTTATAAATTGGGCAAAGTAAGAGATTAGCAATAGCTAATAATAAAATAGAACAATTATAACAATAACTGTAATAAAAGTTATATGAATGTGGTCTCTTTCTCAAATATCTTATTGTACTATATTAGTGATTTCTGTGATGATGTGAGATGAAGTGAGGTTAATGGTGTAGGCACTGTGACGGAGTGTTAGGCTATGATTGACTTTCTCACCACACATCAGAAGGAAGATCATCTGCTTCAGGACAGTAGTTGACTGTGGGTTACTCAAACCATGAAAAGCAACCGTGAATAAGGGAAGACTACCTTATCTTCCCTATTGAAATATCATTTATAACAATTTCAGAGACAAAGACTTAGAAATCCCTTTGGGTTGTCTGTGACACAAAAATGTAAGAATCTAAAAAAATATCTGGAAATTTTCCCTCCAGATATTATAGAGTTACCCAGAGACTAAATATAGAATCTTAGAAAACTTGGATTCACTGATAAGAAAAGCTGAATTATTTCTACCATGTCTTGCTGCATTCTCAGAGTTAGGTCATCAGCACATACAAGAATATAAGTCACTTCACTGGCTAGAATTCATTTCCATTTCGTGGAATCAGTTTGTGGCTCTAACTACGAGGGGAAAGTTCTGGCAGTAGGTATTGTAACACAGAACCAAACCACTCAGGTCACTTTTCAGATTATAGATACATTCTTAGGGTGCTCTGACCTTTCCAAATGACCTTCAGAAGTCATTAAGGAAGAGAAAGTAAGAAGCAGCTTTAAAGAGAATTCTGTGAGTAAGTGATTCATCATTTTGATTTCTCCTTGAAGCCATCAGTGATAGCTGAAGCATCTATGTTTTTTTTGTTTTTGTTTTAGGATCCATGTTAAAGTAACACTATTGTTAAGCATTCCCTGTTTGTTATTTCAATGGGGGGAAATGTTTTGATATACTGGGGCAGCATACGCTTCTGCTTTCTGGCTTTGGATCCTTGACAATATGGATAAATAGTGGTTGTTTTCCTAACTTTTAAATCCTCACAGAGGTAAGTGAACTTTATGCAGGTAAATGCAATGGTACATTTGAAACAGAAACATAAACATCCTAAAGTGTAATGGGGAACTCCATAAAAACAGAGTCCTATCATTAGATTTTGTCTCTCACTCACTCTGGGAAAGCTTTTCCAGCTTACACACTCCACCTCACACCTCCATTGGAGAATCCTAGCCAGTGGAATGGAACATGATGGGATGTTTCCTGTTCTTCAAGCCTGTTAGGATCAAGGAACAAAATGGAGACCCACTGTGTTAGACCATCACTGAAAGGACTTTTACACTGCGTATCATTATAATTAGCTCTGCTTTCTGGATTTTACCATTGTAACAGGCCAAACTAGATGGTGGAAGACAACAATGGAGACCTGTCCTCATGGCTGTGACTGAGAAGGATTTGCTGCTTTATGACTGTATGCCATGGACAAGGGATGCCTGGGCATCACCATGTCATAGCTACCCTCTTGTTGCCACGAGGTAAGTCTAAAGACAAAAAAAAATAAAATAGCTATCCTACTCTAAATCTACCAAAAAATTTGAAAGTGAATTCTATTATCTTAGGTACCTAAAATAGCATTTAAGTAGCTGATATAGTTGGTTGAAGACAAAAACGTTTCTTTTACAACCTTATTGATTATTTTGCAGCTCCAAGCTCAGTAAGTGTTTTCTGCCATTAGCATTTTTTAAGTTGTTTTTTTATATATATTTTTTTTATTTTTTTTTATTTTTTAAGTTGTTGAAACAACTTCCTAACTGTTCCCTTCAAGTCTTGCTTAGTCATAAAGATAAATAGTAGGATTTTTTTTTTCCTTTACTTTATTGACTGTGACTAGAAAACCACTGAAATTGGGGTAGCCTTTTGACTGAGTGATGAAATCACTTAAACCAGAATGTGGTACTGTGGATAAACCACACAAGTCAGCCAAAATATTCTTCAATTCTCTTTCTAGTATAAGAACACATAATTTTGATGCCAGCAAATAAACATTGATTTGACCTGAAGCAACAGGATGTTTCTATCATGCCAGATGCAGAGAGTTGGAAGGGAAAAGAATAGAGATATGTAGATTTTTGGGCCAAGATGTCTTAAGGGGTAACTAGAAACTAGTGTGAAACTAGAGAACACATTCACATTCAACTTTATTTGGTCTTAAAAAAGAATCTGGATTTGAAATAACTCAAAAGCTATATATTAAAAAGGAGCTCCATAGAAAAATATTTGGTAACAAAAAAAAGCTACATAATCAAACCATCTGGTATGTCCTCCAGGGAACAGTGTGTGTGTGGGGGGGGTGGGAGTGGTGATGGGGGTTCCTGCTTTGAGTAGACAGAGTCATTTGAGGAAGAGTATTCTTTCTTTATTTTTTTTTAAAGAGTATTCTTTAAATTACGGCAAGACTTTCATGTTATATAGGATTCCCTTCAACTTTCCAAGTTCTCCTACATATGTCATTTTTTTCTTATAAAAATATAATTCTCACATAGCTTTTAGGAATTTCTCTGTAAATTAGAGCTGGAGCACCTAGATCACAGAATAAAGATAAAGGATTTGTTGAGCCTCAGAATTAGGGAGATGCACCCTCATTAATTCTTTGTGGACGTAAGAGTTCTGCATAAAGACTGAATTTAACCATCAGTTCTCTGGTTTTGTTTTGGTTTTTTTCCCTCCTGGATTTTTTTTTAATTCCCACTAAATTATAACCTCTTTGAGGTCAGGACCTTGATTTAGTCATCTCAGCCCTCCCATAGTGCTTTGCATATATATGGTGGGCCTTCAGTAAATCTTAGTTGAGTTCAATGTATTACTTAAATTATAGTTTCTCAGTCATAGTTACATTTGGAGCATGACAGGAATCCTATGAAAACATGTGGACAGGGGATCCCTGGGTGGCTCAGCGGTTTGGCACCTGCCTTTGGCCCAGGGCGCGATCCTGGAGTCCCGGGATTGAGTCCCACGTGGGGCTCCCGGCTTGGAGCCTGCTTCTCCCTCCTCCTGTGTCTCTGCCTCTTTCTCTCTCTCTCTGTGTCTATCATAAATAAAAATAAATAAAAATAAATAAAAATAAAAATAAATAAATAAATCCTAAAAAAAAAACATGTGGACATATCTCAGTAGTTATAATTACAACTATTAAATTTATATTTCCCAAAGATTTAGAGTTTATGAATATGACTGTGGACACCTCTTAAGTTTAAATTTTATGGAAGAAGCTTATACTCCAGTTACGATCATAGAATACAAGGAGGGTAGCTTTATCCTTAGACATTTTCTTAATTGTGTGTCATTGGAAAGATGAAGTAGAAATCTGTGACATCTTATAGATGAGCCTTTGATACTAGAAAGTACAATCCTATAAAACAAATAATTTCTGGCCATTGACTAGACTGGGCCTCAATCACCAAAGCACTTTGGTATTAAAGAAGGAAATGGGGTGATTCTGTGTATACTATCAGTGTGGCATTGATTTGCAAATAGGGAAAAAATATAAATAAGATTTAAGAGCTAAAACTATAAAACTCTTAGAAGAAGATACAGAAGTATATCTTCATGACCTTAGCTTGGGCAGAGTCTTCTTGGATAGGACACCAAAAGCACAAGCAACAAGAGAAAAAAATAAATCAGTTGGGCTTCATTAAAATTAAAAACTTTTATGCTTCAAATGTCACCATCAAGAAAGTAAAAAGACAAATTAAAAAAAAGAAAGTAAAAAGACAAAAAAGAAAAAAGAAAAAGAAAGTGAAAAGACAACCCAAGAATGAGAGAAAATATTTGCAAATCATTTATCTAATTTGGGACTCGTATCTACAAAATATGCAAAAAACCCTTACAACTCAATAATAAAAAGGTTAACTACCCATTTAAAAAATGAGGAAAGAGGCATGCCTGGGTAGCTCAATGGTTGGGCATCTGCCTTCAGGTCAGGGTGTGATCCCAGAGTCCCAGGATCGGGTCCCACGAGGCTGCTTCTCCCTCTGCCTATGTCTCTGCCTCTCTCTCTCTCTGTGTCTCTCATGAATAAATAAATAAAATCTTTAAAAATAAATAATAAAAATGAGGAAAGAATCTAAAAAAACATTTGTCTAAGGAAACTATACAAAAGACCAATAAACACATGAAAAGATACTCAACATAATTAGCCATAAAGGAAATGGAAATTGAAACTACAATGAGATACCACTTCCCACCCACAACAATGGCTATAATTAAAAAGACAGGTAATAACAATTGTAGACTAGGATGTGGAGAAATGGAACCCTCATATACTGCTGATGGGAATGTAAAATGGTGTGTTTGATGTGAAAAAACAATGTGGCACTTCCTCAAAAGTCTACACAAAGAGTCACCATATGACCTAGCAATTCCTCTCCTAGGTTGTATACCCAAAAGAAACGAAAACTTTGGTTCACACAAAAACTTTTACATGAGGGGTGCCTGGGTGGCTCAGTGATTGAGCATCTGACTCTTGATCTCAGCTCAGGTCTGGATCTCAGGGCCCTAAGTCCAAGCCCCAGGTTGGGCTCCACATTGGGCATGGAGCTTACTTAAAAAACAAACAAAAACAAAAACAAAAAAACTTATACACAAATATTCCCAATAACATTATTCATAATACCCAAACAATGGAAACAACACAAGTGTCCATCAATTGATAAAAGTGGTATGTCCATAAAATGAAATATTATTCAGCAATAAAAAAGAATGTTTTCTGGTATACTCTGCAATGTGGATGAACCTTGAAAACATATTAAGTGAAAATAGCCAAACACAAAACACCACATATTATATGATTTAGTTTATATGAAATGTCCAGAATAGGCAAATCTATAGAAACAGAAAGTAAGTTGGTCATTGCCAGGGTTGTAGGTGAGGTGGATGGGGAAAAATAGACAGTAATGGCTAATGGAAATTGGATTTCTTTTTAGGGTAATGAAAGTTTTCTAAAATTGAATGTGGTGATTGTTGCACAATTCTGAGTATACTAACATCATTAATTATATCTCAGTAAAGCTGATATAATGAAAACAACCCGTTCCACCAAAAAACCCTGAAGATTTAATAGAAGATAAGACCAATCCTTAATAAGTTGCATTTGAGTCCCGATTTTGCCTCTGATCGTAGGTAATTGACAGCATGTTACTTAACCTTTCTGTGCTGTGCAATTTTAATTTCTTTAGTGAATCTTAATGAGATAGGGTGTGAGTATTAGATGAGTTAATACTTGTGAAATGCTACAATGGTACTTGACACATTTTAAGTGCTTGAGTAAGTATTAGCTGCTTTCATTGTAATTATTATTTATTAAGTGAAAATCTGTCAAAGAGGAATTCTATGTAAAAAGTATAATTGGGGATCCCTGGGTGGCTCAGTGGTTTGGCACCTGCCTTTGACCCAGGATGTGATTCTGGAGTCCCAGGATCGAGTCCCACGTTGGGCTCCCTGCATGGAGCCTGCTTCTCCCTCTGCCTGTGTCTCTGCCTCTCTCTCTCTCTATCTCTCTCTCTCTCTGTGTCTATCATGAATGGATAAATAAAATCTTTAAAAAAAAGTATAATTGGTTTGATTTGGCCATTGTTAAAAGAGTTGCTTAGCTCTACCCAATAGTTTCTATAAATAGTGAAAGTTTCCTGTTAAATGTGAGGAATTCAAATGTATTATTTGGATCAACCTAGACATGCAAATTAAACTTGGCCATAAATTAAATGGGTGGAGCCTGTAGCTCCCTGAACATGTTGTTTCTTAATAAGTTTAATTAATGTAACAGCAGAGATTCTTTATTCCTTGTTCTGGAAGCACCAGTGGATTAGAGCAAAGATGACAGGCAGATGAGAGGTTTATTTTTTCCATGTGGCCTTGTCAGCCAGGTGGAATTGGTTGACGTCACTACAAGATTGAACCAAATGGGGCTTAATCATCCTCTGCCTCCCAGAGTGGGTAGAGTTTGGCCACCAAGAGAAACCAACAGATGAAACCAGACTGGGAGGTATTCCACAGAGAGAAGCAAGGCCAGAAAGTGGTATGTTTATGGCTCTTTAGTGTGGGTGAAAGAGGGTTTGAGATTTATGAGTAATGAGAAAGGGCTGAATATTCACTTTCATTAATCCAACTTCTGATACTTTGGAACATGTTCTTATGAGTGGATGAGCCAAAGAAAAAACGATAGTATAAACACATAGGGAAGGGAGAGAAATCAAGGACCTTCGTTACCCACAGAAGTTGGTAGTCCTTGATAAAATAAGAGTTGATTGTAGTTCAAAAAGCAAAGAATGTTGTTAGGGCAATATAAATTAACATCATTTACTGGCTTGCACATATACAGATTTTTAGAAACCAAGATGTGTGTGTGTGTGTGTGTGTGTGTGTGTACATACTCTTAATAGTGGGTATTTTCATGCTGGTGAGGAATAAGTAAAATGTGAGAGTGATAAATGGAGAAGATTTTTTTATTTAATTTTTAAATTTTTTATTTTACATACTTCTTGAGATGAAGGCCAGATACATGACACAGGTAGAAAAACACATTGGTTTTAAAGGTGCTATGGATTTTGTAGGATGTACATTTTGTAGTCTTTTCCTATAAACGTTCTTTGACTGAAAGAGAAAAAGATCCAAGGAAAGTGTGGCTACTTTACAATCTGGAAAATTGAGTGGTGGTGTGCTTTTGGGATTTAGGGGGCAGAAGCTGCTAAAACGCCTTTGCATGAGCTCATCTGGCCTCCCCACCAAAGGGGGCCTTTTGGCAGTGTGCTCTCACTGACTGCTGCTCAGCAAGAGTCCAGCAGCTGGTTTGAATTAGACTTCCTCTGCCAAATATTTCATAATCAAAACCTGTAGGAAAAACTCTCCTAGACTTTATATTTTTTAATGGCTGACGTGGGATTAGCAATCAAACTGAATATGGTAGAAGCCACCCTGTCACTTTGCCCATGCTCCGTCTTACTCAGGTCACATGTGGGATAATTTTGAGACTTAACTCTTGCTGAGATAACTCATGTTTAATTGGCAGGTTGGTTCTATAGGAATCAGCCCAGGGGGGCAGTTCTCAAAGCATACTTTCTTGGACCTCCGAGAGGATCTCCTCTTCAGGGGGTCTGTGAGTTCGAAACTATTTTCATAGTAATACTAAGATGTTATTTGCGTTTTTTTTCCCCTATTGACATTTGTTGGTAAAATTGCTGGTGCCTTAGCATGAATCAAGGTAGTTGATTCCATATGAAACTGTGTGGACTTAGGAAGGGGCAGAGCGGAATGCCAGGTTAACCTCAAAATGTCTTTATTGGAGCAGGAAATATTATTAATTTTATTTAATCTTAAACCTTGAGTGACATTCATCTTCTTAATATTCTGTAAGATGAGGTGGGAAATACTCAAGCACTTCTGAGTATTGAAGCATGATGGTTGTCTCAAAGAAAAAGACATGTGGTTGAGTTGCTAGTTGAACTAGCTGTGTTTTTTCATGGACCACCCCCCCTTTTTTTTTTCTTAAAGATTTTACTTATTTATTCATGAGAGACACAGAGAGAGAGAGGCAGAGACACAGGCCGAGGGAAGAGAAGCAGGCTCCATGCAGGAAGCCCGATGCGGGACTTGATCTGGGGAATCTGGGATCACACCTTGGGCGGAAGGCAGGCGCTAAACCACTGAGCCACCCAGGCGCCTCTTGGACCACCATCTTTTACTTGAAAAAACACCTTCTGGAGAGTGGCTGGGAACATGTAGAATAGGAGGACCCTGAGCTCACTTCATCCCACAGATACACACCACTGGATAACACATCAGCATAAATAATCCAGAAAAAGACCCAAAGGCTGGCAGAAGAAACTCCTCTACTAAAGGGAGAGAAGAAGCTGCATTGAAGAGGGTGGGAAGGGCAGAGACAGGGGCGGGTGCTAAAGGGCCCCCAACAGTCAGCAGGAGGGAGGGAGCCACAGGGCAGGAAACAGACTATCACATCGGGAAGCCTGCAGAGGGAAGACAACACCCACCCCCCCCCCCAACATTTGGCTTTTGGCTTTGAAAACAAGAGGGGCCAAATTTCATGAGTTCTTACAACCAGTGTGGGACGTTAAGCCTGGAATTTAAAAAATCAGTGGGCTCAGCTCTGGGAGAGCCCCAATGGTGTTAGGAAGCTGAATCCCCACCCTTTAAGAGACAGCACAAGAAACAGCCCAATGAGATCCAGTGTAGAAGCAGCAGCTTGAAAAACACCTCGGTCCTACAGGAGGGAGAGTTATTTACTTATCTCAGAGCAGGTCCCAGAGAAGCAGGGATTGCAGGAAGACCCCACCAGGAACAAAGGAGCTTGCAGGCACCATTTCCCTCCCATGCCCCTCAACGGAAACACAGGGCCACCAGCCCTCATGACCTAACTTGCTTACACCAGGCCACCCCTCCACTCTGTGCTTTGGAAGATCCACTCTCTCCAGTCACCCTTGCCTCAGTCCCAGCCTTGTGGGTCCCCTCCCCTAGAACACCTACATAAACCTCAACAACACATCTCCTGACCTGTGCATTTTACAGGGCCTCAGTTCTGGTGGCAGCTGTTGGTCACCTCCCAGGGAGGTTGCCCGCACCTTGGTAAACCTGTACCCTACACCTGCGCAGGCTTGGAGTGGCCCCTTCTGGCCCTGGTATCTGCAGTGGCTACACATCCCCTATGAAGGAGGACTGGCACCTTCTTAAATGTGTGTGCCCCACCTATCACTTTCAAGAGCAAAAGACATAGCTGACTTTTCTATCACAGAGAAACAGGCACAGAGGGGCACTTGGGTGACTCAGTTAAGCATCTGCCTTCAGCTCAGATCATGATCCTGGTATTCTGAGATCAAGCTCCGTGTGGAGTTCAGCGGGGAGTCTGCTTCTCTCTCTCTCTCTCTGAAGAAGAGAGTAGATAAAAACTACTAAAACAACCACAAAACAAGTAACAAAATAACCATAAACACATATACATCAGTGATTACTTTGAATGTAGGGGCTCCTGGGTGGCTCAGTCTGATGGACATCTGGCTCTTGATTTCAGCTTGGGTTGTGATCTCAGGGTCATGAGATTGCACCCTGTATCAGGCTGGGGGTGGAGCCTTCCTGAGATTTTTCTCTCCCTCTGCTCCTACCCTCCCCCCAGCCTCTCACACATGTTCTTCCTCTCTCAACTAACTAACTAACTAACTAACTAACTAACTAACTAACTAACTTTGAACATAAAAGGACTAAATGCCCTGTTCCAAAGACCTAGGGTCACAGAATGAGTAAGAAAACAAGACCCATCTATGTGCTGCCTACAGGAGATTCATTTTAGACCTAAAGATATCTGCAGGTTGAAAGTGAGGGGATGGAGAAACATTTGTCATGCAAATGGTGTCAAAATAAAGCCAGGGTAGCAATACTTATATTGTGCAAAATAGACTTTTTTTTAAATTTTTTTATTTATTTATGATAGTCACAGAGAGAGAGAGAGGCAGAGACACAGGCAGAGGGAGAAGCAGGCTCCATGCACCGGGAGCCTGACGTGGGATTCAATCCCGGGTCTCCAGGATCGCGCCCTGGGCCAAAGGCAGGCGCCAAACCGCTGCGCCACCCAGGGATCCCTCAAAATAGACTTTACAACAAAGACTGTAACAAGAGACCAAGAATAATACTACATGCTAAAAAAGAGGAGGATCCAACAAGATACGACAATTCTCTCTCCTTCTCCCTCAGCCCTTCCCCTCCTCTTTCTCTCTCTCTCTAAAATAACTACATTTTAAAAAAAATAAGTGAAGTATACATGTGGAAAAATGATGAGAAAAGCAATTTTTCTTAAGGTCGTTAAACTTCAACATTTTGTGTCATGACATCCATTTAATATAGTTTAATTCATTAACTTCTTCCAAAAATATTTTCTCTATATGTAAGAAATTCTAAGTGGATCAGTACAGCAAAACGTACATGCTACTTCATTTATACTTCATTATATTTATTTATTTACAGGAAAGCACTCTCAGACAATGTTTTTCATACAGGATTTTTGAAAACTTGGATGAAGATTGTACCTCAGAGAAATAAATAAAATGGCTTGTTCATAGCTTCATTCATTGTAGGTTGTATATCAATAATATTTTTCTAAAAATTTTTTGGTTCCAGCCTTTACTCCTCTAATGGTAATTTGAGCAAAAGGGCTTCATGAATAAATAAATAATAAAGGGCTGTCATGAATAAATAAGGTCTTTAAAAAAAAAGATATAGATGAATTCTCTTATCTCCTGTATTTTTAAAAAATATTTATTTATTTGTTTGTTTGTTTATTTTAAAGGGAGTAGGTCAGAGGGAGAGAATGATAAGCAGACTCTTTTTTAAAAATTTTTTTTAAGATTTTATTTATTCATTCATGAGAGACACAGAGAGGAGAGAGGCAGAGACACAGGCAGAGGGAGAGGCAGGCTCCATGCAGGGAGCCCGACGCGGAACTTGATCCCGGGACTCCAGGATCACGCCCTGGGCCAAAGGCAGGTGCTAAACCGCTGAGCCACCCAGGGATCCCCAATAAGCAGACTCTTGGTTGAGCCTGGAGCCCAACACAGGGCTCAATACCATTATCCTGAGATCATAACCTGAGCCAAAATTAAGAGTCAGATGCTCAACTGACTGAGCCATCCAGGTGGTCCTTCCTCTATTTTTTTTTAGCAGCTGTACTGAGGTAACTTGTATACCATACAGTTCACCCACTTAAAGTGTAGTATTTAATGGTTTTTAGTGTGTTCACAGAGTTGTGTGACCATCACCACAATCAATATTAGGACACTTTCATCAACCTAAAACGGAATTCCTTACCCATCAGCAGTCTTCCAGCCCTCAGGAACCAGGACTCTAATTCTGTCTCTATAGTTTTGCCTGTTCTGGACATTTCTTTTTTCTTTTCTTTTCTTTCTTTTTTTTTTTTTTTTAAGATCTTATTTATGTATTCATGAGAGACACAGAGGCAGAGACATAGACAGAGGGAAAAGCAGGATCCCTGTAGGGAGCCCAATGCGGGACTCAATCCCAGGAACCCAGGATCATGACCTGAGCCAAAGGCAGATGCTCAACCACTGAGTAACCCAGGTGTCCCTATTCTGGACATTTCATATAAATGGAATCATATGGAGCCTTTAATGTCTGATTTCTTTTCCCATTGCATCATGTTTTCTTTTTTTTTTTTTTTAAGATTTTATTTATTCATTCGTGAGAGAGAGACAGAGACAGAGAGAGAGAGAGAGGAAGAGACACAGGTAGAGGGAGAAGCAGGCTCCATGCAGAGAGCCCGACCTGGGATCAAGTCCCACATCTCCAGGATCAGGCCCTGGGCTAAGCGTGGTGCTAAACCGCTGAGCCACCCGGGCTGCCCCAGCATCATGTTTTCAAGGTTGATCCATGTTGTAGCATGTGTCTCAACTTCATTTCTTTTGATGGCTGAATAATATTCCATTGTATGGATATACCACATTTATCATTTGATGGCCATTTGACTTATTTGCACTTTTTGACTCTTATGAATAACACTGCTATAATATTCACGTACAAGTTTTTGTGTGAACATATGTTTGTTTTAGGGTGTATATATCTAGGAATAGGATTGCTGAGTCATCTAGAGCTCTATGTTTAACCTTTTTTTGAGAAGGTACCAGGCTGGTTAGTACAGTCATTCCATCATTTGAAATTCTCACCAGCAGTGTATGAGTTTTTCATTTTCTTAAGTCTCATGGTTTTAAGTTGTGTTTCCCTAATAGCTAATGATGTTGAACATCATTTCATGTGCTTATTGGCCATTTGTATATTTTCTTTGGAGAAATATCTATTCACATCCTTGATCTTCTAATTGGGTTGCCTTTTTATTATTATGTTGTAAGAGTTTATATATTTTGTAGATAAATGCCTTATGAAATAAATGATTTGCAAATATTTTTCCTGTTTTGTGGGTTGTCTTTTCACTTTCTTGACAGTGTCATTTGAAGCACAAATTTTTTTAATTTTGATGAAGTCCAGTTTATCAATTTTCTCTTGCATTTTTGTGTCATATCTAAGAAGGCTTTCCCTAATCTAAGGTCACAGAAATTTACTCCTCTGTGCTCTTCTAAAAGTTTTATACTTTGAGTCTCACGTTTACTCTTTTATCCCTATGAAGTCAATTTTTGTGTAGTATGCAGTAGTGATCAAACATCACTCCTTTGGGAATATCCAGTTATCACAGTACCATTTTTTAAAAAGACTGTTCTTTCTCCATTGAACTGTCTTGGCAAAAATCAGTTGGTCATAATGAAGGGTTTTTTTTCTGGACTCTCAATTTTATACTTTTGTGGTAAGTTTTGAAATCAGAAGTATGAATCCTCCAGTTTTTTTCTTTTCAAAATTATTTGGGTGATTGTGATTCCCTTGCATTTTCATATGGATTTAGGATCAGCTTGTCAATTTCTAGAAAAAAAAAAGAAAGAAAGAAAGGGATCCCTGGGTGGCTCAGAGGTTTAGCGCCTGCCTTCAGCCCAGGGCGTGATCCTGGGGTCCCGGGATCGAGTCCCACTCTCCCTGCGTAGAGCCTACTTCTCCCTCTTCCTGTGTCTCTGCCTGTCTCATTCTCTCTCTTTCTCTCTCTCTCTCATGAATAAATAAATAAAAATCCTAAAAAAAAAAAATACAGATGACATTTGGTAGAGATTGCCTTGAGTCTATAGATCAATTTAGGGAATATCGCCATCTTAAAAAATATTGTCTTCCAGTCAATGATTTTTACTTATTTGTGTCTTTAATTTATTTCAGCAATGTTTTGTAGTTTCCTCAGTATAAGTTTTATACTTCTTTTGCTAAATGTATTCCAAAGTATTTTTTTACTTTGATCTATCATAAATGGATTTTTTCTTAATTTCATTTTTAGATTGCTCACTCCTACTGTATACAATCAATTGTATACAATTGTATACAATACAAAGCCTTGAGGGTTTTTTTGTTTGTTTTGTTTTGTTTTGTTTTTAGAGAGAGAGAGATAGAGAGTGGGGCAGAGGAGCAGAGGGAGAGGATGAGAGAGAATCTTAAACAGACTTCATGCCCAGCATGGAGCCCAAAGCAGAGCTCCATCTCACAACCCTGAGATCATGACCTAAGCTGAAATCTAGAGTCGGACACTTAACCAACTGAGCTACCTAGGTGCCCAATACATTGATTTTTTTTTTAAAGATTTTATTTATTTATTCACGAGAGATACAAAGAGTGAGATAGAGGCAGAGACACAGGCAGAGGGAGAAGCAGGCTCCATGAAGGGAGCCCAATGAGGGACTCGATCCCGGGACTCCAAGATCATGCCCTGGGCCGAAAGCAGGCGCTAAACTGCTGAGCCACCCAGGGATCCCCTCAATACACTGATTTTTATATCTTGATCTGCTTTCTTGCTCAACTCGTTTTTTAATCTAATCGGTTTTTAGTGGATTCCTTAGGACTTTCTATGTACAAGATCATGTCATCTTCAAATAAGAGGTAGTTGTACTACGTTCTTTTCTGGGTGCCTTTTATTTCATTTTCTGGCCTAATTGCTCTGGCTAAAATATCCAGTATGATGTTGAATATAAGTGGCATAAAGAGACATCCTTGTCTTTTTCATTAAGTATGGTGTTAGCTATGGGTTTTTCATAGATGCCTATTATCAGGTTGAAGATATGTGGGGTGTTTTCCTCATGAAAGGGTATGGGATTTGTTGAATGCATTTTCCACATCTAATATTATGATCATGTGAGTTTGTCCTTTACCTGTTTATATGATGTATTACCATATTGATTTTGGGATGTTCAATCTTGCACTTTTAGGATAAATCTTCTTTGGTCATACTAGATTCAGTTTGCTAGTATTTTGATGAGGAGTTTTGTGTCTTAAATTCATAACTGATATTGGTCTGTAATTTTTGTGAGATGTCTTTGGTTTTGGTATTGGGATATTACTGGCCTCATAAAATGAGTTTGAAGATGTTCCCACTTTTTCTGCTTTTTTGAAGAGTTTATGAAGATTTAGCTTTTTTTTTTTTTTAATATTTGGTAGAACTCACCAACAAAGCCATCTGGGCTTGAGATTTTCTTTGTGGGAAGTTTTTCACTGTTAGTTAAAGGGATTTTTAATTTATTTTATTTTAGTTTTTAAATATTTTATTTATTTATTCATGAGAAATGCACAGAGAGAGAGGCAAAGACCTAGGCAGAGGGAGAAGCAGACTCCTCACAGGGAGCCTGAAGTGGAACTTGATCCCCAGACCCTGGATCACATCCTGAGCCAAAGGCAGACACTTAACCACTGAGCCACCCAGGCATCCCAGTTGAAGATATTTTTAAAATATATTTTGTTAACACTCAGTCCTTTCTTAGACAATGTTCTGCAAAAGTCCTCAACAAAATATTAGCAATTCAAATCTAAAAAAGAATAAAAATAATTATACCATGGCCAAGTGGGATTTATCCCAGATACATGAGGCTGGTTCATTATTTGAAAATCAGTTAATGTGGGTAGCCATGGTGGCGCTGCGGTTTAGCGCCACCTGCAGCCCGGGGTGTGATCCTGGAGACCTGGGATCAAGTCCCACATCAGGCTTCCTGTATGGAGCCTGCTTTCCCCTCTGCCTATGTCTCTGCCTCTCTCTCTGTGTCTCTCATGAAAAGAAAAGAAAAGAAAAGAAAAGAAAAGAAAAGAAAAAAAAGAAAAAAAAAGAAAAAAAAGAAAAAGAAAAGAAGAAAGAAAAGAAAGAAAATCAATTAATGTAATCCATCATATCAACAAGCTAAACAAGAAAAGTCATATGAATCTATCAAGAGATGCAGAAAAGGCATTTGACAAAATCTAACACCCATTCATGATAAAAAAAGTAAACTAGGAATAGAGGGGAACGTTCTCAACTTGATAAAGACTATCTACAGGGACACCTGGGTGGCTCAGTGGTTGAGTGTCTGCCTTTGGCCCAGGGCATAATCCCAGTCCCAGGATTGAGTTCCCGATATCAGGCTTCCTGTGAGGAGCCTGCTTCTCCCTCTATCTGTGTCTCTGCCTCTCTCTCTGTGTGTGTCTCTCATGAATAAATAAATAAAATCTTAAAAAAAAAAAGACTTATCTACAAAAAAAGTCTATTGCTAGCATCATGACTTTTTTTTTTTAAGATTTTATTTATTTATTTATATGAGAGACATACAGAGAGAGGCAGAGACCTTGGCAGAGGGAGGAGCAGGTTCCCCGTGAGGACCCCGATTCAGGACTCAATCCCGCCCCCTGCATCATGACCCAAGCCAAAAGCAGATGTTCAACCACTGAGCCACCTTGGTGCCCCTAACATCATGCTTAATAGTGAGAAACACAAAGCTTTCCCATCCATCCCAAGGCAAGGATGTCCTTGCTAATATAATCCTTGCTAATAAAATAAGTTAAGAAAAGGAAGTAAAAGGTATACAGATAAGTGGTTGCCAGGAGGAGAGAGGAAATGAATAAGCAGAGCAAAGAGAGTTTTTAGGGCATTGAAAATACTCTGTATATTATAATGATGGATATATGTCATTACACCTTTGTCCAAACCTCTAGAATGTACACCACCAAGAGTGACCCCTAAAGTAAACTATGGACTTTGAGTATAGGTTCATTCTTGGTAGAAAAAAGAAGTACCATGTACTGAATGATGTTGATAACAGGGGAGGCTGTTCGTGTGTGAGGGCTTACCACTTCCTAATCCAAATTGAACCTCTTTTTGATATGCATAGCCTTTTCAGAGCATAAAAAAGTCAGTGGAAAATTGGGCCTTAGCTCATCCAGCCCAGTGTTCTGCCTGTGGCATGAGGGGTCACTTTATGGGAAAACAGAATGGTATCTACTTCAAAGGCTATAATATTGGGATCCCTGATTGGCGCAGCGGTTTGGCACCTGCCTTTGGCCCAGGGCGCGATCCTGGAGACCCGGGATCGAATCCCACGTCGGGCTCCCGGTGCATGGAGCCTGCTTCTCCCTCTGCCTATGTCTCTGCCTCTCTCTCTCTCTCTCTCTCTCCCCCCGTGTGTGACTACCATAAATAAATAAAAATTAAAAAAAAAAGACTATAATATTGTTTAGAAATGTACTTTTCCAAAAACTGCAGATAGTTTTTATAACTTTCAGCTTATTGATCGGTATAAATTAATGACATTTTCCTCTACTAGTACATTAATTACTTTTGATCTTTGCTTGTTTGTGGTCCTAGGTTGGTTCATTCTGGCTCTGGATGTCGATCACCCTCACTTGGATCCGACCTTACATTTGCTACCAGGACAGGCTCTCGGCAGGGCATTGAGATGCATCTCTTCAGGGTGGAGACACATCGGGATCTATCAACCTGGACCAGGATACTTGTTCAGGGTTGCCATGCTGCTGCTGAACTAATTAAGGAAGTCTCTCTAGGTATAGATCCTCACATACGATTTCTAATAGTAATTAAATGGAATTATTATACTTTTATTTTTTATTTATTTTTATTTTTTGTTGTTATACTTTGTTTTAAAGTAAAAACCAAGTATGCCTGGGTGGCTTAGTTGATTGAGCCTCCAATTCTTGATTTCGGTTCAGGTCATGATCTTAGGGTTGTGACATTGAGCCCTGCGCTGGACTCCTCGCTGGGTATGGAGCCTGTTTGGGATTATCTCTCAACCTCTCCCTCTGCCCCTCTCGCTTGTGCTCACTCTCTCTCTCAAATAAATAAGTAAATAAATCTTTTTTAAAAACCCATAAAAACATTTATCATATGGGCCAGACTCAAAACTTTCTAAAATATGGCAGCTTAAAATTATATCATGGTGGGAAGAAACGTGTTTTTTATGTTTCAGTAGTAAAGTTTTCCTAAGCCTTGTATATGGCTCCTTCATAACACCCTGTGTACAACATGGCAGTTGTGCTATTCATCGTTTTAATCTGTATGTGATAATGTAAGGACTCATTTACTTAAGTACTAGATGCACTAACCCTCCAGTTCAGAAGATTTGGAGACTAAGATATGGATAGACACCCTTAAAATATGGGCGTCTGGCAAGGCTTCTGGCTATAGAAAAATAAGGAATTTTAAGTAGGAGTTTGTCTTCAGAAGTTTGAAAATGTGTGCCCAGTACTCACTGAAATAAGCATCGAAAGGAAAGAAGCCTGGTTGTCTTTTCATTGTTGCAGCGCCCTCTTGTGGCTAGTCTATGTGATTTCCTTTGTATATATTTGTGTGTATGTACCTGTATGTATGTATAGATATTTCCGGATTGCTTTCCATTAAACAAAATACTTATTTATTTATTTATTTATTCATTCATTCATTCATTCATTCATTCATTCATTCATTCATGAGAGATAAGAGAGAGGGGCAGAGACACAGGCAGAGGGAGAAGCAGGCTCCATGCAGGGAACCTGACGTGGGACTTGATCCCCGGTCCCCAGGATCATTCCTGGGCCAAAGGCAGGTGCTAAACCACTGAGTTGGGATGCCTGGGTAGCTCAGTGGTTGGGCGTCTGCCTTTGGCCCAGGGCGTGATCCTGAGTCACGGGGTCGAGTCCCACATCAGGCTACCTGCGTGGAGCCTGTTTCTCCTTCTCCATCTGGCTGTGTCTCTGCCTCTGTCTCTCTCTGTGTGTCTCTCGCTAATAAATAAATAAAATCTTTTAAAAAATAAACCACTGAGTCACCTGGCGTCCCTGCTTTCCATTTTAACAAGAACAAAAAATAGTCAACATGGAGACGCAGAGTTTCTAGTTTGAATTAATTTGATTATCTTGGTTCCAAGTTGGTTTACTTAATTTTCTCCTGTTTTAAAAACACAATTTCATAGAATTTTATAAAAAGAGAAAATTTTCAAGGGAAATTCAATTTTCAAGAAAATTCTTTCAAGGGAAGAATGTTTTGTAATTTATCTTTCTTTCCATTGCTTTTGGAAAGTGGGGGATCTCTGTGGCTTTAGAACTGCATAGACAGCATTTCTATGGGTCATCTTCTAACAGTGGCAGAAGGATAATTTTTTAAATGTTGTCAAAATGACATAATTCTTCAACTCTTCAGTACTTGCTTGATATTTTCCTTACAACCACAATGATGATTCAAGCAGTGACACTAATGGCTAGTAAGACCCCACCTTGGATTTTGACCAAAGCCACCATACCCACACTGTCTTTCTCACTTGTGTGTCTCCTGCCCATTTTCTCTATGGAGTGGTTGGTCACCACATTTTAGGGCTCTGGTTTTTGTCTTGGCCATAGAATGTGCTTTCTGGGTTGTGTCCTCAGTGTGAAGGTCTAAAATGGTCTGTGTTCCTTTGGGGAGTCCAAAACACTCAGCCCTTTACAGGCATCTGGGATCACCGTATCTTTAAGAATCCAGAGAGAGGGGCACCTGAGTGGCTTAGACTGTTGGGCATCTGCCTTTGGGTCAGGTCATGATCTCAGGATCCTAGGATCGGCCCCACGTGGGGCTCCCTGCTCAGTGGGGAGTCTGCTTCTCTCTTGCCTTCTGCCCCTCTCCCAGCTTGTTCTGTCTCCCAAATAAATAAATAAAGTCTTTAAAAAAAATCCAGAGATATGTTTCCCAAAACAAAGAATGAAACTTGGATTTTTAATGTTTTTTAGTTTCATGTTGTTTCTTTGGTATCTGGCAGCTAAACTTCTGGCAAGAAACAAAAATCTGTCCAGTCCCTGGCTCACAGTTGTTTCAATACAGATGGCCTGAGGAAAAAGAGAATAAGTATTGGTTGGGTCCTTATACTTTAAAACAGACAAAAGAAAAAAAAATAAAACACAAAAGAAACACATTTTTTGGCAGTTATGAACTTTTTAAATTTTTTAAGACTTTATTTATTTATTTATTTATTTATTTATTTATTTATTTAAGAGTGAGAGAATGAGCAGGGGGTAGTGAGTAGAAGGAGAGGGAGAAGCAGGCAACCTGCTGAGCAGGGACTCCAACATGGGCTTGATCCCAGGACTTGGGATCATGACCTGAGCTGATAGCAGATATTTAACTGACTAAGCCACCCAGGTGCTCCAAACTTTTTTATTCTCATTTACAAATACATGTACACTGTCTTAATATTGCCTTGGTAATACTTGCATTTCCGCAATTTAGGTCAACTGGTGTACTTACTAATCACTTACTTTGTATTTAGAACTGTGCCACATGGAGATCTCTGGGTGGCTCAGAGGTTTAGTGCCTGCCTTCAGCCCAGGCATGATCCTGGAGTCCTGGGATTGAGTCCCACATCAGGCTCCCTGCTGCATGGAGCCTGCTTCTCCCTCTGCCTGTGTCTCTGCCTCTCTCTCTTTTTCTCTCTGTGTGTCTCTCATGAATAAATAAATAAAATCTTTTTAAAAAAGGAAAAAAAAAAAAAAAGAACTGTGCCACATGTATTAAACTGGCCAAAGGTAAACTGCTGTGATGAGAGCCAGAATTCCTTTAAAATGGGTTTGTATGTATGTGCATGCATGCACCTAATCTATCATGTCTTAATATGTGTATGCTTACTGTGCATATCCACATTTGCATGTATACACACATACAATAAGCAAGTTATCCTTCAGATGCATATTACTGCTTTGTGTTAAATTGTTGGGAAATTCAGAAAGGTTTATTTAAACTATAACTATTGCACATTATACTACATATTCAGATATCCATGGCCTAAAGAATGTCAGGAAGTTGACAAGAAAAAATCATTTAAGCCCTGTTTCTCTGTCTCTTGTGTGTTTTGATTACGGTTTACTCATTTGTTTCTTTTCTTGTACGGTTTACTCATTTAGGAAAATTTCAGTGACTACATATAGGATTTTGCTAGTGAACGTAGTATATGAACTTCATAATGTTCATTTATATCTAAACCTTTATTAGATTACGGTAGAATTGGGACACCTAGGTGGCTCAGTGGTTGGGTGCCTGCCTTCAGCTCAGGTTGTGATCCTAGGATCTGGGATCAAGTTCCGCATTGGGCTC
Organism: Vulpes vulpes; assembly: GCF_048418805.1. NCBI lineage: Eukaryota > Metazoa > Chordata > Mammalia > Carnivora > Canidae > Vulpes > Vulpes vulpes. The sequence continues at coordinate 181,750,122 of NC_132791.1, read as the reverse complement.
CCTGTGGGGAGCCTGCTTCTCCCTCTGCCTGTGTCTCTGCCTCTCTCTCTCTCAGTCTGTGTCTCATGAATAAATAAATAAATCTTTAAAAAAAAAAAAAAGATTACAGTAGAATTGATCAATGATCCTTCTGATACACAAGGATTTTTTCCTTTTGGCAAATATGAACTTCAAGATCACTAGGCAGAGAATGCATTTAATTCCCTCAGGTATATACAACCATTTTCCATTTGTCACAGGAATTCAAAATATGAAAATACATATATGTATATAATTGTTTGAACTTTAAGTATGCTTTTACTTATTTATTTTTTAGACATTTTATTTATTTATTCGTGAGAGACAGACAGAAGCAGAGACATAGGCAGAGGGAGAATCAGGCTCCCCACAGGAAGCCTGATGCAAGACTCAATCCCAAGACCCCAGGATCATACCCTGAGCCAAAGGCAGACGCTCAACCGCTGAGCCACCTAGGCGTCCCTAAGTATGCCTTTATTTATTTATTTATTTTTAAAGATTTAGAATTTTTTTTTTAAGATTTTATTTATTTATTCATGAGAGACAGAGAGAGAGAGAGAGAGAGAGAGGCAGAGACACGGGCAGAGGGAGAAGCAGGCTTCATGCAGGGAGCCCACTGAGGGACTCGATCCTGAGACTCCAGAATCATACCCTGGGCTGAAGGCAGATACTCAACCGCTGAGCCACCCAGGTGTCCCTGCAGCTCACTCTTGATTTCAGCTCAGGTCATGATATCAGGGTTGTGAGATTGAGCTCCATGATGGGTTCCATGGTGGGTGCACGTTAACTGGGGTTTACGTGGTGAAGGCTTGAATCGGATCTTTTCTGAATCCAAAATCAGTGCCTTCCGCCCCTGGTTTTCCCCCTCTAAGTGACTCGTTCTTATGTCCAGATTAAACTCTTAGAGGATATATACAGTATCAGTTTCTCTCAAGTCATTAAATCAACAAATACTTATTGAGTAGTTTATTACTTATGAAGTGCTGTGCTTTGTAATAAGAGAAAAAAATAAATAAGACCTACTTCATGCCTTTGATCAAATAGGTATAACAAAGGAACATAGTGCCATATTCTTTGTAACCCTGGGCGTGATCAGCCCATTGATTCTACTTGATAGACTGGCATTTTTCATGTGCAGTAACAGAGAATTTTGCTCCAGCCTTTCTCTGAGAGAGTCCTGGGCAATCAGGCCATGTTGAACTTACAAAGCCCACTCCCTTCTGTTTTTTTCTGGAAAACTTAGAAGAGCCCAAGGTGGCACAGTCCTGCAGCTACTGAAGGAAGAGTTTTGCTGGAAATACTGGAACCTTCCAGGGCCTCATACCAAGTAACTGACCCCAGAGCAGCAGAAACAGGATTTGACATTAGGGTCTTTGTCCTTCATGATACACTGGCAATCTCCAGTAGTCTTTCATTTAAAAAGACACACAGTAAAAAAAATTAAAAATTAAAAAATGAAATAAAATAAAAAGACAAAGTAGAAACCATAGGATGTATTTACCCGTATTCATCTTGATGTAACACAATAAATTTATTAATGAGCCTTTTCTCCTCTTTGCCTTATTAAATTTTTTTACTATTGGAAAACTGCTTAGAAAGTTATCTTTTATGTATGTCATTGTACTCAGCAATATCCCATAGTTTGAAAAAGCCAGCATCTCTCCCACTTAGCAGATTGTGAGGTAGTAGCCAGAGTGCTAGAAGGAAAACTAGGTGGGTGGGGACTATAAGCATCAGGGAAACCATAGGACGAAGGAAAGAAATGGCCAGTAGGGTTAAATGTGTATCCGTGAGGATCGTTTAGGCTTAATTTAACAGAAAATCCCCTTTAAAACTAGATTAAACATTAAAGAAGTATAGTATCTACATAAAAGAAAGAGCAAGAATAAAAGATGAGAGGTGGTTTTCCCTTCCCAGTTGTATTTCTTTTTAATCCGATTGAGCCAGTTTGGCTCATGTCTATACTTTGAACCAACAGTAGTCACCAGGGGAAAGCCAAGCTCTGATTGGCTCAGGGGCGATCTACCCTTGAATTTGAAATCACCCTTCTTTGAAACACATGAGGAAAGAGTAGAAACCTGATTAAAATTGGGGTTTGACTGTAAAAGAAGAATAGAGAAATAGAAACTGGGTAGACATCTGACAGTGAGTACTTAAAAATATCAAGACAAGAACTGGTTGGATTCAGCAACATGGAGATGATTATTGATGTCCTTGGGGGAAAGATGGTTCATGAGGGCAGTGGCAGACTGCAAGAGGGCTGAGGATTGAATGGGAAGTGAAACATGGATAAACTCATTAAAAACAGCTCCTTTTGGGCAGCCCGGGTGGCTCAGCGGTTTAATGCCGCCTTCAGCCCAGGGTGTGATCCTGGAGACCAGGGATTGAGTCCCACGTCAGGCTCATGCATGGAGCCTGCTTCTCCCTCTGCCTGTGTCTCTCTCTCTCTCTGTCTCTCATGAATAAATAAATAAAATTTTAAAAAAACAGCTCCTTTTTTTTTTTTTTTGTTAAGATCTTATTTACTTATTCATGAAAAACAGAGAGAGGCAGAGGGAGAAGTAGGCTCCCCACGGGGAGCCCCATGTGGGACTCAAGCCTGGGGACTCCTGGATCACGTCCTGAACTGAAGGCAGACTTTCAACCGCTGAGCCACCCAGGCATCCCAAAAAACAGCTCCTTTAAAAAGAAAGAGAGAGGCTCCTGACAGGCTCACTTGATAGAGCATGGGACTCCTGATCTTGGGGTTGTAAGTCTGAACCCACACTGCATATAGAGAGTACTTAAAAATAAAATCTTTTAGGGATCCCTGGGTGGCGCAGCGGTTTGGCGCCTGCCTTTGGCCCAGGGCGCGATCCTGGAGACCCGGGATCGAATCCCACATCGGGCTCCCGGTGCATGGAGCCTGCTTCTCCCTCTGCCTGTGTCTCTGCCTCTCTCTCTCTCACTGTGTTCCTATCATAAATAAATAAAAATTTAAAAAAAAAATATTAAAAAAAAAAAATAAAAAAAAATAAAATCTTTTATTTTTTAAGATTTTATTTACTTATTCATGATAGTCACACACACACACACACAGAGAGAGAGAGAGAGAGGCAGAGACACAGGCAGAGGGAGAAGCAGGCTCCATGCAGGGAGCGCAACGTGGGATTCGATCCTGGGTCTCCAGGATCGCGCCCTGGGCCAAAGGCAGGCGCTAAACCGCTGTGCCACCCAGGGATCCCAAAAATAAAATCTTTTAAAAGAGAGAAGAAAGGTGAGGGGTTGAGTAATGGCATTTTTTCTAATAATGAGAGGTTTGAACATTTAAAATGTTGATGGGAGAGATCTAGTTTAAAGGGAAATGTTGAAGGGCTCCTGGGTGGCTCAGTTGGTTGCTTGCCTGACTTTTATTTTTAAGGTTTTAATCATTTGAGAGAGAAAGAGCACACAAGTTAGGAATGGCAGAGGAGGGGGAGAAGCAAACATGCCTTTGATCAGGGAGTCCAACATAGGGCTCAATCCTAGGACCCTGGAATCATGACCTGAGCCAAAGGCAGACACTTAACTAAGCCACCCAGGCACCCTGAGCAGCTGACTCTTTTTTTTTTTTTTTAAGATTTTATTTACTTATTCATGAGACACACACACACACACACACACACACAGAGAGAGAGAGGCAGAGACACAGGCAGAGGGAGAAGCAGGCTTCATGCAGGGAGCCCGATGTGGGACTCGATCCTGGGACTCCAGAATCATACCCTGGGCTGAAGGCAGATACTCAACCGCTGAGCCACCCAGGTGTCCCTGCAGCTCACTCTTGATTTCAGCTCAGGTCATGATATCAGGGTTGTGAGATTGAGCTCCGTGATGGGTTCCATGCTGGGTGCAGAGTCTGCTTAAGATTCTCTATCTCTCTGCAAAAAAAAGAAAAAAAGATTCTCTCCCTCCTCCTCCTTCTGCCCCTCCCCTCTGCATGGACCCATTCTTTCTCTCTTAAAAAAAAAATTGAGTGTAATGATCGAACCTTAAATGTGAAGTCAGAGAATTTTCTAATGGGCGTTATTAATGATACAGAGAGATTCTCCTCAGAGAACTTTGTTCAGAATGATTGAGCATGGATGAGAGTACATGTGGTAAACTAGAGATTCCTTGTTTTAGGTGGTTAATGTGCGCATAGCCTTCCCCATACCATTTCTCACCCCATCCCTGATCACTACCATATCCCTGACCCCTATTCCAGGTTGTGGGTGGGTGATGAAGTAGGTCTCAGGGTTGAGATGAACATAGAGAATTGATGAGAGTATCTGTTGAACATATTACTTGGTAATAAAATTTTCCAAAAACCCTGAAAGTTTGGGATGCCTGGGTGGCTCAACGGTTGAGCATCTGCCTTCAGCTCAGGGCATGATCCCGGGGTCCTGGGATCAAGTCCCATGTCAGGCTCCCTGGATGGAGCCTGCTTCTCCCTCTGCCTGTGTCTCTGCCTCTCTTTCTGTCTCTGTGTGTCTCTCATGAATAAATAAAATCTTAAAAAAAAAAAAAAAACCTGAAAGTTTGAGATTTTTAGAGGAGTTAAAATGTCACAATTAACTAATTCTGGTGTATAGTATTCACTCAACAAAGTGTCCACTGTTATGCTTGTCATTGTTACTTAAGCCCCAGCAAATTAGTGCCTCCAATTAAGCCTTTTATCAGTTTCCCAGAGTTAGTCTACCCCCTTCCTCTATCTTCCCAGTGTCTTGTCCATCTCCCTAGTATAGGACTTAGTTCATTCTTCCATATTCATATTTCCTTTTCTTTCTCTCTCACTAGTCTGAATAAGAAGTATCTGTTATTTAGCTCTGTATCTCACAGCACCTAACACATAATATAACATGTAGCTATGTGTCTGGCACATAATAAGTGCTCTAAACAATGACTTCTTGGGGTGCTGGCGTGGCTCACTTGGTTGAGCATCTGACTCTTGGTTTCAGCTCAAGTCATGATCCCAGGATGGTGAGACTAAGCCCCAATTTGGGCTCTGAGCTCAATAGGGAGTCTGCTTGACATTCTTTGTCTTCCTTTCCCTATGTCCCTCCCCCCACTCTTTCTCTAAAATAAATAAACCTTAAAAAAAAAAAAAAACCACAATGATTTCTCCAGTGTGGTTTGTGATGACCAATCTGTCATCCCTACTGCCCTATGAAAGCAAAGAATTTAAAAAATAGCAATAAATGATTTAATGGACAAACCAGCAAACTAACACATAATTCACAACTTTACTAGACTGTTAAGTCTTCATGTAGTTTTCTAATTATTCTGGGTCTAGGTTTATGAAGTCGCTTCCCCTAACTTGAGCTCTTAACACCATAAACCCACATTGTACCCTCCAAAAGGAACACAAAGCCCCCATTGCTGGGCGCGAGATGTTTCTCTTCCTCCCTTGATTACCTCAAAAACTGTGGTATTTTTTCTGTTTCTTAAACTTTAGTATTTGATGTTCTGTGATTGTTCTTGAATGCTGCTGTTGTGTCTTTTTATATTTCTGACAACAGCTCTGTTAAGCAAAATCAGCACATTACCTTTTTTACTGACTTACCTATAAATTGAGTTGCATAGTGGATTTATAGCCCATAAAAGGATTTTAGTTGAATCAGGATGGTTGTAATAAGCCACTGGGAACAGTTCAAAGCTTCACTAAGTCCTAGATCCTGTCCCATCAGAGTAGGGCCACTTATCACAGCTGCCTGCCCTCCAGGCACTCACACACACACTCACATATTTGTTAAATCAGTCAGAGGCTTTTTGCTCTTTGGTGCACTACTCCTGACACCATCTGAGGATGAGAGGTGCCAGGTACTTAATCACCATTGCTTCACTATTTTTACCTACCATTTAGGGAGAAACCACTAAACTAAGAACTATTAGGTACAGTATTGTTATGACCAATTTATACTTTCAAAATTACCTGGTATTAATTATAATTTTAAATTAAAACAAACCCATTTCTAAACCCAAACATATTCAGTGTAACGTCCTTCCTTTCAAATTTGAGATAATCATAAACAATATTCTGTTTTTCTTTTTCAAAATTTGAGATAGAGTCTGTGGGGCTTGATCCCAGGACCCTGGGATCATGACCTGGGCTGAAGGCAGACACTTAACCAACTGTGCCACCCAGGTGCCCCAGTTTTTTCTTAGGTAACACGCAGACACTACATTTGCTTTCCTTTCCTTCCCTCATTGGGGGGAAACAATCCTAAACAGAACCTTTAGGAAACTTCGTTTTATGCTGTTAATGACTTGGCTTTGCTAGCTGCAGTCACCTGATCTGACCCCACTAGCGACACACCTGGAGGCAGAAATACCCACGTGCGTGGTGCCTTCTCTAGCCAGTGCGTCAAGAACAGATCCTTGTTCTTTGAGCTTTTCTTTTCGGGACTAGAACTGACCCCTCTCTTCTAATCAGATTTCACTATCCTAGACTATACCAAGGCTTCAGGGATGTTGATAGAATAAAATTCTCATGAAAACTGTATCCTGGTTGCTTTGATTAGAATCTGTTCTTCCTCCAAACCCTTAGCTATTTATTCAGAGATCATTGCATTGAATTACTTTCTACAAGTAGTTTTATCCATGTTTTGCCCCTGAGGTTTTTTTTCCTGAGGATAACTAATATTCGAAGTCTTTTGTCCAAAATCCTCTTCTTTAAGTTGTGCTGAGAAGGGACACTGCCAATATTTGTCTGTTCTTCTTTCTTATTCCTTATTCCTTAAACACAGAGCTGTCTTAACTAATTGAGTGTTTTTGCGAGTGGAGTAAAAGAATACCTTGATTGGTCTGGGTAGGAGGACTCACTTATTTGGAAGCTACTTTTTGTGACCGAGCATAGTGTGACTCTGATCCTTTATTGAAGTTCATCTTTCCAAGGGCTGAGTTAATTTCCAGGTCTCAGAGGACCTCATACTTGTAGCTCCGATACTAACAAAACTGCTCACATGTTATTGAAACAGAAACTTCACCAATCTTGACAGAAGGCATGTGTCAGTCTTGATTAAAGTTTTTTTTTCCCCTATCAATTCAGATCAATCCTTTGAATTTTATCTTTGACAGGACTGACGTTGGCTAACTATAGCCCCTGCCTTCAATAATGAACATTATCTTCATCCTCTTCACCAATACCAACCAAACCATGTTACTACCCCTAAAAGGCATCTCTGCCTTTTCTCGTTTGGTTGTTTTTTCTTCTTGCTCACTGAAAACCTTTCTGTATTGCCTATCCAGTCTGACCTATTCTTTAGGGCTTGTCTGAAGTCCCAACTCCTCCAGGAAACTTTTCCTTGATTTTGGCCTTATTCGTTCTAGTGTTTTAGTCATGTTCTATACATTCTACCTAATACAATTAGGAATTTCATGTTTATGCCTATTCATTTATGAAGTTCTTGAGAGCAGGGACCATGCCTCTTACTTCTGCACACACGGCCTACTGCCAGGCCCAATGTTTAATGGATACTCACTGAATCAAACTGAATCAGATCAGGTGTCATAGAAAAAGATACTCTTTTTCTCGCCTCAATCAAGATGTTGATCCAAGCAACCAAAACAAAACTTCCTTTAAGGAGTTCTAAATCAGGTAGGTATACATATTCTCAAGTAAAGATTCTTTTTCCTTTAAATCAGAAGCATCCTTTTCCACTTGATAACTGAAGTAGTAACTTTATCAATGATGGATTTTCCTTGTCTTCAACAGGCTGCACACTAAATGGCCAAGAGGTAAGATTGACTGTCCACTATGAAAATGGGTTCACCATCTCCAAGGAAAATGGAGGTTCCAGCAGCATATTGTACCGCTACCCCTTTGAAAGGCTGAAAATGTCTGCTGATGATGGCATCAGAAATCTGTACCTGGATTTTGGTGGTCCTGAGGGAGAACTGGTAAGGGTGTTTCTGAAAAGTATGTTTCATAGGTATTATCTTTCTTTCTCATTGTTTCTTACCTTCTATATAGAAAATTATGGATTGATAGTCCATCTGGAGTCAGGAGATTGTTCTTCAGATTTCAAGATGTATTGGATTCTGGTTTCGGGTTTGTGTGTACACGTGTGTTTTTCTTTTACCCACGTTAGGAAATCATTCCTTTTTTTTTTTTTCTTTTAAAGATTTTATTGATTGGGGCAGCCTAGGTGGCTCAGCGGTTTGGTGCCGCCTTCGGCCCAGGGCCTGATCCTGGGGTTCTGGGATTGAGTCCCACGTCAGGCTCCCTCTGTGGAGCCTGCTTCTCCCTCTGCCTGTGTCTCTGCCTATCTCTGTGTGTGTGTGTGTGTCATGAATAAATAAATAAAATATTTTAAAAATGTAGAACATCACATCCAAATGTGTTTATTTTGTTTCTGTTTATGAAAGCTTCTGTGTGTGGTAGTGATAATTCATGTGCTTTCTCCACAGACCATGGACCTGCACTCTTGTCCGAAGCCCATCGTATTTGTGTTGCACACATTCTTGTCAGCCAAAGTCACTCGCATGGGACTGCTCGTATGAGCAGCAAAAAATCAGAAAAGAGTCTTGAATGTCACAAGAAGTATTTCCACCTCAAAAAAAAAAAAAAAAAACCACAAAAAGCACAAAAAGCAAGCTCTTTGCTCTCTCCTCCAGCACAGTGCCTTGACAAGAACCTGCAGATCACTGCTGAACAGTAACCGTGTTTAAAGAAGAGCCTGCCTTTCACAAGCTACCTTTGCCAGAAATTCTAGGACTCTAATAAGCTCCAAACTGAAGCTGTTGATTTATTGCCTCATTTCCCAATGTGGTTTCTAAGTCACTAGGTTTATTTCCCCTGTGAAGAAGGATGGTTGTGGGGTTTTTTGGGGGACATAATCAAATATCCATGAGTTGTTTTTGTTTTCTTCTTCTTGCAGGATTTGTTTCAAGCTTAGCCTTGGTGTCTGGCTTAGTCCAACCATCTCTTCCCACATGCTAGTTGACAGCCGCCTGTGCTTCTTGGCCATTCCAGATAGGCTGTACATTCTGTCAAAGGCTACTGTCACTTAATCCTTCCACCTTTCGAAGTCCTCGAATTGCACACCAAAGCATTCTCCCATCTGTCCTGGCTCTCCTGCATCCCACCCTGGTCATCATCACCTTTCCAACACACCACAAGCTTTGTCACTCATCAGTGCTAACATTAGGACTTAGAATTTGTGAAATTTTATTAGTGTTGCCTTCCACTCCCTTTCTAGTGGTGACCAAGTTGGAAACCACTGATCTGAAAGAAGAGGTTTGCTTGCTTTAGATTTTTCTGATTTATCTTTGGTAGGAGCCAGGGGATGATAAGATTTCTTTTAAAAGAAAATCCTCATTTTAGCCTAAGCCATTTTTTATTGCTTACCAAATGTGCCTTTGGTTAGGGTTAGTGGAGCTTTATTAGTAACTATTTGAATAACTGGATATCACTGCCATTCCAGGGAGATCATCCATCTTAGTTTTGAAGAATAGACTTTGAGATGAATTTCCTTAGTAGTGTCTTTTCTAGTGGGCAGATCTCATTGAGGAAGATAAATCCTGGAGAGCCCACTAGCTTAAAGAGTAGGCTCTGCCTGTAAAGCCAGCTCTTCAGCACAAACATCATGTTGAGCTGTTTTGGGCTTTGTGAGCCCATGCAGGATCCTGGCCCTGGTCCTCTCCCTTTGTGGCAGCAGAGTGGCATGGACAGGCAGCTGCTAACTCAGTGATGTTGGCATAGTAATGCATTCTGCAGTGGGCAGGGTGACGAGACCATGGAACAGTTTCCTGGGTTTTGCTAAGCATTGCCAGATGTCATCATTAGGACTTAGTACCAGTAAGATTGCTGATTTTGTAGTATTAAAGAATCACGCTCAGCTTGTTTTTCCTAATAATGAGGGAGGTATATATCTGAAAACATTTAAAATAGTATAATAGCTGTATAAGATGTCAAGATTACCACAGCCCCCAGATCTGAAAGAAAAGGTCATATTGACTTGGATGTTCTCTGAAGGAAAGTCTAGGAACAATTCTCACAAGATTTACCAGGAGTGCCATAAAGAAAATGTGAGCATTTTGGAGAGTGGAGGAGGGTAGCACTCCAAATAGGAAAAACCCACAACCATAAGTGCAAAACATGAGCCATTTGGTGTGAGTCCAGACTGACCTAGGTGGAACATCTTAAAGAGCAGATTCATGAGGAGAGAGTTAGTGAATTAGACAATGTAACCCTTTTGTCTCCCCTCTGCCTGTCGGTCAGTCCTCCTTGTACAATGAGATTAACCACATGTAGAGGCCAGGGAGAGAGGACTGTTCTTCCCCCAGCTACAGTTCTAGAAATGTTATTTGATCCACTTAAAACTGGAACTTGAAATCTAGAATATGTCTTTCAAGAACTTTATCTCTTAGGGATTTATAAACCTATGTTTGGTTCCATCTGAAGTAAATTTGCAAGGGAAGAAAAAAATAGAATCTTGAAGGTCCAGCTGTGATTTCTGGAAGCAGAATTTCAACACATAATACCCTCAGATAAGGGAGCTTAGACACTCTTTGCCATGAAAGCATTATTAACCCGAAAAGTTGCACATGCAGCCACAGACTTTGCAGCAAAGCCATTTGTTTGGGGATTTTTGTTGTTGGTGGTGGTGTGAAAGGCTAAGCCACTGAGAATATTTTCAGGGGGAACTTCTAAGCCCTGGTGCTCATAAATTCTATGAAAAAGATCTCTAAAAAAGATGTGATGAAGATGTGAGCAGGAGAAGGTAAGGCGTGTGAGCCATTTTGACTCATTTTGTTTAAGCTTGGACTGTCACATATAACACCAAGGTCCATAGGGTTTTTTTTTTTAATCTTTTGAGTCTTAATGTGAAATAAAAATATGTGGGAGGTTTCCTTTGACCACTAGCACCCCTGACAGCAAGAGCCCTTAAGCTGCTTGTTTAACATCAGCAGCTTTCCAATCATCATCATGGATGACCAGGTTGTTCTTCAGTTAAGTGTGTTTGTGGAATTTTCAAACCACAAATGAAGTGCTTTTTATGAATGGGACAGCCTAGATAAATAGGTATTTTGTGTTAAGATGCCAAAATATGGCAAATTATTTTCAAATGGTAACTAAAAATGGGCATTTTTGGTATTTCACATATTTTATAGAACAGCTTAACTTGTCATTTTTCATTTTGAATTGGGAAAATTGTTGGGAATGTTGTGGGCTTCCATGTGTAGAATGGAAACTGCAGAGTAGTGTCCACTTCATCCCAATGGACCCGCTTCCTGTGCTCTCAACTAACCCCAGACCTGGGGTTTAGACATCTTCTCCATATTCCACACAGATGTGTCTACCAGTAGCCAATTGGCATGTGAAAATTCTTCCTCACTCCCTAAATTTCTCATTTTGCTCTCCAAAAAAAGAAAGAAAAGGCTCAGTTATTTCTTTTCTGAAAAAGGTAAGCCCTTTCCTGAAGTTATCAAACAAACCTTATCTGGAAATTAGTTTCTAAGATCTTATATGAAGAAATACTTTAATGTATGTTTATACAGTATTTATTAGATAGTTATAACTGTAAACTCACCTACCTAGTAGACAGTTTCAGGTTAAATATTGGAACATGCACAAGCAATCAAAAATATTACATTAAATGTCATTCATCTATTTTAAAGCCATGTTTTAGCACTTTTTAGGCTAGGTAAAGTCTGATAGTGCCTGCTTTTATCAGCTGTACCCTCACAACTTTATTGTGGAACATTATTAGATGGCAGGAGAGGTTGAATTATTTATTTTTTATATTTTTATAAGTGGAAAAATCTAACCAACAAATGATTAAAGTTGTCTCTGATTATTTGTTTTCCTAATTTATCTTCCTAAGTAGAATGGCAACAAAGCTTTTTTCAGCTGATTAAATGCACTTAGCTAATAAACCAAAATTTATTCTTTTTTTTTTTTTTTTAATTTAGCTGTGTGGAATCTGGACAAGATTATGTTTCTCCCAGAAAAAGTTTTCATTGTAAATGATTTTGATGGACAGAAGTGTGACCACTTTTGAGAAAAGGTTGTGATGGATTTTTTTTTTTAATTTTGTGAGAACCTCCAGGTCTTCTTGTTTAATTTATATGCATGTGGATATATTTGTATGTTTTCAAAAACATAGAAGAATCTCCATATTTTTAAATGCAAATTATATTGTAAGCTGCTATGCAAATTCTATTAAAAGCCCTACCTACTTAAAAGTTAAACATTTTTGAAGCTTTCAGGGAAGACCTGTAGACTTAAGCACTTTCTCTGCTTTTTTGTGTCTTATCTTGGACATTTACGCTGAACTTTGTTCTTATTATTTTCACTGGTTATAAGCTATTGATTGTACATAATATTGAAACTATCCAAATATCCAGCATACATTTCATTGTCACTGCCGTCCACCATTGACACCATGAATGAATGGCTGGTTAGAAAGCCAAAGGTCATCTTTTTTCGATTGCTAATGAAGAAGTAAAATGCCAGATCTCTTTGGTCTCAAAGCAGATTGCTCTGGTCAGATCAAATAAGGAAAAGAGACTTCTTTAAATTTGGGACTTTGCTTAAACTTTAAGTTGAATTTGACCATAATCATATTCATTCTTTTTGTATGTATATCTCCATCAGGTCTATAATGTACCAGGTAGTATTATATTATATTCTGTCTTGAGTTTGAAAATCTCTTTCAGTTAAATTTGTTATTGTGGCTTTTTTTTCCCTCTTGAAGATGAAAGCAGAGGAATCTGCCATTTGCTACTGTTCTGTTTCTCAAGATTGCTTGGTAATCTAGAATTCTTTTGACTTTCTACATAGCGTCTTCAAGGATTGACAGTAGCAGTCTCTCCCCTCCCACCTTTTTTAAAATTGTCTCCTTCCCTGTGCTGGGTATATAGACAATAAATGTGTGATAACAGACAGTTATAAAATAATTATGTTATATATCAGGATTATGTGTTTTTGAGCAACATAGCTACTCCTATCATGTAATGATAAGTGAAATTTATGTTAGAAATAGACTACTTAGTGGCAGATTTGAAACCATTTCTCTTTAAAAAAAAAAATCTGGCAAATTCTATCAAAGGATAGAATTTTTAGTTAAAATAAAGTACCAAAAATAGGTTCATAGAGCACACCCGTACATCTGTTGTCTTTTTTTGATACTAGCTAAACTACCAACTGAAAGAACAGTTGTTATGTATTAACAAAATACTTTTATAAGATTTCTTCTTTTGTTTCAAAACTGATAAACTTGAGCTTAATCTCCTGCCACCTCTTCTTCCCACTTCAGGTGACTGAACCAAAGCACATTTAAGTTTTAAAAGTGATCCTGCATTTGATGTGATTCATAAATAATGCCATTTGCAAATGACTCCTTGTTCTCTAATGAAGGTTTGATTATATTCAACAAAAATCTACCATCTGAACTGTAATCCTTGAATTGCTCCAAAATAGATTGGTTGAAACCAAAAAGCTATTAATAGAGAAATGATACTTTATTGTATTGTTAGATTAGCTACTCTGGTAGATTTCTAGTACCTTTACTCAGTCCTCTTGTTATCCTACCTCCATGCTGTTGTCACACACGCTTTATTTTAGTTTCTGAGTCCCTTTTTATCCTAGTCACATTTTATACCCTTGGAACTTGAGTGCTCTATCACCTCTTCCAAAGTGATAGAGAAGTCTCTCAGGAATACAGAAAAAGGTTCTTTGGGGGCCTGGAGGAATTCTGAAACTGCAAGGCTAATGAATGACATACTAATTCAAGTATTGTTTCATCTAATAAGCATTTATTAGGCACTCCCAAGGGTCCAGAAGAAAGTTCCTGCCCTCAAGTAGCACATAATCCATTATTTCTCAGTTACACCATGCCATATATCAATCAAGCAGCCGTTAAATAATTAAGCACTTCATACCTTTACCAAAATACATCTGTAGTTCTCCTGTGGCTAACTGGAAAATGTTTAAAATGATGCTCAGTCTTTGGTTCATGCTAATGTGAAAGAACTCCAAGCACATTTAAGTAGGTCATTCTTTTTATTATGCTTAATTTTCTTAATGCAAAATTAGACTTTAGTGGGGTGCCTGACTGGCTCAGTTGGCGGAGCAGGTGACTCAGTCTCGGGGTTGTGAGTTTGAGCCCCACATTGGGTCTACAGATTACCTAAAAATAAAAATCTTAAAGAAAAAATAATTAGACTTTAGTTTGGAAGGAAACGTGTAGAATATCCCTAGGAATAAATCACAACAATAACAAAACTTAAGCTCTGTTCCCAAAATAGATCAACAGGAAAATCTTTTTTAAAAACTGCTCCTAAAAAAAAAAAACAAAAAACAAAACAAATACCTGCTCCTTTTAACTATAAATAGCAAAGCTGAGTGTATATTTACAAGTTGTGCTGATCCACGCACTTCCACACTTAATCCTTTACACCTCATTGGCTGAAAAGTCCTTATACATGGTAAAAGGAATATTTGTAATGATGTGTCAAAATGCAGATATTTTAAACCTAGCAAAATTTCACTTATTCTAGAACACATTGACACTCAAACTCAATAAAAAGGACGCCTAAAGGAAACAAGAGAGGCTAATTGAATTTTTCCATAATTTTCATACAGTGACAGCCCCCTTCCATCCACCATACCTTCCATTTTTGACCAGGGTCAGCTTTTAAGGCAGCTTCCTTCGTCATACCCAGAAAGTACCTCAGTCACCTGTGATTGGAATTGCACAGGGAACAGAGTCTCATGGGCTCACTCCCCTTTGTTTTCAAGCATCCTGGAGTAGCGCAGCACAAATTAGGTCTTGCCTATGATGTGTTGGCCTTTACACCTACCCTTTGACAATCAGGTGCTAATGATTATGTTATTGGAACCAGCACATAAGTATTGTTGTGTAAGTGTCTGCTCCTCCTAGGTCGGCAGAAGTGCTTTTCTCCTGTCTTAGTCCTGTTCTAGAGGGTGTCTGTCCCATGTTCCACCTCTGTTTTGTGAATTACTAGAATATGGGAAGAGGAAGTAATTTCAACTAAGTTTTGGGTTTGGCACAATCATCAGTCTCCGTGATATTCTTCACACCTGTGGCAAGTCTATCCTTATTACAAGAATCAATTTTACTTTTGTATTTTTTTCCCAGCTTAAGACTCCAGTATTATGTTTACAGTCTGTTGGATGTGTTCAGCATGGTAAGACCTTGGTGCCCAAAGAATTTGTTTCCCTTTTGGTACCAGACCCAAGGTCTTCTAGAAGATAATGTGGCAAACCACTACCTATGAAGGCCTATATTGGCTAATCTGTGCAAATTCTGATTATACTCCCTTGTATGTATTTTGTTCCACACAACAAGTATTAGGTTTTAGAAAGCTAGAATAATACTTCTACAAAAGAATTAAAAGTATGTGACATTCTGGTTTTTTCTTCTTTAGAACCCTGTTATTTAAACAAGACTTCTTTTTAAGTGTTGTTTAAATTTAGTTCTCAAATCCTCTGGTATCACCAGACTACCAAATCAAAACTTATGGCATAAAACAGGGCAGTATTTGTGTTCTTAATAATTAAAAAAAAAAAAAGCTTTATGTGTACTCTATAAATATAAATGCATAGACAACACTTCCCCTTGAGTTGCACATCAACATATAGCATTGTACATTACAATGACAATTTGTAACTTAAGGGTATTATATATATAAATACATATACCTTTGTAACCTTTATACTGTAAATAAAAAATGCTTTTAGACTTGTATTTTTTCTTTTCTTTTTATGTTAAAATGTTTTCAAACCTACAGGAAAATTTCAAGAGCAGTACAAGGATCTCCTACACCCTCTTCACTCCGATTTCCCAGTTGTTAGCATTTTACATTTGTTCTGGTATCCTCTCTTGCCTTCCTCTGACATTATGCTCTATCTATCTCACTTAAATTCTCAGTGTGTACCTCCCAAACACAAGACTCTCCTGCATTGCCACTGTTCCGGCCTTCCCACTAGGTAGTCAACACCGGCACACCACTATCTCCACCACCACCACCACCCAAGCCACAGGGCACATTCACCTGGTGCCAGTTGTCCCAGCAGCATCTCCTTTTCCTTTCTGGCGCAGGATCCTATCCAGTACCACAAGTGCCAGTTGGTTGTCATGTCTCATCAGTCTCTTCTGGTGCCATAGTTCAGCAGATTTAGGGCAATCCAAACTCTTAAAAACCTAGTTTTGTTTCTAGTTCCACCATTGACTTTCACTGATAGGAACTTAATCATTGGATCAAACTGAGCTTTATTATACTTTGAGTCACACAGAGGAGTGGAGATGGTTTCTTAGGAGTCATATGAGGAATCATCAGTTCTCCCATTTATTTGGGCATCAGTCACTCAATGTGCACAAGATTTTGCCCTGGCCCTACCTCTCCAAATTGTTACTCACTTGAACTTGGTTTTTATTCCTAGTTTTGGCCCCCACCCCCCTGACAAGGATTCCTTAACAAAATTGTTAAGAACCCACTCCTTGGGGCAGCCCGGGTGGCTCAGCGATTTAGCACCGCCTTCGGCCCAGGGCCTGATCCTGGAGACTAGGGATCAAGTCCCACATCGGGCTCCCTGCATGGAGCCTGCTTCTCCCTCTGCCTGTTTCTCTGCCTCTCTCTCTCTCTCTGTCTCTCATGAATAGATAAATAAAAAATTAAAAAAAAAAAAAAGGAAGAACCCACTCTTGGTACCTGGGTGGCTCAGTCAATTAGGCATCAGCCTTTGGCTTGGGTTGTGATCCCAGGTTCCTGGGATCAAGCCCTGCATTAGGCTCCCTGCTCAGCAATGGTTCTACTTCTCCCTCTGCCCCTGATTTGTGTTCTATCTCAAAAATAAGTAAAATCTAAAAACAAAACAAACAAAAAACCCCACTCCTTGGCATGAGCCCTAGAATGCTGGTGTTTGTGAAGTCTGATTTTACTAGATTGTATTGGCTAAGCAGAGTTGACTCACTTGTCCAAGCTCAGGTTTACAAGTGCCACCCTGTTAGCATCAGCCCAATCTAATCTGTGAAAGTGCTGTGCCAGAAAGAACAAATGGAACTGTGTATTTGCAAGTCAATGACTTTCTACCTGAAGTGTGGGAGCTCTAATGTGTGGGAGCTGAGAATCTGATTTCTGCCCTAGTAAGAAAGTTAGAATATGAAGTTCTCAATCTGATTCAAATTTATGAAGCCTAAACATGCTGTATGTGCCAGTACAGAAATGATATTTAGTGCCTTTATTTCCCCTCTCCCTCCTCCACTGACTCCCCCATCCCCAGCAATGGCAACACCACTGTAGAACTGAGGGGTTCTCAGAGTTTGTTTTCAAGCTACCCTCCAAAGAGAAAGTCAATAATGGGTGACCAAATGAGATGGGGAGGGGTCCCCATTTCCTGCCATCAGAAGCAGCTGCTCACCACCGAGCTTCCCTCCAGGAAGGGGAGCTTCCCCTGGGAAGCTGTGCTTTGTCAGCAGGGTCAGTGTCTCTGTACTGCAGGCTCCTGAAAGAAGCTAAGCAAGAGTCGTAAGAAAGCTGGGAAAGCTGAATAAGCAGAACAAAGAGAAGGTGAACACAGCCAGCGGATCTCAAGCCCAGCCCTGGCTATGTGCTAAGTTGTGCCCCACCAAATTTATAGGCTAAGCCCAACCCCCCACATCTCAGAAGGTGACTACATTTGGAGATAGACAAACACAAGAGGCAACTGGGGGCAGCCCGGTTGGCTCAGCGGTTTAGCGCCGTCTTTAGCCCAGGGCCTGATCCTGGAAACCCGGGATCGAGTCCTGTGTCAGGCTCCCTGCATGGAGCCTGCTTCTCCCTCTGCCTGTGTCTCTGTGCCTCTCTATCTCATAAATAAATAAGACCTTTAAAAAAAAAAAAAAAAAAAAAGAGGCAATTTGGTTAAAATGAGGCCGTTAGAGTGGGCCCTCATCCAATCTGGCTGGTGTCCATAATAAAAAAAAAAAAAAAGGAAACGTCAGGGTGCCTGAGTGGCTCACTGGGTTAAGCATATGCCTTTGACTCAAGTTATGATCCCAGGGTCCTGGGATCCAGCCCCTCATCTCCCTGCTCAAAGAGGAGCCTGCTTCTCCCTCTCTTTCTGCCACTCCCTCTGCTTGTGCTCATGCATGCATGTGCTTTCTCTATTAAATAAAGTCTTAAAATAAAAAAAGGAACTTGGGCAGAGATAAGGGATGGACACTTATCTCTTATCCAAGAGATAAGCTTGGACGCTGCATGTGCATACAGGAAAGACCCTGTGAGGACACAGCAAAATACAGCCATCCGAAAGCCAATGAAAGAGGCCCTAACCCTGCTAACAACTTGATCTTGGACTTGGAGCCTCCAGAAGTATGGAGACAATTTCTCTTGTGTAAGCCCCCCAGTCTGTGGTATCCTGTGATGGCAGCCCTAGCTGACTAAACATACGGCCTTCCACTTTAATTCTGTCTCCCAATTCATACAGCCCATTCAGTGTGTGGATTTAGTATGCTCTTAACTCCGCCTCACTCTCATCCACCAGTAGGGTCCCTCTCTTTAATTTGCTCACTTATTACTTCTTAATGAACTCATTATTAATACTTCCAGCACATATTGAGTGAGTCCTTATCAAGCCTTGGACAAGACTCAGCCCTGCCCTCTCGATGTAGGACAGTGCCTATGCCAAGTGCAAAACAGCAAATACAAGCCTCCCCACCCCACACAGTTCTGTCAGTGTCAGCCTCTGTATCTGAGCCTTCTTCCAGTTTCTTTTTTTCTTTTTTTTTAATTAATTAATTTATTTATGATAGTCACAGAGAGAGAGAGAGAGGCAGAGACACAGGCGGAGGAAGAAGCAGGCTCCATGCACCGGGAGCCTGATGTGGGATTCGATCCCGGGTCTCCAGGATCGCGCCCTGGGCCAAAGGCAGGCGCCAAACCGCTGCGCCACCCAGGGATCCCCTTCTTCCGGTTTCTTAAATTCCACTAATGGTCTCCATAGGGCCGCAAGACCTTTATACAGGCTGTTTCATCAACCTGGAGTGTTCTTAATCCTGCCTCATCCCTCAAACCTCTTCTTGAGTGGGAGCCTTTGCTGACCACCTATCTTGGGCATGTTGACTGTTAGACACTCACATAGTACATGGATTTTCACACATAGGCTTCCACACACTTATTATATCATCTTTCCTGATGAACATCATTTTTTTTTAAAGATTTTATTTATTTATTCATGAGAGACACACACACAGAGAGGCAGAGACACAGGCAGAGGAAGAAGCAGGCTCCATTCAGGGAGCCCGACGCGGGACTCGATTCTGGGTCTCCAGGATCACACCCTGGGCTGAAGGTGGCGCTAAACCGCTGAGCCAGATGCACAGATGCACTATACTGAAGTTTACTAGGCTGAAGCCCCCAGCCCTGGAAGTATAAGGAAACCACTTCCCTGGGGCACCTGGCTGTCTCAGTGGGTAGAACATGACTTTTGGGCACCTAGATGGCTCAGTCGGTTGGGCATCTGTCTTTGGCTCGGCTTGTGATTGGGTTCTGGGATCAAATCCCACATTGGGCTTCCTGCTCAGTTGGAAGATGGCTTCTCCCTCTACCTCTGCCTGTCGCCCTGCTTGTGCTCTTTCTCTGTGTCAAATAAATAAAATCCTTAAAAAAAAAAAAAAAGAAAAAAAAAGACACACACAGAGAGAGGCAGAGACACAGGCAGAGGGAGAAGCAGGTTCCCTGCAAGGAGCCTTACGTGGGACTTGATCCTGGAGACCCAGGATCCTGGGTCAGAAGGTGGTGCTAAACCGCTGAACCACCCAGGCTGCCCTAATAAATAAAGTCTTAAAAAAAGAAAAAGAACTCTTGATCTTGGGGCTGCAAGTTCAAGCCCCATGTTGGGTGGAGAGGCTACTTAAAACAAATTAAAAAATTAAAATAAAGAAAAGAAAGAAAACCACTTTCTTAAAGAGAAAAGTAGAAGGATCAATATTAAAAAACAAGAACTAACTTTAGACAGAACCACTAGCGTCATAATAATAGTTAACAGAGGAGGTGCCTGGGTGGTTCAGCCAGTTAAGTATCTGACTCTTGATTACTGCTCAGGTCATGATCTCTGTGTCCTGAGATCAGCCCCACTTCTGGCTCTGCGCTGCTCGGA